>NC_133387.1:27300352-28782852 GCF_047511655.1 Castor canadensis
TACATTGACCTCCTAACACCCCACCCTTCTGTAGTGGACATAGAGTCTGGTTCTTGAAACTCATCAGAGAAAAAGAGAGAGAGAGTGAGAGAGAGAGAGAGAGAGAGAGAGAGAGAAAGAGAGAGAAACACTGTCAGAGCTGACTTCACCGGCCAGTCTTGACAGCGGTATCTGAGAGAAGAATGGGCCTCCTAACCAACTATTTCCAAAAACAGAGCCTGGAAAATTGAGCTGTATATTCTTGGTGTCTTTACCTCATCATAACTGGTCAGATAAAAAAATTCCCCTTGCAATGGGAAACATACAGGAGATGTCTGGGCTGGAGACAGATTAGGTAAACCTGCACATAGTTGGTAATCAAAAACTTTAAGGTAGTAATTATTCCAACTTAGAAAATGAGAAAGCAGCCTAGTAGAGTTTGGGGACTCAGTCAAGGTCATAGAACTACTACCAATGGAGCAAAGCCTCAGATGTTCTCCTCAGTGAAGCTGCCTTAGTCAGAGCAGCATGGCTATAACCCATGCAACTTGCACATCTGCTCATTTTCTTCTCACAGAGAAGCTGCCATGGGAGTTTCCAATGGCTCAGATCTATCTTGTACTAAAATCTGTTCTTCAGGGAAAGATGATAATTACTCTCTTACAACATTCCTATTAATCTTTTTGCACATGTTTTTCTCTTCTTTGTCTGGGAGAAACTGCACTTATTTTATTTAAACCAGGATCTCTTTCGCCTCATGAGCCCTGTCCTCTGCTCTCCTTCTCCCCTGGAGTTCCGTCATCTCTCAAAATATGGGGCCATTCTGCACTCTTTTAATAGTGCTTTTTGTCTCTCCTGCTGGGAATCCTGCAGGTGCATTTTGTAACATAACCCTTGCTTTCTTAAAGTTGCATGCCTTTTAACCTCCATTTCTTCCTTAAGTATATTAATATTAATTAAGAGCAGTAACTAAAAACAGAGAGGAAATTATATAGTAAAGCAATTTTATTAGATAGAAATATTTTTATCCACTCCACTCTAATAAAAACAAACAAGTAAGTAAACAAAACACAATGAACGGAAAGTCCTCAACAGCCATTTCCATCAAAATCAGTAAATAGTAAAAATAAATGTATAGATTTGGAGATGTTTTTGAAGTAGGAGTCAAATGGGTTTATCATGTGTTCATTTGTGATTTCTTCTCATCTTATTGTTTTGATTGCATAACAGCTTTGCCAAGAAAGCAATTCACTTGACAGTATTACTTAAATTTGAATTTTATGTGTAAAGGACACCTTATTAGAAAGTTGTAGATAGATTTATGTAAAAAAATCAGTGTTTACAATATCATAAATATACTAAAGTTCAAAATATGGGTTAAGTATATTTTTATAAAAACAGATATATTTAAATATTACCGTGTAGCCAGATCCTGGTGGCTCACACTTGTAATCTGTGCTACTTGGGAGGCTGAGATTGGGAGGATCACAGTAGCCAGACTGGAAAAATAGTTCACAAGACCTTCATCTTCAAAATAACCAGAGCAAGTATGACATATTTGATATATTGTAAGAACTTCTGTAAATGTCAGACTGTACCCCACCAGCATAACAATAAAAAAATTAAAACTTAAAAAAAACAACCAGAACAAAATGGACCGGAGGTGTGGCTCAAGTGGTAGAGCACAAAGCCCTGAGTTCAAACCTAGAACAAGCAAGATTAAAATAAATAAATAAATAAATAAATAAATGTATAAATATGTGACCTAATAACATTAATAAAGAACTGGCATGAGATGAAGTAGAAGGAACAGGCTTCAGAAGATGGAAAACCTGGAATAGAGACCGGCTGGCTGTAGCATTCACTGTGTGGCTATTGCCTCCTGCAAGTTAGTAATCGCATTTATACCTCAAGTCTCTTCAAGTATAAATTGTGTGACAATAAGACCCAATTCATTGAATGTGTATGGATTAAATTAGAGTGAGATAATGAATGCAATGCTCTTAACACAGTTCCTGGCACATTAAAAAGTTCTTCATAAATGTTAATTATTTAATTATTGGATTTTTAGGGCTTGTGCAAATTCAGCATAATTAATACTACATAAAGAAAGAAAAAATAGCTTGTTTTATTATTATTCTCTGAGGTTAACTTCCCAGTTTAGACATTGATGCAATAAGACAAATAATCAAGCTTACAATGCACAGATCTCCTGGAAATGTAGAAAATCTGTATGAATGATTGAAATATTCTGAAGTTTATTGAGGCTAGCTTGGAAGCAATGAGAGCCTTTCTATATGCACGTAAAAGCTATTTTCTTACATTGCTGAAGTTATTTCCAAATGTCTTCTCATTTTATACTTTTAACGCCCTTCTGTTGTTAACCTTATTTTATAAATAAGACACCTGTGGCTAAGAAAGGTAAAATACTTCGGTTAATTATTCACAAAGGTTTAAAATAAATTGGTTAAAGTTTCGTGGAGTCTCTAGGAAAGGAAGAGAAAGGAAACATCACATTCTCTTTCCTTTTGGATCTTTGTTGTTCTTGTGAGGCCCCATTACTTCTAACACTAGGGAACTTTGTAAGAGTTAAGTTTTATACATTATACAGTGTAAGCACTCTAAATTTGACAGTAATCCTCTTCTTAAACTGAAAATATTACTGGATTTCCTTGAAGAAGCAAATAATGTTTTTATGAAAATGTGAATGACAAACAATATCCATTTCATTGTAAATGACTGTGAAATGCAGATAATATAAATGCAGATAATATTTTAGGATTCATTTAGTTTTTGAACATTTATAATAGTGTTGGAGTAAGTATCATCATAATAACAGGAGAAGAGCCACATTGAGTAAATTGTGTAGGGTTGATGAAGAGGGAAATTACCTGTTACAGTTCTGTGAAATGTTATATAGCTTTGTGAAACCCTCAAGTTGGAAACTAGTGTTCAAGGAGTAGGGCTAACTTTTGAAATCTCAAGAAATGCTGATTAGGTTAGAAACTTCAAAACCCACACTTCACAGTGTTTGGGTAAAGTTAGGGAAGCAAACTGCTCTAATTTTTTGAAATATTCTTTCCAAGGATAAAGCACATAGGAGGTGTATAATTCATGTTTGCAATTATCAACAAAATTACACAGTGTAAAAGAAGAGAGAGTATAACTTTGGATTTGAATGAGGCAAGGAAGTACTCAGAGCTTGGCTTTCTAATGAATTAGCTGTGTGGCCTTGGCTATATTACTCAAATGTTCCAAATTGCCCTTTGTTTGTTCTTAATGTGGAACCTACCTGTATTATTCTAGAATTGGAGATCATTTATTTGAAGAGTCTATAATACATAGTGCAGGATCCATAAAAAGTGGTGATTTAGGTTGAGTTTTCTGGAACCAGATGTCTGAGACAAAGAGGTGAGTGCAAGTTGTGTATTTGTAAGGAAATTCCGGAGTAGGAAAGAGGGAGCATGACTAAGATAGGAAACAAAGTAGAGGTATCAGGGTAGTTTATAGCCCATGGGACTTCTCTTTTTTGGAAACCTCTGAACATGTAGATTACCTCTCCTGTTTAGTCATTGGAAAAACAGGAGACCAGAACATTTGTCCACAGCATACTTACTGCTCTGTATGGACTTATTTCTTCTAATTCCATTTTAAGAACTAAGTCACTCCCATATACCTGTTCCTCCTGCTTTTTTTGGTCAAAATATGTGACTTTTGACTGTGAAAGCTCTCTAAGGCTTGTCTGTCCATTGTTGAGGCTTCAGGAATTTTTTTTATCCAAGGTGGAAGATTTCATTAAGAAGAACACTGATACCATATTTAAGAAAATTGTAGTCAACAAGGAGAACCGTGTTCTTATCAAGGGCATGGCTGAAGTGAAGGTTGTAGTTATATTAGCAAATGTAGGCAGGAGGAAAAAATTAAACAGAACACAAAATATTGGTAAGAGTAATATATTAGAGTTCCCCAATAGGAGGTAGATATAAATATGTAAGATGATATTGGCAGTTTCCTTTCTACTGTATATAGATGCATTGCTTTATTAATTGATATTCTATATAAAAATTAAGTACATCTTAGATATATATATTTATTATTCATATAAAAGATATTGCAAAATAATTCCTTATACTAAAATGTTTTCCCTATAAAGACACTTGCATCTGCAGAAGCATATGCATTTATTTCCCCTAAAGTATCAAGATTTTAAAATTCAAAGTATTGTTAATATTATCATCATGATGTGTTCATCTCTGTGCAAATGTTATAGTGAAAATTGAAGGATTATAAGTCTGTCCTTACTTACGAAGAACTTATAATATAGCTTAGGAGATAATTCTGATTCTCAAAGGAAAAAATCATACAAAATATATAGTCAACTTATCTGATAAGTGGAAAAGAGTTCAAGAGTTTTAAAATTAGGTTGGAGGTTGAAAGATAGAAATATTTACATATTTTAAAGACTGAGAAGAACATGATGTTAGGGGATGACAAGAAAAGATTTATTTCAAGAGTGAGAAAGTTGGTTTAACTGAGGTTTATCAACAGAGTAGAGCCCGATTATGGATGGGTGTTACCCATAGACTTCAGGCCTCAACATAACATTTTTTCCTGAGGACATCTGGGGACACCTAAAGGAATTTTAGGGAACTATGAAGTAAAATCTGTTTGCTTAATAATACTATGTTATCATTTGTCTTTTTCACTGAGTTGACATTTACAGTATTGATGCAAAATTACTGGTACAACACCTCTGGTGCTTAGCATGAATCAAGACAATGATATCCAAACTGTGTTAATAGTTTAACCAGTCATTGTATTAAACACCACACACTTATGGTTCTTTAAACAATCCAGTTTCAATTGAGTACTTCTAGTAAAGCAGTCAGAATTATTAATTTTATTTAATCTCTTTTTATTAGGTTCCTAGATAATGAAAAAGAAATACTTCTAATTCTTATCAAAATGTGATGGTGGTTTCAAGCTCTTATAAGGTTGAGCTACAAGCTAAACTAATTTTTTTGTGGAATTTTTATTGAAGAAACTACTGACAGATAAATTATAGTTATTCAAACTTGGGTATATGGCAGATATTTCCTTGAAAATGGATGGGGTAAGCTTGTCACTTGGAGGAAAATAACTGACAGTGTTTGTTGCCAATGATAAAATTTGAGCTTTAGAGCAAAAAAAATAGACTTTTGGAAAACTTGCACCATCACCATGATCTTGATAGCTTTTCATATGTTAAAGAATTTTCCAATGAGATCAGTGTTGATATTAACAAATATAATCTTTTTGGTATTGTATAATGAAATATGTCAACATGAAAAGCTTGTATAACTCAGTGAACCAATATTTACCAGATGATAAATGCATAATGTTACAGAATCATCAGGAATGCCTACATGCCTAGATGAAAGATCCATTCAAAGTACAAAATGGACCAATGGCTTTTAATTTAATGTAATACTATATGGAAAGGTCATTTATATCATTTTGGATTCTGTGTTGTATCTAACCTTTAAGAACTACCATACTCAAATAATAGGTAGTATAAAAAAGGATATAATTATCAGAAAAGGTAAGTAATGCACTCTTCCTTTTTCCAACTATATTCTTTATGTGAGATTTGGTTTACATGCTACTGTAATCTAAATAGATTATACATTACTATAAGGATCCAATTATCTTCTATTAAACCAGGAATGCAATATTTTAAAAAAGATCACTTTTTCATAATACTTTGTTTTGAAAAAATTATATAGTTATTTTTTGTGAAATGTGTTTTATAACATATAATTGGGTTGTTATTTTATTTTATTAATTTTTTTCATTTTTGGTTTTGTTGAGATGGGTAGGGGTACATTGTGACATTTACAAAAGTTTTTAAAAATGAATTTATAAATAAATATTTTAAATTCCTTAGATTTAATTCCAAATATGGTAAATAGCAACGGATATAACAGTTATTTAAGAAGTTCTCAGGTATCCTTCACCATTTATAAGGTAGTAAAGGAGTCTTGAGACCAAGGAGGTATTCTGTGTCTTCATGCCTTAGTTTGTCCTGTTACACTTGCCTAGAAAACACTTCTTGGCTTTTATCTGTCCTGTCTATGAAGACCTCACTTGAATGAGCCTGCTTTAGAAAACTATAGCCAAACTCTCACTCCAGGGCATGTGCTGTATCTGTGTGCTACGTATACCAACTAGCACTTGCATGTTGTGACATTTCTTACTTCTATACTATTTTCTCTAGTAGTTATTAAGCATAGTGAGGAGAGACTTTGTGACAAATACTAGAAAAAGTTTCTTTTATTTACATCTAATGGATGATATAATAAAATATTAGGAGAAATAGGTAACTACCTTTGAAATGGTTTGAAGTCACAAAGATCCACAGTATGAGAACAATTCTGATAAACCAACAAACAAAAGAAAAATATCAATCAAACTCACATTTTTCCTAATCGACATGGAGATTAAGTGACAATAAAAGTCTGACAAATGCATTAAACAATAAATTCATGTAAACACACCTTAGTTTCTAAAAAGTAAGTTAATTACTTAATATTTTAATAGCACGTTTGTTTTACAGAGGCCAAATTCTTAAGGCCATTCTTGCTAACCTAATCTCACAAAAATCTGTGCAAAAGTGTTTAAGGAAACAAAAATCAAAGATTGCTTTGGAATAAGCATTTAGCATACCTTTTTCTAAAAATCACTGTTATAATATTAACATAATGAACAAATTGGAATTTAATTTCTCATTTGGTTTGAATTTAGCCTGTAGCAGCTACATTTAAGAATGAGTCTACAAATGTGTTCCTTGCCCTACAGTGACTAACTTTACCTGTATATAATAAATGCTTTTGGCTACAGGAATGATAAATAAGCCTGATTCTTAGTATTTCTACATATTGATGCTGTTGAAATGCTAAAGGCTCTCAGGACTTGTTTGATGGTTTGCATCTCTGGACGCCATTCTGTTCCAGCTGTTCCTTTAGTCACAATGGAGCAATGGAAGTCTATTCGCAGACCATGTGGGTTGGGTTTGCACAGCTATCCTTGCCAAGGGCTTCCCTGCAGTTGCTCCATCACCGAGGTAACCAGCTGTAACTTATTTAAAGCCTCCATCATTTTCTATGACAGAGTAACTTAATTATGCCCTGCTTTAGAGATGTTAAATGAAATTATCTCCAAAACAAGTGCACTTCATTTAATATTTTTCTCCATCAAATACTTGAACTGTGACATTTACGTCATGAGCACTAAGTAACTAAATGCTTTATAAATTGAGTCTTTCTGATGGGGCAATTATTATTGAAGCAGAGCTTTATTCTAAAGCACCTGTAATAAAAATTGTACTAGCTGATGCCTAAGTATGAGTTAGAAAGTTTTGGAAAATGAAAATTCGGTAAAACGATTAGCAAGTTGTAGTTATCAACTCTCTTCACCAGTCTAGTTTTTTTTCTAATTTTGGATAGGGACACATTAGTGGTTTTAGTGGGCCTTGCAGAAGATTATAGAATCTCTTTCCTGGGTCATGACTAGCATTAGCCTGAAGGAAAGAAATGAGGAAGGAGGAAGGAAAGAGGTAAAGAAGGAAGGATGAAGGAAAGGAAGGAAGGAAAGAAGAAAGGAATAAAGGAAGGAATCAATGAAGGAAGGAAGGAAGGTTGAGAAAGAGGAATGGAGAGAAAAGGAGTGAGGTCTGATGGAAAAGAAGAGAAAGAAGGAAATAATAAAAAGAGTATGAAAGTCTTCACTAAGGGCAAGTTTTGTTTCATAAATATGATTTCATATACATGTATGCATATATATCCTCAATCAAATATAAATGTTTTTCTTCCTATGGATTCTCTGTCAGAAAAGTCTGAAAACCAAAGCTAACCATGTAAACCTTATATGGAATTTATCAGGTTAAACTTCTAAACACACTTGTAATCTCACAAATATCTGTCCCTTGGTCATGATTTTCTACCTATATCACAATTATTTTCATAGTTGTAAAATGCACACAACATTAAATTTATCATCTTAATCATTCTAGGTATACAGTTCATTGACAGTAAGTATATCTACATTAGTATATTCACATTGTTGTGAAATTAGCACCATCATCCATCTCTGGAGTTCTTACTTCATAACTAAAACTCTATACTTATTAGGCAAAATCTCCTCATTCTCTCTTCCTCCACCTCCTGACCCCACCATCCTACTTTGTCTTTATGATTTTGACCACTCTAGGTAACTCACAAGTAAAATCATGTTTCTTCTTCTTTTTTTATAAATTGCTTATTTCATTCAGTGTAATGTATTCCAGGGTCTTCCAGGATATAGTTAGTTAGAATTTCCTTCATTTTCAAGGATGAATAGCATTCCATTGTGTTAATACTGCATTTTTGTTTATACATTCATCTGTCAACGGACACTTGTGTTTCTTTTATGTTTTAGCTATAGTAAATAATACTTCTATGAACTTGGACATGAAAATATCTCTTCAAGATCTTTTATTCCTTTTGAGGGTAAATATAGGTAAAGGAATTGCTAGATAATATAACAATTCTATTTTTAATTGTTTGAGAGCCACCATACTGTTTTCCATAGCAACATCACTATTTTACATTACTTTCCCAACCACCGTGCATATAGGTTCCAGTTTCTTCACATCTTCACCAACTTGTTATTTTCCTTTTTAAAAATAGTAGCAGTTTTAATCTATTTTCTATTGCTATAACAGAATAACTGAGATGTGATTTATAAAGAAAAGATTTACTTAGCTTACAATTCTGAAAGTTCAAGAGGATGCCAGCACCTGCTTGGCATCTGGTGAGGGTCTTCTGCCAGGTCTTGGCATGGTGGAGAGCTTCACATGGTGAGACAGAGTAAGCAAGCCACTGTTGCATCAAAGCCACTCCTGTGATAGGAAACTCATTAATCTGTGAATGGATTAATCCATTCATGAAAGTAGGGCCTTTCTCACCCAATCACCTCTTAAAAGGATTAAATTTCAGCATGAGTTGGGAGGGGGCATCCAAACCATAGCAGAGCCATTTGATGGGTTAGGAATGGTGTCTCACTGAAGTTTTGGTTTGCATTTTCTGATCATCAGAGATGTTGATCATCTTCTCAAGTGCTTATTGGCCATTCACATATCATTTTTGGAGAAACAGCTATTCAAGTTCTTTGGCTGTTTTTAGACAGATTTATTTGTTCTGTGATTTTTCCCCCAATGTTTTAAGTTCAGATAATTTTAGACTTACACAACTGTTGCAAAAGTCACACAAAAATCTCCCATAGGACTTTGTCCAATTTCCCCTAATGTTAAAATCTCATATAATGCTCTAAGTAAAATAATCAAAACTAATAAAATCCAAACTAGTATATTAACACATTAAGTATACTTCTGGCTATGCTCTACAGGTTTTCCACTAATATCATTTCTGTATCCCAGTATCTAATCTGCGCTCTCACATTGTCTTTGTCTGTCATCCTTCCTTACTGAGTCTCTTGACTTTGAGATGGTTCCTCAGGCTTTCTTCAAATTTTTGTTATTTTGTGAAATGTCCATCAGTTTTATGTTGATTAGATTGAATATATTTATTATTGGGAAGATTATTACATAAGTAACTTCCCTTATCATTGCATTAATTGTTATGTAATATGCAGTAAAATGCAGTAACTTGTCTTACAACAAGTAAATTACACTTGCTCACTGGGTTAATATGGTTTCTTTCAGTTGTCACCAACACAAAGTCATGTGTTTTCCCTTTGTAAATGATCACAATTTATTTTAAAGTTATGTTTTGAAACTGTGTAAGTAAAATTAATAAATATTTGATACTGTGAAAGTACGTCTTTTCCTTTTTAATATTTACTGCACTAACTTCAACATCAATAAGTGACTCTTGCCTGCCACAATTATTCCTGTGATGTTCTAATATTTTTTCCCTTTGCCTCGTTCTTACTCTATACATTAATTGGAATTCTTAAAACAGCTTCCCTTCTCTTACATTCATTTATTTATTAATATATTTGCATTAGCTTGGGCACAGAATATTTATATTAGCTTGGATATTTATTTTATTTTATTCATTGGATATAATCTAATCTTCCCACAAAATTTTACTAGCTATGGTTTCACTTGGCTCCTGTCGCCTTTTGACATGACTTGTCCCGTTTTGGTTTTTATTTTGAGCATTTCCTTAATATTTTGTACCCCAAGATGTTTTAGGATTATTTTGTATTTACCTACTACAACTCTGGAATCAATTATTGCTACAAGGAATGTGGTTCCAGAATGGTGTTGATAAATCAAGATGTGGATGCTGTATGCTCATTACCAAAGGGGTGTCAATGCTTCTAGACTGTCTCAGAACTACTGTATATATATCATAGATACAAACTCTTAGACATTTATTTTATGTCAGTTTATGTATATGTACATACATTTGTAGAAAGGAATTTCAAAATCCATGACTGATACTCAAACTGATATCTCAAACTTCAAATCAACATTCTAGGGTTCACTCTAACCTTTCCCCTTTTTAAAAATTGTACTTTCTTCTCAGGTAGTACTAGCTCTGACTCTCCTTACATGTAGTATACTTACTTCTTTATTAAACCCTAGATATCATATAAAGTAGCTTACGAATTTTACCTACAGTCCTGTGAGAAACATATTTACTAGAGTGTAGCTTTTGAGTACAGTTTCATTTTATATTCATTTTCTTTTCTTGGACACATTTATGTCTTAAAATATCTTAATATAAAATGTTCCAATAAAAATGATAAGATGTATAGCATCATTAGTTATCAGATAAATACAAATCAAAATGACAATGAGCTACTCCATGCACACCCAATAGTGTGGATAAAATAAAAACACATACAATAAAATTTGATGAGGATGCAAAGAAATCGAAACCCTCATACACTGCTGCTGAAATTATAATATGATAAAACTACTTCAGAAAGCAATTTTGTAGTTCCTTAAAATGCTAAACATAGTTACCACATAACCAGCAATGCCACATATATTGCCATATTATATCTTGAAATTATAAATATATATATATATATATATATATAATTTAAAAATCCACATAAAAGCTCTTAGATGAATGTTCATGGGACTATCATTTACAATAGGTTGAAAAGTGAAAACAATTCCCCTAAAACCATCAACTGATGAACGGTTACCCAAAATGTGGATAATTCACATGAAAAAAATATTATTTGACAACAAAAATGGAATGGATAAACCTTGGGAACATTTTGATACATGACAGAAAGAAATCACAAAAAACCTCTGGCTTATCTCCAGTCTCCTTTAAACTGCTTTTGAGGATCAAGATATGTGGTTATCTAAGGAATGAAAAGCTTCATATTTTTGAACATTTTTTTGCAAAACCTTTTTAGTTGGCAGTCTGGTACTTTACTTCGGAATATGGAGAACAAAACATTCCAGGTTGTCTTAGGATGTCAACTGAACCTGACTGGGATGATTGAATTTGTCAGACATAGCAGAGAGACCAGCAAAGACAAAGACTGAGAAAAGTTCATGGTGATTTGATAACATGGTGCTTAATTTGAAACATAAATTTTCATAGAAGGATGGGAAAAAACCTAACTGGAGTGGGTTCAGGAAAAGACAGGAGGAAGTCAAGTGTAGTCAGAAAATATGGCCAAATCTCACTGAATTTTATTGTAAAATTGTGAAAATGGATTTTTTTTTTAGTGCTTACAAATTAGGAGTTCATGGAATGCTATTCATAGGGTAGAATATAATAGCTTGCTTGTATTGTTATGAAAATAATTTGGTAGAAAGGTGAAAGCTGAGACAAGAGAACATCTCAAAAGTATTGTCCTTTAATAGGTGAAGGAGATGGGATCTTCTGCACAAGTGGTGGATCATCCTTGTATACTGACAGAAGCAAAGACTGAGCTAATGACTACAGAAGCAAGTCAGTTACTGAGAGTGGTATAGAAGCTTATAGTTTTATAATTTCTTTCCTGTTTTCTTAGTGAAATAAGAACTAGGACTTCTCAGATAAAAGTAAGAAGAGCAGGTACTGCAACTGTAAGAGATGTGAAATACTCATGTTCTTCAAGGGATGGAAAGTGAATTGATGAGGACAATCTATTAGGATAGCAGGTTGCCTGAGGCCCAGCTGAGGCCTATCATTAACAACTGAAAAATGTCTTAGAACAAAGATAACTTCTGGCTTTCTGGAAGTTAAGCTACAGACAGAGCAGTGAGTTCGATTTAAGCACAGTTGGAATTCAGTTTTCTGGACATAGGCAATGACAGGAGAGAGGAACAAGAAACTGAAGGGTATTTGCAAAGCAATGCTTTTAATGGGAGACAATGAGCTCTGAGACAGTTAAAGGATTAGAGTAATAGGAATGGACTTGTATACCTGTTTATTGGAGGACATTGTAAGGTTGAAGGATTGTTATTTTTGGTACTAGAGGAATAGGTAGAGTGGTAGTCAGAGCTTAGAATGCTTAAAGTTGAAACTTTGGCAGGTGTTCAGTTATGAATGACATGATTATTTCAAGTGAGAAATGAAAAGAATCAAGAGACCAAAGAATTGGGTATTCCTCAATGTGAATGTTGTTATTAGAAAGAACAGTGGAAGTGAGAGAAAGATATTTAGTCAGATACTAAAATCATTGCTCTTTTACTTGTTGTTTAGCATTTTAATTCTTTTTTGTATTAGTCATCTCTCTTGGATTATAGGTGAGTGACAAAAGAACATACTGAAATTTTATGATTGATACCAGATATCCAAAACATCCTATAGCACTTTATGGTCTTTATGGTTATTGAGGTAATTTTACATGCATTATCTGATTTCGTTTTCATAGTTACCTAGTGAGACAATTGGAGATAGTATCAGTATAAAACATTTATAGATAGGAAATTGAAGCTCAAGTTTATTAAAGCATTCACCAAAATATCTATGACGAGGATATAATAAAGATGTTCCATGAGAACACATTCCATATGGGTATATTTTGAGAATGGCAAAGGGAAGAATTATTAAGTACCACAACCAAATATATTGACCTTATGTTTTGATATTTTAATAAAATTTTTGTCTTAGTATGAACATTTTATGCAATGTAAATTTGTGATAAGAAAATGTATGTTTTAAATTGTGAAACACATTTTACATTGGTTTCAGAATACATTCTATTTTTTTCTGCCCTAAGCACTAAATTCTCTGCCTTAAGTGCTTTCTAAAATGCATGCATAATAATTCATAATGTCTTAGCTATAGCAGGGCAATTTCTTATCAAGAGTGTATACTCTATTTAGAAGAAGGTAGAGTAAATGTACTTACGAATATAGTTGTAAAAGTAAATAAAATACTGGGAACAGCAACAATTTAACAGAATATTAAAATACTTACAGAATGAGAAGGGGATAAATATACTAGGATATGTAACTAATTTCTTTAATTGTAAAAGTGTTAAGATCCTATCTCTGGATTGGAAAAAACCCACAAAGTTTTCAGTATCACTTTTTAAAAGAAAAATCTCTAAGAAACTTAGTGATAGAAAAATGCTTCAATTTATAATGAAGCTTGTCTACTTTGTAAAAAAGAATTATCCTCCATCATAATGATGAGATTTTAGAGGCATTATGTACAAAATTAGCCAAAAAGGAGTATATTCTTATCAATTTTATTTGTAATTTACCTAGAAGTTCAGGCCAATGAAATAAGATGTTAAGGGGGTAGACTTTCTGTGTTGACTGAGCTGAGTAATGCTCATATATCTGGTTAAACATTATTGTTGGGTGTGCCTGTGAATATGTTTCCAGAAGATATTGGCATTTAAATTGGTAGATTGAGTTAAGATCACTCTCACCAATATGGCTGGTCATCATTCAACCCTTGAGGGCCATGATGCAATATAAAGACAGAGGAAGGGTGAATTCATCCTCTCTTCTCGAGCTGGGACATCCAACATCTCTTATTATTAGCCATATGTGGTCCTGATTTTCAGGCCTCAGATTTCAGCTGAATTACACCTTGGGCTTTCTCAGTTCCTCAACCTATAGATAGAAGATCATGGGAATTTTTGGTTTCCATAATTGTGTGAACTAATTCCTATAATAAATACACATATTAATAGGAAGTGTAAAAAATTCAAATAAATCCTTCTTGCTAATGTGAGAAATTTCAACACACAATACTAGATACATTATAAATAGGGAAAAATCAACATCTCTTTATATTCTACTAATTAGAAAATGGAATGTGTTTTAAAAATGTTCTTTTTATAATGGAATGAATACCTCCCTAGAAGCAACTCTAACATAGAAACATAGGAACTGTTTTAAGAAAATTACACGCCTACACTGAAAGATTGAAAAAAGATTTGGATAAAGGATTCATTAATAGGAGACTAAGCAGTGTAAAAACATCAATTTTTCTTAAATTCATAAAATAAGCATTAATTTATAACATAACATGCAGTATTAAAAAAGTTTTAAAAAGAAAGTTTCTTCTCTAATCTGAAAATGAGTATCTTAAACATCCAGTAAATATCATACTTAATAGTGAATGACTGAGAATTTTTTTTTCCTGAATTTGGAAAAACAGACAAACAAAAAAACCCAAGGGGAACAATTCTCACTGCTATTCAATATTCACTGGTGTTTCTATCCAGTGCAACACAACAAAAAGAGAAATAAAAGACAAAGTTTAGAAAGGAAAATAAAACTTTTAATTATTTGTACATGACATAAATTGTATATATGCATATGGATATCTCCAAATAATCTACAGATAAACTAATAGAATTAATATGTAAATTTTAAAAACTTATAAGATGAGTATATAAGGTTGTATTCTATCAGTATGAGGGATTCTCAAAAAACTAAAACCAGTACTACAATACTTGGCATATATTCAAGGTAATGTAAGTCAGCATAATGTAGATATCTGCACACCCATGTTTTTTGCAGCACTATTCACATAACAAATTATAATAAATATCATATATTTAGAAATGTATCTAATAAATTCATGACTTCTATTTTGAAAACTACAAAATAACAGAAAAATAATTTAAAGAAGGCCTAAATAAATGGATTGCATAAAACATTCATGGATTGGAAGATTCAATTTGATAAAGATATCAAATCCCAAAATTGATCTATTGATCTATACATTAATGCAATCCCAATCAAAATCCCAGTAGGTTGTGTGTGTGTGTGTGTGTGTGTGTGTGTGTGTGTGTATTCACATTGAAAATTGGCAAGCTCACACTAAAATTTTCATGTAATTTATAGGATCAACAATATCTAAGGTACTCTTGCAAAAATATAAAGCCAGAAGATTTATGTAACTAGGTATTGAGGCTTATTATCAATTTACAGCAATAAAGCAATATATGTAAGTTTTAGGAGGGATACATAGGTCAACGGAAAAGAGTGGAGTCTTGGAACAGACCTACATACATATGTTTGATTCATGGAAAAGCTGTAGGGTTATGGAAGTTCTTTTCTTCAGCAAATCAGATGGAGTCTGTTTGGCATCCAAATAAAAATCTTGTTCCATCCCTTTTATGATATAGACAGATCATTCCTTATTGATCATAGATACAAAATAAAGTTTTAAAAGAAACCCTGGTGCAACACATTTGGCCTGGGTTAGGCATACATTTCTTGAATAGGACAAACATACACTTAAACACATGCACAAACCTTAAAGGAAAATATTAAAAACTGTAATTGAGACTCTCAGTGATTCAAAAGATAGTACTAAGGGAATAACAACAAGCCCCATGGTAGTAGAAGATATCTACAGTATACATACAGGGGACTTATATCCAGAATATGAAAAGGAGTAGCAAAAGTTCCTAAGGAAAAGATCAACTCCTCAAAAGAAAATGGGCAGAAAGTTTGATCACTTTACAGAAATGCATACTCAAAGTAGTAATTAGTATATGAAAAGGTATTCAATTTCATTGATCATAAGAAACTTAAATAAAAACTATAGATAGATAGTACTACAACATACTTGAAGGTCTAAAATGAAAAAGTCAGATGATCTGAAATGCTAGTGATACCATGGAGTATTTAAAATTATCTTAGCCTTCTAGAAGGAGTTTAAATTAGTTCAACTACTTTGGAAAACTATTTGGCCAGCTAAGCACTGGTGTGCTTTTAAACAAGCAGTTTCACTTGGTCTATGTATTGAGCAAAAAGTCAGGTACTAGAATGTTCACAGCAGTGCTATTTATCCCAAAATGTAACAGTAATAAATATTCACACACAATGGAATATACAAACAGGGCACTTGGTTTCTTATAATTAATAGAGCTATGTGCCTTTGACTTTCATTCTTTTAAAAACACAGTATTCTTTTAATGTTTGAAAGTTAATTAATACCAAAATGGAGTAGAAAGGAAATGGAAATAAGTGTAAAAGTAGTGTTGCAGGATTCTTTTTGTAACGCATATGCCACTATCCCATTGGACAAGTCACACGGCCAATTCTGAGTTATAATAAGAGATTAAAGAGTATAGTCAAAGTACATGCATGCAGGAAGGTGACTGGTTGAAATTAGGATTTGTAAACCTATATGTAAATCACATAGGTTGGTGCTCCGTTTCCTGACTAGTAAAATTTAGCAGTATTATGACTAAATAAATCCGTAAGAAATGTTGTCTAAGGCAAAAAATATCTCGGAAAAGATATTTATAGAATTACATGAAAGAAAGTATGAGGTATGTAAGTAGTAAAGCTTGAGAGTCTAAACGTTCAGGCATCAAAGCAAGATTTATTTAACTATTCTGTACTTTAATTCTAACCTTATAGAGGTGAAAAGGAGAATAAATAAGGTCATATATCTAAAGTGTTTAAACCGTGCTTAGCACTTCTTGGACTGAACAAATGTTACTTATAATACATTATTATTCTGATTTTTTTAATAACCCAAAAGAATTGTTATAGGCACTGGGCATACAAAAATGAGAAAAGTAGAAAAAAATGTAGGTTTCAAGAATCTCACAATAAACAAAGAAATAAAACCTTAAAATATGATGGTGGTAAGCAATTAGATGAGAAATAAAGCAGAAAAAAGAATAGAGAATAATAAAGGGTATAATTTTAGACAATATCTCAAATTAAAAATAAAATCTGTATCTACATATCAGGATATTATTTCAGTATGTCAGCAGGATTAAAATTATGCAGCTATTAAAATTAGATTATTAAACAGAGAAAATATCTAAGAAGTATTTTAAATGTTCATTATCAAAGAATTAGTTTATTCTATCTTATGTAAACTATGTGTTTATTTAGATACAGTACAATATACAAAGAGTTTATCATACAAAATGTAATAACTGAAAGTTTTTGCAAATTAGTCAATAATCCATAAAAGAAATTTGTTCCATGGAAAGAGCATAGTTTCTTAAAATAAAAGGAAAATACATGCCAACAAATTATCTTTTGGTACATGAAAATTCATCAAAGTACTTTGAGTTCTTGTTGCCTAGTCTTGCAATAATTATAAATATGCATACAAAATAGTTAATGTAATATTGAGAATTAATATAATGCATATTGCTTTTGAAATAAGACACATTTTTCTCTTGACCTACGAGTATTGATAGATGCAAACATGTTCAAAAAATGGAAAAATGAACAAAAATAAATATAGATTCACAGGCATATATTTGCAAAATTATTCAACTATTGCATTCCTAAATAAATACCTATAGTTATTTTAAATTTTATCTTAAAATTAGTAAGATAATTCTTATATCAAAGACAAAAGCAATTCCTTATGCAGGCAGTCAGTTTTATTCTTTGTCATGTTTGAAGAGTTTCCTTAATCCACTTTGAGTTGATACTAATACAGGGTGACAGGCATGGATCTAGTTTCAGTTTTCTGCCAGCTGATAGCCACTTTTTCAGGCAATATTTGTTGAAGAGGCTGTTTATTCTCCATCATATGTTTTTAGCGCCTTTGTCAAAACTAAGGTGGCTTAGCTGTGTGGATTCATATCCAGGACCTCTATTCTGTTTACTGGTCTTCATATCTGTTTTTGTGCCATTACCATGCTGATTTTATTGCTATGGCTCTGTAGTATAGTTTGAAGTCACATATTGCGATACCTCCAGCGTTGCTCTTTTTGCTCAGTATTGCCTTGGCTATTTGTGGTCTTTTGTTTTGCCAAATGAAATTTAGGGTAGATTTTCAATCTCTGTGATGAATGTCATTGGAAATTTGATGGAAATTGCGTCAAACATGTAGATTGCTTTTGGTAGTATAGTCATTTTTACTATGTCGATTCTACCAATCCAAGAACATGGGAGATTTTTCCATCTTCTGTAGTCTTCCTCAATCTCTTTCTTCAGTGGTTAGTTGTTCTCCTTAAAGAGGTCTTTTATGTCCTTCATTAAGTTTACTCCTAGGTATTTAATTTTTTTTGAGGCTATTGTAAATGAAATTGTTTTCCTGTATTCTTTCTCAATTTGTTCATTGTTGGTGTATAAAAAGGCTACTGATTTTTATAAGTTGATTTCTATCCTGCTACATTGCTGAAGCTGTTTATGTTGTCTAGAAGTTTTTGAGTGGAATATTTTGGTTCTTTGCAGTATAGGATCATGTTGTCTGCAATAGGGATATTTTGACTGTTTCTTTACCTATTTGTACTCCTTTCATTTATTCTTCTTGCCTTATTCCATAGTCCTGGATTTCCAGGACTATGTTGAATAGGAGTGGGGAGAGTGGGCACCCTTGTCTCATTCCTGAGTGTAGAGGGAAAGGTTTCAGTTTTTCCCATTAAATATGATGTTGGCTATAGGTTTTCATATGTAGCTTTTATAATGTTGAGGTACATTCCTTCTATTCCTAGTTTTCTTAGAGCTTTTATCATGAAATCATGTTGAATCTTATCAATGGCTTTTTCTGTTTCTATTGAGATGATCAAGTAATTTTTGGTTTTGCTTCTATTAATGTGCTGTATTACATTTATTGATTTGCTTATATTGAACCATCTCTGCATCCCTGGGATGAAACTGACTTAGTCATGGTGAATGATCTTTCTGATATGTTGTTGGATTCAGTTTGCCATTATTTTATTGAGGACTTTTGCATTGATGTTCATTAAGGAGTTTGGCCTGAAGTTCTCCTTTTTGGATGTGTCCTAGTCCAGTTTTGGGATGAGTATAATACTGGCTTCATAGAATAAGTTGGGCAGTGTTCCTTCCCTTTCTATTTCATGGAAAAGTTTAAGGAGTGTTGGTATTTAGTTTTTCTTTGAAGGTCCGGTAGAATTCAACTGAGAATCCATCAGGTCCTGGACTTTTCTTTTCTTGGGAGATTCTTTATTGCTGCTTCAATTACATTGTGTTTTATAGATCTGTTTAGGTGGCTAATATCTTCTTGGTTTAGTTTTGGATGGTTGTAAGTATCTAGAAATTTGTCCATTTCTTCAAGGTTTTCCAATTTCTTGGAATATAGGTTCTCAAAGTAGTCTCTGATAATTCTCTGGATTTCTGTGATATTCGTTGTTATCTCCCCTTTATTATTTATGATTTCACTGATTTGGGTCTTTTTCCTCCTCATTTTAGTCAGATTTGCCAGGGGCTTGTCAATCTTGTTTATTTTTTCAAAGAACCAGATAATGCTTTCATTGATTGTTTGTTTGTTTGTTTGTTTGGTCTCTATTTCATCACTTTTGGCCCTTATTTTTATTATTACTCTTCTTCTGCTTGTTTTGGGTTTTGCTTGCTCTTGCATTTCTAGGAGTTTGAGATGTAGCATTAGGTCATAATTTGAGATCTTTCTGTCCTTTTAACATATAAACTCATGGCTATAAACTTTCCTCTTAGGACTGCCTTTGCAGTGTCCCATAGGTTCTGGTAGGTTCAAAGTCAATTAAGGACCTTAATATCAGACCTGAAACCTTGCAGTTAGTATAGGAAAGGGCAAGGAATACCCTGAAAACAATAGGTATAGGCAAGGTCTTCTTCAGTAGAACTCCAGCAGCCTAGTAACTAAGAGAAAGGATGGACAAATGGGACTACATGAAATTACATGTACAACAAAAAGAAATGCACAACAAAAGAAATGGTCTCTAAACTGAAGAGACCACCCACAGAGTGGGAGAAAATATTTGCTAACTATACATCAAAGTACTAATAACCAGAATATGCAGAGAGCTCAATAAACTAAACACCCCAAAACTCAATGAACCAATAAAGAAGTGGACAAGTGAACTAAGTTGTACTAGTTTACATTCCCACCAGCAGTGTATGAGAGTTCCTTTTTCCCCACACCCTCACCAACACTTGTTGTTTGTGTTCTTGATGATAGCCATTCTAACAGGAGTGAGGTGGAATCTTAATGTGGTTTTGATTTGCATTTCCTTTATGGCCAAGGATATTGGGCATTTCTTCATTGTTTTTTAACCATATGAACTTCTTCCTTTGAAAAGCTCTGCTTAGTTCATTTTCCCATTTCTTCATTAGGTCATCGACTTTTGGGGTGTTTAGCTTTTAGAGCTCCCTGTATATTCTCGTTATTAATTCCTTGTTAGATGTATTGCTGGCAAAGATTTTCTCCCATTCTATGTGCAGCTACTTCAATTTAGAGACCATTTCTTTTGTTGTGCAGCAGTTTTAAATTTTGATAGTCCATTTGTCAATTCTTACTCTAAGTTGCTGAGCCATTTGAATTCTATTTAGCCAGTCATTGCCTATACCTATTAATCCCAATGTATTCTCTGCTCTTTCCCTGCACTAGCTTCAAAGTCAGGTCTTATATTAAGGTCCTCAATCTGAGTTGATACTTGTACAGGTGAAAGACGTGGATCTACTTTCAGTTTTCTGCAAGGAGAAACCCAGCTATCCCAGCAACATTTACTGAAGAGACTGTCTTTCCTCCATCATATATTTTACCTTTGTAAAAAGTCAGGTGGGCATAGCTGCATGATTCATATCTGGGTCTTCTATTCTGTTCCACTGGTCTTTGTATCTGTTTTTTTGCCAGTACCATGCTGTTTTTATTGCTATGGCTTTGTAGTATAGTTTGAAGTCGCATATTGTGATACCTCAAGCATTGTTCTTTTTGCTAAGTATTGCCTTGGCTATTTGTGGTCTTTTGTGCTTCCATATGAAATTTTGGGTTGATTTTTCAATCTCTGTGATGAATGCCATTAAAATTTTGATGGGGATTGCACTGAACACCTAGATTGCTTTTGGTAGTATAGCCATTTTCACAATATTGATTCTACCAATCCATGAGCATGGGAGATCTTTCTATCTTCTGTAGTCTTTTTGAATTTTTTTCTTCAATGATTTACAGTTTTCATTATTGTGTAAGGGTTTGTGTGTAAGTAATTCTATGTTACCCTCTGATTACTTGTCTGCTTTTCTCTTGAGTTTTAATAGTTCCCATTCTTTCATGGCTATGTTTGTTTTCATCTTCTGTATGTAGGATTCCTTTGAGGATTTCTTTGGAGTTCTTGTTTAGCAGACATGTATTGTTTTAGTTTATGTTTCCCATGGAAGATTTTTATTCCTCCTTCAATTCTGAATGATGCTTTGCTGGGTAGAATATCCTAGGATTGAAATTGTTTTCTTTCAGTGCTTGAAATGTCTCACTCCATGCCCTTCTTCCTTTTAAGGTTTCTGTTGTGAAATCTGTGAATTTGATGGGTTTACCTTTATATGTTATTTGATTTTTCTCTCTTCAGCTTTCAGTATTCTTTCCTTGTTCTCTGTGATAATTGTTTTAATTATAATATGTCATGGAGCGGTTCTATTTTGTTCATGTCTGTTTGGTGTCCTGGGAGGCTTCCTGCACCTACATAGGCATATCTTTCTTGAGATTTGGGAAGTTTCCTGTTGTTGGTTTGGTCTTTTGATGGAGTCACAGAGTTCTTACATATTCCTTTTGTGGCTCTTTACTCTTTTTTCTAGGTCTTATTCTGTTTTTTCTTTAATATATATTTTGTCTTTGAGCCCTGAAATTCTTTCTTCTAGTTGTTTCAGTCAGCCAGAGTGGCTTTCACCTGTGTTTTTTAATTTGCACAAGGAACTATTTATCTCAGGTTTGCTATTTGTAATTTTTTTCTAAATATTTCTTAAGGAATATGTTCATGAATAGATATCGTTTGCACATCTTACTTTTTATGTATTTCAAATAATATTAATTCCTAACAAGATAACACTGTCTCAATTAATTGTTTTATTTCCCCTCATGTTTAAGCATTGGGGTCTATAAGTTTTCTGAGCAAGAAATGGATAGATTTAGCTGAGTTTAACATAAATTTTCTTTTATATAGTTATTGATTTAGTCAAATTTTTCAAAATTTTTGAAATTCTATTTGATTTTTTCAAAAAATTATTTACTTAACATTTTATTTTTATTGATCAAAAGATAAAATTGTATGTATTTACTGTGTACAACATAATATTTTGACATATTTACATTATGGAATAACTAAATGTACCTAATTAACAAATGCATTACTTCATATGTTTATTTTTGTGATAACATACTTACAAACACTCTCTTAGCATTTTTAAGAACACAATATATTATGTGTAAGTCACCATGTTGTGCAATAAGTTTCTTGAACTTATTCCTCCTAATGAGCTAATCTTTTGTCTTTGTTACCATCTCTGCAACAGTCCTTCTTCTACCCCAGCCTTTGGTAACCAACATTATGTTTTCTACTTCTGTGAGTTTGAATCTTTAGAAGCTATGTATAAGTGAGATCATAAAGTATTTGCCTTTCTGTACTAGTTTATTTCACTTAATGCAATGTCTTCCAGGTTTATCCATGTTGTAGAAACTGACAAGATTTTCTTCTGTTGTTATTTCAATGTTCATATTACAAAACATGAAATCTTTGCAAATTACCCTCAGGTTAATGTTTATGTTTTTTCATTAACCAAGAATGTAATATATTGTGTAGTCAGTAGATTTCTTAAATTTACTCCACCTATCTAGCTGAAATTTTGCATCCTTTGATTAAAATCTCTCTCATCTCTCACCTTCCTGATCCCTAACCATCCAAGCACCTGGTAATCACCATCGTACTGTTTGCTTCTATGGGACCAAAGTTTTTAGGTACTACACAAGAGTTATATCCTATGGCATTTGTCTTTCTGTGTCTGGCATATTTTGCTTAATGTAATGTTCTCCAGTTCCATTCATGTTGTTGTAAACAATAGAATTTCTTTCTTTTTTATAACTTGATGGTTTTCCATTATATATACATACCACTTTTTCTTTACCCATTAATTCACTGATGAACACTCAGGTTGATTCCACATCTTAACTATTGTGAATAATGCTTGAATAAGTATTATAGACATGACGTGATTAATCCGGCAAAGGAAGTACACAGACTTTGGAGTGGGATTAGCTGAACAAGAAGCCCAACTCTGCTCCTTACTTGTCTTGTGTTCTTGAATAAGTAGCCTAAGATTTCTGTGGTTCAGTTTTTTCATCTGAAAAGTGTGGACAAATGCAATACCTCCCTCAAAATGTTGGGAAAATTTATATAAAGTGGAAATGCATGTAAAGTTCTTACAAAGGGCCTGTTGCATAATAAATGATTAGAAGAATAGTTTATTGTCAGCCTGTCTTTTCAGGAGCTCTCGTCTCTCTGGTAGTCTATATCTTTGGTTTTTGGTACAGTTGGAAAGCAGAAACTTCTCACTTACCCCACTCTGACTAAGATTTTCCAGATTCCCAACTGGATCATGGCCTCAATATGATGGCCTAAGCATTAATTCTAAGGGCTTTGTTGGCCTTATTGTGCCTTTTACTGCCTTCTTACCCTGGTCAATATTTAAAGAAAGGAAGAAGTTCCTAAATCCCTGATATTCAACAGAGAAGCTAAATGCAGAAATACTTGAGTGAAGGTTTTGATACTGAATAATAGTAGCACCCAATTGTCATGTGTTATTTCAGTACTTTCAAAGCACTTTTCTATTCATTATTCACAACTAACCCTGTGAGTTTATCAGGTCAGGAACAATTTTTCCTGTTTTATATATGAAGAACAGTACTCACAAAAATTGATTTATTCACTTTTTAAAATTTTTTTTTTGTTTTATTCACATTTCCTTTAAAAAATACAGCACCCTTTTTTAATTTTGTTAAAGTAGGGTGAGCTCATTAGAAAGGAATACTGAAAAAAAACAGGCAAGCCCACACTTTCAACTCCATCTTCCCTCCAAGGATTTACATGCACATTTGTTATATATCAGTAGGTCTAGCTCTTTCCACACTGCTACCAGAGGCTGACACTATGTTACCAGACAGATTTTTATCTTTTTATTTAAATTTGACTTCCCATTCAAACAAAGCAACCAAAACCACCCATATCAAGTTTTAGTTCTCTGGGTAACTAGGTACTCCAAGTAAGAAGTGGAAATAGAGAATAAATGATGCTACATCTTCCATCAGAATTCATTACTTTTAGCAAAATGGGGCAGAACGTCCAGGTTGAAGGACCAGGAAAAAAGTGTGTCCACCCATGAGACACTTACAAATTGATCACTATGACAGCAGCCCTTTTCAGAGGTAATAATGTCATTAGGTTGTGGTAATTTTCTAGAGACCCCAACAGCCCTGGATTAGCAACATCTGGACATTGTTCAGATGACACAAATTTCTGCTTCCTGCTGTTAAGGCTTCAGTGATGCCTCTCTGTGGTATCTGTCAGTAATTTATTTTGTTTTGTTTTTTGCCACCCTCCTTTTAAATCAGAAAGTGTTCATAAGGTGGATTTCAGACATAGTCAGTCTTCAGCAAGGGCAGATTCAGTTTTCCTAGTTAAATTCCTGAATTTCTTTTTGGCTTCTGCCCTTTCTTCAGCATCAAAGTACCAAACTATCTGGTCGCATAGGAAGGCTGGACTTTGTCTGACCAGAAGAACAGGAGTCTGTCAAAAACGGGCTCCACGTCTGCTATGAATGACTTCCCTTCTGGAAATATCCGCAGGATACCGCCATGTAATTTGGCATCCCAATTCTTGTTCAGGTAATAGATGCAGGTGAGGCAACGGCCATCACCATTGGGGTTGTCCACATGGCGAACATAACCTGTTCCATTTCCTGGATAGCAAGCCACCATTGCCTTGGACCTCTCCTTGACATAGTACTTGCCCAACCGGCTACTGCAGTACAGGACCAGCCTATTGATGAGGGACAGGAGGAAGTTGATGGCCTCTCAGCCCTCCTCGTTGCCCCCGATCCACGTGATCTGGTCGCCCCGAAGGTAACGCTTGGAGACACCAGCGCGCGGCCCCGCCAGCTGGCCGTCCCGCAGGACCCCGATGTAGTGCAGCTGCTTGACCCGCTCCAGGACGCAGTCGCCCACCACCTCGCCCAGGAAGTTATCCAGGTAGCAGAAGCCGACCTCGTGCAGACAAGGCACGATGTACTCCAGGGCGATTTTCTCCAGATCGAGTCTCATGATATATCCTAGAGGCATGTCGCCCACAGAGCTGAGATGGGCAACCCCGGGTGCACGCAGAGAGAGAGAGCGACCTACGCTAGCGCGGGGAGCGGGGTCGGGGTTCAGCAACCTGCGGCGGCCACGGTCCCCGAGCCACCGTAGCGCCAGGGGCCGGGGAAAGTTGTTCGTAACTCAGGGGAGAAGAGATCCGCGTTCAGTGACCCGCGGGAGTTGTGCGCGAACTCCACGACCCAGCGCTCCACTGGCCCCGCGAGGAGTCGGAGGGCCCCTTTTAGAGATGCGGAGCAGCCACAGTGGCTGCGGCGGCCCGAGGCCTGATTTATTCACTTGTAGTTATCATATCCAGGGGTGGTATAGTTAAGCAATTAACTTCGGCTGAGTTTTTAGTAGATTTGCCTCCCAACTACACCAAACTGAGTCTACAAAAAGTGTTATTCTGGCTTTAAAAGTTTGTGCTGCTGTAATAAATAGCTCCAGATCAGTGACGTGCATCAACAGCAATGTGTTCTTTCTAGCTTGTGTCACATGTTAGGGTTTACAGTTCTACTGCCGAAGGCCCTCCTCCATCTGGAATATACCTTCTCTTGACAGGAGCAAAGAACAAGGACCAGACATTTAGTGATGCTGAAAGATTTTTCTCAGGTGTGGTGTTTCACTTGCTTATGACTTACTTTCTAAAACATATGACATGATAAAACCCAGGATGGAAAGGATGAAGTAAAGTGTTTTTTCCCATGGCATGGTCTGGAAATCTTATGACAATGAACAATGATATGCAATCATATTAAAGGGAGAGGGAATAAATGATTGAGGACCATTGCATGGTGTACAATAGGAATTCACAAAACGATAAGAATATGGATGAACTTTGCAATAGAAATAACAAAGAAGTATCAACATTCAAAGAAAAGAAATAAAAAATTGTAGAACTTGGGAAAATTTTACTGTGTATGAGAAGGTTTATCAAGGATAATACTATAGCTTTACTTTTTCTTAGATATTTGGAGATTGAGGATGGTTGTTTCTAGTGACAAAGAAGTTAGAGTCACTGTCAGATATGTATGTGTGAACTAGCTGAGGGAAAGAAGTCAAAAGAGAAATGTGTAGATCAAGCACAAGTGAAAAGCTGCTGACTTTGGAATTTTAAACCATTTATTTGACAGTCCACTTCCTTTTGGAAATACTGAGTTATACTTGCTTTCCTATAAGGTCCTGAAACCTATATAAAGTGTATGAAATGGTTCTCCCTTGAAATTTTAATAGGAAATATAGCTTGGTACTTTCCCTAACCAAAGACAAAGGTCACTGAACCTGGAAATAAATTTGATGTCTTGGGATTACATTTGACAGACTAGTCACTTTGTTAGAACATGTTAATGATGTGAACAGGTCAATCATTACAATCCATCTAAGAATATCAGAACTTCATTTTTTTTTTTTTGTCATAGCCATGGATAGTCCTGATCTGCTCAGTCATCTCCCATTAGTCTGAGGGGCTACTAACCATTTGTTTGATACATCACCACCTTAGAAAACCAATTCAAAATGCGTGCTCTGAGTATACAATTTTATTTCCCACTCACATGTCAGTCTGCAGTGGTTTATGGTTGGCTGGCACATCTCCTCCATGTGGTGATTCAGGAACCTCTGTTTTCTCCATCCAGTGGCTTTGCCATTCTCTAACATCTCATTATCATAAATGCAGAGTCAGAAGAAAACAGGCAGAGTTTTAGAGAAAGTACACATATTCTTTGTGTCTTTTGATTTCTGTGAAACACCTTAATGATGACTATCATTGTGTTCACATTGTATTGTTTAAAACCATATCTTGTCAAAGTGCTTTGTGCCTGGCTAGGTGCTCCCCAGACTCAGTTCTGCAGGATGTAAGGAGGAACACATGGTTTTTCAGACTATTAGCTTCTTATGCCTTACTCCTTTCCCCATTAAAAAAGTGTGTCTTTTTCTCATAATTTTCTTCTTGATAAGCTGCTATATTTATAAGGTTTCTTAGTTAAAATAATACAAGGGGAAAAATATAGGGGCCATTTTTTCCCATAATAATAGAAGAAAGAATATTCAATGACATTTCCTCTGTGGCAATTAAAGGTTTCAGTTGGTTGCAATTATTGTGGAAATTGAAGCATTAATAGTTTGGATATATTTGGAATTCAAGTCTATCAGATATAAGAAATGGAACAATTTATTTATATAATTCTTTACCCCATCCTTAGGAATAAACTTTTGTTAATAGCATCCAGATGGCTTCCCAACTTAAAAATAGTTTTTGCTCTAAAATTCTGTTTAGAAAATAACTTGTGGAATTTGAGATATTATTTTATACACATGATGTTACATATGATAATTGTCTTTATGTCATCTGTAAATGTCTGTTTATTCATTTAAGTGATAAAAACAGGTCCTTTGAACTAAAAACTTCAGTAAGTATTGTGTTGTTAGTAACTACTATAGAAGTCCTATAAATGAAAAGCCTTTTGTGAATACAAAACATTTAATTAGAATTTTGACACTGTAATGTATAAAGTAGCTGTGAGAGCTGAAAATATTTATTTGATAAAAGCTGACTTCACTTTTTTTATTTTCTGAGAAGATAGATGTTACACTGTTTTAGTACCTATATTTTCATATTTGGGAAAGTCCACATTCTATCACAGTGAAGTGTGATCAAACTTAGCTGTAATGTTTCGAACATGGAAGAAGTCATAAATAGCCTGATTTCACAGAATCTCTACACATATTTACACTAATTTTAGTCTCTTAATATGAAGTAAAATAACTTTTCCATGAGAAAAGAAAATATCTACCCCCCCCATGCATTAACTACTTCTCATTCCTGGATAACAATACTCATGTCACCAACACTTGTGAATGCTACTCTATATTTAAGTGAAAAATGCAGTGACTTAAAGGAAAATACAATATTTGTAAAAAAAAAAAAACTCTCAGCAGAAAACAATACACTAAGACAAATGTGTTGCAGAATTATTACAAGAAAATAAACACAGTATTTAAGATACAGGCTGTGATCACAGAGTGAGGGCTGACATGGATAAAGAACATCGGAAATGAGGAGGTTTAAGAGAATGAGAGATCAGAGGCAGGTTGCAGTGATGCCCACTACTCTGGAGGAAAGGCAGGAGGATCACAGCTCAAGGACAGCTCTGGTACAGTTAGCAAGAGACCCTATCTGAAAAACAAACTAAAAAGCAAAATGACAGGGGGCATATCCCAAATGGTAGAGAATGAGGCCCTGAGTTCAATACTCATATACATAGATGTAAAATTCACCCTTATGATTTGGGGTTAAGAACAAAACTGTTGGCCAGAGCCAAAACATCAAATGCGTGAAGATAATATGATTAATGGCAGGTACAGGGGACAAGGATGAAAGAGGATATATAGTCAATGTTACAATAGTTTGAAAGTTAGGATATTTGAGGAAAAAAATGAGTATAATGAAGAAGTAAAGAATGCCCGAACTGTCTCATCATTCCTGAAAGACATGAAAGGAAAAGAAAAATAACCATTACTGGAAAAACTGGAGGGGAAGCAGTAGTTTTGGGAAGAGCAAGGTTTCAGTTAAGACTACAGGGAAGAGGCAGAGAGAAAAGGCTAGGGACACAGAGGAGTTTGTTTTGGAATAGGAATTCTAAAATTGATTTATAGCTAAGAGAAAGATACAGAGCCAGGTTAAGCATAATGAACCAGGTGAATTGTGGACTGTCAGTGTCACTCGGGAACTCCCTGATGACTAGAGGAATAATCTACTATTTACTTTCCAATGAACAACATGGGGAAACTTAGTGGGATTGCCAATGGGTCATACCAAGACTTAAATGTGTGGGGATGGAATGAATCACCTGTAACCAGGATATCAATGAAGCTAGTTATGATGTTATACTCATTGAAAATAGGAAATTTGAGATGCTGTCTAGGCTCACTTCTCCATATTTAGATGCTTGAGCTTTCTGATAGATTCATGGCCCTAGAATATTCTTTGTAAGTTTCTTGATTCTAGCTCATATCTCAAGACTTGAATGTACTTCAAGAGTACATTCATCTGGTACTTGGGTGAGAGTTTTCAAATTTAGTCAGAATTGTGGAATATTCAAGTCCTCTTTCACATCACAGAAGCTTAAGAATAATGTGCAAGAAGAGGACCTTTAACTGTGGTCTAGATATGTGAGCAGTAGCAAAAGTACTCTTAAAATGGTTACTTGAGACCTATAGCTTATTCAAGCTGTGATCTCTGGGTGTTTCAAGGTTTTTTAGATCCATTTGACATAATTTTGAATTTTAATTTTCTTGAAAGAAGATGACATTACCATAATGAATGGATCTTCAACAGGAGGTTCTTAGTGCTAATGTTTGTGACAAGTACATACTGTACATAGCAGATAAGTGGTCTGATACAAACAGCATGCTTTTACCATGTGCAGTATAATGGTCTGGGGAGGTTACCATATGCACGGATGTTTTAGTTATCCTGAATCTTTTTCTCTTTAGAAACCTGACTACTTTGACCTTTATCTGTACCTTTTGGAGGCACCAGTCCTAGAAAAAAGTTTTCATACATTCAAATATATTCCTTTATAGAATGTTTCAGAAATGAAGATATGGGGAGTCCAGGTCTGACAGGATCAAGGAATATAAGAGTAAGAAAGGCAGACAATGCTAGGCAGGAGAGTCATGACCCTGAGTTTTGGAAGATTCCATTCACAGAGCCTGGAACACAGAGGGTTATGGGTCTGAGGTTAAGTTTGAAATGGATAGCGGTCTTATATTTGTCACCCTTTCATATACAGCTACATTGATATCTTTCCCCACTCACCTCATCTTAGGGATAATCATAGTTAATGCGCCAATATGAGTAAATATTCCTACTCCCTAGAGGTGGTTCAGGGATAAGGGTTAGTGGAGATTCTGCATTGCCACAATAATTAATTAGTTCTTTCATTACTTTCAAGGAAGACACTCTGCATGGTTTTCTTCCTTTCAAATAGCAAGAAGGCACTATAGAATATTGGAAGAGGAATGCCAAGAAAATTGCTTCTGCCAGTCTATTTCCCAAACACTTGGAAGTTACCTATTCTTACCACTATACCACCAACGTGTTCTTTCCTAAGCACTTAGATTTCTAATTATGAAAAGGATTCTGTACAATTTAAATTCTTATACCCTGGCTAGTGTGAGAACAAAAGCACAATAAAAATGTAACTGCAAATATTTCAGAGGGCTATGGGTGGAGTTTGCATGGTGAGTGGAAGTGGATACTTCTTCCTTGTCCTCACCCATGGTTTAGTAGAATGCTGGCTCTCTCATCCGTGCTGGGTTGGAGAGCAATGATCTTATATTTCCAATCTGTCTTTTACCCATGATTCTTGTTTATTTAACTTAATTCCCTTATCATCATATGATTCCTGAGCAATCATGCATTTTTTTCTAGACGTGCATATCTGTGACTTGAAGTTAGGCATAATTTGCTCTCATAATTTAAAAAATCTGATTTGCACCTATATTTATATCTTCTTTTTCTTTTCTGTGTTGATTAGTCATAACTCTTTTTGATCAAATATGATCAAATATGACTTGGTTTTATTGATCCTATTTACTAATTTTAATTTTCTATCTTATCCACTTCTTCTTTTATGTCAGATATTTCCTTCTTTTACTGTTTTCTAAATTTACTTTTTATTTTTCACTTTGACTGGTTCCACAGTTAAGTTTGAGACTTTCTTGTTTTTTTGAGATTGTCATTTTAGACTTATAATTTTCCTTCAAGCATCATATAGGTTTTATATACAAGTTTGCACAAGTGTTGTTTGCATAATTCTTATTGCTAAGTAGTTTGACTTTTCCCTTTTAAAATAAATGATATTTACTTTTAAAATCACAACTTCTGTTTATTTATTAATTGTAATTTTTGTTTAATTGTTTTAGGTGAAAGAATATATCATTATGTTTTCTTATTTAGGAAATTTATTTTTGTTTCCAAGTAATATAGTACATTATCAATTTTTATGAAGAATTAATTTACATTTTAAAATATGAGTTTCACCATGTCTATCTCCTTGTTTTTACTTTGCAGTCAAATGCTCTACCACTGAGCTATACCCCCTAGTTTTTACTTTGTTGATATTTTCTTCTCTTGGATTTTGGTCAGTTGTTCCTTTGACCTGGTATACTTGGCTGATAGTCTATCACTGAATAACTGACATTCTACATTTTTTTTAAAAAATAGGTATTATATTATATTATTTCCTTCTGATAAATTTCAACTTTGTAATAGTCTGTAGTTAAAGTAGAGACATGGCACCTTGATATAATCCAGGACTGGCATTATTTTTGGATAGGATTCAGGCTTTCTGTGACTCTGTTGTCAACAATTTGTCTCTGGTGACTACAGAGATGTTGTAGTACCCAGGTAAGAACAACATGCCAGAAATTTGGCTTCCAAAGTCAGGTAATCTTTGCCCTCCTTCCTCCTCTCCTCAGTGGTGCCATCAGGTCCTTCTTTGTTCTGTCCAGTGAAACATCTTGATCTTCATTCAAAAGATTAACTTATTCAGCTCTTGAGTCCATGTTTTCACCTAGATCATTCAAGAAAGTTCAACAATGTATAGTTTTAAGAAAGAATGCTTCTGAGAACCCACAATGAAATTTTAACGAAGAAAGTCACTAATTGATGACAGCAAAACTCCCCTAAATCATCGATTAAATATTATGTTAAATGTTTTGTTGGCAATAATGGCGCTGATAGGTTTCGGTTCTTACTGCACCCTTAAGCTTCTGTTTTCCAGGGTCACAGCCCTGCCTCAAGTCTAGCTTGAATCCTCCTCGTGCCCCAACTTCCAATCAGCATGAACCATAAGATCCTAACCAATCAGATCATGCTGAGTCTCACTGAGGGGTATTTATGCCCCTGCCCTTCCTGCTTCTCTCTCTCTCTTGGCTCACTCCCTCTCCCACCCGGCAATAAAGAATCTCTTGGCCAGATCACTCCTCTCCACGTGGTCACTTTTGGGGCCTACATTTCCAACATTTTGGTGCCATGACTCGGATGGAGGCTCCCCACTAATCCTGGTGGGACCCCCATTCCAACTCACCCCATGACCACCCTGAGGATGTGACTGGCCAGGACTCATCCTCCCGATCACCCTGCTTGCATCCAACACCGGACATTCTTTGGTGAGACCACATACCCTTCTTGGGGTCCCTTTGTGGTCTCTCCCTTCAGTGTCTCTGGGGTTTTCAAACACTTCCCCTGTTTGGCTACCCCTGGGCGGCTCAGGTGGTAGAGGGATTCCCTTCCTTGTTGGGCTTAGATCCATTTTGTCATGGGTCTCAGAGACCCATCTTCAAAAAGCCTGGGCCCAGGTGACCCATAGTCCTTGGCCCATCGGCGGCCTTGCAAACCACCTGAACTCAGTGACGACTGATTCTCATGTGTTTTACATTCTCTTGGATATTTGTGCTGTACAAGGATGCTCCACAGTACATAATATCCTCCTCTTCCATTCCGGGACCAAGTCCCTCATAATAGGTGCCTCTACATCTTCTCTGCTGTCTGACTCCCCATTGAGATGCCTCCTCAATAATTTAGACACCTTGGGTTTGACCTCAGACATAAAACCAAAAAACTTAATCCACTTTTGCACTCAAATCTGGCCCACTTATCCTTTAGACAACCGAAATCACTGGCCCCTTTTCAGGTCTTGAGATCCCAACATTTTACAGGACATATAACTACTGTGAGCGATCGGGACGATGGGGAGAGATTCCATTATGTCCAAGCCTTTTCATACCTCCATCTAAATCTGGCTCTCTGACTTCAAACCCTCCCTCTGTACTTTCTGTTCCCCTGCGCAGATTCTATCAGCCTGTAAACCAGTTTCTAAATCAGCCAATTCCTCTCCAAACCTCCTCCTTCCCCACATAAACAGACTTCTTGCACTGCTTACCATACCTATCTCCTCCTATCTTCCTAAAAAACTTTCCCTGTCATGGAGCTAAGCAAGCCACTCCTTGCCAATTCTGGCCTCAAGGTGGTTCCAGCTCTGGAGAGCTCATGCTCCCTTCCTGTGGGCTGAGACCAAGCCCCAGGTATTTTTGGTGACCAGAGAGTGGAGGTTTCATTTTTGCTGAAAGCCTGCCAGTACCAATCAATAGGAGCAACCTGGAGGCACTGGTGATGGCTAATCCCATAGGCGTGTGTCATGCCTCCAGGCTGTGCCTTCCCCTCCCTTACCTAAAATGTCAGCACACCTTTTCTGCCTCCTCCATGGTCTCACCATGTGTCCTCTGTCTCTGTCTGCCTTCCTCTCCCTGGGCTTACTGGGACCCTGCCTCCCATGAAAAACTTGTAGCATGATACTTATGACTTAAGCTATTCCAACTAGTTTGCCAGGCCTCTCAGTCTAAAGTAACTTTAAGTCAGCTGCTTTGCAAAAGTGCTTACAAAAACCTGCAGCTGCCACGCTCACGCTCTAACTCTGCCCCCACAAGGGGAGGAGGGAAAGCAAACAGGCGCACCTGTGCACAGGATGCTGGCTTCTGGAACAGCAAAAACACCTGCCATAGCTAAGAAAATCCATAGAGAGGACCCAGCAAATCCTGGGCCGCCAGCCACACGTGGCGATGGCTGCAGCCCACTGCCACTTCCCCTAGAATAAACGTGTGCAGAGTAGACAGGAAGGGGGGAAGGGGCGAAAGGCCACAGGATCAGGCCTAGGCAGTCAGGGTCATTTGTCCCAGGTGTGTGTGGAGGGAGTGGCGCCTTGCACAAGTCCTGCTCCTAGCCCCACCTCACACCTCAGGGCATCAGACTAACCTTGTTAGTTCAAGGTTACAGTTCCAGAAATAACTAAATAGACATTACTGTGGTCTCTAAACTTCTCATTTAGAATTTTCTATACCTTTGGCCTCAACATAAATTTTTCCCTCCAAATATTAACACTGGTTGTCCCACATGGCACAGTTATTGGCCTGAAATGCCCTCTGAATGCCCTTCTCTAAATTTACAAATGATTTCTTTGTTAAAAAGGTAGCCTTTATTAAAGAGGCCACCTGCTGTTAGCTAAAGGACAGGATCCTAATGTTTTGTTCTTTCTAGATGGGACCTGCAGCTTCCAGTCTTCTGGCTGGTAGATGTCGGAAGCTTTGTACTAAGGCCTGGCCTCAGTATGCCTTGGGTGACCAAGAGAAGTGGCCTTCACAGGGCTCCTTAAATTACAATACCATACTTCAATTAGACCTTTTCTATAAAAGTAAAAAAGTAAACTGAGGTCCCCTATACAAATTTCTACCCTCTAAGCCACCCCAATACTCAGAACCTCTTAATGAGTGCTTCCCTCTTCAACAGGCAATGATAGGAAGAAGGCAAGTTTTATGTCCCCTTCCAGTTATCAGATCTAAGGGAAATTTAAAAACATCTAAACAGCTGTACTGATGCCCAGACAAATACATTCAAGCCTTTACATGAAAGGATATTATGCTTCTACTAGACCAGACTCTTATCTCATTAGAAAAGCAATGGGTTCTGGCCTAGGCCACTCAGGTTGGAAATGATTATATGGCTCAAGCAGTAGAGTGCCGCTTTACAAGCATAAAGTCCTGAGTTCAAGCCCAGTACAGCCAAAGTCAAAAATAATAATAATATTTGGGGCTTAGGAAGTAGCTCAATGGGAGAATGTCTGCCCAGCATGTGCAAAGCCCTGGGTTCAATTCCCCAGTATTACTAAAAAAAAAAATGGTAAAGAAGATAAGTGGCATTAATGTCACTTCAGCCATCTCATAGTGGAAAAACATAGTTTAACCTAGACCAGATCCCTCATTCTTCAAGTGAGGAAACTGAGGCCCAGAACAGTTCAGATACTTACTCTCCAGAGTGTCAGGTGTCAATGTAAAAATAACAACTTTATAGCAACAACTTAAAAAAAAAATCCTCTTACCTTTCTATAGCATCTTAAGGATGCTATCAGAAAGCATACTACAGTGGACTCAGAGTCACAGGTGAGAGAGGTTCTCCTCAAAGATAAATTTCTAACAGTCAGCCCCAGATATTCATAAAAAACTCAGACTGTGGCTGAAGAGAAAAGTCATTGAACCAAGTAATACAGCTAGCCATGTCTGTATTTATAGCTTTCTCTGTATGTCTGGGACTTTCCTAACAGGAGAAAAAAAGATAAGAGACACCATGGCCTCATTGCTGCTCTCAGAGAGGGCCCCACCCAACTGGGGCCTGTATCCTGAACCTGCTACCATGGTGGACAGGAGGAGCACTTCTGCAGAGAATGCTTAAGAGGGGACAGCCCTGCCCCCAACCAGGACCCTGCCCTCTGCAAGGGTAACCACTGGATGTCTAAGTGCCCCTGTCACCAGATGGAAGACAAGGTGCCACCTTCTATGGATTGATGGGTCCAAGCCTCCTGGCCACACTCCACTTCTTGGCATCAATGTTGAGGAGCCATAATGGCAGAAAAACAAAAGGTCATTTTCCTCCTAGACAGTGGAGCCCATTTGTCTGTTTTACCTTTTTCTCCTGGTCCCTGGTCCAATGACAAAAGTTATTGTTCGGGGCAAATCTGGCCAGCCCCTAGAGTGCTAGTTTACCTGGCCTCTGGCCTGCTCTTGGGGAGACCTCCTCTTCTGTCACTCTTTCCTCATAGTACCTAAAACTCCAGTGTCCCTGCTGGGACAGGATTTACTATCTCAATTAAAAGCTCAAATTCTCCTCCCTCCAGGCAGCTATCTCTGCTGCCCCCTCCTTCAGGAACAAATAGATTCCACAGTGTGGACTGATGAGATGAGTGTAGGGTGAGCCAGGACAGCACCCCCTATTCAAATAAAACTCAAAAATCCCTCACAGTTTCCACACCCAAAACAATATCCCCTCAAGCCTGAGGGACGATGAGGCCTTATGTCTATCACAAATTCCTTAAAACAGCAAGGGCTACTAATTAATTGCTCCAGCTCCTATAATAAATTTAAAATTCTTATAAAAGTTAATTTTAAAATACAAGTTACAAAGTAAACAACTGGAAAGGATATAGATAAGTAATAAATGTGTTTTTGAGAAGTTAAAGGAAAAAGGAATGGTTTTTTGGATGAGAAGGGATTTTGTAAAGAAGGATTTGTCCTAAAGATTGTTTCAAATAGGAAGGATAAGGACAAACCATCAAAGGGTTTAGTAAGTTGTATGAAGGTCTGAGTAAGTTTAAAAAGCGTATAATAAAAACTTCGGTGTGTGATAAAGTTAAAGTTGAATATAATCTAGGAGTTGCCCAAAAGATTTATCAAAGAAATTATTTGTGTTTTCTGCTGATCTTGTCAAGCTTTAAGTACTACTAAATCAGAGTTCATTTACGTATTTGCTTATGTGTCTTAAATGACCACCTTGTAACAGTGTTATGTTATACTGTATCTAAATATGGTACAAACATTTAAAAGGTTAAAAGTGTCAATTTATATAAAATAATGAGCTAAAGCTCTCTTTTATCCAAGAGTGTTACATTTAAATCCTGACAGCCCCTGCCTCCCACAGGTCACCTACCTAGGTGTGGCCTTAAAGGGATAGACTCACTCCCTGAGTCAACCCAATCTTCTGTTTCCCAACCCCCGTACCGTAAGACAGCTTACAGCTTTCCTGGCAGTTATAGAGTTTTGCAGAATTTAGATCCCTAGGTATGTAGTCCCTGAACAGACACCTTTTTATGCTCCCCTGTTTTCTTATATTTTTCTAGCTTTAGTATTTATTTGATTTATTGGGGTTTTTTTTGTTGTTGTTCATTTATTCACATGTGCATACATTGTTTGGGTCATTTCTCCATCCTGTCCCCCTGATTTATTGCTTTCTGCTTAGAACTGTGTGGGTTATTTCCTTTAAATGCCTAAATCAAGAGTAAAAACCAACACCAACTCAAGAATGTAGAAAATTTATGTCTTTCAGACAACATTCAAGGTGCTCAGTTTGTAGCAGTGAAAAACACAGATAAAAACTTCTCTACTTGTAGAGCTTTTATTTCAGTTAAGGGAGACAGATAAAGCAAGTTAAATAAGTAAAATATGCAGGTTTTAATAATAGAAAATATTGATGTTAAGAAGTAAATAAAGTTGGGAAATGATGGTGGGGGGTGGGTATCAATTTTTAATGATATATTCAGGAAAGGTCTTACAAAGGAAGAGTATTTCAGGAAAGACCTAATGGAAGTGAAAGAGTAAGACATCAAATCCAAAAGCTTGACAGGAGAGGCCTAATTGGTCTGTTATAGGCAGGCATGATTGGATGACTGTGAATAAAGACAAGAGTAAAGCCAAATCAGTTCAGAGGACCTTCTGAGTCCTTACACACATCATCAATGAAAAGTCATTGTACAATTTCAAGACCTAATCTGATTTATGAATAATGGGATTATTCTAGTTTCTGTGTTAAAATCAATCCGATGACCAGACAGAATTAGGTGTCTGTAGTAACAATCCCATGAGAGGTGACAGTGGATCTGAGCAATGTAGTACCAGTGGAATCACTAGAAAATGACCTGAGAAATTTTTGAAGATAAAATCAACAGTATTTGATCATAGATAGGGTAGGGGTGTGAAAGAGGAGTCAAGATCAATTTCAAGATTTTATGGTCCCAAGAATTTGAAGAGTGGAATTAATAAGATGGGAGAGATCTCTGGAAGAACATGGTTGGTGATGAAGGTGGTGAATTGCAGGCTTGCTAAGATTTAAATGCTGTCAGACATCCAGGATTGCTACACAGATGGCAACTGAATTTCTTATGAGGAGCCTCAAACCTGTCAGTATGTGATTTTTAAAAAGGACAAACTACATAATTTGTGGGACCTAATGAAAATGAAAATGCAAGTTTCTTCATTCAAAAAATATTAAAAGTTCACAACAGCAAACAACTAAAACTTTCCCTTAAGTTCCCTGCATAGGGTCTTCCTGAAACAGGGTGCTTGAGTACAGATTGTCACCCAATGAACTGGTCCTGGTTTAAGTCCGTACTAGCAAATGTGATCAACAAGGGAGTACTATATATAGACAGATGGATAGATGTGCAAAGACAGAGTTCTGGGTATTTCAATGTAAAGATGTTAACAGGATAATGAGAATATCTCCAAATTTTACTTAAAGGGAGAAACCAGAAAGGATTTTGAAGTAAACAAAACAGAAATAATCATAAAATATTTTATACAGACTCGGTGATGGTTCTTTAGTGTCCAGGCTCAGCCAAAAGAATTGAGTTGTTGCCTCTGGTTTTGCTGCTGCCCAGTTCCAGGACAGTTTAATTAGAGTTTGGATTGTTGCATGATGGGTTGATTTGGGGTTTTTATCATCCACAAGCAAATCCCGTGTTTCTCTGTAACATTTGCCTTAAAAAATGTAATCAACTTAGTAATAAATGAGATTTTGAAGTCCATTGACTGAAGCCCTCCCTAAAAAAACAGACCAAAAATCCATTTTTCAATATAGTGCCACTTTGGCAGACATACAGCTGAGGGAATAGATGACAGAAGCAGAGAGAGACAGGATGTTAAGTGTTACCATAGCTTTCTAATGGCTCAGGCTGTGCGCAAAGTAGCCAAATAGAATCTAGCTGACTATAGCAAAAAGATGAGATTAAACTATCCAAAGCAAGGCAGAAATGTTTAGGAATAAATAATGAACATCTTTCCTATAGCGTACAGCTGCTTTGCATGTTAGGTTTTATAATGGAATACCTTAGCTACTAAGGTATTGTAAGTTTACCAGGTCAAATGTCAGAGTCTACGGAGGTCTGTTTAGGTAGCTGGTTGAAAGTAAAAGACTAACCTTTATTGTGAAGAATATAATCTCTTCCCTCCTTACTTTTAGTGGAGTCTTTAATCATTCTAGATGACCCTGGCTGTGAACAAATGACTCATTCAAAGAGTGAATAGGGAGCTGTCATAGGTTCCAGATAAGATGTCCTGTGTGTATGCTGCATTGTGCCACCTCCTCCCTGATTTATTAAAAAAATTGTTTAAACCTGATTTAGCGCACCTGCTGCCTCAGGTTCAAAATGTCCATGAGGTGTGGAGGCCAAGGGAATGATGGACCATCAGTGGATAGAATACATCCTTTCTTACCTCTGGGTATGGGTGTTTTGGAGTGGTGGGGCAAGAGGAGGTACATAAAAGAAAGTTGGAAAAAGATTATTATTCACATATCCAATACAGTATTTTTGGTAGATTTATGATGGCTAAGTGTTTAGATTTGTGCAGAATCCCTTCCTGCATTCTGGGGACTTGTGACTTGTGATAGAGAGCTCTCAGTCATTCTGGGACAGAAATCCAGTCAGTGTGTATGGCTGTGATATCAGCAAATACTGCTGGCATTTTGAAAAAAAATATGGCTATCAGCTCTTCACTAAATAATACTTTTGGTTCTGTTACTGGTGGGTAGTCTCAGAAGATCTCAGTTTCTTTCATGTCCCAACAGAGAATTGTACAGAAACATGCAGATTGCAAGGCAGCAGCAAAGTTTTATTGAAGGTGAAAGAAGAAAAAGTGAAAGTAGGAAAAAAATGAAGACAAGAAAAAGTGAAGGCAAGGAAGAACACCACAAGAGAAATGTAGGCTCTGCCTAGATTGCTCAAGAGCCCTGATCTTTGTTTAATGGGCAATTTATTGTAAGAGTCAAGGCAAGAAAAATCTGGGAGGTATTTTTGGAAGAGGCTAGGGTAACTGACAGGTTTGATTGACAAGGTCTTGTTATGTAACATTGGGCATTCTGTGCATGTGCTTACACCTGTTCCTAGGTTTTTAATTGTGTGCATGAGATGTGACCAGCATTCATAAAATCTTAAGTAGAAGGCGATTGCAGAGAGAGTAGATTGAGGGCAGATTTCCCTTTATGGAGCAAGTGCTGTTTTTCCAGCTTGAGCCAGCCAAGAGACTCCCTTGTCTTTTGAGGAATTTACAACTGCAGAGGAATTTACAACTGCAATTCTGACCATAAAATGACCAGAAGAAGGAATGTCCAAGGGTAGTACCAGGAAGGGGCAAGAAAGAGTCCAGCATGGGGTGTGACTTTTTGATGAGGAGAGTTGAGTCTCTTTTTCTGTTTCCTGTTATTAGCCTGCCCCAATTCGAATAATTGGCTAAAGGGTCTCTCTCGTCCTACACACCTGGAAGGATAAATTGTTTCCATCTTTTTAGATTCAAAATTATATTTCAATTTATCTTTGTTGAACTACTATTTTGTGCCTAGAAGACATCTTATATTACTGCACCCTGTAACTCCTCTATGAGAAAAATATCCCCCTATTTTACAGATAATAAAGACAAAAAGAAAAATATGAACACATTTGTCCAATTACCAAGGGAGTATTTAGGGTTTGGATTGTTGCTTGGTTGATGAGTTTGAGGATTTTCTCATACATGAGGCAATTCCAGAGTTTATCTTCTTCTTTAAAAATAATTACATGGAGCCAAGGATTGCAGGCTCATCCTTGGAAGGATGGCAGTTCAAGGTCAGCCTGGCAAATAGTTCATACTACCCCATCTCCAAAATAACCAGAGCAAAATAGACTGGAGGTGTGGTTCAAGCAGTAGAGCACCTGCCTTTCAAGTGTGTGGCTCTAAGTTTAAACCCCAGTCCCACTATAAAAATAAACAATAATAATTATAAGTCATGGTGCTTGAGTTCAAAGCGTGTTTCCTCCTTTCATGTCTACAGTAGCTAGAATTAGAATTTTTAAAATTAGTGCTCATTTTCAACTTTAAAAATACAGTCTTTCTATTCCTCTTTAACATGGGATGCGATCTGAATCCTACAATTCATGATACTAAGGATTTAGCTTCGCTGATATGAGAGTCAGGAGAACTTTTATTTCTTTGCTAGTTCTGCTGTTGTTTTCATTGAGGTTATGCCCTGTATGACTTGTTCATTTCACTAAGTAGTCAAAGATGAAATTCAAAAACCCACTCCATTCTTATTGCAAGGCTCTGTGACAAATGCTAGACTACTGTGAGGTTTAGGATTCTAGAGTATGATTTTTTTATAGATGCTTTTCATGTATTAAATTCACATTAAAGTTTTTTCAGAAGCTGTTTTAAGAGAGCACATAATTAAGATGAACATTGTGGTGTAATTTGGAAGTATAATGTCTAATGGAGAGCTTGGTACACTAAGCATAGTACCGTTTAATTCTCAAGTCTACATTTATTATGTCTTTCACTGAGTTGGCTTGCCAAGAAAAGAGACTGCTGTAATGCATTTAATGAGGAAGCTAGCATTCCAGAATCTTTTTCATGCCTGATATTTAGCAAGGTTAAATTTACTATATATTTCAGAAATTGTTCTGAATAAGGAAAGAAAATTATAATTTTTATTTTTGGTACCAGAGAAAATTTACAAGATTAATAAAAACTATTTATGGATTTGCTAATTTGGATTAACACTTAGCAAACTAACCAATTAATACACATTAACAGATCTAACTAAGCAGTATGGCGCTTTATATCATTTCATGGTTGTTTGATCTCTAGATTTTGTTTGTCTATTTGTTTGCAGACTGAATTGACTTGGCAGAGTCTGACTGAGACAAATCTGATGGCTATATATTCGGGTGGCTTTGGAATATTTATGTGTGTGGTTTGAACTTGGCCATATTCTTTCCTTACCTGCACTTAGATATTTTTCCCCTTACCTCTGCTTAGATTTTAGATTTTTTACCTACTCTAAGAAATTTTTTAGAAATTTTTTTAGATTTTTCAATGAAAGCTTGCAAATAAGTAGGAATGTAAAGACTATTAGCCAACACATGAGAAGCTTAGGGACACTCACAATAATAGTGTGCTTAAAAGTAGATGGCAAAGCTTAGGGAGATTTATGTGACTTAAAGGCACATAACTGCATTCCATTGGGAACTTCTTAATTGAGGTAAATCTTCAGTACTCTCCAATTTAATATGGGATTTCACTTATTGACATACCTGTCATGACAGATCGTGACATGTGCGCATTTCCCACTGTGCTGAGGGATATACTTGAAACAGGTCTGTTGAGACTGATATGCATGAGCCTACTGTAGAACTTGGGATTCATATATTGTTATTTTATGCCTTCACTAAATTGTCATCAACTCTGTTTGGTAGCTTTTACTGATGTCCAATTCACAGAGTGAGAATCAAAGACTTCTTGAAACTCTTCATATACCTAATACAAAAGAGCAGTTTATGCACAATTATTTGGTCTATGATCTTGCATAATTTCTTGGGGGTATGTAAGAAATAAATGTACTTTACCTACTCTAAGAAATTTTTTACTTTAATAATATAATATTAATATAAATACATATAACCACAGTTACATATTAATGCATACTCCATTATGTTCAGTTAAATAGTTGGGAGGAGTAAAATAAAAACTATAATTGAGGCAGGATTTTTATTTTTGATGGCACTGGGGTCTGAACTCAGGGCCTCAAGCTTACTAGGCAGCAGCCACTCTGCCAGCCTGAGGCAAGATTCATTATGGAGAACTTCCTGAAGGAGGTGACCTTTGAAATAAATTTTGTATTACTTTTTAGAAAGACATTGCCATACTAACAGGGAGGTCTTCTATATAGATTCCCATAGTGGTGGATGAATTGATCAGTAATTCAGAAATCTACAGAGAAGGATAGTCCTTGAACTAGTGCCTGGCATCACGGTTTGGACAATTCTTGACCTGAAGTCTTTGTCATCTGTTAAGAGCAAGCAATCTCCCCCAGGAAAAAAACAACACTAATGTTGGTTCAGGATATCGTCTTTAAGAAAAAATATTTTTCAATCCTTTTTTTAAAAAGACACAGTTTGGCTCCTGAGGATAGTCATATGAAATTTGACAACTTTTCATATTCAGAAGTGTTAAAGTATTATCAGAGGTATTATTCTATTAATGAGGATCATAAGTATGGAATAAAGATCTTTTTTCCAATCTTAAGACATTGTTTTTGTGGAGCATAGTGGCTCAAACCTATAATTCTAGCCACTCAAAAGGCAGAGATCAGGAGGATGGCAGTTCAAGGGTAGCTTGGGCAAAAAGTTAGCCACCCCCATCTCAATAAAACAAGGCAGGAATGGTGGTGCAGGTTAGGAGATTGGAGTTTAGACCTGGGAAAAACATGAGACCCTATCTGAGAAATAACTAAAGCAAAAAGGGCTGGAGGTAGCTCAGGTAGCAGAGCGATTTCCTAACAAGCACAAGGCTCTGAGCTCCAACCCCAGTATTGCCGAGAAAAAAAAGATTTCTTTCTTAGTATCATTCAAGAAGTGAATGATATAATAATATTCTAGAACACTTGATTCCCATTCTCTTTTCACTATATGTGATTTGCCTTCTGGATTAAGTATTGCCAGAAGAACAATACTTGGTCCACTGGTACCTCCTGAGGGAGGAAGGCATAAAGTGTTAGTTTGTTCTTGGAGTGCTTATGTCCTCTTCCTTGTGTAGTTTATAAACTGAAAAATAAACTAAGTTTCACTGCCTGGGTTTGGCTTTTTTTTTTTGTCTATTTCTTTCAAGGAATTTGGCTCAATAAAAAATACAAACTTACTCATCATTATTTACAAGTTGGGATATAGAAATGCAAGTTGTTAAGGGCAATTTCAATAAGTCCTTTCTAAGTACCTTTAGCAGAGAAGCTGGAATAATTTTAGAAAATAGCATATTATGTGCTTTATCTCCTACTAGTCAGAATTAACAACAGTGATTCTTTTTTCTTTTCCTTCCCTCAGATGTACATCCAGACAACAACACTTACTGTCTCCATGAGTTTAAGTGCTTCGGTGTCTCTGGGGATGCTCTATATGCCCAAGGTTTATATTATAATTTTTCATCCAGAGCAGAATGTTCAAAAACGCAAGAGAAGCTTCAAGGCTGTGGTGACAGCTGCCACCATGCAAAGCAAACTGATCCAAAAAGGAAATGACAGACCAAATGGCGAAGTGAAAAGTGAGCTCTGTGAGAGTCTTGAAACCAACAGTAAGTCATCTGTAGACTTTCAGATGGTCAAGAGCGGGAGCACTTCCTAATAGATGTACGTTGAACATTCTTCTACCCATCTTGGGGACTGTACTACACGGTTGTAGGGGCATGCTGGTACCCATATACCATGAGACTGTCACAAAAGTCAGAACAAAATTTGGTGACAGCCAAATGATAGGTGGCTATTCTCCAGAGCACAAACATGGTGACAAAATCTCTTTTACAAAGCATGACACTCAGGTCTTTCTTTTGAGTCATTTCAGAATTTGTGGTTTGGAAGTTTCTTCCATTTACAAAATTCACTTTTGACCTTTAGGAACTATTCTCCAACTTTTGTTAGTTCAATGTTGGCTATTCTTTATGACTGTAATCATTTAGCAATATTCATGGAATGCTCTACTAGAGATCTTACCAATAAATGACGTTTTACGGGTCTTCAGGGTAATGAGAAAACAATGTGCTTAGATAAGTCACAGTACATACTTGGTTACCAAGTATTCTTCTTTTTGCATCCCTTGATTTCCTTTATTGAATATGTTAAGATAATTAGACCTCTTCTCTGAAAGTTTAATAACCCTGAATAGAGAATCCTTTCCACAGTCTCCACCCATCTCCCTTTTCCTCATATCTCTTTCTCTTCTCTATAGTCTGTTTCCAAAGCAGCACATGAAAACAGTACATTGGCACCCATGCTAACTCAGTACGATTAACTTATCCATAAAAGTCCATCTTGATATCTATTGAAAAGTAGCAAATACATTGAAAATTTGTATTGTAAAATACCAGAAACCTCACTTTCGTCATTGTTACAAACTTTGTATTACTTATTTCTGTAGATGGTTCAAATACACACAAATAAAAGCTTAAGTCCTTACATTAGAGAGGTTTTCAGTCATCTGGGAATAGAAACAGGTATGTGATACTTCATACACAAAAATACTCTCTTCAGTGGTACATGCCTGTAATCCTGGCACTTGGATGACTGAGGCAGGAGGATAGTGAAGAAAAAGAACTCTCTTCTCTCTTCCTTTTGGAATCCTTCAGCAAGATGTATTCCCTCCTTGCTATACTTTTGGCACTAAATACAGAGGAAGAGTAAGAAGTGGCTTTATTTGATTTAGTTACTGTAGCAATTCACAGTTTTCACTGGATTCACAAACCTTCCCTTCTATTAAGATTCCAGGTTAATATTTTCTATTGTAATAGATGATAAGCATTGCTTAATTAAACTTATTAGTTTTAGTTACCTTAGATTACCTGTAATTACTGGCCAGATTGGGTATAGAGATTATCTTCAGATTACTAGTACCAAATGTAGTCACTTTTAGAGAAAGAAACTTTGAGATTCCACAAATATCCCTCACATATTCACTGTTCTGCCAACATGCAACCTTGTGAAACTATAAGAGAAGGCAAAATAAGCATGAGTTTTAGTAAAAATAGTTATAATTATCTCTTATTATAGGTAAGCAAGTTACTGATGATGGGCCTGTTTGGGCTCTTAGCAAATATATATCAAAGCTAGTAATAAAGGAATCAGAGTGCAATGCTTGTGATCCCAGGGCAGAGTTTTGTGTTTTAATACCTTGAAAATAACAGTGTGGAAAGTTAAAACCTATGTAGATGCCAAGAGACTGCTGTTGGCAATGATACACTTTGAACACCGGCACTTCTCAGTATGACTATTGGAGCCTGTTGCTATACCTATATTTTAATAACAATCAAAAAAATTACACGATATGGTTTCAAATGGGGACAACCAAACTTAGTGAAACAAATAGAGATCATCCCAGACCCACTTATGAAAAATGGTGGAGAAGATAATTAATAGTGCTTTCACTCCTTTAAATAACTCTTAAATACTTCCTGTTTTCCCCAATTTTTTTTTCTTTCTGTTGACATTGAAATGGAACTTATATAGCATGCATTTGTTTCTCTATTTTCTCTAATATAAGAATTAAACATTCCAAACATGAAGATGATTTGGAGGTTGAGCCTATAATATTCTGGAAGAATCAGAGACTCACTTTTGGAAGGTGAAGGAAAGTGAGAAAGATGAATTAAGATAGCTTCAATTACTGCCTGAATGTAGGTTGAATTGTACTTTGGACATTTCAGTTTGTTCATCTTTTACAAGAGCAGTTTAAATTTAAATAAATTATGTCCAGTTAAAGTGATAAGGCACAAACAGTATATACACATGTAAATAAATGTAAAAACAATAAAATAAAAGGAGAAAAAAATAAAGTGATATGGCTTAAATAAATTGGTAATAGTTTACACACTTGGGACAAACAGTGTGTGAAATCTGCACACATTTTTCCAGGATCCCAGCCATGGTCACCTGTTTTTTTGTTTTTATTTACTTATATGTCCATGCTATGAGAAAGGGGTAGATTCTTGTACTTCATTTAATATAGGAGTCTGAGTGAAAAACCCAGCACATGTGTCAAGGGCTCTTCTATCCCTGTTACTTTAGTACATGTATTAGTGGTTTAAATTAGTCAAAGTTTCTGAAATCACAGACTATAAAGGTATCAACACAGTTAACAACTTAAATATATTTTTCTTCTAAAAATGTGGTAGGTAGTTAGAAGAATAATTGAATATTAGAAAAATATTTGACATTCAATCATGACAAGCACCTAACATGTTCAAGTTTAAAGCATTTTTCAAAGTTAGTAGTCAATTCTCAATAAATCCATGGCTGCTTAATACACTATCAAAGCATGCACATTGCTGCATACTCATATTTCCTGCTGCCAGAATTTTGATAAATCACAATTAGTATTATGAAATGAAAATGACATACAAAATAGTGCTTTGTAAACTATAAAACTATTGTGTAAATGTTTTAAGGCATCATTGCTGCCTTAAAAATGTAAATTGGTCTGTGATTAATAGAAATAGTATCTTAGAATTAAACAAAAAAACTATTGTTTTAGCATCTCTCTTCTCTTTAATATCTAGAATATTTTGGCTACCAATTACTGAGATTTTTTTTTGTCTGACCAAATAGCTGTTTATTGATACTAACATGAAATGCTTTTCTGTCATGGTTAGAAGCTTTAGAACTTTTCTTATTCAGAAAGCTCATGTTAAATGTGACTTGTTAATACCAGACATTCTGGTCATCTGTTCAAGATTTTAAGGCTTGAAAAGCTACATGTATTAAATATAAGTAGTGTGAAACTGGAAAGCAAACCAATTCTGCTGAGCTTGCAAAATACTATAGTTTGCATAAAACAGGTCCTGTTGTTTCAGAACGGGGTGAGAGACATAGAAATAGAGTTGGTCTATATAAATTTCACCAATTGTACCCAATTAACCAGGGCTGTAGATGGTTGACCTTATGTTACTCATGAATAAGTCATGGAGACAGCTGCCACTAGAGGTAGATTTGCCTCCCCTAGCAGATGAACTCAGGGTAGTGCACACGAGGTAATTCATTGTTGCTATACAGAAAATCTTGTTTTCCCATAAGCATGTTGATTTCTACTGTTAGAAACCCCTCTATTAGTTCACCTTTCCATTTCTGATCCATTTTGCTCTTCACTACTTCTGAAATAAGGATTCGTGCAAGTTATCAGTCATTCACTGTTTATTCCTTATTATTGTTTTCATTCATGTCAATTAAATGCTGTTTTCCAAACTTAATATTCTTTATTGTAACCAGTGGAAAAAGTAACATTACTCTCCTGTGAATTATAGCTTCATTTTTCTGTAGAATTCTATCTTTCTTCCTGAAGATCACTTTTAATAGTTTAAAAAATGAAGTGTGGAACTTTGTTTTGTTATAAACTCTCAAAAGTTAGAATGATTCTTAAAGATGGTTTGATCTAAATCACCATATGCTGAATAACATCTTCAGGATATCAAAATAATGGATGACATATTTTTTCCCTCTCTTTCAATTACGACTTTTTATTTCTGTAGTTTATAAACTTAATAAGTACTTTCTATATTTTAGGGTATTGTTGACAATATTGTACATTGCATGAATTTGAGTGACCTTTTGAGTGGTCATTTTTCTAATTCATGATGAGTTTTCTTCATCTTCTCTAAAAAATGTAAAATACAGATTTTATTTTCTTGAAAGAAATTTAGAGGCATAGAAGTGCATCAGATAAATTAAAAACTGAATGTAAACAAAAATAAACATCATTGTTTCAATTCATACCAAACAAGTCCAGCAGATATCTTACTGTTAGGCAACAGTGACTAGAGAGTAAGACTCCACATTGTTCTCCCAGACTAAAATGTCATTTTGTGGTTCTCCCCACAAAATGTAGTCTGTCTCGACCCTCACAAACACTCAATGCTGTAGGCTTTTGACCAGTGATGAAATTAAGACTCAGGGGCATTGTTCAGTGAACTTTTTCATCCGTTTTGTAGGGAATATAATGTACATTAAAATCAAGCCTAAGTCTACTTCCTTTTCCCCATCCCACAATTATAACTTTTAGAAATATGAGCAATATGGACAAAAGAAGCAGTATCTTACCTATTTTGGCATGTAGCTCATAACACTTAATGAAATAACGAGTAAAAAAAAGCACTTCCTAGAACTTTGTGTGTTAATTTTTGTGACTGTGGAAGTTGTATGAGCTTGCTTTCTGTAAGAACTTACCTGATTAGCCATCAATGTTAAATACCACATTGGAATGAGTTTGATTGTCAATTATTTAAGAGGAGGAACATTATATTTCTAGTCTTTTTCAATGTTCAATAACTAAAATTATTTTACCCTGAATTGGATTTATGTACTGAAATATAGATATGTTTAGGTTTTTAAAATATAATTAATCATTCACTTGCTCCTTTGAATATTTATTTTCTAAGCATCTCTATTTGTATCCTTTGAATAAAAGCAAAACAAACATAAATATGTACTGACAATGTATGTATTTACTTCACGCACTCTGTGTACTTGGTATTTTACCATCTTCATCTCTAGAATTTAAAATTATTGTTTATTTTTAAATGAGTACATATTTATTGTCAAAGAACAAAAATAAATTGAGGATTTTGGCTCAAGTTGATAAATTTTATTTTATTTTGTGAGACATAGAAGATATCTTACTTTCATTTTACATGTATGTAATTCTTTGTTAGTCAAAATATACACTTACATAGAATTTTGTCTAAATTTGTTAAATGATTACCATTTTTGCATTTTTAGTTTTGTGCTAAATACCCATATACTGTAAATTAGAATAGTGTTTTTTTACAGATTAAAGTTGCTATTGAATTTTAATTTCTACAATCATTGAATTCCTACTACAGAGTTTTTAAAAAATGAGCAACATGTTGTAAAAACTGAGTATCACAAAATAATCATCACAGGATTTGAATTTTAACATTGTGTTAACCAAATAGTTTATTATTACAATAAATTTTTCTCACTTTGTTTTAACAGCTTCTTCTACCAAGACAACATATATCAGCTACAGCAATCATTCAATATGAACAGGGAAGTGATGCAATCTGAAGAAATGTGATTTGTGATCTTAAACAAGGAGCACGACAATGCAAATACTCACTCCTGGGGATTTCCATAGACTACAGTCCATCAAATCAATAGTCAGTCTTGTAAGGAACTAAATTAGCCATGAGCCAAAAGTACCAATAATGGGGAGTGAAGTAACACATTTTATACATTTCAACCAATGAGTGTCAAGCTAAAGTATTGCTTACTCATGAGCAGTTAAAAAACAAATCTCAAAAGGAAAACTAATGTTAGCTTGTGAAAAAAAATGCTGTTGAAATAAACCATGTCTGATGTTATTCTTGTAAGTATTTTTCTGTGATTGTGAGAACTCCCGTTCCTGTCCCTCACTGTTCAACTTGTGTAAGAAAATGAGTCTGTTTCTTGTAATGGCTGACCGGATTGAAGCCCTGGGTTGTGCTAAAAATAAATGCAATGATTGACGCATGCAATTTTTATACAAATAATTTATTTCTAATAATAAAGGAATGTTTTGCAAATGAGAGTTGTTTCGTTCCGGTTTTAAAGCTAGGGAAAATTCTTCTTTCCAGTTGACATTTCTGCCATTTTTGAGTTCCTTCCTGGTGTTTCAAAGGAAATATCATTTCCTCCAGGAAAGTGCTTTTGTAAATTTGTGTATGAGGAAGATTGTCTTTTATTCCTATATGAAAAGGCATTATTTGTGTAAGAATTTGAGCATATTTCCCAGTTTTTGTGATAGCTTTCCATAGTAACTGTTTCTTTTATGTAGAATCAAGTAGTAGCTTGAGGTAAATTGCTTCAAGTTATTAAATCTTACTTTGGAGAATGTAATATGAAAATCACCATGTTAAAATACATGAAGATGTCACTGAAATTCTCCATTACATTTCTAACTCAAAACTTTTGCATAATGAAATATCCCCTGTTGTGTGGTGTTAACCTTTTCTCACCTGGGCCTAGTAGTCACTGAAATCAGTAAAGTAATGGGCCTTACCCAGTGCATTCTTCAAAGCACAGAATTAGCATATTTATTCCCTTAGCATCACTAAAGAAACCACAGTTCAGATAACATGTCAATGCTTTCTTATTTTCCAAATGAAACATTCTTTGGTTCATAGAACAGTATCATTAAAGAGAGAGAAAACAGGAACCCTGTCTCATGCTAATAAACCATGCCAGGATGGATAAAAGTGGCCTGTTAACTGCTTTCAAATCTGTTACTATTTTTGTCATGGGCTCTCTATTGCATACAATCCCAGACATCCATCAAATCAATGGGTCTCTATAATCATTTTGTTAGTAAATGTTCTGTCTGCTGAGTTAGCTTGGATGGCTCATTGTACTCCATATAGATATAAAGAGCTATCTGTGCTATGTAGCTTCAACCCATATTAACAGTCAACTTTATTTAATAGAAAAGGTTGAAGTATTATAGCACAGGCTCCTTTCACATACAGTAACATTTCCTAGATACCTAGGAAGACAGATTGCAACCGATAGGAGGAATTATGTATTTATTGGCCTTTTGTTGAGTTTCTCTGAAAAGCATTTGGTTTTTGTAGATAATATCTAAATTATTTTAAAGTTTTCAGATAATACAAATTACTGATAATACAATCCTGTAATCAGGATCATAAACCCACTTCTAGGTGTGCCTTTCTAGATAAGACTGAGACTAAGCAGAATAAACCCATAACTGCTTCTTTAGTTTATGTTATTGTACCATGTAGTTTAGTACAAATAACCATACCAAGAAGTAATTTTAATTTTCAAATTGCTAATTTTCTTTATACTGAAGACTGTTGGTGATTTATAAGATTTTGTTACTTGATTATAACTAAATATCCATATGTTTAGTTGAAAAAAAATGCCTGAATTTCCTAAGATTTCAGAGAGCAAAACTCAAGTATATGTGCATGTTTTCAGGTATTAACTAACTCTAATCAGGGTAATTCGATATGTCAGGGTGATTTGAGAGCAAAGCTGGCTCTCAGGCTAACTGGGTTATTATTACTTTTAAAGTTTTAAGATTTTAGGAAGAAAAATAAACTATCAAGCATTTCGTGGCATTTCAGACTATCAACCATGGCATTTTAAAATTGTTTTTCCAATTGCAAGCTTACTAGTGGGTTATTTTTCCTAAGTATTTTTATAAATAATTGATACTTGATTGGTGTTATACAAAATCTGACTTAACTAACCATAATAGAGATGTATAATAGTTCTCTTGGATTTACATATGCCAGTCATCCTTTATAACTTATCTCAGTGGGAAACTTTCTGCTGGTGAAACTATCAACCTCCCCAGGCAGTGAGAGGAAAAACTTCCTCAACCTTATACAGTAAGAGCTGGGGAATTCTGCCCTCCACTGTGGTTATTTTCTCAGGGATTTTGCTGAGGGCTCAGAGGTAGTTAAAAAGTCTAGGACAATGGTGGCATCCAATGAGAAGGACTTAACATGTGCCTGGTAATAGTTCTTAAGGCCTGTGCTTTAAAATGACTGCCTGTGTCCTATAGATAAGAAAATGCAAAGTTGCACAAAAATATAGTATTATATTTTTTGGAATTGACCTTGTGTTTTATTCTGGACAAGAAATGTCACATCTAATCTCAGCATGCCAGAGGGAATGCTAAAAATGTAGCCTCCACTAATATTCAGCGAATGTCACTTATAGACAATGAAATATATTAGTGTGACCTTGGACCAAATCTGACCTCAGTTTTAAAAAATAGCTTATAATGGTTAGTAATTAAAGATGTTTAAATCAATAATAGTTGGTCTGTCACAAACTATTTCTATTTTAAGAAATTTAAACTTAAGGATGACCATTTAATTTTAGAGTTTATTAAAAAATGTTTTCAGAGAACATAATTTCAAATTAATAAGATTTTTTTCATTTAAGTTGCCACAAAATAGGAAATCAAACTGGAAACAGGGGTTTTTGTCATTTATAATTTCTTCCTCTTCAACATAATATTTTATATCTCTTACCAATACTTCTTGACAATCTAGAAGTAATAGTAACAATTTTATAAACTGTGTTACCCAATATTGATGTTTCATTCAGTCAGCAAGTGGAAGACATGGTATTTAAAAATTCTTTTATGTAATCTTACCAATTTCTTCTCATTTCATTTATTTAATTTTATTTAATATCAGTGTATTCATCCATCTTCTAGAATGAAATACCCGAAAGGAACAATGAGTTTTCATGAAGGGATGATTGAGAAATAATACCAAATTATAGTCTACCCTAATGATAAATAATGATCATTAGAAATGTTTCTTTTTGCTTTTTTTTATGATTCTCATTTAATGAATATAAGAGAAATGAAGAAAAAATTGAGCACGGTTAGAAGAGATTTCCTTGAAAAGAAACTATTATATCTATGAATGTTCATAAATTTACTGACTGACACTTGTATCATATTACTGAGATAATAAGAAAAAGCAGCATATAATTTACTTTTTTAAAAAATATATTTTCTATGACAGTATATTTTTCCTGTTAAATTTTTTACAGCATAATTGTTAATGGTATTGTAACTTCTGAGCACCATTTTTTTCATTTCATTTAGTCCTCCACAGGGCATACAGAATATTTTTTCCAATGGTAAACTCATCTATTATCAGTATAAAGTTTCATATCACATTTTGACTTGCATATCTGTTTTCAAAGTGATAAGGATAGAGAAAAATAAATTTTAGCTGTGAAATATTTTTCTATTTGCCTACTATTAAGTATTTTAGGTAGAGCTAATTCTGACAAGAAAAACTTCATCCAAAATCATCAACTGCCAACCATGGATTGGGGCATATAAAAACCAAGAATTAACTAGGTATTGACTCAGATGTGAGTTATAGGTAGTGCGACTATATAAATAGGAAAGACAAATAATTAGTGTAATGTTTTGAGTTATGAAGGAAACACATGTGATTATTTACACATGAGTTAAATTCCATTAGGTAAATTCACTAAAACATAGGACGGTTTTTGAGAGTCAATGAAAACTATTGAAGTATAACATGGAGAAAGTTGAACACAACTCTCTACAAGGTTAAAATAAACAAGTCAAGGATTCTATCCACCTCATTACCTAATAGGAGAACCAATGCAATGTCAAAATGAATCCAAAGAACAGTTGAGAAGTGAGTAATGCATATGTATGTGTATATATATATATATATATGTATGTATATGTATAAATCTATATCTATTTCTCTCTCTCTCTCTCTCTCTCTCTCTCTCTATATATATATATATGTATAACTATTGGGATACATCAGGGATAGTTAGTTAAAAAACTGGCTTAGTGTCTTACAATATGGTAAAACATAGCCATTGAAGTTATCTATTTCTTTAGACAGACATTATTAGAATTTCTAATGGATAAAGCTCTACTAATTAACTGCTATGTTACAAAGTAGCTCTGTTGATGGAAATTCTTTCAGTCCTATTCTGAAAGATCACCAATGGATATATTTTGCTTATTTCTCAGTTTTGGTTAATTTGCCTAATAGGAGTGTTGTATTGTTTTGCTTCCCCTAATTATTACTATTACATTGAAAATATCAGAATAACAATGATCACAAACATCTGATATTCTATGAAGATCATCCTAGTTAGGAATGAAGGGCTCTGGGATGTGACTCTTTTAATTATTCATTTCTATTTTAACTCTATCTCCATTTCAGAGGCAGGGTTGTATGAAATGACATGGGGAATAAACATGAATAAATGTATATTTAATTGCCTTCAGGTAACAGATTCCTATATGGCAGTCCATAAATAATCTATGAAAATATAACTTCCTCCTTCTTCCTTCCTTCCTGGATATTGTCATTTCTAATTGGTATTTTCTTTCCCCTTTGTAGAAGATTACTCTAATGGGGGATATCAGCTTTGTTAGAATGACCCTGAAGATAACAATGGATAATTTACTCTATGTCCCAAAGTCTCTTCTATTTGCCAATGGCTATTAACCCTACCCTTCCCAGAACAACCTTTTCTAAGATCTTGCCATTGGTATCTTGCAGGCAGGAGAAGTGAGAATGAAGAAAGCAGTCTTAGTAAATGGGGAGAGGGGAAACAGGTATAAGAGGAACTCTGTTTTTCCACAATCATCCTAGAATTTAATAACCCCCATCCACCTCTCACTTCTGCCTGGCACCTTGGCTTTGCAGAGCAGTGTAATGGTGAGTGTAGGGCAATGGGATCCCTTCTCATATGAAACCCTCTTTCTGGATGGAGTACTAGCAGCTCTGGAGCTCAATGGTCCCTTTGAATATCTTCATTAATCTAAGGAGTATGGTTTATTAACTTTTCCTTCCTCCATCCCTCCTTCTTTCTTTCTACCTTCCTTCTCTCCTTCCCTCCCTCCCTTTCCTTTCTTCCTCCCTTCCTCCCTCCCTCCCTCCCTTTCCTTCCTTCCTTTGTCCCTTTTTTCCTTTCCTTTCTTCCTCCCTTTCTCCCTTTCCTTCCTTCCTTCCTTCCTTTTTTCATTCTTGTAATGGCTTCCAACTTACTTACACCTCTTGCCAATGTCACCTAAGTGACATTTTACCCAATGTACCCTCAGTGTACCATCACCATACATTGTAGATACTTAGAGATCCAGTTTTCCTTCTTTCTTTCTTCTGAGTCACTAGCACTTCCTTCAATAACTCAACTACAAATTATTTTTCTGAGTCAAACATTCCTTCTTCCTCACTCTCAGCTATCACAAGGAGGCAAATCAAAGGCCCCTAGGAAAGCTGGTACAGCTGAATTTTAAGTAATATACTATATAATTAAAATAGTTTAGCTATTCATTTTATGAAGAAACTATTGACTACCTGCTATGTTGCAGACATTGTATAGGATCTCAGAATTAAACAATGGACAAAAAGATCTCTGCCATCATGGTGTTTATATTCTGTAAAAGAGAACAAATATGATGCATATGTAAATATAGTGTGTGTTACATAGTGATAAATGTTCAGAAAAATGAGGAATCAGAGAAAATATATAAGAAATATGTTCAGAAGCATGATTGTGAAGTAAAGGCAGGGTTGGGATTACCAGGTTAGGATGACCAGGGAAGATGGCATTTCAGTAAAGATCTGATAAACATGAAGGGCTGGTATATGCAGTGTCTTAGGGAAGGGAATGTCAGGCAAGAGGAACAGAAAGGAGACATGCCCTGATGCAGAAGCTTGTCTAGACTAGGGGAAGTTGAACACAGCTGGAAGATGATTATAAAATTTTGTAGGGCCTCATAGGTCATTGAGTGACATTTAATTTTTACACTTAGGAATGGAAAACTATTACAGGTTTTGAGCAAAGGAATAGCATGATTACTCTTACTTTTACCTAAGTCTTTTCTGACTTCTATAATGAAATGAGGTTACCCCTAAGGAGGTAATGGCAGAAGCACAGATGTCTACTAGAAGACTATGATCATCTAGATTAGAAATATTCATCACTTGGACTGAGGGGATCAGTGTCTGTGGGGTTAGGCTGTGTGAATTTTCATAGAAGATCTTACTGATGTGCAATGGATTAGATATGCATTGAGAAGGAAGGATGAGTAACTGAAAGGATTACATTGCTGCTTATGGAGACAGGGTAAACTTAAGTAGAAGGATTTCAGGGAAACAGGATTCATACCAAAGTATGAATGTCTACTAAATCTTTATGCATAGTCTCCTTCATTTGCATTTTTAAAGACTCATGAATTATTGATTTGAATAATTCCAGAAATCCTGGGACAATCTGGGGACAAGAAATAACGTGAGGACAAACATTTGCTCCGTCCAAGATATTTTTAGCAGAATCATGCCTCTATGTTACTAAATCATTCTCTCTTCTCAACTCCCTCACCCAGGCTAAATTCTGAGATGATTTTTCCTTTCTCTTCCTAGCTTCTACCTACAACCCTTATCTATCTCCTGAGACCTATCTCAGTTCTTATGAACTGAGATATGTTATGTTAAATGTTTGTTTGATTGTTGTTGTAGTTTTTGCTGATATTTCTGTATTAATATTTTCTCTGAAGTGCCGGTGAGTCTTTTGGATCAATATTGACACCTAAATTTCCATTTCATTAACTTCTAAGTTAATTAAGCTCTTCAGAATTTACCGAGGGAAAATTACCCTTTACCCTCAGTCCTTTATTCTAGTTAAGATTCTCTCTTTGTCATCTCCAAAACAGATGGTTGTTTTTCAAGAATCATATCTGCTTGAAGCAGAATAAACAAGTGAAGGGACATTGCCTGAAGTTCCATACAGCTAGAGGCTGAAGCAGTACATGGCTTCAGCTACCGTGCGGTCTTCTTGTGTCTAAGTTCCTTACTTTTCAAGGGCTTGCTGCTTTTTCATCCATTACTTCACCCATTTAATCATTCACTTTTTCATTCTTATAACAAGAGCTGTGTGAAAATTATATATGAATTTTTCTCTTTGAATAAGGGTACAAAGAGCTTATTAATTATGAAGGAAGATAAGGTACTTAATGATAGTATTTATATTAATGATATTAACAATCGTTGTAATAGTTAAGATTATTAGGCATTTAGTGTATGTAAGACAACTTGCTAAGTATTGTGTTATGGTATGTCTTGCAATAACCTTGGCTATTATTATTATTATTATTATTACTGTTATTATGCCTGTTTACAGGTGATGATATGGAGGCAAAGCTTGATTAGCTAATTTGCTTGGAGTTCAGAGAGCATAGAGGCATAGAACTGCAGTGTCAGCCAGAATGTTCCACCTGAGAGTAAAGACAAAGCAATAGGGTCTAGAAAAGGTACATTCATATTTTTCTAAGAAAATTAGACACAAGTCTGTGAAGGAAATTCCTGGCATTATTTGTTTTCTGATATCAGTGTGTCGTGCATGACAACCTAATTCAAGGGGAGCTATCCAACTTTCTTAGTTCTGGGAAGTATATTTAGGTCATGGAATATTTTGTCAACAGATACAACTTATTTTCAATTTTTTAGTACCAAATTTGTTTTTGATTGAGACTTTTCATTTTTATTCAGTTTTTCCCATTATGCAGTTTTTGCAATTATCCATACATACCACAAGACTAGATCCTCATAGTTCATGAGTAGTTACATCAAATTTTAAATGTTTTGTTGTATTAAATTCATTATATCACACTTAAATATTTAAATTGCAATGAAAGAAATTCAGAACCATGACAAGACTACTTGAGGGATTTACTTACAACCTAGTGTGAAGTTCACAAAAGTGAACAAGTTATACAATTTGTTATACTTAAGGTAACCTTATTCAGAAGTTCAGACAACTTGTTTGTAAATGTGCTCTTATTGCACCCCTAGGATGGAAAGCTATGATTGTTTCTTTTATGCACAAGTGGTTTCTTAGATAACTTGTGCATAAATTCCCTCATAAAATATAGCACATTTTATTGTAATATCTTCTACACAAAAAGTTCAGAGCCTATGGTTATTAAAGCTTAGTGTCAAATCATCTGCCAGTAATAGGGCCAAGAATATAACCCCACAATCCACAAGGCTGAGCTAACACCCCTCTCCTAGACCATGCTGACCCCAGCCATTAATATTCAGTCTTGAACATTGTTACTGCTTAGTGACTATTTACTGGACACACAACCTTACTGTTATTCTTAGTAGGAGCTGTCACAATGGAAATTATTGGCAGATCAAAATTTACAAAAAGAAAGATTGAAAAAAAAGAAGAACCAACAATGGTCTTGCTGCCTTTCCCTGACAGGTCCAGATCTTCTGGGTCAGATGGGAGAAGGAAGGTGTTTGGATACTCAGCTGACACTCACCTTTTTTTTTTTGCTGCTATACCCAAAAAGTTTTTAAGAAGTGTTAAAGTTGTGGAAGTTTGGGTCCTATCCGGTTACCTTATCTTCCTTCCCTAATATACATACACACAAACATACACTCACACACACACACAAACACACACAACATGGGTGATGATTTTTTAAGGAACAAAAACTGGACTCAATTTTTAATCTATGTAAAATGAAAATTTCAAATATGAAACTTTATGTACTCATTCACACATTGAAGGTGGGATTTTTAGAACCTGCATCTTCTATCAGCAGAGATCTGAGATCTTAAATAGTTTTTTTAATGTGGCCTAGGTATTTTATGCTGGACAGGTGCAATAGTCCATAATGATTTTATGGCCTAGGTCAGTGAATCAGAGCACAGAAGACTTTATGCTTTAGGACTTATCCACTATGAAATGCTTAGTAGTAGTGTATTGTAACCAAAGTCTCACTTTCAGAAAGTACCAATTTATACAGTAGTGACTTTTAACCAACAGCGACAGCTGTCTCCCATTGAGGTATTTATTTGTACTTGCAACCAATAAGAGAAGAATTTGGCGGCTTTCACACTTAATTTCTAACTGTATGGACTGTATAGTTTGAAATACAATTACCATATTTATGGTCTCATTCTGCCTACAGAATATAAAATAGCACATTTAATATGAATAATAAAGAGAAAATGTCATGTTCATGCATTCCTTATTGCTGTCAGCTTTCAAAATTTGCAATTTTGTTAAAATATATTTTAACTTAATTTTCACCATTAATACATAATAATGATTCTTTCTTTAAATCATTGCATATTGTGAGGTTAGCATTAAAATCTAGGATGAAATGACTCATGCTGAATTAAGCTGAATAAATACTTAAAAGTGCTTTGAAAATGCAGTAATGACAATGTTCAACCACACTAGGGAACTGAAATATTAATGGAGGTATTTTACTTAAAGGTTGAGCACAGGTCACTTGCATATGTATATTCTAATTTTTAAAATTTTCATAATTGGATAAAATCCATTTATGATTGCAAATATTATAGATAACTTTAATAGAAAACTTAGCAGCAAATATTCAAGGTATTTTCTAAAGTTTTCCAGTTTTTAAGGCTTAATATTAATGCTATAAGTTTAGCTTTTTTTGTTTACCTACTAAGCTGACTGGCGTCATATTTTGAAACATAAAAATGCAAAAAGGTTTTCAGCATACATCAAAGTGGTGATGATTATCTAAACCGAAATATGAGAGAACTATATAAATGTGTGCTGATAAATCATTTGACAAATAGGTAAAAAAGCAAACAGGAAGCTCAAATTCTCTTGTTTCTACTGCACAAATGTATCATCATTTTACCTGGCTCATCATTACACAGAAAACAAGACCACGTAAAACAATCTGTAAATCTGTAATTAGTTCAGAATAAAAAGTGTTAAAAATCAATCTGTAAATCTGCTTTCCTCTCTTCTTTGACTAGTACCCTCTGCCACAGCAGTTCCCACCAAGGATAAAATAGGATACAAACATTTCAGAAGCCACATAAAATGGAAATGCATTAGAGGTGGTTTTAATCCAGGGTTTCTCTAAGAGAAGTGGAGACATTGCCTGCATCAGGAGCAATAGGGATATGGTTTTAGGATGTGGATTGAGAAGTCCTTCTAAATTAGACCTACTGAATTAGAATTTCATGGTGCAGGGCATGGCAGCTGCATTTTAAAATGAGTATCTGTGTGAGTCTGGTGCTCTGTAACTTTGAGAACCACTGGGTAAAAGTTGAAGGAACTGCCTCCTGTCAGTTTGGTTCATGATATTGTGTGTCCATGATACCTAGTCGTGTGATTATCAAATTTTACCGTTTTCTAGCTCTGCTTTACCAGTACCTTGTACAGCATTATAATTGTTTAATCTGTGAAGATTTAGTGATTAAAATTATAGCAAACAGCTTTAAGTGGCCAAGACCATTTATAGTTTCTATGCAGTATGATGACTTTATCTTGGCTTTTCCCTTAAAGCAAATGAAAAGGTTTTTTTTTTTTTTTTTTCAAATCACTCAGTAGGAATTTACCTCATTCTATTTAATAAATCCTAGGATCAATATTACTGTTTCTCAGTCTGGTAAACTAGAAAATCTTCCTCTGATGTTACTCTCTTCATTCAGCCCCAGCCCATCAGTAGTGATGCATTTAAATGTGAACATGAATAATAGTGATGATCCGCCTATGGATATTTTGGTCATGTAGCTCAAACAAGGAGCAAAAATAAATATACACAGTTTATTATATGATGGGTGCTTCAGAAGTAAATATAGCATGCAAAAATCTGTTAAATTCTAACTATGGGCAAAATAATCATACTATATAGTGAGCAAACTTTATGGAAATTATAATTTCTTTGAGAATTCTAAAAATGTTGACCCGGGTGCATACATAAGTTTATTGTAATCTCTTGGTCCTTATTATTTCCTCTTGTTACAAAGCTTATTTTTTTTCTTTCTTTTTTATAGTCTGTGGAATGTATTTTTCACAAATAAAAATGTACTTATATCCTTATGATGTGTTTTTTTTTTTCAGCATGGAGTGAACTGAGACAACAGAAGCTCTTTATTGAGAAGTCAGACCTCAATAAACACTTTTTCATTTAGGGCACTTGATGGAATAATTCACTCTTTGGAGACAGTAGAACTCATTCAGCTTTAAAATACATATGGTGTTCAGACAGGAGAGGAAGATTTTGTCACATTCTATAGTAATCTAACCAAATCTTTGTTTTCTATTTGGAGTCATATTTGAAAAGAGATAGTGACAAAGTAGAGTATAATCAGATGAACATGAGTTGAATACATTATACTATAGGAAGTACTGAAGAAAATAATTAAATATATTAAATTAAAAGACTTTCGTAAAGCATAAAAGTAGGATAAGGGACTGCCAAATACAGGGAAGATGGGACATCCTTAGAAGAAAGATTGGATTTGTTCTAGCTATAGGGCAGATTTAAACCACCTTGCAATGAAACAAGGTTTCAGATGAAAGCTGTTTGATCATCTCTCAAAAGTGATGTGTGGAAGTTTCTTTGCTTCAAACCATGAGGTGGGACTAGGTGATCTCTTAATTTTATTCCAACAGTTATGTGCTGAGGACCCACAATGTGCCAATCATCCTGCCAGTGGCTGCAAGGAACACAGAGGAGCAAAGTCACCATTTGTGTTCTGAACTGTGATAGATGTTAGAATTAAATTTCAAACCTTCCATGAGGTTTCCAGTAGGATATATTTCATTTGTAAGAATATTTCTGTGAACATTTTGAGATTCAAATGTGGTTATTAATGTGACACTGACTAAGATTCAAAAACTGTCAACTGGGATTAATATTAATCTGGAACCAAAGTCATTTTAGATCAGAGAAGTCCCATGACCCCAAGAATGCAGACTGAGATGGGAAAATATGAGAGACCATCAGGGATTTCTAAATAACTATAAAAACATTACTTAACCACATATTAGCCTGAAGTAGGTTTTCCAGGCATAAATATGTATCATTTATATTTACCAATAAACAAAAGTAAATGTATTGAAGATGCAAATGGGAGCATTTTAGAATTTATTTTTAAAATTGATTGATCTGTATTTTAGCAGTCAACCACATAAGTCACTTCAAATAGTTTATTTATGTTTAGCCTAATATAAATTTTAGGTTACTTAAAATGATATTTAAATGATTAATTTTTTGTTTTGGTTTGTTTTCCTCTCTTTTCACTCTTTTAAGTTCATCCTTGTCATTTCTGAATAAAACTTTGTCAAAGGCTTTTGAACACTGTCATGTGGTTTTAGTAAATGGATAGCACTAATCCATGGCAATCCCCCAAAGAGAGAGTTAGAGGTTGACCTATGTCAACTTCACTTTCTTTCTGCCCTCAAATCCCATAGGATGTTACTTACTGGCTGAACCCAAAGGAACACATTAATGTCTTTCATTGCTCAGCATACAATGCACAGAAAAGAGTATGCAAAGGCGGGGAGTTTTTGTGAAAAGGCAAATGAAGTAGATCAGGTATACGTATTTATTGTGTTCAGGGCTCTTTTCTATACACTCAGGGGACAGAGATAAAGAGAATAGTTTCTAGGGGTTGGGGGATATAGCTCAGTGGTAGAGTGCTTGCCTAGCATATGACAAGGTCTGAGTTTGATTTCCAGCACTGTAAATGAAAGGGAGTGGAGAAGAAGGAGAGAAGAATGAGGAGAGAGTTCAAAGAACTCAGAGAAATAAATCAGTAACTTCAAAGTGGTCCAATGAGTATAATATTAGAAGTATGCATGAGAAGGAAGCTAACTTATAGTTGCTTCTTCCCCTTTCAGACTGTCAGTATTTACATACAATCACAGAGGTCACACAGATAGAACAGAATAAAGATAAAATAAATGGAGTGGGACAAAGTTTCTAAGTCCTATCTGCTTTCACAAAGCTCCAAATCTAATGGGATTTTGTTTCTGATTACATATGCAAAAGAAAAATATGAGTTAAACCTTTTAAAAGTTTACGTTTAATATTCTCATGACTCAGTCTACTAAAAAATCCAATAACAAAAAAACGAGATGAGAAAGAAAAATGTTTCCTTGCTGCATGAATCAAGTATTATATGTTATGATGAATTTGCCATAAAGAAAGTTCTCCTCCCTTTAGGTTAGGAGATGACAAGATAGATATTTCATACAGCAAGATTTCTTTTCCATTTTTGTTTCAACATTTTAGACCCCTGACCTGAGAAATATAAGGGCTTTGGATTCTGAGAGGCTACAAAGCAACCATTTAGCCTTTGGGCCTCGACTGCTTTATCTGTAAAATGGAAATAATAAGACTTTCTATTTCCTGCAGAAGACCTCAGTTTTGATAACTAATAAGAAACTAATAATAAAACGTCTTGAGCTCCCTGGAGGTCAGCTACTAGCTGGGATAAACTGGGTTATTACAGTAGCACTTCTTGAGCTATTGTTACTTACAGCAACCAAAAACAAAATATATCATATCCTGTTGAAACCGCCCTTGGATAGGAAGAATGCAATTATCCAAGGTTGAAATTGATTGCAGAGTGTCTGTGGACATCTGGACTTTTATAAAGTGTACCTTTGGAGCCCTAAGATATGTGCACTACTTGCAGAAGAGGACTGCTCTCACAGAAGAGGCAAGCAAAATACACTATTCCTGTTTTAGAGCTTTTGAGCATTGTGGTATGGTTGGAATGTTGATAAAATTCCTTTTTCCCTGCAATCTCAGCCAGAAGTAATGCTGCCATTTTCAAGTGAGGGGATGAAGGAAGATTTTGCTCCATTGGGAGAATCATTAGCATAACTGTTGAAGAGATACAGATGTGGAAATAGCACAGGTTGTTTCAGGCATCTGAATTTCAAACTCAGCTATATAGGGTATGTGGTAATGTGTCTTCTCAGGTCCCTCATTTATGAAATGAGAACCACTGAGACGGATGGTACAGGAGTGGGGCCCAGGTTGGCGTTTCTTGAGAAAGCCTGCAGGGAACGCTGATGAGCAGAACACTCACATATGAGCTCCTTTTGAGCAGGTAAAACTCCCAACACAACTCTTCTGTTTGTGAAGTGGTGTCAGGAGCCTCATGTCCTTTCTCCACAGCATCCTAACACCTTCACTTCAATCCTAATCATCCATGGCACAAAAGGACATTTGGCTGTACGTTTGTAACAATCGCCACTATCTTAGGTTCTGCCTTTCCCACAAGTACAGAAAATGTGGTGATGTCATGGGAGACAGTTCTGTTTTCTTGTCTCTTATAGGTACAGTGAAACAGAAGCTACTGCTTAGCTAGTTTCTGTTTTGGCTGATATCCTTGACCTTGTAATACAACTCAGGAAATGAGTCACCTGTCTTTTTGGATCACCAAGATAGTCTAAGGTTAATAAAAATGGCAACATAGAAAGAAGTAGAGAAGGTAGAAAACAGAAGCAATGTTTGGGTCTTGTTCTTGGGTAACATTACAAGATTAATTTAAACGTGGCATTTGTTTAGGGGATTCAAAGTGCTGGATATTGCTCATAGCCACCAGCACTCCTCAAAGAGTTCCCTGGGAAAACACACACACACACACACACACACACACACACACACACACATACACACACACACACTGGCAAAGAAAACAAAAAATAAAACAATAAAACAAAACAAACAAACAAAACCATTATCATTACCACACATAGTCGGGAGTCTAAATTCCTAAGCTAGTCCTAAAATGAGTGTTTTCATTATAAAGTATGACCATCAGACCAACATCTTAAGTATCACCTAGGGCTTTCGAGAAAAGCACGTTCTCAGGCTCCACACCTGGATGGTGGCCTGTCTGTATTTTCAACAGATTCTTGAGGTGAGCACTACTCAAGTCTAAGAACCACTGACTAAAAGGAACAGTATAAACTATGGCCACATGGTCTCCCTACGTTCTCCAAAGTCTATTCCAAGTCTGTTTTTTAATTTAGTATAGGAAAAGAGGCAGGTCCACAGTCAAAGGAAAGGGAGTGAGAGATAGAATAAAAAAAAGACTTTGCTTAAATGACCCTAAAGAGGTGTTGGTTTTATATGCCTGCTCTTGGTCTTTCTAAATTAGGCAACAGCTGTTGAACTGAATGGGGATGGAGATTGGGAAGTCCCTGATCACCCACAGGTCGAGTCGCCCTTGTGCTGAGGGTGATACATATTTGGAAAAAAAAAAAAAACCAAAACCCCCAAACCTTTACTGAACATCTTTACATTTATTTCATTCTTTTATGTTGTTTATATTTATAATGATAAATGGATGAAACACCACCATCTTTAAGTGTGTAGAGCTAAGTGTCTTAATGTTCTAGAATGACAGTGAATGGAAAGGAAATATGGTGTCCATAATGTATGAAAGCTAGCCATCAAACCTTCTCATTCTAGGCATCAGACATCAATTGCCAGCTTACCATCCAGTTTCTGTGGACATAAATAAAGATATACACTGTCACCATTGTCTTTTCCATATTCACTGGTAGGTGCTTTGAGTCTATATTCTCAACCCTCAGTAATAATCTCTGATTTGGGAGGGACTGCCTTGGAATTGGTCTTATCCTTGGGAAGGAGTGAGGAGAACTAGAAGAGGTCTCAAGCCCCCCTCAGCACCTTTTATGTACTCAAAATGTTGATTTTCACAGGCCACACTTCTTTTTACCCCTGCGTGGGAAAATGAGGTTCAATGCACCCTACTACATTGTTCAAAGAAACATAACTTGTGACATTTGCCAAACCAATGCTATTTCCAAGGCATAGCCACAAGTAACTATTCAAAATTCTAAAATATTAAACTTAGATAAAATTTGAAATTCAGTTTCTTAGTCACATGAACCATTTTTCAAGTGAGCAGCAGCCCCATGTGATGAGTGGCTTACACACTGGTCAAAGTATAAGAACACCATCACAAAGCTGGAGGTGTTAGAGAGAGGTGTGAGGGTGTGACATCATTAATTATTAATTAGAAAAACTATATGCTTAGGAAATGACTCTGTGGCATATAAATCCCAATGTCTCTGAACACAGGACAAATGCTTCTGAGTTGAAGGTCAATTAGAAGGAAACAGTGTCCTGCATCAGTGACCACTGGGCATTTCAGGAATACAGCTTTGTAATCACAGATTCTTTCCATGACAGACTGCTTCTCTATACTGCAGGGTTATGTTCTAGCCATTGACTCTCTTTCTACACCAACCTTACCCTGTACACTATTCTCTACACCCTTCATATGTTGCAATCTAGACTCTCATTACTCAAAAACTCAAATAAATAGGCAAATATAATGAACACCCTGAAATTCCTATTTACTCTATCCTAACTGCATTTATGGTTCTATCTCTGTTTTCCCCAATCATCGCATCAATGATTGCATCAATCATTACAGCAGGAGCTCTTTGCCTGTTAGGATGGAAGGTTAGCACTTCTGAGTTTCTTTCATAGACTTTGTTAGGGTCAGGGTGAATACAACACAGTGGGCAATAAGGACCAAGGGCGAAGATAGCGTCCGTCCTCCTGCTCTGTATTCATATGCAAGAGAACATTTATCATCTAAAACAATTGAGTTTTTTTTTCACTAACCAGCATTTTGAGGTAAAAAATTATAAATATAAAAAGTGAATTGTAAAAGGAAGTCTAGTATAAAGATGGACTTCCTTCAGATTTAAAAATAATCTTTATTTTTTAAAGTTATTATGTGCCTTACAAGGAACAAGAATACAGGTAGCAAAGAATAAAGTCATCCACAGTCATAAGCAGTTGAGTTGGATGTGACTTTCTGGTTAAATATGGGCATTTCTAAATTCCTATTACTGGGCTGATGTAGTGGCCCAGGTAATAGAGTCACCTAGTGCCTGGCTAGCAAGCATGAGACCTTGAGTTCAAGCCCAGTACTGCCAAGGGAAAAAAAACAAAAACAGAAACAAAAAACATACTTCATCCACTAAATTCCTGTTAGTCTTTTTCTGTGGTTATGAGATAGATGATGATTTGTTTTCTCTACTTGATGAACATAGGAGGAAGAGAATTGACTGAGGAATGGAGCCAATTTTATAGCTGAAATACTAAATATTTAGCAAATACCAGCAACTTTTCCTGGAAGTTCTGTACGTGAATGTTTGGGGGTGAGGGAACTCTCTTATGTGGGTTGAAGGACTTCCATGAATTCCAGCAGTACAGTCCAGTCTAGTCCAATTTATGTATTCTTTTCTGGAATAGGATGATTGCAAAAAAAATCAATCAATCATTGATTTACTTATTAGCAACTCTAAAAAGATTGGAGGACAACTTTCCTTGCAAATATTAACTTTTTGAGAAAAAATAAATCCAAACACATACAAGGGATGGTTATAAATTTATAAAACTGAGTTCCCAAGCCACACACATTATCAATCTTATTAGCTGAGAGTTATAGTTTATAAATAACAAATATTTTCTGTGTCAGATTTATTGTTCTTATCATTCACATAGAGAATAATATAAGTTAACAGCATGGTCTAGGAATATTTCAGATAAAAGTTAAAATGCTTTGTTCATTTATAAAACAGAACTTTAGTACTATTTTGAAATGTAACATAAAATATAGCAATGTAAAGTCTAATTCTATACAGAAATTTTTGTGAAGCAGTCACATGCTTAGCTAGACTTCTCCACATTTTACTAATTAGAAGATGATATAATCAAATTTGGGAGAAAATCCAAACTATAGAATATGTTAGCTTCAGAACAACAATGACAACAACAAAATTAGTTGCTCACAAGATGTTTCCATGTACTGTCTGATCTCTTTTAATCACATATTTTACTGCAAAATGAATAGAAAAGTGCTCCATTGGTTATAAGGCAGAGAGCTAAATCAAATAAGCTTGCAAGATCTTCCCAGAGCATGACCTGTGATTCCATGGTGTGTAAGCAACAGCACATGGTTATATAAAACTAATTAATGTGATAAAGGGGTTAAACATGCTTCTTTCAAATAGGTTAAACCTATTTTCTATACTATCCTTCACAGTTTTTTTTTTTTTGAGAAATAGAACTAAATTAAACTACATAAATTGCAGGTCAAATCATAATGCATTTCACATTAACAGAATCTGAATTAATAACACTCGTTTCTGACAAATATCTTTTGTTTGGATATTTGAGAGCAAAGTCATGGTTGCAGCTCAGTGCTAATCCAAGTGACTCTCTACACTTGGATTTACCGAGCTCTGGTAAAGAGTCTGAGCTGCTGTCTCACAGTCCTCCCCTGTCTTACTTCTGCTGTGAAATGTTCAAGTTTAAGTTTCCTCACAATCTCTATACAACACATGACTTTAATCCAAAGGAATTTAGGGATTAGAGCTCATTTCTTATTGAATTGAGTTGCTAGTGCTTTAAACACAGATTTATCTGCAAGATTCTTGTTTGGCTTTCTATCATTGAAATGACTGAAAATCTCGCTGATTATTACTCTTATATCTAATGTGAAAAGTGCTTTTATATTGATCTTTTAATTTTATGCCTCAAGAAAACAGTACACAGAAATATGTTGTGATACCCTCATTTCCACTTGTATTGCTGGTCTCCAAGACATAGCTGGTAGTAAGAACAAGACCAGAAGTGAAGGACTTTTCAGCAACAATGTTGGTGAGGCTGAAGGCTCTTAAAAAATACATTTCCTGGGAAGATCTAATGGCAGATGATCTGATGGAACAAGTTAACTGTGGAGTTTCTTCAACATTAGTGGGAGGTGTGTTAGTCTTCTCTGGCTGTTATAATGAAATACCATGAACTGGAGGCTTAAACAACACACATTTATTTATTACATTTCTGGAGGCTAGGAACTTGAAGTTCAAAATTCTGTCCAGTTTTGTTTCCAGTGAAGGCTTCGTCTTCATGTGTGCTCATATAGTATGGGAAGAAAGGAAACAGTTTCTTTCTCATAAAGACACTAATTTAAACATGAGGACTCCACTCTCATGATCACATTGGAACCTATTTAACTCAAAAGGTACCATCTCCAAATATCATCACATTGTTGTTAGGACTTCAACATACGAATTAAAAGGAACACAGTTATGTCCATAGCATGTTTTTGGGTGCCTGATATCAGCAAGTACTCACAAAGAAAAGTGAGAAAGCTAAAAGTAGCTTCTTGATCAATCTCAAAATTTAGTGGACTTCTGTAGAGCTTAAGAATACCTTGATTATTTTTTATTTTGCTCTATACTATAAAACAGAAATAAAGAACCTGAAATAAATTCTAAGAATTATACTCTAAATATTAAGATTATGAAAGTTATATACTTTATGCATATCTTGAAAGTGAGATTATTGTTTTCTCTTTGAGGACAATGGAACAGTAAGTAGAAAAAGATTAATTCATTTGAGGTAAAATTAGAACATATATCCATTGTCTAGTAATTAGTCTGTATCCATGTGTCAGTCAACTACTAGGTTTGGGCTAGACTAGATCCAATTCACAAAGGTGGACTTTGCCATTTTGATTGTTGGTCTGATTTTCAAATGGTCAGATTAGTAAAAATTTCCCTTCACTTATATTTTTTGATTAAAAGTACAGCATTCAAAATGCAAAATACTATTTTCAGTGATGCTGTAACCTTTTATCAGCATTTCAGAACACTTCAATGCATCTCATAAGCATAGCTGCCAAACCTTGGGAATCCTGACCTGATATCAGTATCAACTGACCAACAGAAAAACTTTTTAAATTTTGAAAGTCTAAAAATGATTTAACTCAATATGGGTGATCCCCAATGGTCAATATTTCATTTCACTAATCTCTCTTTTCTCCAAGGTATTTGCTGACTTTTTAGTGGCTCTGTCCCACCGTCTTCTCAAGGTTTATGTTTACCTGGATCAGTAAAGTTAGTATGCCATACTGAAGGATGGGGAATAGAAAATAACAGCAACATGGCTTTGAAGATGAACAAATATCCCATTGAAATTCAGCTACAGCTTCTGAAAATGCTCACAGGATGTTTGGAAATTGCATTTCTAAATGTTATGGGCTTTGAGTCTTTCAACCATGTAATGAATATATATTTTTTTCTCCATTTATTTATTATTGGTAGAAATTGAGTGATGGACTTTTCCACTGCTGCTCCTGTCCATGTTTATTTTTTCATTGCTCCAGTCAGCATTGTTATCTGACAATGCAAAACAAGTTACGTTTGGGTTGATCTACAGAGGCAATTCTTCTTTCAAAGAATTTTCATCTGTCACCATCATCTCCACTAAGATGCAGAACAGGGAATGACAGAATGATTGGTTTTATCTACATTTTGGTGTATTTTTCTTTGAATGGCAGTCCCTGAGAACACAATTTTCAAGATAAAATAACAAAACTGTGATTATTTCAAATGGCAAGGTCTGATGGAGGATTATAAATTATTGCATAAAAGTGCCAAATACTTCAGACCAGTAGCTGGAAATTGCATTCTGGAGATTGTTTGGAATAACTGCTTCTCTGAATCTCTTTTTCCCATTTAAGAAAATGAACTGTTTCTTGAAAAATGGCAGAAATCCAAATAAAAAAAAAAAGAAAAGAAAGAAAGAAAGAAAGAAGAAAAAGCCCATGAAACAAAATACCAAGGTCAAAACAAATTCTAGTAAAATTGCCTACATACTTCTCTCCACATTAGTACTTGCCAATAGTACTTTTCAAAGCTATAGTCCATTGTGTTCAAACAAGGAAAAAAAAATTTGTAAGGACTATTTTAGCTTGAGCTTTTCAAGTGATACAAATTCAAACACAATTGCATAAATCTAATAAATGTGTATTTATCATCAGTTCCCAACTGCAGACTCATGACATGCTCGATTTTACAAAAGGAGCAGCTGTGTTGAAGATGTTAACACAGTTGAGGTTTGGCTACTTAAATCGGAACTCACCATATAAGATATCTACATTTCAGGATTGGGATTGAAGGGAGACTCTGGCGAAAGGTGGTCACAATGACTAAGTATTTTGGTCAAAATTTTCTTTTTCTTTAACTGCCACTTACATCAGATCATAACAATATTGTCAAACCTAAATAAAAAATTTCTGAGCTGAATCACTGTTAAAATGTAGCGTTATTTGTCCATTTTCCTAAGTAGGTTTCTAGATGAAGAAAGGAACTGGATAGGTGAAAGACAGCTCTGACTAATGAGCTCAACTTTATGTGTCAACTTATTTCTGATAATCTATGCCAGAAGAAAATACAGGGATCTTGGGGTGGCTGATTTAAGACTAAATTACCTTCTCTTGGGGAAAATGTTTTGACAATCTGAATGAGCATCTAATTACAGACTCTGCAATTCCCCGCCCCTCTGACCACTGCCAAAATAAAACATCTTAAGACTAATAGCAATGCTAACAATTGTCAATATTTACTCTTTGCAAAAATAGAAGGCTGCCTAGTTTCCTAGAAAAGTCTGTGATATTGATACAGTCAATGCAGATGGCCCAGGGGACAAAAAACTCTTCTATCAAATGTATATAATTAATGAATTGAATTATTGTGAATTTCTATAGATACTATTTTGCTTTGGTAGTGAGAGGCAAACCTTACCTTGCTCTTGAGAAAAGTAATTTAATTCTTTAAGCCATCAGTGGAGAAGTGGCTGCTGTGCAAATTGATTATGAAAGAGCAATTAGTATAATAGGTAGTCTTTGTGTCGGGTAATGTACCAGTAAGATAGAGAAAGATAAATAAACTAGTTGTTTCTAAAGAGGTTTTAAAATGGGCTGTCAGTGACAGGTATAGCTGCTTCATGGGTCCTAAGATGAGAGGAAAAGGAAATTTTCTCATCTGATTGTCTCTAATGAAGTACAACTGATTCTTCATTTCATATTATGTTTGGATGGTGAGCAGTGGGGAGCAAGGGAAAGGAAAAGAAGAGGACAACCAAAGTATGGTGCACCTTCGAATGGTTTTCTTCAATCTGAAGCAGTTGAGAAGTTGCAGTAAGACCCTAAGTTGTCTTCACATGTGTTTAACTCTATTTCAAACATGTGTGCTGCTCAAGAATAATTTATTATTTCATGGAGGCATTGAAACTGTTTCAGAAAAGTAACACTGATTTAAATGTTTGCTGAATATTTTTAGAACTATGGTGACAAAATGAGTTTCTTGTTCTTCATTTTTAAAGTGAGTTGAGAATATAACCTACATCCCCAGGGATGCAAAACAAAACAAAACAAAACTCAAGAGTTGCCAAGTTTTGCCAGTATAAACTAGAGAAGATTTGTTTCTGTCAAAAAAAAAAAAAATTCTACAAAAGTAAGTCACTTGAGTAAAGAGTTATATGGGGTTAATGCTGCACATTGAGAGCTTCTGATCTTATTTTTCCATAAGAAAATTTTGTTCTTAAATCCTTTAAGTAATTTTCAAGTTTATTGACTCTCATCCAACATGAGATAAGCAAAGCAAAGATTGTCCCTAGTGACACATTGTCCTAGCCTCTTTAAAAACACATTGAGCTGGGTGTCAGTGGCTCACTCCTGTAATCCTAGCTACTCAGAAGGCAGAGATCAGGAGCATTGCAGTTCAAAGCCAGCCTGGGAAAATAGTTCCTGAGATCCTATCTCAAAAAAACCCATCACAAAAAAGGACTGGTGAAGTGGCTCAGGGTAAAGGCCTTGAGTTGAAGCTCCAGGACTGCAAAAGAAAACACACATACACACACATTGAAAGAAGGAAGGAGTTATCTCCGAGCCAAAGACTCAGGAATGAAATTTAGTATTACTACCTATGTCACTCAAAATCCACAACTACAAGCACCCCATTAAAGACTTTTTTTTAAAAAATTGGTTTTTAAACATATATTTTAATTAATAATTAAAATTAAGTATATTTAGTTGGTGTGCAACGGGCTGTTTTGATATTTGAATGCACTGAAGAATGGTTAAATCAAGTTAACATATTTACTACCTTATACACATTTTTGTAGTTAGAACACTAAGATGATCCCTTTTAGTAATTTTCGAGTATATAATATAAAAAAGCATGTTTTGTTAGAGGGATGTCCTTCTACTAAGTCAGGTCAGTAATGGAGTTATGAGCTAGTTCTCTGCACTATCTTTCCAAAACAAAAATGAACACCTAAGCTGGGTGTGGTGATTGTGGTGCACACTGTAATGCAGCTACTCAGAAGCTGGAAGTAGGAGGGTCTCAGTCCAATGCTTGCTCAGTCAAAAGCGCAAGAACCTATCTGGAAACAAAGCTAAAGTAAAAAGGGTGGAATGTGACAAAAGTGGTTGAGTGCTTGCTTAGCAATCTTATGAGTCTGAGTTTAAACTCCAGTATTATCTAAATAAAAGGCAAAAATGTGATTAGATGTGTCGATAACATGCAAGTTTAAGTTTAAACATTTCAAATGCAGTAAAAATGAACCATTTTAGGATGTGTGGTATAATTCTAAGTATATGTTTAGAAAAGCTGCTCAAGGGCAAATATCTTCTATCTTATTTACTGATAAATTCTGAACTCTAGAATAATAAATACATGGTGGTACATAAGTATTAAATATTCAAAATGAGTAAATGAATGAATACTTAAGAAATATTAAAGTATATGTTATAAATAAAACATTTAAAATTATAACAATTTACATGGATTATCTCTTTGACTATGACTTAGTAGTCATAGTCAATATTCTCGTTATCCTCATTTATGTGTGAAGAAATGGAGGCATGGAGAGGTTAAATAATTCACCTGAGGTTACTATCTGTTAGTGTTACCAAAACTAGAACTCAGTCCACTTGCCTAAGAGCCTGCCCTCCAACCACTTTCTACCCCACAGTAAATGCTTATGTGAATTCCCTTTAACCAAATATTCTTCAAATGGTGAAATGTGTGATTGAGTGTAAAACACCCTCTTTGTGTATATGTCAAAGGTCACTGACAAGTGTTTCAAAATGGACCTGCCATTAATGATTAGATTTAATACCTGATGTTGGTAGATACGTAAGTTTGTTGACCCATCCATATAAACCAGCATTGAAACTGATATATTACTATTGGTTGATCTAATTTTCCAGTTTTCTCCAATTTAAAAAGGATTTGGGGCCTTTAATGTTAGGTTTGCAATATGAACAAAAAGGTATATTCATCTTTCTAAGGCACTTGAGAATTCTGTGTCGATCTACCTCTATTTGTCAGTTATGTGAAAGCCTAGTTTGCATTTACAAAATTTAACAGTTTTAGAAGGAAAAATAGCACAGCAAAGTAACAGGAGTGTCAATTTCTTCCTCAATGGGTCCCAGGAAATATGATTTATCTTTTGATGGCATCCATCCCTGTTCCAGCCAAGCTCCCTTTCCAGTTGCAACTCCATGCCAACTCAACTGGCTGCTGACCAACCTAATCCTCCTCTGGAACTAGAAAGTGCTCAGCATATAATTAAGCAGGGCACATTTTCTAATAATACTTATTTCCTCATCTGAGCAAAAAATGTCATAGATCCTTTGTGCACCATTTGTATGTCAAGTGGTGGACCACCACTACCAATAAAGATGGGATAGTACAAGTCCTTACTCTTGCAAATGTCCTAAGAACTTTGGCCTAAGACTAAATGTATACTTTTGGCCTAAGTGTAAATGTATACTTTCCCAGGAATTCAATTCAGTTCCATTTTCCAATCTATTACTCTTTCCTCCCTCCTGTAACTTTTAATGTTGGGAAAAGGTCTGTGCTCTTTCTTTGAGCAGATTTATCGTGTATTATTTGAATAAATAATTAATATGCCAGCTAGTTTAGTGGGGTAGAGTAGAAATAGATCATAAATCATGAGTGAAAGAGAGGCACCTAACAGAATTCAAGGATTTACCAAGCTCAAGTTTAGACTACAAGAATTAGCATCTGATTTTGCAGGGAGAGAACCAGAGGTTTGATATTCAACATTAGAGCTTACATGCTTACATGGTGAGGCAGTCAGAATGGACTTGGGGACCTTCAGCCCTGGACACATTAGCTTGTCACTTCCCTGCCAAATTTTGACAAGAAGGAAAATCTTCTAAACTGCTGAATCATGTTCATTTTTTCTGTTTAATTATCGCTGTTCTGGTAAACATTTCTAATTGTCCCTGAATATTTGTCATTTTCTTCTTATCTTGTAATAAGACACCTTAACTTTTTAGCTGAACACACACTAATGTGTAATAAAGAAACTATTTCCTTGAAATCAGTGTTAAAGAGACATCTGAATTCCCATATTCTATACAGCACTATTCACAATAGCTAAGAAATGGAGATAATTGAAGTGTCCATCAACTGAGGAATGATAAAGCAAGTGTAGTATGTATGCACAATGGAATACTATTCAGTCATGAAAATAATTAAATCCTGTTAATTAAGATAACTTGAATGCAACTGGACATCATTATACTAAGTGAAATGAGACAGGCACAGAAACAGTCTCCGAAGGCTAATCTTGCAGAACTTGAGAGGAGAGTGGGAGAGTGATTGTTATCAGAGACTGGGGGGAGTAGGGGAAAATAAAGAGAGGAGGGGAAAAGTTGATCAATAGACACTAAATAACGATTAGAGTAGGAAGTTCTGATGTGCCATTGCACAGTAGGGTGACTATAGATAACAATAAATTACCATATACTTCAACGAGCTAGAAAAGCTTTTAAGAGTTTTTACCATAATTAAATGATAAATATTTGAGGAGATAGGTATGTTTAATCTGACATAAATACTGCATTATGCATACATATATGGTAATACTACATGATGATCCATTAATATGTGCAATTTTTATATTTTTATGTGTCAGTTAAAAATAAATTTTAAAAGGCCTTCTTTCTTCTTTCCCATGTAGCTGGTATGAATATGAACTTTATCTTCTTTTTCACCTTCTTACTGGTTATATGCAAACATCTCAACTGATTTCTGACAATGCAGCAAAACTGAATGAAATAAAAATAATCATTTTAATAAGTTGTACTGGAATAATTGTCATCAATTTGAACCCTAGTCACAGTTTACACAAAACTTAACTCAACATGGATTGTATACATAAATGCAAAATGTACAACTATAAAACTTTATAAAAAGGGAAAGAATCCTAGAGTTAGGCAACAGAATTTTAGGTGTGGCATCAAATTCCAGATCCATAAGAAAAAAACTAAATTATATACCTCCATCAGGATTAAATATGTTTAAAGACTAGGTTGAGATACTGAAAAGACAAGCCATTCATTTAGGGAAAACATTTGCAAATCACTTATCATACATAATACTCATATCCAGAATATTTGAAGGACTGTAAATTTTAGTGTAAAAACCAAACAATTCAAGTGGAAAGTCAGCAAAATAACTCTAAATTTTAGTGGAAAAAGGGAAACAACTCAATTGGAAAGTCAGCAAAATACTCCAACATATCATCAAAGAATATTTACAGATGGCAACAATAGTAAAACATGCTTAATAGCATTTGCTGTCAGGAAATGCAAAACCCACTAAATATCCATTAAAATTGCTAAAATAAAAATGTCAATAATGTCAAATGCTGATGAGGTTATAAAGAAATGAGGTCTCTTATGGATTACTGGTGACAATAAAATGACACAGTCAGTCAGGAAATCAGTCTGGTAATTTTTTACACTGCTAAACATGTATTTACCAAATGATCCAGCACTTACAATCTGACACTTATCCTGGGGAAATGAAAATTTATGATTATGCAAAAAAATCTGTACATGAATATTCACAGCAGCTTTATTTGTGTTAATCCCAAATTGGAAACAACCCAAGCATCCTTCTATGTGAATGGTTAAACAAATTGTGATACCTCCAAACAAATGAATACTATTGGGCAAAAGCAATAAAGTAGTGACTTGGTTCAATCTGAAAGGCATTGTGTTCAGAGAAAACAATCCAGTCTTAAAATGTTACATGAGTCCACTTATATAGCATAATATATGAGTCAATTTATACAGCATTCTTTTTTATCATTGTGCTGGGTGTAGGTATATTGTAACATTTACAAAGGATTTTACAATGTATCAACATATCATACTTGAATTCACCCTCCCCGCTGTTCTCTTTCATCCCCTTTCCTCCGATTCCTGGAACAGTTTCAACAGGTATCATTTTTGCATTTACATACAAGTGTATATACATTATTTGCACTGTATTCATCCTCCTATCCCTTTCCCCACCACCTCCCCTCTCTCACCAGAGCCAAAACACAGATATAGAGAATATGTCAATAGTTAACATGCATTGTGGAAGATAAAATAGAATATGAATACGCAGGGATGGCATAGGGAAGCGCTTTGCAGTGATGGAGCAATTCTGTATCTTCATTGTAATATGGTTCCATGAACCTATGTACATGATTAATGTCACAAATTTATGTAAAATGAAGGCATGCAGAAAAAGATGAAACCTAACTAAGGACAGTAGGGTAGATAACTACTCTTCTAATTAATTTCCTGAATTTGATAGTGGTCTATATTTATGTAAGATGTAACCATGGGTGGGGGAGATGGGAGACGAGTGCACAAGACCACTCTGTACTACTTTTGCAACTTCTTGTTAGTCTGAGTCAATAATTATTTCAAAATAAAAAGTTTAAATCATTCTTGGTGATGGAGTTACTAAAAAGGGTTGGATATAGTTAAATCTACAATTAAATCCCATTATCACACAAATATTCATAATACTGATTCTTCAACTGTGTTAATAAAATATAAATTCATTTCAAAGACAAAACAAACAAAAATGAACAGAATAGCAAAATCCAGTTGTAATGATCATATCTAAAGGTTCTTTCTTGGACTAGAGGGTAAAAGCCACCTTCAGAGGACAGCAGATGATTTATAATGATGCTGTCAATGATGACAGAGAGAGTGGGAGAGCATATGTCCCTGGTAATCTGATAATTGTGGAGACACCATGGGGGCCCACACACTTTGCTTATCTCACACTTATCTTGCATTTCTATATCCTACAAACTTAATCCTAATAGATCCATTATATTATAACAAATATGTAACTATATTTTAATATAATATATAAGAATAAAGTTAAGTATAATTATATTTTGTATACATTATTTTATAAATATAAAAATATATTAACAAATTAATCAAATATTATTGTGAAGGCTATGTTGAATCAAATAATCAAACGTAGGATCCATTCTTACACTTTTGTTTATTTGTTTATTAGTGTTCCAGCTGATGTGCTTTACATCTATTCATGGTGTTAGTGACACTTATCTAATCTGAACATATGAAAATAACACCATTGAAACTTTCTTGTGATTGACCTTATTACATTTGATCACTGTGCTTTTTCTCTATTCTTTGACATGACAATATAATGTGGGATGAGAAAATTTATTTCCTAAAACTCATAAATTCTTATTCACACTATGGTAACCTAACTCCTCTTGAAACTGAGTAACTTTCTCACTCTAGACTAAGACAATGCTTCTGAGAGTTAAGTAACTATATTTGACATTGCACCCAGATTCCATAGCATTCTCTTTCATGCATCTAACTTTACACATGTTTAATATTTTATCACTTTTTAATTGGCACTCTATTATTTTTTCTATTTATGAGAGTGTATTTAAGACAACTGCCCTCATACAAAACATTATCACACCATGTTAATGTGGTGGTATTTAGGATCAAACTCTCAAAGTTACTCTTTCAATGCAAAGTGGTTGATGTCAGTGGTTGCTGCCATTCCCTGGAAAGTCATCTGCCACATCACCATCTCACCAAAACCTTCATCATTGTCTGCATTCCTGATAGATGTCCCTGGTTTGTGATTTTGATAATCTCACACCCATCAGTTTCTATCTGTTTAACTATTTTACATTTCATCCTTCCATTTAGAATTGGATATGACTCCTAAATTAATGTTTGAACATCATGCTAAATACAATTTAAGTGTATGTTACATAGTCCAGAGTATAGAACATTATACTTCACCTTCACTTCCTACTTAATTATTTTTGAGCTAATAGAGAATTTGAATTAGAAAGCATAAAGATCACAGAAGATGGGAGTCATTCCAATTAATAGGTTAATTTCTATTTTCCAGCATAAGACAGTTTGGTTATCTTAATTAAGTTTTAAGTTTTTCCCTTTCCATACAGAACATAGCTACTTATTAGTCACATCTATTTTTAACCTGTTTTAGTTATGATCAAATGTAAGAAGTTCACATTTTATAGAGAGATCAATGATAAATGATTTAGCTTCTCCCATTAACTATCTAGCACCTTTAATGATTGGATGTCAATATTCTATGCCTAATTAATACATAAAATTTTCAAAATTTAGGCCAGTAATGATCCTTTAGTGAATGATGACCCCTACCTAGTTGATAAGTCTTGTTCTTGTCATGTTTATTTTCTGAGTGCAGGCAATAAGTCCTACAGTACCATTACTTACCTTCATTAAACTTGCTTGAGTGAATAAATAAATGTGTGCATGATGAAAATGAATGGCAGAGTCAGATGCTTATACCCTGTCACCAGGAAAACTATAATACCAGCATGTCTTATATAGAATAATAAACTGTTTATCATGCACAAGGCTTGGGCAGGATTGGATAATTATTTTTTGAGAAAATTGGATTTAAGGAGATAAAAGGACTACCTATAAATAGAAAAATTTTAAATCTGTCTTAAGTGTACAACATGGTGCTGGAAGAGAAAATTTTGAGATGGGCTATGTTTAAATACAAACCAGTTTAATGGAGAGAATCAATTAAAACAAAATATATATATATACAAAATACATATTTGTATTTAGTAAATCATTAAACATTTTAAAGTTTTCATTGTAAAGTAAATCATCTTTTGTCCAATTGACCCTCTTGGTATGAGTTTTTAATCTCTGCATTTCCTCAGTCTGATTCATAAAAACAATCTAATAATTATGATACAGAAAGCAAGTATTCTATAAATACTGTCCTATTATCTTTACACTTGACTTACTCAGATCTCTCAGAAATTGTGATTATTTCATTTAGGTGTTTTGAGGGGTTGGGCATAATAATCTCTGTTAATTATAAAACAACTTCTAACCAAATGTAATTTTCAAATTTAGGATTAGAACCCAATTAAATTGTGTATTTTACTCAATACATAACCCATACTTCATTTTCATGTAAATTGAAAATTTTCATATTGTGCAAGATGGATGCTATTTGCATGGAATAAGGCAATCTTTTCCAATATTATTCAAGGTTTTGGAAGAATTGCACAACTTTTGTCTTATGTAGGAAGTTATGGATGACTTCTCTTTCTTTTTTGGGGAGAAGGAGATTAAATAAACAATTTGATGTCTTATGAATATAGGACTTTTTAAAATTCTTTCAAATTATTGAGGTCCTCTGCACAATTCCCAAATAGTGCTTTAAAGGTAATATTCAACTAGACAATAGATGAGTTAATTTAAGAGCTCCATATAGTCCATCAACATTCAACGAAGACCAATGCAGGCAGCCTGTGTTTTTCAGATTTCAAACATGGGAAGATAAGGAAAGACATTCAAAACACCCATAAGCTTTAGACATAGTACTGAATTCCACATGCAATTTGGTTTAGAAATTCTCTGCTGACTTCATTCACATGACTATTAGTGTTAGGAATAGCAAGGTACTAACTGTGTAATAATGAAAGGTTTGTTTGCTTTTAGATGAAGTTTCATCTTTGAGATGGTTTACTAACAAGGGCACAATTACAATGAAAGACTATAAAACCATAGAAGACAGTTTTTGCTTCTTTTCTAGGAACTTCAGAAAGGTGAGGGCCTGAACTTCAGACAGGGGAGTCTGAGAGAGGTGTCAGTCTCATGCTGGTAGTGAGCTGGACTCTTAAAATAATAGTAGTTAGAGAAGCCTATGGCAGCACATGACTGGGAGGATTCATTGTCTCTTTTTGCTAAAAGTACTAGTCAGTTCTAAAACTTTCTTTGGGTAACTAAGGGAAGGGTTCGTGGTGTCCTTTATGATTAAACATTATGGCAGATTGGCATTATTTGAACTATACTTGACAGTAGACCAGAGAACTATTAGCAGGGAGTAAGTGACCATCAGGAAAATACAAACACATTCGTTGAGTATCCTCAAAAATAGGAAGGGGAAAAATACATGACTTTCTCTGGACAAATATGACAATTTGTAAATTAAAGGATGATCCTGAAAGGCTGGAGAAGTCGAAGATGTGTTATAGCTGAATAAATTATTTTACTTAAAAAATTATTTAAAAATTTTAAATAGAATTATTTATTTTGTTAAAAATAATCATTGCGAATTTTGGTATACTGATTTATGCAAAAATACACTTTAATCACAAATTATTTTATTTGTAAGATGCACAAATAAGCAAGGAGCACAAATAAGCAAGCATTCTACGATTAATCGATTCAGAGATTCAGTTTGAAAAAGATGAGATGAAAGCATACCCCACAGGGCTTACAGATTTAGGACATGAGGCTGTGCTAATAAAACCAAAGCTGAGCAATTAATCAATCTAATGAATTAGATTAATGCAGCCAGTCAACCTGGAAAATGTGGAAGAAAAACTTTCATTTTCCTCAATAGCAAGTATTTCTTCCTGCAATTGTTCTTAATTATTCGAATAATTTAAATGAGCTGATTTATTTTTTTTGACTTATTTAGTTTGTCTCTGTAAATTAAGGATTTCATTTCTGAAAGGTGTCAACCTTTCCTTCGAGGGTAGTAATCCAAAAATTGTTTCTGTGATGTGAGTTTTTTCCCCATCAAATATCTACCATGTCAATTACCTAAAGTTTTTTCCTTCTTCATCTTATTAGTATAAATAAGTCTGATGCTAAACACAGATTGTGACCTTGATTTTCCTGCTTATATCTTACTTTATCTCCTCCATAAAATTTTCATTTACTTTGTCTATACATTTATCTTAATTAGCCTGCAGTTCCTTCAATTAAATATATCTCTATCAATGTTTGCTGTGACCAAGACACAATATTATTTTAAGTAAGTAGGAGTCAGATAACTTCAGCCCCAGGAAATGGATGTCTTTTTTTCCTCCTTGAAAGTCCAAGGACCAAGAGAAGGACAAATAAAGTTATTAGAATGAGAGTTACACCTTCATCATAGAGGCAAGGATTAGAGTTGTTCCTTAAATTCTTCTGAATGGCTGTCAGGAAAGATGTTTTTTGCTGTGAAGATACTAAATCAAATACTTACATAACATTAAATGAAAATCACTTATTTACAGAAGAAGAATGCTTTTGACTTTGTGAAACATATCACTTATTTTGTGAGGATTAGGAGGTAGACTTAAGACAATTCAATCATGTGGAAATTTAAGAAAAAAAAAGAATAGCTGCTCTAAGAAAATGTATTAGACTGTGAAAATATAACCCAATACCTAATAGTATTTGATTTTCCTATTTCTCTTGTTTTCATGGAAATACACAAAGAGTAATATTAAGAAAGGGTAGAAACCTATTTATTCCTATGGTCAGAAAGCTCTTGTGAGATGAATTTTCCCCAAAATGGAGAGAAGATGTAATTTATACAGGAAAATCATTTCTGATGGTAAGACATAAATATGTGCAACCATGAACCTTCATTACATTTTCTTAATCTATATAATTTTTGATCAGATCTAATTTTATTTTCTCAGAACCTATGTGATTTGTTGACCATCTCTGCTTTTGTAATTCATAGGATTCTTAAAGAAATGTTGTTTGCCTTATTACAATAAATTGTGATTCTATAAGTTCCATAATTCTTTCCCTTTCTACAAAATGAAACTGTAGTTCAAAACAGCCAACTAAATCTCATTATTCGCTAAAAGATAAGTACAAGTAATAGGAGAAAGCAAAAGAAAAGACATATATAGGTTTAGAAAACATGTTTTTTAAATGACAAATGAAAGCAACAGATTTTTTTAATATAAGGCCATCGTCTGATTTTTAAAGTTGTGAAGGCTATTAAAAGGGATTTCACCCAGTCTTTTCATTTTACAGACGTACACTCGAGGCTCAGAGATCTTAAGGTACCTGACAAGAGCTGTTGGATGGGAATACAATTAGCTGTAGGGTATTTGCCTGACCTGGAGTTTACCTGAAGAAGTCTAAGGATGATGGATATAAGAGTTACTGTATCACATACGTAAACCTGAATCTCTGGTCCTAATTTGATCTTGTTAAGTCTCCAGATAGGGAGTAGGGTCAAGAGTCCTCCCCTCTTCCCTCAGTTACTTAATTGTTGTATCTGCACGTTCAAGCCAAAGCCAGGTATTTGTGATGAGTCTATGTTCTTACCTTGGCTCTTTAATCCCCTCTGTACTAGGCCAGAGGACTAGGAAAATGATGGGGTGTTTTATTGTTTATTTCCCTGCCTTTTATTTGCCCTTTATTCTCCTCTTCCATTAGATTAGCAGGTCTCATGATTTCCAATCTACTACTTTCTTACTGGAGAATTCTGTAAATGAGTTCTTTAGACTTAGCCCTTAATGTACTGAATACAATAAAAGGAACAGGAATATTTTCTCACAAGGAAGTGATCTTTGTTTACAGGGTCACAGTCTCACTGCAAAATCCTATTTTGAATGCCTGAGGTGAAATAATGTTTCATTTCTTATTCTAAGAATTCTTAAGGAAAACTAATGAAACTACAGATAGAAAGGTGCCTTAGGTGAAGGTCAAATGGCAACACAGGAAAGAAAGTACATTAATAATTTTCAAAATAGAATTTGGATCACATTTATTTCATAAGTAAACAAATAATTCAGAAAGAAATCACTAGGGAAACATCTACACCTACTGAAATAGTGCTCAAAGTAAATTGTGACAAAAATCCTGTGGAATCTCTACATGCCGTGAATCAGATGTTACAACATCCCAGTGAGGGTGCATTTGAACCTGACTGCATTGCTCTGTTGTTGTGGCTACAAGGCATCAGAAAAACCGAGATTCTAATATATTTGAAACATAGATTGGGCATCTGAGTGTTAGGCTAAAAGAGGCACAGAATGGATAGGCAGGGAGATGGCTCAAGGCCAGCACAGGGTTTGTTGTGGAGAAGTGGTCCTGGGAGGAGGGTCCCAGTAAGGGAGCTGGAGCCTGCAGCTGCTTCCAGACTTGCAGTAGTTCTAGGGAAAGGGTCTGGAAGTAATGATTGCTAGGGGAAGCTAGAGCAGATCAGTGGTAATTAGGTAATGAGGAAGGCTAAAATTAGGGAAAGTTCGGGACTCATATAAACTTAATAATACATTTCAAATTGACCCCACTCTGGCTCAGGGACTACCCCCACCTGGCCTGGAACTGCCCATGCCTCTTCTCGCTCATTCATTATTGGATGGGCAGCTCCTGGTTCTCCCCTTCCCATAGGTTAGCATAGGTTTTAAAAGCACCCAGAGAAGGGAAACATGTTCTACCTGTGGATTTCACCCGGGTCCCACCATGCTTGTATTTCCCTTCTCTAGCTTTCAATAAATTCCCTCTACACCCACGTGTCTTGCCATGGATTCTTCTGCAGGGGACACAAAGCATTTGGAAGCCTTCTGATCACAGACTGCATGGGTACCAGTTAACAGTTGGTAACTTGCTCTGCTCTAGCCCCCCTGGCTAGGTGAAAGTTCCATAACCCCTGTGAGCCAGCAATTTTTCCTTTGCCTGAGGCTAGGTGTGGTCCTTCCAGTGGGTAGCAGAGTATTTCCAGTGAGCTGCCTGCAAGGATGTTGCTGGGGGTGGGTAGGGTCCAGTCCTAACATGGCTTCCTTTTTTGTTCACCCTAATACTGAGAAGACTGAAGAGAAGTTTTCTGTCTCATAAATTGCATAATCTGTAGTCAGCTGAAATTTACTAACTGGATCAGTCATTCAGGCATCTTTATAATTCTTCCCAGTGCCATCCTTCAGTGAGCCTATCATTTTCACACTGATGATTAATTGCAAGAGAAAGTTTACTTAAAATTGTAAAACCACAGACTATCAACTACTTAAAGGAGTCATAGTCTTCTTCACTCTTTCTGGGCCTTTTTGCAACTAAAATTCATCAAACTCTATCTTAAGCATTTTATGTATGCTTTATGTTTTCTTCCCCATACTCTGTACTCTTCACAGTATATATACCAAAATGTACTTATCTGACATGTGTACTGACACACCTTAGCTCATGTCTAAATACATGAGAATGAAACTTTGAAATAACAAGGATATCTTTCTATGTGAGGCTCACTTATCCTACAGGAGTTTATCCTTCTTTACTGTTTAGATTCTCTCTTCCCTCAGGATATTATCTTCCATAATTGGTTTTTGAATAGTCTGGTGATTTCAACAACCCTGCCTTGTAGGTTTTAGTTTTTCTGTTGTTTTTAAAGTGTTTCTAATGTTTTATGACAAGATTTTATCTGACATTTGCTTTTTTTCTTCATGTAACTTTCATTTATTCTCTTGTCCTATTATTTCTAGGAAGCAAGAGATTGAAACTTCAGATATGATCAAGACTACTAATGAGTGCATATACTTCAGTTGAAATTTCCTACCATTTAATTCTAGGTTTAGGCTTCAGTGTGGGAAAATAAAAGAAGAATGTTAATATTTGCCAGTGTATATTGCCTTTTCATTTACTTTTCTTTTCTTTTTGGTGGTACTGGGGTTTGAACTTAGGGCTTCTCGCTTGCTGGGCAGGTGCTCTACCACTTGAACAACTCCACCAGCCCTTCCTTTACTTAAAATTTTTTTTTATTGTTGTGCTGGAGGTACACTGTGAATTTACAAAAGTTCTTACAATATATCATACTTGAATTCACTGCTTCCATCATTCTCCCTAAACTAATCTCCCCCTCCCCCTGTTCCTGGAATTGTTTCAACAGGTCTCATTTTTCTGTTTACATACTTGTGTACAAAGTATTTGCGCCATATACCCTCCTACACCCTTTCCTCACATCCTCCTCTCTCCCTCAAAACAGACGCAGAAAAGAATTACAACAAACATATATCTTAATGAATTAGCATAAGACCATGAGTGTCATGAAAGAGCTCTATGTCCAGGACCCCTATACCCTTCGTTCAATCAAAACCACATCTCTCTTCACTAAATTAATGGCTTTCTTTAGATTTATAGTAATCACCTTTTGACACTTATAAAATAATTTTATTGCCTAAATACTCTAGTAACTAAAACAGAGCCTTGTAAGTAACAGGTCCTAGGCTGGTGTGTATCTATAGTCCCAGCTACTCCAAAGGTGGAGATAAGGGGATCCTCGGGTGAGGCTGGCTCAGGAAAATGTGCAAGACCCTATCGTAAAAACAAACTGAAAAAGGGCTGGGGGGTGTGGCTCAAATGGTAGAGCACTTGACTAGCAAGTAAGACTCCCTGAGTTCAAAGCCTAGTAATACAAAAAAATGAAATAATAACAGTCGCCACCACCATTATCATCATAATAGCATGTCCTCAGTAACCTCCCAAACAAGTCCTCTCTGATCAAGCATTTTCAAGTGTGCATCCCTAGTCTCCACATTCAGTCTTGCCCATTTTTAGTTTTCTAAATGTCTCTTAAGTCACTATGATAGTGTCTTCCTCTATCTCCTACTTCTTGTTACAATTTTTTCACTGAATAACTAGGTCCCTTTGACCTGCAAATTTGACTATTCATATGTCTTCTGTTTTCCCACAATTTGGCAGCTGAAACAGAGATTTGATTAGATCCAGTCTCTGCCAGGATCTCGAGGGTCCCTGACCTGAATGGACCTACGAAAAGACTGACTCACTCAGGAAGGGAATGACGAGACACATGACCAGAAGGCTGGTGACCTGACTGGCAAAATTTTATTTTTTGCATCAGGCTTTTTAAGCAGTATAAGGCAGGAAGTTATACAATACTAGAAGAACTTCTATTCCTGGGAAACAATGTCCTCTACCTGAAAAACAATGTTCTTGCTTCAATCTCCTAGGTTACACAAGCGAAACTCAGACCCTCCTAGTATCAATGACGACACCCAAACCTCCCTGTTTTTACCTAGCTTCGCTTGGTTTCACATACATAAAACTCGGGTCTAGTTGTCAAGGGCATGTGCCCTGTTTCCTAACCTTTCATAAACAAATACCTTCAGGTTAATGTTTCTTTTTTCCAGACAAAGGGAGCTACTCCATGTTTCCTCAAAACCTCAGTGAGAGACATGGTACCCTTGCAGTCCCTGACCTTGTCAGGATCCTGCTAAACCGCAATGACCTTGTCAGATTGGGGCTCATGGCTCCCAGTAAGTCTCCCTTTGGCACCATTGGGAATTATATTGTGTTTTTTGATAGGAGGGACATGCTGTTTGTTTGTCCATCTTCTTAGAATATTAACCTCTTTGAATGCTATAACTAGATATTTAATTTGATGGGAGGTGTAAAACAGTGATATTCTACTGCTGTCATTTATTTTTAATTTATGGTCTGCAATAATTCTATGAAAAGAGGCACTCCTCAAAGTAATACTTTGGCACCCCATGGTATTGATGAGGTAGGATAAATAGTTCACTCATTCTCTTTATTTTCTACTTCTCACAATAATAAATTTGTCCCAGATTGCCTTCTGAAAGGAACCAATCAGTTATTTTTTTTTCTTTGTTGTACATTGTTTTAGGGGTTTTACTATTTGAACACTCAGTTTTTTTTTTTTTCATTTTTCTTTTATTATTCATATGTGCATACAAGGCTTGTGAACACTCAGTTTTTATAAAGAGTCTTAGGGTGATTTGCAAGCTATACAGCCCTGCTACAATGCTCTTTGTATATTACTTCACATCCTTGATATTTTTATTTTCCCAACCTTTTTATCATTTCTTCTTCTAAAAACTGCTATATCTTCCCTCATAAATTAATTCTTCAACTCATTGTAACAAACTCTCTTTTTAATGTCATAGTCTATTATCTTGATTTTTAAAATAAACACAAGTATATTGATTTCAGGGGAATTAATTACAGATTATTTCCTCCCACTAGCCTAACATATTATGTATTAAAAGTCCATTGAGAACTATATTGGATAACTGCATAATCCAATTATAATGGATAATTGCATGTCTCTTTGGAAGTACGATAAAAATAAAATAAAGTGTGTCTGTACAGTGGCATATCAGGAAACCATTGGTACTGTATTTCCCAAATGGAGAAAATAGGAAGCAGGGCATAGTTTTCTCTAACCTGTCTCCACAGAGTTATTTATTTATTTATTTTTAAAAACATACAGAAGAGAAAAAAATCCTCTTCTAATGCAGCATCCTATGACAATCTCTCAGTTAAGGTCCTCTTCCAGGGCAATGTGAAAACCAAACATGCAAAACACAGCAGGACAGGAGAAAAACCTTATCTGATTTATCTAAGTTGATTTTTCATCATGAGTTTTACTCTTTTTTGTTTTTTATGGAGTTTGCAGTAAATCATGTAAAGTTTTTGTCTAATTATTTTTGGGACCAGTGGTAATTTGAAATAAAAAGTCATTGGGTAAAAAGCAAAACAAAACAAAACAAAATAATCAAAAACTGATTCATATTTGATGCCTGACTCTGGTGAGCTTATTGAAATATGTGATTTTAAAATGATAGTATGTTTTTAACGCAAATTGTAAATTGCCAAAGTCATGTTTATTCATTTAAAAGTGGCACATTTCTACAGGCACCATGATAAAGAGGTCCATACTGAATTCAAAGTAAGTATTGCAAGCCTCATGTTTATAGATATTTTCTTAATTGCAAAATTTCCAGGAACAAATCTTTGATCTGAAACTAGTCAGACTGCATTGAATTACAATGTTATTTGTTGCCTTGCCCAAAATGACAAGTTTGTGCTATAAGATGACCTGTTAGCAATTAGTTAGTAATGTGATCTGGAGAACCTGATCAACTGGAATGTGATTTGTTTGAAAAGCAGATAAAAACATGGTACAGGGATACTCTGGTCTTGGAATGAGATTTAAAATATCTTTTAGCTGAATGAGTTGCTTGAGATTATCTGTATTTACAGTTTCAGTCCCAAGCAGTTGATAATAGTGAGAAATAAAGGCTCCAAGAAATAATACTAAACAATAATTATGTTTTGCAAGAAGCAAAACACAGGCAAAATCATCGTATGCTTTTGGATTCCATGTGAAACACACCTTGATAAACTAGGTCTTAAATCAGCATTTGCTTACTTCAATGCAATTATGGCACTAAGGATTTTTCTTGCTAGCATTCTTGATGTGTACATGTGTGTTTGGGATAGGAAAGGTGTATAAATGGGAAGTCACATTACTGTAATAAACAACTGGTCTTTCCTTCATGTGAGTGTCATTTTGGCCTTTCAGGATTGATATTTATGAACTCAATGACCACTCTTTCAGCAGGAACAAAAGTAGTAGAGTATATCCAGAATGGGCAGAACTGCAAAATATGAAAAGCCACAAAAAACTCATTTTGCTTGACAGCAAGAAGGGCTCATGACTCATTGTAATGTCAATATATATTGGCCAGAAGCAATGTGAAAAACTTCAGTTGTAAGTCAGGATATACTCACTTATTCACATGAACACAGTTTATATGTTCTCAGTAATATGTGCCTTTCTCGCACATACTAAACTTACTCTACAACTATAGTCACCAAATTCTATATTCTACTCTGTTCTTCTGAGGTGAGTGAAATGTTTGCATAGAGTCATTCAATTCCCACTGGGGGCCATTCTCTCTCTTTTACTAAAGAAAAACAATAAGTTAAATACCTTTATTGTATTCTCAGAACAAAGATTCCTTTCTAAGATGTCAAGAACATAATACTTTCAGCTTTATATCTTCAATTGGTGTCTATTTGGTAAAATTTTATGCTGAAGAGAGACATATAATGGTATTCTTCCTTTGAAATATGGATTACCTTGGCTGTGAAATAGCCAAGAAAATGTTTGTTTACTTATTTTTAATGTGCTGTTGGTACAGATGCAATATTCCAGAATTATAGGAAACAGACTAATTATAAAATTAAACAAACTATACAAACTACTGAATTCATTCTCCTCAAATTATAAATTTATTCTATTTAAAATAGTTTATTTAGCACTCCTAAATTATAAACTCCTCCTCTAAATATACTGGAACATATTCACAAAAATATCTTCAATCTCTCTTAATTGCTTCCATTATATCATTGCCCTCTTTAAGGCATCAAAACCTTCTTGTGAATCAGATGAAGTGGTCTCTTTTCATCTTTTATAGTAATTCATACTATTGTTTTTGCAGTGGTGGGGATCGAACCCAGGCCATTCTGCCTGCTCACTCTACTCATACTATTAGTAAGCCTCCCTTGTTCATGCATCTATTCAACAAATGCTTGAGTATACTCTCTGTGGCAAATATGATTCTGGCTATGAGTGATAAAGTGTGGACCCAAACAATAAAATTCTCTGTCATCTCTGTCATGGAGATGCTTGAAGTCTGGGAAAACATGAAAAATAATGCATTATCAATGTCACTTATTGATAAGTATCTTGGATAAAGGGAAAGCCGAGTAAGGTAAGTAAGTAAGTGTTCTAGGGGATATAGAACATGAGTTAAGTTTGGAAGTATGCAGTCTGAATGTCTAGAGGAACATATTTTTAGGCATCAGTATCAAGAAAGGCTTAAAACAAGAGTATGTATTCACATTTGGGGGGAAGCTACTAATGGAATAGGGAAGGAGTGGTTGAAAAATAGATTGAACTGTTGAGGGCCCTGAAGCCATAGTGAGATTTGCTTCCACACTAAGTTCTAAGAAAGTTTTTTTGCAAGTTGAGTCATGGTCTGCAGAAGGAACATTTTAGAAGGATGATTTTGGCTCTTGTGTATGTGCACACATATGTATAATAAATGTAGTAAGAATAGAAACAGGAGATGAGGTAGAATAAGATATCAATAATCATTGTTAGTTATTATAATGAATGTAGACTGTAATAGGAACAACAAATGCATTAAGAAGAACAGATGTGGAATTTAATTTGAATGTATAGCCAAAGGACTTCAATGAGTAAAATGACTGTAAGAAAAGAGGCAGTAGTGCTGTTTCCAAAGTTTTTGACCCAAGAAACTCAGTAAATTTGGGTGATATCTGGTCACATAGAGACACTGAGTCAAAAACAGGATTGTCTTTGTGTACAGAGTAGAGGAGAATATAAAACTTAAACTACATTAAATATGGTTTAAGATATATTTGAGTTATCCAAATTGAGAAACAGAAATATTAGATAGAATGGTGGATAAAAGTCTTGAGTTGTGGAAGGATTTGGACCTGTAATTGTAAGATAGGAGCTATCAGTTTACAAATGGTATTTAAAAGTTTGAAGTCTGTTATGATTTGAACATGAAAGGACCCTACAGGCTCCAGTCTCCAGTAGGTGGTGCTATTTTGGAAAATGTTGGAATCTTTAGCAGGCAGGGCATAGTTGGAGGAATTGAGGTTCTGAAGTTTTTATATTTTTATATGTTTAAATGCAAAGTTCATTTTAATCAATATAATTCCTTTTTCTGCATATATGAATGATCTTTGTTTTATCGTTCTTTCCTTTAAACATTTTTATTAGTATGGTGTATTGTACAGGGGGTTTCATTGTGACATTTTCATATATGCATACAATGTACCCCAATTTGGTTCATCCCCTCTTTTATTCTTCCTCTTCTCCTTCCTCCTTCTTAAGATGATTTCAACAGGTTTCAGTGTTCCATATTCATACATGTGTAGAAAACACATCAATCATTTACCCTTCCCCTTCTACTATTACTGTTCCCTTAGCATGACCTATTTTATATTCCTGTCCTTCATTGTTTAAGTACAATATATTTACAGGTAATATACCAAAGCAAAACCCCACCAAACAATTAACAGATGCTTAAACAATGAAGGTTATATCTTATCCATGTCCCTTTCCCCTTGTCTCTCTCTTCATCCTGGTTCCACAAGGTGAGCAGCCTCCTCAACCACACACTGTACCACGATGCTCTGCTTCACCACTGCCCAGAAACAATGGAGCCAGACAACTATGAACTGAAACCTCCGAAACCATGAACCAAAATGAATCCTTCATCTTTTGAATGGTTTCTCAGATATTTCGCACAGTGACAAAAAGCCTAATGAATACAAAGGAACAACCTGAGTCTGAGGTAGATAGTGCACAGATATGAAAAGAAAGAAGAGGTACCAAACTGTGTACTGGTTGGAAACAGGAGAATGCAGTGAAAACTGTTATCAGTGAGAAGAAAACAAGAGTGTCCTTCTCAGAGGCCAATGAAAGAAAACTTGCAAGAGTGAACTTCATCAACTACTCCAGGAAGCTCAAAAAGATGAATTCTTATAATTTACCTTTGGATTTGGCAATGTACAGTCATGAGTAACCTTGATAAGAATAGTATGGTTAAATATTGGAAACAAATGAATGGTCAGTGAAGGAATGAATGGCATTTTGAAGGAGAAAAATGTGGTAGTAAATATTACAACATCAAAGAAGGAATTGCTGCTAGTCAAAGCTAAATTCTTGACAGAAATGCAGGAGACATTTCATGTGGCAGATGTAGGAAGCCAAGCCCCCAGTAAAAGTGTGTAGATTATGTATGAATTCAGCAGCTTGGATCCATGGAAAAAGAGAATGGAAATGCCAGTGAGAAAGAATCAATAAAATGGTATGTAGGATTTTTGACTGCAATATTTTAGCACTTCTGGAAATCACTTTCATTGTTTAAAAGATTTATCAGACATCTTCATGTAGAGGTGATTTTGAAATAGAGTCCAGAGGAACTTTTTTCCCCTACTGATTCTGTGCTGATAAATCTTAAATTTAAAATCAAGTTCTTAAGTCATTTTCTGAAAATAAAGCTCCATATATTAGTACTCTAGATTTCTCTAGAAGAACATATTATGATGTATATATAATTGTAAGAGTGAGATTATTAGATTGGCTTACATGACCAGAGACTGGATAGTTCCACAATGGCTATCTGGAAGCTACAGAGCAGGGAAATATAGCAACTGACCAAAAGCTGGTAACTTCAATACAAGAGGGACCAAAGATATAGCCACAGTCCACAGCTGAAGGCCTGGAAGTTCCCTGGAGAGTCACTGGTGTGACTCTGTGTTGAAAGGCTAAAGAATCTGGAGTCTGATGCATGCAGGTGATAGCTGCCACATAAAGTACACCCACAGGTTGGTGGTGTAGCTCTTTGAAAATGTTTGTGTCTAGCCTAAGGTTAGATCCCCAGGACTGCAAGAAAAACAAACAAAGAATCCAGCAGGAACAAGTGTGTGTTTCCCCTTTGTTCTGTTCTTTGCTCCACCCAAGTCCCCAGCTATAGGACCTTGCCGCCATATTCAGCTGGGGTCTCCCTGCTAAGTTCTCTGACCTATCCGCCAATCATCTCTGGAAAACACCCATACAGACAACACCCAGAAATGAGTTCTACCAATGTCCTATGTGTTTCTCAACCAGTCAAATGGACAACCAAATTAGCCATCATACCCAGTTAACAACATCTTGCATCCATCTCCAATAGGATGTCCCACTGATATCTCAAATTGAGCCTACTCAGTGTCAAAATCATTTTTCTGAAATCTTCTTTTGCTCCTGTCATCTCTCTTTCATATAAGTCCTCTCATTTTCCCCAAAATACTGGTTTGTGAACTTGACTGTGTTGTCTTTGTTGTCCCCACACCCACCTCTTACTAAACTACCTGTACAGAGTCTACTGCTTTCCTTTCTCCTCTTCATTTTTACTGCCAGTCCCTTAATACATTCCCTTCTTAGCACTTTAATCGACCATACAATAGATTCCTACCTGTGCCTTCTATTGCTTTATAATCTAGTCTTTCACATAGGTAAATTATTCTTATCACACGTAAAATCATATCACTTCTATCCTTTTCTTCTTGAATATCACTATGTGATATTAGGGTTTCTTTCAAGATATTAAGTCATTTGGTTTAATTTTGATTTTGGAGATAAATCATTTTGTGGAAGTTTGGACAGCTGGGTAGTGTAGAAATGAAACAAGTGATGCAGCCAGGCACTAAATTTGCTTTTTCTCTAGAATAGAATGCAGTCTTGTCAATGTTGAGTTGAGTTGAGCATGAGGTAAGAAGTCCCAGCTGTTTGTAATTTTTTCTATTGAAAATATAATTAAATGCATTTAGCCTGAAAACTGATGAGAATCCTGTTTATCAAAGTACTGGAATATAGCAAAAAGTAAGCTTCTTCTATCCAAAAAGATCCAAGTTTTCTTCCATGGAATCATGAGCAGCTGACTGTCATCCCTCACCACACCTCAGAGACAATAGCAACATTTTAGAAGAGAAATAGAACTGCTATTAAGGTACACTATATTCTTTGCTTCACATAATACTTATGAAGTACTACTAATTAATCTTAATGTCGTCTGAGCTTATTGTCCATTCTGAGAAGCTGCTCCAATCTTGCTATATATTGGTAAATATTCCTTGTGTCATATCCTTCATTATATTGCTATTTTTTATTTGTCATGCAGTTGGTTCCACTTTCCATGTCCTTCTCATCTTATTCAATATTAACATTTCTCTTAAGTTTTAAGGTACTTTAAGTGCCTCTACTATAGAATCTTTTTTCTGCAGTACTTTGATTCTGTCTCAATTCCTATAGTTGTATTGGGTTTTTTTCTTGTGCACAGGTTAACTGATTATGTGTCTGAGGTTAACCACATCTTCATTTCTCTACTCTCACAGCTGCTGTCATAGTGTTGTCTAACTTCAGGCAGTTGATTAATTATATTTGCAATGGTGGGACTTAATGGACTAGCACACATAGAAGCATCTTTCATGTTAACAGTATACTTCCAGAGAGGTCTATCTTCCAAGGAGCCTTCAAGAATGCATTTCAAGGAATTTGGGATTCTAATGAAGTAGATAAGATCTTAAAGGCATTTTAAAAGTACAATTCAGAGTTTTTAGTATATTTGTAATTTTGTGTGGTCATCCCCAAGATCAAATTCTAGAACCTTCCCAATAACCACACAGAAGACCCCCCAACCTCCCAGTTAACCCTCACCCCTTTTGCTATAAATGACTAATGTTTCTGTTGCTATTTGTGTCTGTTCTTAACATTTCATATAAATGGAATCAAACAATCTGTGGCTTTCGTGTCTAGTTTATTTTGCATAGCATTATTTTTCAATGTTAATCCATATGGTATATGCATGTAGTTCATTTCTTTTCATGTATGAAAAATATTCTACCATATGGATATACCACATTTTATTAATCTATTTCACAAAATCTTGGTGTCATATGTAAAACAATGGTTGCCTATCAAAATCCATGAAGATAAATTTTATGTTTCCTTTTAAGTGGTTTATAGTTTTTGGTTTGGATATTAAGTCTTTAATTCATTATGAGTCAATTTTTTGCATAAGGTATAAGACAAGTGTCCAAATATACAGTTTTGAATGTGGGTATCCAGTTGTCCCAGACCATTTAAGAGACTATTCTTTTCCCATTGAATTGTCTTGCTCCTTTGTGTAAAAGCAGTTGAATGGAGATATATGGGTTTATTTCTGATATCTCAGTTTCTTCCATTGATCTATGTATCTGTACTTATGTCGATACATTTTTTTCTCTTCCTTCCTCCCTCTTTCCCTCTCTTCTTTCTTTTCTTTCTTTTACTTGGTGGTAATGGAGTTTGAACTTAGGGTCTTGCACTTGCTAGGCAGGTGCTCTACCACTTGAGCTATGGTCTCACCCCTTCTTGCTTTAGTTATTTTAGGAATAGTGTCTTGTGTATATGCCAGGGCCAGCCTGGAACGTGATCTCATATTGCTGAGATGACAGGTATGGCCACTATGTTCAGCTATTGGTTGAGATGGGGGTCTCACCAATTCCTTTGCCCATCTGGATTTGAACAGCAGTCCTCCCTATTTCTACCTCCTGAATAGCTGGGATTACAAGCATAAGCCACCACACTAGGCCTAATACTTCAATTTTTTAATTAATATTGTTAATTAAGTTCAACATATGTTAATTAACATATTGTTAATTAAGTTCAACATAGGGAAATATGAGTCCTTCAATTTTGTTCGATTTCACGATCATTTTGAACATTTTTTATTCCATTTCCATAAGGATTTTTAGAATTAGCTCATCCTTCTCTGAAAAAAAAGACAAATCAAGTTTTGATGGGAGTTACAGTGAATGTATAGGTCAATTTTGAATTGCCTTTTTACTATTATTAAACCTTGTAAATCATACTCATGGAATTTCTATTTATTTAGGTCTTTAACTTTTTTAAGTAATGTTTTGTAGTTTTCATATTATAAATCTTTCACTTGATGAAATTTATTGCTATGTATTTTATTCTTTTTGATACTATTATAAATAGAATTTTGTTTCCCTAATTTCATTTTCGGGTTATTCATGTCTAGCATTTGAAAATAAAATTGATTTTCTATATTAACCTATATGGTACAATTTTGATGAAATTGCTCATTATCTATGAATTTTTGTGAATTCTTCAGAACTTTCTTTATATATTTTTGTTTTCTTTACATAGTTTGTTTTTTCTTTCCAATATGGACGCTTTTGTGTATGTGTGTGTGTGTGTGTGTGTGTGCGCGTGTGTGTGTGATTGTCCCAGCTAGAATTCCCAGTGAAATGTGTAACAGAAATGGCGTGCTCAGACATATTCATTGTTCCTTATCTTAGGAGGGACACTTAACTTTCACCATCAACTATGATGATAGCTATGGATTTTTTATAGGCATTCTTCATCACATTGAGGAAGTTCCCTCCTATTCTGAGTTGTTGAATGTTCTCATTATGAACGAATGTTTGATTTTTGTCAGAATTTTTTTCTATACCCATTGAGATGATTGTGTATTTTTTCTCTTTATGCTATTAATAGAGTTGATTTCTATGTGTTGAACCACTCATTCCTGGCATGAAATCTGTTTCATTATGGTGGATAACCCTGATAATATTCTAAGCTCAGTATGCTAGCATTTTCTTGGAAGTGCTCCCTACTCTTCTCTATTTTGGAAGTATCTGAGAAGGATTGATGCTAATTTCCTCTTTAAACTTTTGATACATTCATCAGTAAAGCCCTCTAGGTCTGTACTTTTCATTCTGGAAGGTGTTTTTTAATTTTATTTTTGATTATTGACTCAGTTTCTTTATTGCCATAGGTCTATTCAGATTTTTAATTTCTGTCTGAGTTGGTTTCAATAGTTTATATGTTTTGAGAATTCATTGATTCATTGTAAATTATCTAATTTGTTAGTCTTTGATTTTTCATAGTATATTTTTGTGTGTGGTATTGGGATTTGAACTCAAGACTTTGTGCTTGCTAGGCAAGTGCTCTACCACTTGAGTCACATCCTGAGGCCATGGTAGCTATTATTCTAATTTGAATCATATCATGCTTTGTAATAATGTCACTACTTTAATTCCTGATTTTAATAATTTTGGTCTTTTGTTTTCTTAATTGGCTGGCTAAAGGATTGCTAACTTTTGCTATATTTTCAAAGACCAATGTTTGTTTTGATTATTTTCTTTATTGTTTTTCATTCTGTTCACATTTTTTCTGCAGTCTCTATTATTTCCATCTTCTTGTTCTGGTTTACATCTGCTCTTCTTTGCTTGGTTTCTAAAAGAGGAAAGTTGGATCGTTGAAATCTTTTTTTCATTAGAAATTTATGTAATTAAACCTATAAATTTCTCTTTCAGCATAATTTTTCTACAATCCATGTTTTAGTACGTTCTGTATTTGTTCATCTCAAGGTACTTTTAAATTTCCCTTTTGATATCTTCTTCTGCACATTGACTTAAGAGTTTGTTATTTAATTTGCACAAAGTTGTAAATTGTATACATTTATATCTGATATATGATTTTTTTGTTGCAATTGGGGGATTGAACTCATCATGTTAAGCAAGCACAATACCACTGAGAGTCATCCCCACCTTTCTTTCTGGTCTATTCTTGGTGAATTGATGCTTTCATCGTCCCTTAATATCCTTTATTGTCTTGAGTAACATTTGTTTTGTTATAAAGTCTATATTGATTTACAAGAGTGCACAGCTCCAACACTTGACTAATATTTACATGAAATTGATTTTACTATCCTGTTAATTTCTTTTTTTTTTAAATTGCTGTACTGGGTGTGGGTACATTGTAGCATTTACAAAAGTTCTTAGAATGTATCAAATATGTCATACTTGAATTCCCTGCTCCACTTCTCTCCCTATCACCTTCCCCTGATTCCTAGAAGTTTCAGCAGGTTTCATTTTTGCATTTGCATACATGTGTATACATTGTTTGCACTGCATTCATCCTCCTACCCCTTTCCCCGCCACCTACCCCCTCCCATTAATCCCCCCCCAAAAAATGTTCCTCTCTCCTGTTCTCTGGTTTTGTAGAAGGAAAAAAATCATAACGATAAGATGAGAAATGTGATAGTTTGCTGAGATGAAGATAGTTTGTGTTTCTCCCATGCATATGTATATTACAGCTCAAATTGATTTACCTCTTCCAGTCATCTTTACTCTTCCCTTGGCCACTTCCCATGGTCACCCCAACCAGTTTAAAATTTCTATATTCATTCCTGTACAGTGAGCACATCAAGCTCGGTAAAGTTTTTGGTTTCTTCTCCTTGCTCTATCCCTCCCTTGCACAGCCTCCCGTTTGTGTGACCTGTGTTCCATAATATTGTTGCATTTGTTTTAGGTCTACAATCCACTTATGAGGGAGAAAATGCAGCTTTTGGCCTTCTGAACCTGGCTACCATCACTTAAGATAATATTCTCCAATTCCATCCAATGACCTGCAAATAACAAAACTTCATTCTTCTTTGTAGCTGAGTAGAATTCCATTGTGTATAAATACTACATTTTCTTAATCCAGTCATCAGTAGTGGAGCATCTTGGTTATTTCCACAGCTTGGCTATTGTAAATAGTGCTGTAATAAACATGGGCATGCAGGTGCCTTTGTTGTAACCCGATTCACATTCTTTTGGGTATATCCCTAGGAGTGGTATTGGTGGATCCTATGGCAGATCTATTTCTAGTTTTTTAAAGGAGCCTCCATACTGTTTTCCATAGTGGTTGTATTAGCTTATATTCCCAATAGCAGTTTATGAGAGTTCCTTTTTCCCATGTACTCCTCAACATTTGTTGTTTGTGGCATTTTTGATAGTAGCTGTTCTGACAGGAGTGAGATGGAATCTTAGTGTGGATTTGATTTACATTTCCTTTATAGCCAGGGATGGTGAGTATTTATTGATGTATCTTTTGGCCATTTGAATTTCTTCCTTTGAAAAAGTCTATTCAGACCAGTTGCACATTTATTTATTGGGTCATTGATTTGGGGGGAGTTTAGTTTTTTTTTTTTAGCTCCCTGTATATTCTGGTTATCACTCCTTTGTCTGATGTATAGCTAGCAAAGATTTTCTCACATTCTGTGGGTGGTCTGTTCAGTTTAGAGATCATTTCTTTTGTTGTATAGAAGCTTTTCAATTTCATGTAGTCCCATTTGTCAATCCTTTCTCTTAGTTGCTGGGCCACTTGAGTTTTACTGAGGAAGTCTTTGCCTATACCTATTGATTCCAATATATTCTCTGCTTTTTCCTATACTACCTTCAAAGTTTCAAGTCTGATATTAAGGTCCTTAATCCACTATGAGTTGCTACTTGAGCAGGGTGACAAATATGGGTCTTGTTTCAGTTTTCTGCAGGCAGATAACCACTTTTCCCAGCAACATTTGTTGAAGAAGCTATTCTCCATTGTATGTTTTTGGAACCTGGTCAAAAATAAGGTGGGCATAGCTGTATGGATTCATTTCTTGGTCTTTTATTCTATTCCACTGACCTTCATATCTGTTTTCATACCAGTACCAGGGTGTTTTTATTGTTATTGGTCTGTAATATAGCTTGAAGTCAAGAATTGTGATTCCTCTAGTGTTACTCTTTTTGTTCAGTATTTCCTAGGTTATTTGTAGTCTTTTGTGTTTCCAAATGAATTTTAGGGTTGATTTTTCAATCTCCATGATGAATGTCATTGGGATTTTGATGGGAATGGTGTTGAACATGTAGATTGCTTTTGGTAGTATAAGCCATTTTTACTATGTTGATTCTGCCAATCCATGGACATGGGAGATCTTTCAATCTTCTGTAATCTCCTTTGATTTCTTTTTTCCAAGGTTTGTAGTTTTCCTTGTAGAGGTCATTGCAACCTTTGTTAAGGTCATTCTTTGGTATTTGATTTTTTTTTGAAGGTATTATAAATGGAATTGTTTTCCTATATTCTTTCTCAATCTGTTCAATATTGGTGTATAGAAAGGCTACTGATTTTTGTAAGTTGATTTTGTATCCTGCTACTTTGCTGAAACTGTTTATGGCATCTAGGAGTTTTTTGGTGGAGAGTTTTGGATCTTGTAGGTGTAAGAGCACGTCATCTGTGAATAGGGGTAATTTGACTTCTTCTTTACCAATTTATCTTCCTTTTATTTCTTTTTCCTGCCTTATTCCTTTGGTTAGGACTATGTTGTATAGGAGTGGAGAGAGTGGGCACCCCTGTCTCATTCTTAACTTAAGAGGAAGTGGTTTCAGTTTTTCCCCATTAAGTATGATGTTGGCTATAAGTTTGCCATATATGGCCTTTATTATGTTGAGGTACATTCCTTCTATTCCTAGTTTCATCAGAGCTTTTATCATGAAATGGTGTTGAATCTTACCAAAGGCTTTTTCTGCATCTATTGAAATGATCGTGTAGTTTCGTCTTTGCTTCTATTAATGTGCTGTATTACATTTATAGATTTGAGTGTGTTGAACCATCCCTGCATTCATGGGATGAAGCCAACATGGTCATGGTGAATGATCTTTCTGATATGTTGTTGGATTATGTTTGCTGTTATTGTATTGAGGATTTTTGCATTAATATTCATTAAGAAGATTGGCCTGTAGATCTCTTTTTTCAATTTGTCCTTGCCCAGTTTTGCAATCAGTGTAATACTAGCTTCATAGAATGAGTTAGGCAGTGTTCCATCCCTTTCTATTTTGTGCAAAAGTTTAAGGAGTGTTGGTACTAGTTCTTCTTTGAAGGTCTGTTACAATTCAGCAGAGCATCCATCAGGTCCTGGACTTTTCTTTTTGATTCTTTATTGCTGCTTCAATTTCATTGCATTTGTTAGAAAATGCTGTTCCCAAACAGTGATCAAAGAAACACACACAAGTTGTTCAGCAAGGCAAAAAGTAAAGTTTTACTTCTGCAGAAGGGTGCAACCACAGACCATAGTCTGATAGGCAGAACACACTGAGTGAGGAGTCAGCTCAGTTTTTATATCCCTCTGCCCCTCACCCTGATGGAAAGGTTTGGGCTCACAATCTTCATGATTAGTTACTTAGAAAAGGGAGAAAGTGGGGTAAGGGGAACCTTGAAGCAGGGAGAACAAGAAAATTCTTTTGGGCAATATTAATCTTTAAGCAAGCATTTATGATTAGGACATCTGGCAAAAAATAGCTCTTTGCTTGACTGCAAGGACCTTGCAAGGTCAAGCAACATTTCACAAAGCATGTAGACAGCAATTTGTGGAGGTTAGCTGGCATCTACACAATGATAGTTTTATATTAATTGCTTTGACAGAAAAGACCTAACTTTAGTTGATCTACACACATTTTATACATCTGTTTAGGTGATTAATTCCTGTTGGTTCAGTTTTTGCTTGTCGTATGTATCTAGAAATTTGTTCATTTCTTCTAGATTTTACAATTTATTTGAATATAGGTTCTCAAAGTAGTCCCTGATGATTCCTTGGTGTTTATGGTTATCTCCCTTTTTTATTTCTAATTTTATTAATTTGGATATTTTCCATCCTCATTTTAGTCAGATTTGTCAGGAGTTTATCAATCTTATTTTTTTTTCAAAGAGCCAACCTTTTGTTTTGTTGATTCTTTGTATGGGTTTTTGGTTCTCTATTTCATTGATTTTGGCCCTTATTTTTATTATTTCTCTCCTTCTACTTGTTTTGGGTTTAGTTTGTTCTTGGTGAGATGGTCAGTTTCAGCTTGCTCCCAGTTTTGCCAAGTAGTGCAATGCCTGGCTATTCCCACAGGGGCTGCTGAATCACTCCTCCCCAGAGGGACTTTTTTCAGCAACATGTTCTACCCCTCCCCTCTAGGCAGAGGGGAAATCTTTCTTGGCCATCAGTTTTGTCCAGAGAGGGTGCAATCAGTTCCCCAGCTGTGCTACAATATGTGGTTCCCTCACAAACAGTGTGTTGAACACACCTAACAGGTTAGCAGATTTGCTTGGCTGAAAACAGAGCAGCTACAGGACAGCTCAGGCAGGTGGCAGATAGAGGTTTTGTGTCTACTTGTGTTTGGTGGGTTCCAGTTTTCCAAGATGCTTGCAGCAGTTTTATCTCATCCTGTTCCTACATTGTAATATGCATATCAAACAGCGGAGGAACTTGTAAAATACAGGTGCTGATTCATTAATTTTGGAGTGCCTGAGATTCTGGACTTTTAACAGTTCCAAAGTAATATAATATTGTTAGTTTCTGTTCTTCTACTTCTTGGAAAGAATACATTTAAAATCTCTGGAAAAAAAAGTCTGTATCTACCTAGCATATTCTCTACAAAGGAATATTTCAAAGAAGTCATTGTAGTGCAGGAAGAAAATTTAGAGCTTCTCTGATACTATTTTTTATTCAAGAATAAGGAATAAGTTAATTTGCATTAACATTTGGTATGCTTTTTTCACTAGCATTCTCACTCAATCTATATGTCAGATCACCACCTGTCATGCTACACTTATGTTGATTTGTAGGAAAAATATAATAACTCTTTGTAAAGAGCTGATAGGTTCAGTTTCCAGGGTCCAGATAGCATTTCAGATAACATTACATTGTTTGAACTAATGTCATTAGCACAAAATAGAAAAGGAACCAAAAAAATTCCTGAAAAGAAAATATAAATTTAAGATTAATGTTTTAAATATGAGCCAAAAAGAAAATGCCCAGCCTTAAATTTCTCCTCTGAGTCTGTACATTTCATTAACCACAGTGCAAGTTTAAAACAACCATCAATTAATCAGAAATGATAAATTTCTCCTAAACATTCACATTTATGATAATATTTATAAAATGGATTACAGTTGTAATTCTTAAAATGATCAAAGCCTTAACTATTTTACCTTTAGATATTAACTACCAGATGAAGCCATTATGAGTAATTAGATACATTTTAAAGCTAAGCATCAAAAAGGGAGAAGTCAACAATAGCTTCACTGATTTTTTTTTTTTAGAATTCAGTACAATAATTTATAAAATGTCACCAAATTTAGATAAAATAACAGTGCTTTTTTTTAGAATTGTTTTTGGGAGAATTTTGGTATTAAAAGAGAATAGTCAGATCTTATTGGCAAATGCTTACTGATATTTCCACAGTAAAACCTGCTGAAAATAATGCATAAAAAACAATAACATGATCATAAACAAAAATTCATTCTTATCAGCAAGCACTATCATCAGCAATAGACACATAATATTGCTGGAGATTTGAAAAGCAACTAAGAGATGAAATTACTTAGTGTCAGAGTTTGCTATGCAGTTGGATGCAAGTACATTTTTCTAATAATTCTTACTTTAGGAAATTTGATAGATGATGAAATTCTCAAGTTAGATTTCAACAAACCACTCAAAAGAAAAAGCATTAGATACAATTTTGGCAGTAATGGTTCTTTTAATTTAATTTTATAAAGTTATAAGACAAGGTATGTAAATATAACCAGACTGGATTGGTTACCACAACTGCAGGGGTTTTTTTGTTGTTGTTTGTTTGTTTATTTTAAGAATTAAGAGTAGACTTGAGGAAATAACATCAAACATGAACTGTATTTGTTGCCTTATTTTTAGACAAAATATTATAGCAAGGAATATAGAGACAGCAGTGTTCAAAATGATTTTGTCACTATGATTAATTTAAAAATCAAAATTGGTGATATTGGTATATAAATGCCTTATGATGAGAAGAGCATGACAGTGAAGGTAGTATGTATTATTTCACAGTGTGTTGACCAATTTGCAATGAAATACTTGGGCTCAAATTAGATATGACTTACACAGTTTATATTTTAAAAAAGAAATCTAAATATATGGAAAATTTCTCATGGGTACAGGCAAATGTTGATGAAAATTATCTGACCCTTCAAAGTATATAAGCATTTTAACAATGATCAGAAAAATTATTGAGCTTTTTGAAAGAAACTGGTGCTATAGAGTGAGAGTTTTTGATATGGGCTTTCAGCAGTATTTCTAAATACAATGTAATTTTTGGTTTCTGAAAAATGTATGTCACCATTAAAATACTAATGCTTTCAAAAGTAAAAGCAGGATTTTCTAATATACTTGAAACCCTTTCTTATGAAATTTCCATTTGGTCTTTCTATTTGCCAAAGGCCATATGTTTTTTCTTATATATATAATATAGTCCCAATATAAATATAAACAATACTATGAAAAACAGGTCATACTAAGAGGAGGTCACTAACAGGAGAGGGAGGGTAAAAGAAGGATGTTAACATGGAGAATATGGTTGATATGCCTTCTATACAAGAATACAGAATTTTTAAACCTGCTGAAATCACCATAAGAAGAAAAATAGAGGGGATGAACAAATTTGGGTTATAATACATACATAGATCTGTCTCAATGAAACTCCCTGGATAGCTATCTTATACAAACAAAAGTGTCTTTTTACAAAAATTAAGAACAGGAAGGTAAAATAGGTCCTCACTGGAAGGTAGCATCAGTGTGTGTGGGGGGGAGGATGTAGGGAAAGGTTGTAGGAGGGTGAATTTGATGGAAATATTATGCAGTCAAGTGTGAAAATGGAAAAGTCAGACCTATTGAAACTGTTCTAAGAGCGAGGGGAGGGGGTAAAGGAAAATGATGGAGGGGGTGAGTTCAACTGATATATTGTGAGAACTTTGGTAAATGTCACAATATACTCCCAGTACAATAATAATAATAGTGACTTTAAAAAAGATTTAATAAAAGAAATATATTTTGCTTTACCTTTTCCTCCCAGAAGGAGAGAAGGTAGCTAGCAGTTATTATGATAACTTCATGTTTTTCTGTCTCTTCTCAAAACAATGAAATGATTCTGAAGATTGTTTAAAAATAAGTATTTGTTGATATAAAAAGTCAACATCTTCTGATTATTTAAAAAATGTAATTGGCATTAGGAAAAAAGGAAAAGTTTTGATACTCCTGGGGTCTGAACTCAGGGCTTTGTGCTTGCTAGTCTGGTGGTCTACCACTTGAGCCACATTTCCAGGCAGTTTTGGTTTACTTTTCTTCTGGATAAGATTTAGTGGTTTTGTGCTATGATCCTACCTTTGCCTCATTTGTAGCTGGATTAACATTCACTACCACATCCAGCTTATTTGTTGAGCCGGAGTCTTGTTAACTTTTTGCCCGGGGTAGCCTCAAATTGCAGTCCACCTGATCTCTGTCTTCTATGTAGGGAAAAATGGAATTTTTCCAGATAAATCTCAATTTAAAACTTTCAGGGAATTTTTTTTTCTGGACCCACTCTTGATAGGCAGGTGCACTACCACTTGAGCCACTCCACCAACCTTTTTTTGTGCAGGTGTGTTTGGTCTTTTTCAGATAGGGTCTCCAAACTATTTGTCTGGGCTGGCTTTGATTAGGTATCCTCTTGATCTCTGCCTCTCAAGTAGCTAGGATAATAGTTGTGAGCCAGTTGCACCCAACGTCAGGGAATTTTTAATGCAATTAAATTATTAACATCATGATCTAATAAGCACAGTTGACCATATTTCTTTGGTTCGGACAGAATTTCATTGTGAAATAGATCTTTCACTTTTAGAAACATTTATTTAAATAAAGTGAACTTAGAATCAAACCATTAATTTTTGATACAAAATGTTTTTACTAGAGTTTCAGAATTAGCAAATTCTATGTCTATGAGGGTAAATATAAAAAACGTATGTAAATACAACCACAGTGGATTGGTTGCCTCAACTATTTTTGTTTTTAATGAATGAAAAGTAGGACTGAAGAAATAGCATCAAACACTACTGCACTTACTGTATTATTGTAGGTAAGCTATCCTTACCTTGAATAGAGGTCATTACCAGTTACTAGACTTTAGGTATTATAGATCGAAGCATATAGTTGTGAGATAACCCCTCCTTACGTAGTCAAAATAATCATGTTTGTCGTTTGATGGTTAGAAGTTTTCAGCCTTAATCAAGTTCACTTTATTCATGCTTCCTTTTAAAGTAAGTGTGTTTTTTATTCTCCAAGGAAACCCCAATGTTATGAAGATATTTTCTGATATTTTCTTCTATTTATCATTCTGGACACTTTATGAGTAGATTTGGTAGCTATATTATTACTAAAGAAAATATATTTAAATGTACTTAAGATATTTTATTTTTCTTTTTAATATTAATTTTGTACATGTTCAAATCATTTCCATTTTAGAGTATCCAGAATTTACCCTTCTAAACTTGAAGATGAGTTGTAAACTATGTTGGAAATACATCATGGAGACAAAAGCTGAGATACATTCTATTTGTTAGGTTCAGTGAGTTTGAATTGCATTATTTTTCAAAATGCAATTTTATTTGCATTCAAAGAGTCAATGGGAAAATTATTCCATGAATACAAGTGGAGAAGTTATATTTCAACAAATACTAATGTAAATACTTTCCAAATCTATATTAAGAAAAATGATCATGGTAGTAGTTGTTGTTACAATAATAGTAGAAATACTAGTAGTTGTAATAGTAAAGATGTTGCTTTAATAAATGATAACAGTAGCTATTTGAGCATAATCATGAGCAGTTTACATATAAGTATTCATTTAATTCTCACACAAGCCCTTGAGAATGGCGTGATAATAACAAGCATTAAATTGATGAGGAAACTAAACCTCAGAATTTTAAACAATTGACTTCCAAATACATCTTGCAGTAGAATAACAGAGATTCAAAATCAGACATTGCAGTTGGAGTTCATGATCTGAATCAGAATTCTCTTCAGTGGTTCATCAACTGCTGAACATCTCTGACTAAGGATCACAAATAAAGCACTAAAAACACTCTAGATGGTTTCCTCATGTAAAGTTTTATTAAAATTAAGTGATGGTAAATGAGAGTATTCTCAACAAATGCTGATGCAATAACTGGTTACCTGTGTGGGAAAATGACTTTTGAGAACTACATTATACTATTTGTTAAAGCACAACAGGAAAAAGAAATCAAAACCAACTATGGAGAGATCTGGATACTCATAGGTACAGTCCCTTCTTTTCCTTCTTTGTATTATGAACCACCAAAATATACATGGGGTTGCTCAATCTTATGGGAGCCCAGGCCTAAGTTTGCTTTGGAGTCATAGACTCCGCTTGCCAAGTAGCTAAGGCCAGATGTGGTTTTACTGATTAAACCATAGGAATAGCATCAATGCACACATCTGTAAACAACAGAGAGCCAACAGTGGGTGGTTCCAGAGGTGTTTCAAACATTGAATAGCATGTTATAATTCACTCGCTAGAATATCTCATCTTGATCTTTTTTTCCATATACTTACATTTTACTGAATTTGTTAATGTTACAGAGTTCTTGCATTGCCAAACCATGCCTGAGAATCCAAAGAAAGAAATGGCACAATGGACAGCCTCATCCACCTCTCATACAGTGTATTAAAACTTGATTCATGTGCATTTTGATATCATCTTGATCTTGAACAAACATTACTACCAGACTTCTAGGCATACTAGATAGAAACGTGGGGCTTCACCTTTCCGGCTATAAGACAACCCTGTCTTTACATACTTAAGATAATCATGTTTATATTTGATGATTAGAAGTTTAAAACTTTTGTCATCTTAGATTTGTTCACTTCTAATTTTTATAGTTAATGTTTTTAAAAAATTGTTTGTTTTCCCAGTCCACTCTCTCTTCCTCTGGTTTTATTTTTATAAAGCCACTGTCTGACTTTTAAGGAGTAAGATTGTACGTATTTGTAAAACCATAAGAAATATCAGAAGTTCTAAGGACATTATTGAATATTTAATAAAGGTAACAGTGTCTCCTAAAACATTGTTTATTTTTTTACTTTCCAAGGAAACTAGTGTTATTCCAGCTTTGTGAAAATGTGCTCTGATATTTTATGCAATTTATCATTTTGGAAATGTACAATTTAGCATTGCTGAGTAGATTTATCATCCATGTAGAATTTACACTTTGGGATTGTATGAAATAAGGGCCATGGTCACTTTGTCCTTGTGTGTGTTAACTGGCTATATACCTTTTACTGAAAACCCTTACTCCCCTTTTAATTGGTTGGGCTCCTTTGATGAAAATCAATTGATAGCACAAGTATAGATCCATTTCTAGATTTGCTATCTTTTTATTTATTTATCTTTACCCGATCCCACACTGTTTTGGCCATTTGTGGTGGGTATTGAGATGTGCTGGTATGAGTCTCCAACCTCTGCTGTTCATTAGAGTTTTTTTTTGGTTAATTTAAATCATTGTATTACCATATAAATTTTAAAATAACTTTGTCAATTCTGCACTTGTCAAAAAATAGCACATTGAGATTATAATGAAAATAAAAGACAATTTTAGAAGGAGTATCTATCTTAACAACATGGAATCTTCCCACCTATGAACAAGTTGGCTCACCATTTATGTAGGTTTTGATTTTGTTTAAACATTTCTTTCAACAATATTTTAGAGACAAACTTGCATTTTTCTCAATAAATTTCTTCATAATCATTTTGTTTTTATGGTATTGAAAGTGACATATTTATATTTCATTTTTCAGTGACAATGATTATAGAAACAAAAATTAGGGTAGGGAGGAAGGGAACTATGGGGAGTTGTCATATTAAATTAACACAAAAGTTTCATCTATGCAAGATAAATTAGTTCTTGAGATCTGATAAACAGCATAGTGTATGTAGTTAGCAATACTTTGTTAAACACTTAAATTTTTCAAAGGGTCAATTTCATGATTGATGTTCTTACTACAAAAACCAAGTACAATAAAATAAAACAAAAAGAGAAGCAAGGAACCTGTTTATGTGATGAATATGCCTATTACCTTGATTGTGCTGATTTTGCCACAATCATGTGTGTTTGTGTCCACACTCATCTAATTGTGTGCATTAAATATGTGATGTACACTTAACTCATTAAATTGTTTAAAAAAGAAAAAAATGTAAAAACATAATAGACTTTTGTGTTTCAACCTTATGTTCTGTAAACTTGTTGATCATTATAATCTCTAAGTGCTTACTGGTAGAATGCTTAGAATTTTCTAGCTACACATTCTTACTGTTTGTGAATAAGGCTTTCTATTTCTTTTATCATTATGCTAAATGTGAAATTAGTATTCATCTGATAGCATCCTCGCTTTCAAAATTCAAATATTATTGCAAGAATCTTAAAATAGTCAAAGCAAGTGACTTTTCCTTAACATGATGGCTGTGTAGAATGTTTATTACATGGTGGTCCTGGAAGAGGTGTAGGTGAGAACAAACTCTGGCACTTGCTCTGATTACTGAGCTATGTATTCAAGAAACTGTTGGGAGTGAGACTTCATTAGTCTACTTAGAATGGAAGCATTTTCTGATTTTTAAAAGTGACCTTGTGAGTCAATAGTCACCTTTTACTTTGAAGGAAGCTTTAACAGGACTAGAAAAGTATGAAGAAAAAGAAACTATGCAGAAAACACTGGAGAGCAAAGTGTGGGAAGTATGCATTCAGAAAAAATAGAAAATATGATGAATAATAGTTTTCAGTCTTAAGCTGGGCATGATGGAGCACACATGTATTACACCTAGCAACTTAGTAAGTGAAAACAGAAGGATCATGGCTTAAGGCCAGCATAGGCAAAGGTAATGGTACACCCTATTTGTAAAACAAACTTTAAGCAAAATGACTGGGGGTGCTCAAATGGCAGAGTTCAGGAGGTAGAGTGCATGCTTATCAAGCATGAGACCGTAAATGCAATCCCCATACCACAAAAACAAAATCAAACAAACAACAACAACAAAAAACCTCTCAGGGGTCATGGCTGTAATTGATGTTTTCCTGTAAGGGGCCACAGTTCCTTTAAGCTTCAAATTTTTATTGAGCATCTGAAAGTTCTGGAGAGATACAAAACTGACTAATGTGTAGCACCTCTTTCTGTATCACCTTTGAGGAACTTCTGTCCCATCCTTGCACAGGATGTTAGGGTGTACCTGATGTCAATCATACCCATTCTCTCTTCCTGACAATAACTTCCATTAGACAGAGCCAAACCCTCAGAGTACAATCACAGTTAATGATTCAGATCAGTCATTGTAAAATAAAGAATATGTTATCTGGATATTTAGCCAGTGTAAGCTTTATTGCTTTTCTACAGGAGCCGTTGAAGAGATGTTTCTCTACTGGATGGTATTGTCTAATGCTGCCATGAACAGAGCTTGGCAGAGTTGAAACTAAGAAGGTAGACATGTGGGTGTGTGTCTGTCTGTGAGGTGGCTTGAGAGAAACTAAGGCTACAAAATAATATTTGAGTAAAAAAATGTACTGATTTTGAATTTTCTAGAATTTTGGTCTTTATGCACTAAGCATTGTGGAGATGTATGATTTTTATGTAAAGAACAAATATTTTTATGACAAACATCGCAATGTTGGAGATACATCTGAATTGTGAATTGCTAACATCCTGAAAATTATAATATGTGATATAGCTTCTATAAAATAACTATGAAAGGTGTAATTAATTGAATATTGTCAAGGTTAATCTGAATCTGAATGGTCTAGAATGCCATACTTCATGTCTAACCAATTTAATCTTTTTAAAAGATAAGCAGTCTTTTAGTTAGTTTGAAGTCTTCCCTTAAAGCATGTCTTTCCAATTGACATCTTTTCATTGTGAACAAGAATAAAGTGATGTGCTTGACACAGCCACATGAAACACATCACCATTGTACCTGACATTTGAGAAATTTAAATTGACAAGAGCCTCTAAAAAGAATCAGAGAAAAAGTGGACTTTGAGCTCGGAATGCAACCAATAGACACTGGTGTTGCCCTGGGCACAGTGAGGGAAGTTTTCCTTTTACCATATGTTCTTTCTTATACATCTACTTAAGAAATTAAGGTTTTTCTTCTTAGAGAGCTTTGTGTATCCAACCTAGTAAAAACATTTGTAAATATTTGTATAGGGTTACATCATCCATTATTTTAGTTTTACATTATGAAATTAAAAATGAATCTGATACTCCCTTTTCCTCAGTGAGCATAAAGATTAAAAATAGATAATATAATATACATTACATTAGATTTTCTGTATTTAGAGATGAAATGGATTCTTCCCCTTGCTTCAATGAGAATAAAATTTTGTTTTCCTAACTATTGTTAATCAGTTTTCTGTCACTGTGATAAAATATACAAGATAAATTTCAAGGGGAAATGTGTGCTTTGTGCTTCTGGTTTCAGTTCATGGTTGCTTTGCCCCATATCTTTGTGCCTATGGCAAGGCAGAACACAATGGTGGGGAGTACATGGTGGAACAAAGATGCTCACCTCTTGACCTCTCAGTAGCCAGAAAGGAGAGAGAGAGACAGACAGAGAGAGAGAGACAGAGAGAGAGAGAGAGAGAGAAAGCAGTGCTCCAAATCTCATTCAAGGGCTGACCCCAATGACCTACTTCCTTCTACAAAGCCCCATATAGAAAGTTCCACCATCTCGCAATAGTGCAACAGGTTGATGACCAGGCCTGGACACATGGCCTTTAGGGAATATTTAAGATCCAAACTGTAACACCACTTGGGTTAGACTTTTTTATGTAGTGACAGATACTTGAGGAATACAATTTAAAGGGAGGAAAGATGTATTTTGGCTCACAATTTTAGAAGTTTCAGTCCAAGGTTACTTGGTTCCTTGTTTCTGGGCCTGTACTGAGGCAGAGCATGGTGGGGAGGGAGGATATAGTGGAGAACAGACAGTAGCAGAGCAACTCACTTCAAGGCAGCTGGAAAGCAGGGACAGTAAAGTTCTGGGACAAGGTGCACCTTTCTGTGGCATGCTACCAGTGACCTGCTTCTTTTAACTAAGCCCAACCTCCTGATTTCTACCACTTCCCAATAATGCTATGAAATTATGAATCCATCAATGTATTAATCCATTGATGAAGTCAAAGCCCTCATAGTCCATCATTTTCCAAAAGCCATGTCTCTGAACACTGCTGCATTAGGAACCAAGTCATCAACCCACAAGCCTTTTGGGGGATATCTCATATACAAACCATAACAGCACTCATCCACATTAATGTGATTGACACTGTCACTCAGCTGGTCATGCTTGCAGTCATTTATTTCATTATCTAATCACTTAGAAAATTCTGTTGTTTGTATATGAAAATATATTGAAATTCACCATGTTCATCTCTGCTACTTCCTCAGTAAGGGTAGTCATTATTTCAACTAATGTTCTAATTAATAGTAATGTTCACTGAAGACTGTATTTCCCTATTCTGTTTGAAGTTAAGCATGGCCTAACTATAGGCAGTAAAGTATCAGTAAAAATGATGTGTTATTTTCATGTGAAAGCTTTAATCGGATACAATTTGACATTTTTCTGTTGTTTGTGCTTTTTCAATTAAAGTTCAGGAATGGAGCATCGCTCTGCTTTTTCCAGGGAAAATGATGTAGGGAGGATCTCTTCAGTTAACCCTCGATGTACATTTGATGCAGCTGGCAGGTGACATACGAGAAGAAATGGCATAAATCTCTTCCAGGCTAAGAACAATGAGCCTCCTGTTTTTTCCCCTGTTGCCACTTTAAGGAATAAATAATAATAATGATAATAATAAAGCCATAGAATGAGAGGTTATGTCAATACCATATTGTTGCAATCTGGATCTTTGAGTTGGTATCCACTCAAGTGTGTGGCCTAATCTATAAAGGACTTTATATGAGTAATAGATAAACTACATAATGATAAAATGTTCAACTCATCAGAAACAAGAATTGTAAACTTGAATACAAGTAATAAAATCAAAGCATGTGAAACAAAAATTGATGAAACTGCAAAGAGTAATTGCCAAATTTGTCATAATCCTGCCCAAATCACCTTTAAATGAAAGCATGAATTAGTTAAGAAATTCAATGCTTGGGCAGGGCAGTCAGTAAGTTTCATTTAGTGGACTTATGCAGAATCTTGAATGTAACAATTATGGAACACATATGCTTCTGAAGCATGCAAGAAATGTACACGATAATTGAGCATGTCTGTGATCATAATTCAAAGTCAAGAAATCTCAAGGATGAACAACATATAGACTCCTCCAGAGCAAGGAAAAGATAAAAACATTCCTCTACTCAGTATGAAAGCTGTATTTACTCCAAACCTTAAAAACAGCCAAGGATAATATAAGAAAAATCTAAAATAAATAGAACACATTGACTTGTATGTGAACTGTTAGGAAAATAAGAGAGCAACAAATCTAAAAATTTACAGAGAATAAGGTCAAGGGTCAGGACTGAGTCAAGTATATTACAGGAATATAAGCAGAGTTGTTTTTATTAAATCTATAAATGTCAGTCATCATTATAACAGATGAGTAAAAATAATGTGATAACTCAAAAGGAGCAGATAAATATTTCATAAATTTCAGCACCCATTCATAATGAAAATGTTTAGTAATATAGATCACTAGGATCCAAATTATCTACCAATATTCTATAGCAAAAATCTATTTACTGTTGAAGTCATTCTAATTCAGTAAAGGATAACCAAAGGTGCTCACAATCACAACATTTACTTCATATTTTACTGGAGACATTACTAAACAACAATAATATGAAGTAAATAAACAAAAAAGATGTATGGTTTGTTAAGGAAATAGTAAAACTCTCAGACATGTTATCTGATAGCATTATTTTCATAGAAGAGAAAAGATCAGCTAAAAAACAGTGTTAGCATTAGCATGTTTGGCAAGGTTGTTGAATACAAAATCAAAATAGAAAAGTAAATTGTATTTATTCTTACTAGCATCAGTGACCATCCCTGTACTCTCAAACCTAATCTTGGACATACTACCTAGTATTTGTAGATTAAAGTTGACTCCTCTTGCAATCTTGTATTGGGTGATCCATTGTTCTCCTGCCTCTCACATCATGACTAACATAAGAAACTAACATTTGTTGCGTAACCTATGGTAAATTGGATGGGACATCTTTGGCCAGAATGAGTCAGTCCAGAATAATACATGGCTTATGATCTCGCACCCTGGTAAGCCAACTTGAAGCTTACAAAGAGTTTTACTGACAATTCGTAGACATTTGATGTAGAAAGTAGAACTATGCTGTCATCTCCAATGAAGCTATTTTATACATCTGATTAAAATAGTGACTTGACATATGTGCAACTGTCATTTGATACATTCTCCTGGCAACACAGTCTACTTAGAACTGAAAAAGAAATAACTTTTGGCTTGTTTCTGTAATAATAATTAATTCTTCAACCATTTGTTTCCCCAAATAGTTTTTCATCTTGCCAAGTATGTGAAAACCAATTTTCAGCCTAGGTATAGTAGTCAGTTCAATATAAATCAGGCTTGGAATGCTCTTTTAATCTCTGGAACTATTAAATAAGATTTTAAGGTCAGTGTTTTGTTAATATTGAGTAGTTTCAAAGTAAAATGGGAAAAACATTAACAATTGGCAATTAAAAACTGGAAACTTTGCTATAAAACTTGCTTTTAAAAACCTGACTACACAACTTCTCTTTCAAATTAGCTTTAGCCTAAGAGTTTATGAACTCAAACACTCTTCATCTAAAAATGTATGTAGTTTATATTTCAATTCCACCTCAGCTAGAAAAGCAGAAACCACTAGATAAAATATTAGTGTGAAAATAACATACATGGTCAGGATTCATACTCATGAGACTTGTAAATTTAGGATTCCTGCATTTTCCCCATCTCCATCCCATTTTTTACATCCAGAAGATTTCAACCCATGTCAGAACTTATTGTCATCTATTAGGAGCTCAGCAACTCTGGTTTGCTTGCTTCATTTAACTGCTTACTATGGTCTCCATTTATCATTATTTTTAATAGTTGTCAGCATTAAATGTGATTTGCCACATCAGCCAAGTTACCCAACAAATGCAAATCCTTTTGAATATCACCTATGATGTCTGAACTTCCCAGTTCTTTCATTTCTGCTTTGTCAGCGCCATTTGATTTTTTTGCCATTAGGGACAGGACTTGGTGAATTTTATTGTATTTAAGGGAACAGAGTCTAAAACAAGCATGTTCAATTAGACATAGTTCTTCACTTATACAAATCAGAGCACTCATTTCAACATCCATAATGCAGATCAATAATAAGACCGTATTTCCTTTTGACAGATTATACAAAATGATTGGAAATTATTATCCTATTTAGGAAGAACACCACAAGAAGAAAGTGTTTATGTGCACACCCTTTTCCTCAGACTGTTTCATGACGACATTTAACTTTGGGTTGAGCCTTTAGTTTGTGATTGCTTGATTTTGTTTCTAAAATAGATAATTAAGATAATAATAGATAATAAATAGATAATTAAGATCATATGTCTTCGTGAATACTCAAATAATATATCATTATTTAGAAATCCAGCTTACTGTTTGGACAGTATTTAACTTTTTAATACCATCTTCAGATTTTAAATAAGAGTTCTGAGTGAATTTTCTAAAATTTCTTTCAGCAATAAAACAAAATTGTTTTATTTATTTTACCATAGGTCACAATTATACCTATTCATGTAGACGTATATATGGCTCAACAGAAATAATTTGTACTGTATCATATCATGGGTCAAGTCCTCGTATGACTGTAAGAAGTCTGGGAAAAGGTATTACTTTAGACAGCTCATAATTCACCATCTGGGACCAGTTACATTTTCACCAGACCAAAACTGAGATTCTTTTAGAAAGATTAGGGGTGATTGCATATCAGATATGACTATATTTATCACACTAATTTTTTCCCAATTAAAAAAAAATTAGTCGCTAGGAGCCAGTGGCTCACATCTGTAATTCTAACTGCTAAGGAGGCAGAGATCAGGAAAAAAGTTCAAAGTCAGACTCAGACAAGTAGTTCAGGAGACCCTATCTAGAAAACACCCAACACAAAACAGGGTGGCAGAGCGGCTCAAGTGGTAGAGTGCCTGCCTAGCAAATGTGAGGCCCTGAGTTCAAACTCCAGCACTGTGGAGAGAGAGGGAGGGAGAGAGAGAGAGAGAGAGAGAGAGACTAATCGTACATTTATCTCTTCCTTCTTACTCCTAGAGAAAATAGGGATGAGTATACTGAGAGAGAAGGGTAAATAGAAGAAATAACTAAGATTCTGTCGTAGTAGTTTAAGGCTTATGGTTTCACATGGAAATTGTGGAATAATCTGAACAATATATATTTTCCCCAAAAAATATCCCTTAGAGCTATCTTATTCTAGGTGAAGATGTTTGCAATTTGTTCAGTTCCATATTTTATAGCAGAAGGTAATACATTGTTATCAGTATGTCAATGAGCATTTAAAACTTTTCCAACCACAGTTTCTGCATAAAGTAATGAGTCCTAAAGGCACTGAGTGTATTTGTGGAAGGAAGGACAAAAAAAGGAGCAGATAAACTTTGGACAGTATGAAGGGATGCAATGCTAAAAACTATCTTAAACTCCTCTAATATTTAACTGATGGATAAATTATAATAGTGAGTTATCACATCCTGTGTTGACAATCATCTTTAAGTAGCCTCTAAAGATACTGCCTGTAACTGAACTTATTCACTAGACAAATTATCTAATGTAATCATCCTACCATGTATCAAAACAAACAAAGAGCTTTACAGTTCTTATTCTTTCAGAAGAAATCTGTAGCTTAGAGACTTTCCCTTGCTTCCTCAACTTATACCCTTGTAAAACACATTTTTGCAGCCAGGTGTGAGGGAACAGGCTTTCAATCTCACCATTTGGGAGGCAAGGCAGAAGAATATAGGATGAGCCTGCCAGGCAAAAGCTTGGGACTTTATCTGAAGCACAAAAGGACCAGGGCATGGTTTAGGTGATAGCATATTTGCCTAGGAAGTATGAGGTCTTGAGTTCAATTCCCAGTATTCCCTTCAAAAAAATGCTTGTAAGAATCTTAGCCTAATAATAAATTGCAAATACTTGGAAGTTAGGAGGTTGGCGAAAATATTACAGAGGCACTTGACAAAGTGTTTCAGGGGTTCTAAACATCCAATTAGATTCTCAAAGACATTCCTGACACTTGCACACCCATGTTTATTGCAGCACTATTCACAATAGCCAAGTTGTAGAAACAGCCAAGAATGCCCCACTACTGACGAATGGATTAAGAAAATGTATTTATACACAATGTAATTCTACTCAGCCATGAAGAATTAAATCTTCTCATTCACAGGGAAATGGATGGAACTAGAGAACATCATTCTGAGTGAGGTTAGCCAGGCTCAGAAGACCAAAAATAGTATGTTCTCCCTCATATGTGGACTTTAGATCAAGGACAAACACAGCAAGGGGACAGGACTTTGGTCACATGATAAGATGAGAGCACACAAGGGAGATATGAGGATAGGTAAGAAACCCCCCAAAAATGATAGAATTTGATGTCCCCAGTGCAAAGGAACTAATGCAGAAATGTTAAAGCGACAGAGGCCAATAGGAGAAGGGGACCAGGAACTAGAGAAAAAGTTAGTTTGAGAAGAATCAACTTAGAATGTAACACACATGTACATGAAAGCAGTGTGAGGACTCTCCCTGTATAGCTATTCTTATCTCAACTAGCAAAAACCCTTTGTCCTTCTTATTATTGTTTATACTCTCCCTTCAACAAAATTAGAGATAAGGACAGAACAGTTTCTGCCTGCAAGCGAGGGGGTGGGGGGAGGAGAAGGAGGAGGTGAAGGGAAAGGGAGGGGGCAGGGGGAATGGGGGAGAAATGACCCATATGTATACACATATGAATAAAAGATATACTTTAAAAAAAAAGGCATGCCTGAGTAACTAACTGGTCAAACCTATTCAAGTATATGTATGTGATGTTTCCATTGATTCATTTTTTAAAAGCAAACTTACTGTCTGCCTTGAATGTAACATTGTTTTAACAGCATACCTGTTGTGAACATATTTGATATTTTAGTACTGTATACTCCCATTATATGTCAAAAGAGAAATAAATGACAGATATTTTATATCTATAGAATAAATTTTTATAATTTATATTCTACAAATTTGTAGAATCATACTTAGATATAGAGATAGGAGAAAGTATTTGAAAGTTGATATTTCAAAATGAGCACATAGCTTTCCTACAATGTGAATAATGTATTAAATTGTCAATTATCTGTAAACTAGTGAAGCAGATTGGATATTTTAAGTTATTATTTCTTGAGGGATCTGTCCCTAAAACTCTCTTCAGAGAAACCATTGCCTGACTAAAAGGCAGAAGACTTTAAACAGAAAACTGTTGAAATGGCTAGCAATCAATGGAATATTCAAAATGGGTTTATGTGTTAATCCAACTACAAAAGGACTGTGAGAGGCACAATTCAGTTTTCCCGGGGGAAAAAAGCTGTTGAGTAATTCCAGGACATACTCCACTAGTGGCAACTGAATGCGGGAAGAGAATTGTGCTCGTGATCAAAACCTTTGTGCTGTAAAGGGAAAATGTTACCAAAGGGAGGAGAATCCATTGAGGTGATGTTAGAGATTAGAACAAATAAATTCATTTAAGGAGATTATTGATGACTTTGGCCATCTAAAAGCAGTTGAGTTAGTATAGACAAGAGATAGTAGAAATAGAATAGTCTTTTTTTTTTTTTTTTTTTTTTTGCTTTGTTGTGGATCCAACCCAAGGCCTTGAACTTGCTAGGAAAGCACTCGGCCATTGAGCTACAGAAGAGTGATTCTTGTATACAATGTACAGTTTTTCTAATAGCCTGCATCAGATGTTCTCAGGAGGGGAGAAAGAAGAATCAAATAATTCATATAGATTAACAAATAATATTTGATAAAATTTCTATGTTTAGTTAATGAAGTTGATACTGAGAATATATTTGACATGCTAAAAATTAAGGAAGTAAATGAGAAGGGTAAAGCCAGAGAGGATGTATATGTGGAATGATTTAGTTAAGAATATGATATTAGTGATGTGGCTTTTTAGCTACTTCTGAGAAAATTCTTTGTTATGTTTTTCAGTGAATATGAAGTGCATTTTGTTCCTGCAAAAAGAGGATATATATCAAGTCCTGATATTTCAGTGAATTTATTGTTATTAATGGTCTGAACAGGAATAGAGTTCATTTGAACTCTGATTTTGCTACCAGGTGACACAGGCAATCTATTTTCAACTTTATTATGATTGAGTGGTTGTAGTTGAGAGAACTGATTAGAAGCTACTTCAGCATAGAAAATAAAGAACTCATTAGCTTAATTTTCTGCCAACAAGTCTTTTGAGCCCTTTTAACCAGCACTAAGTTGTCATGGTGATGGCAAAAGTTAATAGTGGATTGGGTGAGAATTCTGACCTGACTTCCTCAAGCAGCTAACAAGGTTATTCTGCAACAGAATTTTGGAGCTTGCAAAAACAGTAATAATTTTTAATATAATGGGTTTAGAGTAGAAGCATCTCCTTGGCCTTTCTGAAAACTCTTATTTGTCTTTCAGTTATCTTTGATACTTGAGTCTTTTGATTATTTGACTACTTTTATGTTTTGCTCTTTTTTTTGATGATGGTTGTACTGTTGTTCAGTCTTTGAACAGGTCATTTATTTTGATGTTTCATCATGTCATAACTAAAAGAGCAGCTAATTCTATTCCCTTTTCTTTCTAAACCACAAGTTTAACCTTTATTTTACATACAAATAATATAGTCTCAAGATTAGAAGGTTTCTTTCTTCTAATTTCTTTCTTCTCTGTCTTGTAGAAAAATATAGAAATATATCAGGGAATAATACTCACATGTGAATTATGGGAGATAAGACATTTTTATTTGTTTCACTCAAATCTATTCTATTACATTTAGTCAAACTTCAAAATAATTTAGTAAAGTGAGAGATTAAGATGTGTCCTTAGTGTGATTCACGTATCCTGTACTATAAATATGGTTTATAAAATTCATGGGGAATACTTCAGACAGTGACTTTTCTTATAAGACGACTAAAGTAACAGAGATCAAGAAGACTGAAGTAAAAATCTCAAAGGATTTTCAATAGAAGGTAGGCATCAGTGTTTACTTAAGAAAAATCAAAAGACTACATCTTAATATGAGCAATTTCCCTGTCCCATTGTATAGGTTAAATTTCAGGTCATTGTATAAGCTTTGTGAATGCAAAATATGTACTTCTCTCATGGGTAGCCTATCATTGCATCTATGATCCTTAACCTATATCATCAGTACAATTGAAGGGTTTTACTGCACATAAAAAACAGGCATTTTATTTGATACGTGGTTTGCTGTGTTTTAAAGTAAAAGATTTATAATTTGGAAAGGAAATGAAGTCATGCATACATGTTCACATATGATGAAATGTGGACCTCAAGGTCTAAGAAGGTCCTTAGGCTTTATTAATTTCAGTGACTCTGGCTGTGGTCAGTTTCCAAAATCCATCAGAGAGACATAATTCCTTCCTGGGCTCTGGATCCTTCGCAGGTGTTTGTAAAGGTCTCAGTGGAGTTGTTATGATTAAGCCCCTTAGTGCTGTGCTTAGGAAGCCACATCAGGTGTTCCTACTTCTATGTTCCTGTACAGACTGTCTTGCACACTAACCTGTCAGCTAGGCCTCACTAATGGCCTTTCCCAGTTCTCGGCTCTTTTTTCACCTCTTGTTATCTTCAGCAGTAATCTTCACACCTTAAATGGATTTTTGGTTTTATTTCCCACTAAAAAATCAGAATGATATTTTACACATCTAAAAATTAGAGTTAGCATAGCCACAATAGCTAACAAAATGGGTTATAAATAAGACAGAGTCTATTCAAGGTTAGCAGAACTTATATCCATTAAGGCTGAACTGATGACACCATGGAATTCTTCTGAAGTAAAACCTATAATTTTTTTTTATTTTGATTTACTTTTATATAACCTATCTCAAATTACCTCATCATTTCTTATATATTACTGTTTTAGAAGTGTTTTCTTAGTATTTCATTGGCATAGATCCAAAAGTTATTTAACAAAATGTGTTTTAAAAGTCACTCAACTATAAAAAATGGGATCATTACCATTGATGGCACCTATTAAAATTTCATCTCCCTGACTGAAAAGAAGCCATTAAACTTTAAAGATGATCTACAAATTTGAAACATAAACAATATGCATTCTTTTCAAATTGTACTATAGAAATGTTGCAGTAAAAATAAAAATAAGCACTTGATTTTTCACATTACTGATTATCATTGAGGTCCTAAAATATTTATATTATAAAAGTGTATGTTATTTTTGAGCATAAAAAACTATAGACAATAAAATTACCCATATCACTATAGTCCTTAGGGAGCCCTTGTTAGAATTTTGGTGTCAATTTTTAAAAAGATAGAAATCAACTAAACAAGTGTTTCTATGAAAGTATTTGCATTATTTTTGTTTTATAACATTTTATAATATGATAAATATACCCTGTTTTTTAATCAGCTTTTCCTACCTAATAATTCACGAATACCCCCATATATCAACCAATACATATTTATATTACTGACTTGTTAGCATCTCATTGTATGCATGTACTGTAATTAGTATAATATCACACTAATACAATACTATATTTAGTATTATACTTGGTATAATACAAGTATAATACTAAATATAGTATTATTTAGGTGATTCTACTTCAACTCAGTTGAAATATGCATGTATGTATTCTTGTGATATTTATTTCTGTGTGATGTAATTTACACATAAAATTACTTGACAAGTACACTTATTTTACTTTTCTAGTATATATGCCCAAAAATATCTTCCAGAAAGTACTCTAATATATACTTCCAAAAGAAGTAAATCATTATCTATTTCTCACACATTTAATGATACTACTTCTTTGTCTACTAAGAGGGTTTAAGTTCAGATTACATATTGTCATTTCAACATTTCAATTTAAAAATTAAGATGTTAGATGTTAAAGTCTTTTCTTTGTGTTAAGTGTTTGATATACAGTGTGTATTTTACATATCTACCACATCTTAATTCAGTCACTGAATTTTCATTCAAAAGACTTGATTCATGAGCTAGCAGTATGGTTCAAGTGGTAGAATGCTTGCCTAGCAGGCATATGGGCTGTAAGCACAAACCCCTGCATGGCAAAAAGAAAAGAACCAAAAAAAAAAAAAAACTTGATTCATGTCTAGATTTGTTTAATTAAATTTATAATTAAAATATATATTCACATACATATATTTGAAATATACTTTAATATTTCCAATAATGGAATGAAATATCAATATCTGAAACTAGAATTAAATTAATTTAAATTAAGTGAACTAAAAATTTAGTTCCTCTAGCCACAATCCAAATGCCCAATACCTGGCCACAGCACTGTACAGCACAGGTATAAAATGCCCACATGATATGGACCACCATGAACTCTGCAACCACATTCCTGCTCTCTCACTCCACTTCAGCACTCTTGCTTCCTTCTTTTTCTGGAACCAGCAGGCTCCTCAGAACCTTGGCATTATCTTTGCTGTCTGCCTAGAATGCTATTTCCTAAAATGCCATCCTCTTGCATGGCTATTAACCACTTTTCCTATCCTAATTCTTACCTTATGGTCTATTAGCTCTCTACCAAATTTAAACTTTCACTGGCAGGTGAATGGGTGTGAAACTTTAAATGTGGGCTTATATGTAAGCCTTTCACTCTATAAATATGTCTACAAATTCAGTCTGTTGGGAAAAATCATTTAGCTTTTGTATCAAACAATGGTATGACCCACAAAAAAGTTTTACCATTTGGGGAAGATAAGGGATTTAAATAATTATCTCTCATTTCTTCTGCTTGACAAAAATCAGTTATCCCTAAAATAGAGCTTATCCATGATTCTGTAATAGATAGTAAGTACAACCTCATGCATATAGTATTTTAGAACTATTTACATAATGAATACTTGCCTCTGAAGAGATCATAAACTCAGAAAATTACATCAATAGCATTAAAATGGGAACCAAATCATCAATAGCTGTATCAGACATTACCAATCAAAAAACTTAGACCACATTTATAAATATTTATTATAAACACTGATCATTTGATATGACAAATTTTTACAATAAAGTACCCATAATTGCAGAAAGAGCAATCATCACTTTTCAGACAGATCTCCTCTGTTTTAGTATATTTTCTATAATCTTTGTGATATATTTCCATATAAATACATAATGGAGAAGCTAATAAATATTAATTGTAATGAGTGAAACTAATTTTACAAATATTTATCCTATAGAAAATTTGCATATTCTAATAGTTCTTGTGATGCTACAAAATTGCTGCCCTCAGTGGTGATGTCATTTGCCCATTTACTTAATAGCACCTGCAGTGAATTATCCAAGTTCTCAACAGAGTAATGTCTTCCTATGGTTACAACTGTCTTTGTTATTTCAGGATAGGTTTTTCTAATGCTCTCTAATTAAATCTCTATTTGAAGACTCTCAAGGGAGTCACGTTGTAAAGCTGCTCATTTGTAGTGAAATCGAGCATATGGAATATGTAATGTTGGACTTGGTGTCTCTGGAATAGCTGACTACTTGAATTCAAAACAGCTAAACCCCATTTTAATATAGATCATGAATAACCAGATTAAACAGAAAACTAGAATTGCATGGGGAATTCATAGCTTGCATTATGGTCCTTGGCATTACCTAGTTGATTTTTCAGGTATTCGTCCTATACTTTTCTGCCTGGAAAACTTCTTGTGTTCTTTCAAGACCTTAGTAACTGTCCATTTCTTCTGTGAAAACGGGCAGTTAGTTGTTTCATACTCCTATATACAAAGACCTTTAGCTCATAACATTTTAGACACATATGATAACTCACTAACTTATTTCTAGCTGCTAAGAACCTAGGAACCATCTTTTACAACTTTTTCTCTCTCTTTCCTTACTAATCAATCATCAAATACTTTGCATTTTATCATCAGTACATGTGGGAGGCATCTCTAAAGATGACTGTGTCCCAGCCCTTACTATTTGACCTTGGGAAAACTCAGTAGCCCTTTGTACTTCAAGTTCTTCATGTGCAAATTGAGATTATAGCAGTAATATCTACTTAAAAAGGTTCTAATGATTAAATGGATCTATACACAGAAGACGGCTTGGCAGGAAGTAAGCACTCAAAAATATAATTACTACAACCTATAATTCGTTACCTGCATTTTCTTGTTTGAGTCTTTCAAAACTCTGAGGTAGTGTTAACATTATTTCTTATTGAAAATAGGGAAATTGAACCTTAGAGAGATTAAATAATTGTGTGAGGAGAGGCTCAGAGATTAGAAAGCTAGTTCTAAGATATACTGGTTTCCAATATTTATTTGGGTGACAAATTTTTAGTTAATTTTTTTCAAAAATTTAATAAATTTTCCATATGAAAATTATATATGTAACATACCCAAATCTGTGAAAGAACTGCAGGGATTCGGAGTACAGTCCTTATCCCCTAGCACAATAATGACACTAAACTGTTTACATTGAAGCAAAGTTGGATTCAGATCAAAATATGCTCTTAAATATGGCCTCAAAGTAAAATATGGTCAGTCTGATATTTAGCTTCAAGATTTTCTTTGTTAATAGCCTAAAAGAATAATGTACATTAAGAAATTAGTAACTTATACATGTTTAATATATTTTTATAACCAGCTTAAGTATTTCTTTTACAAAGGAGTAGTTGAGTGATTGTTCAATGAGAAACTGATATTGAAGTTAAATTACATCAAGAAAAAAAGAGGTGATCTAAGTACTATAAGCAAATAAATTCTCAAGTTTTTGAATTGTTCTTAACTAACACAGTTTTACCCTATCTTTATGAATTTTCATTTGGAGACATTTACAAAAAAAATTCTAAACTTAGAATTCAATAGTTAAGGTTAATGTAAAACCCAGCTGGTCAAGCACTGTAACTATGTTCATATCCCCAGTATCTTGCAGACTCATTTAATTTATTCATTCTACAAATACTCCATACTCACTATGGGCTGAGAACTGACCTTGGTCTTGGCATACAGAAAAAACCAAGACAGTAACAGTTAGAGCTCCAGTCAGGGAACATAAGCATTAAACCAGTAAATAAACACATTGGCACACAATATGATCCAGATACATCAGCAATACATGGTGGCTGCATCAAAACTGAAAAGGATTCAAATTTGAACATACTGTAGTTGGGCTTCTGAATCTTCTGCTGGATTCATTTGTGTACTTGCTATTTAAAATCCAGTTTTAGCAAAGAATCCTGTTAGGTCAGTGTAGGAAGAAACCAAACCTCATTTTCTGTATCTGATTGTTTTATTTTATTTATTTATTTATTTTTATTGTTTTATTATTTATATGTGCATACAAGGCTTGGATCATTTCTCCTCCCTGCACCCACACCCTGTCTTACCACCCACTCCACCCCCTCCCTCTCCCCCCACCCCCTCAAAACCCAGCAAACTATTTTGCCCTTATCTCTAATTTTGTTGAAGAAAGAGTATAAGCAATAATAGGAAGGAACAAGTGTTTTTGTTGGTTGAGATAAGGATAGCTATACAGGGAGTTGACCCACATTAATTTCCTGTGCCTGTTTGTTACCCTCTAGGTTAATTCTTTTTTTCTAACCTTTTCTCTAGGTCCTGGTCCCCTATTCCCATTGGCCTCAGTTGCTTTTAAGGTATCTGCTTTAGTTTCTCTGCGTTAAGGGCAACAAATGATAGCTAATTTTTAGGTGTCTTACCTATCCTCACCCCTCCCTTGTGTGCTCTAACTTTTATCATGTGCTCAAAGTCCAACCCCCTTGTTGTCTTTGCCCTTGATCTAATGTCCACATATGAGGGAGAACATACGATTTTTGGTCTTTTGGGTCAGGCTAACCTCACTCAGAATGATGTTCTCCAATTCCATCCATTTACCAGTGAATGATAACATTTCATTCTTCTTCACAACTGCATAAAATTCCATTGTGTATAGATACCACATTTTTCTTAATCCATTTGTCAGCGGTGGGGCATCTTGGCTGTTTCCATAACTTGGCTATTGTGAATAGTGCCGCAATAAACATGGATGTGCAGGTGCCTCTGGAGTAACCTGTGTCACAGTCTTTTAGATATATCCCCAAGAGTGGTACTGCTGGCTCCAAGTTTTTTTCCAGAGTGGTTGTACTAGTTCACATTCCCACCAACAGTGTAGGAGGGTTCATTTTTCCCCACATCCTTGCCAACACCTGTTGTTGGTGGTGTTGCTGATGATGGCTATTCTAACAGGGGTGAGGTGGAAACTTAGTGTGGTTTTAATTTGCATTTCCTTTATTGCTAGAGATGGTGAGCATTTTTTCATGTGTTTTTTGGCCATTTGAATTTCTTCTTTTGAGAAAGTTCTGTTTAGTTCCCTTGCCCATTTCTTTATTGGTTCATTAGTTTGGGGAGAATTTAGTTTTTTAAGTTCCCTGTATATTCTGGTTATCAGTCCTTTGTCTGATGTGTAGCTGGCAAATATTTTCTCCCACTCTGTGGGTGTTCTCTTCAGTTTAGAGACCATTTCTTTTGATGAACAGAAGCTTTTTAGTTTTATGAGGTCCCATTTATCTATGCTATCTCTTAGTTGCTGGGCTGCTGGGGTTTCGTTGAGAAAGTTCTTACCTATACCTACTAAGTCCAGAGTATTTCCTACTCTTTCCTGTATCAACTTTAGAGTTTGTGGTCTGATATTAAGATCTTTGATCCATTTTGAGTTAATATTGGTATAGGGTGATATATATAGATCTAGTTTCAGTTCTTTGCAGGCTGCTAACCAGTTTTCCCAGCAGTTTTTGTTGAAGAGGCTGCTATTTCTCCATCGTATATTTTTAGCTCCTGTGTCAAAGACAAGTTGGTTATAGTTGTGTGGCTTCATATCTGGGTCCTCTATTCAGTTCCACTGGTCTTCATGTCTGTTTTTGTGCCAGTGCCATGCTGTTTTTATCGTTATTCCTTTGTAATATAGTTTGAAGTCAGGTATTGTGATACCTCCTGCATTGTTCTTTTGACTGAGTATTGCCTGGCTGTTCAGGCCTCTTGTGTTTCCATATAAGTTTCACGGTAGATTTTTCAATCTCTTTAATGAATGTCATTGGAATTTTGATGGGAATTGCAATAAACATGTAGATTACTTTTGGGAGTATAGACATTTTTACTATGTTGATCCTACCAATCCATGAGCATGTGAGATCTCTACACTTTCTATAGTCTTCCTCAATCTCTTTCTTCAGAAGTTTATAGTTTCCTTGTAGAGGTCGTTCACATCCTTTGTTAGGTTTATACCTAGGTATTTGATTTTAAGGCTATTGTAAATGGAATTGTTTTCATATAATCTTTCCCAGTTTGTTCATTATTAGTATATAGAAATGGTAATGATTTTTCTATGTTGATTTTATATCCTGCTACCTTGCTATAGCTATTGATGGTGTCTAGGAGCTTTTGAGTAGAGTTTTTTGGGTCTTTTTGGTATAGGATCATGTCATCTGCAAATAGGGATATTTTGACAGTTTCTTTACCTATTTGTATTCCTTTTATTCCCTCTTCTTGCCTAATTGCTCTGGCTAGGAATTCCAGTACTATGTTGAATAGAAGTGGAGATAGTGGGCATCCTTGTCTGGTTCCTGATTTTAGAGGGAATGGTTTCAGTTTTTCTCCATTAAGTATAATGCTGGCTGTAGGTTTGTTATATATAGCTTTTATAACGTTGAGGTACTTTCCTTCTATTCCTAGTTTTCTTAGAGCTTTAATCATGAAATGGTGTTGTATCTTATCAAAGGCTTTTTCTGCATCTATTGAGATGATCAAGTGGTTTTTGTCTTTGCTTCTGTTAATGTGGTTTATTACGTTTGTTGATTTTTGTATGTTGAGCCACCCCTGCATCCCTGGGATGAAGCTACTTGGTCGTGGTGAATAATCTTTTTGATGTGTTGCTGAATTCGGTTTGCTATTATTTTGTTGAGGATTTTTGCATCAATGTTCATTAAGGAGATTGGCCTATAGTTCTCCTTTTTGGAGGTGTCTTTGCCTGGTTTTGGAATAAGTGTAATACTGGCTTCATAAAATGTGTTTGGCAGTTTTCCTTCCCTTTCTATTTCATGGAACAGTTTAAGGAGGATTGGTATCAGTTCTTCTTTAAAAGTCTGATAGAATTTAGCAGAGAATCCATCAGGTTCTGGACTTTTCTTTTTGGGGAGACTCTTGATTGCTGCTTCAATTTCATTTTGTGTTATATATCTATTCAGGTGATTAATGTCCTCTTGGTTCAGTTTTGGATGATCATATGTATCTAGAAATCTGTCCATTTCTTTAAGATTTTCAAATTTATTTGAATATAGGTTCTCAAAGTAGTCTCTGATGATTTCCTGAACTTACATGGTGTTTGTTGTTATCTCCCCTTTTGCATTCCTGATTCTACTAATTTGGGTTTTCTCTCCTCATTTTGTCAGGTTTGTCAGGGGTCTATCAATCTTGTTTATTTTTTCAAAGAACCAACTTTTTGTTTCATTAATTCTTTGTATGGTTTTTTTGGTTTCTATTTCGTTGATTTCAGCTCTTATTTTTATTATTTCTCTCCTTCTATTTGTTTTGAGATTTACTTGTTCTTGTTTTTCTAGGAGTTTGAGATGTATCATTAGGTCATTGATTTGGGATCTTTCAGTCATTTTAATATATGCACTCATGGCTATAAACTTTCCTCTCAGGACTGCCTTTGCTGTGTCCCATAGGTTCTGGTAGGTTGGGTTTTCATTTTCGTTGACTTCTAGGAACTTTTTAATTTCCTCTTTTATTTCATCGATGATCCATTGTTCATTAAGTAATGAGTTATTCAGTTTCCAGCTGTTTGCATGTTTTTTGTCTTTACTTTTGTTGTTGAGTTCTACTTTTACTGCATTTTGATCAGATAGAATGCACGGTATAATTTCTATTTTCTTATATTTGCTGAGGCTCACTTTGTGCCCTAGGATATGATCTATTTTGGAGAAGATTCCATGGGCTGCTGGGAAGAATGTATATTGTGTAGAAGTTGGATGAAATGTTCTGTAGACATCAAGTAGGTCCATTTGATCTATTGTATATTTTAGCTCTTGGATTTCTTTATTGATTTTTTGTTTGGATGACCTATCTATTGATGACAATGGTGTGTTAAAGTCTCCCACAACCACTGTGTTGGCATTAATATATGCTTTTAGGTCTTTCAGGGTATGTTTGATGAAATTGGGTGCATTGACATTGTGTGCATATAGGTTGATAATTGTTATTTCCTTTTGGTCTATTTCCCTTTTTATTAGTATGGAATGTCCTTCTTTATCTCGTTTGATCAATGTAGGTTTGAAGTCTACTTTGTCAGAGATAAGTATTGCTACTCCTGCCTGTTTTTGGGGGCCATTGGCTTGGTAAATCTTCTTCCAGCCTTTCATCTTAAGCCCATGCTCATTTCTGTCAGTAAGATGGGTCTCCTCTAAGCAAAAAATTGTTGGATCTTCCTTTTTAATCTATTTCGTCAAGCGGTGCCTTTTGACGGGTGAATTAAGTCTGTTAACATTAAGTGTTAGTACTGATAGGTATGTGGTGATTCCTGTCATTTAGTTGTCTTAGTTGTTTGAAGGTTTGATTGAAAGTAAAGGTTACTCTCTACTTTCTTGCTTTTTCTTTTCCTGTGGTTTGGTGTTGCCTGTCTTTTCATGGTTAAGTTGGGTTTCACTTTCTGTGTGCAGAATCCCTTGAAGAATCTTTTGTAGTGGTGCCTTTGTGGTCACATATTGTTTTAGTTTCTGCTTATCATGGAAGACTTTTTTTGCTCCATCTATTTTGAATGATAGTTTTGCTGGGTAGAGTATCCTGGGGTTGAAGTTACTTTCATTCAGTGCCCGGAAGATCTCACCCCATGCTCTTCTTGCTTTTAATGTTTCTGTTGAGAAGTCTGCTGTGATTTTGATGAGTTTACCTTTGTATGTTACTTGTTCTTTTTCTCTTACAGCCTTCAATATTCTTTCCCTAGTTTCTGAACTTGTTTTAATGATGATATGTCGTAGGTTAGTTCTATTTTGATCTGGTCTGTTTGGTGTCCTGAAGGTCTCTTGCATCTGTATGGGAATATTTTTCTCTAGATTTGGGAAATTTTCTGTTATTATTTTGTTGAATATATTACATATTCCCTTCACTTGCACCTCTTCTCCTTCTTCGATGCCCATGTTTCTCAAATTTCTTCTTTTGATAGCGTCGGTGAGTTCTTGCATTTTCTTTTCACAGGTCTTGAGTTGTTTAATTAATAGTTCTTCGGTTTTTCCTTTAATTACCATTTCATCTTCAAGTTCTGAGATTCTGTCTTCTGTTTGTTCTATTCTGCTGGATTGGCCTTCCGTTTTGTTTTGCAGTTCTGTTTCGTTCTTTTTTCTGAGGTTTTCCATATCCTGGGTGGTTTCCTCTTTAATGTTGTCTATTTTTGTCCTGAGTCCATTTATCTATTTATTAATCATGTCCTCTGTTTCACTTTGGTGTTTATACAGTGCTTCTATGGTTTCCTTTATTTCTTCTTTTGCTTTTTCAAATTCTCTATTTTTGTTGTCTTGGAATTTCTTGAGTGTCTCCTGTACATTTTGGTTGACCCCATCCAGTATCATCTCTATAAAATTCTCATTGAGTACCTGTAGTATGTCTTCTTTTAAATTATTCTTGTGGACTTCATTGGGTCCTTTGGCATAGTTTATCTTCATTTTGTTGGAGTCTGGATCTGAGTATCTGTTTTCTTCATTCCCCTCTGGTTCCTGTACTAATTTTTTGCTGTGGGGAAACTGGTTTCTCTGGTTTTTTTGTCTTCCCATCATTGTCCTTGGTGTTGTTACTGTCCCTGTACTGTGTGCAATTAAGTATTTTCTAGCTTGTAATAATAACAATGGTAGTATTTAGAATGGAAGGATGAGAGGAGATGGAAAGCAAGAAGTTAAAGAAAAGGGAAAAACAAATAAACAGACAAGTAGGAGAAAACAAAACAAGGAATCAAACAAGAAAGTTTCAAAGGTATAAACAGGGAGTGTTAGTGTACTAATCGACAGTAAGCTAAACAGGCATTAGAGAGACAGAGAGAGGATTGAAAATAAAAATTAAAAAGAATAAAGATAAGAATAAAAATAAAAAATAAATAAATGAAAGAAATATATATATTAAAATGAAAGAAAATGAAAAATAGATATAAAAAAAAAACCTCCAAGTTCAAATGCAATGAAGTTTCAGTCTTAATAATTTTGGTGTCCGTCTCAGTCTCCAATCCTGGACATGGTGCCTCAGATGTTGTTCTGTAGTTGTCTCATCAAAGGGAACACATAAAGTAGAACATAACTGCACACACAAAAAAAGCAAACTCACAAAGTGTCCCAAGTTCAAATGAAATACAGTTTCAGTAAGTTTTTCAGCATGCAGGTGCAATTCGATTGTTTTTTCATCAAAGGTAGGGAGAGAGAACAAAACAGAGTCTGGAGACAGTTCTGTGCATGGTATCTGCGGCTGTGGCTTGCTTGCCCGCTGCTGTCAGCCTGCTGTTGCTGGAGGCGTTATTTATGCAGATCTCGGGGTGAGCTTAACACTCACCTGGCCCTGCAGGCTTTGTTTAGTCAGAGTTCTCCTGTGCGTGAGCCACTGCTACAAGCTTTCCCCTTTCCAAGCACACTGGGGGAGGTGACACTGCACCCGTTTTCTCAGGCCTGTGTGTTTCTTTACAGCTCACATGGGAGGTGGGTCTTCCCCCCTCTCCTGTGGAGTTTCCTCCCTCTGCCATTCTCACAAGCTTTCCCGCTCCTGGTTGCTGGGTGCATGCCCCCGCTCCAGCCAGAGCCTCTCCGGCCTGCCCAGCTTGTTTCTTTACAGTTCTGGGAAGGATTCCCTTCCCCCAATCTTTGGCACTCAGTGCGCCCCACTCTCTTTCCCATGTGTCTTTATTGTTCTTATTGCTTATTACTCAGTTTCTCTTTTTTCCCTGGGTGGAGGTTGGTCTGTCCAGGGGGCTATGTTGCTCTGGCCCAGGGTTGTCTGTGGAAGTACTGCGTACCACTAAGCTCACCTTGTCCACGTCTTCCCAAGCTGTTTGGGTGCATGGGCGACTGGTGGCCTGGGGGCCCTCCTGGTTTCTCTGTTTAATGTGAAGTGGAGATGCTCTGTGCCGGCTGGAGGTGTGGAGGGGTCAAAGTTTTGCCTCTTCTTGGTGGTTTTGCCTGCAAGGTGTGTCTCCAGTGTTTCTCCAAGATTTCACTATAGGAGGCACGCTTTCTGCTTCCTCCCTCTAGCTGCCATCTTGAAATCAGCTATCTGATTGTTTTTGATATGTGGTCAAGTACTTCATTCTTCATTATCCCTCAGATGATGTCTGATTACCATATCCTGCCTTCATCAAGAATCTTGCTAATTCTTTTTACTCAGAATCTCCCTTTTGATGTTTCCTTCCAGTAATTTTTAGTCCACTGACCCTGGCCTATCCCTTGGCTATAAATTCCCACTTACCTATACTGTTTTCAGAGGTGAGCCTAATCTCTCTTCCCCCACAGCAAGAGTTTGTAGCAGTAGTTCTTATACCTGTTGTGATGGTTCCTAACTTTGTATTAACAAGTATCATTGCATTGATTTTTTTTTTAATAATACTTTTCTTATTTGTTTGTTTTGTAGTTTTGGAGGTCCTTACCCATGTCAGGCAAGCACTTTCCCACTGAGCTACACCTAAGCCATTCTTTAAAAATACACACAGCTGGCAGTTCTTAACCAATTTTTACTTTATGTTTTGCGTTACCACAATTTTGGAAAATAATTTTGGTAGATGTTTTTGTTTTTCACAGGAAGAAATTGAGAAATTTGTAGATTAAATAATCTTCCCCAACTTATATATCTAGTTGCTGATTAAAGCAAAACAAAACATGTCTTGACGTTATTTGCAATAAATCTGATGCAATTTTAATAATAGCTAATTAAATTATATTTGCACAAAAAACCTACTGCTATACTATATAGCAATGACTTTTGTGTGCTATATATTTTCTGATAGCATAGAACTCTAAAAGTAACTTGTTCTTTCAGCATGATAGCCTGTCCTAGACTGTGTTCAAAGTCTACTCTTCTATGATAATAACAGTTTTAAAAGTGAAATTTAAATAAAAATGATTGTAAAAAGGGAAAGATAAATATATATGTGTGTTTGCATATAGAAATAGGTAGATAGATACAAAGATATATATGATATATCCGTATATTTGTATTTGCTTTTCCAATGTAGATATAATGCTTTTCATGAAAGGTTTTCAGTTAAATTCCCATTAAAATGATGTCTATTTAATAGAATTTGACCTTTGTTTGAAAAACCTTCAAGTTTTTGTTTACAATCCAAGATGAAGCAAACAAAAACTAAATATCAACTAACTCTGGAAAGTACTCAAATGCCTGTAATTTCAGAGGAATATTACTAACCATAAGTGATGAAAGGTTTTGGAGAAAAACAATCTGCGTCCTGTCCTGTCTATTTTCTGCCCATCTACAAGGAATATAGGAAAGAAAATTTACCCTTCTCCCACTTTCTGCTCAGTGGTTCAGAGAAATAATGTGTACCAGTGAGAAATCTGGTTGATCATCTATCTATTAAATGGGAAATAGTTCCACTTAGCCTTCTTTCCCACTGTCATATAATTTCCTCTCAACCATCTGATGCTTTGGTCAGCCAAACTTGTTTTCACAGTTGCCTGCTTCATGGAGGAGACTATCACTCCCAGAAAGATACCAGTAAGGTGCAGCAGAGCTGCAGAAGATGAAGCTGACCAGGGACCAAAACTGGGCCAGGCCTGGCTCTGGCTCTGAATCTCTGAAGAGGACTGATCAGCTTCCAAGTAGAAAGAGAGCAGGGCCATAGGTGATACATATGTTCTCTCAGTTGGCAAATTTGGAGTATGATCAGATCATTTCCCTTCAAAGAAAAGTAAATAGGAAACAACAACAATGAAATGTATGTTATTTTAGAGGAACAATATACATAAAAAGGAAAAATGTGACTAAAAAATTGTTAATAAATAAGTAATTAGAAGAAACTTTGAAAACTGGTACCTAATTGATGAAGACAAGATATCTATGAAACTGGAGCACAAATTCATAGAATAAGAATTATTCAGACAATGTACAATGGGAAGATCATTAAAAAAAGCCAGAAAATGAGATGTAAATGTGATAAAACTGAGATATCAGCAATGATGAGAAAAAAGTGAGGAAAGTTCTAAAGGAATTGAAAGCATGATGGTGAAAGTATAGTATTTATTGTCAACTGTAAGCAACAGAACTGATTCTACAAAAAATTCCACAAAAATGTAAGGAAGAAAATAAATGAATAATAAATGGATAAGTCTATCTTGGAAGACAGATAATAAGAATACAACTAAGAATGATTTATCTTATGGTGGAAGAAAGACAAAAGTTTAGAAGGACAGCACTAATCATGTTATTGGAAAAATCCTATTGTAAGTTTCAAAGAGAAAAAAATCAAAACCACTCAAATACTTTTACAATCTCTTTTTTTGGTTTCCAGGTCAAATCAGTAGAACTAACACACATCTCACCACCCCTCTCCTATGACTCCAACCTCAAATGTTATGTTCCCTGAGACAGAAAAATCAAAAGTTAAACTTTAGGACACAGGATTAGATTAAGAGTTGTGGTCTTTCTGTTGGAAGACATATGTGTGCTCATATGTTTGTGTGTCCATGATATAGGGACAGTGACTTCAGGAGTGATCAGAGTCTCGGGGTGGTCCTTCTCCGGAAGAGGTAGTATTGGAGATGGAGATGGTCTGACGTGAAACCACAGAGAAGTTCAAGCAGCAGGAAGCTCCAGCAGCAAAAGGTGTAATGCTTGGAGGCCCATACCTCCCCAGGGAAACAATTGAGTCCCATCACCTGAGATTGCAGTGGAAACTGAGTGCTGAGAAATGTGGCCAGCATAATATTTGGACTTCAGGTACTGCTTTCTGGCTATGTGTTGGCTGCCAAGCTGGGCTTGGAATTCCAAGCACAGGCCCTCTGAATCATATAACTTCCCTGGCACCTCTCCCTCCACCCCCCCATAGCCAAAGGAAGGCAAAATGTTGGGCAGAATCTGATAGCACTGAGATCCACCTCTAGGAACTGCATCCTGGAGTGTGCTTGCTGGCATTTGGGTTTGAGGGTCCTGAACCCAGGCCTTCCAAACCTTATTTTGGCAGCATAGGCTACCACACAGGGAGATGAACTGCTAGGCAGGGTCTGAAAGCACTAAGGTAGGTAGGCAGAATGCCTAGGTCCTTCAGTTTTTCCCTGACAGTACACAACTCAGTACTTTGTTTTTCTGCTGTCCAATGCATTCTGTTAAAAACAAGACAAACCAAATCTTTCAGTATCAAAAAGAGGGAAGGGTCAAGACTAAAAGACAAATAAAGAAAATGTAGTAAGGAGAATATATGTAGCTAAAGGAACAAAGCAGTTGAAATCACAAGATAGAGAAAAGAGTCAGAGGAATTCTTTGGCTAGTGTAACAAAGTCAGGCCTGACAGGAAGGGAGGAAATGGGTATCAAAACCTAGAGAAAGTATTCATCTGAGGAGGGGTCCCTCCCCTGAACCACATGCTTTATTAGTGGATACAGGCAACCTCCAGCAATATAATGTGGAGTCAAGATACTTGAAGAATGAGTTCTTGGAGTCATTCATTCTCTTGTATCCTCTAATCTTCTACTGGTCCCTTCTCTAAGTAGATCTAGCTTAAAACCAGAGCACAAGCAAGAGAGACCTTGATATATTTCAAGTAAGTTAGATCAGCCTACTAGGTCACAACACAGAAAAAAACTAAAATAAACCAAAATGCTACTCCAAACCAACAGAAGCCAGGTAGAAAAATTGAATTATTATAATGAAAAAAAATCTTGCAAATAAATACTTAAGGAGATGAGGTATCTTGCCTATAAGGAGTGCAAGATCAGTTACATGTGTCCCCTATGAATGTCTTTTTAAGATATTCCTAACTTGAAGGTTAATGCATGGACTTCAGGTAGTTCTTGAACTACAAAAGCCTCCAATTTGCCTCTATTTTGAATAGAGGAATACTTGTTTTCTATGTAGAGGCCCTTGCCTTCCATTGAATTCTTAAAGGTATATGAAACTAAAAAATGTTCAGAGCTATGGCTCCGTATAAATTCAAGATGAAAAGATTATGAGCAAAGAGTTTTATTATTCTTGCAGATTGCTTTCATATAAGATAGAAATAGAAGACTATCTTGAACATAAAGTATTTCAGAAATATGTACCTTCAGTGACCTTGGAAAAACTTACTTCAGCCAATGAAGACATGAACCAAGATTTAAAGTCCAAGAACGAGAATACTGTGAGATAAAAGGTAAATACAGGACATTGAAATTGATTAAACATAAGTTTAAAATAATTGCCCTAATTATGATTACAAAAATGGAATTATTTCAAGCAATCATATAATTTAATATGCTTTAAAAGCAAATTTAAAACAAATATATTATTCTACATGATGCAGTAGCAATTATTTGTAAAATTGTGAAAAAACAATTATTATTATTTCATACAATAATATGAATGGCCAAGTTTGTATTGGTGGAAGGAGAAAAGTGGGGAGGAAGAAAGTAGGGGATAAAAATAAAGAGCTCTGTTTTTTGCAGTCTTGCATTGAGAATAGGCAAGAAATAAGCCATTATGGATTTATGAAAGTGTAGATTGAATTATGGTTTTGAGTAGCTAACAGGGGGTCATTTGAAGATTGCAAGTATATGATTTCCAAATCACTGTAAAACTAAGCCATAGTTCATATAGTGAAAGAAAGAAAACAATTTAAATAGCAAAAAACAAAAATGGATGAATTAAAAACAACTTTGTATGTTTTGGAAATCTCTCTATAAATATAATACATTTTTGGATCTGGAAATACCAACTATACTTGCTTATGTGAAATACATCTAGAAAACTTACAGGTTAGAAATTAATGGGTACACAAAGATTATTCAAGAATCTATAAATCAAATGAATATTCAATAGTCATAGTTTATGAAAAAGTTAAATTCAAGGCAATATGCATTTCAAAACCACAAAAAGGGATCCAAGATGGCAGATAGCAGAGGAGAGCAGAAATCCTGAGCTTGAAGATTTCAGAAAACACTTTAGAGTTGTAATAGCTACATTTGAGGAATTCTGATAGTTTTAGCCAACTAAATTACCACCAACACATAGGGTGCACATAAAATTCAATGACCAACCCTAAAAACAGCTTTTAATAGCATATAACAACCCAGCATGGGACCAGCACAGTCGCCTGTGCACTTTTGCCTTGGGAAAAGCCGACGGCCATTTCTCCCTTTTTTTTCCCTCTTTACTTACTTTATTCTCTTTTTCTTTCATTTTTTTTTTTGGAAAAAAACAGAAGACTATATTCAAACTGAACTAGATTCTGTGACATGCTGAACCCATATCACATGGACATAGCATACTGGCTTGGACCCAACTCCACTAGTGTGAATCTGCAACCTCAACAGGTAAGCACCACACACAGGTGAGCCCTCCAGGGAATATAACCCAGTGCAGCTCATGGGCAGATTGCAACACTCCTGTGAACAAAACTGAAGGCCATTGACAGAGAACATAATTCATTGCTGCCTGGCATGGTGGGGCAGAACACAAAATGAACCTCTGAGAGTGGGGGCCATTGAGTTGTCAAACTCAGAGCTGGAGCAGGGTGAGGAAGCAACCTCCCAGAGTATGGGCATGGCAGAATGTTGAGCTAATTTTATGGGACAGTGGGTGGAATGCAGAGTTGCCCTTCTGTGTTAGGGGAGGGGCTGACAAGCCATAGCCAAAGCAGCTGCGGAGCAATTCAGCTACCACCTGGTGAAAACAAAATCATATCTGACCACCTTGGAGATTCTGGTAGTGGGTGACCAATTTGCTCTGTGGGCAGAAGGTATCAACAACTGCTCACAAACCAGCCATTTGGCAATACTACTTTCTGAAATCCCATCTGCACCAGCTGGCCCATCAGACCAAAGAAACACTGGGTTCAAAAATCCCTACCTGACTCCCCTCTAAGATGTCTGATAAAGAGGAGCAGCATCCATTGTCACACAGCCAAACATACCAACCTTGAGAAGGGACAGGGATACTGAAAAAGCCCCAATCAAAAGTGCCAGTACCTGGATTTGATGCCAAAGGAGTAAGTCCAGAGTTTTCAATAAATTGATTTTTTTCTTTCTTTCCCCTCTTTTATTTAGTATTTTAAATTGCATTACTACAGTTTTCTTAAATTTATTCTTACTCTCTTCACTTTCTTTCATTTCGTGTGCTGTAATCCATTGTTACCAATCTCCTTCTTCCTGTGTGTCTAAAATTGATCTGCTTAGCTCTTTCTTGTCCCATGTTCCCCTCTTGCCCCTAAATATTTTTTCTGACCTTTTCTTCCATTCTCTCCTCTTGTCTTTACCTTCCCCTCTTCACCTTCCCTTTACCTTTCACCCCACTGCCCCTACCTCCTCCATACTCACCACTCTCTGATTAGTCTACTGTATCAACCCTACACATTACCCCATCCATCTTATCCCTTTACAATCCTTGACACAAGCACCATCACCTACAATAACAGACCTTCACCCTAGCACACACAAGGACCCTAATACCCTATAGCCCCACACCTCACATCCCTTCCCTACTCACCCATACCCCTTTCTGTCCCCTCTAGTGCCATCTTTTTAAATATCTAAATATCTATCTCTATCCAAACAATCTTTATCCCCCCTCCAATTACCACTGCTTATAGATAATATCACCAAAGGGTTCACTACATATTATATGAATAACTGGTCTGGAATTGAATCTGTGAATTTGTTATTCCTAATTTATACCTCCAGGTCAGGGACAGAAATAGCACATCTTTGTAGCTAACAACTAAGCCAGTCATAAAACAGTAATTAAGTCAAGGGAGAGATAACAGGTGATTAAAATCCCCAAGTAGCCAATCAATAACATAGGAGCATGGCATAAACTAGAAGCATGGGGAGACAAAGAAGGCAGGGGAATAATACAACCCCTCAAGAGACTAACAATTCAGTAGACTTAGTGGAAAATGAAGGAAATAAATACCCAGTTTCTTACCCCTGTAGAATGTTGATAAATATATCAATGAGCTCAATTAGGTCCATAAAGATATGCTCAAAGAGGATCTCCAACAGGTGCTGAAAGAGATACTCATGGAGGAGCTTCAAGAGAAGCATAAGGAGAACATACAAAATCAGCTCAAAGAATATCAGAACAACACAAATAACAAACTTGAGAAGACAAAGAAGCAACTAAATGAACTCAGAGAGGACTTCAACAAATTCCAAAATAATACTAAGGAGATTATAAAAAAAGAGATATGAAATAAAGAAGACATCAAAAGATATGAAAGAGGAGTTTCACAAAGATATGGAAAACATCAGAAAAAAGAATCAAGCATTAATCCATAAATGAAAATTTCTTTAAATCAAATTTTAAAAAGTTGAAAGCTATTCCAGCAGACTAGAACAAGTGGAAGACAGAATTGCAGGGCTCAAAGACAAAATAAATATTAAAAAAAAAAACAAAACAAAACAGAAGACTTCTTAGACAAACGCCTTGAGAGCTGTGAAAGGAATAGGCAAGAACTCAGGATTTCCATTAAAAGATCAAGCCTGTGAAGCATGGGCTTTAAAGAAAGAGAAGAGGTGCAAGCTAAAGGTATAAGTAATGTATTCAACAAAATAATAGCAGAAAATTTCCCAAATCTTAAGAAAGAATTTTCCATTCAGGTACAGGAAGCCTCCAGGACATTAAGCAGACATAACAAAATAGAACATCTCCGCATCATATTATCATTAAAACAACCAGCACAGGAACAAAGAAAGCATATTGAAGACTGTGAGAAAAATCAAATAATATAAAGGTAAACCCATGAAAATAGCAGCAGATGTCTCACAGAAATATTAAAAGCAAGAAGGGCATGGAAAGAGGTATTCTGAGCACTGAAAGAAAACAATTTCAGTCCTAGGATAATACTCTGCCTAGCAAAGCTATCATACAAAATTGATGGAAGAATAAAAGACTTCCATGGGAAACAGAAACTAAAACAATATATGACCACAAAACCACCACTACAGAAGATTCTGAAAGGAATCCTACACACAGAAGATGAAAACTTACATAACAATTAAAGGAAGGGAAGTATTAAACCTCACAAGAAAAACAGACAAGTACTCATAGAGTAGCAATGAATTGGCTGCACACACACAAATCCTTAAACAACAAAAACAACTAAATGGCAGGAATAATCACATACCTCTCAATATTAATACTGAATGTTAACAGATTCAACTCCTCCATCAAAAGACACAATTTGGCAAACTGGATTAAAAAGGAAGACCTGACTATCAATTGTTTACAAGAAACCCATCTGATTGACAAAAACAAATGCTGTCTTAGCGTGAATGGTGAAAGAAGATTTACCATGCTAATACTAGCAGAACTAGCAATACTTATATAAAGTGGCCTTCAAACCAAAATTAGTCAGAAAAGACAAAAAAGGTGACTTCATACTTACAAAAGGAGCAATACATCAAAAGGACATAACAATTATCAACTTATATCAGCCCAATGCCAGTATACCCAAGTTCATTAAATAGACACTAATGGATTAAAATCACAGGCAGAATGCAACATAGTGGTATTGGGAGACTTTAATACCCTTCTATTACCAATAGATAGATCATCCAGACAAAAAAAATCTATAAAGAAATTCTAGAGTTGAATGACATGATAGATCTAATAGACCTGACAGATGTCTACAGAGTAGTCCATCCTGCATCCAAACAATATACAGTCTTCTCAGCAGCCCATGGAACTTTCTCCAAAATAGATCATATCTTAGGGCACAAAGAAGTCTCAACAAATGTAAGAAAATTGAAATAACCCCCTACACACTGATTTATCACAACGCAATAAAACTAGAACTCGACAACAAAAGAAACAGAAAATAAACAGTTGGAGGCTGAACAACACATTCCTCCATGGTCAGTGAGTCATAGAAGCTAAAAGGGAGGAAATCAAAAAGTCCCTGGAATTTAATCAGAACTTATTGGGACACAGCAAAGTCAGTCCTATGAGGAAAGTTTATAGCTATGAGTGCATATACTAAAAACGTACAAAGAAGTTAAAATAAGAACAAGCTAAACCCAAATAAATACAACAGAAATAAAAATAACAGCCCAGATTAACAAAATTAGACACACATACACACACACAAAAAATACTAAGAATCAACAAAACAAAAAGCTGGCTCTTTGAAAAAAATAAACAATCTTGACAAACCCCTGGCAAATCTGACTAAAATGAGGAGGGAAAAGACCCAAATTCATAAAATCAGATTCAAAAAGGGGAGATAACAACAAACACCATGGAAATCCAAGAAGTCCTTTGAAAACCTATATTCAAATAAATTGGAAAATCTAGAAGAAATGGACAAATTTCTAGATACATGTGACCATCCAAAAATAAATCAAGAGGATATTAATTATGTAAACATCCACAACACACAATGAAATTAAAGAATCAATAAAGAGTCTCCCAAAAAAGAAAAGTTCAGTACCTAATGGATTCTCCACTAAATTCTACCAGACCTTTAAATAAGAACTATTTCTAGCATTCTTTAAACTTTTCCATGCATAGAAAGGGAAGGAACGCTGTCTAACTCATTCTATGAAACCAGTATTACACTCATTCCAAAACTGGACAAGTACACAACCAAAAAAAGAAAATTACAGGCCAATCTCTTTAATGAATATAAATGCAAAAATCTTCAATAAAATAATGGAAAACCAAATGCAACAGGCTATCAAAAAATCATAAACTCTGACCAAGTCAGCTTCATCCCAGGGATGCAGGAATGGTTCAACATATGCAAATCATTAAATATGATATAGCATGTTAACAGAAGCAAAGACAAAAACCACTTGATCATCTCAATACGTGCTGAAAAAGACTTTGATAAGATTCAACACCATTTCATGATAAAAGCTCTGATGAAAATAAGAATGGAAAGAATGTACCTGAACTTAATGAAGGGTTGAACTTAATGAAGGGTATATATGAAAAACCCATAGTCAACATCATACTTAATGGGGGAAACACTGAAATCATTTCAAAAATGAGACAAGGGTACCCACTCTCTCCACTCCTATTCACTGTAGTCTGAATTCCTAGCCAGAGTAATAAGATAGGAAGAGGAAATAAAAAGAATACAAATAGGTAATGAAGAAGTCATACTAGTCACACTATACCTTTTGGCACATTACATGATCTTATACCTATAAGCCTGAAAAACTCTACCAAAAAACTCTTAGACACCACAACAGCTTCAGCAAATAGCAAGATATAAAAGAAATTTCCAAAAATCAGTCTTTCTATACACCAACAATGAACAAATTGAGAAAGAATATAGGAAAACAATTTCATTTACAAAAGCCTCAAAAATATATCAAATATGTAGGAATAAACTTGATAAAGGATGTGAATGACTTCTACAGGGAAAACTACAAACCACTGAAGAAGGAACTCAAAGAAGACTACAGAAGATGGAAAAATCTCCCATGCTCATGGCTTGGTAAAATCGACTTAGTGAAAATGACCATATTACCAAAAGCAATCTACATGTTCAGTGCAATTCCCATCAAAATCCCAATTACATTCATCACAGAGATTGAAAATTAAACCCTCAAGTTCTTTTGTAAACACAAAAGACTGCAAATAGCCAACACAATACTGAGCAAAAACAGCAATGTTGCAGGTATCACAATATCCGACTTCAAATTATACTACAGAGCCACAGCAATAAAAACAGCATGGTACTGGCACAAAAAACACATATGAAGACCAGTGAAACAGAAGAGAAGACCCAGATATGAATCCACAAACTATGCCCACCTACTTTTTGAAAAAGGCACCAAAAACACATGATGGAGAAAAGATATCCTCTTCAACAAATGTTGCTGGGAAAACTGGATATCTGCCTACAGACAACTGAAACTAGAAACATGTTTGTCACCCTGTATAAGTATCAACTGAAAGTAGATTAAGGACATTATTATACAACCTGAAACCTTGAAGCTAGTACAGGAAAGAGCAGGGAATAAACTGGAAGCAATAGGAATAGGCAATGACTTCCTTAGTAGAACTCAGCAAGTAAGAGAAAGGATTGACAAGTGGGACTACCTGAAACTTAAAAAGCTTTTGTACAAGAAATGTTTTCTAAATTGAAGAGGCAACCCACAGAATGGAAGAAAATCTTTGCCAGCTATACATCAGACAGGGACTGACAGGCAGAATGTACAGACAGCTTAAAAAACTAAACTCCCCTTGCTAGGCGTTGGTGACTCATGCCTATCATCCAAGCTACTCAGATCTCAAGCAAATAGTTCCTGAGCCCCTTGAGAAAATCCTTCACAAAAAAGAGCAGTTGGAGTGGCTCAAGGTGTAGGCTCTGAGTTAAAACTCCAGTACCGCCCCCCCCAAAAAAAAACTCCTAAACTTCCACCCAAAAACAATGACCCAATGAAGAAATGGGCAAATGATTTTTAACAGAAACTTTTCAGAGCAAGAAGTTCAAATAACTGAAAAACACATGAAAAAATGCTCACCATTACTAGCCATAAAGGAAATGCAAATTAAACCACACTAAGATTCCACCTCACTCCTGTTAGAATAGCTACCATCAAGAACACCAACAACAAAAAATGTTGGTGAGAATGCAGGGAAAAAGGAACCTTCATACACTGCTGGTGGGAATGTAAGCTAGCATACCACTGTGGAAAACAATATGGAGGCTCCTAAAAAACCTAAAAATAGACCTGCCACACAATCCAGCCATACCACTCCTAGGTATATTTCCAAAGGAATGTGAGTCACCTTACAAAAAATGCACCTGCACACCCATGTTATTTCAACACTACTCACAATAGTTAAACTATGGAAACAGCCAAGATGCCTTACTACTGATGAATGGATTAAGAAAATGTGGTATTTGTATATAATGGAATTTTACTCAGCCACAAAGAAGAGTAAAATTTTGTCATTTGCAGATAAATGGATTGATCTGGAGAACATTATCTTAAGTCAAGTCAGCCCTATTCAGGAGGCCAAATGCTGCGTGTTCTCTCTCATATGTGGCAGGGAAAGTGTCGGAGACAAGGCTCCCTTTGTGAGCCATTCTGTCTTGACCTTGCCCTGGAACATTTTGCGGTTGTTTGTCCCAACTTCTCCATCTCCAGCACAAGATGGCGCCGTCCCTGCTTCTCTTCCGGGAGTTTACCTTGCCGCCGGCGCGAACGGGCACCCTATAGCAGAACCAGCCAACCAGCCTGCACCTCCTCATACCCCTCACTCCCTCAGCACATAAATACCCCTGTGTGAACAATAAAATTTTGCAGCTTGATCAGAACTCCTGTCTTGCTGTCTCCTTCGTGTCTCTTGTCCCTTCATTCTTCCCCTTCTAGGTTTGCTACCCACGCTGATGTGTCCTGCAGGACGGGACATCTGGCGCCCAACGTGGCTGTAGCTATTCCTTTGATTGCGGGGAGAACACTGTCCTCCGGGAAGGCTTGGGCCCAAGCAGAGTTCGCGATCGCCTTGGCAAACGCAACCGAGAGACAGATCCAGGAGGAGAGTGAGGACGGCGAATGGTGAGTGACCCACCCTGGGACAAGCAGTGTCGTCACATGATTTGTTTCTTTCAGGCCTCAAGGAGGCCCTCAAGACACGAGGGGCGCGTGTTAAGAAAAAAGACTTGAGGTCATTATTTTGTTACATAGGAGATTTATGTCCTTGGTTTCCTCTCGAAGGAACCATTGATGGTAAAAGATGGCTCCGGATCGGAGACTGTTTAAAAGACTATTATGAATCTTTTGGCCCCAAAAAGGTCCCTGTGACCACCTTTTCTTATTGGAACTTGATTAATGACATTCTCAAAAGTGCACCCTTTGATAATGGTACTTTAAAACTTGTTAAAATTGGGCAAAATGCTATGCAGACGGCTTCCCGCCCTCCTACAGGGGTCTCTGACGGTGGAGGACCCACGGATGCTGTCAAACATCTTCAAATAATCGAGCTTTTAAAACCCCAAATCCCTGAACTCACATATCACCCCTTAATGTTGCCTAAATCTCAGATTCCAGATTTAGATCCCAATACATTAGATATTTTGGGAAGTACCTTCTCCTTGCTTAACACTTCCAACCCCACCCTTGCTAAGGATTGCTGGCTTTGCATGACCACAGGAGAAATAATGCCCACGGCAATACCTGTTAACTCCGCTGTAAATAATCAGGATACCTGCCAATCTGGACTTCCGTTTAAAGTACAGCCTATGGATGCACCTACAGTATGCCTTCAAAGCAGGATGCAAAATAATTCTTATGATATTGACGTTGGGGTTAGTTCTTTTGGAAATTGCTCATCAGTTCTAAATTATTCCTCACCCACCCCAGCTCTTTGTCCCCCCAACGGTACAGTTTTTTTGTGTGGAGGAAACTCAGCCTTCCCCAGGCTTCCAGCAAATTGGACTGGTGGCTGTGTTGTTGCCTTATTACTCCCAGATATTACTGTTGTCTCAGGAGATGAACCTCTGCCCATTCCTAGCTTAGACACCTTAATTAAAAGACATAAACGGGCAATACAAGCCTTACCGCTCCTTGCCAGCCTTGGAATAACAGCAGCTATAGGCACAGGTACAGCTGGCTTAGGCACGGCTATACACTCTTACCGTCGCCTATCTCAACAACTTATAGATGATGTACAAACTCTATCTGGAACCATTAAGGATTTACAGGACCAAATAGACTCCCTGGCAGAAGTGGTCCTTCAGAACAGGCGAGGCTTAGATCTGCTAACAGCCAACCAGGGAGGTATCTGCTTGGCCTTAGGGGAAAGATGCTGCTTTTATGCCAATAAATCAGGCATAGTACACACCAAAATTAAACAGCTTCAAGAAGATTTAGAAAAGAGACGAAGGGAGCTATTTGAAAACCCCCTCTGGACTGGGCTTAATGGAATTCTACCCTACCTTCTTCCACTATTAGGCCCCTTGCTAGGTCTACTTTTAATTGTGATCATAGGGCCCTGCATTATAAACAGGCTGATACAATTCATTAAAGAACAAATTAACACCTTAGCCTCTAAGCCTATACAGGTCCATTATCATCGCCTGGATATGGAAGACCGTGCTCCTGAGACCTTCCTTTCAAGAGAAACTCGCTAAATGCTCCATCTGGGTTTCCAAATTTTCTCTCTGCCACCCCCTCTTCTTATATAACATTCTTGACCACTCATCGTCCATTGGGCCCTCCTCCACTGGGCCCCTCTGCTTGGGGGAGGCAGCACCCAGGGAGAGTGATCATAAAGGCTTTTCTAAACGAGGGTGCAGGTAAGACTGCAGGAGGGTGGATCCTAGGATCCCCAGACCCAAGACCTCTGTATGACATGCCCTGGTGCATGGCGGTTGGCATGCTCCTAAAAAATCTGCCTCCTCAAAAAACATGCCGAGGAGATTCTCTTGAGAACTTAGCAAGGACGCTTGCTTACAAAGCAAAAATGATCTCCACCCTGAGGAACTGGGCCTCTGTCATCCCCTCTCAATAAGCCGACATATTCTGGTCATGTTTGTATAAGAATAAGGGGGAAATGTCGGAGACAAGGCTCCCTTTGTGAGCCATTCTGTCTTGACCTTGCCCTGGAACATTTTGCGGTTGTTTGTCCCAACTTCTCCATCTCCAGCACAAGATGGCGCCATCCCTGCTTCTCTTCCGGGAGTTTACCTTGCCGCCGGCGCGAACGGGCACCCTATAGCAGAACCAGCCAACCAGCCTGCACCTCCTCATACCCCTCACTCCCTCAGCACATAAATACCCCTGTGTGAACAATAAAATTTTGCAGCTTGATCAGAACTCCTGTCTTGCTGTCTCCTTCGTGTCTCTTGTCCCTTCATTCTTCCCCTTCTAGGTTCGCTACCCACGCTGATGTGTCCTGCAGGACGGGACAGGAAAGGGGGTAAGAGGGTAAACACAGTGCAAAAAATATGTACACATGTATGTAAGTACAAAAATAATATCTGTTAAAACAATATCTGGAATGGGAGAGGGGGAATAAAGGAGAGTGGTGTATGGGGTGAATTTAATTATGATATATTTGATGCAATGTAAGAATCTTTGTAAATGCCACAATGTACCCCCACCCAGCACAACAATAAAGGAAAATAAAACACACGATGATTTGTTTCAAATGGATGAAAAAACCCATTAATTTAAAGATCCATCACATTCTAAAATCAAATTATATAGATCAATATAAAGAAATTTACAAAGCACAATTTTTGAAGAGAAAAATAAGTTTATCCTTTGATAGATTTTTAAAAAACTAATATGCTATAGAAAATGTTAATGTTTTTCTGAAGTTGGAAAACAGATATCAAATATATAAATGATATATCAAGTATATAAAGAGATATCACACTATAAAAATTTTGCTAAGGCATATTGGCATATTTTAGTAGGTAAAAAGTTGTAGCATTTAGAGACTATACTACAAAAACTTTAACCCAAAATATTCCATGTAATTCCTCTGCCTATATGGGGATTTCTAGGGAGGGCTAGGAGAAGGGACTTTTAATTTGAGTGCAAATTGCATCTAGAATAATAATAAATATTTGATATGAACATAAAATTTCTTATCTAATATGCATTTTAAATGTATTATGCCTTTACATAATACAGCAGGCATTATTACAATTGAAAAAAATCATATGCATTCTGTGCTCTAATCACTAAGTAACTCAGTAAGACCCAGAAATAACTCAAAATATTCTTGTAGTAATGAAAAATATTTTTTTAGAATTAATACTAACAGCAGTTAACATCTGACAAAAATGCCCTTGGCTTCTTCAAGTCAACAAACTCAAATAAAAGTGGTGCCTGATTTTCTGTGTAATTATTTGTCATTCAAAAAAGAATAAACTATTTCCCAACTTCCTTTGTAGTTAGTCATAGTAATGTGAGAGTCTTGGCCAATGGAATGCTGGCAGAAATAGAATCATAACAGTTCTTCCAATGTATATAAAGCAAAATATTATGTCTTTTTCCTCTTCTAATAACTGGCTACACATAGATGTAATAGTTGCGGATGGATTGTTCTGCATAGGTCAGGAAGTGTAAGCCAAATGTTGAGAGGGATAGAAAAAACAAACATAAATACAATAGAGACTTGGTCTTGCAATAATTATGAACTCACAATTTTTTCTCCATGTTTCTTCAGTAACAGGATAAACATAAAGTTCATTCTTAGTCTTTGTTAAGTAATCATTGTGTGGGGTTTTTCTCACTGAAGGATGGACTGGATCTTGGTATATTTTATTGTTCTTTTTTCGTAAACAGTTGTGTTTGGTTCCATAGACTATTTATTGAAATTGAAACATCAGACAAAACTTTACATAATAATAGAAGACTGTCTTCTGTAAAGATTTAAAGTAAGTGATATTTTGTTTTATTTTATTTTATTAGCATATGGTAATTGTACAAAGGGATTTATTATGACATTTCCATATCTGCATTTCATGTACTTTAATCATATTTGTTCTTTTGTCACTCATTTAAAATATTAGATAATTAATAAATATAGCAAATACTCAATACCACCAAACTGAGAGAACAATTTCTTTTTAATTTCCCGTTTTATCTCTTACTAATCTCTTTTCCCTCTCCCATCTACCATGACTCCATACCCAAGAAGAGTAATGACTGAATTTGGTGTTCATCTTTCCCAAGGTTCATACTTTTGCTACAAAGATGAATGATACTTTTTATGTTTGAATTTAAAAACTGTGAAACTGGACTGTATGTAGTCTTCTGCTAGTTGCTTTTCCTCTTGTTATTATAGTTTGTAAGATTATTCTGTTTTATTATTTCCTCTGCTTCATTCATTTGTACTGAAACAGGGAACTCCTGGGTGACTATTATAATTCATTTATTTGCTTTTCTCCCTGATGGTCATTTACATTGCTGCTATTTTCATATAAAAATCAATGTGATGAGTGCTTTTTGTGGCCAAGTGACATCTTCATTAGTGCATGTTTAATGATAGAATTTTTATGTCATGGGGTGTGTGTGTGTGTGATCATGTTTACTAATTTTTGCTAAATTGTATTGCAAAATTAAAGATTCTCCAAATGCATGTCAACACTTAACAGTACCAAATACTAAAAGTTAATAATTTATTAAGCATGAAATGCTTTTATTTTTACTTTATTTGAGTACAGTTTTCACAAGCAGTGTGGTAACTTTTTATAGTTATTTGGGTTTCACATCAATGAATTTCCTGTTGGTATCTTTATCTAATTGTTTATTTGTTATTTTCTTCATTTGCTGGATGAGACTATATTCCTTACTTGAAAATATTATAAATTAACTTTAACCCTAATTAAATATACACAAAAAGAACTTTTTCTTATGCTTCAGTGGTGTTTATCCTCTTATATAGAAATCTGTGTCCTTAAGTCAGAGTTTCAAATACAAAAACTTGAGAATGATAAACTTTTCTAATTTTACCTCTTATTCTTTCTTTCATGATTGGAGAATCTACCAGCTCAGATTCTGTAAAGGATAATGTTAATAGAAGGAGCAGAATTCTCCCTCCCTTTTTATTACTCTCCTGTGGCTGGTTGTAATGCAAGTTTCTCCTCAGGCTCTTGTAGAATTGCTGTCATAAAAATGCAAGGAGACCTTAGCAGCAAGAAAGATCAGCAGGGCAACACCGCTGTTCCTGCCCTATGCTGGTGACCATGCTAGCAGTCTTCCCATGGCTCCTTTGCCAACGGGTACCCTACACAATCACCCTGGGATGTTTTGATCCGCATGTGCTATTCATCAAACACAGGATTCATAGTCACTGACTGGTGTGAAATCAATCTACATGTATCCTTATTTTATATTTTTGTAAAGAGGCTTGGTTTTATCCTTTAAGGATTTAGGTTGTCTACGATATCTGCATGATTCAAAATTCAAAAGGAATAAAATTTCTTTTATTCCTTTTACACAAAAAAAATGACCCTCACTTCTGACTTCTCCCTTATTATCTCAGTCAATATTAACATTTCTACATATCATTCTACTGATGTTATACATGCCATATAGATAATATCCTCACTTAAAAAGAATCCTCATCATCTATTCATATGGATATATATTGTGGAAGACAAAATTATTTCTCCCAAAGATGTCTATGCCCTTATCCTTAAAACTGCTGAACATGTTAACTTACATGTTAACTTTACAGATATAATCAAAAGTCCTATCACATGAAAACTTAAGGATAGAGAATCTTAACGTTGATCAGGGAGAGGCAAGAACGTACAATGCATATTCTTATACAACTGCTAGTTTTCAAACCTATAGTTCAATACAGAGGATAAATCCTAAGATGTTGAACTGACCATTCACTGGGAATATGCATTTTGAATTGAATTGACTCCATAGAAGTTGTTTCAATTTATACTATATTTTAAATTTTCCTTTTTATGTCTTTGTGAATGCAGCATTTGTTGAACATTATTTTTATTTACTCAAGAGCACATAAGAGGAATCCTACTTTGAATTCACATATTTCTTGTGGTAACCAAACTTGAAAATCTATTCACATGTTTGAAAATTGTTTTTCTTTCTCATCCTGTGAATTTTCCTCCTCCGTTTGACTTCCTTTTTTCCTTTTATATTTTCTTCCAAGGTTTGGCCATGGTTATTTCTGCTGTGTTGATGACATTTTTCTTATTGACCTGCTAATGCATTATATCGCCAAGAAAAACAAACTCCTTTCTTTTTGGCTTTGGTTTTAGAATCTGTATCAATGTGGATTTTAAAAAAATACATTTATAGCTAAATTTATAATATTTTACTTTACTTTTTGAACTTGGAGTCTTAGTTCATATTTTAAAATATTTCCACCAATATAATTTTTAGACTTCTGTGGATTATGATTTTAAGATCTATGTCTTTGATCTGGTATTAGTCATTTTTGCATTATGATAAAAAATAACTGAGATAATCACATTATAAGAGATAACACTTACTTTGGATCACATAGTAGAGGTATTATGCCAGGATTTGTAGCCCCATTGCTTTGGGCCTGTGATAGCACATCACGATTGAGGTTCATGGTAGAGCAAAATTGTTCACCAAAGAGAGAAAAGGGGAAGAGAATAGGATCCTACTATACCCTTCAAGAGCATGCCCCCAATGATCCAAAGATTGCTCACTACACAGCACCTCTTAAAGATTCTACCCCTTCCAAAGGTGCATCCCTAGAGACCAAGCCATTACTATATGAACATTTGGGTGATACTAAGGCCCAAGGTATAGAGAACTGATTTTCTTCTAGTGGAAGTTATGAAAACTTTTCCTTATACTGTTTTTTTCTGGAAGACTATGTAGTTGAATATTGGCTACTTTATTGAATACTTCACATCAACTTTTAATTGGCCTTAAAAATAATTTCCTTTAAAATGCAGTGAATGTATTATATATATCTAAATGTTTTTAGCTTTAGTTTACATTAATAGTATTGATGTTGATTAAGATTTTATTAAGGACTGATGTATATTCTTTACATTTATGAAAAGATAGACATCTTAATCTAGCCTGGCAGGAGATGCAGTAGACCCCAGTTGAGCTGATTGTCTAGCATACAGCAATATATCCAGTGCCCACATTTGTCTATAGCCTATTTCTTTCCTCTCTGTTCCAGTCATGGTCTGATTGTACTAACAGTCATGCCATCCCATCACTCCAAATATGGTGTTGAAAATATAATTTAGCTTAGAGTGATTGTGAAGAGTAATGCCTTGTTCTGGCAGACCATATCTATCTCTGTTTTTTTGTTCATGGATTTGTATATTTAAACTTAGCTAGAGGAAAATAACCTTTCTTGCACACTGATTAAAATACTGAAAAAAATATATTGGCAGAGGCTTCCAGGGAGCCTTGAATTTAGTCAGTTGAAAAATGTGGCCTGAGGGGAAAAAAGTTGACTGACACAGAAAAAATGAGATGAAAAATTCCTGGATGATTTTGAATCTGTGCTGAAATTCATGGTAATCTAGGTTCTTGTTTTATTCAAAACTTGTTTATTATGTTTTATTCTGTGACCTTTATTAGTATCTTATCAGATCAGAGTTCACACCCTCCTTTTTTGTTGGCTTAATATTTTTTCTAACGCAGTGCTGGGGATTGAACCCAGATCCTTTTACATGCTAGGTATGTGCTTCACCACTGACCTATACCACACTCCATCTTCACTTAATCTTGGTTGATTTGAATGCTTAACATTTATGTAGCTATGGCTAAAACATGAATACTGCTTTAAAAAGTAAAGAAGTCTCTCTTATAAGAGTTGATCTTTAAAATAGATTGATCATTAATAATGCTATATGTAATTTATGTTAAATACTTTTATGTTAAGATGTTATGCCTAATAACTGTGTACATTTTGCTAGATGGTTCCATTCTGAAGGGACATATTCATTAGACTTAAGCCAGAAAGCTAAGCAAATTATTATCTGATGAATATAAAAGTAAAATGATATCATGTTACTTTCAAAATTCCAATGTTTAACACACAACTGCCAAGTGATTGTAGCAATTTTATTAATTAAATAGAATATTGCACATAAAGCAGATAGTGATTTGCTGGTACATCAAAAATAGCAATTATTCTATATATTAAGTGATATGTCAGACTGATTATAGTGTTCTCAATATCTTACAATGTTTCAATGTCTCATCAATTCCTGCTAATGTTTCCATGGGATGGTACTTGGTGTATATTGGAAATACAAAATATTTTTGTAAAATATTTAATGATTATTTGTGAAATAGTAAGAACTGAATATTGTCATTCTTATTCACCCTCAAAAACTGCTCACTCTCATATAAGAATCTGGAGCAAGATAGCCCAACATGTCTAATGCGTCCCATTGAATACACTTGCCCTTTCAAATTTTTTGGAATAATATGTAAAATTCTGAACAATTTCCTACTTGCAGCTGTTTCCTCATTCTAAAAAGATAAAACACAACCTATTTACGATAGCTTGAGTAGAACAAAATAATTTCAACATGACTTCTATTAATGAAATGCCTTGGGTGCCTCTTATTTTCCTCTTCAACAGGAGCCTAGTATAATTTGGATAGTGCTGTTAGGCATTACTTTCTCTCTAATGAATCATGTCTAGAAATGTCCCATACCAGGCAGTTTTCCATAAGTTTATTGTAATAAACAAACATGATGGGAATCAGGGCTCTTATTTCTGATAGATATGAATACAAAGGAAATGGTTGGATAAACATGAAGTATATTTAAGTTATTACAAAACCAAAGAGTTGGAAGATTGATGATTAAAATCCTTTGAAGCAGCTCCTTGACTGAACAACTGCTTTTTTACAAGTGTGAACTCCAGGGCTTGAACATTAAGTTCACAAAATAGGAGAAGCAGAAATCACATGGATGTCTCACAAAGAGTTTAAGGATAACATATTATCTTTACTAAATATGCTATAGTGATGTATATTTTCAATTTGAGTAGCATACAAATTTTCATTATAGAAAACAGAAAACATCATACACTCCTAGAACACATTCATGAACTAATAGCAGAAGTTCCCTTTTTGAGAAGCACTTAAGAAACTAAACTTCTTTTATTAGAAATTTAATTGATTATAAAGTATAAGTGAAATAACTTTGCATCTATAAACTGTATTTGTTTTAGCTAACCATAAAATTGAAAACAAAAATATTGAGAAAGTTTGGGACCCCACTAATTCTTCAAGTGTCCATAGACTTACTGTTATGGATCAAAAATTTGTGTGTCCCCTAAATTAATATGTTGAAGCCCTAACCATCAATGTGGTTGTATTTGAAGATATGACTATGAGGTTGTGATAGGGTTATGTAAGGGTAGAGACCTAGTCAGATGGGATTAATTCCCTTATAAGTAGAGTCAGCAAAAAGGCTATCTATAAGCCAGGGAAAGAAACCATGCCAGAGACCAGGTTGCATGACACCTTAATCTATCCTCCAGAACTAAATTTCTATACCATAGCCACTATGTTACTTTTTATGGAAGCCTGGTCTAGCTAGGATTGTTGCTTTTACCAACTGTATAATAGAGGGTAGTAAAGTGATTTTCAAGAAAAGACTGGAATAGGAGTTATATCTATATCTGAGAAGAGTCCACTCTTTTATGTCCCTTCAGTGGTTCTTTTACTACCCAATTTGGCTCTAAGGTATAAGTTCGAAACTCCTCCTTGTTACCTAGGGCTTATGAGACTCCTTGCCTGGAATCCATTTCTGCAGGGGTTCAGGGACTGAGCCATGTCCAGGACAGTATTCCACTCCTGTAATTGAGTGACCTGTAAGTGAAGACATCATTAGCTTGGTGAGTCATCCCTAAACCACCATCTATCCTCTCATCTGTCTCCTGGGCTCGCAACAGATAAAATCTTCATAGCACATCTCCTAGCTCACTAAAGGCAGCTCTTTCTGGAACTCTGCTAGACTCTATTTCTCACAGAGATTGAACCCAAACATGAACTGTAGGACCCTAGTTCCTTTACCTTGTCTTGTCTTCACTGCATATTAGGGCAAAGAAAGGAAGAAGGAAGGTAGGGAGGAAGGAAGGAAGGAAGGAAGGGAGGGAGGAGGAAGGAAAAAAGAAAGCAAAGAAGGGACTTTCCTTACATAATTTGGTTTCTTTTTTTTCCATAAGTGGATTTGATGATTCATCCAAGAAGCTTAATCAACCATCATAAAGGGACCTCAGCTATTAGAACGCAAACCTTAGTTATCCCATTTTGAGAAACAGAAGGATTTTCCTTTCATCCTGGATGGGAGTGAGCATAATTTTGTCACTTTTTGATGTCTTTCACACCTCTAGCAGTGGGTTGAAGAGCTTCTTTTTAAAATAATTAAACAGGAAGATCAAGCAAGATGGTGTATTGCTGACATCCCTAAACCCCAGTAGTGACTAATTATCCTGAAGAAGGAAGACTGGGGACCCCAAAAGACACCCATACCCAGTGAGAGCAACACTGTCCCCAAATCCACAAATAAAGAAGCAACTAACCATGGGAAGACTGCAGCTCATCACTCTCAATCTCCTGCTCCTGAAGTCTCCACACAGCTCCAGGCTCCATTACTCTGTGCTGAGTTGTAAGTACTGCTTCCCAGCACACATAGGAGCTTGGAGTTCCATGCTTCCCCCTGCTACACACATGCTACCCTTCTCCCTGAAATGCCAGGCAAACCTGGACCCCTGCATAAGCAAGACCCAAGGTTCCTCTTCCTCCATGGGTAACAGAAGGTACAAGTCAGCAGGCTTGGTTCCCCTGTGCCTGCAGTGCTATTGTACTTGCTCCTGGAAGCCCCCACCCAGCAACACGTCTCAGGGTTCCCACTTTCTGCAGGTTTTGTTCTCCCATGATTGCAGCAGCTGCTGTGGCTCCTGGAAGCCTACACCCTAGTACAAGCAGACCTCAGGTCCTCTGCTGCCTTGGGCATCAGATGATTCAAGCCCTTTGGATTTGCTGCCCACCAACATCTTCAACTTGCTACTCAGTGCCAGGAGCCCATCACCACACAAGCAAGTGAACCCCAGGTCCCATACTTTGTTCTTCTGATGGTGCCAGGAGGTTTCCTTCCCCACAGAGCACAAAGGCCAAGTGCTCACTACCAAGCCCTCCTGCAGGAATGCTCCTGCTACCCTGTCAAAGAGTGGGAACATAGCTTCTCCACTGAGTGGTAATCTCCCATTCTGTGGGTGCCAGGAGACCTGCTTTCCTAAGATGCAAAAAGGCCCAGTGCTTCCCTTTGTGCCTGACCACAGGAGAGCCCCCACTTCTCTGTTAAAGAGTAAAAATGCCAGATTCCACACTGAAAGAAGGAAAGCTGTAGCTTACTACTCAGTGAGCCTACATCCTGAGATGCACAGAGGCCCCATGCTCCCCATTTGCCTGGTAGCTGAAAAGCCCCTGCTCCCCTGTCAAAGAGCAAGAATGCCAGATTCCCCATGGGAGGGAGGAAAGCTGTAACCTACTACTCTGTGGACAGGACCAGAAGGTCTGCTTCCCCAAAATGCACAGAGACCTAGCACTTCCCACCATACCTGCCTGTAGGAGAGTCCAGTCTCCCCTGTCTAAGAGCTGGAGCATCTGGAACCCCAGCTTCTCCACTGAGTGGCAGTCTGCTACTCTGCAGCTGTCAGGAGGTTTGCCTCACAAGATGCACAGAGGCCTAGCACTTCCAAATGTGCCTGACAGCAGGAAAGCCCCAGCTTCACTGTTAAAGAGTGAGAATACCAGATTTCTTCCTGAGGGGAAGAAAGCTGAAACCCTCTACTCTGTAGGTGACACCAGAAGGCTTGCTTCCCCAAGGTGCACAGAGGCCCAGCACTTCACACTGTGCCTCCCTGTTGGAGAGTCCAGTCTCTTCTGTCCAAGAACTGGCATCCCAGCTCCTCCACTGAGTGGCAATCTGCTACTCTGCAGGTGCTAGGAGACCTGTCTCCCACAGTACACAGAGACCCAGTGGTCCCCACTGTGACTGCAAGAGAGTCCCCTCACCCCCATCAAAGAGTGGGAACTCCAGGACCCTTGCTGAGGAGAGAAAAGAGGTAATCTGTACCACAAAAACCCTGCAAGGGGTAACATTTCCAGCATGCCCCTCTCTGAGGAAAAACCAGGAGAAAAAACTCAAAGCCCCAACTACAGGAAGGCATGGGATTTAAATCCTAACCAAAAACAATTCCAATGCTGGAGGCATCACAATACCTGAACTCCAAACTACACCTACATAGCCATAACAATAAAACAGCATGGTACTGTACAAAAACAGACAGGGAGACCAATGGGTCAGAATAGAAGAGCCAGACACATATCAAACTGATCTTTGACAAAGCAGCCCAAAAAACATAGTGGAGCAAAAACAGCCTCTTCAACAAACGTGGTTGGGAAAACTGGATATCGACATGTAGAAGATTTAAACTAGATCCCCGTCTTTCACCCTGCACCAAAATCAACTCAAAGTTATCAAAGGGCTTAATATAAGGCCTGAAACTTTGAAGCAACTCCAAGAAGCAGTACCAAATACACAGGAACAGACAGATACAGGGAACACTCAAAAGACCTAGCATCTAAAAGAAACAATGAACAAATGGGAATGCATCAAACAAAAGAGCTTCTGCACAGCAAAGGAAACAGTCACCAGACTCAAGAGATAACCCTCAGAGTGGGAGAAAAATCTTTGCCAGCTACTCATCTGATAAGGTACTAATATCTAGAATTTACAGGGAAATCAAACAATTCAGCACCCAAAGAATCAACACTTCAATGAAGAAACAGGCACATGAATTCTCAGAGGAAGAGATACAAATGGCTAGTAAACACATGAAGAAGTATTCAACTTCCCTGGTTATAAAACAGATGTAAATCAAAACAACATTTAAATTTCATCTCATCCCAATTATACTGGCCATAACCAAGGGTAATAACAACAAATGCTGGTGAGGATGTGATGAAACAGGAATCCTTATACACTTCTGGTGGGAATGCAAACTAGTAAAACCACTATGGAAAGCAGATTGGAGATTCCTCAAAAAACTAGAGTTAGAACTGCCATATGATCCAGTGATACTGCTCCATGGCATCTCCCCAAAGGAATGTAAGATGGGATACAGTAGAGACACCTGTATGCTGATGTTCATCACTGCAGTATTCACGATAACCAAGCTTTGGAAACAGTTCAGGTGCCATACCACCTGAATGGAATAAGAAACTGTGATATACTTAGAAGGCAGAGATGAGGAGGATCGCGGTTCTAAGCCAGCTAGGGAAAATAGTTTGTAAGACCTTATCTTGAAAATATCTAACACAAAAAGGGCTGGTGCAGTGGCTCAAGGTGTAGGCCCTAAGTTCAAGCTCTAGTACCACAAAAAAAGAAATTGTGGTATATATACACAATGGAGTATTACTCAGACATAATGGATAATGATATGTAGTTTGAAGGTAAATTGATGCAATTGGAAGACATCATGTTAAGTGAAGTAAGCCAAAGTCAGAAACACAAAAGCCACATTTTTTCTTATATATAGAAGATAGATCAACATACACACAAAACAAGCATGCTCATAACAAACTCAGATGTAGAACTTGTTTGTAACAGTGGATCTACTCTATGGAACTCAGGGAAGGAAGGAAAGGAAAAGAGAATAATAGAACATCAGCAATATTGTATAACATAAGATGTGAAGGTAGAGGATATAAGGATATGTATTGAAAGCTGTTGAAAAATGGGGGTGTGAGAGGTAAAGGGGTAAGGAAGAGTAATGGAACAGGTTGAATGGACCAAAGTAAAATATACCCACAGTGGGCATACATTGAGACACCTCTTTGAACATTAATTTAAGTATTAATAATTAAATGCCAGGAGTGTAAAATAGATACAGTGTGTGTGGTGGGGTGCTAGTGAGAGGGGGAAAGGTGAAGGAAGGAGATTAAGGTTGACGGTATGTGGTAGATGGATCTCATATACCTATATGAAACAAAACTAAGGCACCTCTTGCAATTGCTTTAAGTGGGGTGGGGAGCAGGTTGAGGGGGAGAGACAATGGGGACAATGTAAATAATGTTTAATATAAGTCTAATTGATTGTCACTATGAATTCCCCTGCATAATGAATATATCCTAATTAAAAATTTATAAAAAGTGAAATAAAATAATAAAACTGGAAATAAAAAGCAACATGCATCATCTGCATTTCAAGAGCTGATACACTTATTTTTTCTGAAGTTTTGGGTTTTTTTTCTTCATTTTCTATATTAGCCCTCTTTGAAAAATCAAGCTAGTTAATCCAGTTTGCATTCTAAGGCCTAGTAAAAGTACAGAGAAAATACTTAGTAAAATTTTGCTTAATAAATGAATAAGTGTTTCCATTCCCTGAGCGTAAATGTTTCCTCTGGAAGAAACAACCAGAGGCTCCCAATGCCTTTTGCTTATGTAATTATTCATACCATTCCTTTGCAATTAGTAGTATATCCCCAGAAATTTCAACCTTGTGGCTCTATCTGTGCTATCTGTGATGATTCAGTGCCTTTTTCCACCTTGTGTCTTCACTTCACTGCTCAGAGTACCATCCTGGCCCACTTTCACTGGCAGCCATGACTCCAGGAAGAAAGAACCAGAGTAGTCACGGAGAGTAGAACATGCCATCCCAAAATATGCCACTTTGACGTAATGATTATTTTGAGCCAAAAACACTTGAAAAATACCTTCTTTTCTTAATCACTAGAGGTAGAATTCCCATGTGGAAGATACTCTCTTTTATAGCAAAGGAAATTTAGCATTCTTATCTCCAAGGTCAAGAAGTTGAGGCTGAGACCTTTTAACAGACCTCATTATTCCTGTCTTCTTTTAGCCTTCCCACATATTTACTATCCATAATTTGTTTCCTTTTTCAATCTACTATGTAAACATTTAAGTTTTACCACTTTCTTGAGTCTTCCCTTCCTTACGAGAGCTATTATGTGACCTACAACTTGCATAAATATGTTTACTTTCTCTTGTCAATCTGTTTTATACCAATTTAATTCTAAGGACAACTTAAAAACCCTAAGAGGGTAGAGGTAGTTTTGTCTCCCCCACAATAATATTTTCTAATCTCCCAGAGAAAGTGAACTAAAGTCTCCTCAAAAAAAAAAAAAAAAAGTCCACTTTTCCAATCTTTTTTGGGACTCTTTCCCACAGTCCCGTTCTGGACTTGTTGGTTTTCTTCTTGAAGGAAGCAAACAAACTTCAATTCAGCGCTTGATCCTCACTTTCCTCAGTGGTAAGGGGCATGAGTTCCTTAATTCACACTTAGGTACCAAAATGTAAGAAAAAGATCTTTTTTGTCCTATGGCCTCAGGAAATATATGTGGTCTGGAGAGCTACATTTCAGCAGTATTTGTTAGCAGGACATTGGAGGGATGGAAGTTAGATTCCTCCCTTTAGACCTGAGGCTATTCCAAAGTACAACTGTCCTGGTTCTAGGTAAATCTATGGCATTCCCTCAGAAACGTGTTTTGAAAGCTTCTCACGTGATTCAATGTACGTGCTTGATAGTACTCCTGCCCACTCACCACTGACCAAATGTTCCTGACTTTAATTGTTAACCTTCCACCAACCAAGTTTCTTATTTATAAACAAGTCCCTTAACCTTCATAACTTTTATAAACTGCATAAAATACTCTTTCCCCAAATATCTGGGAAGTTTAAATGATATAAAGTATCTACAAGGCATAGCATGGGCATCCAATAAATGAAATCATTATTATAAGGCTAAGCATTGTGACCATGTTCTCAGGAATAGATGAAAAAAGTTATCCATTCATTGTGACAATGAACAGGAAAAAACCTCTTTTACAGAAAGGTAGAATTTATGCTACTTTGAAATATTTTGTTCAGGAAAGGCTCATTTGGTCAAAAGATGGTCTTAGAATGAAACCTAATAAAATATAGGCTAAGTTCATATGGAACGAGCTATCGCATAACACAATGAAATTCAATTTAATTCTTTTCCTAAGCTTATAAATAAGTGCTGCAGTTGCCTTTCTCTATTTAAAGTGCTTTCAGCCAAGACAAACAGCTCAAGTCCTTTTCTTTTCCCTTAGTCACTCTTAAATGAACACCTTAGTTATTTCTGACATCTCTAATCCAACCTGGAGTCCTCCATATATTCTATAGCTGCTATTTATTTTCCCCAGAGTCTAATAGCTCCTGTCTTTCTAAAAGATTAATTCAGAATCCCCTTCCAGATTTCTTACTCATGGTTGCTTCCAGTTAGGGAATTTATTTCAAAACCCATCATGTTATAAGCAGTATACTAAAGCCTCTTCATTCATGAAAGGGATATGAGGCTGAAATAAAAATTTGCCTCACACTATTTTCCAACTAAAGATGAAGCAACAATTATAGAATCCATACAGGGTTGTATTTTACAAATGTTGCACTGCCTCACAGATGGCTGCAGTTTACAGCATGATAGAGGAAACACTGTGAGAGCAATGACTTCATGAAAATTCAGATTGAGAATCACTTAGTTTCCTAAGCCAGGGAGTCCATACCCCCCATCCCAGTGCTGTCTCATAGAGCAGAAGTAAGTTGGTCAGCAATGATTTTCATGGATTAGCACTGTTTTCTAGAGTGATTCTTCTTCTTACCTGTGCCTGTGGCTGTTTTCTTCCTTTTGGAAGACTTATGGTATTTTTAGTGAAGTACTATCCAATTCTTTGGTAATGCATTCAATTCAGATATAGAGTAACAACAATACAACTGATAAAGACTATAAGTATGTTCTGCAAGCAATGCTGGATAGGAGACTGATATGTGATTTAATAGGAAGTTCTAACTTAATGGAGCTATCTTATAGATTGAATGGTATATGAAGAACACATGGTATGTAGCTAAGAGAGAAAACAATATTATAATATATGTCTTTAGTCATTTAAATAAGGATTTAAATTATTGCAAATTAATAAGAATTCAATACATGGCTCTAATTTTATTATGTGAAGGTATGTATATACTATACACACAGTCATGTTTAATTATTTTCACATTCAATAGTGTGAGTTCAGATATTACCAATTAAATGTTATTGCTTTAAAAAGTCACCCCCTGTTAAAATCAACTTCCGATGTACTGGATGTTTCTTGAAACTTCAATGAATTCTCTTTTAACTTTAAAGTGACTCATATACTTATCTTGGGCATTTAAATTATATATAGTCTATAGAAACGAAATTTTTTAACCTCTTAATTTTCTTTAATTTGTCTTCCTTTTTAAAAAATGTATTTTATAATACAAAGGAACACGTCACATGAACATGTAAAATATATTGAATCCTTTATAAATATTTAATGTTCTACTATGAGTTGGGCATTTTTCTAGATACTAGGAATTTAATAATAAACAAAAAACCTCATAAACCTTCTTATCCCAATGTAACTTATATTCTAGTATGAGCTCAGTTGTGAATGTTATAAGATTTAAAGAGGAAGAAAAACAATACGAAGGAAGAAGAAAGTATTTTACAGTATGGGAGGAAGGAGTGATAATTGTAATTTTTAAATAGGATGGTCAAGGAAGGCTGAGAAATGTGACATTTGCATGAATATTTGAAAGAGGAAAGAGATGAGCTAGGAAAATATCCAGGGAGACTGTTCTTGGCAAAGTTCATAAAAGGTGGCACAAAGGCTCTCAGGAAGGAGTATGCTGGCATATTTTAAAGGTGGTACACAGGGCAGATACTGGAGTTAAGTGGGAATGTTAGAGAATAATAGGAGAATATAGGAAATAATCCCAGGAGGGCTCACGTGGGGTGAGGGTGAAGAGCCATTCTGAACAGCCCCTTCTAGCCTTGTAAGGCTATCACCTTTCACTTAGAGAGCTGGGTGAATGAAGGAGGGAACTGAATACAAAATTATGTTTCAAAGGGACTCTGTCCTCTTCACTGAGAATATAGAGGAGAGAAGAGAGACTGGTTAGGAGACTATTATAATAATTTAGGTGCCAGTGTCTTTAATGAAATACTCTACAGTACTAAAAAACTTAAATTAAAAAAATATTTCTTTACTCATTTCCTAATTACTCCTTCCCTAATTAATTCTTTCTCAAAATGAATTCCCTCTGTACTTCTGATTCCTTCTCCTAATGAGCATTTCCCAGTAATATTCCATTTCAGCATTGTGATACTGAGTTTTGAACTTAGGGCTTTGTGCTTGCCAGGCAGTGCTCTACTGTTAGAGTCACGCCGCCAGACCAGGTGAAAAGGATATAGATCTTTCACCCCATAGCTTTCTATCAGGGACTCCCACATATCAATGATCAGAGATCTTTTCTTTTGAAATATATTTTTTTTCCTGTGAACAGATTCCTTCAATATTCTACCTGCTGAGCATGGTTTGACAATCAAGGTTCTAGGGGAAGTTGTGATTAAGAAAGGAAAACTACCAGTATTCAGAAAGCAGATTAAACATTCCTGATTTTGTGCCTGAGCTTTATCTGTGCACCTGGCGTTTCTGACTATGGAGTGATCCTGCTTAATTCCTCCAGAGAATCAGCCATAAACCATGACACATTGTTTTTCTGGTGAGGGAATATGGGGAGTCAACTGCCTTCTAATACAGCTTTTGTATGGATCAGTTTTCTTAGGGCTCTGCAGGGTGAAGTTCTCATCATTATCACTGTAGGGACCTCAGATTCTAATTACTCTTCTGTATTTAGTCAATCATTATCATTCTCTCCCCTTTCTCTATTTCTGACTCCAAATTCATTCAATTCTCATTACCTTATAAATTTAAACATTTAAAAAATTAACTTAGTCTCAATTAATTGGAGTTTCTGAAGATAAAATGTATGGCCAATTGTAATGGTAAATTTTAAGTATCAGCTTGGCTGGGCTGTGGTATCTTGATATTCAGTCAAACATTATTCTGTTTGTTTATATTAAAGTGTTTTAGGAAGATTAACATTTAAACTAGTGGACCTGGATTAAGCAAATTACCATTCATAATGTGTGTGGGGCATACCCAATCAGTTAAATGTTGTAATAGAACCAAAACAGACTTCCCCTGAACAAGATGGAATGCCACCATTAGAAGGCCTTGGGAATGAAACTGCAGTTATTCCCTGGATTTCAAGCTGCTGGATTGCTCTGCAAATTTTGGATTTACCGACCACAAAAGTGTGTGGGTCAATTGCTTAAAATAAATTTTTCTTGCTCTTTCTCTCTGTGTGCTCCTCAACTTGTGATGGAATTATATCCCAATAAACCCATTTCAATTTACAGGTAGAAATTAGAGTAAATTGAAATTTTAATACACCTAACCTACCACCATCATAGCTTAGCAACACAACACAGCGTAGAATATCAGTTATTCCCCTTTGTGGCCATGTGGCTGGCAGGGAGCAGCATTGTAAGTGAGTATTCACAGATTGCAGCCAGGAAACAACATTTAAAATTCCAAGAGTGATTTCTACTGAATGCATATTGTCCTAACACCATTATAAAATCAAACAATGCTAAGTTGGGGAATATCTGAATATGTAATTCTGTTGGCTTGGTTTCTCTGCAGAACCATGACTAATTCACCAATCCATCATTCAAAAATATAAGCCAAAGAATTTCTCCTTTTTCTTCCATTCATTTCCTGTATAGATGATCCTGTTCTTCCTTCTTATAAAAACCTGATTTGGGTATTTTAATATATATTTGAACACAGGTGGACCCCAAGTAATAGTTGAAGTAAAGATAATATTTAAAAATGGGCCATCAGTTAAATAATTTTATCATCCTAGTGTTTCCTTAATAAGGCTTATTCCTGCTTGTTTTGCCAGATGTGACAACTGCATTTCATACTACAGGCTAATGAGCACTTGAAAACCCAGTATTTTATAATTTTCTACCTATTAGAAATATAGCAATGCTATTGTCCACTAATTTAATTAATTACCTCTTTGTTGAAAAGACCATGTCTGCAAATACATTTGGTCTAGAGCTCAATTTACTTGTAGATTTTTCTCTCAATAGATAAATTTTGTATTTTTAATAATCTGATTTCTAAGTAAAACTATTTATAATATCTGATGATACATTAGTAAATGCCTTCTAATAAAATTAGCTTTTATTTGCTGGTGGATAAGACCAGTTCTCTATTCTTTTCATTAAGATATTAAAGCTAAAGGAGAAAAGCTATTCTTAAGGTTAATGGATTTCTTTAATGTACTATATACATTAAAGAAATGTAAATCATCCCTGGTATACCAGACATTAGGCTAAGCTATGATAAATATAGCCATTGAAAACCTCCTGGTACAACTCTAGCGTGGTAACACGCTGGGCACAAGGCAGTGTGATAGGAGCCACAATAGAGAGAAGCATAGCGTGCCATCAATGCAGAAAGATGGGAGTGACTCATTATCACAGAGAGCCAGGGAAACAGAAGATGCTTTTAATAAGAAGGGAAATCTAATCTCTCTGGGATGATGATTTTCTAGGTTGGGAATCTGAAGAGTACATTCTGACATATTCCATGCATAAAAATATACAGAACAATTAATTCAATGAAGGCAACAGGAAAATTCCAATAGGTCTATTGATGCAATAGAATTCACAAATTGCCAAGAGTATTTTGGGGAGAGAGGCTAACTAATGAGGGAGAAATATCTTAGAATCTTCAAAATTTCCAGGACTTGACTACTAATGGATGCTGCTGGTCTTTTGCTCACATGTGCTCTCCTATTCATGCAAAGGGTGCCAGCTGACAGCACTTGCAGTTCTTTGATGGAGGATTTTCTTTCATCTCTGAAGCTTACTTTGCAGGTCAGAAAGGCTGCAGAATTACTGCCTCCTGAGTTCATATGTTAACCACTGCTCTCACAAGCTGATGTGCAAATACTCCTGCTTCCTCTCACATTTATGCTCAACCTTGAAGAGCATATATTATTGGGGCTCCTAGAATTCCTATAGCTAGTTTGGGCTCCAGTCCCTCATAATTAGATCCTTTGGATGGCATGGCAATACCCATGATGGCAAACAGCATGCTGTAGTATTACAAGTAGGAAGGAACTCACCATGCTGAGTTGTGTTGGAATACAGGTAGAAGGAAATACCTAAGTATATAACATCTCTAGTATTTTAGAGATGAAAGACAATTGTAAGGCTTCATAGTCCACTGGCTGTTGTTAAGATGATAAGAAAGAGTGGTTTCTTTAAGATGAATTTGTTTTTCATATCTCTGTTCTTTTCTATTGTTCTGTGATTTCATAGTTTAATTATGAAAGGATAATTTTACTTCATTTAGTTTATTTTCAGTAATTTAGAGTGTCCTCTGTCCCCCAATGTGCAAATTATGGCTCAATATTGTTGTAGTATAGTGTACATGAGAAAGAGTTGGCAGAAGTTAATTCTGGGAAAGTAATTAGATACCAATTTGTGAAGGACTTTACAGTTTATACAGTACTCAATGAGATGCCCTTAAATGAGTTTTAAGCATTGGAGTGATGGGTCCAGTCACATGATTTTGAAAGCCAGTTAAAATGGCTTGAAGAATTGAGAGCAAAGGATAACAAAATGGTTAAATTCATCTTTGTGATCTAGAAGAAGATCTGAAGAAGGCCATTAACAATTGGATAAAAAGAAGTTAGGACAGATACAAGAAGATGAAAATAGCAAAGTTGAGATGTTCAACTTTGGTAGTTAATTGGATATAGGAGATAAGTAAGAAGTGAGAGTCCTATTAAAATAGGTTTGTTCTTATTTTTTAGTTTATTTCTCAACTGCATTATCTCTCAGTTTCTGCTGCCTGTGACTCATTAAGTTCTAAAAAGAGGCCAGACATACTGGCTGACAACTGTACCCAGCTACTTGGGAGGTGAGATCCAGAGGATCAAGGATCAAGGCTAGCCCTATGAATAAGGTAAGTGAGACCTCATCTCAACCAATATTCTGGGTTTGGTGGCATACACCAGTCATCCTAGCTATCCAGGAGAAGTAAATAAGAGGGATCATGGCCCAGGTCATCCTATAGAAAAAATGTGAAAGTCTATTAGAAAAATAACTAAAGCCAAAAAGGATGGGCACATGACTAAAGAAGTAGAGGGCCCGCATAGCAAGCATGAAGGTCTGAATTCAAACCCAGTACATCAAATAAAGGAGAATCTGGTTTTAAAAAACAGGACATGTAAGAATGCTAATGGCAAATGTTGAGGCAAGAAGGTATATTAAAAAGCATTTTGACCAGGAACTAGAGAAAAGGTTAGATCAAAAAGAATTAACCTAGAAGGCAACACACACGTACAGGAAATTAATGTGAGTCAACTCCCTGTATAGCTATGCTTATCTCAACCAGGAACACTTGTTCTTCCTATTATTGCTTATACTCTCTCTTCAACAAAATTAGAGATAAGGGCAAAATAGTCTATGCTGGGTATTGAGGGGGTTAGGGGGAGAGGGAGGGGGCGGAGTGGGTGGTAAGGGAGGGGGTGGTGGCAGGGGGGAGAAATGACCCAAGCCTTGTATGCACATATGAATAATAAAATAATCAAAAAAAGAAAAAAAAAAGCATTTTGAAACAAAGGGCAAAAGTTCATACCCTCCAAATGGATATACTGTATTTGTACTTTGATTGTAGTGACAGTGCACAGATGTACACATATGTTCAAACCTATACAACTGTGTGTGGAATGTGTGCAATTTTGTGTACAGTAATTATACCTCAGGAAAGCTTTTAAAAAGTTCCAGAGTCACATATTTTCTAAGGAATTGAGCTAAAACTAGTTTAGATAGCTTTGAACACCTTCCCCATATCTCAGAGTTAAAAACTCCTGCAATTGTGATGTACTCCCTCATCAGTACTACTAAGGAGGGGGATATGGTGTATGTCAAGTCCATTAAGAGGCTATCTTCCTGAATGTAGAAAACCCAATAAATTTTAACAGTATAAGTCATATATATGTGTGTTTTTCTATTATATGTAACACAGATAATATATTTTCATATATAAGATAACATATTTTATATGGCTTACATATTTATATTTTATAATTTTATGATATGGGATTTATTTAATAGCTTTTCTATACATATCAAAGCTGAGACATAAGATATAACAAACAGGAGAAAGGAGAAATTGCTGAGTTGGGAATGAGTCATCATTCTACTCCCAGGGTTTCTGAGGACAAAGGACTTGAGTGTTTCCTATGGGTAAGATAGGAAAAGCACCCCATGAAAGAGAACCATTGTGAGACTGACTTAGAGAGTTTGTTACATCTGAGAGACTTGTAAGATTTTTATGCAGAGAGGACAGGAGATAACTGGAATTAAAGAGTATGAATTAAGTGTATGAGATCACAGCAATAAAAGTGAGTGAAATGAGTCAGGAAGAGTCTGCATATAAAATCCTGAAGAGCACCAGAAATGAGGTGATGATAAAAGGCAGCTTAGGCAAGGTTAGGGAGACAATGACAATCTAACCCTGTGAGGATACACAAGCAATGACACAGCTCCTCTGGTTAAGGCTCTGTTTTCTCTTCACAAACACACATTTGAAGAGTTTCCTAGGTGTTGAGGTGCAGCTCAGTGGTAGAACATTTGCCTAACACGTGCGAGGTCCTGTGTGTGATCCCAGTGGCCTGTAGTTGCTGCCTTTTCTTATTCATATATTAATATCTCCTCTATCCACTCCTATTTGAATTTGATGTATGTAGAGTTGGCCCTCTGTCCCTGTGTCTGTAGGTTTCAAGTCTGTGCATTCAAATTTGGAAAAACAAAAATTGATTTTGTGCTGAACATGTACAGACTTTTTATTTCTTACTGTTTTTCCTAAGTAATACAGTACAACAACTATTTAAATAGCACTTACATGGGAGTAGTTATTATAAGTAATTTAGAGATTATTTAAGATACATGGGAAGATGTGCATGGGATCTACGCTATTTTATATAATGGACTTGAGTATCTTTAGATTTTGATGTCTGTGGGGTTCCTGGAACCAAATTCCCATGGATGGTCCTAACAAAGGCTACTAAAAATCTGGGTGGTGGTAAGTCCAATGGCTGCTTTCTCTTATTTTTCATTTGGACTGTCAATGGCCTTTGATTTCAGGTATTTCCTTTATTTCTCGGCCTCTGTTATTTACCATCCTCTGATTTCTCTTGGCTATTCTTCTGAAGACTTCTTTAGGTGATCTGCCTCTATTACTTAAACTGTAAATATAGGAATAAGCCCAGAGTCTGGTCTTGGCCACTTTCCTGTTACTATCTGCTCTTTGTCCTGACATAATATTCATCCCTAGATAATATCACTAGGTTTAACTGTCTTTTACATGCTGATTAGTACAAAATGCTGTCTCCATTCCTTTCTCTCATCCTTTCTTCCCTCCTCCTTTCTTTCTTCACTTTATTCTTCTTTCTGAAATAGCCGTTTTAATACTTATATAGTATCAGGTGCTGTGAAATAGACACAAAGAGTTTAATTTGAATTAAAAAGAGAGTTGACAAGAGGCAAGAGGGAAGAGAAATTGCATTTATGCCAAGTAAATCAGTAGCAGCATCCCTAATGGGTTTATTACAGGTACTGTGTTAGTCACAAACAACAAAAAGGACTCTGCATAACACAGAAAAGGAGTTTGCAGAAATGTACAGAATATCTCACAGAATCTACAGAAAGGTTAGATATGGGTTATAGCAATGAGCAAGGCAGAGCCAAGACAACCCAGCCATTGCCAATGGTCATCATACTCCTATTACAGGGACCAGAGGAATCTTTCTTCACTGACCTTTCCCTTTGCTTCACCTCTCGAGAATCAGACAGGCTGGGTGCTGCTGGCTCATGCCTGTAATCCTAGCTACTCAAGAGGCAGAGATCAGGAGGATCACAGTTTGAAGCCAACCCGAGGCAAATAGTTCACGTGACCCTTGGCTCAAGTTGTAGGCCCTGAGTTCAAGCCCTAATGCTACACAAAAAAATAAATAAATAAAAAAGAACCAGACAAGGTCATCTTATTGGTGAGACTCAGATCACATAGCTGGTGGGAAAAGAAATACTTAACCTCTTTTCAGTTTTTGTGTAAGGAAGTGGGGTTGCCCAGTGTCTTTCTTTGGATTCCCTCAAACTTGTGCATGAATGTAAGCATCCCCAAATCCAATATGCACTACAGGCAGTTCTAGAACAGTGAAGCTTTATAGAATGGTGGAGATGGAAGTGATTGTGGATCTCTGGGCTCCCATTTATAGTTATTTCTTGAATCACTGAGTGAGTTTCTGTAGATTACTCACCCCCAGCAGACCATTCAATTACTCACTTCTCTATAAAGTGAGGCTGTTGCTTCTGCATGTTTTCTAGGCCAACCCAGTGCTATGATTCTCTAGGCAGCAGCTTAAAACTGAAGGAATTCATCAGGAAGCCAAGTCATACCCAAGTTTGCAGCACTTTATCACTTATGACCCTCCTTGCAAGCCCTTAGAGGATAACAAAAATGGGAATATCTTCACTGGCATTATGAAGGTAGAAGAATACAAATGATAAGTAGCAAAGGTTATTATATACACTGGTCAGATGAACTGACATGAGATTCAGAGAGAAAATGTGCAAACACTGTGGTTATGTTTATTCTCTCAGAACAAAAAAAAAAGATGCTCAGGGATCCAGAGTTCCCTCTCAGCAGACAGTTCAATAGAAACAAAGAAAATATCATAGTGCAAAAGGCAGGATATGTCAAGTCAACCCAAAAATCAGTTGGAGGTAGCAGGCTAAATGAAATTAAGGTTTCTGTTCTACAGAGATGTCTCCAGTGCCAAGAGATTCTGTAAAAACTAGTACAGACTATAAATGACAAAGGGCTCATCTTTATGACATTATCATAGGCTATAGAACCAGTAATCCTGAAAGTTGTAATACCCACTATGTTTTTTTTAAATAATAAATACTAGGAAAGAAGGACAAGAAAATAAGTTAAATTTAGGTCTTTGATGGGCTAATACACTTGGAAAAAAATAAGTTAAACCTGAAAATCAAAAAATTGAATCACTCATTTTGGCCAAAGATGAGTTCAGTAAATTCAAATTACAAGCTGGGATTTGAGATCTTATTGATATTTCACAGCATAATGGAAGTTGATATCCAGGAGGAGAATCTTTTTCTACTGGCACCAATTATTTAGGGTAGGCTGTTCAGTTTAGGAATCAGTGAATAGTAAGAGCTCAAACTACTTAATGGCATACCAGGAAATCTTTTAGAGAAGCACCTACAATCTGTTTTCTTAGAAAATGCTTATTTGATACAGTTTTACAATACTGTTTTATTTTATATATAAAGAATGAAAAATCTTGAATTTCAGAGAGATATTTAAGACCATGTATATTTTTGTGACCACTATATAATTTTACTGTTTTTCTTTTCATGATTGAGGAATAGATAACACATTGCATTTTTTACTAATACTATGTTACCAAACCCTTCTAGTGGGAATGAAAAGACATTTTTTAAGTGATATTTTTTTATTGTACTAAAGGAACTGAGAATTGGGGAAATATCTTGTTATTGAAGAGAATAGAGAGAATAAAAATAAAGAACTAAATGTTTTTATGGCACATTGACCTTCATGTTGAGGTGCTAAAGCTACCACATGTGTCCTTTAGTCATTGTAATGCAAAAGAATGACATGTGTCCAAAAACTATGAGAAGTAGGAAGATGTCATGAGGCTGACACGAAAGAGGGGCTTGCTACAGTAGAGGCAGTCAACATGGTTTTACTGTGGGAGATCACTCTTCTAGGAGAACTTGACTTTAACATAGCAATGGAAAAGAGGGCAATACTTGCTATTTTGTAATTTATCAAATAGCTAACTTCAGGCATCAGCAGTTCTTACAACTCTATCTTCTACCTACTATTCCAGCCACATATCTTGCCAGGACCAGGATTAGGCATATTATTGGCTCATACTGCAGTATCACAAACAGTGGAGCATTTGGTAGGAATTTGTGAGATAAATGAAAGAATGAAAAAGAACTGTGGAATAGTGAGTAAAACTATGTAGTCTCCAGGTACACTGCTGATTTTAAACACATTCATCTAGCTGCATAATACTGAACAAGTTATGCAACCTCTCTGTGATTCTATCTTTAAATATAAGATACGATTTCTGTAGGGATTAAATGGGGTAATATATGCAAATCCTTTAGAACAGCATCAAATGCATACTAATTGTAGCTGCTATGTTTTCATACCTTAAAAAGTGTTGAATCTATGTTTGTGGCAGAATCATTAGTTATTACATTTTCATGTCTACATTTCTCAGTAACTTTACAAATAGGAAGCAACTCATGACACATTGTAAGCCTGGGATTATAAAGACCTAAAGGCTGGTTCTCTATGCCTTTGGTTGTCCTGCCCACATGGCTTGCAGAAAGGCTGTGGTCAGGACAGAAAAGAGGTAAGAGAGACAACAATGCTGTGGATGCCATTCTGATTCAGGAATTGTTGGAACCATTAAGACTAAGTTTTTTTAAAAGGCTTACATGGTGAAGAAGTGATGTTACAATTTTTCATTTGGGTTGTGATTTTTATCTCTATCAGTAAAATTAAAACTTCAAGAGTTTAGAAAAAATAAAAATTACTTTCATATTTAGATAAAGCTACTAAATATAAGTAAATAAATAATGCGGTTGGATAACTTCAACTTTTCTGAAAATAGAGCTTTGTGAGTGAAGGCAGAAATGGATATCAGACTTCTTTGAAAATCTGGTAAAAATAGAGATTTTTTTTTCCCTAAAGAAAAATGAAGGTGACAACATAACAGTTTCAAGGGTTTCTGCACCCAGAATTGCAATTCTATCAAGTCTAATTTGTACTGTACAGAAATGTCTGGACAGAAATTTCCCAATAAATTTTATTTGAAAATAATTAATAACACTATGAACACCACAAGGAGTATAATACACCATGAATACTTACATTAGTGTAACTATTATGGAGGGCAAATAGTCAGTATTCTTCACACTGAAAAATTATCATCTTCTTTGAGTCAATTCCATGGATAAGACTTATCCCTATATTAACCTGGCAAAATTATCTTGTTTTAATTTCCTTTATTCATATGTACATACAATGATTGGATCATTACTCCCTCCTTCCCCTTGCCCCCTCCCTCTCGCCCCCACCCCCTCGCTTCCAAGCAGATACCGTTTTGCCCTCATCTCTAATTTTGTTGAAGAGAGAGTATAAACATTAATACGGAGGACCAGGGGTTTTTGCTAGTTGAGGTAAGGATAGCTATATAGTGAGATTCCTAGTTTTGCTTCCATGTACATATGTGTTACTTTCTAAATTGATTCTTCTCAAACTAACCTTTTCTCTAGTTCCTAGTCCCCTTCTCCTATTAGCCTCTGTTGCTTTGAAGTTTCTGCTTTAGTTCCTTTGGCAAAATTATCGGATGATGTGTGTTCAAGGATCTTCATTATAGTGTCTTCATTTATAACTAAAAAAAAAAGAGAAAGATGACCATTAACAAGGAATTTACAAATTAAATTTTAGTATATTTGTGCAATATAATAGCCTTCATCCATTAAAGAAAATGAAATTGATATTCATGTACTGACATCAGATGACTTGCTTATTTAAATTTAAAAAATCAAGTACGCTCATGAGGTAGTGGTTAGAACATTTTTCACGAGGTTTTGTGTGTGTGTGTGTGTGTGTGTGTGTGTGTATGTGTGTGTGTGTATTCTGAAAGATTATGAAGGATACAGCTAAAAATGACTGCTTTTGGTGAGTGATATCATAGATAACACACTGGATATTTAATAAATACACTTGCATTTATTTAGTACACACTGACTTTATGATTCCTTCGTGATCAACACATTTCTCAATTATTTGGGAATACAAAGAATGCATTTGGCAGTCACTACATTAACTTTTAATTATATTTAATAATAAAAATAGGTAACTTTGAAATAATTCTAGGAGATATAAAAGACAATGTATGAGCAAGTGTCGATTGAAAGTAAAATCCTCATAATAAGGACTGAATGTGTATTGTTAAAATTGAAAGAAACTGTTCTATTAAACAAAATAAGATCACCTGAGACAAATATTTGTTTGTGTATCTATACTTTACAGAAACAAAAACATGTGGATCATACAATTCATATAGGAAGAACTCAGAAAAATACAACTTTAATTTCAAAATGCAGAATAAACTCCATGCAAGGATATCACAAACAACTTTCTCACAATTTTGGTTGATTGGCAGTTGAACAAGCTCCAGTACTACTTCCATCCGATTTATCAATAGTCAATGAGAAAACAGCAAATGTAATTAATCTACCATGTGGCACTCTTGTAATTATGTCTAGAAGTACAACATACGTCCTTACATGACTTCGATCTCTGACACTGGTAAGCTATATTTGGCAATGTTAGCAGCTTTATTATGCTAGTTGTTAGTGATGCTAAGAAAATATGCTTGTTTTCAGCTGAACCTGACAACAGTTGATACATAGACCATGTTGACAAGTGCACCAGCTGGATCCTTACAGGAGATAAATCTTTCAAAAAAGTCACTGAGTCAGTGTGTGTATCTATGAAGTCACAGGCGTGACTGACATTTTTTCCTGCGATGTTCAAGTCATATCTCTCTGAGAGGGAATACAGATTTACAAGAATCACCAATCAAAATATCTTAAAACCAGCAATGTTTCTACAAAAAAAAAAGTGCAGTTGCTCAAATGGAAAATAGATATGCAATGAATTGCTGTTTCAATTAAAATAAACTTGTTTCAAAATTCCCTTTCTTTTATATTTTCAGTGTTTGATTGTGGTCAACATGGCACTGATTGTTGCATATTTTCTAAAGTTTTCTGGTTTTGAGGGAGTGGTACTAAGATTTGAACTCAATGGTATGGACAGTTGCTCTACAACTTGAGCCATTCCCTCACAGCTTCTTTTGCTCTACTTTATTTTTCAGATAAGGTCTGCTTTTTTCCCTGACCTGCCTCTGACCTCATGATCCTCCTCCCCTGCTGCCCATGTAGCTGTAATTCCAGGTGTATGCTACTATGCCCATCTTGTTTTTGAGATAGTGTCTTGCTATCTTTTTGCTCTGTCTGGCCTTGAACCATGATCCCCCCCATCTCTTCCTCCTGAGTAGATGGGATTACAGTTGTGTGCCAACATGCCTGTCCTCTAAAATTTTCTCAATAAATTAAATGTTTAAGTAGCACTGAGGAGGTTAGTTGGATAGAGTTGAGGGGCCCAGAATTGAATTATCAACATGAGACTCTATTCCTCCCAATGTACAGTCATTGATACAAGCTAGGATGCTGGACTCTGGGTGAGATCAAAACATAAGGTTACATTAATATACAAAGAAGAGGTTACTCCTCATTCTTTGGGCTCTCTTACTACAACCTTACTTCTATAAAATTTCTTTCCATGGCTTAGTTTGCTGGCCTTATTTGAGTATAAAATTGGCTGGGAGGTGAGGACAGAACAAGAAGCACTTATCTTGTTTGTGAGTGATTTGTCAGACTGCTTACCCATGATTGAGTTGACAGCTCTCGAGCATGTAAGAAGAAACATGTGATGGTTAAACCACTTGCTTTAGGACTGCCTAATTGCTCCAGGAATCAAGTCAGTTGTACCACTCCCAGATGAAATTCTAAGGCCTTTTATGTATTTGTTTCTATTGTTTAACCTAGAAAGTAAAGAATGATGATATATGTTATTAATTTAGATGAGGAATTTCTCAGAGTTTCCTGACGATTTAATCACTTATGTAGGAAAATACTGTTATAACTTCTCAGAAAGAGTTGTAAGTGAAAGGACTATAATTTTTAAAAGATAAAATACTATATTACCTAAAATATTATTGATCCCCCATGATATTTCTCCCCTAGAATGAAGTAAGAAGTTCCACAGGCGGTACACAGATGATCCAATCTGTGAGCTCAGGTTGCCCACAGTGAGAGTGAAAGTGGGGATGGTGCTAAACAGAAAGATAACTCTTTGTTTCTGCACCTGCAGATGTCTACTAATAGATGTCACCTAGATGTTGCTAACACATACTTTTAAAATAGGAATACAAAATTATTGGGTTAGGTAGGTCTCCTGCAGAAACCAGTGGGAGACAAACGAGAAAAGAGTTTTACTAAATACAAATTCTGAGCATCTACCAAGTGAAGGGTAAAATTGACAGGATTCAAGGATTAATTAAGACATTCCACCAAAGTTCTTTTCTGATTGATAACTATAGGAAAAATAAATGAACTTAACCATAGACAACTTGTCTAAGAAATAGAATTATAGCAAGGAAACTCAGCCCTCAAAGTTAACATCCAGCTACCACCTAGCAGGTTGCCTAATATGTACCTTAAATGAAGGATTCTGCCTGTGTTTTTCTTAAGCTATTCTGAGTATATTAGATATATCTTGAAAAATTGTGAAATCTATAAATTCAATTTGTTTACATAGCCTATGCTTTTGGGTGAGGTAGACTATGAAGAGGATTCTGGAGCTTTGTCAAGGTCTGAATTCAGATATTACTAAGAGATAGTAACAGATACTATACTACAAGAGCTTCACATAGTCTCAATAGGGAATAAACCTCATCTTGAGCTAAACTGGGTAAGATGTCTTGAAATTAAGAAAAGCAGTGAGGGATACATATGATTATCAATTTTTATTATAAGATCAATAATAAAAATATAAGAGACAATGTAATGTTATACATTGAGTGTGCTATATTTGGAATTTTATATGCATTACCTAATAATCTTGATATTACTCACAGGAGTTATACATTATTTTTGTCACTATATTGTTTCATCTACTTTCTTAATATTTCCTCTCTTTAATTGAGGAACTGAGGTTTTATGCAAGTGTCTAAGATTCCTTGGCACTTAAGTGGCAGTGCCCAAGCTGTTAGCAACTGTTGTTCTGGGCTGTCCACTTGGTGAAAGGAACTTTTCAAAGAAGCAAGACTGAAAGCCTGACATCTGAAGCCTGACTGCAAAGACCTATCATGGGGTCTACTGCAGGAGACAAGCTGTTGAAAATCGTCAATAACAGAAGTTCCCTGGTGGGAGTCATTGCTCCTGGGAAACATTGTTCCTTCAAAAAGCATTACTTAGAGTTGACTTTAATCACAAAACCCACAAACGTGCTATTCGAAATGTCTCTTGACTAGAATCATGTTTGTTATGAAAGTGGGATCTAAGGGTCCACCAAAGTCTCACTGAAGCTCTATTATCAAGGATTTTCTAACTTGCATAAAATCACAGATAACTTACGTACAAGGTAAAGCTTGAGATGTTTTACATCTCACAGCCTTTTAGAGTGCTATGAGATGTCATCTGTGATGAAATATTGCAGTTTTGTTTTCAGCTCAATAAGCTAACATAAGTTGGGAAATGCATAGATGAGATTTATTCTTTATAGAAAGGCAATTATACTAATATTAAGATAGGATGCTAAAATTTGGGACAAGGCCTTTGCTACTCTCTCTGACAAGAGTATCTAGGGCTGCTGGTGTACTGCATGTGAGAGATTAACCAACACTTCTTGAAGTCCTATTCTGTTCATAGGAAAACTTTTCAGAAGCACCTAATAACACAATTTCCTCTAAAGACAGATGCATCTCTAAGCAGCCAGCCTAAAATATAATCAATGAAAAATAACCTGTTCACTTGAGAATTACAGGTTGATATGTGGAAAGGATAGTAGTAAAAGAACAAAAGCAAACTGAAAGTTGATGGTTTCCATGGGTTCTAGAAAAGTGAAAGTTAGAAAACAAGAATTTGTCATTGTCACTTAAGCATCATTCAGAGAAGGTATCCTCACTACTTACCAAAAATATCCTTCCATTGGACAGTTAGATCTTTGTAGAATAGACAATGTTTCACCAAACTTCCACTGCTGGATGAATGGCTTCTTAAGGACCCTCAACCACCCATATTCTAATTCCAACTTAACGAAACAAACTTCTCATTTTAATTCACATTCTGAGATCAGTTTTCCAAAAGGTAAGAAGATATATTTAAAAGATGGTGCATATAATCAATCTTTCTTATAGATTATTTAAATGGCTTTCTGTTGTAACTTTCTTTGGGCAAACCCAAGTGATGCTAATCCTGTTAAGCTGACCTAAATACTCAGAAATTGTTAAAGTGAGCTAGTATGTGGATGAGAAATAGTTGTGACTCAGCATTCTAAAATAAGTAGGCTAAAGTAGTCTGTCAATATTCAATTGTTTGATTGGAAGTGATGTAGAGCTTTGAATTTCTACAATACCTCATCTATGCAGTCTTGGGAGACAAAATATGCTGTGTGTGCTCCCGGTGAAACTGTCCCCTATAGCTTCCATACTCTGCCCTTGGCAAGGGTGAAGACTGCAATAAGTGCTCTGGGCAATGCTCTGTTGTGAGAACAGAACACTGCACACTGTATAATTTAAAACTGATAGAAGCTTATGTTACTCAATTCTGGAGACTGGATGAACAAGAGTGATGGTACCAGCCTCAGATAAAGACTATTTTGTGCTGTGTGCATGATGCCATGGCAGAAAGACAAGCAAGCATGGCAGAAAGACAAGCAAGCATGGCAGAAGGACCAGCAAGCAGGTGAGAGACAGAAAAAGAATCTGGTGAAACTTGTCCTTTTCATAAGGAACCCACTCTCATTCCTGAAAAAACTCTCCCATCTTTTTGATAAGAGCAATAATATAACCATCAAGGTAGCACTCCAAATGCCACCTCTTAAAGGTCCCACCTCCTAGTATTGTTGAAATGGTTATTAAATTTCAACATGAGTTAGAGGAGACATTTAAACCATAGCACTGGGGAAGGTATTTGTCAACTATCTCAAGTACACAATAAAGAACTCCTCTTGCTACTGGATTTAATAGAAATCATATGGTCCTTGGTTTTCTATATGAGACTTTCTCCACTATTGACCTTCATGCTTCCATTAGAAGACTGAAGGAGGTAACTGTGCTTCTCCCTCATCACTGGTATCAATGGGCCTAGAGGAGGGCTACTTGTTCTCTTAATCCCATCCTAGTTTGCTTGGGACCTAAGAGCTTCCTGGGATCTTGGAATTTTAGTACTAAAACCAAGAAATTCTGAGGCAAAGTAGAGTAAGTTGGTCACCCTTCTTTATATCCAGTATGGACTATCATCTATTCTTTCCTGAAATAAAACATCAGCTTTCTCCTGTGTTATTTATAACTCCATCTTGCTGCAGTGAACTGCAAAACTACTTATATGAAACTACTGTAGAAAAGTATCAATTTTTATTTCTTTCCAATCTATAACAAAAAATTGGGGGCCACATTTGAATAAATACTTTTTTTGCATACTACCAGAATGCTCTTCCTCATTGTTTAAATATTTTGCTTCCTGGTTCTTTGTTACATTCTCCAAAATGAAATCTATCATAATTCTTGGTGATTTAGTATATAGGTAGGTACTTCTCCCAACAACTTGGCCTCTCAGACATTTAAATATCTTGTTTTTTCATCTTCTTGAAACTCCCATACATGTGGAAATAATCTAAAACCTGTTATTGCCAATATCTGTAATGATCTCCTTCTCTGACCAGCAGGTTCTCTAATATTTTTTTCAGATTTCTATCTCTATTATCTTTCCTGAAACCATTTGTCACCCCCACTGGGATCTGAAATCCATTGGCTCTACCATCTATGAAATTTTCATCAAATTTTATTTTAATTATGAAATACACCATATACAAATAACTTCTCATTTCTGTAAATAAGCATGTTGGACTTTCTTAAAATTCAGATTAATTATTGATCAGTTTTCAGATAATTGTGTCTTTACAAAATTGAAATACTCTGTCTATGACAAGGTATATTTTCCATTAATTTCAGCTTTATAATTCCTTGATATACTATGTATATACTGGTTCATTTTTTGGTTGACTGTTTACTGCACTGTAACCTCAATGAAGACAGGTATTTTTTCCAGTGCTATTTTATGCAGCACCCAGATCGAAGTGCCTGACACATGTTAAAGCTACATTCATTCATCCTTTCATATAAAAACTCCATGCACGAAAAATTCTGAAATAAATGAGAGTGCTTTTTTTAACCAATAGTTATAATGCAAAATGTACTATGAAATAGGTTTCTACACAGGGTATGATGGGAGTACCGAGATAATGTATACAGTCAGGTGTGTGGTAAGAGAAACTTTGAAGCTTCTTCTAGAGGGTAATTCAGGAGACTCAAGTGAAGAGCAAGATAATTACAATGTATTCTAGAAAGCAATGAGATGATGGGAATTTCAAGGTACAGAGACAGAAACCTCAGGCAGCCTGTGTAGTCACTTATGAGGTATAAAACGTGAATTAGGAAGAAGCAAGATGAGGACACAGAGGCACTGCTGCAAGTTTAAGAAAACTAGATTTGGAAAAAAAACTTCCATGTTATAGGAAACCACTGACAAATTTAAAGTAGACAAATGAAATGTATAGATTCCTAAATCAGTAAAGGATGGCACTGAGTGTGAGTTAGTCTAGGGAACATATAACAAATTTGAATCTGTTTGTGAATTTTATCAATAAACACCATACACTAGATTTGAATATTATTGATATTTAAGAGGCATTTATGATATTATGGATTTGGGAAATAAAGAATGAAACTAATGTGGACCATTAGTTTAAAAACATTAATATTGTGACCAGGTCAATTTAACATTAACTAAAAATAGCTTTCTTATATATAAAACATGCTTTCAAAAATGATAACATACCATTGAATACCCAGATATAAGCCTAATAAGAAAAGTTCGGGATATGTATGAATATAACTTAAAAATATATTGAATCATAAAAGAAAATTTTAATAACCAGAAAATGATTCTTGGGCTTGCATACAAATAGTCATGTTAATTCATTGTAAATTAAAATATAAATTTGAATTTCAAAGTTGAATTCAATGTCTTTAAATCAAAACACCATTGCAATTCTCTATTCTTCTCTCTGTCCTCCTACTCTTTCTACTTCTTGATTTAGACTTGAGAAAAACCTTTATGAGTATAAATAAATGAGTACAAATAAGAAGAAAAAGATAAAGATTTTTTAATTGTAGAGAATTACTTCTGTTAAGTACATACTAAGCTGTACTAATTAAAGCTGTATGCAATGGCTTAAGGGCTGACAAATCAATGGAACAAAATAGTTCAGAAATAGAGGTATTTACATGAGATATTTTGGGAGCGGATTAAAGCCTATGAGAATTGGACACAATCAAGAAGAGATGCAGTTAATTGCTTTTACCTGTAGGCTGAGAGTGGCAGAGCCCCTTCACACAACAGAAAAAAGCAGAACAGCTGTGCTGTGTCTCTTTTCCTAAGTTTGCTTTCAGAGAAGCAGGAACACAGGTTTCTCCTGTTATAATGTCATGCCCCTCCCAGAGAGCCTCTGCTCCACTCTTTTTGCCACTGTTTATGAAAGGTCCACTGAAGGAGGGCTGGGGGCTTTTGCTTTTTGCCTTTTGGGGCTTTACTTTGGGCTTTCGGACTTTTTGCTTGGCTTTTGGCTTTTTGCTTTAGGAGGCTTTTTGCCTTTGAATATTGGGAAGAGGCTTTTACTTTGGGTCTTTTGGTATGGGAAGCTTTTGGAAGGGAAAAGAATTATTGAAGGGAAAAATTGCTGAAGGGAAAAGAATTGTTGAAGGGAAAATGCTAAAGGGAATGCTAAAGAGGGATTGATAGAAAGTCTGCATCTAGAACTTTAACATAGGCTCTGGAAAGCTAAGGCAAAGAAGAACTTTAACATAGGCTTTGGAAGATAAAGAAAAGCCAAAGAGAACATGGGACAGTGCACAGTACAAGCTTAAGAACCAAGACTTTAAGGGTTATGCATATGCAGGTTGTAGCTCGGCTGTTTGCAAGTTTGAGCACCAAGGCTCTAAGAGAGCTAAAGAGAGATGAGACAGTGCAAGCCTGGGGGCAAAAGACTTTAAAAGCAATCAAGCTAAAGATACGTTAAGAGCAAACATGGGACAGTGCAAGCCTAAGGAAGAGGTTTGAAGCAAGGCTTTAAAGAAGGCTTTAGAAGCAAGTTTTTTTTTTTTTTTTCTCATATATTCATATGTGGATACATTGTTTGGGCCATTTCTCCCCACTCCCCCTGATCCCCTCCTTGTCTACTCCCTCCACCCCCCCTCACTTCCAGGCAGAAACTGTTCTGCCCTTATCTCTAATTTTATTGAAGAGAGAGTATTAACAATAATAAGAAAGACAAAGCATTTTTGCTAATTGAGATAAGGATAGCTAGCTATACAAGGAGAAGAACTGCAAGGAGTAAGGCCTTAAAGAATCAAGATAGAGAAAAGAAGCAATTAGGGTTGGGCATCTACACCCAAAGGCCAAACATACCTGACCCCAACTTTCTGTCTGTCTGTCTGTCTATTCTGTGTCTTTTCTAAAATCTCCATTTGCCCCCAGTTAATCCCAGTTAGGTGCAGTAAAAACCAAAGGGTGAGAGAGAAAACTTCATTCCAGCAAGGGAGGGAGCATGAGAAAACAGCACCCCCTTTAACTTAGGACTTAATAAACATGGGTTTAAAAATAGTGATGAAAAATAGATCATTCAATAAATTGGATTAGGATAACTAGCTATATTTTGAAGGGAAAACGTCTGGACTCGTTTCTTGAAATAAATTCTTAATCATACAAATATGAATGATTCAATGTCAAAATAAAATTTGAAAAGCAGTGAACTCCAAAAGCTCTTTGCAATATATAGGGCATATACAATTTCTTTAAATCTTAAATCAGTGTTAATAATTTATTAAGAAAACAATGAGCAGTAGCACAAAATGACCTACAAAGTCAGTTCCACCCTCTCTCTCACATGTATACACACCATACAAATGACTAATATACAGAAAAGCTCATCTCATTAATTAAAAAATGCCAGCTAAAAGAAAATCTATCTACTTTTTTACTCTGTACACTAACATCTATTGGAAAGATTTATAAAATCACCTGTTATTTAAAATGTGGAAAATGAGTACTGTCATCTCCCTCAACTGGAAATGTACATATGATTCATACCAATGTTTATGAGCTAAATACATCATTTGAGATCCTTCTACCAATTTTTTTTTTTTTTTTTGCTGGAAGGGCTCAGTGGGCAAGAAAATTCTTTACCACTAAACCACATCCTCAGCTCTGGAATTTAGTGTATAATAAGATTTATCCAAAAAATGCTCATTTAAGCACATAAGTATTTTCATTGTGATAGGCATAAAATATATAACTGTCCATTAAATATACAAGAATTTCCATTAAAATAGGAATGTTGGATTGGACGCATAAGTTAGGCTACATACTTACAAGCATTATGACAGAGCCATTAATAAAGACTGAGTTATAATTATGAATTTTACCATAGAAAGATAGGCATAATTACATTTTAAGTGAAAGCAGTAAATTAGAAATCTGTATATGTAGTCTGATTACATTAAAATAAGATATGCACATACTTTTGCATATGCATGCAAAAACAGCACTGGGAAAAAATACTCCAAACTCCTAACAATAGTTACAACTGTGATGCAGAATTAAGGCAGTAGTAGGTAGAGGAAAGAGATTTTCATTTTTTATTGAAAAAAAAAACTTTAATACTTTAGGAATTTTTTATTATGGTCATACCTTACTTTTTAATAAAGACTACTTACTATATAAGGATGAATTAAATGTTGCAATGTCCTTTAGTCTTAACTGGATTTACTAGTACTATAAACTGGAAAAAATTGGACTTATTTCTTCCCCAGTGAAGAATGTGGTTCAGTGGACAACTGAGCAGACCTGTTGTGGAGACTTAGGAAAGCAGGACTGAGTCATAACCAGTATTAATATAACCTATCTATATGGCAGCTCAAGCAACCCTTCTGTAGGACTCATCTGTAAACTCAATGACTCAGTTAATTTTGTCAGGGGTTTATTCATTCTGGAGATGAAGGTAAGTGATTAACATAGCCTTATGTTAAATATTTAACATGATACGTTAAAACCCTTGGACATTCTTGTTCTGGTTTCTTGCTTACCAGGCAAATTTCTCGGCTTCCCAAGAACTTCTTCTTGTGTTGTAAATTAAAACATTGATATTCTCATTTATACTTTGGGCTTTATGAACTTGGTTAATGTGAGTTTTATCTACAGCAATTGACCCTCTTTAGAAATGCTAACAAAATCAAACTTCTGAGCATGTGAAAATAATCTTAGGCCCTAGACTTTGTCATCTCCAAAGCAAATGCTATATTTAGAAGACTCATTCAAATTAAATAGACTTTTGATGAAAACAGTCCCTTTAAATAAAATGCCCCATTTCTATGAAAGTATGGCCATTATTCAGCCCTTATACCCAATTTTATCTCCAGCATGAAAATCTTCTGTCGTAACAAGTGACTCGCTTTTCCTACTCACATACAATATTTTTCTTGTACTCTTTGAGCATTTATCATACCTAAATTGTATTTTTTCAACTGATTAAGACTATATGTTGTTCAAAATTAAGTTTACTGTCTTTTCTACAACTAATATTATTTATCATATTCTTTATATTCACTGTGGTTAGGGTTGAGTTTATATTTGTTGATAGAAGCTCTTCTTGATTGCCCTTCTCTGCTACAATTACTCCTTTTTAATTTTTATTTTATATAAAATAAGTGATTAAATTCCTTTTTCAAATTTATTTTTAAAATCCATACATTAAAACAAAAAATTGTTTATTTATGGGTACCATGGCAGCTTTGTTACTTAAATACATTGTGTTATGTTTAAATCAGATTAAACATATCTTCTCCGGAGACATTTATCATTTATTTATGGTGGAAACTTCCAGCTTTTTGAAGTGTGTGGTACATTACTGCTTACTATCATTCTTTTTGTTTATTTGTTCATTTATTAGTACTTGTGAAATAAGGTACAGTAAATACGTTTAAATGTATTATAATGTATTATACAATTGTAATACTTATGTTATTGTTGCAAGCAGGCAACGGTGTAAAGTTGACCTTCAGTCAGGCACTAAATAAATTAACTTAGGCAGGAACTAAGTTGCTCATACACACACTTTATTGCAGGGAGTTACAACCTAACACCGGATAGCGCCTCAGCCTTCCCCAGGCTGTGCTCACCTTGCGACCTGATCTTAGTCCACTGGTGGCTGGCTCCAAACTAGTCCTGGCTAGTTCTCAGTCTCGATACACCTCCAAGATGCCCAGGGAATTCGACCCGCCATGCAGAGAGTCAGGGTCCACCTCATCCAGGTCTGCTGTCCACCAACGTGATGCATGTTGCAGATGGGGAGGATGTAGGGTGGTCTTGTGGCGAGTGGAGCGGTTTATGGGAGCCAGCTTAGGGTTGGCTGATTTGCATATCGGCACCATATGGTATGTATTCACACCATAGGGCTTCCAAGTGCACACGATATTATTTTCATATAGGTTTTAGTGTATTATATTTTTATAAAATTTTCAATATGCTTAATGCAAGCTAAACAATACTCAACAGTTATGCTGTTAATAAAGTGTCAAATGAATGGATACCCACATGAAATCACAGGAAACAATAGAAATTTATGAATTACAGTGACCCAGCAGTCATTTTAGGTAAGAATTCCCAGATTTGCTTTGATGAAGAACAGAAAAATCCAAGCCTAATTTGGAAATGAAGTTCACTTTAAAGAGCAGTACTAAAGAGGTGGTAAGATATGAATCATTCATCTTCCAGATGTGCAATACTTACTTCTTTTCTCCCTGCCTCTTTCCAGGGCAAAGGAATATGTTCTATGTTTTGATGCACTCTTTTTATATATTTAAAGGACTGCATTATATGTTGCTAATTCACTTAATCACTGTGACCCCAAACAAACAAATCTCATGTGAAATGTTGGTTAGGTATGAAATATAGAAGGTAATGCCTTATGGAGACAATACCTCCTGTAGACTCCATCTAGTGTTCTCACTTTATTAGTATGTGGTCACCTTACGTTATGGAGTTTTAATATCTTTTAACACATATTAATCAGATTTTACACACACAAAATTGGAGCACTGAACCCAAGAAAAGGAAAAATTTTTATGGGAAGAGTCGAGCATTTATTTTTAAGACTTTATCTAGGCATTACTCATTGTCACTAACCTTGGGATTATTAGTTATCAAAGTTATAATGCAGCAATATGGTTGCATATTCTGTTTACATTTGCATTTATAATTTCTCATGTAGGCTGAAATGTGAAGAAGTTTCTCAAGAAAGATTCTTCTATTTTATAAGCCCTGAGACATTTCAGTCATTATTGCTTCTCTGGAAATGGTGGTCAAATATTGAATATACTTTTTTGTTGCTGTTATAAAACTCGTTCTCTTGAATGTCAACATTACAAGGAATTGAAGGACAGTTGGCTATCTTCTCTTATCTAGATAGGAGAGTTGAGTGAATGAATATCAACTTTGTAGCTTACCAGTGCATGTGGAATATGGTCATTTCATACTCGGTTCCCTAACGGAAGGCAGCCTGCTACTTATTAGGACTTTGTGGAACTCAGGAGTAGTTGAAGAATGGAGGTGAAAGAGAGTGAGAAGATAAGGCTTTGGTTAATACAGGATGGGTTATATTTGATTTCCAGTAGGAACTCAAATAAATACCTTTTCTTTTTCTCTGGGACTGTCCTAGCACAGATACTCCAAAACTGAGTGAACTTACGGTGGTGAGGGAAAGTGATTAGAAATGGAAAGGGAAGCTCCAAAATGGCACATTTATGATTCTTTGACTTTGGAGTAGGTGATTAATATGAAAATCACAGGTTTATTAAGTACATGGAGAATTCTCCACAATTTGAAACTGTCAAATGCTTTTGTTAGGTTAAATAAGAAGACTTTTCTTGAGAAAAGGCATGTATGGTTCAAGTTTATTACAAGAGAAATCAGGAAGTCAAGAGTGTCTGGCTGTGGCCTGAGTGTTCAGTGCATGCAGAAAGGCACCATGTTTAGGAGTCTGTTGTTCAGGGCTTAAATATTTATCAATGTATAAGAGCTTGCAGGTGGATGTGAACATTCCTGGATTTCAATCTCTATCTGTTTAAGAAAAAAAATCTATAAAAGTCACACTTGTCTGTGCATCAACTACCTTCTGGGTCTTTATGGTGGTTACTTAATTCTCTCAAGTGCTCTATAATTCCTATTCTCCACTCTCCCAACACAGCTGACCCTGAAATAATTGATTTCATCACCTTGGGCCAGGGATGGAAGTTGGCTCAGACTTGTATGCTGTGTACTGGGTCTACTGTACCCTGAGAGAAGTATGAGCCATTGAGAGGAGTTGCAAAAAACCTAAATGCATCTATTTACTCTCCAAATGCAAATGTGGAACCATTGTAGATAGCATGAGTTAATGATTTAAATCCTGGCAAATGTGTGAAAGGCTACCTGTAAATAAATACCTGAAACTTAGAGTGGGTGTCCAACATTGTATCAAATGATTGATCTGGTCAATTTAGTAAATGAATAATACAGGCCAGTGACTTGGCTTCATAAAAATGTCAAATCTGAAACCTTGGAGTCATATTGAACTTCTCTCACTTCTACCTCTTACTTTCCATCTGTTTCCAAGTCCCATAAATTCTACCTCTCGAAACTTCTTCAGTCTATTCACCCTTCTACTATTGCAAATTTATTTCATTCTCTCATCATTTCTTATATGAACCATTATATTCTTCTCCATATTATTTTATTATCTGTCTTTGTTTACTCTTACCTCTCAATAATTTGTGTGACAGAAAGGAAATGGCTGTAGAAAGAGATGGAGGGAAAACGGAAGAAATGAATGCTTGCTTTGTTCTTTGCTCTGCCTCCTTCATGTGCTACATTGTACTATTGAGCAAAACATATGTTTTGAATATGTTTATGAGTGAATGAATGCATAAAGAGTTGCATGTGTGATCAAAAAGATATGTTTAGGCTCACTGTTTTACTGCCTGTGGCTGTAGGGATTTTGACAAATATAAATCTAAATATGTCACTCCCAATCTGAAACTTGTTTTACCTAAATGCGTCATTCACATTCTTAAACCTATTAAATCTTAAATATGAAGCTTACCAGATGTGTAGTATACAAACATCTCTTATGTCACCTTTCACCTTTAGTCCACACACACCTAGTATATATCTCACTCTCAACCATTTTTGCCCTTATCTGAAAACATCATTTAATTTCTGATGTCCATGTCTTCATACATAGTATTTTTTTTATCCAAATACACCTATAGTTCTTCTTCATTAGACATTAACTACATGAAGGAAGTTGAACATGCACTTTCCTCCATTACAGGGCTATTGAGTCTACTGTGAGTTTTGGTTGTGTATTTTCTGTATATTGTCTGTGCTGCCCTCCACACCCTGCTCCTCCCACTTGAGTGAGTTCTTCCAAGATAGATGGGCTTTGTAGACTATCCTTCACTCATATATATAGTTATAGTTAAAAGAATTAAGAATTATATAATTATAAGAATTAATTTATAGTTGTATGAAAAAAATGTAATGAATCAAGACACTATCACAAAAGGTGCTTTGGTGCATTCAAATACTTGCACAGGTTTGATTTAGGATGGATATCTGTCATTATACTGTAGGTCTCCTCTTTCCATTTTTACTGGGTGTATAACTAGTTAAGTTATAGTTTTAACATAAGGAAACTGATAGTTGAGAATCAATAAAATTATAAATTGATAAGTAGACCTTTATTTGGATTGATAAATAAAAATTAAAAGTATTTCCAACCAATACAAATTTGGATAAAAGGGCCGCGGATTTTTTTTTCCAAAGCAATAGTACAACTATGTTTACTTGCATATATTTGAATTTTCATGTTTTACTCAAAAGTACTATTGAAAGTTACAGATGCATATTAAAAGTACAAACTACTAGTCTGAGTACAAGGATATTGAAAAATTTGGAAACTGTAACAGTTCTCATTATATGTGTATGAAAATGGATCAGGGGAGTACCTTCTCAGAGCTTTGATTTCCTTGATTTTAAGTTAGTGACAATAATTTCAAATTTACAAGGTAATGATGATGATAATGGTGATGATGATGATGTTGAAGTCATTTACGAAGTGCTTATGTGCCAGCTTCTATGGAAAATACTTGATGCAGCCATTCAACCCCCATCATATCTGAATAAATTATTGTTTTCCTTATGTGATTGTGGAAAGATAGTTAACTACGATTGTATAACAAGTAAGTGACACAGCACAGGTAGTTAGATGTCAAATTTGTACATTTAACTGTATGGCAATACATCCTAAGATGGAATCTTCATGCACAATGTACCTAATTTCTAAGTGATCTGCATATTGAGAAAAAAAATATTGATTACCTTAAAAGATAAAGCCCCTCGTGAGAATCTCATAAATATGATTTATTAATAGATTATATCACTGCTTTCTTCCTCATTGAAGAGGGTTATTATACTGATTTCCTTCTTAGTTTACCATAGGGAGTTAACACTCCATTATTTATTCAGTTCAGGGACCACAATAACATAATACTATAAAAACGAATTGAAGTGTTCTGGGTAGAAAGGAACTAATTTACATTCTTTCAGTTATGTTCTATTGAATGAAAGAACGTGTTTCATAAGCAAGAATCTCTGTTTTTAAAAATCAATTCATCTTCTGAAATGTAGCTGTATTATTCACAAATTTTCTCTGTTTGTGTTGTTCTTACAGAACTGGCTATATTTCTATCCACAATCAGAAAATTATTATGTAATGTTACTCAGGAATAGGGCTAACACCTCCCTAGGGTCTTTCTGAGGTATATTAATATTTGTGTAGAATTTCTTTCAGTTAAGTACCATTTATGGATCATCACTGTCACTTACCTTGTAATGTGTTTTCATTGCTATTGTTTTTGAAATTGTGTGAATTGTGTGTCAGTAGTCTATCCCCTCACACTCTTGGACAAAGAGCTATGGACAGAGTGAGCCACCTTGTGATGTACAGAAATACTTATTCTAAATTCTTCTGAGTCCACAATACGGTATGGTGAGAAAAAGGAAGGGACTGAGTGAGAGAGAAAAAAATGAGAAGAAATAAAAGTGTATTAAAGTTCTAAAATACGCCAAAATACTAATTCCTAAATCATAGGTATTTTCTACTTTGTTGCCATACAATCCATACCCTATTAACATTTCTTAAGTGCTGAATTTAACAGATATTTCTTTTAACTGTTTTGCAATAAATGCTTTAATCAAACTAAATATAATTGAAATAAATCACAAAAATTTGTATTCATAATTGCATTTAGGTAATAAAACACTGGAATTATAGATTAATCCTACTGTTTAACTATCTCTAGTCACATCAGAGCTAACCATACCTGTGTATTAGTCAGGATAAATAGAAAATAAATAATCCTCCAAACAATGTCAAACAATAACCATTCATTTCTTATGCATGCTAAATGCCCCAGGCAGAGGGACTTTCAATAACAGAACACTATCATTTTGAATTTCAACAGCCTCCATGGTAGTAAGAAAAGTGAGGTCTCACATCAACTAAATGCTTTGCCTGAAAATAAATCATGCTGCTTCCATTAACTGCTCTGTGGTCTCATTTACCCAAGGAGCACTGAAAGTGCATACGTAACCTGTGCTTAAATTGTGTCAGAAACATAAATATTGGGAAATAAAAATAATGACTATTTTTTTTGATGCTGTTTCTTATCTTTCTCATTTATACATGTGAGTGTATTCACTCTGTCTCTAAATGTATAGTTCATAGCTTTTTAAACTTTATGTAAATTACATTTTGTTTTATTATTTTGTAATGTTTTTCTTTTGGATATTTTTATGCCTATGACATCATCTAAAATGTTACATGTAGCTCAGTTTATTTATTGAAATAGAATGCGATCACTGGTCCAGATTTTTTATGATTATTTAAGATATTTTCTTTTTTTCTATTTCATTGTTACAAGAAATCCCACAAGAATTCTTCTGTCTATAGTTCTATAATATTCTACAAGATTTTCTTCTGAGTGCATAATTTGTAATACTATTTTTATATCCTAAAATAATGTATTATTACAAAAATATTCTGTATTGTTAAATAATAGCATATTATACTTTAATTTGCTTGGAAATGATTTCTGCATATTTTATGAAAAAAGGATTTCATTAAAGAATTTATACATGAACAATTATGTAAAGCATTTATTTAATGTCTAGTTCTTCTTCCATTAATCTAATGTCACATTTGTCATATATCAAGCTCGCTTATACATCTCTTCTTGAGATCTCAATTTTATCAGTCATGCTTTATACCCTTGTTTCTAAAAAAGCCACACTACCTTCACTAAATATATAATAAAGCTTAATATCCTTCTTTTTTCCACTTATTCAAAATAGTCTTGGTGATATTTGGTCTTTTGCTGTGCTCATAAAGAAATGGAATCAACTTGCTAAATTCCATGAAATAGACTATGAATTTTTGGAATAATTTGGATAAAAGTATTATTTTCTTTAATAATATTGAGTTTACTTATCTATAATAATAGCTATATATTCACATAGTTAAAACTTTGAGACCACATCTTTCAATTATACTTAAAATTTTCCATAAGTAACAGGAATATCTTATCATTATTCTTAAGTACTTTTTATTTGCTGCTAATCATACCTTATATTTACTGCCAAGTGTTTGATGTTGGGTATTGATAGATACTTTTATCAGCTTATATTATAATTTTAGTTACATTACCAATGTCATTGTTACTGATGTATAAGAATGGCCTAATTTTAATATAGCAATCTTGTATCAGAAAGATTCTTGATGTTCTTATAAGCAATTCATTTGTAAAATTGAAGGACTGAAGGACGCAAAAGGCTATAAGTGGTCAAGGAGACACTTCTCCTCCCTAGGAAACGCCTGTTTGCATCTGAAAGGCATCTCCTGCCATCAGGCAATGCAAACTAGGCTATAAAACCCACTCCCCACCTTGACCCACGGGATCACCGGTTTCCGGGTCCCCCTGCATTCTCCAGTATGCAGTCTTTATCTTCTCTTTTCTCCAACTAAATTCTCTATCAATAAAATCTTTCTGACTCTGCTGTTAGAGTCTGTCTGTGCTTTCATTCTCAGAGCAGGCTCAAGAACCCGGAGCATCTGAAATTCCTGGGCGTGTCATCCGTGCATCAAAATCTCTGGGATATACTGAATAGATGATCAAATTTTGTTATTGTAGCATTTCTTTTCTACCTTTTCAATCCTTTACACAGTTCCTTGCTTTTCCTTGTCTTACTACACTGTTTAAAACTACCTTTACATTTTTAAATGGAAGCAATGAGATGGATCCTCATATTCCTCTAGAAATTTAAGTTCAGAAGCTCAGTACTTGAGTGCAATGTTTGATATTGGGTATTGAGAGATACTTTTTATCAGCCTAAGAAAATTTCTTCTATTCATATGTTTTAACATTTTGTTTTGTTTTCATTTTGCTAGCTTGTGTTCTGTGCTTTTCTTAAAAAGTATACATACCCTAAACCTAAATTAGAGAGAGATATTTAAGAATTATCAGTACAAATGCTCTTCTTCTCTGAAGATTTTCATAATAGACAAGAAAAGATTTCTCCTTGTAGAATAGCAGATTTTCTTTCTGGTCTATCCCTTTATTGAGATTACTGCCATTTGAAAGCCTAGTCTTGAATAAGAAATTTATCTCACTTTGCAACTTGAAATATCTCAAAGACTTGTCCTCTTGATCTTTAATAAATGTTAAAAACAAAAATCCTTTGTACTGGGATTTGCATGAAATCAACTAAAATATCATTTACTGTTTACATGCTTACATTTTTCTTCCTTTTCATTCTTCTCACCTTGATATATACAAATTTTTTTGAGCTCATATACTTTTCAAAGGTGAATGGTATATATTATAGTCACAATTTTCCATGTTCATGATGAGATTTTAAAACAATATTAATGATGTCAATTAATTTTATAAAATAATCTTGAAATCACCTCTAGGAGATATATTATCAGATAATTTGATTCATGGATTGAGAAGAGAGGCATAGAAGGAAGGGAAGAGAAAGAAGGCAGTTCCTGGTCTTCCCCCTGCTTGGCATTTGTTCATACATTCATTAAACAAGTATCAATTGAGCTTGTCCATCAAGTAACAGACTCTCAGTTGGAGTTAAACTTGAGTTGATATGTGAATTTGATATGTGGCAAAGAATAAGTTTTAATTAGAAAATTAAATGTAGGACAAATGAAGCCAGAAGGCAAGTTATAGGTAAAGAGAATCAATGTATCTTATAATTCTGGAAATTTTGGAGTGAACATTCCTATACTTGTTTAGCCTTAAAAACATATTTTATTATTATTAAAAATGTTATTGTCTTATTTCACTTCAAGAAATTCAGCAATTACTGCTTATCTTACAAAGCCAGACATTTTATAAGATGCTGAAATTTGAGGTCCTTTTATTTAGAATTCCTCAGAGATTTAGTAGCATTGATTTTTTTAATTTTTGGCTTGAATTTACAACTCACATATAATTGTGTTTTAGTTTACTTTGAAAAGCATTAAGGTGTCAAATATAGTTCTTACATCCAGGACCAGTCCTTCAATTCTCTGACTAGATTTAAATTTTGATCATCTTTAATTGTATATATTTATGTTTATGTTTTTCCCAATCCCAAACTAAAATTTGTAATCTTCAGTTGTAGGATGCATGCAAGTTTATATTTCATTTTCAAATCAGAAACTATATCTGCTTTTATTGAGCAAAAAAAGAATCCACTCAAACTTTGGGTTGGTTGCAACTCTCAAAGGCCACAGTCTCAGTGAAGGCTTCAAGGTGTGCTGGGTTTATATCTGGGGGTGTGCTTAAGTAGTTGTTGGATTTAGTCCATGCAGTAAGCGAGGATTTATAATCATTATTCAAGAAATGTTCTAAATTTGTTTGGACTAATAATTATACCAACAGTGTGCAGGAGGTTAGGAAGCAATTCAAAGGTGACAGAAAATGTATTTCCATATTAAAATATTAAAGCCTAAATATTTGCATAGAGGAAACCACAGGAATTACCTTAAGAATGAGGAAAAATATTTTTAAATTTTAATAAAGTACATAGAAGATGGTCTGAATAAATGAAGGGAAATGGCATGATTTGGGATAATACAATTTAATTTTATAATGACATCAATTTTCACAAAATTATCATAAATTTTTCAGTTACATTATTTTATAAAGCTTGATAAACTTAAAATGTATGTGGGAGAATAAAGATGCATAAATATCTAAATAAAAATATAACAGAGGGTTTATTAGCATTGCTGGGAAACTGGTACATTAAAACATTCCTAGTTTCCTACCTAACAGAATAACAGAAGTGAATTCTAGATTAAACAGACTTTAAGACAAACTATAGGTAAATGTAGAGTAAAGCTACCAAGTTAATAGAAGAAAAGTATAGCATAATATATTTGAGATCCTCATGTTTTCCTCCTTTTCTTCTTCTCATTTTGACTCTTTTTTACTTTCTGCTTTTACTTTCTCTTCCCTCAGCAGTTTATTTAGACCATTTATAAGGAGAATATATACATGAATTAAAACCTTGCATTGTACCTCATAAATATGTGTGTATAGTATGTGTCAATCAAAAATCTTAAAGTGTTTATCTTTTATTAGCATATTATTGTTGTTCTGGAGGTATTTTGTGACATTTACAAAAGTTCTTATAACATATCACAGTTAGATTAACCCCCTCCATCATTCTTTATCCTTCCTCCTCCCTTCTTAGAATAGTTTCAACAGGTCTCATTTTTCCACTTTCACATATGAGAACATAATATTTCTACTACATTCACCCTCCTATGTCCTTTCCTTATGTTCTCCCCCTCCCACTGCTAACACCTCCAGAAAGGACCTGTTTTACCTTCCTGTCCTTCGTTTTTGAAAAAAAAAAATACATTTTTGTTTAAGATGACTACCCAGGGACTTTCCTTGTGATATTTCTATGTATCTGTTTATTAAAAACTAAATTTGCTCATCTCCTCTATTTTTCTTCTTTCTACTTTAGTTCCCTTCTTATGGTGATTTCAACAGCTTTAAAAATTCTATATTCATTCTTCTATAGAAAGCACATCAACCATATTCACCTTCTTTACTTCCTTCTTTTGCCCTCTCCCTCTTTTTCGTGCCCTCCCTTTAGTGTGACCTGCTTTTCAATCTTGTCCTTCATTGTTTAGGTGTCTGATTTTGTTCAGTGGGAAAAAATCTTAAAATATTTTTTAAAAGATAAAATACTTGCCAAATACACTTGCAATATCAATCTTGCCTGCACTGTTAATGGGTTGAGTTGGTATGTTAAGGTGATCCTAAAGTCAGAGGAAAAATAATAGTTATAAAAGCCTGTACATTTGTTTAATTTTATTGCTATAAGAACTAGAATTTCATTTAAAGAATTTCCTTATTTATATAACCATATATTATTATAACTATATAATATACATAAAATTATAAATTTGATATATAGAATGTAATTCTTGCATATAGTTTTCATTATACAAGTAGGTTCATTATCTAAAATGAAACTGATCTATTCACATGAGTTCGGTATAAAATTAAATGATGTATTCAGGAAAAAACCAAACTCTGTGTCAATATGTAGATGATTCTGTGTTTGCTCTGACAGGAGCATGGCTTTACGTTATTTTTCCAGTAGTAGAAAGTTCCTGCTGCTCCTGGAGAGAGACACAGCAGTTTGGCACAAACACAATGAAAGGCAACGTGTCCTCAAAGGAACTGACCTGTGACTTTGGCCTCATTACCTGTGTACTATGCTCTGAAATAATAGGTTGCAGCCTAAACTATTGAGAATTATATTAACATGCTAGAAACATACTGAATTTTTTTTCACATCAGGTAAAATCCTCCTGGACTCTCATCGCTCACACTTGTGCCTATGGAGGTGTTCATTCCTATGTCAAGGAAACTCACGATGAAACTTGGTTTCAATTCTAACCTATCTTCAAGGTGTTCTTGACTCTCAATAAACTTAGTTTTTATTATTCATCCTCATATTTCTGGCCACAGACAGGTATCAGGCTATTGACTCTTGAAAATTCAAGCTTTGATTGAAATCTCTTTGTCATTGTGCAGCCTAAAGCAATTATCAAGAGAAGACCTCTCTCATACCAGTGACAGTCCACACCAGGCTAGTACTGAGGGTGCAGCTCATGGATGATGGTTAATCCTCTACAGTTTTTGAGCACTTAAAGCATTGACTGTACACTGTTTTAGAAACAAGAGATATTGCTTACAACTCTGTATTTAAAACTATGTGTTATATCCTAACTACCTTTAAGAAAGGAATGGAAGAGAGAGTACAACTTTAAGAAAAATCCAATTAAGAACTTTCTATGCCTTGTGGAAGTCTTCTAGCTTATCTGGGACTGAAGTTCTACTTAAAGTTAAGAAAATGGACTAAGTGAACTTGAAGTTATTTTGAAGCTTTAAGATTTATGATTTGAAATTCATAGAAAAATTTTTCTAATATCATTTTAAAAGAAAATTTTGTTCAAGATCTCTGTCAAGAGTTTAGGCTGTGTAGAAATAAAATGAGAAACTTCAAAACCTACTGCAGTGGTTGCTCAGGGGATCAGCTGCATAGTGGTTCAGATTATTAATCAATAATATCTTCCCAAGGAGTCAGTCATGGTGGCAGAAATACTGCCATTAGAGTAAAATTTATTTCAATTGAATTGCATATACAATGCTGTCTGATTAAAACTCACAAATCTATAGAGGTTTTAATCTTTTTAACTATTAACAGTTCATTACATCAATGTTTAAGTGTTGGGATAAGCCAGAAATCATTTTGGATAAAGGAGAAAAGGAAGAAAGGAGTATCAAGGATATGTAGACATATCTTGAAGAGAAAGATCAGTGAAACTTCACAAGAAGTAATGTTAGCGTAGGGGACAGTTTATAAAATGTCTTAGGGGATCCAGGTGATAGAGGCACCAGGATGTGGAAACAAACATGGTGAAACTGAAGGTGGACAAATTCTTAGAGCAGGAGACCAGAATTAACATGCTTCATGTTTGGGGTTTATAAAATCCCAAAAAATGCAGTTCATTGTCTAAACATCTGGAAATCTTTCCTTCTAATTCAAGGAAAAAAGCGTGTTCTAGATATATTGTGAGTCTTAAGTTATTAAAGTAAAAACAGCAAATTTCTTACTATAAGAATAAGGCTATATGTGTATGCTTATTTCATAAAGAAAGCATTAAAGCTTAATATCACCATGCCTAAAAGAGATTTTTTTTTTAATTTTTAAAGCAGAAAATACAAGCGTGGAGCTTTTAGTAGTCATGAACATCAGAAATGGAGGCAAAGTAGATTGTTTTATGTTTTACTTCTTGCTAAATCTTAAGTCAGATAATTCTTATGAAAATTATTATACATATTCAGGCAGATCAGGCAAAATTTAGGGATTTATGTTTCCCAGAACTAATATGTTATCAAGATTCTTAATTTTTTTCCTTTGTGAGGTATTTTGACAAGTGTTTTTACTACATCTCAAAAAGTTCTTGAATTTTACTTGACCATAAATAAACCAAATCAAATTTTAAAAAATGAAATGGAACCTCAAAGAATAAAGTGACCCTGTACATGTTAATTCTTATGTCATACTTGTATTACTTTACATAAACATGAGGTGCTCTATTATCTAAACAGTTTAGAATATAAAAATAAATGAAGAACTGGGGAGTTCACCATGAGAACTCTTCTGCCAGCTATTAAGCATGTTCTAAAGTATGTAATTCTTTATGGAATACATAAACTTGGAATTGATAGTTTTCCAATGAGAGAAACACTCATGGAATCTAATGCTGGAAATTGTAATTTAAAAAAGGTAGGAGGATGGAAAGACAGATGTGTAAACAGTTATGGAAAATAATATGGTGGATTTTCAAAAAATTAAAACAAGAGCTAGTATATGACCCAGAAATGAGACTTGTTGATATCTCTTTAAGAGAATTGAAATCAGAATCACTGAATGTATGTTCTCATTCCCATGTTCATTTCAGCGTTATTCACAGTGGCCAAAGTATGGAAACAAATTAAATACCTACTAATAGATAAATGAATAAGAAAAGATGATATATGCATGCAAGGGACTATTATACAACTTTGGAAAGGAAGGGAACTCTGCAACATGTGATGACATGGATGAACCTTGAGCATTAAATGAATCTACAAGAGACAAAAAGACATATACTGCATGATGGCACTTATATGAGGTATCTAGGATAATCAAACTCATAGAAGCAAATAGCAGAATGGTGGTTGCCAGGGCAGAGGAGAAAGAGAAATGGGGTGTTGCGAATCAATAGGAATGCAATTGTTATGCAGGATGAGCAAGTCCTTGACCTCTCCTCTGCCTACTGTTAAGGATGAGGTAATGAGACAGGCTAGCAAATAGGATAAAAACAAAGCCAGGGACTTTCAGGCACCTTGAGGCATGGCTATTCCTAGTGCATTTCATGCTGAACTCCTTATCTCAGCCCCATGCTATCCTTTGCAGTTGTAAGTTTTAAAGATTGTAAGACAAAGTCTTGAGGCAATTCTACCATACTCTTATTACTTCTCAGGTAAAACATAAATATTGATGAACCTCATGCATGTAAGTAAAATAACCTGAGAGATAGCTTAAGAGAATGTGAAGAGTGAATCAAACCTATCAACTACATTAGCCCAGTCCACAGCTTAGATTTTTCTTGTTTGAATTTATAAAAAGCCCTCTAAACAAGAACAAGTATATATACTTCTGTCCCACCTGGCTGGGGGCCATCACTGCTTTCTCTATGATAACTTTCCTTCACTTTTAATAAACTTTGTTACATTTCCACATTATCTTTGGATCTTTTCTATGCAGGACATAAGAGCCTAGGCTCTTCTGACTAGAGTTTCCCAGAGACTAACCATCTAGTAATAGTAATGTACACTTAAAATGTGTTAAGAGGGTAAAGTTCACATTAGGTGTTCCTACTGCAATAAAATTAATATACAAAAGAAAGAAGAAAGAATTCTACATGCTTCAAGTGCATATTCTTCATGATTGAGGGGAAGAGCTGCAAAAGAAAATGTTTCTTAGGATTCTGATGAGAAGTATACTGTAAGGTAGGTGGGTGGGGCCAAGTACTTTGGCAGTGGGAGACTGAATATCAGAAGATATACAGCCTAGGAAGAAGGAGAAGAGTTGTCCCCAAGAAGATGACTGCAAGAACTGTTGTGTTTTTCAGGTTAAGGGACAGAGGGAGAGCTCCATGTTAAAAGCAGGGTATTTTGAGATAGCAGGGCTGAAAGACGTGGTGCCTTCCCAGCAGTTTTAAGCAGCTATAAACAGGGGACAACTTTTTGGAGAGGAACAAATAGCTGAAAATTAATTTTCAGAAGTTTTCTCGCCAATTGCATGCTGCCACAGTGAGAAAGTCTAAAAGAAAATTTACAAAATTCTTCACAAATTTCTAAGTAGAAGTCACTGCACTCTTGTTTCATTGGTGTAAAAGTATAACATCTTAGGCCAAGAGAGAGCTGGATAGTGTCTTTACTTGTTTCATAATCACAAACCATACCTTTACCCAGAGCTTTCCTCTCTTTTTCTATCAGTATTACTCTGAATGACATGAGAAGGAGGGTGTTATTGAATGACTTGAGAAAAATTTCTGACAAAAATGTTTTATAGCATAGAACCAGATATAAAAACATGCATACATAAATAACGTTGTTTGACTAAAATTTAACGTTTATTATCCACTTATTTATAATCTCTGATTTAAAATGTGCATTTCTACAATCTTTGGAGCACAATGTGTAGAATTACCCATGTTAAAAGCAGATCAACCACAAATCAGCAGGAACGTTTGGAGGCTCAGACAATGAGGCTTCTATTCTGCAGCTTGTAGTTCAATCCATCACTCATTTTTAGGTCATTTTCATTCTGCTACTGTCATTATTATACAGGTCAGGATGCACACACACCTCAGTCACATGTTTTTGTCTTCTGAAAAATGATAATCCCATCAGAACAACCTAAAGTAGAATTACCAGCTCCTTAAGCAATGCATTCTATAAATATACCATGAAACTTTGTAATTATTATCTATCCAGATATTTCAAGTTGATTCCATAACAGGAAAAAAATAGATAGAGACTGAATTTTACATTTGGGATATATTTCATTATACTTCAGTGCCCAAAAAATTTTGCAGTTTTTTTCAACAAAATTTATTGTTTTGTTCCCAGAAAAAGTTCAGGATTGTTAATGGTAAACAATGTTTCCAAAAGACCTTGGTTCTTGTGTTCCAGTGTAGAAGAAATCCAAGCAGAACATGTGGGTGTAAATAGGGTTTATTAAAAGTTAAGGAAAGGGAGATAAAAAGAGAATATGGTGGGATGCAGGTGGAGTCTGATGGCAAAGAGAGCATGCTTTTCTGGTGCTTTTAAAACCTACACTAACCCATGAGAAGGGCAGGCCCAGGAGTTTCCCACCCAATAATCAACTAGTGGGGAGGAGCAGGTTGTGCAGGCCATCCCTGGGCAAACTGCATGAGTCCCATACTTTTCCTACTTCTAGCCTGCCTCAGGATGACAAACTGGTATGAGCTTTCAGGGTTGATAGAGTGGCTCAAGTGGTAGAATACCTGTCTAGCAAACCTGAGGCCCTGAGTTCAAACCCCAGTACTGCCAAAATAAAAGTGCTTTACAAAAACACATACAAATATGCCTTACTTTATGCATACATGTGGCTGAGCATGTGTCCATATATATATTCACTGACACTTTAAAGGACATGACAGGTTTGCCTTGGATCACTATTATATTTGCCTTGGATCACTGTTATATGTTAATTGACCCTTGGTGTGAAACTGTCTGTCTTAGAGAAGAAATGAAAAAAACCACACTTATGACTTTGAAATTCATATGCAGGAAAACACATCACCTAAGCATTCTCACTCCATGGTAGTTTTCATTCCCTCTGCAAACACAATTTGAAAAGCATTGTGATAATGGTGGAAAGGAAGGATTTTGGTGCATGAACTATCTGGGCTTGAATTCTCACTACTCTCTGTGATACTTTGACTGATTCCTGAGCCTTTAAAGTTATCAGTTTCTTCATCTGAATTAGGGAGCTAATGAATCCTGAATATAGAAGACAGAGGAGCAGAATCTAAGCACGCAGAGACTTCTCAATAACTATTTGTTCCTTCCCATTAAACAGACATGAGTAAGATCTTTAATCTTCTCATTCTTTTAACTGAGAAATGAATTATAATATTTATTGAACATTTACTATGTTCCAAGCACTGGCTAAGTGTTTTCATACATTAACCCATTTAATTGTTATAACAACTTTATAAATTAGGAACTATTATGACCTCTATTTTATAATCAAAGAAAATGAGGCATGTAGAGTTGCAATAATTTGTCTGAGACTGCATAGCCAACAGGCTGGTTTTCTAATCTCATTTTTGTTGTATTCCTCTGGGCTACAAATCTCTTCACTAAAGTATCAGATCCAAAAATTTCTTCACATCCAAATTGTATAAAATTTAAGGAAATATTTTCACCACAAATAATGAAACAATTAACTGAAATATTCTCATCCTGTTCACTTTTGAATGGACTATTGCTGATTGTATAAAGGAGGAAGTTAATTCAAGCAATAAATGAAATATCTGGTTTCAGATGACAGAACTAAAAGTCGGTTCATTTCCACACTACCAAATGGCATCTGCTCCTTTCTAATTCCCTGCAAAACAGGCAACACCATGGTCATCTTCAGAACCAACCATGTTTGATTACTGAAGTTATTCTTCATATTCCCAAATCATTTTGATATCAGCAAAAATTGTATTTATAAAAATGCTATGAACCTGTTTATATCATTAAAAATTAAAGATACTTATATCTTCTTTGACAAAAAAAGCACACTTCTTAAGCATAAGAAATTACAAATACTTGAGAAAATGACTAAAAGAAGATAACAATTCCAACGCAACAAGTCTTTCCCAGTGGAAGACAGGAAGTTATTACCCTAGATAAACCATCCACCTTCCTGTAGTTAGAAGGATGTGTGTGTGTGTGTGTGTGTGTGTGTGTGTGTGTATGCATGTATGTATATGATTATTGAATGTTAGGAGGGGTGGGTTGTGGGCTTTTAAAACTCAGATGAGTTTGGTGATTCCCTCAAGCTTCTTTATTCATTGGCCTGCAGATATTTCTCTCTGACCTAAGGCTGATGAATCTGATGACATTATACTTCTGTCCACTAAGCTGCTAGAGGTGAGAGATATGAGTCCCCTTGAATTCCTTATCATCTTACACTCTGTAGCTCTCCCTTATTTCTTGTCCCATCATTGTAGTTTGGCCCTTCAATCATTGCTTCCACTTTCACATTCAGAGTTCCTACTGAAGGGTTCCAAAGTGTCACACAGATAAAATACATGGATGTATGGAGGAAATGGAGAATCTTCAGTTCTATTTTTATTCACTCTAATCCTGCCAGTAAGATGACATTGACACATATGGCTTTCTGGTTGGCAAATGATCAGAGCAGGTCAATCTGCCATGGGAACTCTCTTTTTTCTTTTTTTTTCTCTTCCAGAAAGATAACTGGTTTAAGCTCTTGAGAAACACCTTCTTCCTATGTGTGTATGAGTGTTTTTGTGTATTAGTTAATTATTTGAGTTATCAAAATGTTATTAACATATTCTACTGAAGATATATATTGTTTTTAAACAGGGTCTTTTTTTTTTTTACCATAAAACTTCTATTTCAGTATAGATAGTACTTCCTAACTTTCCGTAACATTTGTTTATGATGGTTATAAGACAGCTGGGACTAAATTGTTTCCAAACTTCCTTTCTAAGATTCATGCATATTTGTATAGGGTAATTGAAAGAAGAAAAGTCAGAGGCTATTCTGTTTTTTCCACTGTTCTCTATGGCAGCTGTAGCACATTCCTTCAGCTGGTGTGACCTTTGTTTCTTCATAGGTCTAAGAGTGTTGTGGCAATATAGTCAGAGGAGAAACCAAGCAACACTCAGAGGAGTGGAGAACTCAGATTTTAATTTTATGCTAGTGGGCCAAACGTGTACCTGTGTCTGAGCCCTGAACAAAGGATTCACAGGATATTTAAAAGGCAGTGCATGGCATCAGGTTACAAGGAATGTGCTCTCCCATAAAGTAGGGCTAGTAGTGGATTAGAGACCTCAGGTTTAGATAAGAAGAGCAAGGGAGTCCTGCTTTGGAAAGTTTATTTACAAGTGGAGACAAAGAAAGGCAGGAATGGGTGCTTAACTCTGCATGGTACCTTTCATCCTGAACTTTTGCATGGCTCTAATGGGCAATTCCTCACAGCTCTGTCTGAGGAGGTTACAGCTTTAATTGACAGTTTACCATGTTTTACAGCCCTGATTTAAGGCTATCTTCCTCTTCAAGAGCATCCTCAAAGCAGGATTTCAGTATCTTACATGGTCCTTGCCAGGATGTTAACGCCTGCCTTCTGAAAGAGTGCTCCCATTTGACAAACTCTTCCTCATCTTGCTTTATTTTGTTCCCTCTTCTCTTGATCCAGAACTTTCACAGTTCTTTCCCAATACAAAGTCTCATGATTCCTACCCTTACAAATTGGTTGGAACCTGTGGCTCCTTTGGCATGTCATCCTATTCTTCCTTTAATCAGTTCCTCTCTTCTCTAGGAAGTGTGTTTCTTCCAGGAAGTTGACTTCTTTCAGGAAAGGGTAATGAGGTGAGAGGATTGACTTTGGTGGTCTGTTAGCCAGAGGCAAGCTGGATGTGTCTTTTGGACTTAAAGGAGGATTTGGGTTGCACAGCCCAGTATCCACCAATTTGTATTGTTTAAGTAGGGAATCTACAACCAATTTCTCTTACTTGGATTGTTGATTCTCACTCTCTTCTTTACATCTCCATATTGGAAACTGTATTAGTTTCATCTATAACCAAGTATTCTCTGCATTAAAGACTACCAAAGATAATTACCCCACTTTAGTCATCCCATCAGTCTATCCATAAGTTTAAGGAAGCCTCATTTCTATATGAATGCATATATTGAGAACTGATGGCATATTTGGACAAAGGAGCAGTATGTCAGTTGCCCAATTTTCTCTACAGAAATTGTAAGTACAGACACATTTTGGCTACTTAAGAGAGGTCTTAGTTAGAACAAAGGGAGTACTTATTCAGTACCTAATTTGGAAGCAGAAGTCTGGAGTTAAATCTTTTGTGGGCAGTTCTTCTATGTTGCTGTGTATTAGGTTATATTATATAGAAAATAGCATGCTCGGTAAAATTTGTGATCATTTACTTACATAGTTTTGACTTCTCTCTTTTTCTATTTTAATTTATGTTATTTGAAAAGTTATCTTTTTTTGGGGGGGATAGATATGGGAAAAGACCCCAGTAACATCATTTTGCTGAGATATTACTGAAAGTTTTAAGTCCAAAAGATCTAGAAAAGACAAAGGATAAACACTATAGTTTAGTAATAAAATCTTTGCCTTTATTACAGGCAACAAACATTCACAAAAGCACAGAATCATCTGCATTCATATATACTTATTGATCAAAGGTTACTCTGGTAGTTAGAATTCTGGTTTAACCAATCACAAATATCAGTAGCAAATTTTTATTTGGGGGGTTTATGTAATTATTTATTTATTTAATATTTAAGTATAAATAAGTATTTTTAGAGTTTATATGTTCATACATGATGCTCCTTCCTCCCAAATGCTTCAGTGTTTCCTATAAACTAGTACATTCTTTCATATCTCCCCAGTGTAATTATCAATATTAAGAAATATCATTGATGTATCTATAGCACATGTGAGATACATTTTCATGACTATCACACAGGTGAGTTCATTTGATTCCTGTGTCTAGTGATGGGGATGATGTGATAGAGGTACAGTTAAGTAAATAAAAAATTAAAGTTCCTGGGAAACTTGGCAAACTACAAGTGCTCAATTTACTTCAATTGAATAAATATCAGTATTGTTATTGATACTCACATGGTTTTTAAACAATACAGAAAATATAAGCACTCCTACTTATATTAAAATATTTGAGGCAATAAGCATTTTTAATTATAGGAATAAGAACATAAAATGTCAAAGTGCCATTATAGAGTTGACCTCTCATTTTATTTATAACAAAATAAACATACAAATGAATGGATAACTTTTTGAATTTATGTGTTTGTCTCCTTATGTCAACAGAAGTTCCTTTTGTTGCTCTTGTCATGACCTACATTAAAGTGAAAACACAATTTGAGTCTGTGATCTGCATACAAATGCACATTTCTTTCAGATTTTGTGACTATTTTCCAGCTGCTTTGTGATAGGAAGCCAATTATGTACAATACATCATACAGAGGAAGCAATTACATTCATTTTCTTGGGCACTGAGAAATTTGATAAGGTTGACACTTAACACATTAAGCTGTGATAACAGTTAATTTTTTAAAAGGCATAAAATATAGGCCAGTTGAATTGAAGTCATTCATTTTAAAATAGTTGGCAATTGTGTTACCTTAGATGCTTTCAGATGACAAGAGGGAGTGAAAAATTAATTTAGAAATCTATTCTAAATGCAGAATGAGTATAGGCTCATTCAATTAGAACAAAATACTTCATTCCAAAAACAAACCAGTTCCTGAGACCTTATGAACAGATTCAGATGGAACTATGAAGTTGGAAAAGCTTACCAGGTCAAGTGTTTGGTTGAATTCTATATTTTAAAATAATGCCCTTGTCCTGTTTTTGTATGTTACCCTGGTATTCATATATTTTTGTTTCTTCAATTAGATATTCTGTCAGAAAGACTAGACATGTTTATTAATACTTTGAGATAGATGACTCAGAATTCTAAATACCAATGCCATCTCTATTCACTTATTCACTGAGCTTCTATACTGAGACAAAAAATAAATTATACTGTATACTTACCATATTATGTTGAGATTGAGAAGTCACACTAGGCACAATATTGGCACAGAAAGAGCTTCACTTGAGTTAAGACTTGTAATGAATTTGCTATGTGAGCGTGTTCAATTGGAGAATTACACGTGATTCTTAAAGTCTAGAAGGAGGCATGGTGATGATATGCTCTGATTTTTCTAAAATCAGCTGTTATAGCTATGTCTCAGGACCAAAATTAATAATAGCAGTCACTTTTCTTCTCAAATATCCAGCTTTGAACAATGTATTATGTGATTGAACATAGGACCAAATGGAATCAAGATGGAGAATGAGGCTAAGGAGCTAGGCAGGTGCTGTATTTTGGGTCTGTCTGATTTCAAAACAAGACACTGAAACTTTATCTACCAGGAACAGGAAGCTTCCGTTCCATCTCAGAAACAAAAAATGCAGAGGTCTCATATTGAAGTGTCAGGTATTGATAAAATGGGGTAGGCATTATATTGCAGATCACTCCTGCCACATTAATAACCTCTCATGGCAAACACTGGCTTTCTTCTAGTTATATTTATCTTTATACAAAAACATAAAATAAAATCTTTCAACATGGCTATTGGCTTCATTATTCTACAGGATCATATTTAAAGGTTTTTGGAATATGTATCAAGTAAAAAGACTTCTTGTGTGTTGGTTTAAAATATTTTGTGGTCAGAACTATCAGTGAATTGTTAAAGAGCATAAGCAATTGATTTAAATAGTCATGGTGTACATTAGATATTTTGCCTTAAGAAAGGACAAATATTTAAAATAAAAGGAAATATTAAAATCTGTTCTCAAAGTTCTCTTTCCTTCCTCCAAAATGAAGTTCTATAGGTAACCTGTCACATAGCCCTCAGGTGCCCTGACAGTAGGTATACTTCACGAACTCCACAGAGGCTCATCCTTTCCTCTTCACAGCCTCTGCTGTGAAAAATGTCTCCTTTCTTCTGGCTCCAGAGGGTTTGTGAAGATGTAGAACATGAATAGGATAAATACCACGTATCACTGACTATTTTGTAACAACAGCTCCAGTGATTTCTTACTGACTACACATTGCAGTACAGTAAATAGCTACTACCCATCCATGCTGGGAATTTTGTTGCAGCAACAAGTTACACCTTTGGACAGATGACCAAACACAAGTGGATCTAATTTGAAGTCACAGTCACATTTGCATGTGGAAAACTTTGGATTTTGCAATTATAAAATGTAGGACAGATTTGTATTTTACTTCTTTGGATATGATGGTAACTCATTTGTTCTCTCAGGCACAAGCTTTCTTTCATAACATACATATTGTTGTGGTTTTTTTGTCAGATAAGGATTTTTTTTCCCCTCAGTAGGTATATGATGTGTTGTGAGAGCGTTTCTGTCTGTGTGTTTAGTGGAAAAAATGAGAAAAGAGGAGGCAGAATAATGCCAGTGTGCAGTATAAGTTGGAGATTTGAAATGTTCCTTGGGAGCAGAATAAACTGTGCCATCAAATGGGTTGCTCTATGGTCAGGCTTTATTAGTCCCCATCCTTTGTTTTTCAGGGTAACTACACTTAAAATATAATCAATTACAGGTGCATATGAAAATTATTAGAAATGTTAAATTCAAATTAAATATTTGAACATATTCAACAAACTACATGTTATTTTTAGAATGTGGGAGTATTAATATAAATAAGCAGAGCAATACCACTTCAATAGAAAAAGAAGAGCTGAGGCAGAAATAAGAAGGAAAGCAAATTGCTATAATAAATATCTAAAATAAGATTAATAAAATAAAATCAGTCTAAAACAATAAAAGACCTATTTTGGCCCATATCATAGAAAAACAAAAATAAATAAAAAGTAATACTGCTGACCAAGTTGTAGAGAACTGAGCACTTTCATACACTGTAAGGAAAGTGAAATAATGCAACTTTCATATAATAATAATTAACAGGATTTCTAAAACTATGTATACCTTAACCTAGTCATTATATCTCTATGAATCAGTCTTCAAAAAATAATATCATGAAAATATGACCACTGTATTATTAGTTATAGATACATAATTTCTATTCAACAAAAATATCCAATAAGAAAATGGCCAAAGATATCATATACATATATACATATATACACACACACATATATATAGTTTTGAAGATATTTAGCATGAGAAATCACTCAGAAAACATTGTTAAAATTAAAAACAGCAAATTATAGTATATAAAGAATAAATTAATATAAAATACAAGAAATTTGTCAAAATCTTGAGATTGTTTAATGTTGGTTTAAGAAATATGAATGTTTAAAGTCATCTACTTGAAAATGTTTTTAATTTTGGATTTGTAGCAATTGGGTATGTATTACTCTTACAATGAACAACATGTGGGCTAAAATAGAAAGCATGATATTGACAATGGTAACAAAGACCTTGAAGTTAACAAGTAGAAGAAATTGTGGAGAGGACTATTCTAAGGAATAGCTAGAATTATTAGTAGATGTTCCCAGAAGGCATTGGCTTTTGAAAAGTGTGTCTAAATTTAGAAGGAAGAAAAATTAATGGTAATCATACCAACACTGCTTAACTCTACCCCTCTCTGGTTGTTTCTCTTCCTCTTCCTAGACCACATGCTCTCACTTTCATAGGTGATTCGGAATTTCACATGAGATTTTGAACTGTACTGAGATATTCGCATCACTTGAATGATACCAGTAAATGATAATTCTACATTTCCGATTCTTCTGGTAGTTTTCTGTGTCTATTAATTTACTTTTGAAATAAATTTGTAGACTGTGAATCATTAGTAGATGCTTAGTTTGGTATTCCAGGATAATTTTTATTCTGATCTTCAGAGTTAGTATTTTCTTAATGTCATTCAGAATCTATGGAGATACATTGACCTCTAAGTTATGAAAGAGCAGAACGTGGAATTTTTTTGTACTATAAAAAGAAGAGTGAAGGTGACTAGTTGATGATGTATTGTATTATGAAAAATGCACAGTGAATGCTAAGTGTTCTCATCACAAAATGATAACTGTGTGAAGTAATACAGTTAGTAATAAGTTGGTTTTAACCATTCTATGTTGTGTATATACTTCAAAACATTGCATTATACAAGATCAATACATACTACATTATCTGTTAATTTAAAACAAAAATTAAAAATATAATACTGAAAACTCTTGTAGATAATATTAACTCATAGATTCCATTGTCATAAGTGGAAATGTCTTGAACAATTGAAGGAAAAGTACTACTAATTATTTGAAGCTGTCAGACATTACAAATTCTTTACTGTGAGGGAGAGAAGTATTATGATGTCTTCTAAAGATCATTGTCCAGAAGTAACTATTCACAAATAATTCCACTTCTTAAAACAAACAAGTAATGAACTACTTGTCATGCTATGGAAACATAATATCATTCAATAATGCATGCAACCTTTGCATTAATTCTATATTCACAAAACAATCATTATTTGACCTAATTTGCCATGTGCAGATGAAATTATCTGATATTGCTGGTAAGTTGAATATGACTTCCAATCAAATAGTGAAATTAGAATAAGTCTTTTATGAGCTTTCCTGTAATAAGTTAGCTTCTTGTGATCTCTTCAAATATGTATGAACTGAATACAGTCAAGTACAGGGTGGCGGCTAAGAGGATAGACTCAAGAGTCTGATTATTTGCAAGCTATATGATATTGGGCAAATAAAAAGACAGTTTCTTTATGTGGAACGCAGGAATAATAATATACTTCAGGAAACTGTTGTGAAATAAGTTACTACATATAAAATTCTTAGAAGAGTGTCTGGGACATAAGTACTCAGTAAATATTAATTGCTGCTGCTTTTATTAATGCTACTATTACCACCTAAATTTGTCTATTTGCTTACTACAACAAAATGTAGTTTCACTGGTTCTTGCTTAAATAGCTTGTTAGTATTACCAATACATAAATAAGTGACATTTGGGAGAGAACAATGCCTATACTTTGATAAAAACAAAAAACAATATATCTGACATTTTGCTGTTTAGACAGTTATTGAGTGGTTGGGGAAGCTCAGGCTTAATCAATTTTATGTATGGACACATTGATATCTCATTCTAGCATGTAATTGTTTGATGATGTATGTTTTTTGCTTCCATAATCTATGCTTTGTTCTTTAGCATCTTCTACAGGCACTATACTTTTTCTAAGAATTAAAATAATAATAAAAGAAAAGCAAGCACAAATAAACTCATTTTGTTACAATCTGAGGTCACTTCCATGGGCCACATTTGCCAAGTATTTTGTCACAATAAAAATTTATGGCTATAGCCATGGCTCAAGTGGTAGGCAAGTGCAAGGCATTGAGTTCATATCCCAGGACCACCACTAAGGAAGTAAATAAATAAATAAATAAATAAATAAATAAATTTGCTCTATTTTTGGCAATTGAGGATAATTCTATAGTTCAAGCTTTCATTGAGGTTGTTTATCTAAAAAAATAACAAAAACTGCATTTCAGTTATTTGCAAAATTAATTTCTTCTCCCAAAGTGAGAGATTTAAATTAAAAATATTTCTGTCTCAGTTTTTGGTGTCCTAATTATTCATATATATCTGCCCTAAAAATACTGAAAAAGGTTGCATGGTTAAGTCTTTTGCAATGTGAACAAAGCAGCATCCCTGAGGTTTGTCACAGTCAGGATCCCAGGAGACCTGTTCCATTCCACACAGCTGCCTAATCAGACAGTTACCTCTTTTTCTCACATTTTCTGAAAATTGCATTGAAATATCACTCACTTCTAGTGTGAGGTTGTGAAAAAGAAAGGTAAATGCATAGTGGTAAAAGATTGGAATTTGAGTTTACATTATTAACTTTAAAAGAAAAGACATTCTAAGTTGTTTCACTCACAATGAAATAGTTAATAAGCAAAATCTAAGAGGTATAGAAAATTTTAAAAACTTAAAGAATTATCAATTTAGTTTTTTAAACAGAAAACTGTGCCCTTAAAGTAGCCAATTGATTCACTCATTCAACAAATATTTGTTTTAATTCTAGGCTGAGAGATGAGCAGTTCAAAGATTAATGGTGGTCAGAAACTAAACAGAACTGAGGAAGTGGCCAGGGACTCCGCCACAGGACAGCCTTTGAGGTTAAGTTTAGGAATAATGGCATTGAGGAACTATTGAATATTCTAAAGTAGGAGGAAAAACTCTACCAGACCAGTCTGTTTCATAGTCTATAAAGAATGAAAACAACACCCTTTTAATTATATTCCAATATATGTTTTGAATTTATTGGTTAGATTTCTAGACCTTAATTAACTACAAACTTAGCTTTTGCAAGAGTTGGCACATGAATGAACCATTTGAGAGCTAAGAATTGGAATGTGTTCACCAATGTCAGCATGTATTCCTTTATTCAGTTTTCCTTATTAAAATTTGAGACATTCCTGTCAGATGCCTAGCACTGTACTAGGTGGTATGGACAGATCAAGAAAAAGACAATAAGTGCTTTATTTTCTGAATCTTCTTGATGCTCCATATTCATGGTGGTGAAAGTTAAGAACTGGGACCCTAGGGTGTCACAGATTTCTAGATTATATCTATGATGAATTTTTCACCACATGGAATCTCCTTGCAGAGTCAAAACCAATAGAGAAGATCTAAATATATGTCCTCTTCATGGGCAGCAAATGATCCCTCAACTTAGAGCAATTTTTGATAATAAAATTTGTTATCCATTCTTTTTTGCATACAGTAGAAACTTGACACCTATGGGTATGTGGTTCAAAGGAGACCACCACTGAGGAAGACCAGCGAATGCTCACGATGTTTAGAGTTCAGAGCTGTACTGCAGAGGCTTGATTTATTTTTCTGTAATGCCACTCAACATTGGCTAAAGACACGCTGCCATTCAACAAATCTGGAACTTTCATTTTATTTCTTCAGTTGAGTAGATCACACACCCTTTTGACTTGGGAAGATTGCTATAAATTTTAACTTCTGTTTTGGGTACCATTTGCTTTTGCAGAGGCAAATTTTCACAAAATTAAGGTCAGAGAAAACACTCAGCAGATCACACAATGATTTAATCACAACCAACAATAACATGGGAATGACTAAAAACTTCTCTATATTTACTCTGCTGGAATGTACATGTAGAATTAAAAATCCTTGTCATTGATATTTTTTTGATTTTTTAAATTCATTAAAAATTATTACTTTGCCCATGTTTGGTCAAAATTGCATGTAATAAATCCTTGAATAAGGTGGACTTACTGCATTTTATTTTTCTTTCTCACCATTTCAATTCTAGGTTAACTGTTAGCAAAAAAATGTTCTGGCCAGAAGCTGGGGGAGGGGAAGGTGGCCCAAACAATTTACACATATGTGAGTAAATGTAAAAATGATAAAATAAGAAAAAATTAAAAATTAAAGTAAAAATAAATAAATAAATAGGCTTTGCTTTAATGTAGTTCACTTAATGCATGGGCTCATCTTTAAAATGATACTTCTAGATAACTAAAAATATTTTTTAGCTAATTTAAACACTATGAAGGCATTATTGTCAATGACTTTGTTTTGGCTGACACATGCTGTTGTTTACCAACTGGTCTCTTTGTGGGCTGGATCATCTGTTCCTAGGTATATTAAAGATTTTTTACAAATTATCAAATATTTCTGTTTCTTCACAATGATGAAAAGTTGTGCAAAGACCTGCCATTGCAAAACTTATAAAAGAGTGCTAACTCTTTTACAGTAATTTTATAATGATCATTTTCATAACAATTTTATGGTAGTTTTAATTTTATTTATTTATGCAAATTCATAAGCTCACTGAGGCAAAAAGTTTATAAATATTTTGTAATCTTATTTTGATTTTCTCTGAACTAAGATTTAATATAGGTTCATTATTAATATCACTAGCATTAGCACTTCCAGACAAGAGTTTTCACATATGCATTCATATCCTATGTGTATAGTTATGTTGTTAATTTATGGCTTCCTTACATCCTGACCACAGAATAACATTTATATCAGTTCTACTTTGGTGACTTGATGATTTGGTTATATCTTTACATGAGGTTGATTTTTGAGATTGTTTTAGGGCAATGGAACATAAGTGTTAGAAATTTATTATGGGTTGTGATTTTTCTATTAAAAATGCTATATACCATTTCCTAATGTGTTTTGTCCTGAATTGAAATCACGGTATTTCACAAAGGAGTGTTGTTCTTGATCTTCTTCTCAGAATTTGTTTAATGGGTCCACCCTTTGATTTTTAACATTTTTTTTTATTAGTTTTGCATTAGGTATGTTTGAGAGGAGATATTTCCGGATGTCCTGAAAGATTATTCCCTTCTACCTTTAGAAAGCTAAACCAAAAGCTAGCTCCATAGATCTGAGGTAGTTTAATATGAGCTTTACATATGTGCTTATATATAATTTTATACATTTTCCTGTGGATTAAATGCTCATATCCTCTCCAAATTGTCATGTTGAAGCCCTAATCCCAATGTGACTATATTTGGAGATGAGGTTTTGTGGGAGGGGAATTAGGTTTAGATTAGGTCATGAGTGTGGAATTCCATGATGTGTTTAATGCCCTTCTAAAAAGGAGAAAAGTTAAGGCCTCCCTTTGGCACCAAGGGAGAGGCAGGTGAGGACATAAACAGGAAGAGGCCCTTCTTGGAGATCCTGACCATGGAGATGTCCTGATCTTGGTCTTCTAGATTCCAGAATCATAAGAAATAAATGCATCCAATCTATGGTAATTTGATGTGGCAGCATGAACTAGATAAGACACATTTTTTTCTTTTATTATTCATATGTGCATACAAGGCTTGGTTCATTTCTCCCCCCTACCCCCACCCCCTCCCTTACCACCCACTCCACCCCCTCCTGCTCCCCCCACCCCCTCAATACCCAGCAGAAACTATTTTGCCCTTATTTCTAATTTTGTTGTAGAGACAGTATAAGCAATAATAGGAAGGAACAAGGGTTTTTGCTGGTTGAGATAAGGATAGCTATACCGGGAGTTGACTCACATTGATTTCCTATGCGTGGGTGTTACCTTCTAGGTTAATTCTTTTTGATCTAACCTTTTCTCTAGTTCCTGGTTCCCTTTTCCTATTGGCCTCAGTTGCTTTTAAGGTATCTGCTTTAGTTTCTCTGAGTTAAGGGCAACAAATGATAGCTAATTTTTTAGGTGTCTTACCTATCCTCACACCTTCCTTGTGTGCTCTCGCTTTTATCATGTGCTTATAGTCCAATCCCATTGTTGTGTTTGCCCTTGATCTAATGTCCACATATGAGGGAGAACATACGATTTTTGGTCTTTTGGGCCAGGCTAACCTCACTCAGAATAATGTTCTCCAATTCCATCCATTTACCAGTGAATGATAACATTTCATTCTTCTTCACGGCTGCATAAAATTCCATTGTGTATAGATACCACATTTTCTTAATCCACTCATCAGTGGTGGGGCATCTTGGCTGTTTCCATAACTTGGCTATTGTGAATAGTGCCACAATAAACATGGATGTGCAGGTGCCTCTGGAGTAACAGTCTTTTGGGTATATCCCCAAGAGTGGTATTGCTGGATCAAATGGTAGATCGATGTCTAGCTTTTTAAGTAGCCTCCAAAATTTTTTCCAGAGTGGTTGTACTAGTCTACATTCCCACCAACAGTGTAAGAGGGTTCCCTTTTCCCTACATCCTCGCCAACACCTGTTGTTGGTGGTGCTGCTGATGATGGCTATTCTAACAGGGGTGAGGTGGAATCTTAGCATGGTTTTAATTTGCATTTCCTTTATTGCTAGAGATGGTGAGCATTTTTTCATGTGTTTTTTGGCCATTTGAATTTCTTCTTTTGAGAAAGTTCTGTTTAGTTCACGTGCCCATTTCTTTATTGGTTCCTTAGTTTTGGGAGAATTTAGTTTTTTATGTTCCCTATATATTCTGGTTATCAGTCCTTTGTCTGATGTGTAGCTGGCAAATATTTTCTCCCACTCTGTGGGTGTTCTCTTCAGTTTGGAGACCATTTCTTTTGATGAACAGAAGCTTTTTAGCTTTATGAGGTCCCATTTATCTATGCTATCTCTTAGTTGCTGTGCTGCTGCGGTTTCATTGAGAAAGTTCTTACCTATACCTACTAACTCCAGAGTATTTCCTACTTTTTCCTCTATCAACTTTAGAGTCTGGGGTCTGATATTAAGATCCTTGATCCATTTTGAGTTAATCTTGGTATAGGGTGATATACATGGATCTAGTTTCAGTTTTTTGCAGACTACTAACCAGTTTTCCCAGCAGTTTTTGTTGCTATTTCTCCATCGTATATTTTTAGCTCCTTTGTCAAAGACAAGTTGCTTATAATTGTGTGGCTTCATATCTGGCTCCTCTATTCAGTTCCACTGGTCTTCATGTCTGTTTTTTTCCAGTACCATGCTGTTTTTATTGTTATTGCTTTGTAATATAGTTTGAAGTCAGGTATTGTGATACCTCCTGCATTGTGCTTTTGACTGAGTATTGCCTTGGCTATTCGTGGCCTCTTGCGTTTCCATATAAATTTAACTGTAGATTTTTCAATCTCTTTAATGAATGTCATTGGAATTTTGATGGGAATTGTATTAAACATGTAGATTACTTTTGGGAGTATAGACATTTTTACTATGTTGATTCTACCAATCCATGAGCATGGGAGATCTCTCCACTTTCTGAAGTCTTCCTCAATCTCTTACTTCAGAAGTGTATAGTTTTCCTTGTAGAGGTCTTTCACATGTTTTGTTAGGCTTACACCTAGGTATTTGATTTTTTTTGAGGCTACTGTAAATGGAATTGTTTTCATACATTCTTTTTCCGTTTGCTCATTGTTAGTGTATAGAAATGCTAATGATTTTTCTATGTTGATTTTATATTCTGCTACCTTGCTATAGCTATTGATGATGTCTAGAAGCTTCTGAGTAGAGTTTTTTGGGTCTTTAAGGTATAGGATCCTGTCATCTGCAAATAGGGATATTTTGACAGTTTCTTTACCTATTTGTATTCCTTTTATTTCTTCTTCTTGCCTAATTGCTCTGGCTAGGAATTCCAGTACTATATTGAATAGGAGTGGAGATAGTGGGCATCCTTGTCTGGTTCCTGATTTTAGAGGGAATGGTTTCAGTTTTTCTCCATTAAGTATGATGCTGGCTGTAGGTTTGTCATATATAGCTTTTATAATGTTGAGGAACTTTCCTTCTATTCCTAGTTTTCTTAGAGCTTTTATCATGAAATGGTGTTGTGTCTTATCAAAGGCTTTTTCTGCATCTATTGAGATGATCAAGTGGTTTTTGTCTTTGCTTCTGTTAATGTGGTTTATTACGTTTATTGATTTTCGTATGTTGAACCACCCTTGCATTCCTGGGATGAAGCCTACTTGGTCGTGGTGAATAATCTTTTTGATGTGTTGCTGAATTCAGTTTGCCATTATTTTGTTGAGGATTTTTGCATCAATGTTCATTAAGGAGATTGGCCTATAGTTCTCCTTTTTGGAGGTGGATAAGACACATTTTAAATAATTTATTTGACTTATCCAGTCTGCTTCTGAAGTTAGGTGTCAAATCCTTCAATTCTGTTAAATTCTTCTTCTCCTAGATTTCTGTTGGATTCTTTGTTATGGCTTCTATTTCTTCAATAAATTTCTCGGTTGATTCATCATTGTTTTCCTGATTTGCAGAGCCATATTCCCATGTTCTGTATCAATGTTGCTTCCCATTGAGCTTTTTTTTAAGATGAATATTTTAAATTCTCTGTCAGGCAATTTTCAGATCTCCATTTTTTTGGGGGTCATTTACTACTAAGTTTTATTAGTTTCCTTTGGTTATGTCATGCTTTCCCAATTGTTTTGTGACCTGTGAAGCCCTGCATTGGTATCTGTGCCCTTTGAGAAACTACCTCTACCAGTGTTTGTAGACTGGTTTCAGCAGGTAAAGTACTCTGTAGGCCCTCAATCTGAAAGAATTGCCTCTGGGATTGCAGTTGAATGAATCTGGTTGTGTTAGCTACTGGGTCTGCAGTGAAGTCCACGATTGATGATCCTGTCATATGAGGCTTGCCTATGTAAGAATCCTGCCTGATTCCTGGGCAGATGGAAACTTCTGCAGGATGCTGGTCCACAGGGTTGATATTGGGACAAGAATCTACATCACAGTCTTCAAATAGTGGTTTTGCTGCTAGGCGCATGGATTGGTGTGGCCTCCTCTGGGAACCAGGGATGGATCCTTTCACGTCAGAGGCTTAGTTCCTAGGAAGGCAGGTATGGTCCTTACTATGGATGAGAGGCACTTTAACCAAATCATTGTGTTGTTTATGGTGTATAACCAGGACCTAGGTCTGCAGGCTTCCCTCTGGGGACATGTACAAGCCTGGGTCCTAATAGCTCCTAGAACTCCTAGGCCTGGAGTGCTCCTGAACCATGACGAAGCTAGACTGGCAAAGGATCATAGGTTTGCTTCAGGATCTGTGGTTAAACTGAGTTCAAAGGCTTACCTCTGGAGTCTGGATAACTGTAATTCCCTTCTGCCTGGATGAGCAGGACTATCCCCAGATTGTGGCTGAAGGGCTGCAGTCAGGTCATGGCTACTTAGCTATCCACTGCCAGGACAGAGGTTGATGGACCTGTTACTAAGGCATGGGTGGGTTGAATGCATTAGTATATGTTGCTGGTACAGGACCAAGGACAATCTGAAGACAAAGCTGTTTATGGGTGTGTAATCAGCACCACCTGTGGTGAATCTGCCACCTGGATGTACTTGCCTTCTTTAATGTTCCCTTCCCAGTTTTTAGCTCCACTAGATGTGTAAAACCTTCTACTGAATCCCAAATCTTCCACTATGACACTTTTGTCTGTGGACAGCTGTCAGATTATTGTTTCTATGAGGGTACACAAGTAAGCAATTTCCTATTCTACCATCTTGCTGCAGTTGCTACTTTTGCTTTTGTTGTTTCTTTTCTTCCTTTTTGTCTTCTTTCTTTGTCTAAACGGTGGCTTTTATGTTTTGCTATGTGTTCTTTCAGATAATTTCACTTTATACTTTTTTGTGACTAACTTGATAATGGTAACATTTTACTGTACAATTATTTCTTGGGAGTAGATATTGACTCTTCATTCTGGCTAATGACATATTAGTATATTCCACTCCCTTCTACCTCCTGTTCCTCCCTTCCTGAAGCTAAATTGTTACACTCTTTGATTGTTCTGTTTTTAGACCAGTATTGTTTCCATTAGAGTGAAAATACATATTCGTGTTTCTAATGCTCAATTTATCAATTTAAAATTTTTATTTTTTAATTCCCAAAATCTGTACATTTACAAATTAAAAAAATTCTTTTCTATTACATAGGAAAAAACCTCTGATACTTAAACTTAACTTTATATTTAAATGGATTTAATGGTCACTGCCAATCTTTTTGCATAGAGTTTTCATTAATCTTACTTGGCTGGCTTATTGCCTTGAAGGTCTTTTCAAGGAGGTCTCTGGACTCTATATACATGTTGGAGAAGTAAAAATATTATCCCTATCTCTCTTCATTATTGTCTGGACAGAAAATTCTGAGAAGATCATACTATCTTTCTTCGGAGATTTTATTATAATTACATCCCCCAATTCCCATTATTTTTGAAAAGTCTAATTATTTTATTTATTATATTATTTGTATTTTGTGCAGATTTTTAAAAATTATTTGAAGCACTGTGTCTTTATTAGTTTGCACCTTGGTTTGATTTTTCTATGCCACTTTTTCTTTGGATGTATTACATTATTTCAATTATCTAGATGTAATTTCAGGAAAATTTTATCTACTTGGTTTTTGAATATTTATGCTTCTAATTGTTTAGTTTTCTTCTGTAGAAACACTTGATAAGTTGGCTACATGTTACCTGTTGTCTTTAATTATCATTATAAATCTAATCTTTTAAACCTTTGTATTCTTTTCCATTTCAGTTCCTCTGAAGCTTGTTCTTCATGTATGGTGATTTTTAGCAGTGTTTATTTTTTTTTGTTACTTTCTGTTATGGTATTAATTACTGCAAAGATTTTCTTTATTTTTTTCTTCATTATTGTGCTGGGTGGGGTTACATTGTGGAATTTGCAAAGGTTTTTACAATGTATCATATATCATACTTGAATTCATCCCCTCCACTGCTCTCCTTTATCCTCCCTACCCCCCCATTCCTGGGGCAGTTTCAACAGGTATCATTTTTTCATTTATATACATTGTACACATTAGTTGCACTGTATTCACCCTCCTACCCCCATTCCCCGCCACCTCCCCCTCCCACTGGTGCCAACCCCTGCAGGACCTGTTCTATCCTCCTGTTCTCTATCTATTTGCTTGTTTGAGATAAAGATAGCTACACAGAGAGTTTCCTTGTGATGTTTCCATGCATATATGTATTACAACTCCCATTGGTTCATCTCCTCTAGTCCTCTTCACTCTTCCCTAATTCCCTTCTCATGGTGGCCCAGCCAATTTAAGATTTCTATATTCCTTCCAATACAGAGAGCACATCAACCATATTAGAGGTTTTAATTTCCTTTCTTGCTCTATCCCTCCCATGTGTCACCTTCCCTTAGTGTGACCCATGCCCCATAATATTGATGCATTTGTTTTGGGTTTATCATCTGCATATGAGAGAGAACATGTGGCTTTTTTCCTTCTGAGTGTGGCTAACTCGGCTTAAGTTGATGTCTCCAGTTCCATTTGTTTACTTGTGAATGACAAAATTTTGTCTTCTTTGTAGGTAAGTAAAATTCTGTTGTGAAAAGTACTGTATTTTCTTAATCCATTTGTCAGTAGTGGGGCATCTTGGCTGTTTCTATAGCTTAGCTATTGTGACTAGTCCTGCAATAAACATGGGCATGCAGGTGCTTTTGTTGTAAGCTGACTCATGTCTATTTGAGTATATCCCTAGGAATGGTATTGCTGGATCATACAGAAGTTCTATTTTTAGCTTTTTGAGGAGCCTCCATACTGTTTTCCAGAGTGGTTGTACTAGCTTACATTCCCACCAGCAGTGTATGAGGGCTCCTTTTTCCCATGCATCCTTGCCAACATTTGTTGTTGCTTATGTTCTTGATGGTAGTTCTTCTAACAGGAGTGAAGTGGAATCCTTTTTTCTCATTTCTTAAACTCTGTTAGTATAGTTGTCCTTCCCTGATTTCTTGTTATTTTTTTTCTTGAGTCCTTGTAGCTCATTGGTATAATCATCTGCTATCAGGCAACCTTCCTCTTTGAGGCCCAAATATCTAAAAAATAAGGGATCTTAATGGGAATAAGCTGAAATATATTTAAAATAATTAGGGAAATTTTCAACTGTGTTCTAGGGATTGAACCTTGGCCTCCTGCATGCTAGCCAAGCTACATGAGCTACATCCTAAGATTGGGATATACCAATCATGTACCACTGAGTGACAGCCCAAACATCAAATTGAATATTTCTGAAACACAGAATTTACTTATGTGTATGTGCTTTCAAACAGACCTTTCTTTTCACAGAGGAGGAACTAAGATTATACCATGTTTTTTATTTTTCAGTAGGAAAATCTTCCACAAGAGACTAGTTCCTTTTTTCTACAATATGTGAAAAAGTCTATGAGAATATTTCTATTAATATAAAGAGAGTTGATTCCATCTCTGCTTTTGCTGTGATTTTCCATGGGATATTTGATCATTATTTTTTTCTTTGGTATTGCTTGGATTTCCTTTTCAAGTATATTTTTAATTATTTTTATCAGACTATCAGTATCAATCTCAGCATAAATTAAACTCTCATACAAATTAAGTCATTTTTTTCAAGTGCTTAGAACCTGTACTTTTATCCTGACAATTTAAGGTATGTAAGTTTAAGAATTTCTAATATAGATATTGTCATAATAAAAATGGTTCTGGCAGCAGAAATTTGACAATATCACCTCTCTCGCTATATTACTCCAGTCTACCCAACTTGAATTATGAGACAAAAAAATAATTCCTTCCTTCCCAAATTTGTGGAGTACCTTCAAACATTATATTCTTGTTCTGTAATGGATTCACTGTACTGAAAACTACTATGTGGTAAAATAAGTATAGTTAATTTATGACTGTTCAGTTGTTTTCATGAGTTCTAAGGTAGATTTAAAACCTACAGTTGGACATAGAGGATTATAATGACTGTGAAATATTTGTAGAAATATCAGAATAGAGAAAGTGCTAATAAAACTGATAGAATGAAGCACTTGCATAATTAAAAGTACTCTCTTCTGCAAAGAGTATTCTAGGATCTGAAGGAAGCTTACAAAGAGCACAGTGCGCAATTACCTAATGGACCACAAGAAAAGTTTTGCCTTGACCCTACAATGATCATCCAATTTGAAAATTTATATAAGTTTTTTTACAAAGGTAATCCATGAAGAATTGAGGAATCTTTCCACGATTCTTTCTAAATCTTCATGTGAACTTTCTACTTTTAGGAAATGTATTTTTTCCTGAGTCAATCCACTCAATTTGTGAGCATCTTTGTAAAGTCCATGGAAACAGGACAGCCCATTCTCTACAGATATGAAGGTTGTAGGAGCTTTGAGAGACAGGACCAATTCCTCATCCTAAATTCTGTGGACTAAATTCTGAGATCTGGGAGGGATAGAGGAAGATCAAGGAAATATGACAAAGGATCTCCTTCCTTATGGAAAGAAACACCAGAAGTGAGGAATATTTGTAGCATTATCAATGCAGACTATGAATACAAAATGTAGAAAATTTCAGAATTTAGAGCTAATATTTGAGTCAGGAAACATGTAAGGGAAAGAACAGCCCTGTAGAGGATGTATATAATATGTATGGTCCTGGAAAAAATAACCAAGATTATTTCAGCAAAAATAAAATGAAATATGAAAGTGAAGGATAGTGTTTCAAGACTGATGAGATACTAAATAATAACATCATATAGAGAACAGTATTATGCATTTGAAGTAAACTAGTTTACTTTATTTACTCATTTGTCTTAACTTGTCTAAAGGCCAGAATATCACATTTTCTCCCTCATTCTCTAAGTCATACACATTTGCACCTACAAAAATCTAAGCTAAGACTTCAAATGTACAAACATATTGATCTTTTTTATTTTGGAGGTGGTGTGTCATGTTCAACTCACTATATAATTTGTTTCTACTTTGAAATTTCCATTATTTGAGGTTTTTGGAGGGTGCCCTTTAGAAAGGCAAGTAGACTTATATTTCTTCATATGGATTCTTAAAAATACTTCTTGACCCAAAGTCAAGTAGACTTATATTTCTTCATATGGATTCTTAAAAATACTTCTTGATTAATCATGCTACTTGCTCTTGGCTACTTTGCCTGGATAGTAAGGAATAAACTGATAGACTGAATTTTAATTAGAATAGACTGAATTTTAGGAAAATAGCCATAAAAGGGATGAAACTAACAGTCAGTCATCCCCAGGGTGGGTTGTTATAAGTAGAACTAGTGTTGAGGTAAGCATAGGACTTCCATCTCATGCTAAGAATAAGTTCACTTAAGCAATTCTCTAGGCTTTAGCGCTTAGTCCATTGTGGAGAAATGTGAGCTTTCTAACTTAAAACTTCTGCAAGAAGTTCTATCAAAGCTATCCTTGCTATGTTTTCAGAAGGTTTTTATTTCTTCATCTATTCACTTTGTTTATTTCACTCAAACATTTTTAGAATTAACTCTTTTCAAATCTTTATTGGGAGAACATGTGAATAATATGTTTATTTTTACAAATTTTTTGTATGCTAGAGATCAAATTCAGAGCCTTGCACATACTAGTCCAACATTGAAATACACCCTAGCCCCAATCTTCTTATTTTTTACTCACTTTCTAAAAGAGTTTTTGTGTAGACATGTTTTTTGTTTCTATTATCAGGTAAATAAATAACATTCATTTTCAGGAAGGATTTTAGAATATGTTCCAGTAGTATTTAAACTGTTCACTTGGCTTTGGTCCATTGTAGGCTGGTACTGAGAGGTCAACAAAGCATAGGAGATTAGAACAAAATAATCTTTGGGTATATAGCCAGTTTCATACTTATAAATTGGATAACTGAGAAAATTGCTTAATCTGTTGTTAAGCTTCTTATAAAATGAGCTAACCAACCATGTCTACCTAAATAGGGTTGTTATAAAAATTAAATGAGCATTGAATGTAAACTCTTTAGAGCAAAATGCTACATAATATGTACAAAATAATTCCAGCCATAATATTTGGCACAATTACATTAAGCAACTAGAAAATCTCTACAGATTGGAAGACAAATGACCAGATAGGAGACATTTATCTGTAGGTAAAGTATGACAATTGTTGTTACTTCAAGTCAAGATGAAATAGCCTATTGGTCAAGTTTTGAGTGCAAATGGCAATGTCTAATGAGACTATACCATCTCTAGGATAATTGTATATACTTAATAAGGCTCCCAGAGGGTATTTTCTGAATAAATTTTAGACTACAGAGAGCTTGGCAGGTTTATTGGTATAAAGTTTGGTTTATATGGTTGACAGCTTTTTATTGTTGTTCTATGAATAACATTTTCTCTGTTGATTTAGAGTCCCACCCTGAAAGGAACTCTCATTCATTCCCACAACTGCCTGCCCAGGATGATCAGATAGTTTTAGGCTTTCCGTTTGCTTATTTTCAGGTTGGAAACAACAGGATACATGGTATTTTAGTCAGTGTCTCAGATGATCAAATTTCCTCGCAGTCATCTATTCTTTTCCAATGACGTATAGAGTCCCATTCTGTACTATTTACTTTACAGATAATAAGAATCTGCATTTGGGAACAGGAGATGAGAAACCTTATACTTTCTGACCCTGAAAACTTCAAGTAGTAAAAAGCTTTATAATTTATATAAAATTATTGGAATTAATGAATCAGATTAAGTACTTCACTGCTCAAAAACAATGCACAATTTCTGAGTTTCCCATGATGCCAGAAAGAGATAAACTGGTCCTTTCTCCCCTCAGTAGAACACACACCTTGAGCATACCATCACAATTTTAATGGCTTTGATTTTTACCCTGAAACGGTGGCATGACAAGGAATAAGTGTTAGGCAGTCAGCCTCTTTCTACATGTTAATATAGTTAATGAAGTGAGGGTGCCTAGGGCATTACTGATATGTTGTGGGTCTCAGCCATACTGTGAGAAAGAAGATGGAAAAAACACGGCAGCATTTCTTAGACTTTCCTTTGCTCCACATTTCCAAAGTTAACTGGATGGAAAAGAAAATGATACTGAAACTAACTTTGAATTCATGTGTCTCATTCTTCTTCATCCAGATGTGTGACATTGATGAAGAATAAGTTTCACAAAGATTGATAGCTCTGTATTAGTTATCACAAGCAAAATCTGAACATAAGAACCTTGTATAATACAGGGATGAGTCAGGAAGCTCCACAGTATAGAAGAGTTTGGGCAGCCAGATTGTTGAGTAAAATGGCAAACCGGTTTTTCTCTGTGATCTGGAAGTTTCACAGATTCAAACATTGCCTTCAAGACATGTAAGCAGTAATGAATTTGGTATTGTTGACTGGCACTCACACAGACAGAAGAGATGAATCCATAAACATTCCTAAAAATTCTTTTACTTCTGTGCAACTGAAAAAACATGCCCCAGTTATCAGGCATGTGAAATTTGCTGTTCAATCTCCATTTTCATTCTTCTGCACACTCTTTTCCTGCTCTCCACTCTTTCTGTTTGATGAGTCCTGTGAAATTGCTCCTAAATGCTCAGCTTTCATAGCTTTAATGCCTAAGATGCTCATTTCATGATATTCTGAACCTAGTTCTTCTTCTATCTCTATCAAATCTTACTACTCCTGGCAGCAGTTATCTAAGGTTCCACCAAGTGTTTAATCAATATGAAATAGATGGTTGGAAAATTACTTCAATGATAATCTCTCAGACATACTTATTTCTTACAGAAAGGGCTCCTATTCTTTTCACCATTACTATTATTTTAATTGTGCTTATTTTGGGAGTATGGTGAGGCAACTCAATACATGTACACAATATGCAATTATCAATTCAGGGTAGTTAGTGCTTTCTTCTCCTTAAATATTTCTTTAAAATTTTTGATAAACAATAGTTGTACATATTTGTGGAGTTGGACATGAAATTTCAATGTACATATACAATGTGTACTGATTAAATTGAGGCAGCACAGGGAAGGAGGCAACTACATGTTTGCTAAATGTTGGTGTAATGGCAGAGTTGCATTACAACAGGACATCATATGACCTCTTAGACAGTGAAAAGCAAGACTTTTACAGAACTAGCCAGACCAACATGGCTGACTAAGATAGCCCAAATGGTCTTTTGCTTCATTGTAATGACATCTTCATATCATTCACCATGCAGAATTGGCATTTCCCACATGAATCTGATGCCACAACACACTCTAAAACCCTATATAAGGACAGAAAGGGGGAAAACTCCTGACACATTCAGGGAATTCTCTCTTTTCCCAGACTTAGCTCATTAAGCTTGCCTATAAAAAAAATTGGTCAAACTCCAGCACATGACTCACTCTGAGAATTTTGACACTTGTCCCTGCAGTGTGTACTTCTGTGCTATAATAAAACTCTCTTTCATTTCCTTACTTTGTGTTGTCTCTGAATTCTTTCTCTGTTGGTGACAGAACCCAGAAACACTAGGTGGAGGTCTCTCTCTCTCTCTCTCTTTGGAATTCCCCACCCTTCACCATTAACATCAAAATCAGGGTTATAAACCCATTCATAATTGAATACATGAATAGTTGGGTTGCAACTCTGCTGATAGAGACAACAAGGGGAGAGGTTTTAATGTGCAACTTTCTTGGAGCACTCGAGATGACATAGATGGAAAGGTATTGATTTTGTTTATGTGAGCTCAGGGCCTTGGCCCTGGGTGGCCATTTAGAATTGATTAAGCCCATTCGAAAAGTATTTCTGGTAACAAATCTTAATCAATCTTGCTAAAGGAAGTATGCAAGTATGAACTGAAGTTAATTATTTCTATAAAAGATAGCTTAATATCTTAATGAAAGTGAACAGCTGGGGAGTATGGCTACCCTTATAAATGGATGCTCTGTAAATATTTACAAGAAACAAATCCAAATAACAACTACATTTTTAAAAGTTGTTATTGTGTTTTTATTTGATATGCATTAAGAGGTACCTAAAGTCTAATGTGTGCTCTATCTTACTGGTAATCCAGTAATTTTCAGAGCTACTGTAATGCACAATTGTCTTTAATGGTGAATTTATTAGTATAAATCACTTATAGTTTTCCTGTGATGAACACTGAAACTCACCCAATTATGAGAATGGACTGGTTTAAAAGTTCATAGAGAGGTCTATTTTAGTGCAAAATTTTATAAAAATGAGTAAGGAACAATATTTTATAGAAGTGTTTTGTTTTAGAGAAAATCATTTTCTGTTATTTCTTCTTTATAGAAACATTTTCTGTTACTTCTTCTATATATAATCTTTGTATAGAGTAAATATGATTTGATTAAAACAGAGTTTATTAACTTGCAGACAGGGCAAAGATCCTGATATTTCTCTCTCCTCCCTCATTTCCTGGCTAATATAAGTGAAGTTAAGCATACTGATAACTCTGTAAATCCACACAGATTTAAACAAACATGAATTGATATAAATAAATATCAATTTATATATATTTTTTAAATATTTTAAAAATTGTATATTCACTGAACATATACATTTCCTAGACAATATCCATAATGACTAACTAAATAGAACATACTAACTTAGAGAACCTATTAGTATTTGGGGTTTTGAAAGAGGTAATATGACAGTTGTAAACCTTGGATTCTCAAATGTTAACATCAAGCTTCTAAATTCAATCAGAAGACTAGAAGTTCTAATTTTTTTCACATTCCATATCTGTCTAAGAATATTGATTGCTTATGTCAAGAAATATTAATTTAGTTTCTACACTGGGCGAGGTGCTGTTTTAGGTGCCAGGAATAAACATGAATTATACACTCTCTTCCCTAAAGGAACTTTAACTTTAGTCAAGGGAGACTGACAATAAATTCCTGAATAAAATTGGATGTAATATATTAGGTGTTGATAAGTGCTATGAAGAAAGCTAAAACAGAGTAAGGGTGATAAGAAAATCTAGGGAGGGTTAAGATTTTATAGGGAGGTTAAGTAAAGCACCTCTGCTAAGGTAATATTTAAGCAGAAATCTGCAGGCAGGAAGGGAGTGTGCCAGATAGATATATAGAAGAAGGACATTACCAGGTAGAGGTTAGTAGGTATAAATAGCCTGAAGCAATAAGTGTTGTTAAGGAAAATCAAAAAAGCATTTGTAATTAGGTAACCAGAGTCTGAATGGAAGAATTGGAAGGCAATTAGCTTGGACAGGTAGCAAAGTGTATTTAATTGGGTTTTATTTGTTTCTGTATTTCTTATACCTATGCAATCAGGTATATATAGTTTTAACATTGTTGCAGCTTCCTAGAGAAATCTATTTGCAATAATTTTCTTAAAACCAACTTATAAAAATATATAGTTATACTGGTTTTCTTTTGGTTATTTTTTTGTATAACATTTTCATCTTTTTAATTTTTCATTATCTTGCTTCCTATATTTCTAGTCCACATATTTTAGTTGTCTTGCTTGTAGTCAGTATATGGTTAGAACTTTCATAATTAATAAAAAGAATCTATGGAAAATCAGCAGCTAAAGTCTTAATGTTGCTACATGGAAAGTAGGAATCAAGACAAGGCTTTCAAAACTTAACACCTCTGTTCAATATGGTATGGGCAGCTCTAGTCAGTGTGATAAGGTAAAAAAATAAGACAAAGCCATATCATTTGTAAATATGTGCCATTTGGAAAGACTGTATTTATTGTCATGCAACATGATCATACACTTAGAGAACTAAAAGGTATATACAAAAGTATTATAGAACAAATAAGTAAGTTTAACACAGCTATAGGATACAAGACAAATATAAATATAAATTGTATTTCTTTATATAGAAAATATATAAGGAATTGAAAAACAGCATTTAAAACAGAATCAACAAGCATTAACTGCAGAAACAAATTTAACGACTGATGTCCAAACTTGTACACTGAAAACTACTGATTCAAGCTGAGATAGCAATGTAAACAAAAGATATGTTCAAGAGTTGGAAGACTTGATAGCCTTAGGATATCTTTTTTTTTTTTAATTTAAAAAAAAAAATTTTTATTCATATGTATGTACAATGTTTTGGTCATTTATCCCCCCTTCCCCTACCACCTCCCTTACCCCCTACACCATCCCTTTCCCCCTCACCCCCTTGCTACCTAGCAGAAATATTTTGCCCTTATCTCTAATTTTGTTAAAGAGAGAGTATAAGCAATAATAGGAAAGACCAAAGGTTTTTGCTAGTTGAGATAAGGATAGCTATATAGGGAGTTGACTCACATTGATTTCCTGTGCATGTGTGTTACCTTCTAGGTTAATTCTTCTTGATTTAACCTTTTCTCTAGTTCCTGGTACCCTTCTCCTATTGGCCTCAGTTGCTTTGAGGTATCTGCTTTAGTTTCTCTGCGTTAAGGACAACAAATGCTAGCTAGTTTTTTAGGTGTCTTACCTATCCTCATCCCTCCCTTGTGTGCTCTCGCTTTTATCATGTGCTCATAGTCCAATCCCCTTGTTTTGTTTGCCCTTGATCTAATGTCCACATATGAGAGAGAACATACGATTTTTGGTCTTTTGGGCCAGGCTAACCTCACTCAGAATGATGTTCTCCAATTCCATCCATTTACTAGTGAATGATAACATTTCGTTCTTCTTCATGGCTGCATAAAATTCCATTGTGTATAGATACCACAATTTCTTAATCCATTTGTCAATGGTGGGGCATCTTAGCTGTTTCCATAACTTGGCTATTGTGAATAGTGCTGCAATAAACATGGGTGTGCAGGTGCCTCTGGAGTAACCTGTGGCACATTCTTTTGGGTATTTCCCCAAGAATGGTATTCCTGGATCAAATGGTAGATCAATGTTTAGCTTTTTAAGTAGCCTCCAAATTTTTTTCCAGAGTGGTTGTACTAGTCTACATTCCCACCAACAGTGTAAGAGGGTTCCTTTTTCCCAACATCCTCACCAACACCTGTTGTTAGTAGTGTTGCTAATGATGGCTATTCTAACAGGGGTGAGGTGGATCTTAGTGTGGTTTTAATTTGCATTTCCTTTATTGCTAGAGATGGTGAGCATTTTTTCATGTGTTTTTTTGGCCATTTGAATTTCTTCTTTTGAGAAAGTTCTGTTTAGTTCCCTTGCCCATTTCTTTATTGGTTCATTAATTTTGGGAGAATTTGGTTTTTTAAATTCCTTATATATTCTGGTTGTCAGTCCTTTGTCTGATGTGCTGGCAAATATTTTTTCCCACTTTGTGGGTGTTCTCTTCAGTTTAGAGACCATTTCTTTTGTTGAGCAGAAGCTTTTTAGTTTTATGAAGTCCCATTTATCCATACTATCTCTTAGTTGCTGTGCTGCTGGGCTTCCATTGAGAAAGTTCTTGCCTATACCTATTAATTCCAGAGTATTTCCTACTCTTTCCTGTACCAACTTTAGAGTTTGGAGTCTGATATTAAGACCCTTGGTCCATTTTGAGTTAATATTGGTATACGGTGATATACATGGATCCAATTTCAGTTTTTTGCAGACTGCTAGCCAGTTTTCCCAACAGTTTTTGTTGAATAGGCTGTCTTTTCTTCATCATACATTTTTAGCGCCTTTGTCAAAGACAAGTTGGTTATAGTTGTGTGGCTTCATATCTGGGTCCTCTGTTCTGTTCCACTGGCCTTCGTGTCTGTTTTTGTGCCAGTACCATGCTGTTTTTATTGTTATTGCTTTGTAATATAGTTTGAAGTCAGGTATCATGATACCTCTAGCATTGTTCTTTTGACTGAGTATTGCCTTGGCTATTCATGTCCTCTTGTGTTTCCATATAAATTTCATGGTAGATTTTTCAATCTCTTTAATGAATGTCATTGGAATTTTGATGGGAATTGCATTAAACATGTAGATTACCTTTGGGAGTATAGACATTTTTACTATGTTGATTCTACCAATCCATGAGCATGGGAGATCTCTCCACTTTCTATAGTCTTCCTCAATCTCTTTCTCCAGAATTTTATAGTTTTCCTTGTAGAAGTTGTTCTCATCCTTTGTTAGGTTTACACCTAGGTATTTGATTTTTTTTGAGGCTATTGTAAATGGAATTGTTTTCATATATTCTTTCTCAGTTTGTTCATTATTAGTATATAGAAATGCTAATGATTTTTCTATGTTGATTTTATATCCTGCTATCTTGCTATAGCTATTGATGGTGTCTAGGAGGCTTGGAATAGAGTTTTTTTGGGTCTTTTAGGTATAGGATCATGTCATCGGCAAATAGGGATATTTTGACAGTTTCTTTACCTATTTGTATTCCTTTTATTCCTTCTTCTTGCCTAATTGCTCTGACTAGGAATTCCAGTACTATGTTGAATGGGAGCTGAGATAGTGGGCATCCTTGTCTAGTTCCTGATTTTAGAGGGAATGGTTTCAGTTTTTCTCCATTAAGTATAATGCTAACAAGTAGGAAAAAACAAAACAAAGAAACAAACAAACAAAAGTTTCAAAGATATAAACAGGGAGAGATAGTGTACTAATTGACAGTAAGCTGAACAGGCATTAGAGAGACAGAGAGAGAATTGAAAAAAAATAAAAAGTAAATAAGTGACAAAAAATCTCCAAGTTCAAGTGCAGTAAAGTTTCAGTTGTAATAATTTTGGTGTTAGTCCCTCAGCCTCCAATCCTGAGGATGGTGTCTCAGAAGTAGTTCTGTCGTTGTCTCATCAAAGGGGAAAAAAACCAAACCAAACCAAACCAAAGAAAACAACAGAAAACAAAAAAAAAAAAACCACCACAAAGTGTCCCAAGTTCAAATGCAATACAGTTTCAGTGAGTTTTTCAGCATGCAGGTGTAGTTTGGTTGTTGTCTCAATAAAGGAAGAGAGAACAAAAAAAGAGTTTGGAGACAGTTCTGTGAATGGCTATCTGAGGCTGTGCCTCACTTGCCCATTGCTGTCAGCCTGCTGTTGCTGGAGGTTTTATTTTGCAGATCTCAGGAGTGAGCTTAACACTCACCTGGCTCCTCAGGCTTTGTTTACTTAGAGTTCTCCTGGCGTGACCACCACTGCTACAAGCTTTCCCCTTTCCAAGCACACTGGGGGAAGTGACACTGCACCAGCTTTCTCAGGCCTGCGTGTTTATTTACAGTTCACACAGGAAGTGGGTCTTCCCCACTCTCCTGTGGAGTTTTCCTTCCACCTCCACTTTTACAAGCTTTCCCGCTCCTGGTTGCTGGCCGTGGGCCACTGCTCCTGCCTTCTCCAGCCGGCTTGTGGTGAGGGATTTCCCCTTCCCCCCTTCAGCACTCAGGGTGCCCTGCCCTCTTTGCTACGTGTCTTTTTTGTTGTTATTGCTTATTATCCAGTTTTTTTTCCTTTTCTTCCTGGGTGGGGGTCGGTCTGTCCAGGGGGCTATGCTGATGTGGCCCAGGGTTATCTGTGGGAGTTCTGAGTGCCACTTAGCTCACTTTGTGGTCCGTGTCTTCCCAAGCCATCTGGGCACTGCTGTCTGGCGGTGGCGTGGGAGCCCTCCTGGTTTCTCCGTTTAACGTGAAGTGGAGATGCTCTGCGCAGGCTGGAGGTGTGGAGGAGTCAAAGTTTTTCCTCTTCTCGGTGGTTTTTCCTGTAAGGTATATCTCCAGCATCTCTCCAAGATTTTACTTTAGGAGGCACGCTTTCTGCTTCCTCCCTCTAGCTGCCATCTTGGAATTGTGTCCAGGATATCTTTTATTAGAAGTCATTTGATGGATTTCATATAATGCCAATCAAAATATTATTTGTTGTTGAATTGATAAATGAATTCTAAATTTATATGAAAATACTAAGATCTTTAAAAAGCCAAGACAGTTTTTGGAAAAAATTTAGAGTATTTCTATTACTTTATTCCAAGACTAATTATGAAGTTGTAACAGTGAAGCACAGACATTTAGAAGAGTAAAAAATAATAAGAGCCCAATAATACATCTTACCCATATATGGCCAATAAATCTCAACAATATACCAAATAATTCAATGGAAAAAAAAGAATTCTTATAGAATATGTTTTATTTGCTTATGTCTCAAGATTATGTGGATTCCTTAGTACATTTGTAAGTAATGATGTTGGTTTAAACACTGGATACCTGACCTTTTATGTTTAGGAAAAGCATAATTGTTCAATATTGGGAATTTATTAACTCACAGGCCACTAGGATGAATGTTAAAAAGTCATATTTTTGTACAACAGATGATATCTATATGATATTAATGATTCCAATACCTATTAAGATAACTTACTATTCTCTTTCATTATAGATGACTTATGTAATTCTCATGTTACAAAGAATTCATGTGTATTTAAAGCAAAATCTTGGAGGTGGCCATTCACCTGTTTGCTGCTTGCCTAATGCAAACTTTATGCACGATGATCCTGCTCTGTATCTACACTGACTTGAAGAACTGAAAATGTAATTGTGTTTATTTTTTTTACTGTCACTTCAATAGCCATTGTGTCTATTAGTTACCATAATCAAATATAGATCTAATGCCTGGCATGGATGAGGTTGGACATTCTTTGGACATTTATCAACCTAGTGTCTAGCAATAATGGAGAGGGATTCTTTCTATATCTTTTCCTTCCCAGTGTCCAGGGTGTAATGCTTACCTGAGTTAGTCACATTCTAAGCTCTTGTTAGACTAACTTTCCATTTGCAGATTTATTCTGCATTAAATGATACCATAGAGGAGAATGGTGACCTCGGAGTTTTTCCCCACACTGTTAAGGCCTATTGAAAAAGCTGAGCTCAAATCTGTCTCACTGGGCCTCATTTGAGAAAATTTATTGTCTTTCTTCTTTCATATTAATTGTTAAGTGCTTGGGGCATTCCTGGTATTTTGTTACTATTGAGATTTAAATTACAGAAATTCTTGAAGCCATTTAACTACTATATCTAAACTATTTGTTACAGTTCAGAACATCAAAGAACCCAATTTGAGAATTATGGGCACTGGTTATTAACCAACAGTTCTTCAATTCCTATTTTCTGTTGCATTTGTGGATACATAAGCTTTTATACTTAATAGTGATTTAGATTCTGAAAGACTATTCATGAATTTTAGAGTTTAAATATCTTTGCCTTGTATATTTCAAAATGAAGCATAGTTACATTCTTGAATTATTTGTACTTTGCCTTTCAGATTGTTCCTGCTATGGAATATTTCACCCTGTTTGTGTGATGTTATATTCATCATACTGCTAAAGACTTTCTTTTTCTGTTGTTACTTCTTAATTTATTTTTCTCAATAATCACCCCCCCTATTCTCTTGCATATATAAGAAAGGATAGCAATACAACCTCAGCACATCTACAGAAAACAGGGCAGAGAACAGCTTGACAGATTAGTCTGCTGGTGTTCCAACTGAGAATTTCATTTTATACTGTACAAAAAATAGGGATGTCTCTCATGGCATTCAAAATAAAACCTTGGAGAAACTGAAGTATTGGTTGTGAAAAAAAATGAGCAAATTTAATGATAATCATGCTCCAAATAAAATATTTATACCATATTTAGTACTGAAAAATTAGAGAAAGAATAAGTTGTCAACTAACAGATAATTAAAATAGAGTCTAATGAAAGATGTCTAGGTGATGCTTGGTATATAATTCAGTAGTAGCCAAATGCTTCCATTCTTATTTACTTAGTATTCAAACAAGGTTCTCAGATCTTCATGTGAAGTTGAAAATTAGGGAAGGATGGTATAGTTACTAAATTCTCCTTTTCTAGCAATGAATGATATTAATAATGTGACACTGATTAATTTTAAAAGAGCCAAGGTTATATTAACATTGCCTTTCAATGCAATTTTGCTGTTTTAATTTTATAAAATTATTAGAATGTATAAATTAATTATGTTTCATTTTTAGTGCACTAGTCATTGTTCTAATTATAATTCTACCTTTAAAGAGTTTTTTCAAAACCTTGAGACCTATGATTATTGAAAGTGTAAAGAAAATAAATTTCAATTATGAAATATTCTTTCTTAAGAGAATTAAAGAATAATATATAATGTGAATAATGGTCCTTGGAGTTAGGCAATGCAGGGGCCTGAGTTAACGAAGAGTTAAAAAATATCCAAAACACAGAATTAATACAGTGCATTAATATTTTGTCAGTTCTGTAAAAGGAGTGGAATGGAAATATAAGTTAAAAGGTAAAAAATTATGTAAAGTGTCTGTCCATTAAGGGAAATGGTCATATATATATATATATATATATATATATATATATACACACATTTATATATATATATACATTTATATATATATAGTAGCTTTATTGAAGCATATTTGACAAATAAGAATTAAACATATTCCAGGTTTACAATATATTTTAGTACATATACACATTATGAAATGATCACACACTCAGACTAATTACTGTATTCATCATCTTACCTAGGTATCTTTGCTTGTGTTTCTGGTGACAATACTTAAGATTTACTCTCTAAGCAAATGTTAAGTATACAATATATTATTTTTAAGTACAGTCATCATGCTGTACATTCTGTCTCCAAGACTTACTCATTTTGCAGTATCTCTCCATTTCCCTCACTCCCTAATCCTTGGTAATAAGCTCTCTACTCTATTTCTATAAGCTTGAATTTTTCATATTCCACATAGAAGTGAGATCATACAGCATTTATCTTTCCATATCTGACTTATTTCACGTAGCATAATATCTTCCAAATTCAAATATATCTTAAGTGTTTTATGGTGGGTCTCACTTCTCTGTAGTAGTTGCTAATGGACATATTAGGTGCTACATTATTGTTGGGCATCAGTGGTTCACACCTACAATCCTAGCTATGCCAGAAGCTGACACTTGGAGGATCACAGTTCCAGGTGAGTCTGGGCAAAAAGTTTATGAGTCTCAATCTCAACAGAAGAAGCTGGTCCAGTGGCACACGCATGTCATCTCAGCTACAGGTCAGCCTATCTCAAAAATAAGCACAGCAAAGAGAGCAGAAGGTATGGCTTGAGTGGTAGAATGCCTTGCCTAACCAGTGTGAAGCCTTGAGTTCAAGCCAAACCAAAATGAAAAATCAGAGCAAAAACAAAAAAACTACATTACTGCAAATATTTAAACCTGATAGAAAATTGTGATTCAAAACTAGAATTTATTAGAATATGCATGAGTTTAAAAATTCTTTAAAATGAGATATATGAATAAATTTGGAAGAACAATGTCCTATACCAAGATGGGTTAAAAGTCCTCAGGTTGTAATGATGAAGAGTATAAGTTTAATTTATGTGTAGAGAATATTTGGTGTTTCTGCTGAAACATTACCTGGAGGGTGACTGGACAAAGTGTTAGATCTGGACAATGTATTCCTAAAGCCATTAAACTGTTATACTGGTTTTAAATATTTAATTGTAGCAAAGATTTATGGATGAAAGGGAATATGAGACATAAAAGTAAAATCAAATCCCAAGGCAATCCAGCACTCCTGAATATCTAACTCCCAAAAATGACACACAAATAAAAATCAGTTAGCCATTAGTAGTTGGACTAGTACTCCATGTAAAATAGGTATACAATAAATTTTGGGGAATAAATAAATAAGTAATCCTGGATTGTGGATACAAAATTTGACAAATTTTAAGATACATAGGAAAGAGGCTTTCCTTTGTATAGCGTAAGATATACACACAGGAATTTGTGTGTACTCACAAATCCTTCGGATGTAAGCTTATTTTCAACTTGCAAAGATCCATAAGAATTTGTTTTTCACTTTTGCAAACAATACCATATAGGTAACTCTTCTCTCTCAGCCTGGAAATCTGCTTCTTATTATTGCCTACCTACCTTGCAGAAGAAACTGCTTTTGAATATTTGTGCTTGAGGTGTTCCTAAAATCTTGGCAGTAGGGACATATAAAATCTAGTAGCAAGGACATACTGCTTCTGTGTATCAAATAATCATTTTAATGAACCTTGTCTGCCTTGGTGATCACCATTGCTTTTGCAAGTTTAGCCTCAGAAAACTTTTAAGGGTTGGTAATCAATAAATTCCATAATTTGTATATATGTACACATATACATACATATATATGAATATTTAATTTTACTAACAATACTTTGTTATCCAGTTTTCAAATTCAGTGACTAAATTTTCACTAGATAGTGTTTCTTATAGTTAGGGACTTTATTATGATAATTATTTCATATGAATTATGGAGTTCATAATCCGTTCTATAAACTGGAGGCCAGCAAAGCCAGTGGTGGAGCTCAGCCTGAATCCAAAGGCCTGAGAACCAAAGCAGCAGATGGGGCAAGTTTCTTTCTGAGGCTAAAGGCTGAGAATTGGGGCAGGAAGAGGGCTGTTGCTGTTAATCCTAGAGAAAACAAAGCTTTGCCTAGGGCAGGAGAAATTGAATGTTCAACTTTAAGCAGAGATGGATTTAGCCTTCCTCTACCTTATTGTTCTATTCTGGCCCTCAGTGGATTAGATGATGTCCATCCTCACCAATGAGGAAGAATCTTTGGTCTACCTATTCAAACATTTTTTCCCTTTATTGTTGTGCTTGGGTGGGGTACATTGTGGCATTTACAAAGGTTCTTACAATGTATCAAATACATCATACTTGAATTACTTCCAGCTTTCTCCTTTATTCCCCCCTCCCCTGATTCCTGGAACAGTTTCAACAGGTATAATTTTTCATTTACATATGTATGTACCTGTACCATATTCATCCTCTTACCCTTTCCTGCCACTTGTCCCCTCCCATTGATGCCAAACCTTCCCTCCCCAGGCAGGACCTGTTCCATTCTCCTGTTCTTTGATTTTGTAGAAGAAAAAGAAAAGGTAAAAAGAAAAACATGATGTTTTTGCTTGTTTGAGATAAAGACAGATATACAGGGAGTTTCCTTGTGTTATTTTCATGCATGTGTGTATATATATATATATGTATATATATATATATATATATTATAACCCATGGTTCAACTCCTCAAATCCTCTTCACTCCACCCTAGTCCCCTTCCCATGGTGGCCCTAGCCAGTTTAAGATTTCTATATTCATTCCTGCACAGTGAACACATCAACTACACTTAAGTTCTTAGTTTCCTTGCCTTGCCCTATCCATCCCATGGGTGAAATTGTTTTCTTTCTCAATCCGTTCATTACTGGTGTACAGAAAGGCTACTGATTTTTGTAAATTGATAATGTATCCTGCTACTTTGTTGAAGCTGTTGATTGTGTCCAGGAGTTTTTTGATGAAGTTTTTTTGGTCTTTTCGGTATAAGATCATGTTATTTGTGAATTGGGATAGTTTGACTTCTTCCTTACCTATTTGTATTCCTTTTATTTCTTCTACCTGTCTTATTGCTCTGACTAGGTATTCCAAGTCTATGTTGAATAGGAGTGGGGAGAGTGGGCACCCTTGTCTCACTCCTGGCCTCAGGGGAAATGGTTTCAGTTTTCCCCTATTAAGTAAGATGTTGGCTATGGGTTTGTCATATATAGTCATTAGTATGTTGAGTTATAGTCCTTCTATTCCTAGTTTCATAAGAGCTTTTATCATGAAAGGATTGAATTTTATCAAAGGCTTTTTCTGTATCTATTGCAATGATTGAGTGGTTTTTGTCTTTCCTTCTATGAATGTGCTGTATTAAATTTATTGATTTGTGTATGTTGAACCATCTCTGCATCCCTGGGATGAAGCCAACTTGGTCATGATGTATGATCTTTTGAATATGCTGTTGAATTTGGTTTTCCATTATTTTATTGAGGATTTTTGCATCTATATTCATTAAGAGATTTGCCTGTAATTCTCTTTTTTTGTTGTGTCCTTGTCCTGTTTGAGAATGAGTGAATACTGACTTCATAGAATGAGTTTGGCAGTGTTTCTTCCCTTTCTATTTCATGGAAAACTTTAAGGAGTGTTGGTCTTAGTTCTTCTTTAGAGGTCTGGTAGAATTCAGTGGAAAATCTGTCAGGTCCTGGACCTCTCTTTTTTGGAAGATTCTTAATTCCTGCTTCAATTTTATTGAATATTATAGATCTGTTTTGGTCATTAATATCTTCTTGGTTCAATTTTGGATGGTCATATGTATCTAGAAATTTGTCCATTTCTTCTAGATTTTTAAATTTATTTGAGTATAGATTTTCAAAGTAGCCACTGATGATTCATTTGATTTCCTTGGTGTTTGTTTAGATAGTGTTTTAAATACTATAACAAATAATTGATATCCATTATAATAGGATTTTGTTGACGGTATAGTATTTGCTGTGTAATAATTTATTTTCTATATCTTACAGATCAATCCCAAGCATTCTTACATAATTAAATCATCTGTTTTAACTACCAAGATGCTGTGGGCTTCTTCTCTCTCATTCTTGATTTACAGTTCAAACTGAACATTTGTACTGTGTACAATTTATAACAGAAACATAAAATCCTATATGGGATGTATAGAAAGAGAAGTTCCTTTCTCATATTCTCTTAGGGATAATCTGCCTTTTGTGTAGTGTTTGGAAGCTTACAGGAGGCCATTATTGTAGGCCCTTTTGCAATTCAGCAATAATATAATGAAGCTCTTCATAATAACCCTGAACTATTAGGTCTGTTGATTCAACAAAGACAAATTATATTTTGTTTGTAATAAGCTTAATGTCAAAGGTATTTACTTGAATCTTAATGTTTGGAAATTCAATTATGTGCAAAACTTATGTAGCTACTATTAATCAGAATACCTGATTAAGCACAAATCCGATTATTCACACAAAGATCACACTTGATGAAGAGAATAAGGAACATGTGGGTTTGATTAAAAGACTCACAGATGGTTTCTATGCAAGTTGATACCTGGAAATCCCAGTGAGAGCACTCCAAAGATCAGCAAGGGTGACATGCATGATTGTGATTGCAACTGTGTATATTAACACATTTACATAGCAAATGTATGTTCTCTTTCCAGTCCGTTCCATCCTTCTCTGAAGATCACTTGGATTTATGTTCTTCCTTTGGATACCTTCCAATATTTCCTCCTTTCAGTTTAACTGTTTCTCCTCCTGCCTTGAGTTGAGGAAGGGAACAGAAAGTATGGAGTTTGGGGACATGAATCATCACCCTAGATTTTCTAACACCTACCTCTGTCACCTTTAGGAAGTAATCTTATTATTCTTCCATTCAGTTTCCTCATAGGATGGTGTTGGACTAGACCATTGTATGGTTTAACTTTTTAAAAGAGCATTTTCACCCTTAAATAAACTTACCTAAAAATAACTTTGCTAAACCCTTGTATATCACATAGAAAATGAAGAATTGCTATGGATTAAGTAAGATCACATCTCTAGACCCCTGCTCTTTCAGGAGCACACAGGGTCCATCTGTGAAACCTTGTTTTATTTTATTTATCTATTCATTTATTGTTTTGTTTTTTTTGGGTAGGGGGAGCAGTCCTGGACTTGGTGCTTACTAAGCAAGTGCTTTACTACTTGGGCCGTACCTCCAGCCCTTTTGTGCCCTGGGTCTTTGTGAGATAGGATCTCACTTTTTTGAGAACTGGCCTGGACTGAGATTCTCCTATTTTACAATTTCTGTCATAGCTGGGGTGACAGACATATACTACCACACTCAGCTTTTACAGTTGAGGTGAGGTCTTGTGGACATTTTTGCAAAAGATGACCTATAACTAGGATCCTTCTGATCTCAGCCTCCAGCATAGCTGAAGCAGGCACGTGCTACCACACCAAGGTATTGATCAAGACAGGGTTCTCATAAACTTTTTTCCAGGGCTGTCCTTGAACTGAAATTCTCCTGATCTCAGCCTCTCAAGTAGCTAGGATTGCATGTTTGATGCAAAAAATTAAAACACAATTTCAAGACAGACTCAATATTCTCCAAGGTATCTTCCATTTTCATTTAGTATAAAATGCACATCAGTTCCTGAAGACCTGGAAATAATAGGTTTACATCATTAATACAGGTTAATGATGTAAAGTAGATTTTATGGTACCCGTAACTGTTTTTCTTCTCTTTTTAAAAAGATTTTAACCTGACATTGTTTCTCAAAACACTTAATTGTGAATTATCTGATCTCTACTTCCTTGGATTCTAGAATTGGTTGTGTTATGACAAATATTCCTTTTTTATATGATAAAAGATTATCACTTTTGTTATCATCCTTTCTTTAGATTATAACTGAATGATATATTCTGTTTTCTCCTTTGTTAAGTGAAGAGGCTGGTTTAGATGGTAATGAAGGTTTTTTTTCAAATCGAATTAATATTCAATAATTTATTGAATCTATGATAAAGCTGACCAACTTTAAATTAATTCACAGAGGAAGTTCAATTAAAATGAATTTGGACTCAATTTCTATTTATGTAAAATCAATTAAGATGAATTTAAATGAGAGCTTTACTCTTCCTATAATCCATAATTTGCCCAAACTATTCATTCTTTCTTCTTTTCCATCTACTGTCTTTACTAAGTCTATTTTACCACACTAGATCATTCAAGCCTCATATTTAATTAATCTCCTCCATACTCTGAGCTATCTTTCCACAGATACTGCTTTCCTTTGGAAACACTGTCCATTTTAAAGTATGCCCATTCTAAAGTCTCAAAGAGGCTGTCATCTTCACCACTGTGGTTGATTGTAAATGTGATCAACAGTTCTTCTCTGACCATGTTTCTTTAAAAAGTTCTTATTAAGAGACTAGTGTGTATTTGCTGACCCCTTGACTCTGGGATGACCTTATGTCACATTTGTTCTTGTAGGATGTAGCAGATCCAAGCTTTAGTAGATATGGTATTGCAGATCCAAGCCAAGGCTTTAAGATGCCTTTGTTTCTGTTCTTTCTGGGTACTCTGTCATCTCTATATAATAAAACTTGGATTAGATTGGTAGATAATGAGATACATGTGGCCTTGCTAACTTCATTTCTCCTGTTGGCACTGAATATATGCAAATAAGGCCACCATGGTCAATCAAGACTCCACCCTACCTCCTTGCATATCACAGACTCAAAAGTGGGTAAAGAGAAGATCAGCTTGGCTTTGTCCAGGTAAACAGAACTGCCTAGCTAACCTGTGAATGGCAAATGACTAATGTGTTCATTATGTCAATAAGTTTGGCAATGATTTGTTACATACCAAAAACTAGTATCCCTTTCCACTGCCCTAGTTTGAGGCCTAAATGACTTTGCCTGGATTAATGTAAAAATATTCTGCTGACCTTTTTGTCTCCAGTCCTTCTCATAGTCTCTATTTAATTGTCTTCTGCATCCTTTAAAGTTGTGTAGCCATATTTCTGGGTGTGGCAAAGGTTTGCCAAGAAATACATAGGGTCATATTATAAGGGGACCAGTTTCCAGATCTTTCATTTCCATAGAAGCCTCTTTCTAAAACTGACCTGCCTGCAAAGGAATTCTCTTATGCTGTTTCTCCTTTCCCACTTATTTTTCATAAAAATCTTGGTTTAAAATGTTGCTTTGGGAAAGCACTTTTTATAATGAGCTGTTACATTTTTCCCAAAATATTTTTAGGGAATATGGAAGCCAAAATGTTTGACAACCACACACTATTGTCAAGTGCATGTCTTAACATGCAAATTGTGTCACTTTCCCCTTTAGTTTATTTCAGCAGCTTCTCATTATTCATAGGACAAAAGTCAAATTCTTGGCATGGTGTTTAAGACCTAGTGAGACCTCTTGCTTAATTTTCTGGTTGGATTTTAATAAAACTTTGCTCCAGTTACATCACACTCCTAATTGATTTAGGAGTCTTAACTATACTTCCTGTTGTCTTTGCTATAAAAGTTTCCTCCTTACACATCTTCTCTGTTTACCCAGAGTCCAGTCTTCCTTCTTGTCCAAGGTCCATCAAACACTTGCTCTTTCTTGAGCTTCCTCTGTATAGTGCACCTCCCCCATGTCTCAGGTAGATATCATCTCACTTATTCTAATCTTTACTTTTACCTACTTTTAATTCTTTTTTGTCTTATTTTTATTTCTTTTTATATCTTCCTTTTCTTTTTGGCAGTACTGAAGTTTGAGCACAAGAGCCTGCAGTTGCTTGGCAGGTGCTCTACTGCTTGAGCCACACCTCTATCCCTTTTTTGCTTTAATTATATTTTGGATAGGGTCTTGTGCTTTTGGCCTAGGGTTGGCTTCTCACCACTATTCACCTACCTACTCCTCCAGCATAAGTGGGGTTATAGGATGCACACCACCTTGACTGGCTTATTTGAGTTAGGGGTCTTACTAACTTTTTCCCAGGCTGGCCTCCAACTGTGATCCTTCCACTATACCCCACCCTGTATTCATATCTTCTGATTGTGACCTCCTAAGAAAATAGTTTATTCTTCTCAGTGTCTCCTTAGAACCATCTCAAATTAACAGTAGGAAAATATTTAAATGAATGAAAAAAATAATTTTATTTGATGAGAAGAGGAAACAAAGGGTTAGAAATTTGTTAAGATATAGGGCATTAGATCACTTTCTTTTATCTTCATGACAGGAGATAGTTTTAGAATTTGGACCAAGGTTATTCACTGAAGTTAGGATTCTACTGAAGTTAGGCTGCTACTGCCCCACTCTACCCACACATATTGGATACTATCTTCCTTATTGGTTACATTTCAATAGGATGGCTTTGGTCCATGAAAAAGACAGTCTTAGCTATAAAACTAGAATAAGTTTCTTAATAAATATATATCTTAAAGGTTTCGAATTCACATTAGCTAGTTTTCTCAACTAAATGCTTAGAGCCCAGAAGCAGGAAGGAATCTAAGTTTGGTCAAGCTGGGGTAAACCATATGGTCATTGTGGTCAGTATGAAACCATATTTTGAAGTATGATACCAAACCAAGGCATCTAGAAAGATTTTAGAGTTAGTTCTCCCATTTAGAACTATTTACTAGACTTTTAGGAAAGTATAGCAATTTTAAATGCCATCTGGTCCACTTTTCCTCTCAATCTGTAAATTCCTTCTTGTTTGACTCTGAGAATTAACCATTCACAAAATTCCTATTAATTCTACTGACACTTAAAGTCATTATGTCACAAAGTAGTTATTCTATCTCTGTGCAAATCTAACTTACAATCTTTTAATATTGCTTCTTAATTACCATATAAAGGCTTCTTCCTAGAGCTTTCCTAAATTCACTATTCCCTTGGAAATTGTGTAAAAACAATATAGTTAAGAAATCTAGACTTTTAGTTTCAGAATAAAGCTAAAATATTACTACTTTCTAGTTTTCTTAATTTGAAAAATATTTTCAAAACTTATTTTGTCAGAAGATAGTCTGATGATGCACATTTTAGAAGCCCATGAAGCAAATTTGATAAAAAGCTTTACAACATTTAAAATATTTGATTAATTCTTTTGTCTCCAGGCTGCAGATAATATATGAAACTCAGGCAATTAGCATGGAAGTGTCAAAAGACTTGATAGAGATGCTAGACCATCACAGTGTCAGTTAAATACCCTTCTGGTGGTTGTTACACATCTCAGTAAATTTCCTTCATATATTTAAAGCAGTAAGAAAATGCACCTAGGGAGATGGATCAGACTACCGAAATATGTTAATGTTTTATTTAGTCTGCCTAATACCTCCATTTTAAATGCACTTAAATTTGCCTTCCTATGAAGTATTTTTCTCCAAACCTCTTCTCTTTGCAAAGACAGTAATAATGATTATAAGTGTGCTAGCTCTTCCTTCTGCACCGAATTAACTAGAATCCCTGAGCCCAGATACTTGGAGCTCATGCCTGCTGCATTCATGGGCTTTCCTTGACCACAGCAGGCAACATATTGAATCCCAACATCCTACATTTTGCTGTTTGGGATTCTGTGATCAACATGTAAGGTGAAAATTATAGATAGGTAAATGAACTTTGAAAATATACTCAGTATTCTAGGATTGAAAAGTATTGCCATTTCTTTATTTAAATTCCAGACCTCTTTGTGTTATGTTTAGCAATGGTGGATGGGATAAATTCAGTATGGTAATTTTGATATATTGTAAGAACTTTTGTAAATGCTGATAGAACAATAATGCCGCCATTTTATAAATTAGTGGCACCTCATGGAAAATGGAGCCATTCCCTCCCCCTTAACAAGGTTTCCCGCACTCCCCAAAACACGCTCCACTCAAGCTCCACCTCCATCAGGGACCCACTGCCTATGTGCCAACCCCTTACTCTCCCTCTCCTATAAAAGGCCATGCCTGGCCTGAACCTCTTCCCTTTTGTCCTTTCTTCTTCCTGCACTACTTCGTACCTGCCATTAAACCTTGCCCTTGGACGTGAGTTTTCTGGTGAGTTTTCTTTGTGTGGCATTTTTCCTAACACATGCCACAATGTACCCCCACCCAAAACAACAATAAAAACATAAAGATCAATAATTTCTCACCCTCCTTTCCAAAAAGAAATCATTCTATGGCTGGGTGTGGTGGTACTGTCAGGATTGAAAGGCCAGTTTGGGCTACATAGTGAGACCCTGTCTCAAAAACAAAACAGAAAAAGAAAATCATTTTATTAAAAAAAATCCTTTAAATAGGTGAATCATAGGCTAATCTTAGAGTACTGAAATAAGGGATGAACTAGCAGAATTTTTCCATTTTTCCATTTTAAGAACACTCAAGAACTATGAGTATCAACTCTTATATATATATATATATATATATATATGTATATATTAGTTGATACTATCAAGTATCAACTAATTAACATTTTTTTTAGTCAGTCTCTCTCTATTTCTTTCCCTCTTCCTCATTCACACATATATACCACACATCTGCATACACACATGGCCACTGGAATTCTAGTTTATGGGAACTAAAATAAAATAGTTCCCTGTCCTTGTATTAAACTATGCTGGAACCAAGTAAAAATAATTTCACTGCTTGCTCTAGGAAATATCTGCTTCTAGAAGATAAGAGAATGAACCAACTAACTGGATTCCTTATCAGGGCTTACAGCTTCCTGATCAAGACTTGCTTTAAGACCCTTGGCTTCATTCATGTGCCCAGCAATCCAAAGTTATGATATCTAAAATACTTACATAGTTTTATAAAACTCCTAGAAAATAGCTTGGCCTAGGTTCCAAAGCCTTACATATGTATGGCTTTAATTAACCATTTGAGACAGAGCCTTAGCCCTGTCTAGGTTACATACTTTCCTTACTGTGGTAAAATTAATAAACTTTGATTAACAAGGTTTTCTGGTGGCCTTTTTGGGGAGGCAACAATGAGAACTGTCTGTATGATGTGATCCTACCATATTATTACATATGAAATCCCATCCCCTCTTATTTCACAACTAGACATAATCTAAGCATGTGGAATATCTTCCACTAACTCTCAGTGGTCAGATTTTAAATAAATTGGCTTCTAATTATTTTTTTCCAGTTGATACCATTGTCGGTGAGCCATTAAACACTAGTGAGTTCTAGAGTCCAGTTATCCATCCTCTCTACTTTTCATATTTCTTCAGGATCATGATACTGCTAATCAACTTTATCTTACAATAACATTTCTCCAAAATTCCTATTTGTAATTTGTTAGAACAAATCCAGGGATTTGAGCCAATTTTTAATGTTTTTCTAGTGCAATTTTATGGCCAGTTCTCTTAACCTCCAATTCATTAATCTCTGAAACTTTCCCTTTGGCAATATCCTAACTATTGAAAACCTAACTTTCACCACTATTGTTCTGTGGTTATTATCAAGAGTTTATTTATAGAAATAATTGTTATAAATACAGAATCAATAACCTGGTATGTACTAGCTGTGTAAAATTAGAACAATAGAACTTCTTGGAGTCTGTTTCTTCAATGATAATAGAAAAAATGCAAAATGAATTAAATGGGTTCTTAGACATGAATGTATCTTATAAATGTAAATTATCAGAGATAGAGTCCTTAGTAATCGATCAGTGGGCCAGAATGCTTTGCACACTGAAAAAAGCCACCAAAAAGTTCTAGAACCCTTTGAATTGATATCAATAAATTACCCTTTTAAGTTGAGCTACATTTTTGCTGCAGACAAAGATAGGATATGACAACCTAAAGCATCAATTTATGTTTTTAAAAACCACTTATTCAACTATGTCCATTTTCTGGATCTCTCAGCTTCTTATTCTCCTGTTCTTTCTGAGGACCTCTTGGCTATTGCAGTGGTCATTAGCATCACAAGAAAAGCCCAAAAAAAGGATGTGTGCAGAGATACAGCTCCATTTTTTATGGGAATTCTTGTTAGCAGCCCTGTAAATATTTGTGAGGGGAAAAGCTTTTCTTTGCTTGTTTCTTCTCACTCAGGGAAGGAATAAGCAAAGCACAGGGTATAAATACTTAAATTTATGGTCTGTGCACTATAACATCAAATGGCTTCAAAGGTGTAGCTATGCCAAAGTGTGTTATAACTAACATCATTAATTTCTGCCACTTAGAGCTGCAATTTTCACTGTTAAATCTTTGCCATTTACATGTACACTATATATATATATTTCCTTATGGTACATAGACATGAATATTTTGTGTGCATATTTCAAGACAATAGATATTTACATTAACTGTATGTGAGCAGGTTGAGTACATTTTTCTTTTCAGGCTGACCTGACACTGATTTTCAAACCAAAATGGATAAAAGATGAGAAAATAGAAATGCTCCCTATATGTCAGGGGCTTTAAAAAAAAGTTTTAAATTCTCCATCTTTAAGTGATTGAAAGAGGATTTTCTGTAAATAAGTTTTGATTCTGCCATTAATATCAAATGAAACACCTCTGGAGGTTGACATGGCTGGAGGCATTACTCAGAGACAGAGCTTCCTCCTGTTCCCTCAGGGCACACATTGTTAGCAATCAGAGGCAGTTAACAAGCTCTCTGCTGTGTTCTCCCCTGGATGCAACTCTGGAAACTTATGAGTAGTTCTTGAGAAACCCTTGATTAGAATTTCTCACAGCAGTCCAGCTTGGAGGGCAAGAAGGGCAAACCCAGCTGTGACCAGGCTACGTGTAAGAAGGTTGATGATTAAGGATGAAAAGTCTCTCCTAATGCTGAAGCTAATCTCACAGAAACACAATGATTTACAGTATACACCTAAACAGCTCTTTATTCTTTTTGCTTGCTTGAAAGAAAGGAGTAGAGATAAGCTTACTGAAAACCAAAACACCCTATCATTTTACTTATTTTTGGTAATATGCAATAATAGATTAATGACACATAATACAGATTGATGACCAAGGTTTTAAAACTAGTAAGCGTATTTTGGAAATTTAACAGTGAGAAAATGTACTCACATTTCACTGTCATGCTGAGGGTCTCCTGGGCACTTCTGTGAGGTCAGCACTTCCTTCAAGGCCAGGACAACTTGAATGTAGGTGATTCTGTATCTCCAGGATCAATCAAGAGTGAACCCATACTCAGGATGCCCTCACTTGCCCTTCTACTTTCTGAGAACTGCCAAGATCTTTGCACTCTGTAATACTCCAAGGGAGAAATCTAAACCAGGCTTTAAGAGATAAAGTAAGCTACTGAATTGAAAGAAACCACTAAGAAAATAAATAGACACACCACAGATTGCAAGAAAGACTTCCCATTACACTTATCTGGCAAACGATATGGATGTAGTCTGTATAATGAATTCCTACAGATAACAAAGAAAGGAAACCAACTGATCAAAATGGACGTCATATTTGTATAAATAGTCCCCAAAAGAGGTATACAAAAAGCCAATAGACACATTAAATAGGTATTTATCATAGCTAGTGTTAGGTCCTTGGCATTCTTGGGGCAGGCAGAAGGACCCGAGGCTACACCTTAAAACCAGACCCCCTGATTTATGACCACTTGTTTCTCCCTGCCTGATTGTTTCTCGGCTTGCAAAACAACTCAGGAACTTCCAGTTACTCAACTAGCCAGGCATGTCGACCTGTTCCATCTGGTGATCACAGATAATCAGAGACCAGAGACTCTCTCCCTCCCCCATGGCTTGGCCCCTCCTATAAAGCCCACTACCCAATTCAGCCAAGCCGCTTCACTCTGAACCTGAGAGTGACAGCCCATGGTCTGGATTAATAAATCTTTTCTTTCCACATGTGGAAAGCTAGTTATTAGGGAAAGCAAATTTGAAGTACACTAAATAATAATGAGGGAACTAACACCCCTACACTGTAGGAGTGTAAAATGGTACACCATTTTAGAGCACTGGAAATTTTTTATTAATGAAACATGGTTTACAATGTGATTACTCTTGCATATTCACCCAAGTATACTTCTATGTGTTTATCTAAGAGAAACAATAATAAGCTGAAACAAGAGTTTTAGATCCAAGGCCCAGACTCCTGGAATTCCACATGCCAGGTCCAGTTAACTACCAAATAGAGACATGATTAAAGGAGATTTATTATAAGGCTTGGGACACTTTGTAGGAAGAGGCAAAGTAAGCACTCAGCAAATCTTCAGCCTTATTCAGGGTACAGGCATGAGCTATAGTTTTCAATAGATAAAGAACTGAGATCAAGGGAAAGAGATATGCATAGTTAATCAGTCCTGGTTCAGGGATTCAGGAGAAATTGTTAGTCAGAGTAATTGTCACCTGGCAGGTGGTCTATCCTGAGGAGGCTGTAGTATTAGAGGTAGTTTCTGTCCTTTGTCAAGATGTTATCAGTTCTATCCTTCCTGGAATCCAAGATGATTGAAAAGTGACAACAGAGAGAATGGCTTAGAACAGGCAAATACAAATGGAGAGATGTCAACATTTTCTCTTTCTTTTAGGTAATTTGTGAGCCCAGTGCATTTCAGCAAAAGCAGTTTAAGTGCCTCAAAAAGAGTTGTGCAAGAATTCTCACACTAGTTTTCTTTAGGGCAGCCAAATATTGGACACGATACAAATATCTGTCAATTAGAAAAGGAATAATCGATCAACCTGTGCTGTATTCATACAATTAAGAATGATTTATCATAGAAAAGCAATGAAAAACAAATTTGCACATCACTGTGAATGAGTCTCAACAACAGTATGTGGAATGAAAAAGGATGCACTAACACACACACCAATATGGCAGATCTCAATGACATTATTTCAAGTGATGTCTGAGAGTGATTGCTCTGAAAGGGGTAAATTTCTCAGAATGAGGCATAAAAGAAATTTCTAAACTGATGGAAATGTTTAGATATTTTATACTGAATAATACAGTGTAATTTTTAAAAATATTGAATTAACATTAACGATATTGTTAATGGCACTGGTTCAGTCTGTGATCAGAAGACATCCAAATTCTTTGTGTGAAGAATTTGGGAAGAATCCTTTGCAGGACATGTGAGTGTAAAGGGAGTTTTTAAAGGTAGGGAAGATATACCTTAAAGACCCAAAAAACTCTACTCAGAAGCTTCTAGACATCATCAATAGCTATAGCAAGGTAGCAGGATATAAAATCAACATAGAAAAATCATTAGCATTTCTATACACTAACAATGAGCAAACGGAAAAAGAATGTATGAAAACAATTCCATTTACAATAGCCTCAAAAAAAAATCAAATACCTAGGTGTAAACCTAACAAAAGATGTGAAAGACCTCTACAAGGAAAACTATACACTTCTGAAGAAAGAGATTGAGGAAGACTATAGAAAGTGAAGAGATCTCCCATGCTCATGGATTGGTAGAATCAACATAGTAAAAATGTCTATACTCCCAAAAGCAATCTACATGTTTAATGCAATTCCCATCAAAATTCCAATGACATTCATCAAAGAGATTGAAAAATCTACTGTTAAATTTATATGGAAACACAAGAGGCCACGAATAGCCAAGGCAATACTCAGTCAAAAGAACAATGCAGGAGGTATCACAATACCTGACTTCAAACTATATTACAAAGCAATAATAATAAAAACAGCATGGTACTGGCACAAAAACAGACATGAAGACCAGTGGAACAGAATAGAGGATCCAGATATGAAGCCACACAACTATAAGCAACTTATCTTTGACAAAGGAGCTAAAAATATACGATGGAGAAATAGCAGCCTCTTCAACAAAAACTGCTGGGAAAACTGGTTAGCAGTCTGCAAAAAACTGAAACTAGATCCATGTATATCACCCTATACCAAGATTAACTCAAAATGGATCAAGGATCTTAATATCAGACCCCAAACTCTTAAGTTGATACAAGAAAGAGTAGGAAATACTCTGGAGTTAGTAGGTATAGGTAAGAACTTTCTCAATGAAACCCCAGCAGCACAGCAACTAAGAGATAGCATAGATAAATGGGACCTCATAAAACTAAAAAGCTTCTGTTCATCAAAAGAAATGGTCTCTAAACTGAAGAGAACACCCACAGAGTGGGAGAAAATATTTGCCAATTATACATCAGACAAAGGACTGATAACCAGAATATACAGGGAACTTAAAAAACTAAATTCTCCCAAAACTAATGAACCAATAAAGAAATGGGCATGTGAACTAAACAGAACTTTCTCAAAAGAAGAAATTCAAATGGCCAGAAAACACATGAAAAAATGCTCACCATCTCTAGCAATAAAGGAAATGCAAATTAAAACCACACTAAGATTCCACCTCACCCCTGTTAGAATAGCCATCATCAGCAACACCACCAACAACAGGTGTTGGCGAGGATGCGGGGAAAAAGGAACCCTCTTACACTGTTGGTGGGAATGTAGACTAGTACAACCACTCTGGAAAAAAATTTGGAGGCTACTTAAAAAGCTGGACATCGATCTACCATTTGATCCAGCAATACCACTCTTGGGGATATACCCAAAAGACTGTTACTCCAGAGGCACCTGCACATCCATGTTTATTGCGGCACTATTCACAATAGCCAAGTTATGGAAACAGCCAAGATGCCCCAGCACTGACGAATGGATTAAGAAAATGTGGTATCTATACACAATGGAATTTTATGCAGCCATGAAGAAGAACGAAATGTTATCATTCGCTGGTAAATGGATGGAATTGGAGAACATCATTCTGAGTGAGGTTAGCCTGGCTCAAAAGACCAAAAATCGTATGTTCTCCCTCATATGTGGACATTAGATCAAGGGCAAACACAACAAGGGGATTGGACTATGAGCACATGATAAAAGCGAGAGCACACAAGGGAGGGGTGAGGATAGGTAAGACACCTAAAAAACTAGCTAGCATTTGTTGCCCTTAATGCAGAGAAACTAAAGCAGATACCTTAAAGCAACTGAGGCCAATAGGAAAAGGGGACCAGGAACTAGAGAAAAGGTTAGATTAAAAAGAATTAACCTAGAAGGTAACACCCACGCACAGGAAATCAATGTGAGTCAATGCCCTGTATAGCTATCCTTATCTCAACCAGCAAAACCCCTTGTTCCTTCCTATTATTGCTTATACTCTCTCTACAACAAAATTAGAGATAAGGGCAAAATAGTTTCTGCTGGGTATTGAGGGGGGGAGTGGGAGGGGGTGGAGTGGGTGGTAAGGGAGGGGGTGGGGGCAGGGGGGAGAAATAAACCAAGCCTTGTATGCACATATGAATAATAAAAGAAAAATGAAAAAAAAAAAAAGAATATGAAAAGAATAAAATAAATAAATAAATAAATAAAGGTAGGGAAGAGAAATAGAGGGAACATGGTGGGCACAGATGGAGTCTTCCAGCAGAGAGCTTCTCTTTCTCAGGTACTTTTTAAACTTACACTAGTCTACGGGAAGAGAGAAACCAGGTAATTCCCATATAATAATCAATGAGTGTAGAGGGGCATGGATGGTTCCTGGCCAGGTGAGGGTGGTCTGGGCTGTCCCTGGGCCACCTACATATGAGTCCCAAACATTCCATACTTCTAGCCTGCCTCAAATTCCCCATGAGTGACAAGCTCCCCAAAAATCTTTTTTGATATTGCTGAGGGGAAGTTCTCTTTTCTTTTGAATCTGCTTCAAGCTGACAAGGGGCAGCAGACCCTACCTACAATGGAAATTGTCTCTTCTATTTCTTTTCCTTAGGACACATTTGAAGACAAAGCATCTAAATTACTGTACAGTACAATTAAATTTCCTCATGGAGATCTTGTTGGTCTATAGAGATGGATAGCCCTGTTGTCTCATGATTTGCATCCTGAAGGTTTTTATCCACAAGAAATAAATCTGGTTTAGAAGGCATGACATGACATGAACATTGATAGGAGCATCAGAACAGGCCCTGTCAGCTGTAGCAGAAAGAATAAAGAATTTAAGTTTTTATTTTGAAAAGTGACAGAGAATCTCATGGTTACTTTGCCTATTGGTGTTTATATCTGTAGCTATTTTTAACTTTTACATGGTCCTCTATTTGGGCTGCTATTGTACTGGGCAGTTCTACATTAGGGGGCAGTTATACCAGGGGACAGGTGTCAGTCTAACTAGGGGCCAAATATTAATGAGTCAGTTCTGTACAGAAAGAAGACTCACAGTGTCCCTAAGCAGAAGTTAGGTACCATTCATTGAAGGTTTGTTTTTTATCTTATTTGCTATACAAATGAGTTGAAAAGAGTAAAAAATAACATTGAGAGAATTCCAGAAGCTGTTTAGGATTTCATTAGGGAACTTGGAAACAGAAAGACGTCTACACTGGCATCTTGGAAGCTGATGAGTAACACATGTCATACGCCAATGGTGGTAGCAGAATTTAGTCACATGAATGCTTACCGGGGCTCTGCAAAAGTAGTTGCTTAGAGTAACACAGTAAATGAAAGAGTGACATATCTTCAAAGGTATAATCAGAGAGATTGACTATGCTTTAGGAAAACATGTCAGGGCAAAAAGAGGATAGGTTTTGAGGTCCAGAAAAAAAAAATTAAGAAAATCCAGAAGATTCTAAGTTAATGACCAATGGCTTGAAATTAATGAAGATAAATCTGATAGGAACAAAGAGATAAATGTTTGTTTTATCTATCTAGAGAAACGAATTAGGGCAACTGTGAAGTGAAAGTAGAGAATTACTATCAGAGAGATAGAGTTTGGCTCTGAACCTTAGAAATAAGCTATAAGATCATTTTATTAGTTCTAGGAAAATGTGCTTATTGTGAAACATTGGAAAATGGAAAATATATCAATTACAAAAACAAAGATCATGAAATGAACTGCCCATTGCAAATATTCTAGTTAACCTTCAACACGCATGTATTTAGGCATTTGGTATATAGCAGAACATGAACAGGATCACTACGCTTACCAATATATTAAGGATTCCTTCTTATGTGACTACTTTGCATAGTATAGTAATACATCAATAAATATTGCATTTTCATGTTGTTTATAGTGTTGTACATCATTTAAAAAATAAAATTACCTTCATGGTCATGCTCAAAAAGAAAACAAAAAAAGGAAGTTATATTGCCTTTGCTCAAACAGTAGGCGTTGGCCAAAGACATGAGTTTGTCTTTTGTCAGAAGCCTAGAAGGCTTAAATATTAGAGCACATCCATAAGGGCCCCTTTTTAAAATCTCTTGGCTTTGGTTACTTTTAGAGGTCTAGCATAACTGACTCCATTTAGATCTGGAGAAGTCTTCTCTTTTGTGTAGTCCTTTTGAGCTGTCTCAGGTGACTGAATGCCACTTGTTGAAGAAATTGGGAATGCTGACCAATTGGGGATTGCATCCTTTTAAACTGTTTCTCTGAAAATTCTGCCATTTTGGCAGTTTTGTCCTCCAGAGCAAGAGTAGCTTCTCCCAGAAAGTCATAGTTTCTTCCAGAAAGTCAGATTTGTACCATGGAGGAGAGGAAGTAATACATCAAACAGATCAGAAGTCAGTGTCAATGTGATCTTTGTGGCCAAATTAAGCAACAAAGAGATTTATTAAAATGGCTTTTAGGCTAGGCTTAATTAAATCTAATTGTCTGTCCCATAGGGGATGTACTGACACTTTAAAATTGTTGTAAAGTGTCAGCAGACAACAGTTGAAAAGTTTTACAAGGAAAATACAATATGACCCCAGTACTTATGAATGTTTGTCTTGGTTGACAAACAGATGTCAGGCTTAAATGGCAAAACCTTTTGCATTTATCATAAAGAGCAGAAATGTCAAAGACCTTATTAGACAGAATGTACCTTATATAAAAGAACTATAGCTGTTTACATGTATAAACTTTAAATTCTGTATGTGATTTTATAACATTTAGATACACATACAAGTCATCAGCAGTATTAGAATCATTTAAAAGAATTTTTACTTAGTTTAAACTTAGTTTTTTTAGTGCTATCAGAAAAATACCTTAGAGACTAATTTAGGCAGGATGCAAAGAACAGTGAATAGTTTTAAATGAGCTATGAAAAGAACTAGCTTTTTTTTTGTATTAGCAGGATCAAAGCACTCCCAGTATTTAAGTATATAGCCAAATGGCAAATATGTCATCTTCTCTTATACTGGCTGATGGAAACACAGAGGGAAACAGAAAGTGGGGTCTTTATCCTTTGGGAGAGAACAAGAACTTCTGAGATCCTTAAGGCATCCCCCTTATATCAAGAAGTTTCCAATATAGGTTCATTTGACCTGGTTCTGTCAGACATCTCTGGAGGGAGTGAGCAGCAGGGTGCTCTGTCTTTGATTCATCTGTCTTCTTAAGTGGCCCATCTCTACACCCCTGCATGAGAGTTCATAAATGGCATGTGGATCCTAAATATTAACCCAACTGTTAAACCATACACTCTGGGCAAAGAGGCTGATACCAAAAACAACAGGTAAAATGAAAAGATAATAATATAAAGGAAGACAACTTGTTGAGTGTTAAAAACAAACATCTTAATAACCAGTGCAGAATTAACTATCAAATTCACGTCATACTAAGGTAAGCGTGGCTAACAGAAACCCACAACCCATGATCCATTTCCACATCAGGTCATGGGGTTGCAGTCAGCTTGTAAACTTGAGGAGAAAAGGGGAAGAATTTTTTTTAATAAAGATAGTAATGAATCAACAATATTAATGTGTCAAATGATTAGATACAGAAACAGAGACAAGGGAGTAAGCATAAAGTTAGAAAAGCTAATGACTGAGAGCCATAGCTTGGATGTTGATAATAAATCATATCCCAGACTGCTGATGTTAACAGAATAGCTTGGGACACACAGCAGAGTTTTTGTTGATCTGCATGCATCCCCTAGAGCCCAAGAATAACAGGCTCAGTCATTGAGAGTTAATGATGCACATAATTTAGTATTTTAGAATTAATTACCTTTTTGTAAACCCCAATAAAAAGTTAAGTTTTGAGTCTTTGTTCACATTGCCTGCATGAGGAACAGGAAATGCTTCTCTCTTTTTTCTCCCTACTGTTCTAATAAACTTTACTCTTACTTTTACTAAAAAACAACAACAACAACAAAAACAAAAACAAACACAAAAAACCTTAAGTTTTTACCATCATATCTGGAGGGTGAACTTTTGTTTGGTTTTGGTAAAATTTTGCATTTGCTTATAGCACCAAAAGTCCCTGACATAATTTTGATACAATAGAAGCCCATTTTAAAATATGCATTAGTACCTTAAATTTTGAACTTAGAAAACTCTTTAGTAAAGCTTTGAACTATTGCTAACCCAATCACACACATATAAACTTATAAGTTTTAAGACCTTAATTTATATCTTGAAGCAACCTTTATAAAAACCCAAATTCAGATAACAGTTTTTAATAAAACTCTTAGCAACCTTATACCTTGAAAGATTTAAGAGAAAAGGAAATTAACTTGCACTTATGATAGAAAGAAACAGGTTGAGGTTATTGGGCATACATTTTCTTTTATTCTAAGGCAGAAAATATTTAAGCCTTGTTGGGATTAGAATTTTAGATAGCTTTTTACAGAACAGTTTTACATTAACTGTGTAAAAGTAGTTTAAGAATCATCCTTAAGACATCTGAACACACACACAGATTTTTGACCTACGTATTAAAATAATTGAAATATAAGCATACAGGTATAAGTGCAGAAAAAAAAGGAAAAATTTACTGACCATAAGTACATAGGTAGGAGACAGACTAAGACATACACAGAAACTGCACAATGACACACAAAACAATCACATTAATTTAGAGTGCACTCTTAAACAAATCATTTTTGTCATTATCTTTAACAGTTTAGTTAACTATATTTTTAAATAGTTTATAACAGATCTTTAACAAAAATATCCTATTTTTGTTCAATCTTTAACAGATTAATGCAGTAAAATCATATTGATTTAAAGAATTTTAATCAAAAGTTAGTTATAATTTTCCTAGGGAATGGCAAGATGCATTAACCATGAGTTTCTTATCCCTAGGGAGTGGCAAGTTGGTGCTAGACATATGGTAGCTTAATCATGGTGGCAGCACTCCTTGTGACCACATAGTCTTTCAAAAGTTCTCTCAAATGGAACACAAAGACATGTTGCATGCAACATACAGGCTCAAAATGGCAATCTACTATAGGAATAAAAGACATCTTCCTCTGAGAAACAAGTGTTACTATCTATATGAGTTTCTAATAAAGCAACCAAATAATTGAAACAAGAGAAGGTGGGATTATAACTCACGACCTTACATATGCTAGACAAGCAAGTTTTTGTTAGCACCCCAAAATAAAGGAGACTTAGAAACTATCTTTAGAACCTGCTATCTAATACCATAAGCCCCATCAGTGAAGGGCGTTAGCCACTTACTGGTGGGCCCAGGGCATGAGTCTCTAGGGCAAGGGAATCCAATCTTTGGTTGTTTCTGTGACCCCTTTAGGGCATGGGGACAAGCAAACCATGGACAAGTGTTGGTATGAGGTGCCCAGGCAAACAGAATCATGGCAGGTAGACAGGCAAAGAAATGGGACAAGGGAGGAATCAGGCAAAGGCTGCAGATGGGAAAGAGTGGTCCAACTAGGCCCAGGGCTGTGGCTGCCAGAGGCAATGCCTTTGGTTTCGGGGATGTTCACAGCAGAGCAGTGGATGTGGAGACCTGCTTTGTGGGTGCTGGGTGTTGGGGAGTACAGCTCCATCATAATGCTGCTGCTGTGTGCTACCACTGGTGCCCTGGCTGGCTAGGCGGGGCTTCTGGGCCCACACTGAGAGGTAGGTGGTGGGGCTGGAGAGACTCATGCTGGCTTCCCCCATTGCCTCAAGCCCTCAGCTTCTGGTTGTGGTGGAGGTGCTCCTCGTTTGTGCCATTCCCTCCTTCTGCCACCTGGACAGTCACACTGAGGCCTGTGTTTTTCCACTTCAATTGGCAGGTCTAAGCTTCCTATTCAACCTCCATAACTGTGCCAGCTGGTTAGGGAGTGGAGGAGGGGAAGAGAGAGAGAGAGAGAGAGAGAGGGAGGGGGAGAGAGAGAGAGAGAGAGAGAGAGCTCGAGTGCCTGCGTGCCTGCGATTGTGGCAGTCTTTATTGTCCCTGGACTTATGGTCGTCTGGGCCAGGAGGTTAGAGACCTTGATGACCACTCTCCACACAGCATATTTTTGGGAGAGCAAGCATATAGGCTTCAGGGCAAAGGCTGCTGCTTCTTGCCCTGAGTTCCAGGGTGCTGGAACTGGAGTGTGAACTTGTGCGAAACATGCATGGTACAGGGTGATTGAGGGAGGGAGAAGGGAAATCATATTATGGTTTTAAGGTGGCCTTTCCATATTCTAAGCCATGGGGGAAGTGTGTGTTGGGCAGATGGACACCATTGAGTCCCACAGTCTACCTGCTCCTAAAACATGGCCCACCTGTTAGGCGGACAGTGTTGGGTTGTGTGGACTCAGCATCTCTCAGTTGCTTTCCCCAAGGGCAGAGCTCAGCCAATTCCCTTGTCTGTGCACAAGGAAAAATAGAAAAAAAGAGCAAAAATGACCATCTATAGTGAAGGGTGGGCTTAACATTTCTCCTGGCTGGCTCACCAAATGTTAATGATGCTGGTTCAATCTGAGATCAGAAGACTTCCAAATTGTTTTTGTGCTGTGGGAAGAATCCTTTGTAAGAAATGTGGGTGTAAAGGGAGCTTATTAAAAGTCAGGGAAGAGAAATACAAAGGGGAGCATGGTGGGCACAGGTGGAGTCTGCTGGCAGAGAAAGATAGCTTCTCTTTCTCAGGTACTTTTAAAACTTACACTAATGTATAGGAAGAGAGGAACCAGGTCATTCCCATCTAGTAATCAATGAGTGGGGAGGTGTATGGGTGGCTCTTGGCCAGGTGAGGATGGTCTGGGCCATCCCTGGCAACCTACATATAAGTCCTAAAATTTCCCTACTTCTAGCTGGCCTCAATATTTGTGTTTTATCCAAAAAGTTCATAGAAAAGATAAAAAATAAAGTGATAGAAAAATGTAATCAATAGCAAGAGAAAAAACTTTTCATTCACCAGATATTCTAGGGATTTGCCACTTACAGTCATATTCACACATGTACACAATGTTATTTATTGTGGCATTATTGGTAATTGCAGAATATTGGAGCCAATCTAAATGCTTATGAGGCAGGATAGATAGTTGAAGAGACAGGGAAATTACATCATTGTAATAAATATTAAAAGGGCTAGACTCAGACAATGGAATGAAGAAGTAAAACCTAAAAAGCCAGAACAGCTCGCCAACATTCTCATCTCCTTACAAGAACAGGTAGACTTAAAGGGGCTAACTGCATCTGCCTTGCTCTTGGAGATGTTACCAAGCTGCAAGTCTCCTTAAATGAGTAGAAGGAAAGGCATGTCTGGCAAATGAAAGTCCTAAAACTCATGCATTTTGTGTAGACCAAGGTAACATCTCTATATTTTAAAATAATGAATAACACCCAACTTGGGCACTCAGAACCTTTGTCTAATAATTAGGGTCACTAGACTTTAACTTGATGATCTGTATTCCCCCAGCTCAGAAAGTATAAGATGACAGATTAAAAACCACTTCCATTTCATGCCAAAAATGGTTTTCATTCCACTCCCAAAACTCCACTTCTATCTACTTTATCTGTTATACTGAAATAAATCCTTGCTAAAGTTTGCCACTTGTGAGACATCTTGAAATGCTTTTCAAGTTTGTTCACGTCAAGGAGCTCTGATTTTGCATTGAAACTGGGAAGCTGTGGGAACTCCCTCACCCCTTCTGTGGTAAGAATATGTGGGAAAAAATCAACTATTACAAGTATCATCACAGTATTACCTCAGAAATCAGTAGTCCACTAATGTCCTCCAGGATTTGCCCTTTTAAGATCCTTTCTCTGCTTTCCCCCATGAGGTGTGGCATATGCCCTCCATTTCAATCTTCCCCACCCATCTGTCCATGTGGTCTTTCCCTGTCACTGATTGGATCCCCCGTCTGTGAGCTGAGTTCTGCCTGAGTATGGAAGTGCAGGGGTCCTCCCTTTCCTAGGGCATGCTGGGATGGAGAAGCTCCTGCATTACCAGCACCATGTGGAATCTGCCATCTTTCCCTGACTGCCTGTATCCTACTATCTATACCTCAGGATAAGAAATTATAATTTGAGGTATGAGGATGAACTAGTGTGTATATATATATACATATGTACATGTGTATATACACATATACATTTTATATTTATAAATATGGTCCTCAATTTTTTTCTATGCTGTGATGGTACAAAAGTGAATGTATTCAGTAGAAAATGTACTTTGAACTTTGGACTTTTCTTGTGCTAGCAGTGTATAGTACAATGTTCTCTTGCCATGGTGAGAGTTATAGGGTAAACAACTGATACCCACAGTGTCCTGTGTTGCCAAGCTATGATGATTTGTAGGTTAGGTGTAGTAAATGCATTTTCAACTTAAATATTTTAAACTTACAATAAATTTTTCAGGATATAACTCAATAAAAAGGTGAATGTATATTTATGCATATAAATATTCTAGCTGTATTTGCTGAAAAATGGACTTTATAACCCCATTATAATGAGCCCACCTGGCTTCAACATATTGGTCTCTTAATGCTATTGCAATTTTAAGAGGTGCTTAAATTGTTTTTGTTGAAAAGAACTCATTTCTTGTTTGAGCCCATGAGTTAACTAAAAGCAGTAAAAATATTTGGCATCTTGGTCTCCATTTTGTGCTTGTAGTCCTTTGCTCTGAGCCATCTCTCTTGCAGTCACTTTGGAGTCAAGGGAGGACAGGAATGACTGGTAGCATTTTTATGACAGAGAAGGGACCGAAACTACCCCTAAGAATCTGTAGAACCTTGCAGGACAGACCATCCTTCCAAATGAGGACAATTACCTATAATGATGAGACTGTACCCTGGTGCAGGAGTTAATTATATCTTGGAAGCAGATTGCTCCCCTCAAGTGATAACAGAGATAAAACTTCTGAGAAACTCTCAAAGAACAAGGACCAAGATAATCATCAAATAGCCCACGCACGTGACTAGGACTGTTTAACTATGCATACTTTTTGTCACCTGCCCTAATTCTTTGTCTATTTAAAGCTTATGTCTCTACCCCAAAGATGACTGAAGAGAGGATGAGTGCTTAATTTGTATCTTCCCACTGCATGTCTGGGGCAGTATAACAAATACCCTTTCTCTGTCATACATCTAAATTACTGTTTCTTTATTTGGTGGATGGGGATGAATTTCCAGATCAGATATATGGAAGCTCAGGTCTTAGGGCCTGGGGTTCAAAACTCCAGTTTGCTTTTCAATGTGTAAGTCTTTAATTTCCTTAGCTAAATTTATTCTTAAGAATTACATGTTTATGTTAGATATTACATATGAAAAATTTTTTTTAATTTCTTTTATAGATATTGTGTAGAAGTGCTATTGATTTTGCATCCTGCAACAATTTTTGCTTTTTAGTTCTATCAGTTTCTGGTGAACTCTTTAGAGTTTTCTATATATAAGATCATGTCATCAGAAAAGAGCAATTATTTTATTCCTTCCTCACCTATTTGGATGCCTAAATGGTCTGGCAAGATTCGCAATACCATATTGAACAGAATTGGTGAGAGTGGGCATCCTCTTCTTATTCTAGATCTTAAAAAAATAAATTTGATTTATTACCATGGAGCAAGATGTTAACTGTGGCCTTGTCATATATAGACTTTACTCCTGAGTAAAAGCAGTAAAATGTGCTGAGATACATTCCCTTTATATCTAACCTGTTGAGGGTTTTTAATATGAAAAGTTATTGAATTTTCTCATATTTTTTTCTGCATCTGGTGAGAGTATCAGATGTTCTATCTCTGATTCTGTTAATGTAATGTATCATATTCATTGATTTGTGTATGTTGAACCTCTTTGTATACCAGGGATAAATTCCACTTGGTCATGTTGAATGATCCTTTTCAGGGTGTTATTAAAATGGGTTTGCAAATATTTTGGGGAAACTTTTGCATTCATGTTTATCAAGAATGTTGACTCTTAGTTTACTTGTGATATCTTATCTGGTTTTGGTATGAGGATAATGCTGACCTTGAAGAACAAGTTAGAAAGAATTCCTTCCCCTTCAAATTTTTGTAAGACTTCATGAAGAACTGGACATGGCTTTTCTTTTACTGTCTGGTAAAATTCGCCAGCAAGGCCATCAGGTACTATTGTTTCAAACTAAAGGTCCATTAACAAATGAGCAGATAAAGATACATATGATTGTGTAGATATATGCCACAATAGAATATCATTAGACCTTTAAAAAAATGAAATTCTGAGGCTAGAGATGTGGTCCAGTGGTAGAGTGCTGCTTAGCGTATGCAGGGTGCTGGGTTCTATCATCACCACTGCAAAATAATCATAATAAAAACTAAGTGTATCACTTGCAACAACATGGATTGAGTTGGAGAAAATTATGCTAAGTTAATTAAACTAAGCACAGAAAGATAAGTATACTTATGCATATGTGGAATAAAAAATATTGAACTCAAAGAACTAGAGAGTTGAACTTGGTTGCTAGAGGCAAAGGCAAGGGTGTTGGGGAGCATGGAGAGATGATTGTCTAAATTAAACAGGAGGAACACTTTTTGCTTTGACATATTGTAAAAACAGTGAATACAGTCATCCACTAGTACCTGTGGGGAATTGGTTTGAGGACCCCTGTGGATATAACAATCTGTGCATACCATTTGACTATATAAATGCGTAGTGTTTGCATATAATCAATGTACATCTTCCTATATACTTTAAATTATCTCTAGATTACTTTAATAACTAGCACAAAGTAAGTGCTATGTAAATAGTCATCACACTATAATTTAAGGGGCAATGACAGGGAAAAATTCTGATGTATTCAGTACAGATAAATTATTTTTGTGTGTGTGGGAATGGGGTTTGAACTCTAGGGTTTGTGCTTGCAAAGCAGATGCTGTACCTCTTGAGCTATGCCACCAGTCCAGTTTTCTCTGGTTATTTTGGAGATGGGGTCTTGCAAACTACTTGCCTGGGATAACTTGAAACTGTGATTCTCCCAATCTCAACCATCCAAGTAGCTAGGATTATAGGTGTGAGCCACTGGCACCTGGCTCAGGTGAAATTTTTAAAAGACATTTTTAAGTCTACAGGTGTGCAGTGAGCTGATGCAGAACCCTCAGATACAAGATGATGGTATATTACAGAATGTGTGATGCATGTCAAAACTGCTAAGAAAGTAAATGTTACTCTTGGGGATATACCCAAAAGACTGTGACACAGGTTACTCCAGAGGCACCTGCACACCCATGTTTACTGTGGCACTATTCACAACAGCCAAGTTATGGAAACAGCCAAGATGCCCCACCACTGATGAATGGATTAAGAAAATGTGGTATCTATACACAATGGAATTTTATGCAGCCATGAAGAAGAACGAAATGTTATCATTCGCTGGTAAATGGATGGAATTGGAGAACATCATTCTGAGTGAGGTTAGCCTGGCCCAAAAGACCAAAAATTGTATGTTCTCCCTCATATGTGGACATTAGATTAAAGGCAAACACAACAATGGGATTGGACTTTGAGCACATGATAAAAGCGAGAGCACACAAGGGAGGGATGAGGATAGGTAAGACACCTAAAAAATTAGCTAGCATTTGTTGCCCTTAACACAGAGAAACTAAAGCAGATACCTTAAAGCAACTGAGGCCAATAGGAAAAGGGGACCAGGAACTAGAGAAAAGGTTAGATCAAAAAGAATTAACCTAGAAGGTAACAAACAGGCACAGGAAATCAATGTGAGTCAATGCCCTGTATAGCTATCCTTATCTCAACCAGCAAAAACCCTTGTTCCTTCCTATTATTGCCTATACTCTCTCTACAACAAAATTAGAAATAAGGGCAAAATAGTTTCTGCTGGGTATTGAGGGGGGGGGAGAGGGAGGGGGCGGAGTGGGTGGTAAGGGAGGGGGTGGGGGCAGGGGGGAGAAATGACCCAAGCCTTGTATGCACATATGAATAATAAAAGAAGAAAAAAAAAGAAAGTAAATGTTAGATATTCTTTACAGAAAAGAATGTAAGTGTTTGAAGAGGTGGATATGTTAATGACAATTATTTCACATTGTATTCATAAATAATAACATCACTCTGCACCCAATCAATATAAACAACCAAATTTGTCAATTGAAAATTGAAAAACAGAAATCAAATGACTAGTATTTTCTTATAAAAACACTTCCTTGGAGGATGTTTCCAGGGTGAATGGAAAGTATGAATTTGGAAGAACTTTTTGCTCCAAAAAGCAGGGTAGTGCTCATAAACCGAATCCAACAACATATCAGAAAGATCATTCACCACAACTAAGTCGGCTTCATCCCAGGGATGCAGGGGTGGTTCAACATATGCAAATCTATAAATGTAATACAGCACATTAATAGAAGCAAAGACAGAAACCACTTGATCATCTCAATAGATGCAGAAAAACCCTTTGATAAGATTCAACACCATTCATGAAAAAAGATCTAAGAAAACTAGAAATAGAAGGAATATACCTCAACATTATGAAGGCTGTATATGACAAACCCACAGCTAATGTCATAGTTAATGGAGAAAAACAGAAACCATTTCCCCTAAAATCAGGAATGAGACAAGTGTGCTCACTCTCCCCACTCCTATTCAACACAGTCCTGGAATTCTTAGGCAGAACAATAAGGCAAGAAGAAGAAATAAAAGGAATAGCAATAGGTAAAAAAAACAAAACAAAACTGTCAAAGTCACCCTATTTGCATATGATATTATCCTATACCTCAAAGGCCCAAAAAACTCTACCCAAAAGCTCCTAGACACCATAAACAGCTTCAACAATGTGTCAGGATACAAAATTAACTTACAAAAATCATTAGCTTTTCTATACACCAATCATGAAAAAATTGAGAAAGAATATATTAAAACAATTCCATTTACAATATCCTCAAAAAGAAGTCAAATACCTAATGGAAAGATCTCCTGTGCACATGGATTGGTAGAATCAACATAGTAACAATGGCTATACTACCAAAAGCAATCTATATGTTCAATGCAATTCCCACCAAAATCCCAATGACACGCATCACAAAGATGAAAAATTTACCCTAGAGTTCATTTGGAAACACAAATGTCTGCAAATAGCCAAGGCAATACTCAGCAAAAAGAGCAATACTGGAAGTATCATAATACCCAACTTCAAACTGTATTACAGAGCCATAGCAATAAAAACAGTATGGTACTGGCACAAAAACAGAATAAAAACAGAATAGAGGACACTGTATATGAATCCACACAGCTATGCCCACCTTATTTTTGACAAAGACACAAAAAACACATAGTGGAGAAAAGACAGCCTCTTCAACAAATGTAGCTGGGAAAAGTGGTTATCTGTGCAAAAAACTGAAAGTAGATCCATGTCTATCACCATCTCAAAGTGGATATATGACCTTAATATCAGATCCAAAACTCTGAAGTTAGTATAGGAAAGAGCAGGGAATATTCTGGAAGCAATCGGTATAGGCAAGTACTTCCTCAATAGAACTCCAGCAGCCCAGCAACTAAGAGAAACAATGGATAAATGTGGGACTACATGAAATTAAAAAGCTTCTGCACAACAAAAGAAATGGTCTCTAAACTGAAGAGACCAACCACAGAGTGGAAGAAAATATTTGCTAGCTATACATCAGACAAAGGACTGATAATGAGAATATACAGAGAGCTCAAAAAACTAAAATCAATGAACCAATAAAGAAGTGGGAAACTAAACTAAACAGAACTTTTTCAAAAGAAGAAATCCAAATGGCCAAAAAACACACGAAAAAAATGCTCACCATCCTTGGCCATAAAAGAAATGCAAATCAAAACCACACTAAGATTCCACCTCACTCCACTAACAACAAATTTTGGCAAGAAAGTGGGGAAAAAGGAACCCTTATACATTGCTTCTTTAAAAGCTAAACATATATCTGCCATATGATTCAACAACACTACTCCTAGGAATATACTGAAAGGAATGTGACTCAGGTTATTCCAAAGGCACCTGCACACCCATGTTTATTGCAGCACTATTCACAATAGCCAAGTTATAGAAACAGCGAAGATGCCCCACTACCAACTAATGGATTAAGAAAGTGTAGTATTTATACACAATGGAATTTTATTCAGCCACAAAGAAGAATGAAATTTTGTCTTTTGCAAGTAAATGGATGAAACTGGAGAACATCATCTTAAGCGAAGTTAGGCTCAGAAGGCCAACATAGTATGTTCTCCCTCATATGTGTACTTTAGACCTAAAACAAATGGAGTAATATTCTTGGACATGGGTCACACACTAAGGGGAGAACATGTACAGGAGTAATAGGGAAAGGTAGGAAACCAAAGCTTGAAAGTGTTTGATGTACCCACTGTAGAGGAGCAAATAAAGTAATCTTAAACTGACAGAGGTCACTATGGGAAGGTGACCAGGAAGTAGTGAAGAGGTCTGGTAGAGATGAATCAATTCAGGTTGCAACTCACATGTGCATGGAAGCAGTGCTAGGAATCTCTCTGTATAGCTATCTTTATCTCAAACTAGCAAAAATGCTGTGTCTTTCTTATTATTGCTTATATCTTCTTTTCAACAAAATTGGAGAAAAGGGCAGAACAGGTTCTGCCTGGAAGCAAGGAGGGTTGGGGGTGGGGGGCAAGGGGGACAGATGGCCCAAGCAATGTATACACATATGAATAAATGAATAAACAATAAAAAAAGAAAATGATTTCAAACATTTACAGAAGCTAGTTACAGAACTAAAAAGCACAATAATAATGACAATATAATATCCTACCAATAATAATATATAATGATAATTTGATATTATAATAAATATAATGTACAATGATGCATATAATTAAAATGAGTAAGGCAAAAGTGAAATGTAAGGTAAATAATTGAAAAAATCCATGAATCTGTATTGTTATTAAAAATACTCTATATTTATTCATACATACACATTTACATGGGGATGATCTTTACAGTAAAATGAAAAATGAGAAGGAAGGAATCAGAGTAAGAAAATCATATTAACATCTATATTAATAATTGATTCTTATAAAAATCCCACATTTGCATTTATTTGCCTCTTTTTAAAAATTATTTGATTCCCATTGTAATTTTATTTAATGTTCTTTACCATTCTTAAATAGTTTATACTCAATAATGAACTTTTCATTATGACCGAGAAGTTCTCAGATTCTACATTAGTTATCATATATGGTAGAGTTTTAAAAAGGCACCATTACACTTTAATTTTTGTTACATTAGAAAATCATAACTATAATAAATATAAAATAAAAAATTCAATGTTTCATGTACTCACTTTGTACTTATATCCCTGTTTTCATCATTAATAAAATTAATGAAATTTGAAAATTAATAATTTTCAAAGTTTACAATAACATTCATTCATTTTAAGGGTGAGTTTATAGAACCATGTAGTAACTACCATGATTAAGAGATTGAATCCCTCATTCTGCTGGTTCTCCTGGGTTTATCTCCTCCATGCAGGTTTAGCCCTCAAATCAGTCTGTTCACTTTTCTGTCACTATTGTTTGCCTTTTTTAGAATTTCAAATGAATAAAATCATGCAGTCTGTACTCTTATTGTATTTGATCTATTTGGCTTAGCAAAATCACCATCATAACAACATTGAGTGTTTCATTTATATTTCATTTAAAATATATTTTTAATTTCTGTTTACAATGCTTTTCAGTTTTCATTGAACAGGTCATTCTTGTCTTTTATAAATACATTCATATATGTATTTTGATGTCATTATAAATGGAGATATTTTAGTATTAGTACTATAGAGAGTTAGCTAATTTTTCGTTGACCTTATACTCTGTAACCTTGTTAAATTCAGTTATTAGTTCCGTAGGAGTATTTTTTTTTGGAGATACCTTTGGGGTTTGCATTCACAATCATGTCATTTGATATAGGGATCATGCATTTCTTCCTTTCTACTCAGTTTACATTTTATTTTGTTCTTGCTTTATTGAAATGGCTATGATGGTAAATAGAAACAGTGGGAACAGATATACTTGTCTTGTTTCTGCTCAGAAGTAGAAAACATTTCATCTTTAATTGTTGAGTATGATGCTAGTTGTAGGCATAAAGAAAGTTTTAAATCATGATTAGAAGCTTTCTTTCCACAAGAAATGTGTTGATATTAAAATTTTAAAATGCTGTATTCTGTCACTTTTCTTTGAATAGTGTGCTATTTTCAGATAATATATTTAATATTTCTTTAAGTTTAAGTAGGAGTTTCTTTATGTTGAGATATCTGATATGCCACATAATATAAACACCTTGGCATAAATAATGTAGATTCTAATAGATAGACACAGGTGAAACATTAAAGAATGTATACTTATGATGTAACCAAATTGTTAATTCTTAGAGAAACATACATTTTGGCTTGCTTTTGCCCTATGTGTGTGTGTGAGTGTATATGTGTACTGAAGTGGATGTGTGAGAGAAGGAAGAAGTTAATGTTTTCTATGCTATACACATTTAGCATTGGCAATAGAATAAAAGTGAATTTAATGCACATATGTTAATACATACATACACATACTAATTATCTGTGTAATTTAAATATGAGCACATGTGCTTACATACGCATATGTGCTTAGTGCATATAATTATGTTTATATTGTGCTTAAATAAGAAATTAATATATACAAACTTTTAGAGTACATATATAAACAATACAATAAAAATTTAATGTGTACTGGAAGACGTATTTGATTTTAGCCATCTTTTCTCATTAGACAAACTTTAGAGGCATTGGACTATTGAAGGTTCAAAAATGTGTTGATGTTTATAAGTGGATCCAATAAAGGTGAGTGATACTTTGGGAATATAAGATTAGGTCTTTATGTTTGTATTGTTGGCTTTGGTTATCTATATATCACCCAATACTCAATCTTATGTAGATAAATAGGTAAGCATTTATTTATTTGTCTGGTTGTTTTATTTATCAGCATATTGTAGTTGTAATAGAGGTACACTGTGACATTTATGAAAGTGCTTATAGTATATTTTAGTTAGATTCACCCCCTAATCTTTCTTCTTTATCCCCCCCTTTCTTAGAACAGTTTCAACAGGTTTCATTTTCATACATGAGTTCATAGTACTTCCATCATATTTGCCCTCCTTCACCCTTCCCTTATGCCCTCCCTCCTTCCAATGGTACCAACCCCTAGACAAGACTTGTTTTTACCTTCCTGTCCATTTTTTATTAAAAAGACATGTTTTACTTATGATGGTTATACAGAGAGTTTCATTGTGACATTTCCACTTATATGTATTGTACCCCAAATTTGTTCATCCTCTCCATTATTCTTTCTAACCTAGTCCTCTTCTTATGGTGATTTCAACATATTTGAATGTTCCATATTCATACTTTTATAGAGAGTACATCAACCATACTCACTTTTTTGAAACAATTGTCACTCTCTGAATAAATGTAATAGGTATAGAACAGGATAAAGAAGAGATAAAGTGCTAGGATTATAAGAAATAGGACAGGAGAGTCAAAAGAGCACTGTCTTGGCTGTCCGACCTGGTGGCCCAGGAAAGAAATTTATCACTCTAGTTTTACAGCTTCTTCTTATGTAATATCATTCAAAAGACTTATCTCATAAATGTATGAATATTAAATGACATTATAATATTACCATCTCATATGCGATAAATGATAGCTATTCTTATGATATAACAAAGGCAACCTTACATTACAAGAAAATGATGAAATATGTAAGGGAAGGAACTATATTGTGGACAATGGAGATAGTAGAATATGGACAATTCTGCACTGGACAAAATGGGATTTGTCTAAATTAGAGTAGCTTGATTGAAACTTTGCTAAAAGCACAGACTTACTCTATAAAATTAAAGAATTAATTAACAATAAAATAAGAGCAATAATAATAATTTTGTCATATAGTTATACAAATAAAACCAGTAAGTATCCATGTGGTTAGTTGAGAATTTAATTATTAATTGCTATGTATATGATTTATGCCTATTATAATCCCACTGGGTTTTTTTGTATAAAATACATATTAAACCACTAATTTCAAGTCCAGTCCAAATGTTTTCCTATGACTCGTGCTATCAGACGATCACTAACAAAAACTGGGGAGCTCAACTCAATGGGACTCCATCAGGGAGAAACAATGATTAGAGACCAGGATGCCTTAAGAAAGAAACCTGGTGTAAGTGACCCAATTTTGGAAACACAGCAAAAAAAACAAAAAAACTAGGGAATCAGCAGGGATCTTTAATGTGCAAATCCCTAGTGGTCAGGGCTTAGCAGCCACTCTGGGTGTTAGGGAGCTTTGTTGGGAATAATTGCCTTACATGGATTTTTCCACCAGGATTTCTCTACCAATGTGGAGCCAGAACTTAGGAGGAGATAGGAAGAAAATTTAAGTCAGCATATAAATCACTGAGAAATAAAATGACAGAGGGAAGTTTTGAATCTCTCTATTCTAGCCAAATAGTCATTGGTGAATGACAAACATGTACATTTTAGGTATTTGAGAATAATATTTCAATATTTGCAAGAGAATTATGTGTCCTGTGAAATAAGATTGACATAGACATATTCACCTATGTGCTTGTGACCAAAATAAGATTGAGTATACACAATGTTGAAACTCAGAAACATGCATGCTTATGCTTCTTTAGGAAAAATGGCACAGCCATTTTATGAGTGGAGACTGTGTTAATTATGTGAAAATTTTCAGAAGAGACTTGTGCTTGTATGAATATGGCAGGAACATTTTCTGTTGAATCTATGCACTACATATCTGTAGAGTACAAGTATAGTGGACATATCACTTTTACTGCCCCATTACATTTTTCAAATGACAAAATGGCAGCATATCAGACCAATGAAAGCATTTAAATCATTGTGATTCCTGAGTAAAGAGATAAAGAAAATGTAGTAGTCCTGTACAAACATTTTAAGGAGGACAAAACATCTTAGTCTCACATGATTCAAATAAACTAAAAACAGAATATTGCTGTCATTAATGAGGAAATTTTAGAATCACTGTGTTTTTTAAAGCTAATGTCTTTTACCTGTATTTATAGGTTAGTAGTCTTAAGAAACAAATGAAATATGTAGATCATAGCTGCATAATCCAAGGCTAGGATTTGAGGGTAAAAACTGTTTTACATTGATGAGATGTATAGAATTTCTTTAGATTTTATGAAGAGCAGCAGATAAGCTTTCATTCAACTGATGGTAAAAGGAGACAAGGAGATATATTTGGGTACTCTAACTTTGCATAAAGTATGTGATCAACTCTTTTCAGTGGAGCACATCATTTAAAAATGATTACAATCACAGCTGCTACAATGATGAAAGGTGTTCCTAAGAGTTCTTTTTCTACTATATAGCATGTTATGACATTTTGTGGAATAGGTTTTCACTTGCTTTTTCATCTAAAAATTTAGATTACTCATCTATATCCCATTATAGCACTGAAGATGGAGATTTATATCTCAGAGAAATGTATATATTTTGTCACACAGACTGGATAGTGACAGAAGCCTAGTACACACTTTTATGGAAATGCTAACAGCAATGGATTGCAAAGGAATTCTCAATGTTATGCAAAAAGCAATCTCAGGAAGCTTGCAAACAAGGCAAAACCACAAATTCTACCATTACATATAAAAATAAAAAAATCATGATAGAAATCACAGCTGTGTTTAATAGTTTCAATTAAAAAAATTCTTGGTAAACATGAAAAAATATCTTAACCTTGATTATATCCATTTTTTTCATAGATTATAAGTGAAGAGATAAAATGTAGTTTATCCCAGTGGAGATTCAAATAATAACAAAATATTTCATGTCCATATACCACTATAAATAAAAATAAGACATTATAAAAGTAATCTATGAAATCTCATTTTGAGCTATGTGGTTTTGGAAAAATCATACACAAAATATGTAATATGATTTTTAATTTTTTAAATTTAGATGACTTTTCATAGTCTATATATAAGATAAGTGAAATCATTATACAGCAAAATCCAAGTTTGGAAAAGTTTCTTATGGTGGGAACTAAACAATGGATTGTGTCAATGGTGAATGTCCTTCCAGGATAACATAAACCTGGGAGCACTCTTTGAAAGAAAATTTCTGTAGAACTCCAGTGCCTTAACAGTGTTTAGCAAGTCATATCTGTGGTGAAAGAGAAATGGTAGGTATAAGCAGGAATTCAGTTCTGATTAATATGATAGTTATGAGCACATACAATGTTTCAGTCATTGTTTATCATATTTTATTTTACTTTTTTTTTCTTTTATTATTTATATGTGCATACAAGGCTTGGGTCATTTCGCCCCCCTGCCCCCACCCCCTCCCTTACCACCCACTCTGCCCCCTCCCTCCCCTCCCCACCTCCTCAATACCCAGCAGAAACTATTTGCCCTTATTTCTAATTTTGTTGTAGAGAGAGTATAAACAATAATAGGAAGGAACAAGGGCTTTTACTGGTTGAGATAAGGATAGCTATACAGGGAGTTGACTCACATTAATTTCCTGTGTGTGTGTGTTACCTTCTAGGTTAATTCTTTTTGATCTCATATTTTATATGTATAATTTAGTATTTGGTTTAGTCCCATAGACTGGGTTGTACTAATTGTATAGTAATTTTGTTGTGATAAAAACTGTATAACATAAAATTGCAATCTTGACAATTTCTAAGAGTATAGTTTAGTAGTGTTAACCATATTCACAATATCCATAAGCTTTTCTTCTGGCAAAACAGAAATTTTATACCCATTAAACAACTCCCATTTACACTTCTCCCATCCCCTGGCAATCACCATTCCAAATTCTGTTCCTATGAATTTGACTACTCATGATACTTTGTATAATTAGAGTCATACAATGATAATCTTTATGTGACTGATTAATTTCACTTACTGTAATGGCCTCAAGGTTCATCCATGTTGTGTATAAATAAGAATTTATTTCCTTTTGAAATGTATAACCCACATTTTGTTTATCCATTCATCCACAGATGACACTTGGGTTGTTTCAACCTCTTGGCTTTTACCAATATGTACTTGCAAATATCTTTGATATTCTGCTTTGAACTATTTTATATATTCCCAGAAGTAAAGTGACTGGATCATAAAGTAGTTCTATTTTAAATTTTTTTGAGAAATAATAATGCTGTTTTCTAAAATGGTTACACCATTTTTTATTCCCACTAAAGATACACAGAGTTCCAATTTCCCTACATTGTTGACTACACTTGCTATTTTGCATTTTTGTTGTTTGATAGTAGCTATCCTTATACATGTGAGATGATATCTCATTGTGATTTTTGACTTGAATTTCCTGAGTACTATTTTTATCCTAATTTTTCAGATGGAGAAATCAAATTACAGAAAAATTATGTAAATTGTACAAAGCCACTCTGTTTAGAATTAAGCTTAAAATCCAAACTCTCTGCCTCCTATACTTGAGTTTCTAGTTACTATCTGGCAGCCAGCAATTGCAGGCATATTGAGAAAATGAAAAATTTTGTTCACAGGCAATTAGGACAAAGTAACTAGGTAATGTATATGGTGCACCAGAAATATATGACAGTAGAGAACAATAGAGTCTCACCAGAAATATATGACAGTAGAGAACAATAGAGTCTCAGAGTTCACTTTAATTTATTTAAAGGTATGGAAAGGAATGACTCTGTTGCTAGAGACAAAATGAGGTACACCTTGTGAATAAAAAGGTGAGGAAGTAGATACATACTAGACCAGAAGAGAACCTTTTCCTGGATCACATTTGGGTTGATTTTCTCTAGTTCATAATATGGAAATTAGTAATATGACCAATATATAAATGTAGCAAATCATACTAGCATCACACTATATATTCTTTATCTTTGGTTATTACATCCAAGCAATTGCTTCTATGAACCATGTAATTAATATTATGCTTAGTAATTCAGACTAACTCACTTTTCTTTCATTGCAAGTGTTCTCTTTAATACCAGTTTAAAAAAATCTGAAAACTTTACAGACTTGCTGCATCAGGTAATCCTCATCTAAAAAACTTGCAATTTAAATTTTTTTTTTGGAAAGTTCAGTGAGTGGTACGTATCTTCAAAATAAGAATACTTACTGAACAATGACCTCCTATCATGTATTAAGCTTTTTAAATCTTTCACATGCAATGTTCTCATTAAATTCATGAAATAACTTACCAAAGTTATTAATAATACAGTTGAAAAATTTACAGATATATAAAGTTATGATCCAAAGTTTAAATAAACCCCTGAAAGATAGAAAATTCAAATCAGTTCTATTCTGGAGCAACATCAATGTTCCCTATGAATATGCAAATCAATTATTTATTTGTTCATGTAGTCATTCAATAATTTATCATATTTTCATCAATGTCTCCTATATGCCAAACAAAAAAGACAACTAAGGAGCACTTGGGAGGCTGAGGCTGTAGGACCATGAATTTGAGGTCAGCCTGGGCTGCATAGCAAGACTCTGCATCAGAAAAGAGTTTGAGGAGGAATTCCAAGATGGCGGCTACAGAGAGGAAGCAAAAAGCATGCCTCCTAAAGTAAAATCTTGGAGAGATACTGGAGATACACATTACAGGAAAAACCACCCAGAAGAGGCAAAACTTTGACTCATCCACACCTCCAGCCTGCTCAGAGTATCTCCACTTCATGTTAAACAGAGAAACCAGGAAGGCTCCCGTGCTGCCACCAGACGCCAGCACCCAGATGGCTTGGGAAGACGCGGACCACAAGGTGAGCTAAGTGGAACATGGTACTCCCACAGACAATCCTTGGCCAGATCAGCATAGCCCCCTGGACAGACCAACCCCCACCCAGGGAAAAAAAGAGAAACTGAATAATCAGCAATAACAACAAAAAAGACATGTGGCAAAGACAGCAGGACACCCTGAGTGCCGAAGGGGGGGTGGAGGGGAAATCCCTCACAAGCTGGCTGGAGAAGGCAGGAGCAGTGGCACACGCCCAGCAATCAGGAGCAGAAAAGCTTGTAAAGCAGTGGTGGAAGGAAAACTCCACAAGAGGGGGGGGAAGACCACTTCCCACGTGAGCTGTAAATAAACAAGCCAGCCGGAGAAGGCAGGAGCACTGGCACACGCCCAGTAATCAGGAGCTGGAAAGCTTGTAAAAGTGGCAGTGGGAGGAAAACTCCACAGGATGGGGGAAAGACCCACTTCCCATGTCAACTGTAAATAAACACACCGGCCTGAGAAAGCTGGTGCAGTGTCACCTCCTCCAGTGTGCTTGGAAAGGGGAAGGCTTGTAGCAGTGGCATTGTGCCCAGGAGAACTCTGAGTAAACAAACCCAGCAGGGCCAGGTGAGTGTTAAGCTCACTCCTGAGATCTGCATAAATAAAGACTCCAGCAACAGCAGGCTGACAGCAGTGGGCAGGTGAGCCACAGCCACAGATAGCCGTACACAGAACAGTCTCCAGACTCTTTTTTTTTTTCTCTCTATCTTTGATGAGACAACAACCAAACTAAACCTCCATGCTGAAAAACTTACTGAAACTGTATTGCATTTGAACTTGGGACACTTTGTGGGTTTTCTTTTGTTTTGTTTTGTTTTATTAGTTTTGGTTCCCCTTTGATGAGACAATGATAGAACTACTTCTGAGACACCATCTCCAGGAATAGAGGCTGAGAGATGAACACCAAAATTATTAACACTGAAACTTTATTGCATTTGAACTTGGAGATTTTTATATAAATATATATATATTTATTTTTTCATTTATTTATTATTTAGTTTTCTTTTCTTTCTTTTTCTTTCAATCCTCTTTCTGTCTCTCTAATGCCTGTTCAGCTTACTGTTGTTTAGTACACTATCTCTCCATGTTTATACCTTTGAAACTTTCTTGTTGTTTGTTTGGTTTTTTTACTTGTTTGTTTGTTTTTCCCTTTTTCTTTAACTTCTTTGCTTTCCATTTCCTCTAACCCTTCCATTCTAAATCTCACCATTGTAATTATTACAAGCTAGAAAATACTTAATTGCACACAGTACAGGGACAATAACAACACCCAGGATAATGATGGGAAGACAGAAAAAAACAGGAAAAACAGTTTCCCCACAGCAAAAAATTAGTACAGGAACCAGAGGGGAATGAAGAAAACAGATACTCAGATCCAGACTCCAACAAAATGAAGATAAACTATGCCAAAGAACCCAATGAAGCCCACAAGAACAATCTAAAAGAAGAAATACTACAGGTAATCAATGAGAATTTTATAGAGATGATACTGGATATGGTCAACCACAATGTGCAGGAGACACTCAAGAAATTCCAAGACAACAAAAATAGAGAATTTGAAAAAAACACAAGAAGAAATAAAAGAAACCATAGAAGCACTGTATAAACACCAAAGGGAAACAAAGAACAAAATTAATAAAGAGATAAATGAACTCAGGTCAAAAATAGATAACATTAAAGAGGAAATGACTCAGGATATGGAAAACCTCAGAAAAAAGAACGAAACAGAATTGCAAAACAAAATGGAAGGCCAATACAGCAGAATAGAACTAACAGAAGACAGAATCTCAGAACTCAAAGATGAAATGGTAATTAAAGGAAAAACTGAAGAACTATTAGTTAAACAACTCAAGACATGTGAAAAGAAAATGCAAGAAATCACTGACTCCATTAAAAGACCAAACCTGAGAAACATGGGCATTGAAGAAGGAGAAGAGGTGCAAGCAAAGGGAATAATGCATAATATATTCAACAAAATAATAACATAAAATTTCTCAAATCTAGAAAAATCTATTCCCATACAGATGCAAGAGGCCTCCAGAACACCAAAAAGACCAGATCAAAATAGAAATACTCCATGGCATATCATCATTAAAACAACAAGTACAGAAACTAGGGAAAGAATATTGAAGGCTGTAAGAGAGAAAAAAACAAATAACATACAAAGCTAAACCCATCAAAATCACAGCAGACTTCTCAACAGAAACATTAAAAGCAAGAAGATCTTGGGGTGAGATCTTCTGGGCACTGAATGAAAATAACTTCAACCCCAGGGTACTCTACCCAGCAAAACTATCATTCAAAATAGATGGAGCAATAAATGTCTTCCATGATAAGCAGAAACTGAAACAATATCTGAACACAAAGCCACCACTACAAAAGATTCTTCAAGGGATTCTGCACACAGAAAGTGAAACCCAACATAACCATGGAAGGGCAGACAGCACCAAAGTACAGGAAAAGAAAAAGCTAGAAAGTAGAGAGTAACCTCAACTTAGGTACACACAATCAAACCTTCAAACAACTAAGACAACTAAATGACAGGAATCACCACATACCTATCAGTACTAACATTTAATGTTAATGGACTTAATTCCCCCATCAAAAGGCACTGTTTGATGAAATAGATTAAAAAGAAAGATCCAACAATTTGTTCCTTACAGAAGACCCATCTCACCGACAGAAATAAGCATAGGCTAAGGATGAAAGGCTGGAAGAAGATTTACCAAGCCAATGGCCCCCCAAAACAGGCAGGATTAGCAATACTTATCTCTAACAAAGTAGACTTCAAACCTACATTGATCAAATGAGATAAAGAAGGACATTATATACTAATAAAAGGGGAAATAAACCAAAAGGAAATAACAATTATCAACCTATGTGCACACAATGTCAATGCACCCAATTTCATCAAACATACCCTGAAAGACCTAAAAGCACATACTAACTCTAACACAATGGGTGTGGGAGACTTTAACACCCCACTATCATCAATAGATAGGTCATTCAAACAAAAAAATCAATAAAGAAATCCAAGATCTAAAATATGCAATAGATCAAATGGACCTACTTGATGTCTACAGAACATTTCATCCAACCTCTACACAATATACATTCTTCTCAGCAGTGAATGGAACCTTCTCCAAAATAGATCATATCCTAGGGCACAAAGCAAGCCTTACCACATATAAGAAAATAGAAATCATACCATGCATTCTATCTGATCACAATGCAATAAAGCTAGAACTCAAAAACAAAAGTAAAGTCAAAAAACATGCAAACAGCTGGAAACTGAATAATTCATTACTTAATGAACAATGAGTCATTGATGAAATAAAAGAGGAAATTAAAAAGTTCCTGGAAGTCAATGAAAATGAAAACACAACCTACAGGCACCTATGGGACACAACAAAGGCAGTCCTGAGAGGAAAGTTTATAGCCATGAGTGCATATATTAAAAACACTGAAAGATCCCAAATCAATGACCTAATGATACATCTCAAACTCCTAGAAAAACAAGAACAAGCAAATCCCAAAACAAATAGAAGGAGAGAAATAATAAAAATAAGAGCTGAAATCAATGAAATAGAAACCAAAAAAACCATACAAAGAATCAATGAAACAAAAAGTTGGTTCTTTGAAAAAATAAACAAGATTGACAGACCCCAGGCAAATCTGACTAAAATGAAGAGAGAAAAAACCCAAATCAGTAGAATCAGGAATGCAAAAGGGGAGATAACAACAAACACCATGGAAGTCCAGAAAATCTTCAAGAACCTATATTTAAATAAATTCGAAAATCTTAAAGAAATGGACAGATTTCTAGATACATATGATCTTCTAAAACTGAACCAAGAGGATATTAATCACCTGAATAGACCTATAACACAAAATGAAATTAAAGCAACAATCAAGAGTCTCCCCCAAAAGAAATATCTAGGACCTGATGTATTTTCTGCTGAATTCTATTAGATCTTTAAAGAAGAAGTGATACCAACCCTCCTTAAACTGTTCCATGAAATAGAAAGGGAAGGGAAACTGCCTTAACACATTTTATGAAGCCAGTATTATACTTATTCCAAAACCAGGCAAAGGCACCTCCAAAAAGGAGAACTATAGGACAATCTCCTTAATGAATACTGATGCAAAAATCCTAAATAGAATAATGGCAAAGTGAATTCAACAGCACATCAAAAAGATCATTCACCACGACCAAGTAGGCTTCATCCCAGGAATGCAGGGGTGGTTCAACATACAAAGATCAATAAACGTAATAAACCACATTAACAGAAGCAAAGACAAAAACCACTTGATCATCTCATAGCTGCAGAAAAAGCCTTTGATAAGATCCAACATCATTTCATGATAAAAGCTCTAAGAAAACTAGGAATAGAAGGAACATACCTCAATGTTATAAAAGCTATATATGACAAACCTACAGCCAGCATTATACTTAATGGAGAAAAACTGAAACCATTCCCTCTAAAATCAGGAACCAGACAAGGATGCCCACTATCTCCACTCCTATTCAACATAGTACTGGAAATCCTAGCCAGAGCAATTAGGCAACAAGAAGGAGTATAAGGAATACAAATAGGTAAAGAAACTGTCAAAATATCCCTATTTGCAGATGACATGATCCTATACCTTAAAGACCCAAAAAACTCTACTCAAAAGCTCCTAGACACCATCAATAGCTATAACAAGGCAGCAGGATATAAAATCAACATAGAAAAATCATTAGCATTTCTATATACTAATAATGAACAAACTGAGAAAGAATATATGAAAACAATTCCATCTGCAGTAACCTTAAAAAAATCAAATACCTAAGTGTAAACAAAGGATGTGAAAGACCTCTACAAGGAAAACTATACACTTCTGAAGAAAGAGATTGAGGAAGACTATAGAAAGTGGAGAGATATCCCATGCTCATGGATTGGTAGAATCAACATAATAAAAATGTCTATACTCCCAAAAGTAATCTACATATTTAATGCAATTCCCATCAAAATTCTAATGACATTCATTAAAGACATTGACAAATCTACAGTTACATTTACATGGAAACACAAGAGGCCATGAATAGCCAAGGCAATACTCAGTCTAAAGAATAATGCTGGAGGTATCATGATACCCAACTTCAAACTGTATTACAAAGCAATAACAATAAAAACAGCATGGTACTGGCAAAAAAGCAGACATGAAGACCAGTGGAACAGAATAGAGGACCCAGATATGAAGCCACACAACTATAACCAACTTGTCTTTGACAAAGGAGCTAAAAATATACAATAGAGAAATAGCAGCCTCTTCTAGGAAAACTGGTTAGCAGTCTGCAAAAAACTGTAACCAAATCCATGTATATCACCCTATACCAATATTAACTCAAAATGGATCGAGGATCTTAATATCAGACCCCAAAGTCTAAAGTTGATACAGGAAAGAGTAGGAAATACTCTGGAGTTAGTAGGTATAGGTAAGAACTTTCTCATTGGAACCCTAGTAGCACAGCAACCTAAATAGAGAGCATAGATTAATGGGACTTCATAAAACTAAAAAGGTTCTGCTCAACAAAAGAAATGGTCTCTAAACTGAAGAGAACACCCACAGAGTAGGAGAAAATATTTGCCAGCTGCACATCAGACAAAGGACTGATAACCAGAATATATAGGGAACTTAAAAAACTAAATTCTCCCAAAATTAATGAACCAAAAAAGAAATGGGCAAGTGAACTAAACAGAACTTTCTCAAAAAGAAGAAATTCAAATGGCCAAAAAAACACATGAAAAAATGCTCACCATCTCTAGCAATAAAGGAAATGCAAATTAAAACCACACTAAGATTCCACCTCACCCCTGTTATAATAGCCATCATTAGCAACACCACTAACAACAGGTGCTGGTCAGGATGTGGGGAAAAAGGAACCCTCTTACACTGCTGGTGGGAATGTGAACTAGTGCAAGCACTCTGGAAAAAAAAATTTGGAGGCTTCTTAAAAATCTAAACATAGATCCACATATGATCCAGCAATACCACTCCTGGGGATATACCCAAAAGACTGTGACACAGGTTACTCCAGAGGCACCTGCAGACCCATGTTTATTGCAGCACTGTTCACAATAGCCAAGTTATGGAAGCAGCCAAGATGCCCCACCACTGACGAATGGATTAAGAAAATGTGGTATCTATACACAATGTAATTTTATGCAGCCGTGAAGAAGAACAAAATGTTATCATTCGCTGGTAAATGGATGGAATTGGAGAACATCATTCTGAGTGAAGTCAGCCTGGCCCAAAAGACCAAAAATCGTATGTTCTCCCTCATATCCTTAGATCAAGGGCAAACACAACAAGGGGATTGGACTTTGATCACATGATAAAGCGAGAGCACACAAAGGAGGGGTGAGGATAGGTAAGGCACCTAAAAAATTAGCTAGCATTTGTTGCCCTCAATGCAGAGAAACTTAAGCAGATACTTTAAAGCCACGGAGGCCAATAAGAGAAAGGGACCAGGAACTAGAGAAAAGGTTAGATCCAAAAGAATTAACCTAGAAGGTAACACACATGCACAGGAAATTAATGTGAGTCAACTCCCTGTATAGCTATCCTTATCTCAACCAGCAAAAACCCTTGTTCCTTCCTATTATTGCTTATATTCTCTCTTCAACAAAATTAGAGATAAGGGCAAAATAGTTTCTGCCAGGTATTGGGGGGGTGGAGGGGAGTGGGAGGGGCAGGTGAGAAGGAAGAGGGTGTGGGGAGAGGGGAGAAATGACCCAAGCATTGTATGCACATATGAATGAAAAAAAAAAGACAACTAAGAAACAGTTTCTGATTTCAAACAGAATGAAATAATTTTAACATACTTTTTACAGCAAGGACATAAACAAAGGATCATATTAACTCTGCTTCTGGATGTACCAAAGAGGTCACAGTAGCCCAATGTTACCCAATGGAATGAATAGAGAAATTGAAATGAGTTACAGAGATCATGTTTTTAAAGACATTGGAGCGTTGTGGGGAGATGAACCACACTATGTGTGGGAACTTCAGGAAGGAGGGCATTTTAAGATGAGCTGACGGCTATAGGCCTTTTAAACAATCACCTGAGCTCCACATTTGCTTTATAGAGGGACTTAATAAATGACATCCGTTGAGATCATGATAATGATGAAGAGATGGATGAAAATGATGATGTGATGATGGTGGTAGTGATGGTGGTGATGGCGATGGGGATGATATCTTTGTTGTGTAATACATACTATTTCTGTTTCCAGTACAATATATGTCTCTGATTTTCAACTCAGGACCATTTTGGCACATTTACTCTGGCCAGCATCTCCTTCTGAAATACAATACTGTTTTCACTGAGTTCTGATTGTTTCCAGTATATCTCCTCCAAAGTAGTGCTCATTCAGGTTTTTTTTGTTACACATTTTCAATAATGCACAGTATTGCTCCAATCATATGACTAGACTGGGTTATTTCATTAACAGAGGCTGTCCTGTCACAACCTCTTCTAATTCTTCTCTATACAAGCAACTAAGCAGCACTTCTTCCTCATCCTTAATTCCCTCTGCACTAGTAAAATTATTTCAAAACTTGTCATCAGTTGGTGTTTTGTTAGTATATGAGGCCAGTCATTGATATCATCTCCTATCTGCACATACTCTTGTTGAAGTTCAATGAAATATTCTTATGAACAGCCTCAAGGGAGAGTTAAAAACAAAGGCAGGTTTTACATGTGATTTATCTTTCCCAAAGGGAAATTTCATTGATCCTTCCACTAGAGCATTTTCTTTTTGTAACTTTGTTACTAAAAGCTTTATATTTTGTCATATATCATTTCTAATTGTCTTAAACAAGTACTGATCCCTTTTCTTCCTTGGAGAAGAGTGGTTGACAACAGAAATGACACAATAATTCCCCAGTAAATTTTATTTTTAGTACTTAAAAATTATTTTCATTCCCCAAAGGTGATCTGAAGTAGTAATGTCTGTAAAGAAAATATATTTGAGCTTTATCTTTCTTGACCAAAAAAGACAATGGAGAAGAAGAGTGGAGGAGGTATTAATGAATTTTTAATACAAGGTATATGGAAACTTTTTGTTTTGCTTCTTCTGTCTTGCACCACAAATGTGATGTGTGACATCTTTATCTCTCTTCTCTCTTCTAAGTTTTCAATATATTGCATTTTTTTCTGCATTTCTTTAGTCTGACTGCAACGGAATGAATTAGAGTAGCACATATCTATAATTTCTCTTATTTTTCCACAAGGTACACCTTTTTGTGCACAACTGTTAAATTCAATACTTTTTAGCTATCAAGAGTGAATACTTCTGTGAATGTTTTTTCTGACAGACTGTTAGTTCTGGTGGTTCCTCCATCCCCTTGGGAAGAGTTGCTCAAAGGCACCCTCAGGTAGCATTTGGTGGAAAGGAAGAAGAGCGTAGATTTGTAAAGACATCCTGAACTGGTTTAAGCTTAATTCTCATAGTTACTCAATCAAAGAGATGGCCAGATACCAGAAAGCTCAGAGTTGTGACCTTGGATTCTGTACATACTCCTGTACATCACTGTATGTGACCAGCACAACTTGACAGTACTACACTGAATATGACTGTAGTTTTGAGGCTGATGGCAGGGCTTTGGATTTGTGGCAGGAGTATAATTTTTCTTAATATGTTTTTATCTACTTATAAGAAAATTGGAATTTCATAGTATTTTTAACCTTGGTAGTGGCAAAAAATGTCTCTTGAGTAAAATAAAATCTTTTCAGATTGTCCTAATCTGTATAATATTCTTTGTAACTGTAAAGACTGTTTTAACAAAATACCAAAAGAAAGCTGTACTATGAAAAGAAATACCTATTGTACCTAAAGTATTATTTTAAGACAGATAAAAGAATATTGTCCTGTTAACTGCAAAGCCCATATTCACCAAACTGAAGGAATTATAGAAGGTTATTTCTATATACCCTATAGAAAAAAAGGTTAAGACAAGATTTCCAAGGTATTTTATTATTTCTTCCGCTGATACTTCCATATATATTTATTTCTGGTGAGTGTTTTCTTGGCAGCTCCCTGTAGTTAGTGAAACGAGAGCTCCTCTGCTCCCTTTCGTATTCAGATAACATTTGAGACAAATGCATTTTTTACTTACCTAATTAAGTCTCTGGGTAAATTGATAAAAGAAATGAATTTTCTTTTATCAATTTGAGTCTAAGTTTCCCCAACTGTCACTAGCTTACATTTGCATATGATGTTACATCTACCCTAATACTATTATTTTTTTGGATCCTGACCCTCTCAATTCCCAACCCACTCAATTATAGGACTTTGGTCACCAGAGAAGTATCATATGTATTTTTGAGCTTTCTCACACATTCTTTTGACTAAGGTCATGTTTCACAGAAACTTTTGCTGCTCAAGTAGAGACAGAGACAGTCATTGCCTTTCAGTGCATGCCTGTTCTACCCAAGCACACCATTGCTGTGCTTCCAATGCTTCCATGATGAGTTAAATCCTTGAAAGTTCTCCACACAGAAGTGGGTATGTTATCCATCCTGTAGGATCTTCTAACTTCCTGTCTCTCCCAAATCCATTGTTCAAGGACATTCCATAGCTGAAGACATGTCTGAGTCAAAATTTTGTCTTCAGTTGAATCCTGCTCTATTAGTTTCTAAATCATTTTTTTTAATTTTGGGAGAAAACTCATTTTAATTGATTAAAAATGTGGCCATCCACATATACAGATGTAAACATGCATTCAAATGTTTGGATACATTAAATATACACCATTGTGACTTCACATGCTTTATAAGAAATGTTACAAGTTCAAAACAGTTTTATGCTTGTTAATAATTATCAATATTTTAATTTTGCTGTACTTTTCACCAGAATTTCTGAGAAATTCAACAAACACTAAGAGTCTAGAAAAATTAAAGATGAATGATTTCTCTAAATAAGAGTAAATTAGGTTGGGAAAATGTAGTTGTCTAGGAACATGTGACCACACAACAATGTACGTTTAAATTAAAATCATTTAAAAAATTTAGCAATTCTTAAAATTTCCTTTCAAAGAGCATACTGACTTGTGTGTGTGTGTGTGTGCGTGTGCATGTGTGTGCATGTGTGTGTGTGCGTGTGTGTGGGTGCATGTGTGTGTATGTACATGTGTGCATGTCCATGCGTGCGTGCATGTGCGTGCACGTTTGTGTGTGTGCGTGTGTGTGCATGTGTGTGTGCGTGTGTGTGCATGTGTGTACGTGTGTGTGTGCATGTGCATGTGTGTACGTGTATGTGTGTGTGTGTGTGTGCGTGTGTGTGTGTGTGTGTGTGTCTATGTATATGCAGTGCTAGGACTTGAACAAGAGCCACATGAGTGCTAGGCAAGTACCTCACTGCTGGACCACATCCCCATCCCTGAACATATTTTAAATGTATATTTTAAATATCTAAAACAATGGTTGTTATATAACTCAGTGGCAGAGAAGCTGTTGAGCTTGAGTAAGGTCCCAATTTTGAGCCCCCGAACTGTATTAAAACAAACAAAGCCTGAAAGAAGTATTTTTCTCCATAACTGCCCTCTCCCCACCAAAAACTCCTAGTGAAATCACTGTGGAGGAGGTTTGGGTTGTGCTTCTTCTCCGTATGGAAATATGTGGACTGTACCCTATGTAATATGCACCTTTGTGGGGGATTTCTGTAGGCAGATATTTGCTTTTAATGTTTAAAGACCTTTTCCTGGCTCAAAAGATGATGTACAAATGGCTAACAAACACATGAAGAAAGGCTCAGTTTCATTGCTTATCAGGGAAATACAAATAAAAGCCACAATGAGATTCTATCTCACCCCAGTTACAATAGCTATCTTCAAAAAAGACAAGAAATTACAAATACTCTTGAAGATGAGAATTGGGAACTCTTACACACTATTGCTATGCATGTAAATGAGTACAGTCATTATGGAAAATGGTATGCAGAGTTCTCGAAAAGCTAAAACTGGAACTACCATATAATCCAACAACTCTACTATTGAGTTTGTAACCAAAAGATTTGAAATCTTTATACCAAAAAGATACTTGCATCCCCATGTTTATGACTATTCTATTCACAATACTCAAAATATGGAACAAACCCAGATACCCTTCAGTGGATGAATGGATATATTTACAAAATGGAATAAAAATAATGATGGAATGAAATTATGTTATTTGTAGCACAGTGGATGAATCTTGAGAACATTATTTATGTGAAATAAGCAAGACACAAAAAGACAAAAGTCACACATTTTTATACACAGAAATCAATCAGTCAACTTTGTAAAAGTGTGGAAAGGAACAGTAGATACTAGAGAGAGGGAAGAGTAAGGGTAAGAGGGACAGAAAGAAATTAAGGGGGACTTTTAGCAACAGGAAGGGTTCTAGGGAGAGGCAGAAGGAGTAACATATATAAAACTAGCAATGGACGACAAATAATCATGATGCCACCAATGGGAGGTATCTGAGACAGAGTCTTATGGTAGCTATCCAGGATGAGTAGAGGGAAAATGAGGAATTACTCATCCTGGCATTAACAATTTAATTATGCATGATGAGTGTTTTCTAAGGATCTGCTCATATAGCATGTTCCTAAAGTTGACAATATTATACTGTGCACTTAAACACTTGTTAAAGGGGTAGAAGAAAATCAGTCATGCTCATGAGAGAACAGTTGGCAAATACAGAAAAGTTTGGAAAAGCAAACAAAAACTAAAATCTGAACACACAGACATCCCTATTAGCAATATTCTTGTGTGTTCTCTTCATGTCTTTATTTCTAAGCACACAAATTATGAACATATATATACAAAATAGTTATGTTATTTACAGAATTTGATTCTTGATTTTTTTACTGAATAAAATGCTATTGTGTTGTTTTCTCTTTATGTAGTTTCCTTTTCCTTCATAGACTTTAATTACCCAAACTATCTTCTGCAGAACGGATATTCTACAAGGTAAAATGATTTTAGCAACAGTATTTATAACTTAATGAATTTTTTTTCTGTGTATTTACATTTAGCTTGTTATTTTGTATAAAACCGTGAAAGCTATGAAATCTGTTCACATTTTGGACAACTTATGACTCTCTTGCAATTCAGTTGATGATGTGATCACCTTGTTTTCATAAACCCTTAAAGGCTGGAAAGATCCAGCAAGCCCTACCCTGCACAAGCATGCTCCACGCTGGCATTTAACATCACATTCCAAAGGCCCATTCTCAACAACAGATTCCTCATTAAGTCAGCATAGGTGACTCAAGTTCTGCTTGTGAAGCTTACTGCTAACCTACATGCTGTAAAACATTTTAGTGTTTGAGACCCAATTCGTTCCTATGACAGTGGATAAAATGGACGTTGTTACCGATGATGGCAATTTCTTCACCTCATTTTATTCCCAATCTTTTGTAAATTTTTCTCTCAGAATCAACATAAATTTCATGAGGATGTCCAGTCAGTTTGCAGAAAGGCTCTAAATGATGGTGGAAGACTGCCTCATCTACAAGGGTAACATTTGCTTCTTGTAAGAAACTATTGGATATTTTGGACAGCTCTATGTCTTATTTCGAGATGTAAAATGGGAAATGATGCAGGAAGGTGGTGACCATGGCCTGGTGCTTTTAGAATGGCACCTGCTGCTGTGGGGCATCAGACACCAGCAGCTTTGCCCAGAAGACTTCTACCTGTTGCTGGCTCTGTGGTGAGTTTGGGACAGTATCAAGGCCTGGAGCAAAGCCATGGCAACCCAAATGTGCACCAGCAGGACACTGGTGAGGAGAGCCAGCTGTGGGCCCAGGGTGCATGGGGACATTTCTGAGTTCTTTATAAATTTTTCTTTGAAAGTTTCATAGGAAGGATGGAAACTAAAGCTGAGAGTTAAGGCCTCCATAAAGGTATAGATAACAGGTTCTCATTTCATATGAACAATTAAGGTTATGTGGCTCTGCTTATATTCTATATTTCTTTTTGCTGTTTTACACATTCTATTAACTGATTAGCTATGCTGCAACTTACCTTCTCCCCTTATTTTGGACCTGTTTTCTTCTACATGAAGTTCTTTGAGCATTAAGGGCTCAAATTAATCCATTCTTGTAACTGAGAAATATATAATGTGGCTTAAATTTTAATTTAACTAGGCATAAATTTAATATTGAAAAAACTCAAGGAGCTTGAGAATATTAGGTAGGATATATTTTGTTGAAACCCCCCTCCCCATATTTTATATCAGGAATTTTCAGTGCTGTCAAAATTAAAGCATGTAATTAAAATAATTCTTACTTGAATTAAATTATATACTAGGGGCCAACTGTCTTCCAGATCTGTGATGCATGACCTCAAGCTTTATCAATTTATACTACAAAAGGTTCTGTGGGAGGAATGAGTGTGACAAACACTGGAAATTATTATTGTTTTCTGCTTACTTTTAGTCATATATTTTCATCATCATAAGAGAAATGGGGAAGAAAAATCTCTCTATAACTTTATTTTTGGTTTTATTGAAAATGACTTTGAGAGGACATCATATTATCCATATTGGGAAGAAAGTGCTTTTCTTCTGTTTCAAAGGGGATTGAGACCTATGGAATTTCACCTAGGCTCCATAAGGCTGCCTTTAAACAAACTTTGCTGTAAAATTCTCTGGAAAAACTCAATTTGCTAACTCATGTTATTTAGCAGGTGATGTTATTCCTCTGTAATTATGTAACAATTAGAGATGCAGGAATGTCTTAGGAGAACTGACTCTGTTGTTCTAAAAACTCATGAGACAGTTCTGTAAGATTTTGGCATTATATTAACCTACAAAGACATTTGTCCTACATCTTGCCTGCCTATATCCTCCCATCTTGGATCTCATCCCTGGAGCTCATCCTGGCTTTTGGATTTAATCTACAAAAATGTTCAGTATCTTAAGGGAGATATAGAAAGTACAATAGATAATCTCATCCACTGATGTATTAAACTTGATTTTAATGTGCCTTGAGACAAAGAAAATCTTTCTGTGCCAAGATATATATGTACTGTGCCAGAAAAAAAATCCTTACTGGACTATGGTACAGTGTTTGGTGGATTTGATTAATTCATGTGCAAAAGGCAAGACATTGCAGAATTTTAAAAAATTCATAATTGTTAAGACTTTGCCCCAAAGGCTTTTGGATACAGAATTGTTTAGCCTATGTCTTTACTCTTTTGTTCATAATTATATATTTGCCATAAAATCTGAATGTATCTTACTTTTCATTAGATACAATTGTCTCTCCAAGTTTATAGTGTCAAAAATTCCACAAAGATGGACAGATAAGAGAAGCTCATACAATTCTTCAAAGTTAGGAAACTGCTTATAAAAGAGTTACTTGGTGACATTCAAAAAATCAATTTCTCTCTGAAGAATTTTTAAACTATATTTTTTTAACATAAAACCTTCAGGCTTGGGAGGGAAGATAAAGGAGAACCATAGAGGGGGTGAATTTCATGTATGATATATTTGCTACATTGTAATAACCTGTGTAAATGCCACACTGTATTTCCACCCAGCACATCAATAAAGGGAAAAAATGAAGGGCAGGAGGACAAAATAAATCTCTTCTGGGGAAAGGTACCAGTGGGAGGGGATGTGCACAAGGAAAGGGGAAATTAGGGTGTATATGGTAGATGTATTTTGTTTCTTTTCCTTTTTTTTTCTTTTTGTGGTACTGGGGCTTGAACTCAGAGCCTCATGCTTGCTATGCAGGCATTCTACAACTTGAGCCACTCCTCCTTCTTCAACTTACATGTATAGGCCTATTTGGAAGAAAATCAGTGGATATATTTTGTATCCATATATGAAAATAGAAAAATGAAATCTGTTGAAGTTGTCCTAAGAAGGGGAAGGAAGGGAGAAGAGGAAGAACAATGGAGGGGGTAAATCTAACTAAGATATGTTTTAAACACATATATAAATATCACAATGTATCCCCTATACAACTACTATGCACTAATAAAAACCATTAAAAATTTTTAAAAAAATCTTCAGGCTAAGGGAAATAGTCTAGGCACAGAAAGAACCATGCCACATGTTCCTACTAATGTGTGGAATCTATAAAAATTGAATTCATAGAAGTAGAGAATAGAATGGTTGTTATGAGAGGCTGACGTGGGGGAAGGATTGAGGAGATGATGGCCAAAGGATGCACAATCTAAAGTTAGTCTGGAGGAATAAACTCAATAGATCTATTGGACACCATGGTAAGTACAGTAAATTAACAATGAATTTTTGAAAAATGGTATCAGAAAGTGGATGCAAAGTGTTCTTGACACAAAAATGATAAGTATGCCAGGCAATGCTCAGGTTAATCAGCTGTCTTTAAACATTCTCCAATGCATATCTATTCAAAACTTCATGCTGGACACTATAAATATACACAATATTCTCTGTAAATTTAAAATAAATTAAAAAGTGAAAAAAAGATAAATTCAATAAGTGAGAAAGAAATTAAACATATATTTTTCCATCCCCATGCTATGCTTTTTCACTTAGCATCTTTCATATTGTGTCTTTCAGAGAGTACTATCCTGCAGAAGTCAAGCATCCAAAAGACTGCTTAGGAAAGGATCCAAGATGGTGACTAGAGTACAGAAACAGACAGTGTGAGCTCCGTAAATCAAAAATCTTGCTGAGACTCTGGAGCCACCCTTGGCAGAAAAAAGTACAAAGAGGAATCAAAACTTCAACACCCTGAGCCCCCAGCCCGCACAAAGCTTCTCCACACCACATTACACTGAGAAAACAGCAGGGCTCCTGTGCTGCCAGACACTGGCTCCAAACCTGCTTGGGAGACATCTAGCAGACCAACATGTGAGCAAATAAGCAGCACGTGGTACTCCCATAGCTACCCCTGGGACAAACTAGCATAGCCCCCTAGACAGATTGACCCTCCTGCCCTGCAAAAAACCCCCCAAAAACTGAATAATAAACAAGGAACTGAAAAGGAACACACAGTAGAGGGGGTGGGATGCTGTAAGCATACCAGAGAAGGGGGGAGAAGCAAGGAGCTGATTTCCATGGGAACTTTCAGTAAACAAAGATGGGAAAAACAGAAGGGCTGACAATGGGCTGGTAAGCTATTGCCTGAAATAGAGCAGATAGTGGTCCACAAAACTCATCTCCTGAGCCAGTGAGCAACATCCAAAGTCAAACGATGCTGCAAAATTGAAAAATAATCAGCAAACCAGCATAAGATGCTGATAGCAGGGAGCTGGCTGAAGGATCACTGACCTTGCCCCAGAAAAAGGGACAAGGCAAAGAAACAAGCCCCTGATAAACCAACACAGTGAAAACCCAATTCCAAAGCTGGATGGCTCTTGGGCCACAGAGCTGATGTCCAGAACCTGAGGACAAGCCATACCTCACTGAGGGAGGAGCTGACTAAGCAGCTGCCACTGAAAGACAGGGAAAAAAAAAAAAAAAAAACTGGCAAATCTCCCCAACCACCTGGTGAAACTGAGACAGAGCTTCTGCTTAAATACCAACACCAAGGCTGGATGCAGAAGAGTAACACCAGAACTACTAAGACTGAAATTCTATTGTTCCTGAACCTGGAATAGTTTTTATGTGTTTGTTTGTTTGTTTTGTTCCCTGTTTGTTTGTTCACCACCTCTCCCTGTTTATTTCTTTGGTTTTATTTCTTTCTTCCTTCCTTCCTTTCTTTCTTTCTTAGTTTTACTATCGTGAGTTAGCTAATACTGAATTACACACAGAACAGAGACAGAACCAGCACACATACACTAACCTAAAACCCAACACACCAAAACAAAATTAAACCAAGGGAAAGAAAACAGGTGACAGAAACCACCAACAGCCTATCAAGAACATAGTTACACAGTACAAAGTGGATTGATTGGAAGACAAAAAGGGATGGAAACCATTCTCCCCCAAAAAAGAAATTAATACAGGATTTAGAGGGAAATGAAGAAAATGGATACCCAGATTTAGACTCCAACAAAACATAGAGAAACTACACCATGGAACCCAATGAAGCCCATAAGAACAATCTGAAAGAAGAAATCCTGTAAGTAATCACTGAGAAGTTCATGGAGATTTTACTAGGCATGGTTAACCAAAACATATAAGAGTCACTCAAGATATTCCAAGACAACAAAAATAAAGAATATGAGAAGACACAAAAACAAATAAATGAACTCATAGGAGCCCTAAATGAACACCAAAGTGAAACAGAGAACACTATAAATAGAGAGATAAATGAATTAAAGATGAAAGTTGATAATATTAAAGAGGAAGTGACCCATGATATGTAAAACCTCAGGAAAAAATAAAACAGAAATACAAAACATAATGGAAGGCCAGTCCAGCAGACTAGAACAAGCAGAAGACAGAATCTCAGAACTTGAAGATGAAATGGAAATTAAGGAAAAACTGAAGAACTATTATTCAAACAACTCAAGACCTGTGAAAGGAATATGCAAGAACTAACCAATTCCATCAAAAGACCAAACCTGAGAGTCATGGGCATTGAAGAAGTAGAAGAGGTGCAAGCAAAAGGAATGCATAATATATTCAACAAAAGTCTATTTAGGATCAACTATATTCTACTTTCAACATAGATTTTTGCATAAATTGGGAATACATGCTTGATGTTGGGCTGGCTTGCTGTGCTAACTGCTAAGAATTGTCAAGCCAAAGATGACAATTCCTTCTCCAATCTTAGGTTATTATTGTAATCCATCAGACTGGAAAATATTGAAGTTTATATTTGTCCTGTCACCGGGGAAAATGGAGGATCAAGGTAGAGAGGGGAAAGCTGATGAATAAAGAAGGTTAGAATTAAGAAAGTAAAAACCTAGGAAATGTCATTCTATTACTATTATTCTCAAGCATTTTTATTTTCAATTGAGTATGTATAAGACCTTCATACATGGTGTTAGATACATTATTATTTTACTCAAATTAGAAATATAAATGAAAATATACAATTACATTATACATTTATAAATATGTACATATTTGTCAGTAGTTGAGACTATTTTGAATAGCATTGTTTAGGTACCACTGAAGGAGAAATCAAGCTTCATTTAGTCCTAGAATAGAGTAATTGCAACATGCATAGGTTTGAATCATCTGGTATTGTTCCATTTGCTTCTCCAAAACTCAATTTCATTTGGGATATAGCTTAGGCAGTCTAATTTCCAAATTGTTATTTTTCTTACTGCTGGACACAAATGATTGGCTTAAAACTAACATTAAACAAAGTCTTAGATTACAAATAATTTTTATGAAGAGTTGTAGAGACATGATGTAGTGGCTGGAGAGTATCTTCAAGTATCCTTAGATTGTAAAAACTGAGTTCACTGGTCTTATTAGTAAGAAGCATCATTCTTTACCATTTTAGAACTTTTGTCTTTTATGTGGTTGTTCTTACCTTGTTTGAGGTAACTGCATCTGTGTGGATAGGTTATTTTACAATAATATTTGTCTGTGAAACAGTTATACAATTCTTAAGATGTTTAGAGAATCTGACTTCTAGATTATGGTCTATGTGGCCATCCAAAGAGGATACAGTTTAATAATTCTCAAATAATCAGTACTGGAAATATTTTATAAATTTATATGATTAATTGAAATATGGCTAACATGGGATCACTCATCAATTTAATTATTGTATTTCCATGCAAGAAAAAGGAAAATATGTGACAGTCCTGGTACTACATATGTTATTCTTCCTAATGATGTAGTATTGTGGAGTTTTGTCAAAAATTAATGTTTTATATGTAACTTCCTCATATATAGTATAAAAACAGAATAAGCAAAAATATAAGACTTATAGTAGCTTTATTCTAGTCATAGTGCATCAGAAACAAAATCTCTTAGAATAAAAAGATAATATATTCTTTTCCTTTTAGAGCATTTGTAATTACATAAAACTTCTTGTTCCTTATTGGCTCCCAAACAAATTAATTTGTCAGGTAATAATCCTTTACATAACATAACCTACTTATTGTGACTAAAATGTATGACCTTTAAAGGCATATAATGAGGGTAGACTGTATTAACTTGTTTATAAAGCTGTTTTATACTTGAAAGTTATTCAATTCAATACTAACCAAAGTTAATAAATTTTTTAGATAATTAGGAAAAAACATGATTAATGTTGCTCAAATAGCAACTGGCCATTCTACTTAGACTGTGCAGTAAACAATAGGTTGTTCTTTAAAGCACTTGGTATGCACTGATGGATTTTAACTAAAATATATCCATCATTTTTCCTTATAAAATCTTGAAGAAAATTTTTTCTGCATAACATCAACTATTTTATTACAGAACCATAAATATTATGTTTTCATAAGCCGTATATCTGACCTTGAAAATAAGGTTGGGATTCAAACTTATTATATTTCAATTTCCTGAAAGAATGTCATGAAAATATATAGCCTCTTGTTACTGCCTGATTGTTAAATTTGATAGGGTGGTCATGAAAACAAATGCTGTCTTGCATCACCAGAGTTTAAATAGATCTTCATGGATCTAAAAGGAACCAGTCAGAAGCCAAAATACATGTGGTACAGTAAGTAGATGGAGAAGCTTAATTAATTTTGATTGTGATCTTTACTTATTTTCACAAGAATATGCACTTGTGGTCAAAATTCTGGACATATTTCATACGAGATGCTGTGTTGTTTTCTTAGAAGTTAACAGAAGAGTGAGGAAGAGTGGAAAACAAGGATTTCCTAATTAAGCTTCTACCATGTTTAGAGTCATAGGCTAATTAATTGTGATATGTGTGTCAACATGTGTGCACATTATGCTGATTTTTTAAAAATCAGATGTTTAAATATGAGTCTTTCTTTGATCAGACTATTAAGAAAATATTATCACATACGAAACTACTTTATCTAAACCTTATAGTAAGTAAGGAAAATCTAAGACTGCTACTTAAAAGTCTGAAAATACAGATCATCCTGACAAGAGACAATGCAGTATCTGAGGCCTAGCTCAATAAATAATTCCCTCAAATAATATCAAATAATTCTATTAAAAATGAAGAACAGAAATGTAATGCAAGCCCTGTCCAGAGGCAAGTGCCTATGGGTAGGGAGAGAATAAATGGAGAGGGTAAAGGAAGGTAAATATGGTCAATGTACTTAGTATAGATGTGTGAAAATAGAACAATGAGACATGTTAGAATTGTTCTAAGAGGTGGGGAGGGGATGTTCTAAGATGGAGAAAGATGGAGGAGGTGAATCTAATTAAGATATAGGTTGAACATAAATGTAAATGTCACAATGCACCCTCCCTGTAATATACTTATAAAAATGTAAAAAATCCTGCAACAGGTATATTTAAATAGCATGCACAAAAGTTATCCTACAGCATATATATATATATATATATATATATATTACACAAAGCATACACGAGTTATATATGCTACATATAGATATATGCTATAACTAATAGCAAAATAATCACCAACTAGATTTAAAACAGTACCTCTTGAGGTACTTGAAGAAGTACTTGTGTTTTCTTCCCCAATTTCATTTTCATGTCTTCTCTTTAGTGGTTAAAATGATTTAGATTTGTCATTTTTTGACTGTAGTTATGAGTCATCACTTATGCATATATCACAAATAAATTTTACTCATTGTTGCCTATTTTAAGACATATATAAACCTTATTTTATCATTATATCATACAGTATACTTTCCTAAGCAATTTATTTTTGTTCAGTTAAGAATGGTTTCTGAAAATGTGTATATGTTGTTAAATGTAGCTTTTGTTAATCTGTGTTAATACTAAATCACTATTTCTATTGTATGACTGAATAAGCTGTAAATTATTTATACATTATTCTTTGATGTACATGGGGGAGGTTTCCAGCTTCTTGCATTACAAACGATAGTGCTATAAATATCTTTATATCCCTCTGCTGTTGCATATGTGTGGAAACTTTCCTAAGTTCTACATATGTGCTTCCTTAAAAGATAACAACAAATTGTTCCCATTGTGTATACTACATTTTCTCCATCAGCAATGCTGATTAGATCTTGTGGTATCATATCTTAGTAATGTTCTATATGATGAGTAATAAACCATTCAAAGTACAATGTAACAATAGAAACAGTTGATTTGCACAGTTTCTTATTACATACTGCAATTAACTTCTAAGAAACTAACACTTCAAAAGGCTATGAAATATCCTCTCTATAGTCATTATACATGCATGTGATATTATTACATTTTTCCTTAAAAACATATTACAGGAAATAGATTTGAAAATGGTCCTATCACCTATTAAGCCAGAGCATTAGGAAACTTACAAAAATGTAAAGCAGTGCTATTCTTTTTACTGAATAATTAGTTTTAAAAATTATAAAACATTAAAACTGTGTTAAAGTATATTCTTTATTTTAGAAAGATAGTAAATAATTTTACCTATTTAATATCTGTAACATATATTAATTGAGAGCAAATTTAAGTTTCATGAAGAATTTATAGTTTAATGAATTAATAAACATTTTAAAATTTCTTATAGCACTGATTAATAATGTATTAAATGTCAATACATTAATTCAATCCATAAAAGCTGAAGCATTTTTGGGTCTCAAAATTTTTTTGTTTGCTTTTTGACAGCTTTATTGAAATACAGTGTACAAACCTAAACTGTACCAACTTTAAGCTCATAACTCAGTAATTTTGCCAAATGTATACTTTTGTATAATCATCACCACAATCATGACACAGACATGCCCATCACCCCCAGCAAGTGCTCCCCCAACCATCTTAGGAAATGCTTATCTGCTCTGTATCACTACAACTTTGTTTTTCTACAATTCCCTATAGATGGAATCCAAAGTTTGCAGTCTTTGCATTGTTTGTTTTACTATGAATTCTTTGGATATATTTTTCCTTTAATTTTTTTAGGATATGTTCCTTACAGAGGGCAGTGTTCACTTACAGTTTGTTTTATAAAAATAGATTTTTTTCTTTTGAGTTCAAAACTCTGGAATAGACTTGCTGTGACACATGGTAAATGTATGTTTAATATTGTAAAGAAACTACAAAATGTTTTGTAAAGTGACTACCATTTTGCAGTCTAGCTAACAATGTATGAGAGTTCCAATTGTACCACTCCCTTCTCCAACACTGTATTTTTCAATCTTTTTAATTTGGCCATTATTGTATGTGTAACGTGAGCATTTTATTATGTTTTAGATTTGCATTTCTCTGATGACTAATGATTTTGAGTGTGTTATTAGGAGTTTGCCATCTCGGTGTTTTCTCTGGTGAAGTGTCTCTTTAAATCAACAGTTTTTATGACATAGGCAGGATATAAAATCAATATACAGAAATTAGTACCTTTCTATATACCAAAAATGAGTAGGTTGAGAGAGAAATCAGGAAAATCATTTAATTCACAATAGCCTTAAAATAATGCCTATGTATAGACTTCACCAAGGAGGTGAAAGACTTTTGTAATGAAAAATTATAAAACTCTGAAAAAAGAAATTAAAAAACATATTGGAAGATGGAAAGACCTCTCATGTTCATGGATTGGCAGAATCAATATCATAAAATGACTATATTACCAAAAGCAATCTACAGATTCAATGCAGAGACCATCAAAATCCCAATGTCCTTCTATGCAGGAATAAAAAAAAATCAATCCTAAAATTTATAAAAGATCCAGGATAGCAAATGTAATCCTGAGCAGAAAGAGCGATGCTGGAGGTATCATAATACTGAACTTCAAATTATACTACAGAGCCATAATAACAAAGACAGTATGGTTTTGTCAAAGAAACAAATACAAAGACAAATAGAACAGAATATGAAGACCCATAAATAAACCCATAGAGCAATAGCCATCTGTATTTTGACAAAATAGCCAAAAACATACATTGGAGAGAAGATAGCCTCTTCAACAAATGGTGCTGGCAAACTGATTATCTGCATGCAGAAGACTGAAATTAAACACCTGTCTAATGCTCCATATAAAATCATCTCCAAATAAACTAAATATATTAATGTAATATCTGAAGCTTTGAAAACACTAGAGGAAGACATAGAGAAAACTCTATAAGATATGGGCATAGGTAATTATTTTTTGAATAGGACTAAAAATTGAGCAGGAAATATGAGAAGAATTGACAAATAGAATTGCATCAAATTTAAATTTTTCTGCACACCAATGGAAAGAGTTACATGAATCAGGAGACAAACTGCAAAATAGCAGAAAATCTATGACATCTATTCAACAGGTAAAGAGCTAAAAGGTTAGATCAAAAAGAATTAACCTAGAAGGTAACACACATGCACAGGAAATTAATGTGAGTTAATTCCCTGTATAGCTATCCTTATCTCAACCAGCAAAAACCCTTGTTCCTTCCTATTATTGCTTATACTCTCTCTTCAACAAAATTAGAGATAAGGGCAAAATAGTTTCTGCTGGGTATTGGGGGGAGGAGAGGGAGGGGGTGGAGTGGGTGGTAAGGGAGGGGGTGGGGGCAGGAGGGAGAAATGACCCAAGCCTTGTATGCACATATGAATAATAAAATTAATAATAATAAAAAAGGTGATAGTATGTGGCTCAGGGGCTTCATATACCTATATGAAATAGAAATAAGAAACATCTTGCAAGAGTGGAGTGGGAGCGGGTTGAGGGTGATAGATGATGGGGGCAAGGTAACTAATGTACAGTATAAGTCAAATCAAAATTGACTCTATGAATTCCCCCTGTATAATGAATATATGCTAAAAAAATTTTTATAAAAAAATGTACAAAAACTAAAAAATTAAACAGCAAAAGAACAAATAATTCAATTAATAAATGGACAAATAAATTGAGCAAACAGTTCTCAGAAGTTCATATGGATAATAAAAACATGAAGAAATATTCAGCAACTCTAGTCATAGAGGAAATGCAAATCAAAACTACACTAAGGTTCTGTCTCACCCTAGCCAGAATAGCAATCATCAACAAACAATAACAAATGTTACAAGTGTTGTCAAGGATGCGTGAGAAAAGGAACTTATACACTCTTGGTAGGAATATAAATTGGTGCAATCACTATGGAAATCAGTATGGAGATTCTTCAAGAAAATGAATAAATAAAATAAATAAATAAGGTATGTGTGTATATGCATCTTCCATACATATCATGGAGTATTACTCAGCCATTAAGAAAAGTGAAATTTTGTCATTTTCAGGAAAATGGATGGAACTAGAATTCATCATATTGAGTGAGATAAGCCAAGCTCAAAAAAGCAAATATTGCATATTTTCCCTCATCTGTGGAATCTATACACAAGATGATGGTGGCGATGATGATGGAGATGATAATGAGACATGAATGTAAAACTGAGACAGTTGGGGTGATCAACAGGAGGTGGGAGGAGAAAGGATGGGACTATAGATATATAGTGTATATATAGATATAGATAGATATCTATCTATCATCTATCTATCTATCGTCTATCAAGACAACATGATGAAATCCACCAAATACTGTTTGAAAAAAAAGGGAGGATGGAGGGGAAGGAGGTATGGTAGTATAATATATATATATATATATATATATAGGATTATAACAATGAAACACCCTTGTACTACTAATGAATGCTAATTAAAATAACAACAATGAATAAATATTTAAGTATATTTAACTGATACAAAATACCATAATGATTCTACATATGAATGGGATAACATATGATGTTTTACTACATGCATAAAATGTGCAGTGTTTCAATCAGGTAAAATATATTCATCTCTTCAAACATCTATCAAATTCCTTATGGTGAGAACATTGAAAATCTTCTGGAAATGTATAGAATATAATCTTTATTTGAGTTACTCTACAATAGTATGTAGTACAACACCACACCAGAACTTCTGGGTCCTGTCACATAGTACTCATTGATCAATCTTTCTCTTACCTTCTTTCCCTGTTACTCTGACAACCACTATTCTACTCTCAGCTTCTAAGAAATCATCATTTTAGATTCCACATATGAGTGAGATCATGTTGTACTCATTTTTCTGTGCCTGGGATATTTCAGTTTACATAATGATCTGCACTTCTAAAAGTGTCACAGCAAATAACATGGTTTCCTTATTTTTTATCCCTGAATATTATTGTATTATAAATACATACCACCTTTTCTTAATCATTCATCAGTTGGCAGACAATTTGTTTTCATATCTTGAATATTGTGGCTACAATACAGAAATAATAATCATTGTATGAGGAATGTAGTTATATAGAAAGACAAAAAACAATTTAGGGGCCAGAACTGGGGTTCAAACTCAGGGTCATATGCTTGCTAAGTAGGTCGCCTGCCACTGGAGCCACATCCCAGCCCTTTTTGGTTTGGTTAGTTTTCAAATGCGGTCTCATAGTTTTGCATGGGGTGGGCCTTGGAGTACAATCTTACTACATATGCCTCCTGCATAGCTGGAATGACAGGTGTGTGCCACCATTCCAGGCTTTTTGGGTGTGATAGTGCATCACTAACTTTTTCACCAGACTGGCTTTGAGTCACAGTTCCCCTAATTTTTGCCTCCCAAATAGCTGGGATTACAGGGATAAGCCCCCCACTTGCTCCTGGCCCTATGAATTTTTGTTTTCCTTTATAGTACTGTTTGGGATAGTAATGGAAAGTGTTGTAATTATAAAGGTGCCTTACTGTGGAATTTAAATCTAAGAAAAAAATCTGGATGCTGCTTTGGCTACGTTATCTCCCTTGATAGTACTTTACTTGCTCAATGTTAGATTTAAGAATGCAAGGATCCCACAGTATGTAGTCAAATGGAAGATCATGTGGTATGTTGTGCAACATTCTCCTTCCTAGAGTAGCCTCAGAAATGTTTGATTGTAGGATTTTCACAGTTATAAACTCAGTCTTTTTCGTTTCCCTTATAAACATGGCAAGACTGAATCAATTTCCTCACAAATGCAGACACTATGTAAACATGGCTATGATTAAGTGAAGTTTGTATTTTAAATTAATGTCAACCAAATTTTTAATGATATTTCACTTAATGTATTATGAAAATTTCCTTCTAGCAGGTAAAAATACTGAGCATTTACCGCTGAAATGAATGTTTAGATCTCAGGATACTGAGTGTTCTAAAATATTACATGTCAGGTCTTCTGGGAACACAGCAACATTGTTGTCTGCAGTAAACACTCAGAACCTACAAGTTAGTTTTAGTCTAAAATGAACTGCCACTTCTCATTTTCTTTGCCTGTTCTACTTAGAGTTCATGAAGTTAGTGCTACTGAATAAAACGGAGGCGATTCCACAAAAATTATTAGCTTCCGTGTGTTTTAAACCATTACTTTTAGTGAAACACTGGATAATTTTTGTATTTAATGCATCCAGAAAACGGTAAAGTTCTATCACCCTAATGGTATTTTTAGAAATCCAATTAGTTGATTACCTGCTTAATTTTAGTGTATAGATAAGAGCTTTCACATAGTTCATGTCACAGTCATTATTATTATAAACCCTGGTGTTAAAATTACTAAAAACTCTTCTCATATTCACAAGAAGACTGATACCCAAGTCACTGAAATAAGTTGTGAGTTCATACTTCTATTATGAGTGAGTCAATATCAAAGCCAGAGCTTTTTTTTATCTCAAGTAAGACACTTTCCACTACACAGCTTCCAAAATAGTTTTGTATTTTTATTATGTCATTATTTATACACAGTAAAGCTCACGTTTCTTTCAAGTTTTGGCAAGCATGTACATTCATGTTCAAAACATTATAATTAAGATATGGAGCCAAATGTGGTTATACACTGCTGTAATTCCAGCTACTGGGGAGGTAGAGATCGGAGGGTTGTAGTTGCAGGTCAGCACGGTTAAAAGTTAGTGAGACCCCATTTCTAAAAATATGCTGGGCATAATGGTTTACACTTGTAATTCCAGCTAGATGGGGGGACCTAGGTAGGAGGATCACTGTGCCAGGCCATCACCAGGCAAAAGTTGGACTCTAGCCAAAAAATAACTAAAGCAAAAAGGACTAGGGACATGGCTCAAATAGTAGAGTACTTGCTTAACAAGGACAAGGACTTGAGTTAAAACCCCAGATATAGAACATTTTCATCATGTCCCTAAATTTCCCTCTGCCCTTAGTTATAAAATCCTGCCTTCCATTCTCAACCCATGAAATCAGTGATTTTTTTTCTATCCCTATAGTTTTGCCTTTCTGTCTTTTGATGCTGGTTTCTTAAAATTAGCAAGGAAACTTTGGCATCCAGTCACTGTTGGGATAACATTTGTGCATCCAATGGAATTGCAGAGTAGTATTCTCATTTTTTCTGTGCTGGAGATCAAACCCATCACCTTGTACTTCCTGGGCAAGTGATCTACCTTTGAACTGTATCCCAGTCCTGGATTTTCCCCATATGTTTATCCACAGCTAAATAGAAATAGTATGCAATAGATATTTACATATTGCTTTTGAGTGAATAGTTTCTTTTTAATTGGTTAAATACTGAGAAATAAAATTACTGTGTCAAATGGTAAGTGTATATTTTACTTCTAACTTTGTAAGAGATTGAAAAACCATTTTCTGAATGACTTCCCCAGGGTTCATTCGCATTAGAAATGCATGAGAGCTCCAGTTGCTCCATGTCTTCACTAGACTTTATCAAGATCACTAATTATTTTAAAATCCGTTCTTATAGGCATGTGGTGTGTCCCATTGTGGTTCTAACTGATTACAATGCAGTTTTAGTTGTCATCCTGAAAAAAGGTGTGGACAGCCAAGATATGAAAATCTTTCATTAAAATCCTCCATCTTAGTTTTGCAACACTTAGTTAAATGCCATGCCAACCAGTAACTGTTTAATCAGATTAACTTTTATTTCCTTCTTCTACTACTTCTGCATTGCTTTGGAAATGCCAAATGTTCCTTGCTAATTTTAAGAAGCTGCATCAAATAAAATGATTACAATTCTGAAGGAGGAGTAAACTAGAGTAGGGCTTTCCTAACAAACAACTTATATAGCTGTATTTTTGAATGTGTGAGAGATTGTCAAATAGGTGGTAGATATTCTTTATGTTTTTGACACATGTACATGTAACTTATTCACATAAGAATGTTTTTCCCTGATAGTGAGGGACAAAAGATTTTTGAACAGACTTCATAAACATATAATAGTACCTGTAAAAAGTTTCTACTTTTGTGGACTTTAAAAAGGCTAACATTTTATTTACATGAAAAGTCTACTAAGTTCTACATTTAAGGATAAATTATCATTAAGTTATGATTACATAACTTAATGAGGCTAGCATATCCTCAGAGACAACTTAGTAAAAGCACAGCTCATTATAAATCCTCCAGAAGAGACTATAAAGAGCAAAATACTTTTAAAATTATCTTAGAAAGAGTTTCTCTAAGATCCATAGGGAAAAGTTTCATAGGATATGCAGGACAAGTGCTGTCAGCCTTCTATTGAATTATTGTCTTGCATTTATTTTGTAGAGAATACATATCAATAACACAAGTACAACTGCAATCAGTATGCTCAAGTAATACATTTAAAAAGGAAATGCATGTAAATTATATTCAAGATGACTGTTTTTGAAAAGTTTATATATGGAATGGAATACAAAGGTAGCAGAACAAAAGAAAGTGAAACATGGGAAATCAGAGTTTAAAAATGTTTACCTTATTAAAAAGTTTACTAGGGTAAGAATGTTTATACAGGAACAATTTTACTGAAAAATTAGTAAAAATTAAGCATCTTCTTTTATGACTGAAAGCTGTACAGGTTATTGCAGACAATGTGTCCCTCCATTTGCTTCTAAAAGTGCAAGAGTGTGTATCTATATACTGTTGGTAGTTTTAATTTTAAAAAATTAAATTCTGACTTCTTATTATAAATAATAGTAGATGCTGAATTGGGTATAAAATTTGATTTATTTATCTCTATTTGAATTATAATATACACATTATGCTTATATAAAATGTTCCTTTCTGAGTAATCTAAAATAATCTCCTCTTTCATTAGCACTACTTCCTTAGTGGTACAATACTGGATCTGTTTTCAACACTGTAATCTTTCCAAATTTGGCAAAAATCTAAATGATACTGTAAGATTTTTAGGATGTAATTATATACTTTATTATTTCCAAGAGTAAGTTTTTTCTTTTTAAGAACTCAAATTAAGAGGTCACATAGAAATTTTAAATTTACATGGGATTTTCATTTTATGATTATAGGTTTATTACATGTATGTAAGAAAATGTATTATAATATGTTTTTACAACCTAAAAAGATGCCTAGATGAATAGGAATAATTTTTAGTACTAAAGAATGGTTTTTACAATGTGGTGTTACATTGCTAGTGTATTTTATTAAGATAAAACTAGTCTTTGAATAGGAAAATCAAAGAATTCCAGTTTTGCTTAGTTTATGAACTAAAGATGTTCTATAAGTTATGTGTATTTGAAATCATTGTTATTTTTATTCAAATTTTAATATATTTGTAAATATGATCTCAGGCAATTTTAATTACTTTTATTTTAAGTGGCATTTTTTTTTTTTTTTTAGAAAGCTCACATTTTAATGAGAACTTCAAACTTTGTGAAACTTTAGGTAATCATTTTTTCCAAATTGCCACATAAAAGCTAGAACTGTCAAGGGGAGAAATAATCATGAAAAAGATCAAAACATGCCTGGGAAGACTTGATTTTAATGCCTTAATAAATAGTTGAGTGTAAAATAGTAGCCTTCAAATTTTACTTAGCGCCACACTTCTAGTGCTGTAGCTCCATTTGACCCTATAAAAATGCTGTTAATGGCTCTCTTTTCTAGAATTTATTGCTACCAAGATGGAAAGCCACAATGCTATGAAAGTAGCAATGTAGCAATATGCAACCTCAAGCCCTATAATGTGGCTATATTTTGAAATCATTAAAATGCAGATGAGAATTAAACTAAAGACTGATTTTGTGATTGCTTTTAAGAAATTGCATGGTTCTTAAAATATATGTATGAGTGAGTATGTATAAATAACTTGAGTATTAGTGTACTCTAAAATTGCTCTGATGGGAAGGGGGTTTTCTTTAATCACTGATTTCTCGTTATTTTTAAAGTGTTCTGTGATTTATCAAGCAATCTGATGGATTTCTGGTTTACGCTGTTGTGATTAAAAATGTATGGAGTTTTACATTTTCCCACTAATTTCCAGGTGCAAACTATGTGGATATTTATAATGGTTTAGAACTGAGGAGTTTGCTCTATTTTACTTTCTGCATAGATCACATATTTGCTTCATATTATCCCAGAGCATTTCAAATCAGTGCTATTATTGTTTTAGAAAAATTTCCTTAATGGTGCATATTCATGTGCACATATATTAACAAATGTGGGCATGTAAAATCTCTTTGCTGGATAAAATTCTTATGTTTGTACTAACTTATTCTATCCAGATATGGATTAAAAGTTCTCCATATCTACAGAACATGTTTAGTACCTTGAGAACAAAGTACCAGCATCATCTAATTTATTTACACGGAAGTTCAAATCTTTTGACTTGGGTTAAAATATGAAATTTCTGAGGGAAATTAATTGTTTAGGATGGATGTTTCACATATTTCATATTTGATAGCTACCCTGTCTGCTTAAAAAGGCTGAGACTTCATCCACCTTTGTGGGCTTCCTGCTTACTTACATCACTGCACATTAGTGGCACTAAGTGGACAAGAGAGTGCCCTTCACAGACCACTTAGCTCTTCTCCGTGCTCCATGCCCATTGATCCATATAAACTCTATTTTTACAAAATGTTATAGAGAAGTTTATTACTTGATTTTTCTTTCACTAGTTAGAATTGATGCTATAATTCTGGGGACATGTTGACATTATATTTCTCTTTTCACTCTAAATCATCTCAGCCACAGCCATGAGTTCAATTACTATTTATATTCACCAGTAGCTTTCAAAATTGAGCATTACTTCCTGACCACTTTTAAGCTAGATTCTTTACTGAGAAAATTCACTTCAGAACACCTTAATCTTAGTATCTTCCAAACCCATTACCTTCTCTTCTCAGCTCAATCTGCTCCCACCCACTGTTCCCTTTCTGGCCTACCAGTATCACTGTAGTACCTGAACACCTCTTTCCTTTCTGATTACAGAGGTCTCTTTAGTGGCTTCTCTGGCTTCAGTCTTGCTTTCTTCAATTCCATTGAGTTGGACTGTGATCTACTTAAAACACAAGAATTACCTTTCCATTCAGTATCTTTTTTTTCCCTATATATTTTTTTATTGTTTTATTATTCATATGTGCATACAAGTCTTGGGTCATTTCTCCCCCCTGCCCCACCCCCTCCTTTACCACCCACTCCGCCCCCTCTCTCTCCCCCTCACCCCCTCAATACCCAGCAGAAACTATTTTGCCCTTATCTCTAATTTTGTTGAAGAGAGAGTATAAGCAATAATAGGAAGGAACAAGTGTTTTTGCTGGTTGAGATAAAGATAGCTATACAGGGAGTTGACTCACATTAATTTCCTGTGCGTGTGTGTTACCTTCTAGGTTAATTCTTTTTGATCTAACCTTTTCTCTAGTACCTGTTCCCCTTTTCCTATTGGCCTCAGTTGCTTTAAGGTATCTGCTTTAGTTTCTCTGCGTTAAGGGCAACAAATGCTAGCTAGTTTTTTAGGTGTCTTACCTATCCTCACCCCTCGCTTGTGTGCTCTCGCTTTTATCATGTGCTCATAGTCTAATCCCATTGTTGTGTTTGCTCTTGATCTAATGTCCACATATGAGGGAGAACATACGATTTTTGGTCTTTTGAGCCAGGCTAACCTCACTCAGAATGATGTTCTCCAATTCCATCCATTTACCAGCGAATGATAACATTTTGTTCTTCTTCATGGCTGCATAAAATTCCATTCTGTATAGATACCACATTTTCTTTTTTTTACTGTTTTATTATTCATATGGGCATACAAGCCTTGGGTCATTTCTCCCCCCTGCCCCCACCCCCTCCCTTACCACCCACTCCACCCTCTCCCTCTCTCCCCCCACCCCCTCAATACCCAGCAAAAACTATTTTGCCCTTATCTCTAATTTTGTTGAAGAGAGAATATAAGCAATAATAGGAAGGAACAAGTGTTTTTGCTGGTTGAGATAAGGATAGCCAAACAGGGAGTTGACTCACATTACTTTCCTGTGTGTGTTACCACATTTTCTTAATCCATTCGTCAGTGGTGGGGCATCTTGGCTGTTGCCATAACTTGGCTATTGTGAATAGTGCCGCAATAAACATGGGTGTGCAGGTGCCTCTGGAGTAACCTATGTCACAGTCTTTTGGGTATATCTCCAAGAGTGGTATTGCTGGATGAAATGGTAGATCAATGTTTAGCTTTTTAAGTAGCCTCCAAATTTTTTTCCAGAGTGGTTGTACTAGTTTACATTCCCACCAACAGTGTAAGAAGGTTCCTTTTTCCCCGCATCCTTGCCAACACCTGTTGTTCATGGTCCATTCAGTATCTTAAGAAAAGTAATATACCCTCAAACATTTACTGGTCAAATTCCACAGTAGAGATACAATTCCATATACTTTCCTTATTTCTTTGACCCGTTTCTGGGTAGGTTCAAGTCATTAGTACACATTGATGGAAAATGGATGTAACGATTGGAAGAATGTTAGAACAGAAGAGGAACCATACTGCTTTAATTGCTATAGGTTTGTTATTTTTTAATATGATTATGTACACACACATATATAGTTTTATACACATATGTGTTTGTGTAAATGCACATATATACACTTGTAAGGAAATGTGATTTCTCTAACATTGTTCTTTCATTGCAATATTTCTTTGGATTTTGGGAGTCTTTTGTGTAATCACATGAGTTGATTCTTTTTTCTTTTCCTGTCAAAATTACAATGGTAATTACCATTGTGCACACGATCAATTATTTTCATAATTTATTTTAAAATGCTATATATAAAAATTAACAAGTCTTGTTGACTGTTTTCAAAATTCATGTTTTATTTTTTTTAATCAAAATTGTGTTTCTCTGGATCTATTCTAGTGAAAGTTTGAGATTTCTTCAAAATAACTGACTTCATTTTATACAGCCACAATGCTCTGGAATAAGTTTCTTCTGGCAGTGGAACTTAAACTTATTTAGTGCACAGAAGTGGTCTTGTGAAATTTCTTTACCTCTTGGATTTCAATTATTTTTGATCAGTGTTGATTTATACTTTAGTCCAAAGTTCAAATTCTTGGCAGAAAAGATTGATTCCAATTCTTCTATTGTAGAATTGATGCAGTCTGATGCCCAGACCCAAAGGTAGTGTCCCCACGCACCCATTCTTGCACACAGAGGCTCACATAATTGGAAAAAAGAAGTGCAGCTTTCTGAAAAGCTTTCTTCATTAATGGCAATTCTAAAAATTATCAAAGGAGCAGAATGCCTTTTTTCTTTCCTTTTTTTTTCCTCTTCACTTTCAAGGCAGTGATGAAAAGAACTAAGAGACTGCTGAGTTCCGGAGTCCCTAGCAGGTAAGATATTCCCAGTGATTAATAATGTCCATGAATTTGATGACCTAAAATATGTGAGAAATATTCTTGTGCCTGCACTGAAGAAATGAATTTTATTCTTAGATGTAGGAAACTTAATTTTCTTTTTACATCTTCTAAATTTTTAAGAGTGTGGATATGTATATATGTGTTTGTGAATTGAATATTTGAAGACTTTCATATCCTTCCTACAATAATTACATGCATAAAAGAAGGAAGATACAAGGAGATTCCAGGAAAATAATTATGGACACTCATATTGTCTTGTACATTTCTGGGTACTGAAAAATTTGGAACACTTTATAAAGATTGTTAACTCTGAATAGTGAATTCTATCAAGGGATGGCAATATAGTCTTTTATATTTGATTTAGTGAGCAATATAAAAAGATGGATTATATTCAAATCATTTTTATCACAGTTAATGTTTTATTGTTTTATGTTTAAGCACACAAAGTTGGTGTAAGTATTCTTTACCAGGGAAAATAATTGGCTCTATTTGCTGTCTACTAAAGACAATACACAAAGCTAATTAAACTAAAAAGGATCAAAAAGGGTTTAAATGATTTAAGCCTTAAATAATATATAATTTTATTTTATATTATTGAATGATTTCCTTTTTTGATTTTTGCATAGGAACTTGTAGATGTACTTCAGTTTCAGTACTCAATAAAATCAATATTTTTGCTTGTGCAGGTACTTCTTCCTCGTGGTTGTGTTATTTTTAACATAGCAATTTTATTCTAGGTTGTTAAGCTGCTGTTAGAATTAAAATAATTATTTGAGAGCCATAAACTTGAACTTACAATTGAGTTAAATTTTGTAGTGTCCAGAAGGTGGGGATCGTTATAATATTACCAATTTCTTTAAATGAATAACAGATAAGAGAGGCATTAAGTTTTAACTTGTAGGTGCCTTAAATACTGTGATAATTTATTATCCATTCACAAAGTTCATTGTGTTATCTAACAATGCTCATACTATTAGTCTTAAATTTTAATTTGCAATAATCAGATAAATTATAATAGTCACATTGTTATTTTTCTGATTATTTAAGAAATGTAAGTTGGTTGTAGTAGCTCATGCCTGTAATCTTAGATACCTGGTAGGAGGAGATCAGGAGGATACATGTTCAAGGCCCACCTGGGTAAAAGTGCATGAGACCCTAGCTCAAATAGAGATAGGCTTGGTGTGATGGTGCACAGTTGTCATTCCAGCAATGGGGAAAGCACAAAAATGGTCCAGGCTGGCCTGGGCATAAACCAAGACACTGTCTCAAAAATAACCAATACAAATGGGTAGGAGTGGCTGGTGGAGTACCTTAAGTGGTAGTGCACCTGTCTAACAAACATAAGGACCCGAGTTCAAATCCCAGTACTGCCAAAGGGAGTGGGGGAGAAATGTTTATTCAATGTAAAAAATCAAGATGACTGAAAGAGGTATTTAAAAATAAAAATCACTATTCATTCCACTTCTGAGAAATAACTGGTCATATGTTTAAAATAACTATCTCCTATCTCTCAATATATGTATATGTCTACATATACAAAGAGATATTTCTTATATTTATAAAACTTTTTCAGTGACATTTTAAAGTTCATATGGATGTTTCTAACTTATTTTACTATGAATTTATTGATTGACTATTATCTTTACATTGCACTAGAAGAAAGGATATCAAGCATAATAGCTATAAAAGATTTCTTAGGTCAATTTTTAATGCTATGGGAACAAATATGGTTAAATAGACTTCTTCACTGAAAATCTTTTCAAGGACATTATATGCAGCAATGCATTGTGAATTCAGGATATAATAAAGTGTATTCCTGTGTATTTTTTTATCCTGGAATCCTGATCTTTTTCCCTGGGAGGGTCTCATGTGAGTACAGTTCCTTCAAGCACAATTTGGAAAATGGTGATAAAGACTTCTGGCTACATGTTCAAAAAATTTGGATCCTGTGGATGAATTCTTCAAATAACTAAGTTTTTTAGCACTATTGTATTGTTCTGGTGCCCTGAAATAGTTAATTTTTCCTGAACAGACTGAAACGTGTGGTTGTAGAGTTAGCTTTTGGACATCGAGCATTTATTATAGTAAATAGAACTATGAGTTGTAATTTTAAAACTTGGAGTCATGAACTCTTAGTAGGTCATATGCAGTGCATACATGGGTCATATGCAGAATTTTTAAGGCCAGAAAGTTTAAATAAATTAATGAAGTCTAAAAACTTTAGCATTAAATAAGTATTATTTCATAAAAGTTGTTTTATTTTCAGTGAAAACATTTGAAAAATATCACATTACTTGCCTGACACTATTTGTGATCCTCATCATTGTGCAGAACACCCACAAGTAGAAGATGGATTTTCCAGCTGAATGGGAAGGGAACTAGGAATTGGAAGGATTTTTAAATTTATATTTGTGAACTGAGATTCTTAGCAACCATTCTAACCATTTCTATGTGAATTGAAATAATAAATGGTTACCATTTCTATCAGTATTGGCATGTTTATTTTAAGATTAATATAAATATCCAATTTATGTTGTTTTTTCTGTAAAATCCTATGCAGGCCAAACATCATTGTGAGTTAGCAATGTTTATTTCTTTAGAAACTGCTGCTTTCCTTGGATAGAACTTTTTTCAATGTTTTTGTTAGAGCATAGCATTTTTATATTAAATATCTCTAGTATAGACATTTTTAAATTTAAATATTAAGTTCCTTGAGCTTCCTTAGGTAGTGTAAGAAAAATATCTTGAGTTAAATAAATGCTCTACTAATTCACAAAAATTATTAAGCTCGTGTTGAAATTAATGAGCTCACTTGGATCATTGAAATCACCAAACTCAAGTGTATTGCCATGGACATATTTGGAAAAGCATGCTTCTCTCACCCTAAAATGCATGACTGTCACTGTCACTTTTGGAGAATAATTATTTTATCATGTGCTACATTGTCTCACTTTTACATAATCTTCAGAGAATACAATAATATTTACTTGCAATTTTATTTTTGTTGTGAATGGAAACACTGAGAAAAAGACAGTTGTTATATTTAGATCACTGCTTTAAAAATGTACATTTAAATGAAATCAGCATAAATGAAAAATGCCATGTAGTCATCCCATTTGCCCAGTGTATCAGCACAAAAGTACAAGTCAAGGACAAGTGGTCACTGTAATTCTCTTTTTCCCTTTAATACATAAAGACTATCTTTGTGTATATGTATATCATAATAATTTATATTTCAAAATATCACCAGAAAATATGAATAGCAATTATATACTATATTTTAATGTGACAGTTATCCCATAGACCTTGGTTTACTAATTAACTATTTTATATAGATATGTCAATTTATTCATTTATTCTTAGTATTGATATCATTTATTACAGTCTTAGTACTTACTGTGTCCCATGGACAATGTCTTTAATTTTAAACACATGTTCAAATTTTAAACATAACTTCAATAAATTCTCTAATTTCTACTGCCATCGTTTGTGCTATAGGCATACAGCAATTCTAATATTATTGGACATGGGTCAGACACTAAGGGGAGGACACATACAGGAGGAATAGGGAAAGGTAGGAAACCCAAAACTTGAAAGTGTTTGATGTGCCCACTGCAGAGGAGCTAATACAGTAACCTTAAAATGACAGAGGTCAATATGGGAAGGTGACCAGGAAGTAGTGAAGAGGTCAGGTAGAGATGAATCAATTCGGGTTGTAATACACTTGTGCATGGAAGCAATACCAGGAATCTCTCTGTATAGCTATTATCTCAACTAGCAAATTCACTGGTTTTCCTATTATCGCTATGTTTTCTCTTCAACAAAATTGGAGAAGAAAGCAGAACAGGTTCTGCCTGGAAGTGAGGGGGTTGGGGGGAAGAAAAAGGGGGTGGGGAGCAGGGGGAGAAATAGCCCCAACAATGTATGCACATATGAATAAATTAAAAAATTTTAAAAATAAAAATGTATTTCTAGAGAGATCATTAGTCACTGGAAATACACAGGGATCATAGAGTTGAAATGAGAAAAGATTTTATGTGCAGCCAAAAACTGTCCTCTAAAGAAGGATGAGATTAAGAAACATCCGTAGAACACTTGGTCAAAACTGAAAATCATAAAGGAGAAATTTAATTGCAGGAGTATGGTGTCAGACAACAGAAATTCAAATCCCAATTCCACCTTTTACCTTTTCTGTAATTTTGGCAAGTTTTTAAACCCTCTGGGCCAGAGATTCCTCATTTGTAAAATGAAGACTTTCCTTATAAGGTTGTCATGAAAATTAAATGAGTTGATATACAAGGAAAACACTAGAGGAGTGTCTGCTACATAGTAAAACTACGTGTTAGCTATTTGTACCACTTTGATTCTCAGTTACACATCTTATTCTTTTTCCCTTCCTCTTCTCCCTCCCCTGTACTCTCCTTTTTCATCTTCTATGTATAAAGTCATTTTTACGTATTGCTTTTTTAGACTGCTTACAAAGTTAATATGTATTCTTTAGACATACTTTTGCCAATAAATGATTTTGCAACATGATTTTTGGTAAATAAATGTTTTAATTACAGATTAACTTCACTTATTTAACATTCCTCTGCTTTTGTTGGACAGTGTCTTTCCCCCCTTAAATTTAATTACTTTAAACAAGACAGTCGAAAAGGCTGTGCACGTCTGTAGTCTCAGCTAAGTACCAGCTGAGTCAGGGGGAATGGTTGAACTCGTGAGTTTGAGACCAGCCAGTACAACACAGGGAGACCCCATCTCAAAATTGTTGCTGTGAATTGGTTGCAGTGAATATCATTATATTTCCATCAACAATGATTTTGTGAGTATAGTTTTGAAGTGAATTTATTAAATCAAAATATATACATGCTTTTAATGCTTTCCATGTAAAATGTCAGTTGGTCTTCCTCAAATGTCATCAGTTTTTCATATCTGCTGATGATATTTGTGCATCCTATTCCTAACCAAATATTGTGCCGCTGGTGAGAGAGAAAAAATATCTATACATATATATGACTATATATAGTACATGTACTCTGTATATGCTAAGCACATATGTACCATACATTCATATGTAGTATATATAATATACACAAATACTACATAAACATATTTGATACTATAATATTGTATGTAGTATTGTATTATACATAAATATTATATAAAATATCATCTACTGTCTACAAGTTAGACATATACTAAGTCAGACCAGTGTCTCTACCAACCAGTATAGTAAACAGAATAATAAATCCCATAACAATTGGCCCCAAGCAATCAGTAGTTGATAAGTAACTCACAGCCTCTCTAAATTTTGACCCAGTTTCCAACTTAAGATAACCCAAGAAAGCCAAATATGTAGCCCTGACCAACTACACAAGAAATCCTGCTTCCTGTAAGTTCATCTCCTCCTACCCCATGCTAATAGCATAAGCCCCATTCATTATTAGGGCATAATGACATCTTCCCTATATTTTACTATTAAGCTTTCTACTCCCTCTCCTGCCCTTGAGTATTGGCCAAAACTATAATCTTTGCTCATTCTCATTTAAATTGTGTATGTTTTGTTCCCATTATAGGTATAATTATATTTATTTTTATTCTCTAAAAATATTGATATTTCTTTGAATTAGATGACATTTTTTAGTACTTTCTATATTTGAATCATCTTATTTTGCCATTCATTGTTTTCTGCTGATTTGTATTTCACTTACATTCAGTTATAATTTTAATATTTATGTAACTACTTTTCACTAATGAAGAGTCAACTATTAAATTGTTTCCATTTTGATAGATATTACATTATAAATAATATTTTTGGGATTCCTCGGCAGAAAATTCTATCACTTGCAAATACTTATGAGTTTATCATCTTCTTTAGGAAATATTAACTTCTTGCTTTTATATTACCTGGCTCCTACAGAAAAATGTTTGTAAAAAGTGTCATTGTATTTTTTCTTTTCATTTACCTAACAGAAATAATTTCAGAATGTTACCAGTGACTTTGTTATCTTATCTACAATTACTTTGAGATAAATGCTGAAGTACTCTTCAATTCCTAGTTTATTAAGATCTGTTATCAGAAATTACTTTGAATGTCTATCAACTATTTTGGTATCTCTGCATATAACTTATGCTTTGACCCACTGAAGTGATAAAGGATAATAATACATTTCTTAATTTAAATATCCTTGAATTCTTAAAGTAAAACTTATTTGGTGATTATTTTACAAAAATCTAGAGCATTAGATATTTTATTATGCATTTCTCTTCCTCTAAAATATAAAAACATGACACATACATGTAAATGTTGGCTGTAATTCTAGGTATCCCATACCATTGGCAATATTTTTTCCAAATATAATGTCTATTTATCTCCATTTCAACAGAATTTATAAAAGTTCAAGGAAGAGTGGAACAACCTGGCCAAAGTTTCACAGAAGTACTGCCTATTCAATAAAGTGTTATTCACAAACAGAGAAAAGGAAGGGTACTGCATGAACTCCTAAAGATTAGTCTAGGGATAGGAAATAAGAAAGAGCATAATTAATGACAGAATTTTGCTGTGTATGTTTCATGAATATTGTTTAGACATTTTCAAGAATTCTAACAGGAAAATAATGTGAAATACACTTTAAAGATTGGAAGGGCTGGTGGAAGGGCTAGCTCGGTGGTGGAGTATTTGCCTAATATGGACATGGCCCAGTGTTTGATTCCAAGACCATACACACACATGCACAGTTGGTATCACAATGAATAGGATACTAACTACTGGAAAGATTAACTTTTAAGCAAGTGGTTTTGACCCAGGGATTGGCATGGATAGTGATATTTTAGGAGTATAACATCTGTGGATGTGTATGGGCTAAATTATAGCAACATCATCTAGAAGAAAGAAGACCAGTAACAAATTCACTGCAATACTCTATGGATGATTTCCATCCTTAATGAATATGGGTTATCTTACTTAAAATGATCTATTTTCCCAATAAGATAGTTGTTTATAATAACAGTTTGTGCATTTGGCTAGTACTTTCCTGATTTTATCTTTGAGTTCTTACACTCTTGGATAGATTTCAATTAGCCTGTCATTTTATCTACATAAACAGATGTTCTTAACAGAAATGCAATTTTTAACTGGAAGGTTTGATGCCACAAAAATGATTTAATGTATTTGCTACAGAAATATTTGTTGCATCTGTATTTTTTTTTTTTTTTGGTGGTACTGATGTTTGAACTAAAGGTCTCACGCTTGTGAAGTGGGCACTCTACCACTTGAGCCACTCTGCCAGCCCTGTATCTGGATTTTATTTAAAAACATTTCATACAATGATACTGCCAGAATTTAGACATTGTGGCCACCAATAAATAACTGAGATTCTTTTGATAATGCTATTCCATGCTAAATATCTAAATAGAAAGAAATTAAACATGATTTTGTCAATGTCCTCTGAATGCTTCTATCATGTTACTCTTGTTAGCATGGTATAAAGCCACTATTCAAGATAGGAATAAGATTTAGGACAACTGTCTTTTCTTTTTTGTTTTTTCTTTTCCGGTGCTGAGATCAGACCCAAGGTCTGGTTCCTGTTAGGCAAGTGCTCTATCACTGAACTATATCCCAGCCCTAGGGCAATCGTCTTATCAGAGGCAGTAGAGCAACACTAAAACAAAAATATCTGAAGGCTTATATGAAACAAAACCTTAAAAGCAAAAGGTTCCATCAAATAATAAACAGTAAGGACTGTTAGAAACAGTAAAGACTGTTAGAAACAGTAAAGACTGTTAGAAACAGTAAAGACTGTTAGAAACAATAAAGACTGGTAATATTACTAAATTCATATATTTAACCATCCATTTAAAAGAAAAATCATTTCCAAAGGTGATCATAAAGAAAAAGCAATAATGTGTAGCATGTATTTCTAAATCAAAGTTATCCACAAAGTTTGAAAATTGAAAGATGGGAAAAAGGAACAATTAATAACGTAGAAACAATCTATAGACAATTATTTTTACCCGTAATGTTTAATTGGGAAGAACAGACCCTTTCAGTTGTAAGTATAAGCCAAAAATGTTATGAATTTAGAGCATAAAAGATAGACAAAGCAACCCTAAGTTAAAAGACCAATGCTGGCGACTTCACAATACTGATTTCAAATTATACTACAAAGCCATAGTAACAAAAAAAAAACTATGGTACTGACAAAAAATAGACAAATGAATGGAATAGAATGGAAGACCCGGACATAATCTCACATACCAATAGTCACCTAATCTTCAGAAAAGGTGCCAAACAAAGAATGTGGGGAAAAACACAAACTCGTCAACAAGAGATTTTTGAAAAACAAGCAGAACATTGAAACCAGATTGCTACCTCTTACCCATATGAAAAAGTGTTCAAAATCAATCAAAGATCTTAATGTAAAACTTAAAACTACGGCAGAAAAGCATAGGGAAAACTTGAAGATACAGGCATAGACAAGATCTTTTTTATTCCAATAACTCAAAAAATAAGAGTAAGACTTGACAAGTGGAATTATATCAGATTAGAAAACTTCAGTATATCAAAGGAAACAATTGCCAGATTGGAGAGGCAGTCTATGGAATGAGGGAAAATCTTTGCTGGTCACTCATTGGACAAGCTGCTCATTTGAAATACATAAAATACAAAAACATTTAAACCTGAAATTAATCCAATTAGTAAATGATGATAGGAAATGAACAAATAGTTCAAGTTACCTTAACTATACAAAGAAATGATCAACATCCTTCACCATAAAGGAAATAAAAATCAAAACAACATTGAGATTCTATCTCACCTCAGTAAGAATGGCTATCATCAAGAAAATAAACAACAAATGCTGGTGCTTGTACAGGGGAATGAACACTTATACACTGTTGATGGGAATGTGACTAAGTGCAACTACAAGTAAGTATGGTGAGCCCTCAAATAGCTAAAAAATAAAACTGCCATATGACCTGCTATATTACTCTGGGGCATTTATCTGAAGGACTAAAAATCAGTATACAATAAAACACCTCCATACCCATATTTATAGAAGCATTATCGATAATAGCCAAGCTATGGAATCATGATACCTAGGTGCCCAACAACTGATAATTGGATAAAGAAAACATACATGTATAATGAGAACAGAATCATGTCAATTGCAAGAACATGAATGGAACATGAGATCAACATGTTAAGTGAAATAGGCCAGACTCTGAAAGACACACATCACATCTTTGACTGCCCATGCAGAATATAGAGCTAAAAAAATACAAAAAAGGACATGAATGCTAAAGGGGACTGTTTGTTGGGCAAGATAGGGTGATAGTGAGGGTCAGGGGAAAGGCAGAGTGCTAGGGAATGACTATGATCAATGTACATTACATGCATATATAAAAATAGAATAATGAAACAGATTAAAAGTGACTAAAATCAGTGAAAATGGGGGGGGTAAGTAATAGAGGGTGTAAAGAGGATAAAAGTACATTATATGCATATTTTAAAATATTTCAATAAACCCCACTGCACAATTTAAAATATTTTGGTGTGATTTGTGTCTGTGAGTATTGTTTTTCAGTGGGATTTGTGTGTGTCTTTCCTGATACCAGTAATAACTATTAGTTAATTCACCATTGAAGTCCTGAAATACTGGATTTGGAAAGGTATTTTGAATTCTTTAAGTATTGGGGTGTGTGTCTGTGTCAGTGTCTGTGTGTATTCTAACATGGTAATTTATATTGCTAGTAGATAACCTCTTGAATTTTATAAGGACTTATTATATAAGTTGATCACATATAATTTTACATGAAATGATATACATAAGTTTATAAGCACATATTACTCAGATAGGAGATTTTATATGGTTAATGAGATATTACTTTTTAATGAAGTAGCATGTATCCTGAAATAGAATAAGCAATCATTTCCCTTCCTTCCAAGGTTACAGAAGATTATGATCTTGATGTGAGGTATATAAGGACAGTTTTAATAATCTGTTTTTGATTGAAGCAGGAAAAATGTCACAAGAATTTTCTTATGTAGCTAATACTTCCAGATAGATTTTTTCCAATTTTTTAAAATAAATTGATTTTAAATGGAAGATTAACACACCTAAAATATGATAATGATTAGTAAATCATTATATTTGATAATGTTGGTAATATTCTGTCCACTGGGACCATGTAGTCATTTAGAAATTCCAAGGATCAAATAACAAATGCTGAATATTTTTAGATTTTGACATTCAGGATATTAAAGATACCATAAATAATATATGCCCTACATGGGTTGGTGTTTGCAGTCAATGGAATACAAAAACATTTTTTGCTGTTACTGTGATGAAGAAATGAGGTCACATATAAGACATTAGATCTAGATTAATTTTTAGCTTTGAAGATTAAGTCAGCTGGGGATTTTATTTCAGATCATACACTTAAAACTTCAGAGCCATGAATTGCTTTGAAAAATATTTTTCTATTGGTATTTCATTGTAATCATATTAAAAACCTAGCTTTGAGAAATGTAGAAGGTAGCAAGTTTAGGTAGAAAAAATAACTGAAAATAAGGATAAAAATTCTCAAAAGGATGATATTTCAGTTGAGCAATTTAACTTTATAAGAAATGTCTGTTTCTGTGTTGGTTTGGTATACACTGTATGTGTGTATATATATCTTGACATAATAAGTAAAATATATTACTAGATAATTCTTTGAACTAAAATAAGTGTACTTCAAAATTGCCAGTGTTAAACGTAGGAGATACTTGAGGGATAGACCAAACCAAACATAATCTTCCACATACTGATTTATATATGTAGAGGTTTTCATTCTGTTTAAGTGCAATTATTAAAAATATTAGAAAGCCAATGTTTATATGTTACTTGTTAGTTTGCCAGTTGAGTGTTGGCCTTGTGACAGTTCCTTTTCCTCTTTATTAGCTTTTATATCACTCATAGTTGGTTATTTGGTATAGTCTGACAAAATAGACTAGTTTTATTTTCCTTAAAGATTACTCCTGTTAGTTTTTTGTTCCAAGTAATTTCTTTTCTCTCAACATGAAGATGCATGTTCCTTGTAAAGGCGTGACATGTATAGGCTTCACTCTTACACTACATATGCAAAAGGCCAGTTTATATACCTTATAGTTATCTATGTTTATTACTTGAATATGATTAAGGTGGATCTAAGTACAACTGTTTTATTTTATATACAAATATAACTATTATTTTGAACTCTTGCTTTTACTTACCTAATTGACCAGAATTTAAAAAAACCCAGCATATTCCTTATGGCTTTCTCCTTAATATTACCTAGGAAATGCATCATATAGGTAATTAGAAACAATCCATTAGAGAAAGAGTTAATGGAGGTCTGTGTTGCTAATTACTATTGGACTGGTTCCATCCTGATCATTTGAAGTTCATAAACTTGCACAGGGAAATGCTATCTTTAGAATAAATTTGTGTGTGGAGTGTGGAAAATTTGAGTCTTCTTTGCATTTTCAATGTGTTCTTGACAGAACATATGGACTTGTTATACATAATGGAATAACTAAAAAGCTCAGGTCTCCTAGAGATATGACAAGAAGGCTTCTTAAGAGCTAGATTTCCTGTTCTCTCTTTTTTTTTTCATTTTTCTTTTATTATTCATATGTGCATACAAGGCTTGGTTCATTTCTCCCCCCTGCCCCCACCCCCTCCCTTACCACCCACTCCTCCCCCCCCTCAATACCCAGCAGAAACTATTTTGCCCTTATTTCTAATTTTGTTGTAGAGAGAGTAGAAGCAATAATAGGAAGGAACAAGGGTTTTTGCTGGTTGAGATAAGGATAACTATACAGGGAGTTGACTCACATTAATTTCCTGTGCATGTGTGTTACCTTCTAGGTTAATTCTTTTTGGTCTAACCTTTTCTCTAGTACCTGTTCCCCTTTTCCTATTGGCCTCTGTTGCTTTAAGGTATCTGCTTTAGTTTCTCTGTGTTAAGGGCAACAAATGCTAGCTAATTTTTTAGGTGTCTTACCTATCCTCACACCTCCCTTGTGTGCTCCCGCTTTTATCATGTGCTCATAGTCCAATCCCCTTGTGTTTGCCCTTGATCTAATGTCCACATATGAGGGAGAACATACGATTTTTGGTCTTTTGGGCCAGGCTAACCTCACTCAGAATGATGTTCTCCAATTCCATCCATTTACCAGCGAATGATAACATTTCGTTCTTCTTCATGTCTGCATAGAATTCCATTGTGTATAGATACCACATTTTCTTAATCCATTCGTCAGTGGTGGGGCATCTTTAAAGGACACTGTGACATAGTTGGGAGCATGGTAACAGTCAGAACATGGAGTCAAGTGATCCTTCTACAATACTCATTAAATTATAGTCCCAAATAGCTCCTCACAGGTTTACTTTGAACAATTGTGTTTTCAGTTTTGAGAGCAAGAATGCATATACAGTTATTTACACTAGCACAAGTGAACTTCCTTACCCTCTGCTCAGAATCTCTATTCTGGCAGGACAGATGTTTCTATCCCTAAGTTTTTGGGTTTCTGGTAGATGGGAGTTTGTGCAAGTTAAATTTTTCTTACAGTCTTGTAGAGAGAGAGAGAGAGAGAGAGAGAGAGAGAGAGAGAGGAAGAGAGGGAGAATCATAAGATCCAGAAGTACTAATTTTATAATTAAACCCACATTATTTCATATTTATTTTGAGTAAATGATTCAATTGATCCCATGGCATTCCTAAAAATTCAGAAAATAAATAACTTCTGTTTTCTTTGGCTGTAGAGCTGTCATGTGGACATCCTGAGATTGCACAGGGAAGATAAAATATGGGTTACTGATTACCAGGGAAAATTTCAGAAAGAATAAAGATATTTAAGATCTTCAATGTTTAAATATTTTCATATATCTTTAAATTTACTCTTTGGCTACTTTCTAAGCATCTCACAGAATTTTTAAAATGCTATGTTAGGATAAGTGACTATTCAGCTATTCTTACCTATTAACTCATTTGTATATTTATGTAGTTCTTTTGCAAGCAATATTCAAGTAATATTTTTTCCTTACAATTATGTGACATCTTTGGTTATCTGCTGTTTTGTTATAATGGTTTCATGATTATTCCAGCACTCAGTATTCTGTTAATATCAACAGAATCACTATAGTAGTAGTAACAGTGTCATAAAAGCTAGCACTGTTATAGTTCGTTACGGTTTAGTTGACAAATGTCCTGTGCAAAATGTGAAACTTAATATTCAATAACATTTAATATTTAGTTTTACTTAATAGAAAATCTTATATAAATAGAATGGAGTTAGTTAAAAGAAGTTTATTACATAGAAATTTAGGGAAAAGATACAGGACCCAACTCTATTGACTTTTATTATTTTTTTCTATGACTAGTTGTCATTGCAATCATACGATATATATATGATATATATGTATAGAAAAATACACTATTTTCTTTTGCATTTGTCATTGCATGAAATTCTGTGGTAGATTATAGAAAATCTAGAGTAGATCCTTCATAAGAATATCATGATTGTTAAGCATATTAAAAATAATTTCAAGTAATCCAAATTTGAGAACCATAAGAAAACATATGATTTGAGAACATTTCTTGTTTGTAAATATAGAAAAATAATTATTAAAGATAATTCACAACTTAGGAAAAATGCAAAGAAACAAGCTTTCTCAGAAATCAATAAGGGGAAGGAAAATGTGTGATCACAGAAGTGTTGGAATGCACCGTTGAAATAGGTTACTCTATAGACACACTGTTGCTTGGCCCATTAATTATACTCCCAGGAAATAAACTCTAGAAGACAATCATAAAAATATAAAAATCAAGCCCAAAGTATGCAGTTTAGAATAGATAGAAATTACCAATTATTGTAAATGCTGAATAACATAGAAATGATCAAATGACTGTGGCCTATTATCTCAATGGTATGAATTGGCTTAGAATATTTACCAATAATATTTAAAAAATATTTTCTATGCTTCTCTTGCTTTGGTCTCTTCCAAGTGTTGCTTTATATTCTGGTTGTTTTGAGTCACGTTAACAGCATCTAGAAGTAAAAGGACTCTCTAATCCTCTAGTTGTCAAATGAAAGTCTAGAACAATTTATTTTGTTTCCTCCTTATCTAGTCTACTGTAAGGAGTGAGGTAGGAATCCCTGGAGCTGAACAGATCGATATCCCTATATTGGAAGACTGCTCTCTAATGGGGACAGAGTATAATGGGTGCTGTGGAGACAGGCAACTATGGTTTTAGAAGAAAAGTTGTGCAATGCAGTAGTGCAATTGTCACTTGGCAAAACAAAACAATAAAAATACAATGACACTTATTAAAGTTTATAAGATGAATTAAAGCTTCATCTTAGCAACCTAGCAAAATAGGTATCATTACTGCCATTTTACAAGTGGGAATGTTGGGGCTGAATTAATTAGTTTGTTATAAGTTACAGTCATTGGTATTTGAAACCAGTTTTAAAGCAAATTTCATGCTCACTGTATGGCTTATGTTCACCCTCCTTTCTGGGGGTACCAGTAAACAGTCACACAATGGGATTTGTTTTTAATGTACTTCCTGCCTAACTAATCTGTTTTTGTTTTTTAGCTAAGCCATTTTTCTAACTCTTAAGAATTTGGAAAGAAATATTGAATGTACAATCTTTATGAATTTGTAATATTTGTGTGAAAATTATGGGTGTGGGTGATGATGTTAAGATTCCCTAGAGAGACTGAGGAATATGGGGTATTAGTACAACAAAATAACTTCTACAGCAGTCTTAGGTCCTTGGCTGTGTATATTTGCATTTTATACACAAGTATCCAGCAAACGCATAGCTGCAAATTACTTCCCATCTTCTAGGAGCGAAGCAATCAACAGGAAAGCACATGACAGGCGTAGAAATGCTGACATGGAAACACAACTTGGTGTATTCCAGAAAATCAGAATACTTTCTGTCTAAAAACTATTTTCAAATTGATGTAGAGGAGCTCTAGTATTTTAAAACTGGATATTATATTTACAATAACAGTAGAAATATATTATAGAGGCAGAATCAAATATATAAGGAATATGATCATGTTTTTAACGCTCACTGTTGGGTTACACCACGTTCACTTTGCTTAAAGATCTATCTCAATGTACTGTACATAAGTAGTGTCTTAATTTGTATATTACCATTAGAAGTCATTAAGTTCAAAATGCAAGTGGGTATTTGTGAAAATATAACTTATGTTTCACAGCCCATGTGGCAGACTCCTTGATCCAGCTTTACTGCAGGGATGTTTACTACTTTAGCAAAGTTTTTCACATCATTATCTTGTTTCTTATAGGTAAACCAATTTAGCCATACTGGATAATGTCTAAATTTTATTTTTATGAATGACCATTATTTAATCATTCTACCTAAACAAATATTTCTAAGAATAAGACAAACATATTTTGTTTCAGACTGTGTACTCAGAAACACATGATAATTGACCTAAAAATGTTAAGTTTCTACTCAACTAGGGTACTAGCATTAAAGTGGCCAAAAAGAGATGTGTACTGTGTCTTTACGATGGTAGACTCTTTGAAGTATAAAGTAATAGCAAATTCATTTTTCTCTAACTTCTCTATATATACATATATAGTGTGTATATAATATTATGCATATTGTATATATGTTTATGGAGACAGAGAGAAAGAGAGGGAGGGGTGGGGGAGGGAGAAAAAGAGAGAGAGATCTTAAGGGATTTATATTCTTACTATTTCAGTGTTTTCATATTTTTAAAAGAGTTTAATATGATCCACACTTTTCATTTTCAAATTTGAAAGTCTGCATTGATCTACATAAAAATTGCAGTTTCTCTTTTAGTATAAAGCTTATCCTTCCCACATCCTTCCCCAGTACACTGCCCTGTTTCTGGTTCTTTGATCCCACTTGTCTCCCCTTCTCTCTACTCATGTCTTGCTCCTAACAGATGGTATGAAGGCAGGAAATGCCTCTTAGGGAAGAGGTCTTACAGCTGAATATCCCAGAGAAAGGGAAAGGCATGAGAAACTATGTGCATGGATTGGAAGCTCAAAGTCTCTACACAGAATACTGATATGTTTTGTCTGATCCCATCATAATTTGAAAAATGTTTACCTGATTGCAAATGTTTGTAAAGGTGAATGATTTTAAGCATTAAGATAGTTCACAATTTCATAAATTGGTAGACCTAGTATCCCTGAGTCACTGTATGAATATTATCCAGTTTTTAGAGCAGATATAACTGTCCTTTCTGTGCCTCACCATCATGTTTTTGACACTCACTGTTGGGTTATACCAGGTTCACTTTTTTTTTCTTTTATTATTCATATGTGCATACAAGGCTTGGTTCATTTCTCCCCCCTGCCCCCACCCCCTCCCTTACCACCCACTCCACCCCCTCCCTCTCCCCCCACCCCCTCAATACCCAGAAGAAACTATTTTGCCCTTATTTCTAATTTTGTTGTAGAGAGAGTGTAAGCTATAATAGGAAGGAACAAGGGTTTTTGCTGGTTGAGATAAGGGTAGCTATACAGGGTATTGACTCACATTGATTTCCTGTGCGTGGGTGTTACCCTCTAGGTTAATTCTTCTTGAACTAACCTTTTCTCTAGTACCTGTTCTCCTTTTCCTATTGGCCTCAGTTGCTTTTAAGGTATCTGCTTTAGTTTCTCTGCATTAAGGGCAACAAATGCTAGCTAATTTTTTAGGTGTCTTACCTATCCTCACACCTCCCTTGTGTGCTCTCGGTTTTATCATGTGCTCAAAGTCCAATGCCCTTGTTGTGTTTGCCCTTGATCTAATATCCACATATGAGGGAGAACATACGATTTTTGGTCTTTTGGGCCAGGCTAACCTCACTCAGAATGATGTTCTCCAATTCCATCCATTTACCAGCGAATGATAACATTTCGTTCTTCTTCATGGCTGCATAAAATTCCATTGTGTATAGATACCACATTTTCTTAATCCATTCATCAGTGGTGGGGCATCTTGGCTGTTTCCATAACTTGGCTATTGTGAATAGTGTCACAATAAACATGGGTGTGCAGGTGCCTCTGGAGTAACCTGTGTCACAGTCTTTTGGGTATATCCCCAAGAGTGGTATTGCTGGATCAAATGGTAGATCGATGTCTAGCTTTTTAAGTAGCCTCCAAAATTTTTTCCAGAGTGGTTATACTAGTCTACATTCCCACCAACAATGTAAGAAGGTTCCTTTTTCCCCGCATCCTCGCCAACAGCTGTTGTTGGTGGTGTTGCTGATGATGGCTATTCTAACAGGGGTGAGGTGGAATCTTAGCATGGTTTTAATTTGCATTTCCTTTATTGCTAGAGATGGTGAGCATTTTTTCATGTGTTTTTTGGCCATTTGAATTTCTTCTTTTGAGAAAGTTCTGTTTAGTTCACTTGCCCATTTCTTTATTGGTTCATTAGTTTTGGGAGAATTTAGTTTTTTAAGTTCCCTATATATTCTGGTTATCAGTACTTTGTCTGATGTATAGTTGGCAAATATTTTCTCCCACTCTGTGGGTGTTCTTTTCAGTTTAGAGACCATTTCTTTTGATGAACAGAAGCTTTTTAGCTTTATGAGGTCCCATTTATCTATGCTATCTCTTAGTTGCTGTGCTGCTGGGGTTTCATTGAGAAAGTTCTTACCTATACCTACTAACTCCAGAGTATTTCCTACTCTTTTCTGTATCAACTTTAGAGTTTGTGGTCTGATATTAAGATCCTTGATCCATTTTGAGTCAATCTTGGTATAGGGTGATATACATGGATCTAGTTTCAGTTTTTTGCAGACTGCTAACCAGTTTTCCCAGCAGTTTTTGTTGCTATTTCTCCATCGTATATTTTTAGCTCCTTTGTCAAAGACAAGTTGCTTATAGTTGTGTGGCTTCATATCTGGGTCCTCTATTCTGTTCCACTGGTCTTCATGTCTGTTTTTGTGCCAGTACCATGCTGTTTTTATTGTTATTGTTTGGTAATATAGTTTGAAGTCAGGTATTGTGATACCTCCTGCATTGTTCTTTTGACTGAGTATTGCCTTGGCTATTTGTGGTCTCTTGTATTTCCATATAAATTTAACAGTAGATTTTTCAATCTCTTTAATGAATGTCATTGGAATTTTCATGGGAATTGTATTAAACATGTAGATTACTTTTGGGAGCATCGACATTTTTACTATGTTGATTCTACCAATCCATGAGCATGGGAGATCTCTCCACTTTCTATAGTCTTCCTCAATCTCTTTCTTCAGAAGTGTATAGTTTTCCTTGTAGAGGTCTTTCACATCTTTTGTTAGGTTTACACCTAGGTATTTGATTTTTTTTGAGGCTATTGTAAATGGAATTGTTTTCATACATTCTTTTTCCGTTTGCTCATTGTTAGTGTATAGAAATGCTAATGATTTTTCTATGTTGATTTTATATCCTGCTACCTTGCTATAGCTATTGATGATGTCTAGAAGCTTCTGAGTAGAGTTTTTTGGGTCTTTAAGGTATAGGATCATGTCGTCTGCAAATAGGGATATTTTGACAGTTTCTTTACCTATTTGTATTCCTTTTATTCCTTCTTCTTGCCTAATTACTCTGGCTAGGAATTCCAGTACTATGTTGAATAGGAGTGGAGATAGTGGGCATCCTTGTCTGGTTCCTGATTTTAGAGGGAATGGTTTCAGCTTTTCTCCGTTAAGTATAATGCTGGCTGTAGGTTTGTCATATATAGCTTTTATAATGTTGAGGAACTTTCCTTCTATTCCTAGTTTTCTTAGAGCTTTTATCTTGAAATGATGTTGGATCTTATCAAAGGCTTTTTCTGCATCTATTGAGATGATCAAGTGGTTTTTGTCTTTGCTTCTGTTAATGTGGTTTATTATGTTTATTGATTGTCATATGTTGAACCACCCCTGCGACCCTGGGATGAAGCCTACTTGGTCGTGGTGAATAATCTTTTTGATGTGTTGCTGAATTCGGTTTGCCATTATTTTGTTGAGGATTTTTGCGTCAATGTTCATTAAGGAGATTGGCCTATAGTTCTCCTTTTTGGAGATGTCTTTGCCTGGTTTGGGGATAAGTGTAATACTGGCTTTATAAAATGTGTTTGGCAGTTTTCCTTCCCTTTCTATTTCGTGGAACAGTTTAAGGAGGCTTGGTATCAGTTCTTCTTTAAAGGTCTGATAGAATTCAGCAGAGAATCCATCAGGTCCTGGACTTTTCTTTTTGGGGAGACTCTTGATTGCTGCTTCAATTTCATTTTGTGTTATAGGTCTATTCAGGTGATTAATTTCCTCTTGGTTCAGTTTTGGATGATCATATGTATCTAGAAATTCAGGTTCACTTTTCTTAAAGATCTATCTCTCATTGTCATTTGGAATTTGGATGCCAGTCTACAGCCATGAAAACTCATAGGTTTTGTTGTTGTTTATTTAAGTTAGCGTTCTTATTTACTTATTAATTTTAGAGGAGGATTTTGCTATGTAGCCCAGGCTAGCCTCAAACCCATGATCCTCCTACCTGAGGCTTCCAAATGATGGGAATAGGGTGTGAATATCCACACCAGGCTGAATTATTTGTAAGAATCAGAACTGATATAACTAATTTAAATGAGAAAGAAATTTGTTAAAAAATAATAGTTTGTGTAAGCTCTAGAAGAGAATGTGGCCTGGAAGGTACACAGTTGAAAACAGCCAAATCATACTTGCGTGGTGATCCTGGGTGCTGCCCCTCTCTGCTGCAGAGGCTCAGTATTAGGGAACATGTCACAAGAGCATTCATGATGTTGATGGCTTCTGGTACTGCTCCATGAGAGGGATGCATTTCTTCCAGTGCTCCACAACTGTTTCCAGTAATGTGGGAGCTACTCAATGTCACCATTCTCCTTACTTTCTTCTAAGTCATCTTTGTAGAGACACAAAGTCTATATGCTTAAAATTGTAGCTCTAAGTAATTATAGGGAGGCACATTCAACTTCTTGGTGAAATGCAACTCATGCAATGGAAGATCAGCAAAATATTCAGAATGTTCCAAAAATACATGGCATTTACAAGAAGAACTAAGTGGCTCATATATACTTAGGAGCTGCCAGTAAAGATTAAATTTGAAGTCACCTCTCTTTTGTCCAGATCTGTTATTTTATGCTTGTCTTTCAGGCTATACTTACTCATTTATTTCAAATAAATTTTATTGTGCAGTTTATGGTATATAAATTCTGTTGTGCATGTTTGTTTTGAGAAAAACATGATGCTATGGGATGCAGGCATATGGATACCATGCCACCATCTCACAGTCACTTATGTTTGGTGGCAAGAGCAATACCAAATACAATATAATTTTATTAACTATTTCTTATGCTGTACATCAGATTTCTAGACTTGTTCTTCCTACATGCCTGATACTTTGCTTCTCTGACCTATGTCTCTTCACCTCTTTCTTCTTACCCAGCCCTTTCCTTTGTAATCACTCCTTTATTATCTCTCTCTTGTTCGCTATCTCTGTCTCTGAATGTCCCTCTTTTCTTTGTCTCCCTATTGATTTTATTATTTATTTATTTATAGTCCATGTGTAAGTGTGATTATCAAATATTTTTATCCATTAGTTCATTTAGCTTGGCTTCTACTCTGTATTTAAACAAGAAGATAGAAAGCTCTAATCCAAAGCAAGGGATCTGAAATGTAAGACTTGTGGGAACTGTAGAAAGGCTTATATTTTTAATTAAAAAGAAACACTACAATAAAACCCAATCTCCTTTCTCAAAACATGAATTTGAAACCATCAATACATCTCAAATAAAAACTTGTAATACAATCAGAAAGCATCTGACATTGATGGAAGCACAAGTTCCTAATGTGCCACTGTGAGTGCAGAGAAGGCATTTGATGCTAGCAAGGAATGCTGTTATCTTTCTCCCTACAGCACTGATATCTCTTTTAGAATTTATATTTTGTGATGGCCCAAAATCTGTCCTGTGATTGCCACACAAAACCATTTAACTTCACATTTGGAGTCTTATATTTTCCACTAGAAACTAAATTTTTTCAAATAATAATGCATTTTAGCTTTATATATACATACATATATATATATATATATATATATATATATATATATATATATATATATATATAAAATGACTATGTAGGTAGTGACATAAAATTTTTGAAAGAATGAATGTGTGTGTGTGTGTATGTGTGTGTGTGTGTGTGTGTTTGGTGTTTTGAATGAATGAAGACTTTTAATAATAGGCTTTCAGATAATCAGAATAGTTATAGAGAGCTGATCTGAAATAGTTTCCACATTTTCAATCACACTACAGTTTTTCACACTGTAATTAGATAAATATAATGTCCTCCTTCCTTTGCCAAGTAGAGGTATCAATTATCTCAAATGTAATTTAATTTCTTTTGTGTGTCAGACCACTATAAAAGAAGACATACAGATGGAAAAAATGGTCATAATCAAGAAATAATAAATGATTACATTGAGAAGTCTATTCTATGCAGCTTGCCCAGACTTTTGTTTGTTACTCAATTATATGACTTATAAAAGTGGTAATTAAATGAGTGAATAAATGGTCTTTTCACAAGCCAGAAGAATGTAGTTATCTGTTTGATCACTGATCACTGCTCAGCAAAGGCCAGGAAACCAAGAGGATAAAGCACAGCAGTGGTTCAGAGAAAGACCTAGAATGAAATTCAGACAGGAAAGAACACTCAGGAGGCCAAATTAAGTGTCAGAAACCAACCACTTCATTTGCCTTATTTTATTACAAAGTATGGTGATGCAAAGAGATGGCTGAAAATGAAGTCTTTCTTCTTGAAGTAGTGAGGCAATTAGCCATTGTTAGAAGTATTTTTTTCACTTAATGCAGAAAAATTTTAAATATAAGAACACTTAATGACATAGTAAATCCAATGATTAACCATGTTATTTTGAAATAAGCACATTGAGAAAATATTAACATACCTCACTCTTTCTACTCTCTCACAATACATGCGTATACATACGTTTACATATACACTTACTCACACACACCCAAATACATTATTTCAATCATATACCTAGATACAACTAACAGTACACATCAATAGAAATTGACCTTCTGATTTGGGTAGATGGAAAGCACACTTAAATACTTAAAAATATCAGACTACTTTATAATATCTACTACTACTGTTACTCATTGTGAATATGGCTATAGTTAAGTATCTTGTAAAATTACCTCCTGCAAAATATGAGGCAAGGCACATGGCTCATACCTGTGAGGTTTGTGATTCAAGGACAGCCCAGGTAAAAAGCTAATGACACCAGGACATGCTAGTGCACATTTATAATCCCTTCTACACAGAGGCAGAGGGAGGAGGATTGTGGTCACAGGCTAGCTCTTGGTAAAGGTGTGTGACTATATTTGAAAAATAATTAAAGATAAAAGGGATGGGGTTATGGTGTAAATGACTGCCTAGTATGTGCAAGGCCCTGAGTTCAAACCCCAATACTGCCAAAAACAAAACAAAAAACAAGGGCAAATAAAAAAATAAGAATCCTAAACATTAGCATCTTTGGAAAAATGTACATGCATTTTTTCTTATCCTGAAAATCTCTCTTTCAATTACTATGTGTTCCTTCATTGTGTATTCCATTATTTGGTTGACAAGTGTGTGCTGATTTTATACCATAGCAACACTGGAGTAAGAAAGGGTATCTAGGCTTCTTGAATAGAAAATAGAAAATATTTCATTTTATGTATTTGGAAACTGTCCACATTCAAAGAATAAATGTATATGTGTTCATTCTTTTCTGGATTAAAATCTAAACCTTTTGTACTCAAGAAAGGAAGAGTACACAGGGGGACAGGCACAAGGGCAGTACTGTCACCAGCAGAGAGTGCATTGGCTCAGTGAGAGAGCACAGCCGTGAAGACAGGGAAGAGGCTCTCTAGCACACTAAGGTTGCTGAACTGACACCCTTTGTTCTAGCTGCACTCTTCTTTATCTTTGCAGTGCTTCACATTAGTTAGCCTTCAAAGCACTCTTCTTTCTTGAACCAAGGCTAGAACAGCTAGGTCCTGTTTATACCTCTGATTTCTCTATCTTCTTATCTGCCATGATACTCTTTCGTATGTATAATGAGGTTTGTTTTGTCACTCTCTTCAACTATTTTGCTGATGCTGTAATTGCAACTGGATTAGTTAACATCTGTCTTTAAATTCCTAAATCAAAACTTCATTTTCCATCTTCTGCCTAATTTCAAAACACACATTCCAAAACTGTCTGTTGAATATGAATATTGTTACTTAGATTTGAGTTGCAAAGTGACTCCTGTCACTTCTACATTTAAAGGTTACTGTTGCTCCTGAAAGCTCATATGATTTATGGATTTATCCTTCACTCTTAAAAGTAACCCTTGAATCCATTGAGTTATAAGTCTGGCTTTATTTATTAATATTTCAATGTTTTTGCCACACATATCTCTGTGCTTTCCATCATTCTGACTTATAATTCTTATTGCCATCCTCTACTTTAGTCTCTCCTTTCCCAAACCCTACATTATTATTAAGTAATCCCTTGTCTTTTATCCATTCCAATGATTAGTCAAACTGTAAAGAAATTGCTAAATTAAGCTCTGTAAATTACTATCCTAATCATACACCCAATCTCCTTTTATAAATCTTCAGCAATCCCTTTTATAGAAAATGCTATCAACTCATCCAAAGCTCTGGAAAATCTGAAGCTCACTTGCACTAATATCAAAGGTTCCATTTTACATATTCTGTACCAAAATTATATTACTTGGTTTTCTGTAAGCATCATATTTAATGCTTTATGTTTTAATCCTCATCTTAATGTAATCTTGTCCTTTGTGTATTAAAATAATACATATCATTCAAGTATGTGTTCGAACATCATAAAGCATCCACAAATACCTACTCTTTAGTTATTATAGCATTATACTCATGCCTTTTATCTTCTATCCTTTTATTTCTCTCAGTAAATAGTCAATGAAATATTTATCAATATCAATGAAAGTATTGATAACTGTATTATCAAAATAATATAGCCTAATAAATGATCAACTTTCATGTATTCTAGTATGAATAATAGATTATATTTTTAATATTTTAATGAACATTTCATTGCAAAATAGGTTCTAATAATTCACTTGAAATAATGTTGTATAGTTGGAATGCAACCACACCAATTGGACATATCTCAGAGGTATCCACAAATATTCCCATCTGGCACAATAATAACTTCTACTAAGTACATTCCATTAATTTTTTCTGTTTTGGGGACCTGGTGACCATAGAATCTTCTTAGGGTTTTCAATTAATATTTTGAGATGGATCAGTCTTAATTTTATTTTGGCATTTCCAGTGTTATAAATTTGTCTACATTACATGCACTTACCTTACCATAGGCCTTGTTTATGTTAGCAGTCTATATTTCTCAGCCTCATTTCAAAAAGTACTTTGCTAAGGAAATGCTCTAAGATCTTAAGCCTAATCATTTTCTAGTATTCATTAAAGACCTTCTGCATAGGAATTAGGTGCAGGTAAGCTCAGGAAGGAAGGAACAAAATGACAACTAGAGCACCTGGGCAGCAATAGTCTCATGTACGCTGATGTTTTCAAGCACACACTAATAAATGCTGCACAAGGGACAGAGAATGGACTTTTCCTATGTCAACTCAACTGCTTATATTTATTATTACATAACCTCGGATATATTGACCAAACTTCCAGATCCTTAGGGTTTAATATATGTATGTATATATACATTTTTTGTTGTCTGGTGATTGAACTCAGGGCATCTTTGCATGATTAGGACATGTTCTACCACTGAGCTATAACCTCTACCCTCAAGGTTTTTCCATATGTGGAATATTCATAGTAATGACAACCTCATAATATTGTTATAATGAATAACAAAGATAATATAATTCAAGTACTCAAAATCCTTATGGCTTAACTTCCTTGATGCATACAATCCCATGATTGATGTTTTAGCATTAATTTATGAAATAAAAAACTTTACCATACACTTATTCATTTACTTTTGAGCACTAACAATACCATCCACTGACAGGGATCAATAATCTTATTACATTTTGAAAGCTGCTTTAACAAAGGGAACTTGCTCATTTTCTATTTCCTGTGCATCACAGCACATCTGAAATTTGGCTAAAACTTAGGATAAGTTCACATGAAAGTGAAGAAGACAGCAGGGAGAAATTACATCAAAGTTATTTCCAATGATTTTATTAAAGCAAATGCTACTAAAAAAAAAGTGGACATAGCTTTCTCTAAAACTTCTCTTGGTTAAGAAATGTTAAGGACTCTCTGAGAATCAGCTTTATTTTATAATAGTAAAATCCAGTGAGAAATATAAGGAGCAAGAGGTAAATCTGAAAAAGAGAACCAAGTAATGTTTGATGATAATTTGAGAAACATTGACAGAAGCAAATCATTTGTTACCTTTGGAGCTCTTAGAATTAGAATAAACCTACACAAAAATATATAAGCATTTCCTTCTGAAATCAAGACTAGTTTCTATGCATGGTTTGTCTTGTTAGAGTATTTGTTGGGAATGGCTAGAGAACTTGTGTAAAGCACCAATATTTAAAAACTTCCCTTTTTATCCAAAATGACTATTGTCTGTAACTTTTTAGGCTCTTCCTCAGTGACAGATGGACTGTGAAGTTTCTCCTCTTCTTCTTACCTGTTGATTGGGGAAATGTCACCTCTTCACTCTGGAGGAGATTTGTCAATTTATACGTTTGCTATGGTGCTTCTAAGTAGGATAGAACCTGCACTTCATAATTGCAGACACTACCTTCTTTGGGACGTAAAGGAGAGAAATCTAGTCTTGCTTCTGTTGTAGGCTAGCAGTTTACATATTGCTTGATTTAAAATTTTTACTGCTATGTTATTCTAAAGAGACAATAAAAATATACAAATCTTTCAATACGAATTCTGATTTTTTTCTAAAATTTTTGACTGTTGTGATTTCTCAAGGGAGCTCACTATTAATACTCTTTCCTAAGATGTTTGTTTTTGAGTGAATGAGACAGATGCAGTTAACTAGGATGTTGCCAAATAAGGCTGGTGAGTTGGAGTAATTTATTTTATATTAGTAATAAGTTGTTTGAAGTTTTCTAGTAAATGTGAGTGTGCATTTTCAGTTCAGCTGAAATAGGAATACCTAAATTATATTATGAATCCAAAAACAAATATTGGACCACATTTCTGCTTTTGACACATTTTACTTAAAATTTTTGAGAAATTATTTTTTCTACAGTTAGGGGATATACTTGGGTGTTTGTGAGGCAACAATTCAGAAGAAGCTATGAGTGGATGACTCTGAAAAGCATAATTCCTAAGTGAGGGAATTGCTTTGAGGAGGTACCATGTAGCTTCTGAGTCCAGAGAACATGGCTACTAAAAGCAAGGGCTTTGTGATCAGCCTGAATAAGTAAAACAGATTTGTACTCAGTCTGGGAAGAACTTTAGGTCACTAATTCTTATTTTCAACCATCTTCCTACATTCATAAGTAAGGAAAACCATATGTAGAAGTGTCTTTAAATAGGAAAAACATGATTTCTCCATGTCATTCATCACCAACCTCACTGTCATCTCCACCTCAGTCCATAACAAATTATTTCTGTCTAAACATGCTGCTGGGAATTTTTCAGCAATCATTTCAAATCTGAATAGAGGAATTCTTGAACTTGTAAATTAGTTCTGACTTGTCATTTCTCTCAATCATTCAGTGCTTTTCTCTCTAAATCAATTCTATTATTATGAAGTCTATTCATCAATTTTATACTTGTTTACTTTCTTCTAGACTTAGTGTCAAGTATCACTTTATTCCTGTAGTAATATTTCAATTCAATAAGTGTTATATAAAGAAGAATATTCTGTAATATTTTGTGAATCATAACTCTTATTTTCATACTGTTTGATTCTTACACCTTTCTACCTTTTTCTTTGGTTTAGTTTGATATTTCACATTTGAAAACATGTCATGTCCAGATAACATTTAAAAGCAACATTACAGAATGTTGGGGATAACAAAAAAAGTTCTATCACTTTTGCAGCAATTGAAGCTTAATATTAAGGAAAACATCCTGTTGACAACAGAATTGCAGGTTCACCATCAACCACTGAAGACAGAACCCATGAAACTTGTGTTTCTAGATTTGTTTCTGGCTCTGATATGGATGTTTTAGATGCTGTGCCTACACTGGAACAAAAACATGATCATAGTCCTGGAATCATGAGTAAAGAAATTTAGGATGTCTATTAGGATTTTTTAATTATCAGGCACTGGGAAATCAAAAGGTGTTCAGGCACCTCCTGGACTCAAGAAAACTCACCTTCCAAAGAAATAGCTAAGTGTATTATGATATAAGCAGTGCTATGAAAAACTGATAGTGATAAGATACCCATGCCAAGGGAAGGGAGATAAGGAAAGCAGTGGAGTAGGAAAGGTAGGGGACAGATGTACTAACAAAGAAAGAATTTTATCATAGTTATCAATTACATTGGACTTTCCATGGTTATTTTCTGTGTCTTGTCAACTATCACATAAATTTTATATGGAAATTATTAATCTAAAGTAATTGAAAGAAAAATAGAAAAGTTTTAATGAAATGGAGTCTTGGAACATTTGAAGAAGCCAAGATAGATCTGATCCAAGATGGCAACTAGAGGGAGGAAGCAGACAGTGTGAACCCATAATCAAAAATCTTGCTGAGACGATGGAGCCAAACTGGCAGAAAAAAACCCACCAAAAATAAGAAGCAAAACTCTGACAATCTGACCCCCAGCCTGCACAAAGCTTCTCCACACCACGTTACACTGAGAAACCAGGAGGGCTCCTGCGCTGCCAGACACTGGTTCCAAACCTGCTTAGGAGATACAGACCAACAAGTGAGCAAATAAGAGGCACACAGTACTCCCACAGCCACCCCTGTGATAAACCAACAGAGCCTGCTGGACAGACTGACCCCCCCAAAACAAACAAACAAACAAACAAAAAACCACCAAAACAACTGAATAGTAAACAAGGAACTGAAAAGGACACACAGCAAAGAGGGTGGGGTTCCTTGAGCACACCGGAGAATGGGAGAGGAGCAAGGATCTGCTCTCCGTGTGAACATTCAGTGAACAAAGCCAGAAAAAGTAGCTGGCAGGCAAGCCTTTCCACCGGAGAAGGGGAGAGAGGCAGCTCTCCACTCGAACTTTAAATAAACAAAGCCTGCAATAGTAGATGGCTGGCAGTAGGCAGCAGATAAACCACTGCCTGAAATAGGGCAGATAGCAGTTCATAAAGTTGTCTCCTGACCCAACACTCTGGCAAGACAAAAACAGAGCTACTGCTTAAATACCAACACCATGACTGGATGCTGAAGGAGTAACACCAGAACTACTAAGAATGAAATGTCATTGTTCCTGAACATGAAAATATTTTTTCTTTTTTCTCTTTCCTTCTAAGTGCTTGTCATGCTCACTGTTTGTTAGTACACCATCTCTCCCTGTTAATTTCTTTGGTTCTGTATTTTGTTTTTCTTTTTCTTCTTTCTCTTTCATTGTTGGTTTCATAACTTTTACTATTATAAGTTACTTAATACTAAATTATACACAGAACAGGGACAGAAACAGCACCAAGTGGAATGATGGGAAGACAAAAAAAGGGATAGAAACCATTCTCCCCCCCAAAAATAAATTAGTACAGGATTCAGAAGGAAATGAAGAAAATGGATACCAAGTTCCAGACCCCAACAAATCAAAGATAGACTATGCTAAGGAACCCAACGAAGCCCACAAGAACACCCTGAAAGAATAAATCCTGCAAGAAATCACTGAGAATATCATGGAGATGTTACTAGACAAAGTCAACCAAAACATACAGGAGGCATCAAGACAATCCAAGACAATAGAAATGAAGAATATGAGAAGACACAAAAACACATAAGTGAATGCATACAAGCCCTAAATAAATACCAAAATGAAACAGAGAACACTATAAATAAAGAGATAAATGAATTAAAGAAAAGAATTGACAATATTAAAGAGGAAGTGACCCATAATATGGAAAACCTGACCATACCTGAGAATCATGGGTATTGAAGAAGGAGAAGAGGTGCAAGCAAAAGGAATTAATAATATATTCAACAAAATAATAACAGAAAATTTCCCAAATCTAGAGAAAACTATGCCCATTCAGGCACAGGAAGCCTCCAGGACACCAAACAGACTTGACCAAAATAGAACTACCTCAAGACATATTATAATTAAAACAACAAGCACAGAGAATAAAGAAAGAATATTGAACACTGTAGGAGAGAAAAAACAAATAACATACAAAGGTAAACCCATCAAAATCACAGGAAATTTCTCAATGGAAACATTAAAGCAAGAAGATCATAGAGTGAGGTATTCTGGGCACTGAATGAAAATAACTTCAACCCAAGGGTATTCTACCCAGAAAAACTATCATTCAAAATAGATGGAGCAATAAAAGTCTTCCATGATAAGCAGAAGCTAAAACAATACAAGACCACCAAGCTACCACCTCAAAAGATTCTTCAAAGAATCCTGCATACAGAAAATGAAAGCATACAAAACCAAGAAAGGACAGGCAGTACCAAACCACAGGAAAAGAAAAGGCAAGAAAGTAGAGAGTAACATTTATTTAGCTGCACACAATCAAACCCTTAATCAACACAGACAACTAAATGACAGGAATCACCACATACCTATCAATATTAACACTGAATATTAACGGACTTAATTTCCCCATCAAAAGACACCACTTGGAAAACTGGATAAAAAAGGAAGATCCAACAATCTGTTGCTTACAGGAGATCCATTTCATTGACCGAAACAGCACTGGCTTAAGGTGAAAGGCTGGAAGAAATGGACAGATTTCTAGATACTTATGACCATACAAAATTGAACCAAGTGGCCATTTATCACCTGAATTGATCTATAACACAAAATGAAAGTGAAGCAGCAATAGTCTCCCCAAAAAGAAAAGTCCAGGACCTGATGGATTCTCTGCTGAATTCTATCAGACCTTTAAAGAAGAAGTAATATCAACCCTCCTTAAACTGTTCCATGAAATACAAAGGGAAGGAAAACTGCCTAACTCATTTTATGAAGCCAGTATTACACTCATCCCAAAACCAGACATAGACACATCCAAAAAGGAGACCTATAGGCCAATCTCCTTAATGAACATCAAAGCAAAAATCTACAATAAAATAATGGCAAAACGAATCCAACAACACATCAGAAAGATCATCCACCATGACCAAATCAGCTTCTTCCCTGGGGTGGTTCAATATATGTAAATCTATAAATGTAATATAGCACATTAATAGAAGCAATGACAAAAACCACCTGATCATCTCAGTAGATACAGAAAAAGCCTTCCACAAGGTGTAACACCACATGATAAAAGCTCTAAGAAAACTAGGAATAGAAGGAAAGTACCTCAACAATATAAAGGCTATATATGACAAACCTACAGCAGCCAACATCATACTTAATGGAATGAGACAAGGCTGCCCACTATTCCCATTCCTATTTAACATAGTCCTGGAATTCCTAGCCAGAGCAATTAGGCATGAAGAAGAAATGAAAGGAATACAAATAGGCAAAAAAATACTGTAAAAATACCTTTATTTGCTGATGATATGATCCTATGACTTAAAGACCCAAAAAACTCTACCCCAAAACTCCTAGACACAATAAACAGCTATAGTGAGGTGGCAGGATACAAAATCAACTTACCTTTTCTATACACCAATAATGAACAACTGAGAAAGAATATATGTAAATAATTACATTTATGATAGCCTCAAAAAAATCAAATACCTAGGAGTAAACTTAACAAAGGATGTGAATGACCTCTATAAGGAGAACTACAAACCACTGAAGAAAGAGATCGACAAAGATACAGAAGGTGGAGAGATCTCCTGTGCTCATGGATTGGTAAAATCAACATAGTAAAAATAGCTATACTACCAAAAGCAATGTACATGTTTAATGCAATTCCAATCAAAATCCTAATGACATTCATTCATCACGGAGATTAAAAAATCTACCCTAATATTCATTTGGAAAAAAAAGAGATTGTAAATAGCCAAGACAATACTCAGCAAAATGAGCAATGCTAGAGATATCACAATATCCAACTTCAAACTATATTACAAATCAAAAGCAATAAAAACAGCATGGTACTGGCACAGCAACAGACATGAAGACCAGTGGAACAGAATAGAGAACCTGGATATGAATTTACACAACTATGCCCTTCTTATTTTTGACAAAGGCACTAAAAATATATAATGGAGAAAAGACAGCCTCTTCAACAAATGTTGGAAAAAGTGGTTATCCATCTGCAAAAAACTGAAACTAGATCCATGTTTATCATCCTGTACAAGTATCAACTCAAAATGGATCAAGGAACTTAACATCAGAGCCGAAACTCTAAGTTAGTATAGGAAAGAGCAGGAATCACTCTGGAAGTAATAGGTATAGGCAAAGACCTCCTCAATAGAACCCTAGTAGCTCAGCAACTTAGAGAAAGTATGGACAAATAGGACTTCATAAAACTAAACAGCTTCTGCACAACAAAAGAAATGGTCTCTAAACTGAAGAGACCACCCACAGAGTGGGAGAAAATATTTGCCAGCTATACATCAGACAAAGGACTGATAATCAGAATATACGTGGAACTTAAGGAATTAACTCTCCCAAAATCAATGAACCAATAAAGAAATGGGCAACTGAACTAAACAGACCTTTCTCAAAAGAAGAAATTTCAATGGCCAAAAAACACATGAAAAAACTCTCACCATCTCTAGCCATAAAGGAAATGCAAATCCAAACCACACTAAGATTCTACCTCACCCCTGTTAGAATAGCCATCATCAAAATATCACTAACAACAGGTGTTTGTGAGAATGTGGAGAAAAAGGAACTCTCGGTACACTGTTTGTGGGAATGCAAACAAGTACAACAATTCTGGAAAACAATTTGGAGTCTTCTTAAAAATAAACAGAGATCTACCATATGATTCAGCAATCCTACTCCTGGGGATATACCCAAAGGAATGCAACACAGGTTACTCCTGAGGCACTTTCACACCCATGTTTATTGCAGCATTATTCACAATAACCAAGTTATGGAAACAACCAAGACACCCCACTATTGACAAATGGATTAAGAAAATGTGGTATTTAGTCCCTGGAAGGGGACCAGGAACTAGAGAAAAAGTTAGTTTGAGAAGGATTAATTCAGAATGTAACATGTATGTAGAGGAAAGCAATGCGAGTAAACTCCCTGTATAGCTATCCTTATCTCAACCAGCAAAAACACTTGGTCCTTCCTATTATTGCTTATACTCTCTCTTCAACAAAATTAGAGATAAGTGCAAAATAGTTTCTGCTTGTTAGTGAGGGGGTGAGGGAAAGGGTAGGGGGGAAACGGGGAAAAATGACCCAAACATTGTACGCACATATGAATAAAAGAAATTAAAAAAAAAAGAAAATATGGTATTTATACACTATGGAATTTTACTCAGCCATGAAGAAGAATGAAATCTTATCATTCGCAAGTAAATGGATGGATCTTGAGAACATCATTCTGAGCGAGGTTAGCCAGGCTCAGAAAACCAAAAATCGTATGTTCTCCATCATTGTGGACTTTAAATCTACAGCAAACACAGTGGTCGAACTTGGGTCACATGTTAAGGGGAGAACACACATGGGAGGTATGGGGATAGGTAAGAAACCTATAACATGATAGTATTTGATGTCCCCACTGCAGAGGAACTAATACAGAAACCTTAAAGTGGCAGAGGTCAATATGAGAAGGGGGTCAGGAACTAGTGAAAAGTTCAGTTAGAGATGAATCAACTTGGGATATAACACATTTGTACATGGAAGCAATGTTACAAATCTGTCTGTATAGCTATCCTCATCTCAGCTCACAAAAATGCTTTGTCTTTCTTTTTATTGCTTATACTTTTTCTTCAACAAAATTAGAGATAAGGGCAGAACAGATTCTGCCAGGAAGCAAGGTGTGGTGGTGAGGAGAGAGAGGGGGTGGGGGTTAGGGGGAGAAATGGCCCAAACAATGTATGCACATATGAATAAACGAATAAAAAAAGGAAGTTAAGATAAACTATGCCTGGTATTCTATTCTTTCTTATTGAATATATGCACACTTCAAGGAAGAAGAATGAAATGTTATCATTCGCTAGTAAATGGATAGAATTGGAGAACATCATTCTGAGTGAGGTTAGCCTGGCCCAAAAGACCAAAAATCATATGTTCTCCCTCATATGTGGACATTAGATCAAGGGCAAACACAACAAGGGGATTGGACTTTGAGCACATGATAAAAGCGAGAGCACACAAGGGAGGTGTGAGGATAGGTAAGACACACTAAAAAATTAGCTAGCATTTGTTGCCCTTAACGCAGAGAAACTAAAGCAGATACCTTAAAAGCAACTGAGGCCAATAGGAAAAGGGGACCAGGAACTAGAGAAAAGATTAGATCAAAGAGAATTAACCTAGAAGGTAACACCCACACACAGGAAATTAATGTGAGTCAACTCCCTGTATAGCTATCCTTATCTCAACTAGCAAAAACACTTGTTCTTTCCTATTGTTGCATATACTCTCTTCAACAAAATTGGAGATAAGAGCAAAGTAGTTTCTGTGGGGTATTGAGGGGGTGAGGGGGAGAGGGAGGAGGCAGAGTGGCTGGTAAGGGAGGGAGTGGGGGCAGGGGGGAGAAATGACCCAACCGTTGTATGCACGTATGAATAATAAAACAATAAAAAAGTAATAATTTCCACCAATATAGAGTATAGTGGATCCACTGACAGATAGACAGTACTACCATTTTTAGATGCAGATTTTTATTATAGACTGTAGATATTTCCTGATGACTTGATACTGATTAAATATACCCCAAATCAATAAATAGGAAGGAAAGAAAATGTATTGAGAGCCAGGGAACAACGTATAAGAAAATAATTTGAGAGCTTGTTTGGAGGTTCTACCAGGGGAGTGCGGCTACTTCTATACCTATCAGGGATGGTCGTCCTCTTGGACTGAGCGCGCAGCTTCGGGAGGGATGCACGTGGAGCGGTGAGGGAGGAAGGGAACACCTGCCTAGCCAGCCAGATCAGCCGAATCAACCCTGGCGATCAATGGGGTGACAGATGTCGCAGCCAGATCGCCCTCACATCCAGAAAATAATTTGAAAGAAAACCTGACAAAATCATTTTATCTGATAAAAATCCAATGTATCACCAGCACCAAAGGACTCTTTATTTTTCCTAAATTATGTAGGAAAGTATGATAGGGTGGGAATGAGGAGTGAGCAGAGTGCATATTTTGTAAAAAATAGATTTGATATATTGTGCCAACTCTGTATAAATATGATAAAACAACTGAATTGGGATTTTTGAAGGGACTAGAAGAGGATAGCTATTTATATATAATTATTAAAGAATTTATTAAGCTTCTTTATGTTAATATTTGCTTAGGTGTTAGAGAGTTAACAAGAAAGAAATACTCTGCCTGCTCACAGGGAGCATTTAGATTAAAGAATATTTCTTAAAAAGTGATCTTGGAATCAATTTCTATGGAAGCAGGGGAAGGAAGAAAGATAGGTTAGAGAGAGTATTATGGAGCTCTAGCTATGGTATGAGTCTGCTCTATAGGGAGCTCTGGAACTAGAATGGACTTTAAAGGTTGTTCTGAGAAGAACTGAGAGTATCAAGCTTCCATAGCTTGTGCATCAGTCATTCACATGTGTGTCACCCCATTAGTGGGCAAAGCCCCTAGAGAGGCATCTCCTTGCAGTTGTAGATATCTCTGAATAAGGAGCTGACACCTAAATGGTTTCTACCGACTGCACTTCCAGGAACTGGACCACAGTCTGACAGAAGAAGAATCTGGGGCTATATCATAATGATCATGACAAAGGTGATATGAATAGAAACTGGAACTTGGTGAGGAAAGTTTGAAATAGATACTGTGTGATGAGATGCTCATTATAGAAGTATTTAGGGGAATTGAGGGTGTCCACACTGGATACAGCCAGTCCTACTCCCTTTTCAAGATAGTACTGGTGATCTTGCAATTTCTAAGCACCAAGACCTTGGCAAATGGCTCATATTGGTGAGTAAGGAGGTTTAGCTGTTAATAGAGGAGACCTTGCTGTGAGAACTTGTCTTTAGCCAATGTACACCAACACTTCCCACCTCTCAGGAAAGGCAAGACAGCAAGTACATTGCCAGAAACATGTTAAAAATGCGGTAGGCAGAATAATTTTTGCAGACACTCATATTTTAATCTCTAGAACCTGTGAATTTGTTAGCTTGAATGGCAAAAAAGACTTTGTGAAGGTGATTAAAAATAAAGATTTTGAGATGGGAAGGTGATTGTTCATTATCTAAATAAGCCCCATGTCATTACCATTGTTCTTAAAAGTATAAAAGGACTCCAGAAATGAAAGTCAGAATGCAATATGAAGATATCTGCACACCCATATTTAACATAGCACCAGTCACAGTTGCCAAGTTATGGAATCAGCCTAGGTGCTTATCATATATATATACATATATCAAATGAACTAGTGTGTGTGTGTGTGTGTGTGTGTATATATGTATATATATATATTTCTATTTATATAAAGACATTTTGCTTTTAAGAGAAATATAACAACTCTACAATCTGTGTGGCGATTTCCTCCTGTTTCTTTGATCATATCATGCTAATGTCCTTTACATTACATATTAATATGCTATAATTTATTATGGGTATATCAGAAATGTATTATAAAGATGGTTGTGAATTACAAAACTTAGAGGAAATGTATTGTTCTTTCAGAAAAATGGATTCCAGAAAAGAAGATCAGAAAGATATAATTCAAGAAAGTCTTTAATTTTATGGCTGGCTTTGACAATGTATGGGAGGTGTGAGCCAAGGAATGTGGGCAGCCTCCAGAAGCTGGAAAATACAAGAAAACAAATTCTACCCAGAACACTGAGAAAGCAGGAGTCCCGCTAACACTTTTATTTATAATACTCATGTCAGACTTCTGACAAAAAAATTCCATATAGCAAACTTACATGTGTAAAGACATTAAGTTGTGATAATGTGTTACAGAAACAATAGAAAACTAATATAAGAGGAGTTACATTCTAAATTCAGCACACAAGATTAAGCACAATTAGTTAACATTGACTTTGATAATATCTTATATGCCAGTGCTCACCATCTGGCATATATGACCCTATATACTTATCATAGCTATAGATATATAATGTTGATAATATTGTACAATATGTACATTATATATTATATATTCACAAAAAGTAAAATTTGTAAAATGTAAAGTTACTACTAAAAGTCACATATATATAAATTTCACAAACTAATTGCTGATATGATATTCTACTCTCTTAGTAAAGGAAGACAAGAAAGACAGCAAGTCATTGAAGTAAGTCCCTTTGCCATTGGTGAATGAAATATAATATAGTTTAGAATGAAGTTCAAATATCAAAGTGTTAAAAGCAATTCTGACCTAATTCTGATCTTGTGATTTCCTGATGGAAGGCTCTTACTATTTTTTGTGTAGGAACAGAATTGCATCCAGAACTCAGAACTAGATCAAAATTGTGGGATAAATACCCTGTGGAGCTCAGAGTCATGGAGCTAATATGATCAATACAGACCCTGACAATTTATTAATGTTGTACTTTTTCATAATTCCAGGAAACATTTTACCTAAACATTGGTATTTTATTAAGTAACATAGTAATAAAATTAGAAAGTAGGAATACTTTAAAAAATGATAATAAAATTTATAATTTATACTATTACAAATTTATATTCTAATAGACTATGTAATTAATTTTTGGAAATAAACTTTCTCCATCTATAAGGACAATGGCTGAAAACTGAGTAATCCCTTAAATAAGATTTCACATGTACTTTAGTCAATAATTTCTTCCCCTGTTCTTATCCCAAGAAGTTGAAATAAATCCAAAATTTAGTTAACACAAATGTTTCTCCTCTTGTTCATATCCTAAGAAGCTGAAATATACACAGAGCATTTTAAGATGGAGCCAATAGTAATCTCATGCTTAAAGTAGCTTCTGAACAGTAGGAGGGAAAAGAATTCTGATTTTCCCCCATTGGGGAAATAGATCCATTTCATTCCATGCCATTTTCAGTGATGCAGAAAATGCAATATGAAACAAAAGGCCACATCTGCTTATCTTTTCAAATCCAATGCCAGAATAACAAAGGTAGAGGAGAAGGAAGGAAAAATAATGCAACACTAGTATCTTTGGTTTATTTTGAATTTTAATGTCATTATAGAGGCAAAGCAAGTGTTCTTGGGTCATGGCTATACATCCCTACTTGGAATACTTCATGTCTTAGTAAGGCTTGTGTTTTGAACATAAAGGAGTAGAGGTGTGCATCTCAAAGCTGCCATTTAATAGCTAGAAGACTGAAACAGTGAAACAAAAGTCTTGAAATAAAGGACTGTTGCAGGAAATACTCATTGCATCATTGGCTTCTCTACTCTTCTCCCTTATGGCTGACTAGAACTGACCAGCTGGTTAAATGTTTGCTGGTGAAGGTGACTGCAGGTAAACCTTTTATTCTCAATCTTAGACACTCAATAAATATTTACTCAGTACTATTAAATGATGAAATGGATGAATAATTTGATATATTTGTATTAATGATACAAGTCAAATTTGTTTAATTTGATTGACAATATTTATCACTTAATTAATAAATAATTTGTGTTTGATTCAATTGTGGCTGTACCGCTCCAATGGCTGTCCTACTGTAAATTGTTCCACTTGACATTTCTCTGTGGTGAAAAGTCTGTGTTCTGGGGTTTATGTCTAGTACTAATTAAGCATACTCTCCTGTTAAGTGCTAATTTTTCAAAACTGATTCTTTCTTGGCTTATGGAACAGCCCACTTAAATCTTCTAAATTGGTTTGCTGAGGATACACCCTGACCTTCTTCCCCTTTAGATATAGCCTGATGTTCTATGTTTCTTAAGCTAAAGCTATGCTCACATCAGAGTGATTAACTGAATAATTGCCCTAATGGGATTTTAAACTTATTCTGAGTCTTAATTGGATGATTTCTTCAGTGTATTCACTGAAGTATTCTAAAAAGAATTTACCCTTTACTTTTCAAAACCAAAGTTTATTATGCTTTCTCTTCACTGAACCTTTTTCATTAGAGATATAATAAATGTTAAAAATAAAATGCTTGAAACAGAAATATGTTTGTTAGAAATAAACTTTTCATTAATGACAGCCTGCAGAGATGGATACAGACAAGTTTGAAAAGCTTTCCACAATTTCTTCTTTCTTTATTCCCATGCAGACATCCATAGTTGCAAAGAAAAATATGTAAATATATAAATATAAGTAAATAAAAGTATATAACACAATATAGCTCCTACGAAGTATTTTTTCATTTTAGGTCAGACAGCCAAATTTTAGCATAAGCAACTAAAACCAAAGTTAGTGTCAAATATCATTAAAATAGAATGAACTTCTATAATATTAGAATCTATCTGATATTTTCTTAAAATAATTATTTGAACTTTATTATTAAAATTTTAGTTATATAATTTAAAACTCTGAAATAATAAGGCTGGAAGAATAGATCCTATAGTATTTGAGGCAAGAGTGATTCTGGGTCCCTGTATCTTACACTCATTAAACTAAATAGAAGTTTGGGCTTACTAGATGTTTGTACATTGAAAGGTTTTTAGAAGGGGGATATGATATCTTTTTCACCCTAATACATGCTGTTTTCAAATTCTTCATTTAAAAATATTTGTAATTATGGTTATTATTTATTTGGTGGTTATTTGTGAATTTGAAGAGTTTTGGTACTTATGAAATTTTGTTCTAGGAAAATTACCATTTTCCCTTTAAAGCTATTAAAAATTCCCAGGTAGGACTTAAAAAAAATTCATATCCTAAATTGCATCATACCTAATATTAAATACAGTTTTAGAGTTATTTTAATACTATAATAGTCTTAGAAATATGAGATATTTAACAAAGAATTAATATATTATCTATTTTTAAGTCTGTACTATTATTTAAATAATTTAAATAGGTTTATTGACCTGAAAGGGATATTTTTTGTCACTTTTATACTAACACTATAACACTTTTTTCCAGTTATGTTATTTAAAAATGACTAAAAATCATTTTATATGACTTAGTGATTTTAATGATCATTGATTTTTATTTTTAGTATTAAATGTACAATTAAACCTAATTATCTAATATACCTTAAACATATAAATAACTTGATATTATTTTCCTCCAATATATGTCCCAAATACTTACATTTAAGATAACATTAATTGGTGTGCCCCTAAATGTCAACATATCTGTGTGTGTATATATATATGTCACATACATGTATTTTTACATATGTGTAGACATACATGTATTTCCATACTTTATTTAAAAACATAAAACACTGTTGCATTTTAATTAGTAACTTGCAATCTTTTTTCTTGTTGGTGTGGATAGTTTGCTTATATGAATAGAAGATAATTTGCAAGGTTTTCCTCTGATGGCTTATAGGTTGTTAACAATTTTTGCCTATTATTTCATGACCATTGTTTATTGTACACTAAACATCCATTCCCTCACCTACCTAAAGTTATCAGAATTATGTTCAGGCATTCACTCTTTTTCTGCTTCAAGTAAGGATAACTGTATACCTGGGCAGAGGGAAATACGATTAGTCTAAAAGTAATCTTTCCCACTGATGAGTTTCAGAACATGCTACCCTAAAATATGGCATTTTAGCATGGCAAAATAACTGATGGAAGGTCATTCTGACCTTCCACCCTCACCGTTTTCTCAGAAGCAGATCATAAAACCTAAGAAGATCACTCTCTGACCTTCTCTGTCATTCTCAGCTAGGGACATAAGATTCTCATTTAAAAGGTTCCTTCCTTATTACCTCATCTCTGAAGACACAGGAACAGAAGAAAGAATCTGTACAATAGATCTTGTAGGTACCCTACTCTCCAGTTTATTGTCCTTAAATTATTCTCCTTCATCCATTCACACTTCTCTACAGTTTTCATTTCTATCAAACCTAGCATAAAAATACGCAGGTTTACTTGTTTCTTTTGGGTCTTCATTTCCTTATGAAGGTTCTCATGTCACATAAGACTCGTGTTAAATTAATTTGTATGGTTTTCTTTTATTAATCCATCTTTTGTTATTGGTGTCTCAGCCATGCATCTAAAAAGGAGTAGGGGAACAGGAAGATATTTCTTTCCCCTACATCATTTTGCTATTTTTTGACTAAGAAATAATCCCTCTGGGCATACTAACATATAAAGAAGAATTTTCAGGGAGAGTTCTTTGACAAACTTTTGGAATACTTTTGGAAGCCACTTTCTGTCTTGCACTTCTTAGATGTTTCTGTCATTGATTTAAGAGCTACAGTTGGTCTGACCACACATGGAGAAAGGCAGAGACAGAGGAACTAAAGCTGGAGCCACAGTAGGTATCAGAGGGGCACCAGATCTGCACTCAAGTTCATTTTCTTTTTGTTTAAACCAAGTTAACTTGGAAGTCCTGTTATTACTGGATAAAAACTGTGATAATTTGCTTATTATGAGATATAGAATCAAGAAAATTTGAAAGTGAGGAATTCAGTTTTTCTTCAATTCTGTATAATTGCATTTTAAGTGTGTTATAAATAAATCCATAAATTCCTACTTGTAAAAATCTTGAGTCAAAGCTCATAGAAATTTTAAATTAAACTCTGTATCTCCTTTTTCTAACATTTTAATTTGTGCAATGAATTTGGATAAAGAGTTGATTATGGGGACATAGTAAGTACCTAAATAAATATTTTTCTTGAAAGTTTACATGAAATAGCTTCTTGTCTTTGCCCAACACAAATATTTTCTTTTCTTTTTCTGGTAATGGGAATTGAACTCAGGACTTCATGCTTGCTAGGTAAGCACTGTACTACTTGAGTCACACCCATAGACCTTTAGCTTAAATTCATTTTTCAGCTAGGTTCTCATACTTTTGTCTGGACTGGCCTAAGAATGAGATCCTCCTACTTCTGCTTTCTGTGTAGCTGGAATTACAGATATGTACCACTATTTCTAGCCACAAATATTTTATTTATTAAAGAAATGCTTTGTCAATGGATGGAGTGATTTGGTGATGGAAGAGCCGTGCACCAATAGTAATTCTTTTATGGGATGCAGTATGTATCTGTGGATGTAATGTATATTTTACAAATAGAAAATCCTCCACAAAATCCTTGACATTTTTGTCCACATATATTTTATGTGACTATGAAAATTTTCCAACAAAATATGATAATTTAGTAGGATGTAGAGTTAAAACTGTCTATTTTTACTATTAAAAAGAAAATGCTGTCATTTATATACTCTGAAAAGATAACCAGAGAAGCAATAATACTCAACATAGTTTATATGCTAACCTCTCTAACTGGTGTCATGCAAATCCCATTTACTTTAGCTAGTCATCAGTATTTTCCAGTGGGATCGCAGAATTTGAGAGAAAAATTTGACTCTGAATAATTTTTTTGGCTTATGCACACTATTCCTGTGTCCATTTTCCTTATGATAGGCAAATACAGAGGAAACAATAACACAAAGGAGACAGCAGATGCAGCACCACATCCAGCTAGATTTTGAAAACATCCTACTGCATCATTGCCCTGATGTAATGGTCAACCACAATTGAGGCTACTTCTTGGTAGAACAGCCAAGAATCCCCACCAACCTTAACAGGAACTTTGTCAGCTCTAGAGGTTGGCCATAGGTCTAATTTACATGACATTATAGTTGCAGATTCCTTTCTAATTGCCATCTTTGCTGTGAAGACACATTAGATAAACTACTTGGCACCCTTTGTTCTGTGAAACGCCCTTCCATTTCATGGCAAAATCCACAATTAAGTACATATCCTTAGAGTAACCATTAAATGCTATCTGCAAAAGTGCCTAAGAACTGAGATCTTGAGCAACTGAACTGATGGGTCAAACTGCATACCCACAGTTTCCTGTGAGTGTTGCTATTTTTTTTTTATTCACTTCTGCTTCAATTAAATCTAGCTTTTGCTTAGATAAATCTTCTCTGTTAAAAATTTTTTTGTGTGTATACACCTGAATTCTTTTCTTATGGAGACCAAGAACCTGTAATTCATTTCCCCTGACACCAATGCTATGAAAAATTTGATTATTTTTCCTTGCTGCTGAACTCTAAAACAAATATTACAGCTATCAGTTCTAGGCATCACTATATTTTTAATATTTAATCTATCTGAAAGTGAAATGCATCATATAATTGATGATGAGTGTCAATTTAATTGACAGAGCTATTCTCTTATAGTGATATAAACTAATTAAGCCTATTATAATCATTAACATATTAACACATATAATTTTAATTATCATACATTAATAATACAAAGGGGGTTAAATATAGTAATTCTGTACCTGAGTACAGTATACCTTGAACATGCTCACCCTTTCGTTATATTCCCATTCCTCCTACCCACTTTACAAATGGTGATTGCTGGGATTCATTGTCCTGTCTCCATATGTATATATGTAGGTATATATGTAGTGTACATGCATCCTTTCACTCCCTCTTCCTTTTCTTTTCCTCTTCCCCCTCCTGCTGATTTCACCCCAGACAGTCCCCCATATACATTCATGTCCCATTATTATGGTTATTATTATTATTACTATGATCATCATCATCATTCCAGGTGAGGTTCCAAAAAGGAGCAACAAAACAGGAGATAGTTGGTCTTTTGAGCTTGGTTTAACTTGCTCAGCATGATGAGCTACATTTCCATCCATTTTCTTGCAGATGGCATAATTTCATTTTTCTTTACGGTTGGGTAATATTCTTTATCTATTCATCAGTTGTTGGGTAACTAGGCTGTTTCCTCAATTTTACTATTGTGAAGAGAGCTCCAAAAAGTGGGTACGCAGTTATCTTTCTTGTATGTTGATTTACACTCTATCTGATATACAGTCAAAGAGTGGTATAGGGGGTTCATAAGGTAAGTCCATTTTTAGAATTTTTTGAGAAAACTCCATGTTGGTTTCCATAGTGACTGAACTAGTTTACACTCCCATTAACAAGATATGGAAGGTTTCTTTTCCCACTCATTATCTCCAGCTTTTGTTTTTATTTGTTTTCTTGATTGCTAATCTGACTGGGGTGCAATGGAAGCATAGTGTGGTTTTGATTTATATTTCCTTTATTCCTCAGGATGTTGAGCATTTATTCATGTATTTATTAGCCATTTATGAAATTTAATAGATATACTTTACACTTTTTAAAAACATTTGAACTTCTAAGCATTGCAAATCCATTTTATTTCAATAGTCACCATTTCATGGTCCTTTTGTATATAGTTAATTGCAGATTGAGTACTGCTTCTAAAAAATTTGTTAATTATTTGCAGTAAATAATCATGTATTCATAAACTATTTTTTCTTTCAGGGTTAGAACCACTCTCTATCCACATTATTTGATTGTCCTTTTTAACATAGTTTTGAGCAGGAGTTTTTAAATTTTATTGCATCATAGAGTCACCTGACTAGCTTAAAAAAGGATTTTGAAAGTTTTTACCGTAATGAATGACAAATGTTTGATGAGGCATAATTAAGTGAAACAGCATACAATGGGGTTGGCTAATCTTGTCAATATTGAATGAATTGAGAAAGGCCCAGGAGAACAGTAAAGCATTCTGGGTGTGTCTGTGAGCCTGTTTCCAAAGATGATTGGCATGCTAGATAGCATGTGAATGTGGGTGGTAACTCCCAACAGGGTAGGGATCAGAACAAAAGTGTTAGAAGAAGTCCTCCAGCACAGCATACTCTCTTTTTAAATTTTATTTTACTTTATTTTGTTTTTATTCAAATGTGCATACAACGTTTGGGTCATTTCTCCCCCCTTCCCCCCTCCCTCTCCCCTCCCATCCCCTTCCTACCAGGCAGAAACTATTTTGCCCTTATCTCTAATTTTGTTGAAGAGAGAGTATAAGCAATAGTAGGAAGGACCAAGGGTTTTTGCTAGTTGAGATAAGGATATATATATCCCTATACAGGGAGTTGACTCACATTGATTTCCTATGCATGTGTGTTACCTTCTAGGTTAATTCTTCTTGATCTAACCTTTTCTCTAGTTCCTGGTCCCCTTCTCCTATTGGCCTCAGTTGCTTTTAAGGTATCTGCTTTAGTTTCTCTGCGTTGAGGGCCACAAATGCTAGCTAATTTTTTAGGTGTCTTACCTATCCTAATATCTCCCTTGTGTGCACTCGCTTTTATCTTGTGATCAAAGTTCAATCCCCTTGTTGTGTTTGCCCTTAATCTAATGTCTGCATATGAGGGAGAACATACAATTTTTGGTCTTTTGGGACAGGCTAACCTCACTCAGAATGATGTTCTCCAATTCCATCCATTTACCAGCGAATGATAACTTTTCATTCTTCTTCATGGCTGCATAAAATTCCATTGTGTATAGATACCACATTTTCTTCATCCATTTGTCAGTAGTGGGGCATCATGGCTGTTTCCATAACTTGGCTATTCTGAATAGTGCTGCAATAAACATGGGTGTGCAGGTGCCTCTGGAGTAAACTGTCACAGTCTTTTGGGTATATCCCCAGGAGTGGTATTGCTGGATCAAATGATAGATCAATGTTTAGCTTTTTAAGTAGCCTCCAAATTTTTTTCCAGAGTTGTTGTACTAGTTTACATTCCTACCAGCAGTGTAAGAGGGTTCCTTTTTCCCTGAATCCTTGCCAACACCTGTTGTTAGTGATGTTGCTAATGATGGCTATTCTAACAGGGGTGAAGTGGAATCTTAGTGTGGTTTTAATTAGCATTTATTTATTGCTAGAGATGGTGAGCATTTTTTCATGTGTTTTTTGGCCATTTGAATTCCTTCTTTTGAGAAATTTCTGTTTAGTTCACTTGCCCATCACAGCATACTCTCTTAACTCTCTCAGCCTCCTGTCAACCATGAGGTGAGCAGCATTGCTCCTCCACACCTTTTGATGTTCTGCTTTGCCATAGACCTGAAAGTCATGGAGCCAATCAACTATGAACTAAATACTCTAAAATGTGAGCCAAAATAAATCTTTCCTCTTGTTAAGTTGTTTCTCTGGGCGTTTGTCACAGTGCTAAAAAGCTAACAAACTAATGTATATGTGTATTGAAACAATACATGGTCTCCATTAACACATAAAATGTTTATGTTTTTATTTTCAGTTGAGAGTAAATTGAATATAAAATTTAAAACAAAATTCCAAATGCTCAGGCTACACCGTATATTACCTTAGTGGGAATTTTTTGAAGTGGCTGCCATGTCAAGAATTGTAAAGGTCCAAAGAGTAGTTTGCAAATGTGTTTACCTGTTAATGCCTTCACCTATTGATAAGTCCTGTCTTACAAAACTTGAAACGTTTACCTTAATTTTATTCAATTTCAAAACTCATCAAACAAATGAGTTAGCTACAAAATAACTAAAAATTCATTAGGAAAAGTTTGCTTAAATTAATAAAAGATACTTCTATATTTTCTTGTTAAATTGAAAAAATATCACATTTTAATTCATTGTTAAATTGCAAAAAACATGTCACATTTTAATTCATTGTTTAATTCATTTAATTTAATGTGTTTAATTTATGTCTTTTTGCCTGGAATAAAATATGGAATTTTGCATTGTAAAATGAATTTTTACCCCATAATTTTGTCAGTCTTAAATTAAAAAGTAAAGATAATCTAAGACACCGGCTTCACTGGTGTCATGCATCCCTTCCTACTGTCATCCTAATTGGTCCTTCCTGTGTGACTGTGGGTTTTGATCAGTCCTGACCTGTTCTGTCCTATCTTCCTTAGTTCAGCTCTTTCTTTGCATCTGCAAGGGCAATTGACTCCATCCTATGAGACTTGGGGATATTTCAAATAATTGGTTGCATGATTTTTTTAAGATTTTTGTCTCTGGGTGATAAAATGGAGGGCAGAGGTATTTTCTTTGAGTTGATGTGTCTGAGTAGGAGCCCTAGATAACTGAAAATGACAACAGCTCTGTTGCTGTTCTAATGGTGTGGATTCAAGCATAACACTAACAAGATGCACAGACAATAGGGAAAAATAGTCACAGAAGAATGCAGAGGTTTACAAATGCTGCTCCAATAGTACTCAGGTCTTGTCATTTCAACATAGGGTTCCCAGAGTGCAGTGTGTCTGCAGAAGCATGCAATGAGTTTACAATGGTTAGGAAACTTAGGGTGTACCACGTGATGATGGTTCTAAAACTGAAAATTCTTAGTAATTCGTTCCCTTAGAAATAGGGCTCAGAAACTAATGACAAGGCAATGCTGACAGGTATAAATTTATCCTGCTAATGAAAAATAGTATTTATATTATATATGTACATATTTACATATTGCTATGGTTTGAGTGTTCCCTTCAGGACTTATCGAAATTTAATTGCCACTATAATAATATTAAAAAGGGAGCTATGTAAGTGCTAGCTAATTCATGAGGACACCACCTTTATGAATGCATGAATGCTGTCACCTGGGGAATGAGTATTAATCACAGGAGCGAGCTTCAAATAAAGTCTGAATTCAAACCGTGCTAACTTGCCCTTCTGTCATAGTATGATACAAGAAGGCCCTCATAAGATGAAGCCCTTTGATCTTGAATTCCCAGCCTCCAAAACTGGGAGCCAAATAAACTATTGTTTATAATTTAGTCTGTGGCATTCTGTTATAGCATCAGAAAACAGAGTATGACATATATATGTATATACATATTTATTTATAATATAAAAATATGCATATATACATCTTCATATGTACATAGAACACCATGGCAAAATGATACTTTTACACTATAGAGTGACAGGAAAGATGTTTATGAGTGGTGCAGGCTCGTAAAAGACATTCCTATGCTAGCCAGCACCTATATGGTTTATATCTGAACCTGCAAGTGCAGTTAACCATTTTATATTGCAATGTGTTGTTCTTCCCATCTTCATTATCAATTACATTCAATTACAAAGATAGCTTTAAAATCAACTTAAGTTTAATTTAAAACTCCATCTTGCTACCTCTCCCCACAGAACACAGCCACACAAAGTAACTGGTGAAATCACACACTGTTTGACATTGACTTATTGCCTTTTTTTACTTCTCTGGAAACAAACTACTCAGCAGTTACATTTTCATTCCTGTCCCAGACAAAGGTTAAAAGAGAAAGTGGATTTTCATGAATGAGGTTTTAATTTGTGGCTATTAGTGTGAGATACAAAATCTGTGTTTCAACTAATGTTCCTCATAGCCATTAATACCATTTTATGTATGGATGAGCAACAAGTGAGTAAATGAATGAATTGAGATGGCCCACTGAGACTGTCTATTCTTTACAATTTTCATTTAAATAATTTAAGAGGTGGTGATGGGAGTCATTTTGATGTTCATCATCAGTTTTTATTCCATAATAATAAAAAATTGGAAATTATGGGTAACTAGCAGAGTTAAACAAGAGATAGTTCCCTCACTCCTTATAAAGTGGTAGCAATAAGTAATACCTAATAATGGCAATAACAGTTGAGAGCCCGATGGAGCTTTAGTGATCTTGTGAGTTGTGTTACTTTTCTCCCTCTCATGTGGTATTATCATTCCCAAAGAATGTTAGCTGAACAATGACATTTTCTCAGTTGTATATAAATTGCTCAGCAAACACAGTCTGAAATGGGTTTCATCTATCTACACAGAATTCATCTTTGAGGTTTCCTGTTTTGAAAACTTGTCCATTATTGAATATGATAGTAGCACTTTTATTAAGTGTTTAATCTTATCCAGATGTAAGTTACTACGATTCATTGCCACTATGTTCCTATGAGACACACACAACCATTATTTCCCCACTTTGCAGAGTATGAAACTGCAGTTTAAAATACTAGAGACTCAAAATCACATAGTAATCACACAGAATAGGGAATGGGATCTGAACTCAGAGGCTTACTCTTAACCAGATATCGGCTTCAGATCTCTCATAAGCAGACATTTTCTCAATTGTGCTTTGTGGAGGGAGCTAGCAATGGATTGAGCTTCTATGGAAAGTAAGTACAAAATATCCACTTACCATCAGCTATTATTCATGAAATATTATGGATACTTATGGCAAGTAATTTCTGTTCTAAAATGCGATAATAAAACTCTTACTCAACTTTGTGTTCTTAGAGCCTCTCATAGTGCCAGTACATAGTAGATGTTTTATAACTGTTTATTAAGCTATTGAGTTTAGATCAATATATCCATTTTCAATTATTGTTTTATTCACCAAATTTTTAACAGGGTTTTTACATGGATCTGATGGTGGACAATGGGCTTAGTGTAATCTTATGAAGAAAAATTACAGTCTCACCTACCAAGGGCAGAGAAAAGGTATTTCATTCTGGATATTTTATAACTTGTCAAATATAATCCCTATCAACTACAGGGGAGAAAGACACTCCCAGTGAGATTTACCGTAGACCGATTTTAACCTCAATTTACCATATTTCTCAGAAGTCACCTGACTCCTTTCAGTTTGTTACAGTTTCTGGAGCATCTGGAGCTAGAAGGGCAAGTGCCCCCCTGAGAACCATTTACTTTGAAAGTTTAAAGATCACTGTGAGTTTACAGATAGTTAGTAGTCCTTTTCTCAGCCAAATACACTTTCTATGACTGCATTTAAAGAACCAGTCCATAGGAGTAGAAAATTTGCAAAAATACTCTGCCACATAATACCCACTTTAGTAAATTCTGGAAATTAGTTAGCAAAAAATCAAGATATAGATTGTGTTAATCTAATTCTAATTTGTCTTTAAAGATGGTTATATACTAAAAGTACATATTTATAGACTCTGTACTCATCCATAACCAGATTTTTGGATTATGGGATTACTTAGTGATACTTCTCACTTATTATTTAGTGATACTCCTTTCTCTGAGAGAGGATAACAGAAACCAGTCATCTTTGGATTAAAACAGTGTAGGAAAATGCAAAGAAACAAAGTGTCATATTTGCAGATCTTTGTAAAAATGCTTAAAAGTTCTCCTTCTGCTTAAATTTGAATGACATCATAAATTCCTTCTCTTACTGCTTTAAGGCTAATTGTCTCGGAGAATTTAGGGCTTCATTTTAGGTTGATATGGTAACCTCAGTACTTCTAGTAATTATTGGTGTCCAGTATCTGAGGCTTCTTTTTACAATCTTCCTATTTGAACTTAATTTTTAAATTTATGAGCAAAATAACATCAGAGGTCTTGAGGATATTGAGCACAAAAGATATAGAATGTTTTCTAATATTTATGATATAAGAAGTGAGAATATTGTTTCTTTTACTTTCCCAGGTTCTTTTTTTAGTCCTGATTAATATTTGTTTTTTCTTCTTTTAGAAACCTGCCAGAAATATGTTTCTGTCTCTTCTGCCCAACTGTACCAAGAAATGCAAAAATGAAAGAAGGAAGGAAGGAAGGAAAGAATGGAAGGAGGGATGGAGGGAAAAGGAAGGGAAGGGATAGAGGAATGGAGGGGGAGAGGAAGGAAGGGAGGACAGAAAAGAGGAAGGAAGGAAGAAAGGAAGCAAGAAAGGAAGGGAGAGAGGGAGGAAGGAAAGGGAGGGAGAAAGAAGGGAGAGAGGGAGGAAGAAAGGAAAAGAAAGAAGGGAGAGAAGGAAGGAAAGGAGGCAGAGAGGGAGGAAAAAAGGAAGGAAGGAAGGAAAGAAAGAACTCTGTATGAGGGGTTAAATACAAACATTTTTAAGGTCATGCCTCTTCAAGATGTGAGATGTCCCCAGAGGATTTTGTCTGTGTCTCAAATGTTCTTCTTGGTTTCTATTCTCTGATTTTTGCTTTTGCTTTTTCTTCTTTAAATTAAGAATTGCATAAGGTTAAGTTAGGGTCAGATGAAATTCTGTGTGCATTTCCCCCACAAGCAGCTCCCAGAAGGTTAAGGTTCGTGGCATATAAACTTCTCTGTGGTGGCTCGCAGTCCACTCTGTACATTGTAATTGCCCCAAGGAGATGGACATCTGATGTCTGTGTCCTGCTGCACCCCAGACACCATGATTTAATTGGCTTTGCATACAGCTGAGGCATTGGTGAGTTTAAAAGCTCCAGAGAGGATTCTAGCATGCAGGCAGGTTGAGGTGCTCTTGGTTTATTTTAAACAAACAATTCTGGTTTCGTGGAGAATAGGCAAATTGTGTCTACCAATGTCAGGTCTGGACATGTACACAAATTCTCCCCACCTATTTTTTAGAACAGCATAAGCTATATCTTTACTAGTCTACTTGTCCCCTTGTTCTCATTACCACCAGGCACCATGACCTCTGATTTGTTCTTAGCAAGCACATCAGACAATGCCTCTCCAGAGGGCACTTGGTCATTTAGAAATTCCAAAGTACCAGCAGTTTTCACTTATTTTCATTTTTATTTGTTTATATTTTTTTGGAGCCAGGGTCTCACGATGTAGTACAGGCTAACTCTAAACTTGTAATCTTCCTTCCTCAGCTTCCCAATATTGGGTTTATAGGTGTGTGTCACCATGCCTAGCACCATATTTCTTTTCAGTACAAAATAGTTTAATAAGATCTAAGCCATGTTCATGCATGGGACTGTACAATTTCCAATATCTAAAAAAATTTACTCCAAGATATATATTTTACCTGACAAAAACTGGACACACAGTGAATATCAACACTGATGCCTAAGGGTGTTTTAAAGTGCTTAGATGTAGTCTGAACTCTTGCCATGTGAACAGATGATGCATTTTTAGTTTGGACTATGAAGAACTGTACTTTAACACTCATGAATGTTGACTCAAACCCTTCATTTATAGCAGCTTCAGGAATTGAGAATCACAGGTACATTTCAACAAATTCCAATGTGCAAAATCTGATCTCAGTAACTGCCACTCTGAAAGACATCTGGCCCAAACCAATAAACAAGCAAACATACTATCCAAACAAAAAAGGAACATGGAGAAAAAGCAAGCTGTGCAAGGAAGCTCTTCCTCTAAATCAGCTGTCCTTGTAGTTTTTTAAAAAATAAATTTGTGTTATAACTGTTCTATATTTGCAGAAAAATTTGAGAGATACTACAAATATACTCCATACACTCACACTTCATTCCATCCATTATCACCATCTTACATTGGTGAGGTATAGTTGTTCCATGTGATGAATCTACATTCATAAGTTATTTTAAAGTAAGGCCCAGGCTTAATCAGATATCCTTAATTTTTAAATAGGATTCCCTTTAATGTTCTATGATTCCATCCAGTCTATCACATTACATTCAGTGGCAACTGAACTTAGGCTCATCTTGGCTGATGTGTTTCTGAATCTTAGTCTTCTGAGTTGTGCTTTTATGATCTTGGCATTATTTTGTGTGTGTCCTCATCATATTTTTATTTTTTAATTTTTTTAAATCACTTATTCACAACTGCATACATTGTTTGGGTCATTTCTCCCCCAGCCACCTTCCCCCACTCTCTCCACCTTACTGTCCTAGCTTTCAGGCAGAACTTGTTCTGCCCTTATCTCTAATTTTGTTGAAAAGAAGACATAAGCATAATAAGAAAGACAAAGCATTTTTGCTAGTTGAGTTAAGGATAGCTATACAGAGAGATTCCTAGCCTTGCTCTCATGTAAAAATATGTTACAACCCAAGTTGATTCATCTCTAACTGATCTTTACACTGGTTCCTGATCCCCTTCTCCTGTTGACCTTTGTCGCTTTAAGGATTCTGTATTAGTTCCTCTGGAGTGGGGACATCAAACGCTTTCATGTTTTGAGTTTACTACCTATCCCCACACCTCCCATATGTGCTCTCCCCTTGTCATGTGACCCAGGTCCAACAACATTGCTGTATTTGGCCTAGATCTAAAGTCCGCAGTGAGGGAGAACATATGATTTTTTGCCTTCTGAGCCTGGCTAACCTTGCTCAGAATGATGTTTTCCAGTGCCATCCATTTACTTGTGAATGATAAGATTTCATTCTTCATAATGGCTGAGTAAAACTCCATTGTGTTTAGATACCACATTTTCTTGATCCATTTGTCAGTAGTGGAGCATCTTGGTGGTTTCCATAACTTAGCTATTGTGAATAGCGCTGCAATAAACATGGGTGTGCAGGTGCCTAAGGGAGTAACCTGTGTTGCATTCCTTTGGGTATATCCCCAGGAGTAGGATTGGATCATATGGGAGATCTATGTTTACATTTTCAAGAAGCCTCCAAATTGTTTTCCAGAGTGGATGCACCAGCTTGCATTCCCACAAGCAGTGTACGAGAGTTCCTTTTTCTCCACATTCAGCCAACACATGTTGTTAGTGGTGTTTTGATGATGGCTATTCTAACAGGTGTGAGGTGGAATCTTGTGTGGTTTGGATTTGCATTTCCTTTATGGCTAGAGATGGTGAAAGTTTTTTCATGTGTTTTTTGGCTACTGAAATTTATTCTTTTGAGAAAGGTCTGTTTAGTTCAGTTGCCCATTTCTTTATTGGTTCATTGATTTTGGAAGAGCTTAGTTTCTTAAGTTCCACGTATAGTCTGGTTATCAGTCCTTTGTCTGATGTGTAGCTGGCAGATATTTTCTCCCACTCTATGGGTGTTCTCTTCAGTTTAGAGACCATTTCTTTTGTTGTGCAGAAGGTTTTTAATTTTATGAAGTCCCATTTGTCCATTCTTTCTCTTAGTTGCTGGGCTCCTGGGGTTCTATTGAGGAAGTCCTTGCCTATACCTATTAATTCCAGAGTGTTTCCTGCTCCTTCTTGTACTAACTTCAGAGTTTCAGGTCTGATAGTAAGGTCCTTGATCCATTTTGAGTTGATACTTGTACAGGGTGATAAACATGGATCTAGTTTCAGTTTCTTGCAGATGGATAACCACTTTTCCCAAGAACATTTGTTGAAGAGGCTGTCTTTTTTACATTGTATATTTTTGGCACCTTTGTCAAAAAAAAGGTGAGTACAGTTGTATGGATTTATATCTGGGTTTTTATTGTGTTCCACTGGTCTTCTTGTCTGTTGTGCCAGTACCATGCTGTTTTTATTGCTATTGCTTTGTAATATAGTTTGAAGTCGGGTATTGTGATTCCTCCAGCATTACTCTTTTTGCTGAGTATTGTCTTGGCTATTTGTGGTCTCCTGTGTTTCCAAATGAACTTCAGGATAGATTTTTCAATCTCTGTGATAAAAATCATTGGGATTTTGATGGGAATTGCATTAAACATGTAGATTACTTTTGGTAGTATAGCCATTTTTACTATGCTCATTCTACCAATCCATGAGCATGGGAGATCTTTCCACCTTCTGTAGTCTTCCTCAATCTCTTTCTTCAGTGGTTTGTAATTCTCCTTGTACTTTGTTAAGTTCACTCCTAGGTATTTGATTTTTTTTTGAGGCTATTGTGAATAGAATTGTTTCCATGTATTCCTTCTTGGTTTGTTCATCGTTGGTGTATAGAAAAGCTACTGAGTTTTGTAAGTTGATTTTGTATCCTGCCACCTTGCTATAGCTGTTTATGGTGTCTAGGAGTTTTTAGGTAGAATTTTTTGGGTCTTTAAGGTATAGGATCATATATCTCAAATAGGGATATTTTGACAGTTTCCTTACTTATTTGTATTCCTTTAATTTCTTCTTGCCTAAATGCTCTGGCTAGGATTCCAAGACTATGTTGAATAGGAATGGGGATAGTGGGCACCCTTGTCTTCTTCCTGATTTTAAGGGAAATGTTTTCCATTTTTCACCATTAAGTATGATGTTGGCTGTAGGTTTGTCATATATAGCCTTTACAATGTTGAGGTACGTTCTTTCTATTCCTAGTTTTCTTAGAGCTTTTATCATGAAGTGGTGTTGGATCTTGTTGAAGGCTTTTTCTGCATCTACTGAGATGATCAAGTAGTTTTTGTCTTTGCTTCGATAATGTATTGTATTATATTTATAGACTTGCATATGTTGAACCACCCTTGCATCCCTAGGATGAGGCTGACTTGCTCATGGTGAATGATCTTTCTGATGTGTTGTTGGATTCGTTTTGCCATTATTTTACTGAGGATTTTTGCATCAATGTTCATTAAGGAGATTGGCCTATAGTTCTCCTTTTTGTAGTTGTCTTTGTCTGGTTTTGGGCTGAGAGTAATATTGGCTTCATAAAATAAGTTAAGTAGTATTCCTTCCTTTTCTATTTCATGAAACAATTTAAAGAGGGTTGGTATTAATTCTTCTTCAAAGGTCTGATAGAATTCAGCAGTGAATCTATCAGGTCCCGAACTTTTCTTTTTTTGGGAGACTCTTAATTACTGCTTCAATTTCATTTTGTGTTATAAATCTATTCAGATGATTAATAGCTTCTTGGTTCAGTTTTGGATGGTCCTAAGTATCTAGAAATCTATCCATTTCTTTAAGATTTTCAAATTTATTAGAATATAGGTTCTCAAAGTAGTCTCTGATGATTTCCTGGATTTCTGTGGTGTTTGTTTTACCTCCCATTTTGCATTTCTTATTTTACTGTTTTGGGTTTTTTCTCTCCACATTTTACTCAGGTTTGCCAGGAGTCTGTCAATCTTACTTATTTTTTTCAAAGAACCAGCTTTTTGTTTCATTGATTCTTTGTATGTTTTTTTTGTTGTTGTTGTTTCTATTTCATTGATTTCAGCCCTTATTTTTGTTATTTCTCTCCTTCTGCTTCTTTTGGGATGTGCTTGGTTTTGTTTTTGTAGGAGTTTGAGATGTAGCATTAGGTCATTGATTTGAGATCATTCTGTCCATTTAATAGATGCACTCATGGTTATAAACTTTCCTCTTAGTACTGCCTTTGCTGTGTCCCATAGATTCCAGTAGGTCATGTTTTCATTTTCATTAACTTTCAGGAAACTTTTACTTTCCTCTTTTATTTCATCAATGTCCCATTGATCATTCAGCAATGTGTTGTTCAGCTTCCAATTGTTTGGATGTTTTTTACTTTTGATTTTGTTGTCAATTTCTAGTTTTAATGCATTATCATCAGACAGAATGCATGGGATTATTTCTATTTTCTTATATTTGCTTTGTGTCTTAAGATATGATCAGTTTTGGAGAAGGTTCTATGGGATGCTGAGAAGATTACATATTGTGCAGAAGTTAGATGAAATAGTCTATAGACATCAGCTAGGTCCATTTGGTTTATGCTGTGATTTAGATCTAGATCTAGGATTTCTTTATTGATTTTTTTGTTTGGATGGCCTATCTATTGGTGATTAGGGGGGGTATTAAAGCCTTCCACTACCACTGTGTTGGAGTCTATACTTGCTTTTAGGTCTTTCAGAGTATGTTTGATAAAATTGGGTGCACTGATGTTGGGTGCATATAGGTTGATAATTGTTATTTTCTTTTGGTGTCTTTCCCCTTTTATTAGTATGGAATGTCCTTCTTTATCTTGTTTGATCAATGTAGGTATGAAGTGTATTTTGTCCGAGATAAGTATTGCTACTCCTGCCTGTTTTTCGGGGGCCATTGGCTTGGTAAATCTTCTTACAGCCTTTCACCCTCAGCCAGGGCTTGTTTCTGTCAATGAGATGGGTCTCCTGTAGGCAGCAGATTGTTGGATCTTCCTTTTTAATCCAGTTTGCCAAGTGGTGTCTTTTGATGGGGGAATTAATTCTGTTAATATTCAGTGTTAGTATTGATAGGTATGTGGTGATTCCTGCCATTTAGTTGTCTTTGTTGCTTAAGGGTTTGATTGTGTAGCTGAATCAATGTTACTCTTTACACTCTTGCCTTTTCTTCTTCTGTGGTTTGGTACTTACTGCCCTTTCATGGTTTTGTTTGCTTACACTTTCTGTTTGCAGAATTCCTTGAAGAATCTTTTGTAATGGTGGCTTGGTGGTCATATATTGTTTTAGTTTCTGCTTATCATGGAAGACTTTTATTGCTCCATCTATTTTGAATGATAGTTTTGCTGGATAGAGTATCCTAGGGTTGAAGTTATTTTCATTCAGTGCCTGGAAGACCTCACTCCATGATCTTCTTGCTTTGATGGTTTTCATTGAGAAATCTGCTGTGATTTTCATGGGTTTATCTTTGTATGTCATTTGTTTTTTCTCTCTTACACAGCCTTCAATATTCTTTCTCTATTCTCTGTGCTTATTCTTTTAATGATAATATGTCATGTAGTTGTTCTATTCTGGTCAAGTTTGTTTGGTGTTCTGGAGGCTTCCTGTGCCCGAGTGGGCATAGTTTTCTCCAGATTTGGGAAATTTTCTGTTATTATTTTGTTGAATATATTACAAATTCCTTTTGCTTGCACCTCTCCTCCTTATTCAATGCCCATGATTCTCAGGTTTGGTCTTTTGATGGAGTCAGTGAGTTCTTGCATATTCCTTTCACTGGACTTGAGTGGTCTGACCACTAGTTCTTCAGCTTTTCCTTTAATTACCATTTCATCTTCAAGTTCTGAGATTTTGTCTTCAGCTTGTTCTAGTCTGCTGGAGTGGCCTTCCTTTTTTTTTTTTTTTTTGTATATCTGTTTCATTCTTTTTTCCGAGGTTTTCCATATCATGGGTCACTTCCTTTTTAATACTGTCAATTTTAAACCTTAATTCATTTATCTCTCTATTTATTGTGTTTTCTGTTTCACTTTGGTGTTTATTTAGGTCTCCTATGATTTTATTTATTTGTTTTTGTGTTTTCTCATATTCTTCATTTTTGTTGTCTTGGAATTTCTTGAGTACCTCCTATACATTTTGGTTGACCATGTCTACTAACATCTCTATGAAATTCTCAATGATTACTTACAGAATTTCTTCTTTCAGGATGTTCTTTTGTGCTTCATTGAGTTCCTTGGTATAGTTTATCTTTGTTGTGTTTGAGTATGGATCAGGATATCTGTTTTCTACATTTCCCTCTGAATCCTGTATTAATATATTTTTTGGGCGAGAGTGGTTTCCATCCATTTTTCATCTTCCCATCATTCCATTTGGTACTGTTTCTGTCCCTGCTCTATGTGTAATTTAGTATTAGCTAACTTGCAATATTAAACCTAACACAACCAAGATAGAAGGAGAAAAAAGAAAAAGGAAGGAGAAAAAAAGGAGAACCAAGGAAATCAACAGGGAGAGATGGTAGACAATCAAACAGCGAAGACAAACAAACACTTAAAGAAAAGAAAAAAAATAATCCCCTGTTTGGAAACAGTAGAATTTCAGTCTTGGTTGTTCTGGTGTTACTCCTTTAGCATCCAGTCCTGTTTGTCTGTGTCTCCTAGGCAGGTTTGGAGCTGGTGTCTGATGGTGCTGGAGCCATTCTATGGTGGGTGGCAGCTGGTGTGCTGGCAGGCTGGTATGCGGGTTGTGGCTTGGTGGGTGACAGCCTGGTGGGCTGGTGGGTGGCTGCCACTGTGTCAGCAGGCTGGAGGATGGGCAGGTGGTGGTGGCGTGGGGATGGTGGCCTGCCTGTTCTTTCAGTGTATCATAATATGGATAAGCCTTTCACAGGCTAAGGGCTCAGCATGACGAATTTTCAGCTCTCCCTGCTGCTTCACCTCAGCCAAGCATGTCTCCAGTGTCTCAGCAAGGTCTCTGATTCCCGGAGCTCATGCAGTCTCCATCTGTGTCCCAGTTGCCATTTTGGATTGATCAACCTTGGCATCTTTGAGTTCTGTTTTGGATTATCGTAGAAAGTGCCTTGTTGGGATTTGTCTGATGATTTTCTTATTTTTTAAAATAAGGTTACATTTTCTTCTGAGGAAGACCATAGATACAAAGAGCCATTATTGTCACATAATATCATGTATATATGCTGTCAACATGACTTATCACTGTTGATGTTAAGTTTGATCATCTGGCTGAGGAGGATTTCTTCTCTGTAAAATTACTTTCTTTCCCCCTGTCCCTACTGTACTCTTTGAAAGGAGTTTCTATGTACATCCCACACATAAGGAGTAGAGAGTTACATTATCTCTTCTTATTTCATTTAAAATTTTTTGAGTTAGTGTACATTAATTATATGAAAGGATTTCATTGTGAAAATTCTATATAGATGTACCTGGAACAAATTCACCTCTTCTATTTTATTTCCATGCCCCTTTTCTCCCCACCATTTCAAATAGTGTTTGGGGAGTTTCATTATCCTGGCTTCATATAAATATATATGAATATATATGAATATAAATATATACTTAGATCTTCTTCACCCCTCAGTTTTCCTACACATTAGTTGGGATTCTTTTCAATGGAAGTTTGTTTTTTTTCCCTTCATTTACTCATATAATAATTTATTAATACCAGTAATGGATATTTGTTTTATGCTTTGAGCTATCATCCACTTTATAAATTTTCTTGCTCATGTTGATCTGAGTTTGACTTCTGGAAGCCCTTTCAGTTTTTTTCCTATGTCCTTTTGATGTACCTCCTCATTTTTTATTTTATGTATCTCCTCATTTTTGTGTGTGCATGTTTAAGAAGTGCTTGCTTTTTGACACTAGAAGATGATTCAGATTCATATTGTTTATTTTCTGCTTCATTCTCTAAGGAAACCTGATCCTTTTAACCAGATAATGGAATTAGAAAGCCAAGGTCTGGATTTTAGGTTTGTTCATTGTTCCTGGAGTACAGCTACTTCTATAGCTCTAAGCTGACTGAGCAAGAGAGTATATGTGCATATAGTATCACATGTATATGCATCTGTCTATCAGCTATCATCTATCATTTACCTATTATCTATCTATTATCTATCTATCATCTATCTATCTATCTACCTATGTATGTATGTATGTATGCATGTACATATGTATCTATCATCTATCTTCATGGACAACCATTTATATCTATATTACAATATAAACATGAGTTTACACTGATGTTTCCAATTCTAATCCAGTTTATCATATGGGACATTCTAGACTGTTGCTTTTGTTTAATTGCAACAATCAATTCCAACAGTGAGAAATCTTGTTCCACCGCTCTACCAAATAGCTTATATTGTTTAATGTGTATTTTCCTTTGTCTTCCATCTTTCATTTTATAGTCAAAACTGCATTCTCAATTTTCCAGAATTACCTAGTTAGCACAGTCCCTTCCAGAATTCTACTTAGTGAGATTAAGACATACATGTGTAACACAGCGAGAGCTTTTATCATAGCTCACATTCTGTCTTGGAATCTCCCATACTCCTTAATGTACTTTAGGAAATAATAGTATGTATATGCCATTGTTCACTATATATTCATTTATGGAAGATCTCTCAGATATTTCCAATATTTAGTGATTACAAATAAAATTGCTAGAAGCATTCTCATTCAGGATTTAAAATTAGCTGTATAGATACCTAGGAATACAATTTCTGGATTGTATAGGAAACCCATGGTTAACTTTGTAAAAAACTGCAAAACTGTCTTCTAACATAACTATACTATATTGTGTTTCTGCCAGCAAGCAATCAGTGATAGTTCTTATATCATGTACAGTCACACATCACTTAACAATGGAGACACATGGGAAATCTGTCTGTGGGAGATTTCATAGTTGTGCAAACATCATAGATGACTTACACAAATAGAAGACATATGAGGCTGCTGCTTGAGTAATAGGTCATACCATTTTAAAGTAAGCTTATTTATTAAACAGGAATATTCTGTAAAATAATGATAAAAGGTGTGATATAGTAAATGCACAGGTCAGATAGAGTCATTTATTATCATTATCAGGTATCATGTCCTGCACATAATTGTATGTGCTATACTTTCTATAGCTGGCAACATAACAGCATGTTCATTTACATCAGCACCACCACAAGCACATGAGTAGTGCATTACCACCACTGTGATAGCTGTACTTTCACTAAGTGATAATTTTTCAGTTCCCTTGCAACCTTATGGGACAACTGTAATATATGTGATATGTTATGGGCTAAAATATTATATGAGACATGACTGTATCAGAACATGTATTTAAAATTTTATTTTTAAGCATTGCAAGAGTGGAGAAGAGAAATAATATGTGCTGATAAGAAAATCACAATAAATTCTCAGGAAATGATTGGGAATTGAGGACATTGGAAACTCTATCTAAAAATTATAGGTGTTTATATACAGATCTGAATGCTTTATTTCATTGAAACAAGCATAGCAACCTTATAATTTATTAGTATTTTGTAATGAGTCAAGTTCAAGTATTTGACAGTTTCACCATTTGGGGATAACCCCTATTATTTTAATTTTCTTCCTAGATATTTTCCACTGTGTGCATAGAAAGAACATAAATAGAGATTTTTTTTTTTTTAGTTTTGGAGGGTTCAAGTCTAAATACCTTAGCAATATTTAAAGATAACTAGCATATTTCTTTTATTAAATATATCCATTTAAACATACATTGATAGTAAAATTTTCTTTGTCATCATTATCATTTAGATTATTATTTTAACATTTTAATTTTTATCAAAGACCTAAGACCTAATGACAAACTTCTATCATTTTTCCTTTTATTTTATTCACAACTTTGGTAAATTTTTTTAGTAATTGTTAGATGGTAACTTTTCTCTATGAGATGAGAAAAGACTCAGAATATATTAATTAAAATGTGCAATAATGTATTATTACATATAATGGCTTAATAATAATATGAATTGCTTAATAAAAGTTAAACTTCTATTTGTTTAAATCGTCATTGTTTGTACCTTTTAGACAGAACTGGGGCTTGGATTTAGAGCCTTGTGCTTGCTATATCAGTGCTCTATCACTTGTGCAATACCCAGTCCTTTCTATGCTTCAGTCATTATTCTCATAGGGTTTCCTGATTTCTGCCTAGGGCCAGACTTGGACTGCGATCTTCCCACCTATGCATTTTGTGTAGCTGGAATTATAGGCATGAGTCATCACACCTGGCCCCATTTATAAATTTTTTTGAGCATCACCTTATCTTTCTATCTTGTAGGTAGACTATTTAACTATATTGTACAAAACAAAACAATTTGGATTAGTTCAGCATTTGCATTCATGAATATGGCTATGTCCAACTATAGATGTTGACAATAGAATGTACAGATGACAAGGTTAAATTGTTGCTGATTTACACATATGTAAGATTCATAATGGTGTGAATCTCTATCAGTACTCTTCTCCAGCATACTCTAGGCATTTAAAACAGAACTTCACCTTACTGATTTTTTAATAAATATTAACTGAATGAATAAATTAGTAAACAGTTCTGCAATTTTCTCCATGGAATGCTGTTAATTGATTTTTTCTCATTACAAATAGTAAAAAAAAGCTATTTAGAGTGTAAGCTAAAAGAGGATTTTTTCATTGAATAAATAAAAAGTATTCCACAGAAAAAGAAATGACTGTTTATCATTCAAACTCTTATTCATTACTTTGCTTATTTAAACTCATTCATTTATACATAACTTACTACTGTTTAAATTTATTATTAGAGCTGGATATGTTGGTGCATGTCTATAATCACAGCTGCACAGGAGGCTGTAGCTAGGATGATCAGGGTCTGAGACAACGTGGGCAAAAAGTATGATACCCTATCCAGAATAAATTGAAGGAAAAAGGCTGGGGGCAAGGTTCAGGCGGTAGAGCGCTGCATCACAAGCATGAGGTGCTCAGTTCAAGCCCAGTATGCCAAATGATTATTGCTGCATACCAGGGATTGTGCTTATGGTAGTTCCTCCCTTATCACAGGGATACGTTCCAGGACTCCTAGTGGATACCTAAAATAGCAGATATAAAATCCTATATATTCTGTGTTTCCTCCCATTCATGTAAAATTCAGGTAAAATTTAAAATATAAATTGGGAACAAAAAAGTTACCAATAAGTATAAAAATAAACTATTACAACAATATTCTAAAATAAAAGTATTTGAAAGTGATGCTATACTTTTAAATTTTTATTTTACCATTTTTACGTTCACTTACATGTGTATAGATAACTTGGGGCACTTCCCTCCCTCTCCGGGGAAGATCCTGTCCTGTCCTCTTGTGCTCTGATTTTGTTGAAGAGAAAACATAAGCAATAATAAGAAAAGAATAGCATTTTTGCTGGTTTGAGATAAAGATAGCTATACAGAGAGATTCCTAGTTGCTCCCATGCTCATGTGTATTACAACCCACATTGCTTCATCTCTACCAGACCTCTTCACTGCTTCCTGGTTCTCTTCCCATAGTGGCCTCTGCCAGTTAAAGATTACTATATTCACTCCTCTACAGTGAGCACACCAACCACATTCAAGTTTTAGGTTTCCTTCTCTTTCCCTATTCCTCCCGTGTGTGTTCTTCCTTTAGTGTATGACCCATGTCCAATAATATTACTGCATTTGTTTCAGGTCTATAATCTGCATATGAGGGAGAACATGTGAATTTTGGCCTTCTGAGCCTGACTAACTTCGCTTAAGATGATGTTCTCCAGTTTTATCCATTTACCAGCGAATGACAAGATTTCAGTCTTCTTTGTGGCTGAGTAAAATTCCATTGTGTACAAATACCACATTTTCTGATCCATTCATCAGTAGTGGGGCATCTTGGCTGTTTGCATATCTTAGCTATTGTGAATACTGCTGCAATAAATATGGCTGTGCAGGTATCTTTGTTATGACCTGAGTTGCATTCCTTCAGGTATATCCCTAGGAGTGGTATTGTTGGGTCATATGGCAGGTCTATGTTTAGTTTTTTAAGAAGCCTCTATATTGTTTTCCAAAGTGGTTTTACTAGCTTACATTTGCACCAGCAGTATATAAGGGTTTTTTTTTTCCCCACATCCTTGCCAACATTTGTTATTGTTGGTGTTCTTGATGGTAAAAATTCTAACATGTATAAGGTGGAATCTTAGTGTGTTTTTGATTTGCATTTCCTTTTATGGCCAGGGATGGTGAGCATTTTTTCATGTGTTTTTTGGCCATTTGGATTTCTTCCTTTGAAAAAGTCCTGTTTAGTTCAGTTGCCACTTCTTTATTGGTCCATTGATTTTTATGGAGTTTAGTTTTTTAAGCTCCTTCTTTATCTTGATACACTGTTTATCTCAATACACTGTTTTTGCCCCCACCTAAGCAAATCCTTTAACTGTAAGACTTAATGATTTCAGTGCATAATTTCATCCACATATAGCAATTGTATAAATATTTATTGTGGGTAAGCAATAAGATCAACAGTATTGAAGGTGATTATTGCTAACTAAAGATCAACAGTATTGAAGGTGATTATTACTAACTATAAGTTAGTTAGAAACAAAAGGCCAAGGGTCATTTGAAAAAAGTTTCAGTTCAATCCATAGCCATGGTTTTATAAAATCTTCACTGATAAAAGCTTTACTCTTTTTCTTCATAGTCTGCTTACAATTCACTTCAGTTTAGTAAAAAGATACTAAGAGTTGCTTTTCAACTCTTGGTTAGAAGTGAGCTATCCTGCCTCTGGGTACAGAGTATCTCACCTCTGAGCCTGCATTAAGGTGCCCTGCCTGCTAATGCTATCACCTGGCTGTCCTGAGCCATTTAATGACTTTTAAGCTACATTGCAGTCTTTGTTGGATACAGTATTATTAGATGTGTTGTTTCAGTTTCACTTTCAATTTTTATTTTGCCACGCTATTTTTTTCAAGAATTGTCCAGTCCAAGGGAATTAAATTGCCATACATATTATATATATTATAAAAAGATGTATAATGTTAGGAAGTAAAATTCACAAGCATTACAAGTATTGTTCTATGAGTTGTGACAAATAAATGCACTCATGTCAACATCATGCCAAATCAAGACTGAGACTATTACTTTATAGTTCATCCTACCATGGAGAACTACAATTCTAATTTCTGTTATCTATTAGTTGTACTTATTTTTGAAATTCATAAAAGTGGAATCATACATTATACAAATTTGTGTAATTTATTTTATTCAGCAAAGCAGCATGTATTTGTAGCCAGTATTTGCTTTTTATACTAATGAACAAAATTCCATTTGAAGGCTTCACCATTCTTCTGTTGAGAAGTCCTTTGCAGTTTGGGGCTATCAACAGGCTGGTATATACATTCTTGGACAAGATATTTTTAGAGCTATGCTTTCATTCCTTTTGAATGAACTCCTACAAATAAAAATGCTGCATTACACTATGTGTTTAACTTGATACAAACTTACCAAAGAGTTTTCTAGAATAGTGGAAGCATTTACACTCTTATAATTAATGTATCAGAGCTTTTGTTGCTGTATATCCTTGCTGACATTTGGTATTGTCTGCCTGTTTGAGTTTTTAAATTTCCACTTTCCTATAAAGGTATCACATTATAATTTTCATTTATATTTATCTGATGGTTAGGGTTGAGTAGTTTTTCATGTGCATACTGGACATTCATATGACATTATTTGTTGCTTTAATTGGGTTGTTTTATTTTCATATTTATTGAGTTATGAATAAAAATCTTTTCAGACACTTCTATGGAAAAATATTCTAGTGATTTGCCTATTTATTTTCATAACAGTGGCTTTTGATGAGCAGAAATTTAAAATTCTAGTGATTTCTAGCTATTTGATTTTGTTTAGTTCTTTATGTAACTTGCATAAAAATAAAACAAATATTTTCCTTACACAAACACCTAAAAGTATTTTCTGATGTCTTTTGGCAGAAGCTATATAAAAATGGACTTATAGTTAGAGCTAAAATTACCCTTAATTAAAGTGAATGTATGATATTAGAAAGGAAATCAGATCCATTTTATCCCATGTCGCTATCTAGTTGTTTCAGAACTTTTATATTTTGTCAATTGAATACAGCACCACTCTTTTCCTTATTGTACTTTGCTTGTGTATTTGTTAAAATTCAGTTCACTTACATATGGATCTACTTCTGGATTCCCTTTATTTTTATTGATCTATTTCTTTTTCTTTTGTCCAACATTATACTTTGTTTCTTTTCTTCTTTTTTTTTTTTTGTGATGGGGATTAGATGCTGGGCCTCATAAATGCAAGGGAAGTTCTCTACCAATGAAATACAGCCCTAGTCTTCACACTTCCCTGATTCTATAACTATATGGCAATCTTGAAAACAGGCAGGAGATGCCTTCCAAATTTGTTTTTCTTTTGTGGTTGTTTTAGCTATGCTAAGTCTTTTGCATTCCCATTTTAATTTAGCAATAGCCTGCCATCTTATACCAAAAATCATCCTGGTCTTTTGTTTGGGATAACATTGAATCAATACTTCAATATGAAAAACAAAACCAAACAAAAATGGCTAACACTTCATTACTATTGAGTTCTCAAAAACATGAGCAGGGTATTATATTATTTACATTAATTTTAGTCTTTATTAATTTCTTTCAACAATTCATTTTTAGTTTTTGGGTAGATGTTTTTAGTTTTCAGGGTAAATGTCTTACACACCTGGTATTAAATTTATCCCTAAATATGTGATATTTTTGATACTATTATAAAAGGCATTTTATGCCACTTTTATTCATGAATATTTTACATTCAATAAAATACACACATTAAAGTATACTTCAGTAAGTTTTGACAAAGTTATGTATCACAAAATCATAAAAAATGATATAGAATATTTTCATTTCCCAAAATATTTTCTTGTATCTTCTTGCAGTCAACACTGAAACTTCTAGCTCTAGGGAACCTCTCATGTAATTTCTGACACTTCAGATTAAGTTTTTCCTTCTTTAGTTTCATATAAATGAACTCTTTCAACTCATAATCCTTTAGGTCTGGCTTACTTTCCTTAGCATAATGTCTTGAGGTTTCTACCTGTTGTAGGCATTGGCAGTTTACTTCTTTTCATTGCTGAGAAGTACACCATTATAGAAAGCACATTATTATTCATTCACTTTTTGTTGTTCACCTGAATGTTTTTGGCTATTAATGGGTTATTGACTATGGACATTCACAGACAAGATTGTGCATGTTTTTGTGTGTTCATTTTGTTTGTCTGTATCTAGGAGTAGAATAGCTATATCATAGGGTGAATGAAGGTTTAACTACCAAGCATGTAAGATAGTTATTTCATTTCAAATTCTTACCTGAAATATGTGACACTGTTTCTCTACATCTTCTTCTTGATATTTTCAGGTTTTTTAAACCTAGTCTTCCTTATGATTTAAAATTTAGTTATTTAATGATGCTGAATATCAATTGATATGCTTACTTTATTATATGTCTTCTTTTTTGTCTTTCCAAATACTAATCTTATTTCTTGGATTGTTTATTGCTTAATATTGAGATGCAAACTCTTTATATATTTTGAGTATAAATATTTTGTCAATGCATATATTATAAATAGTTATTGTAAATGTCACATAAAATTATTGTATTGTGAACATGTGTTGCAAATGTAACTCATTCACACGTATTGGCAAATATTGTTTGATTCCAATAATCATCTAGTCCAAGTGTAAATGTACATGTGAGTGTGAGCCACTGTTTTTAAATAGTGATAGTGAAACTGCCAAAATGTAAGGAATAATATTGGTGAAGTTTGTAGGCAATCCCACCCTGTCATCCATCTAAGATTGTCCTTCACAATTTCATGGGCTTTCTTTCGATATCCATTATAATAAATTTAAATGTTCTGTGTCATCAATTTACCTCTATACACAAATAAATCAGAAAAAGATTCATCTCAGAAAAGTTGGAGAATCCCATACCCAGACTGATGCTTAAAGTTGGTTCTTTAGGTAATGCAGACTTAGTGAAGTTTCCCAACATGTTGGCTTCAAGATAATAGTAATATATTTTACTGTATTTTAATTTAAAAATAATTCTTTTGCTAAGGATTATTTAATCAAACATTTTGTTTGGTAAAAATAAGCATATGTTTTATGCATATTTGGAAGAATGTCTATGCATTTTTATAAGTGTGGAATATCAAAATTTTGAACAATAATGACAACAAAAACAAATGAAAAGGAACGATGTCTTCACTCTGCCCTAAGATACCTTACTCCAGCTTACTATTAATTAACATAATTGCTGTCAGTTATGGTCATCCATGCACGTAGATGCATATACTTTCATGCTCATCTGGTAACAGTCTTAATGTTCATTAAGATACAATAAGAAACCTTAATGCCTTGCTGGAATTCAGATTCCCCATCTATGATAGCTTCTTCATTTTCCAGTTTGCAAAATTATCAAAAGAAAACTCAATTAGACAGAACTTGGCTTGTTTTCTAAATGAATATTTCTCATAATTCTTTTTCTCCAAATTAACATAATATTGTTTTACAATTTGTTCACAAAATGCCTTGTGAACAAATCTTAGACAAATAGTGACTTTTCCACTTTCCAATTTATTCAGCTTTGTTACCCATCTCCTTGAGTTTACCTATAATCTTTCAATAATAGAAAGGGTAGAAGTGAAAAAGTGTCTTCTCTCATGAGCCTATCCTTAGTTAAGATTAATGTTTTGTTTTCTCTTGGTTGCTATTCAATTTTTTCAATACATGTCAATATCATTATATGTATATTTTTCAAATGTATTTCTGACACAATTTTTATTAACCTTATTCTCACTCATTTTGTGATGTTTATTTTTAATAAGGGTGGTTTATATTTATTATATTTTCTAATTGTTTATTTCTGACATGTAAGTGGATTACTGGTTGCATATTTAATGCATATTTGGCTTTTGTTGAAGTTTAATTGTGTATCAATTTTTTAGATTAACTTTGATTAGTGTCTTGTACATAGCAAGCAGTTGGATTTAATTTTTAAGCCAATGTGTAAGGCTTCATCTTTTAATGACAGTGCTTATGGTACTTACAAGCATGACTTTCCCTGACATCCTCCCTTCCTCCCTCCCTCCCTCCTTCCCTCCTTCCTTCCATTACCACATGTGAATTATTAATTTTAACTGATTGTTAGAGCTATTCTATTAAATCTGATCAAACATAGGTGAATCTTAGAACTCTTTGGCCTGTATTTGTTTTCTGAGTCAGATTGAGGGCTGAACATCTTGAATTCTTTACATCTATCTGGAGTTTGGTGGAAGGATGCAGGACAGGGGCTGTAAAGAGCTTAGAATGTTGGAGTATAATCTCCTGTAAAACATGTTCCTGCTCTCTATTATGTGCCATTTGTTAAATGTCCTGTGAGCCCAGGATTTGCTCTCTCTTGTTCAGAGAGACATAATAATACTGACAACTTTTAGCTGTGGGACTTTTTCATTTCAATATGCAGTCATTCAGCTTCACTTCTTTTAGATATGTTTATCTACTACATTTCAACAATCTTTCTCTAAGAATTGCTTCTTGTTCACTTTCTGAAGAAAATAAACAGTGCACAATGACTTCAGAGAAAAATGAAGGCATTAAGTAGAATCAGAACTTAAGCAACATAGCTATGAGCCAAGGAATGCCAGCAGCCACGGAAGCTGCAAGACAAAGAAAGCACATTCTCCTTAGAGCTCCAGAGGGAGTGTGGCACTGCTGATCCCTTGATGTCAGCCTGGTGATATTTGATTCAGACTGCTGAACTTCAAAACTGTGAGAGAAGCAAGTTTTAACTGCGAGAGAAGCAGGTTGTTTTAAGAGGTCAACCTGTAGTATTTTGCTACAGCAGTCATGTGAAATTAAGACAGAATTTTTTCACTACCTATAGGCTATGGGAATTTAGTATGATTTAAGTCTTTCAGGTGAGCTGCTATTCTCAGCTCCATTGTAAAACTTTGCTGTTTCTCATTCTTTCTTTTTTTTTTAGCTTTTATTTTTTGAGACATTGTCTCACTAGGTATCTCAGGCCACCCTAGAATTTGCTTTGTATCCCAAGCGGATCTTGGGCTCACAAGCCTTCTGCCTCAACCTGTTTGCCTCTTGAGATTTTTTTAACCTATGTTTCTTTTCTTATTAGATTGTTTTATATTATTTGTACAGATGACTTTATTTTCTCATTTTTCATAATATTCTAGGAGTATCAGTTTACAATGCTATTTAATTATGAAATATTAACATTGACACCTGGATTTATTTTTATACTAAGTCAACTCCCTGAACTTTGGGTATTTCTTTTACAGAGATTTTATTCAGTTGGTCAAATAATTATTGACAGGAAGGAATGAGATAGATTTGGAACTTTCTAAGAACAAGTACAATTCTGGGGGAGAAAAAAAGGAACATGAAGTGTGTAGATTGCCATTACTGGTAGATTCCACAACATATATAATTTGTATGACATAATTCTGTAGACTACAAGTTGGATGTTTCCTTTATTTGTAATCATAATCAGCATCGACTGCTGGCTAGATTCTATATTCTGGCATCTAAAGTATGAGAAATTAGTTTTAGAAAGCCAGAACTGCATGTAACAATAGCAGAAATATTTTAGAAACAATTTATCTTTCAGACACCATCTCACAGTGTTATCCAATTATTTAATTTTGTTGCAGGAAGAATGTCGGACCAGCGAGAACAAGACTCAAACCCAGGTGGTTGGAGGAAAGAAAGATTTATTATGCTAGCGGGCCAACACCCTGGATCTCTCCAAAAATGGCACTGGCCCCACAGCTCAAGTCTGTGGGGTTTTTATGCCCCAGAATGTGGAAGCAAGCAAGCAAGCAGGAAGAACAAAAGCAAATATGGCAGTTAGCCTCTCACTAAGAGGTTACAACATATCATACTAGCACAAGGTTACAATTTATCACACTACCTCAAGGTTACAGAATACCACACTAACACATCTATGAAACTGGGGCCCCGCTGGGAAGGGAGCTTGCCTTCAGATCTTTCCTCTGGGTTTCTTTATTATTCCTTCCTCTTACTCTTCATAATCCCTGATGACCATTTCAAGGGAGTCATCTATGGGCAGTCTTTGATATTGCCTCACTAACTGCAATCTAATGGTGTTCATCTGGTTGTGAATGAACCTGGTGAGGAGGTTTATCACACAAGGCCCTAAGAGTAATAGCATAAGGAGCATAGTAAATGGGCCCACCAGGGGGGCTACCCATGGGGCCCATCTCTTCCATCCTGTATTCCAAAATGTTTCCTTATTTTTTTCCCTTGCCTTGATCCTCTCTAGTAATTGGCATGCATTTTCTCTCACTATCCCTGACTGGTTTGCATAGAAAAAACATTCTTCCCCTAAAAACATGCAAATTCCTCCTTTTTCCACAGTAATGAGGTCTAAGTCTCTGTGGTTCTGTAAGATTATGGCTGCCAGTGAGTCCAACTGATTCTGTAGGATGATGATGCTCTGTTGTACTAATCCTGAATCCTCACGGATTTGTTCAGACAGCTGGCTGTGTTAAACTTGTTGGAGGCCAATGCGGTAGCTCCCATGGCCATTGCTCCTGCCTGGGCGACTCCCAGAAGTACTGGCAGGAAGATGGGGTCCCATCAGAAATGGGTCTGGCTGTCAGCTTGTTGGTTTAGGTATTGAGCAACTTCAGTCCCGGGAAGTATGTCCAGGTCCGGGACTAAGAAAGCTAGGGCACAAACTCCCACCCCCAGGTAACAGGTGTGAATTACACCCTGACAGGCAAAGTAAATCCCATTAGGTGCTTTGTCTCTGTTTACCAGATGCAATTCTTTTTGTTACCAAAGCATTTAGTTTCTCCAATTATTTGGATAGCTGGGCCTGTGAGACAAGTATTGTCATTTTGGGTTGAGTTGTCCAGGCCCAGCTTATGTATCTCGGATATGTTAGTCAGGTCCACCCTGGCATATGACACTTGGCAGCCTTCAGGCAAATCCAACAGTCTCTGCCTAGTTCAGGGTCTGTTCATTGTACTAGCTGGTGGCTGCTGTTTGCCAAAGCAATTATTTTAATGAGAGGGGTGTTGCGGTGTAACGGGGCCCGATCAGTCCCATTGGAGGAGGGAGGGAGGATTTGCCCCTGTGCCCAGGCATCCAAGGAGTTAATTTTACTAGCCAGGAGAGAGACATTTGCTGCTTTAATCTCAAGCCTAAGGATCTTTAAGACTGCAGGGTCTCCCCAATGATTTTCAAGGAATCCTCCCAGCCCAAAGACCCTAGTTCCCAATTGTTGTGATTCATTTCTTGTTAACTGAAAGAGGTCTCCCTTTCCTGCTCCCTGTGCCTTAGACCGCTTGTTCATGTTGAAGAGGCTTGAAGATAGCCTCTGAGTACTGACACCCTGGCCTTTGGGGAGGGGGAACTTTTCCAAGCCCCAGAGAGAAAAAATCAACACATAACCAGTGTCATAGAAAGGACCATGAAGACCCCCTACAGTCATCCCAGTTCCACGGTACTCAGCCATACACATTGAATAAGCGATCTCTGGATGGGCCAGAGCAAATCAGGGTAGAGGGCCCCAGTTGGGCTCATCTGCTAGCCTCCAGGCCTGGGCAATACCTAAAGGAGACAAGACAAGGTCCTGACAGAGCACAGATGGTGCAGTTAATTAGTGTAGTTCCCTCTTGTCCTTCTGAGAGTTTGACCTCACATATCAGTTTATGAGAGACCCCAGCTGGGTCTGGAGCATTTGTTTGTAAGTCATTTATTATTATTACAGCTGTTAGTAGAATCTGTAGGTCTGTCTGGGGCCTCATCGGCACTCCCTTGGGTCAAGGTCAGTTTCAACGGCTGATATGGGTTGGTTCAGGATTTCCACTCTGGGCTTGGATTTTCTGCTGGCTTGGCATGGGTGTGGTGAATCCATGGTTTCAGTCTTGCAACGTAAAGGGCTAAAGGAGTGGTTAGAATAACTTGGTAAGGTCCCTTCCATCGGGGCTCTAGACTCCCTGTAATTGGGGTTTTGACCCAAACCCATTTCCCCGGGCTCCATGAGTGCAAAGGCCTGAGGGCCACAGGGGCCAGCTCCAGGTGTCCTAAGTGCCAGGCAATCTCCCTGGAAGCATGCACCAAGACTTTTAGGAACTTGTGGAGGCTGATCTGTCCATACTCCCGAAGGTCTCCAGCCTGTCCAGATATTAGTGGTAGCAGCTGTCCATACAGGTCTTCAAAAGGAGAGAGACAACATTTTTTAGGTGTACACCTAATTTTGAATAGTGCCAAGGGTAAAACATCTGGCCAGGATAGCCCTGTCTCTTGACATGGTTTTGCAAGTGCTGTCTTGATAGTCCTGTTCATCCTTTCCACTCAGCCTGATGATTGGGGGTGATACCAGGTGTGCAAATCCCAGGTCAGCCTGACTGCAAGAGATATGCCTTTGACCACCTGGCTGACGAAGGCAGGCTCATTGTCTGACCCAATGCTGCTAGGTACCCTAAACTGGGGAATAATTTCCTTGGCTAGCACTCTTGACACTTCTGTGGCCTTTTTTGTGTGGGTGGGATATACCTCTACCCAGCCTGTGAAAGTGCAGACCGCCACTAGGAGTTCCAATAAATTTTACTCTGTTGGATCTCGGTGAAGTCCATCTCTAAGTGTTGGAAGACCCCCTTTTTCTGAGAGAGCAGCAGGGGCTTGGGTCCCTGTCCTGGGTTATGCTGGGCACAATGTAGGCAATCCTTGCTGGCCTACTGAGTTAAAGTTGCCAATTGGGGAATGACCAAGTATTTCTGTAATAGTTTTTGTAGGGAGGTTTTGCCCAAGTGGGTGATGTTATGCACCAGCATTACCAGGCCTGTTGCTGTCTTTTCTGGTATTAGGGTCCTTTGCTCCTGGATTATGAACCAGCCTTCTGAGTTCTCTTTAGCCTCTGTTTCATGGGCCTGTTCTCTCTCTTGTGGGCTGTACTCTAGTCGGTCTGGGAGGACAGGGAGGGTGAAGCATACTTTGGCTGGAGTTCTGTCTTCCTTTTGTACTTCTTCTGAGAGAACTGCTGCTTTTGCTATCCTGTCTGCCAATCCATTTCCTTGGCTGATCTTGTCTGGTTGGTTGGTATGGGCCAGACAGTGGATGATGGCAATGGCTCAGGGCTTCCAGACTGCCTCTAACAATTGTAACATTTGTTGACTGTTTTTGAGCTCATAACCTCCAGATGTCAATAGGCCTCTCTCTTTGTAAATGGTCCCATGGATATGTAAGGTGGCAAAGGTGTAGCATGAGTCAGTGTAAATGTTGGCTCTCTTTCCATCTGCTAGTGTGAGGGCCCTGGTGAGGGTGTATAACTCTGCCTGTTGGGCTGACCAATGGTCTGGCAACTGTCCATGTTCTACTACTTGTGTGATGGTAGTCACTGCATACCCAGTCCAGTATCTTCACTTTTGTAGGCCCCGGCTTCCATCTGTGAAGAGCTCTAGGTCAGCAATGGGAATGGCGGTGCCTGTGAAGTTGGGCCAGGAAGGAAAGACTTTGTCTAGAATCTCCTCACAGGAGTGGAGAGGTTCTCCCTCCTCTTCTGGCAAATATGTGGTGGGATTGAGAGTCCTCACTGCTTCTACTTGTATCCGGGTGTTCTTGCCTAATAAAGACTGATATCTGGCCACTCGTTCCCTGGTCATCCATTGACTGGCAGTGCCATTGAGCAGAGAAGTTACTTGGTGGGGGACCCAGAGTGTGATGTGTTTGTTTCTAGGTTGCAGGCTTCCTTGGATTTGGCAGCACCCATGGCCACTATTTCCTTTTCCTTTTTTTTCTTGTTAGGGCACTCATTTTTCCAATGTCCCTCCTCCTTACAGTAGGTGCACTGGTTTTTTCCCAGAGGGTTTCTCCGTTCTCTCCTGTTGGGGCCTCCCTTCTGGCCTCCAGTCTTCCTGTCTCCTTCCTTGAGGGCCATAGTCAGTATCTTTGCATTCTTTTCCAGATATTTTTCTTTCTCTCTTTTGGCTATCTCCTCTTGGTTTGCTACTACCTTTGCTGCTATACTAATGAGTTGGTCAATACTGGCATCTGCAAAGCCCTCCATCTTTTGTAGCTTTCGGCAAACATCAGAGGCAGACTGTTGGACAAAGGTTCTCGGAGGCTTCAGGGTCAAATGGAGTACACCGACGATAAGCATTGCATAACCAGTCATAGAATTGGCTAGGCAGCATATCAGGCTTCTTTGTGTCTTCACTGACCCTGGTGAGGTTCATTGCTCCTCCTGCCCTTGGTGAGCTCCCTCCAGGATGGCTTGTCTCACATGCTGGATGGATTAGAGCCTGGCAGGAGTGTTTGGATCCCAGTCCTGTCTGTTGTCCAGGACCCTCTCATCTGCCCATCACTCCAGATTTGCAGTCTGCAGTGGAGCTTGGGTAACGAGCCATGCTCTGGCTGCGTGGTATACTCACCAGCACTCATTAGAAGTGAAGAGGGTAGACATGAGCAGATGCCAATCATCCCAGTTGTGTTGGTGGCTGTGCATGATGTTGGTCAAGAGCTCCATCACAGCCTGTGGTCCCTCTGAGTATGCTGGGGGGTGCTGCCACCAGTTCAGGTGGTTGATGGTAGTGAAGGGCTGGTACACGTATTGTATGTGTCTGGCCTCACATGACCCATCTGCCTGGGGTAATGGTGGTCCCGGAGCCTGGCACAGAGAGCATAGAGCCACACCAGGGGTTTCTGCCACCTTGCTTGTTAGCCTCCCAGAGTTCGGTGACCTTCCCCAATGGCTCATATCTTTCTCCAGGGCCATCAAAAGCAAAGGGGGGCATAACAAGGGAGCCGTTGGTGGGGGTTTGGCTCCAATGCCTTCTCCTTTCCATTGGGGTCCTCCGAGTTGGACTCAGGTCTCCAGGAGGCTGGTCTAGTGAGGCACAGTGGAGGAACCTATGGTGGCAGGTCTGGTGGCTCAGGTTCTGAGGTGTGGTGGACCTCAAATTTCTTTTCTTTTCTTTTTCCAGGGGTGCATGAAAACAAAGCCAGTCTGCTGGGCAGGTGGCCAGGATGTACCAGGAGTCAATGTAAGGAAACTGGTCTGGATGACCTGGATCCCCAGTGATATGTCTCTCACACAGGTGATAGTGGCTAGGTCACATGTGCCCTCTATGGGTCATCCTACTTTTAAGGTGGGCCACTCTACCTCACATAAAGTTTGGAGCTTTGCTGACTTCATCGGACTCCATAGTCACCCGAGAAGCCATTCCTAAAGTTAACAAGCATGTTCTGGAGCAGTGTTGGGTGCTTTGACCCAGAGGAACCCATTTTATATATGCTTGGTGATTATTGATGCCACAGGACAGACAAAGGGAAGGTGGTGCCTCTCAGTGAGAGGCCACACAGGTGCTCATCTGGCCACAATCCCAGACAATGGGGTCTGGTGTGGCTTGGCTGTAGTGGGTTCAGCCCATCAGGGTGACTTACAATCGGACGCTAGTGCAATCCCACCATAGACCATATGCCAATCACCATGAAGTCACAGATTGAGCCCACTCAGACTCCATAGCCTTTAGGGGACCTTAGAGGTGCCCAGCCATGGAGCCACAAATTTGAGCTTGAAGCACAAGCAAGTCAAGTCACTCACTCACACACCATTCACTCAGAGTTTAAAACAATCAGTTCCTATTTATTTTCCCCTAAAATCCTGGCCTGCTGTAGTCCCAGTTGACCAGAATCACATGGGTCACAGAGGAAGGGGATGCATCACCCTGGACACTCTTCAGTGTTTGGCTGGTCCCCTGCAGAGGATCAGTCTGCATTAGCTCCTTGCACTGATTACCCTGGGGCTTCCTACCTGGTCCAGTCGTCTGGTACAGGTCTCCATTTCATTCAACCAGTCTGAGGGCCTGGTCCGTGGCTCCGAAACTTCCTTCTGTCATCTGGAAGGAGACCCCAGAATCACATCGGGGGTGTGCACTTCCCAGTTCCAGGGACCCCTCTCAGGCTGCAGAGTCTGGGAGTGGGGACCCTTTACCCAGTGGGGCTTGGTGGTCTGATCTCTCTGGGGCCTCCAAAATGTTGTGGGAAGAATGTCAGACCACTGAGAACAAGACTCTAACCCAGGTGGTTGGAGGAAAGGGAGATTTATTATGCTAGAGTGTCAACACCCTGGATCCTGCCAAAAATGGCACTGCCCCACAGCTCAAGGCTGTGGGGCTTTTATGCCTCAGAATGTGGAAACAAGCAAGCAGGAAGAACAAAAGCAAATGTGGCAGTTAGTTTCTCCCTAGGAGGTTACAACATATCACATTAGCACAAGGTTATAACTTATCACACTACCTCAAGGTTACAGCATACCATACTAACACATCTGTGAAATCAGGGCCCAGCCAGGGGGAGGGAGCTTGCCTTCAGATCTTTCCCTGGGTTTCTTTATCAATTTGTTGATAGAAACAGAATACAGAGTGAGAAAATAACATCAGAAATGTCAAATTGAAGCTGACAGAAAGTTTCTCTTGGTGCCAACTGTGATTGTGCACACTTAAAATCTCAGTACTCTGAAGGCAGAAGTAGGAGGATTATACAGACATACACACACAGAAATGTTTGTCTTGGAACTAATTACACAGTTATACTTTTATAATTTTTTATATCAGGACTCAATGATCAGCAAGTAGATAGTTAATAGATTTATAAACAATGTCCTCCATTTCTCCTTGGCAATATTTTATTAAATTATTGCAACTCTTTCCTCATATGAGACTGAAAGAAGTTTTTCACATGGGTCAAACTTAGAAGTTTGAAGTCCTAGAGATGTACAGTAAATAGTTTCACTATATGAGATTAACCAGTTCTGAATATGTCTTTTAGTTTATATAAATGGTACTCTATATAAGTGGTACTCTATTGGCCCAGAGGAGATATAGCATCCTACCAAATGACAATTTATTATACCATGTGGTCCTTTGGTCTAGTTGATGGATTGCTACTATAAAGTACATTTTCCTACTTTATCTTGAAAATCCCTCTGGTGAATCACAGATACTTTATTTAGCATTCTGGTATATTACTATTACCATCATACATTTTTCCTTAAAATATATTTTTAAATTATCCTCTTAAACAGATGTTTCTACTCTTTTTAGGGAATGTGATTAAGTTAGCTTTGATGAAACTAGAAAGTTACTCAAACCCACACAGCCAGAGAAAGATAGACCCTGTATAACATTTATTGTGATGTTCTTACAGACTTTCTATCACTGTGATATGATAATAATATCATCGAGTATTTTGTATCTCAAAATTCTTTTTAAAATCAAGCCAGTTGCAGAAGAAATATATACTTTACCTTTGTGTATTCTCAAAATGAAGAAGGGAACCAAAGCCTTTTATGTACATGATCAGGGCTTTGCAAAGAAGAAAAGATTTGAATTGTATCTAAATTTAAAGATACTTTATGTTAATTACCTCTAAAAGTTTATGTTTAATTAAGTGAAAATCAGATTGCAACAGTATTTTAATGGCTGAAGTTCTTCTCTTGGTAGCTAGATTCTTTAAAAAAATGAAAACATTTCAGTTGAGTATATTTTTGGAACTACTTTTATGTCTTGCTGTTCTAAGAGTCTTTCATAGTGATGCTTCTATATAGAAAGCATTGGGTTATATTTTGTTTACATTGTTGCTTTCTTTCTATTTTAGTTGAAAAACATTTTTAGTAAAAGTGAACTTACAAAAGTGTTTAATGAAAATAAAATGTAGATACCATGAAACCAGGTATCAAACATCAAGAGGAAAAGAACTAGGTAAGGAACAAATACAGGTCTACTTATTCCACAGAGCCAGATTTGAGGCTGACAGTCACATACTATGATGGGATTGCATTTTCAAACAGTGTAACACTAATAAACCTCAACTTTATGTTTTCTTTTAGTCAGTTTTAAGAGATAAGAAAAATGATCTGCTATAAAGTTTATGGCATCCAAAAGAGTAAAACAAACTAATTCATTCAAAATGCATAAATATTTTTTAATACTAAGATCATTAGGTTATTTCATCTAAGTATTTTCACACAGAAAATACTGTTAATGCACAGTTCAACTTCAAAGGCTTTTTAGAAAATAATTAAAGCAGCAAGATTTAGTTTAACCATCAGTGTAATCACATGTCTTCATTCCAAAACATAACCAGTAAGGCAGTCAATCCAGTGTGTGTAATCAGTAAGGTAATCCAGTGTGTAACATCTGTATGTCAGTGTATGTTTGTGGTGCCTGCAGTTGAACGTGTATGTTTGACTGTGGTATAATGAGGATGACATATAGCAAATTAGGGATGATCAAACAGCGCTGAGGTACAACATTGAACCTTGTGTTTTTCTAATCCAGTGGTGATAGTAAGAGTCTGTCAAAATGGATGAATTAAGTATCCTTCAGAGTATTTCTCCAAATATACTTTAAGTTTCAACAGATAGTTGGTTGCATTAAGTTCATATTTATGTTTTTGTAATGTTTAAATTCTAAAATCAGTACCTGAATTCCATACCTATGGATTTCTGAGTATATTAAAACCTATTGCAGTTGCTTTAAGTGGGGCGGGGAGGGGGTTGAGGGGGAGAGACGATGGGGGAGATCTAACCAGTGTACAATATAAACTTATTTGGAATTGTCAATATGCATCCCCCCTTTATAATGAATATATCCTAATAAAAATTATTAAAAAATTAAAGTCTTCCATTTTATTTTGCGCTGGGTGCATGATTGTCCTGCCTCATATTTTCCCTTCTATGTTGCAGAAGTACGTACTCAGTCTAGTGAGCAATGCGTCCCTTCCAAAGTGCTGTTAATTCAGGCTATGCTGAGATTTGATTTTTTTAATAATCAGTTAGGTTGGAGTTGTGATATATAAGTTTTTTCCTTGAGGATAATTCATGAAAATTCAATTAATATTAAGGGGAATCCTGATTATTGAGATGGACAGAGAACTTGATCAAATATTTCTCATTTTACCATGGTATATCTAATTTATGAAATTTGAGACTCTTACAAGGGAGGAGTCTTCTTTCATTTAATACTTTTGAATTCATCATTAAGATATTAATTAATAATTGTAAATCACAGCTCTTTCTTTGTTCCAATAACTGAGATGGAAGATTAATCTTTGATAGGTCCTTAGGATCTAATAGGAGGTTTCACTTGCTGATTTCTAAGTTCCCACTTCAAACTGAGGAGCTATTATCCATGACTTTCCTTACATTCATCATGCTGCTTCATGTTCAGGAAGTCATAATGGATACTTTATTAATGGTGTGGAGTTCAAAGCCTTTGTCCTACTCTAATTTGAGTTCCCTTTCTTAGTCAAGGAAATCAGTATACCCTCCCCACATACATAGTGCTTTACCCACATTTATGTGTAGTTCAGATTTGTAACTTTTTCCCTTTGATGACTTAAATCTTAACCCCTCCTTTTCCTCTTCCCTTCTTCCTGCCCTTGCTCTTACTTCTCCTCTTCTATCTCTTTTCCTTCCCTTTCTTTTTTCTTAAAATTCATAGAACACAGTCTTTGTTAATCTTGATGGCCAGTAATTCATATGTACAGAAATTCTGACCCTTGCCTATTATTCTGTGTCTCTGGCTAGACCATTTGCCTCCAGATTCTGAACTTTGAGAATCTGGCTTCTTTTCAGTTAAAGAAAAAACCTTTTTGTCCTAATTCTTCTAAGCCATTCAGGCCAAGTTAGGCGTGAAGGACTGATTTTACCCAGTGGCAAATAGCTCTTTGATAAGAACCTAAGTCATAATAAAGAAGGCCCTATGGTGATTAACTTCAGAAGATTGACAGCAAAAGATCTCAAAGTATTTACCATGCATCTGTGATCCTTAAGCCTGTTATCTTTTTTTTTCTTTTATGGATTGCTTATTTGGCCAACAGAGCTTTTGAGACCAAAACCCACTTCTGTACTTTCTTCCTGTTCTTTTTCTACTTGCGTTGACTCTACCTCCTTCCACTGACATCAAGAGTGTACATGCATTTGCACAAAATATCTCTGCTGGTTGTGAAACTTTTAATTTCTATGATCCCTTATAGCCACTCAAATCACTCAGCATCCTTCTGAAGACTACAGATCTCAGGCAGCTGCAGCATGTGATTCCTTCGTCTTGGGTCAAAATATCCACAGTTGCGAACTGATACCAATGCTACTCCTACCCTAATTTTTTGATGTGAATACACACGTGGACATGCTTTACTTTCCAAATATTTATGATGATTTTGCTGCACAAGGTAATAAATGTGTTTTATTTATTATCTAAGTTATCTTGTCAGTAACAAGCACATCACATTTTTTTTCTAACTTGCTCAACATCATTTTCCAACAGAACCTGTCCTAACAGAAGATGTGATTTGAGTATGATTGATGAGATCGTAATCAGGACTCCTTGTTCCTGAATTGCTACCATATCCTTTCTTTCTCTCACATGTTTCATCATGATTCCTCAGAGCTCCTCAATCTTTTGGAGGCATTTTTATTTAATAACATCACACTAAGAAGTAGTCTACCATCTGTTATCATTAAACCATGGTCAAATGAAGTAGTTTTGGAATAAAATATGGAAATGTTATATTGGTTAAAAAAATAATATCAAGAAAAAAAGGAATTGGTGTTATCACAGAAGGTTCTAGAGCCCAGGAAAAATTTTCCTAACTATGCATTTTTTTTGGTATTTTGTCTGCTTCCATATAGTTTTTTTCTACTACCTATGTATTTTTAATCTGAAAAAAATTACAAATTTCTTAAACAACTGCCCTGATATTTTTACCCTTAGGTTTGACAAGGATCAGAAAATCAAGACATCTTTTACAAATTTACATTTCTAGAAGTGTAAAAATTGACATTTGAGTAATCATTCATTATTGATGCAAAATTTTTATTTACTATGAAAGAATTTAATGAGGTTTGGTGACTTTTTGGTAATAAGTTCTAGTGTTTCACAATACAGTGGGATGACTATAGCCCATAATAAGCTACTACATACATCATAAATAACTAGGGAAACTTGAAGACTCCAAACATAAAGTAATGATAAGGACATGGAAAACATTCTAGCTAAGGTGTTACTTTTGTGTATGTGGATGTATAGTATTTCACACGTAATGCTTGTAAATAATTTGATGACTAAAAACATAAATTCTATAAACTTTGGACGAGACTGCTGCACTGTTACCAGTTGATGAGTAAAATGTAAAATAAAATCTATTTTCTAAGACCTGTGGATTGTAAATGTAAAGGAAAAGAAAAACCACAATTACTATTTTTAGTGACAGCATTCATGTTTGTTACTGATATATACCTTCCCCAAATGCCGAAGGAAATAGTTGAAAAACATTTCAAAGAATGATCCCATGGTTTGTAAGAATATTTTTCAGTGTATTCACTACCATTTTCTTGCTTCATATTCCAGACAGGGTCACTAAACTTAGTCAATCCATTCTGATAAATGGTCATTTACCGAAGTTGCTACTTTCTAAAAATGTTATCATTTGATTCAATTTTGTCAACTTATCTAACTTTTCAAAACTGTTTTATTTCCTGTCAGATCTTTAGTCATCTTGGATCTTGAGTAAAGTAGAATGTCAAAATATCAAATCATCCCTTCCATTCTTTTTCATTTTTATTCTCTGGTGGTTTCTGGTAAATAAAGGGATTGGTTTTAGGTAAGTCAGCTTTGCTTGCTTTGAAAATGAGAATTTTTGAGAAGATAATATACTCATATTTTCATTGAAACAGCGGCATTTGAAACACTGGGCAAGATATGGTAATAGAAATGTTGTATTGTATGGAATTGATTCATTTGGAAAGCTAGAATCCATTCACCTAAGTCATGGTCTCAACAAAGTAATTTTGGAAACATTGCTTAATTACTAGGATTTTGATTACAAATTCAAAATATTAGATTAGTTATCATATTGAGTTTTTTTATATATTCACATCCATTGCATAATCATTTGGTGAATTTGAATGAATCAAATATATTGTGTGGAGTTTTAACCAAACATAAAGTTTCTTGCTACTTTTTCTTATTTTCCTACTTCAGGTAATCCCTTAATACATTTGTATTTGTTTTAAACTATATCATGGTATATGTTAATCTTTTGACTGTAAGTTTTCATTTCTGTATCTGTTCTTATTTTTCTTCATATATTTTATAACCAATCATATACATACATTTTTGATATCTATACTCAATACTGATTGACAATTTTATTTAATTTCAATATTTAACCTCTATGCTTTTTTACTTTTAATTAAAATAGCAGATTCATATTTATTTATGAAATACAGTGTCGTAATTTGATACATGTATATAATTATAGTGATCACATTATGATATTTAGCATTTCCACCTCCTCAAATAATACCATTTCTAAGTGTTGAGAACATTCTAACATTTCTCTAGTTATTTTATTTTACTTTGTTGTTTTCTGAGACAGGGTGTTGCTATTGTAACCTAGGCTGGTATTCAACCTGTGGTCTTACTGTCTCCATCTCCAGAGTGCTGGGGTTAAAGGCATGCACCACCTATAATGCATGGCATTCCTCTAGCAATTTTGAAATGTATAATTAATTGTTGAAATCTAAAGTTGATAGTTAAAAGTTGCATATATATGTATATGCATACATAATATATTTATTTATATAGTCATTTCATCATTACAGTAAGCCCAAATGTGGTCAAGAAATAATAAATAAAAATTCAAAAACAAAAACATTAAATTCCCCTCTGCAAATTATGCAGCTCACTTGATGCAGAGAAGATCCTTGTCCATCCCATGTTATCATCAGATGCATTTAAATTGTATGTGATCTGTAGTGTTTTTACCTAACTTAATTTCATGAAAATTTGCCTCCTAAAAAGGAAATGGTGCCAAAAAAGCAAGGTAAAATTTAATACGTTTAATTTTAGATTTGCTGTCTTTAGCAGGATTTGTTATGGGAAAATGAATCAAGATGCGCATACAGAGCTGAACTCTATGCATCTATGGTTCTCCTCAATGGCTGTGTCCTTGGCATCATATCTCACAGATACCGAGAGTCTAAAGTGTCTCTTTCACCTTTCATTATCATTAGTCTTTGTTTTATTCCTTCTTAAATTGTTACCTCTGTTTTTATTTCTTCTCTATAATCTCAGTGGTATCCTCTTCCTTCTCACCTGATAAATACTTGGTAATTGAAAAAATGCTTTTTGCTTATCTCTTTAAGGATACTTTACAATATGGTCTCAATTTGCAATTGTAATGAAACCCTCTGCAACAACAAATTCAAGTTTAGGTGGAAATCAGTGAGCTACCAGAATCATAAGAGTAATTTCAGAAAGTACAAATGCTTGTTATTGGTAGGAACAGGTGCTTAGGAAGGGTCAGTTTTAGAGCAGTAATGGGGTTGTAATATTCCAAACGAATGTTGGAAAATTTAAGCATATATGAAGCCCTCTGATCCAGGAGTGTCTCTATCCTAACCTTGCATTCTTGTCTACAGACTATCTGTTTCCCAAGATTGACTCATGGTATGGTATCTTTAATGCAACTGTCCAGACAGTTCAGCTGTTTTTCTATTTATGTTGACATCTGATCTAGTTTAACCTTCAACTCTACACTCCAGCAAGTAATATCCAGGTGATATTCAGCTAGTCACTGCTGGCTGGCCTCCTTTGGGCTTGCTTGTATTGACAACTTGCTGTAATTTTCTGCAGATCTGTGCCTTATTACAGAATGTGTTCTTGCTAAGGTGAGATTCCATCGATTTCACATATAATCAGTTGGATTATCTGTTTTGGCTTCAATTCTGTTCTGACACAATTTTATTCTCTTTTTGTTGAAACTTTCTTCTGTCTTGGTTTCTGTGCTAATTGTTATTTTATTTTCCTTAATTCTTCCCTATCTTCTGTCTGTGTGGTTTCTTTGAATATGTATTCATCTTCCTCTTCTCTCCTCTTTAACTTTCTAATATCTATTCCACTTGCCTCATTCTCCCTAAATGTTTTCATGAATTAATACAAACTTTATGGATTCCAGTTTCACTTGTGTGTTTAAATCTTCTATCATCTAGTTAATCATTTTATCTAGATGAAATCTTTCCCTTCAAACCATCATAATTGCTTTTTGATGTGGGTGCTTACAACTTCTAATACAGTACCTTATTTTTTTGTTCTTATCTTTCTGGGTCTTAGTGTAGTATTTTCACTTAGTGGGCTTGTCTTTCTATTTGAAACACTTTGATTTTTGGCTTTCATCATTTTTAAACAATGGCTACAAGTTAGCTTTCATTTATAGCCTTTTTAGAATCTTACCTGTCACTATAGATGCTTTAAGATGTTTTGTTTATTTGTTTGTTTTCTGAGCCATCTTCTTTTCTATCTATGAGCTATCTTCTTCAGTATTGTGTTCAGGGCTCTCAGCCAATCCCAAAACCTTTAATCTCTCATTCTAATGAACCCTATTTATATCTGCACCCGTATATTAAGTCCTTATCTCTTCCTTACTTCCTCACTTACGCCTTGCTTTATATAAACCATTTCCAGTTATAGAGTCTATGAATATCCAGCAATCTAACCCATATTTTCTGCTCTTCACTCACTTTGTCCACCCTCATCCTTCCCGATCTTGGTTAATGGACTAACTAATGTCCACATAAGACATTCAAGCCACAAACCTCATCCTTGAGTCTGCCTATTTCTTCTACCACCATGTCCAATTCATCATCAAGTCTGATTAATTCTAACCCCAAATATGTGTCTAGAATATTTTTGCTTATTTCCATTACACTGTTGTCACTTTAATCAAAGTCACCTCTACTTATTTGGGTCAGTACAGAGTACTACTATTCATCAATATTCAGGTCCTTTACTTATGGAAAAATTATATATCCTTGAAGTCAGGTTGGGCCATACAGCTATTTTAGCAAATAAAATATAAGCAGGGCTGAATCATGTCACTTCCTAGCAGAAACTTTTAAGAGATGTCTGTGGTTCACTCACTTCCTACATGCATACTGCGAGAAAGTCACTGATGATGTTCTGGTGAGTGAGCACTTCCTTAGCCTTAATTTCAGCTGAGGATGGTGACAACATACAGCAGTGTCCTCGGCCAACCCACAAAAGAAGTGATATCTGACTAAAAAGAAACCTTTGCCTTTGGCAGTCACTGCAATGTCAGTGGTACTTCTTTCATTCTTCTCCCAGAATACATCTCCTCATTACAGAGTGCTTTTTAAAGAGTGCTAAGCCAACTATTCACAATAGCCAAGTTATGGAAACAGCCAAGATGCCCCAGCACTGACGAATGGATTAAGAAAATGTGGTATCTATACACAATGGAATTTTATGCAGCCATGAAGAAGAACGAAATGTTATCATTCGCTGGTAAATGGATGGAATTGGAGAACATCGTTCTGAGTGAGGTTAGCCTGGCCCAAAAGACCAAAAATCGTATGTTCTCCCTCATATGTGGACATTAGATCAAGGGCAAACACAACAAGGGCATTGGAATATGAGCACATGATAAAAGCGAGAGCACACAAGGGAGGGGTGAGGATAGGTAAGACACCTAAAAAACTAGCTAGCATTTGTTGCCCTTAACGCAGAGAAACTAAAGCAGATACCTTAAAGCAACTGAGGCCAATAGGAAAAGGGGAACAGGTACTAGAGAAAAGGTTAGATCAAAAAGAATTAACCTAGAAGGTAACACCCACGCACAGGAAATCAGTGTGAGTCAATGCCCTGTATAGCTATCCTTATCTCAACCAGCAAAAACCCTTGTTCCTTCCTATTGTTGCTTATACTCTCTCTACAACAAAATTAGAAATAAGGGCAAAATAGTTTCTGCTGGGTATTGAGGTGGGGGAGAGGGAGGGGGTGGAGTGGGTGGTAAGGGAGGGGGTGGGGGCAGGGGAGAGAAATGAACCAAGCCTTGTATGCACATATGAATAATAAAAACAAAATGAAAAAAAAAATAAAGTCAATGGTTCTCCAAAGCTGAAAAAAAAAAAAAAGAGTGCTAAGCCATAACCCTGTTCCTCTATTGACATTCCATTTCATCTAGACTAATATTCAAACTCTTTTCATTGCCTGCAAGGTTCTGCAAACCATGGCCCTTATCTACTCTCAGATCTCTCATTCTATCCGAACTGATGCTCTACTGGTCTTCTTATTCACCTGGCTATGTTAAGGTTGTTACTGAACTGAGAGCTTGTGACCTTCTTGTTCTTACTACTTCTCTTAGTTATTCACATGACTGTCTCTTTCTCATCTTCCAGGTATTAATCAATTCTCTACTGTCATTTCCCTACTTTCTGTGACAATCTCATTTATTGCAATTCCCCTTGCTTTCACTCTTTCTAGCACACAGCAGTTAAAAGTCATGCTGTGATTCTGAAGATAATATGAAATATAGGTGATACAATGGTGACTTGAAGAGTTCTCTATATTTTCTCTACCTGGTTCCTAAGGGGCGTGCAACTTACCTTCTCATATCTCTAACATTCAGTGAAATGCAATGTATAAAATATAGATTGTGAATTCAATTTTTCCATATATCTTCTCACTTTCATCTATTTCTGTTTAGGGGGTAAGGATAAAAACATGACCAAACACTGAAGCTCCATAGCATTTTCTTTGAGAAAACAAAGGTCTAAAATAAAATTGTCTTCTTTCCTCCTCATAATACCCAATGAATTGGAATACTGACACTTGCATATCATAATATTGCAAGTGCTAGTGTCACATTTTCTAGTATACGAAACACTTTTCCTTTTTTATATTAATTTACAATGACTTTAAAATTTGTTTTTGACAAATTGACACATGCAAATACTAAACATAAAAACAAAAACTTATAACTCAAATCATTGATCGCCTAACAACATTTTTGTATCTTTAGGTCCATTCTCAAATAAAACCTTTTTAAACCACTTTAATTTTATTCCATTTGCTTAGTACATCTACAACCAATATGGATCTAGTATGAGGATATTTAATCACTATCTTTCATAGTACGGTGGCAAGTCACATCTTCCTGTCAGTGCAGTACGACAATTGCTATCATGTAAGTGCTTATATTATTGCCCTCTTTCCTAGCTTATATTATAAATATTCTGACACATAAACAAAGTAATGAATAAATAAATTATATAACATAAATGAAAAAGATAAACACAATAAAATAATTCCAATTTTGAAGTCTTGAGATAAGGACAACTTTGAAAATCAAAAATGAATTTTACTAACAGAAGTACAATGAAGATGATGTTCACATACCCATACAATGCTCTGAACATTTCTGACTGGATACTTTATGCTTTAGCAAAGACAATGTAATTATTCAGAAAGTATCAGATATATAATTATGCAAGTGAGAAAGCAAACTTGGAGCCTTCATTGACTAAGGAAAATCAAGAATTAGGAAAACAAGTCCCTCAAATCCAAGTCTTATGACACCAGGTTCAATATTCCTTTCTTATCTTCACATTAGTTCCTAGCTGTAAAATATTAATGTTTAATTACATACTATCGCCTTTTTTGCTTTCATCATTTTGCTAGTTAATTTGGAAACATGGAAATTTTGCCTAGTGTTCCAGTATGATTTGATTCATTCCATTCGGAAATTACAATTGTACTCATTTGTTTTCTTCCCTTGCTGTATGGACTATGCAATTATATTTTGCTGCCTTGTTTTTTAATCTCAATCAATTCTCAAGTATAGAAAGGACTAGAAGAGTAGGAAAATACAATTCTCTATTATATAGAATAATTTTTATGCCCAGAAGATTGAAAAAGAGGGAGAAAATGTTGTTTCCCCTAATTGGAAAAAGCTCTTGCATGCCTTACTTAATATAAATATATTCTTAACGAGAACTTTTTGTTTTCCTAGTCACTCAGTGTGTATGCTTTTTAGCTACACACTTTACATTTTACTTTCTTTTAAACACAATTTCAAACTTTGGGCTTTATGCAACTCTAGAAATTAAATGTAAGTAGCAAATCTATTAATCTAAGAGCTGGAAATGTCACAAATTTAATAATAGACAGAATAGTGAGTGAAATTTTATGGGCCATTTTAAATATTAAAGACTGAGGGTAACTTCCAAATTACATACTAGTCACTTTTCTTCTAAAAGAAGATAACATGTATAATGTAGTTGGGCTTATCTTCAATTATTTTTTTTTTACAAAATAGTAAACTGTTAGATTTAGTCATGAGATTACATCAAAAAGATATTTGGAGTCAAATCATATAACAAATTGATATAACTCCACTTAATTTTCAAATGAATTTAGTAGCTTACATATTTTCATATATATGTTATGTATGTTTTACCTTGAGAGGACAAAATCCAATGCTAATAAACCATATATCCAAACCATGGTTCCCTGCAACAGAATCACCTCTTTTTTTCTTTTTTCTTATCCTTGAAACTTACATAGATTTCTTAGGCTCTGAAGCAACTGCTGGCTGGTTCTGATCCACAGATTTATGTACACCAGTACTTGTATTCCGTATTTGCTCACATTTTCAATTGTGACTTATCTTGAGTAGCTGTAGGATTTCATATAGTCATCATGCTAAGCCCAGCTTTCCCAAATGAAACACAAATTTCTTGAGGCCACTATCATATTACCTCTCAAAACCCATCAAATTTCCTCTCCAAGAGATAATAGGGTGAGAAGTTTGCTTCAAAAGAGCTAGTATTTTGATACTTTTTCATATTGCAAAGTGCATTTGATTTATTTCATTTAAAGATACTAGATTTGAATGAAGTGCTTAGTTTTTTAAATATTACTTATGTGAAAGATAAACACAATTTTTGCATTCTTTTCGAAAAGTCTCCAAGACTTTGTTTTACCTTAGGTTCATTATGAAACATTTTTCTTAAGAAATAGATTGTTCTTTTATATGGATACATGTCCACCAAGAATCCATATTTTTTATTAAAAAATTAAAAAATGAATTTTTATGCTCTTAAAAGAGTATTGAAATTCTCAGCATTTACTTTTAATCCTAATATTATATCTACTAGCTCCAAATTTTCATCATGATATTGTCATTTATTGCAGCAATAGGCACACTGTAAAATAGTTGATATTGCAACTTGACATAAATGAACTAATGCATGTAAAGCTCGGCACACAGACCCTGGCACTTAGTGAAAACTAATAAAGGATACTTATTAAGTTCTGCTTCATGAATTGACAGCTTAATTTCTTTTCCAAAGCACTTTTAAGTATAGAAATCATCCAAAGTAATCAAATATTATTTTTTAAAGTCAGAATAAATTTTAAAATTCATAATAATTTATTATTAAACATTATTTTTCATTTAGATTATTTTCTTCAATTAGCTATTTCCACTCTACATACTTAATCTGGACATTTTACGTTTTTAAATAAATAATTATTTATTTCTTTCACTTGAAGATGTCAGAAAAGGTTGATTTCTAACATATTCTGTATTTTTTTCTCATAACTGAATATAATCCTCTTTGTGCAATGATAGTAGCATTCAGCATAGGACATATTTTCATTTTATCTCGGTGAACTCCGTTAAGTAGATGAGAGCTATTGCCTAAAGAGTACTAAGAATATTGCTGCTATATTAATCAACAGTGAATTTTTTTTCTCTCAAAGTAAAAAAAATCAATTAATTGTAGCAGTAATACCATATTCGAAGTCATGTTCCAAGTGAGCAATCCTAAATAATTCATTTCCAGTGAGTGTTAAGTGTTTGTCCTTCCTGATTTGTCAACTAGATGAGTTACATGTGTTCTTTCTGAAGATATCTAAAAAGATTTTTAATTTTCAGAAAAAAATATATCTGTTCTGTACATTTTGCTTTTCCACAATTTGTTAGCAATATCTGAAAAAAATTTAACTATTCTGAGTGACGTTGTTCATGTGAGACTGAAGAGACAAATGGCAATGCATGCAAACAGCTCTTGGGTAATCGAGGACAGTTTAAATATAAATATATCATACATAAATATATGTATGTTCTCTACACTAGTAAATTTGAAAAAGCAGCACCGAGGTCTTTTTTGCTTGGCTCCTATTTGATCAAATAGCTATTATGGGTATCAGTGTGGCTGAGGCTCTTGAAATTGTTTTGTTTTAATCACTGGTATTGATGACAGTCATTTTCAAGGAATTAGGAAAACTGAATTCAGGACCAAGTTAGCAAACAGCTAGCTAGCTTAACTGAGTCCTTCTTTCACTCTTTTTCTTTAGTACGTATGAATAAAATTTTATTGAAACACAGCCATGCCCATTGGTTATACATCGACTGTAGCTAGTTTGAGTTATAATTGAAGACTTGAATAGTTCTGACACACTAGATGGTCTAAAACGCCTAAAAATTTGCTCTCTGGCCCTTTGCAAAAAAGTGTCAACCTCTGAACAGGTGTAGAGTGCCAGCACACACTGACCACAGCTACATTCAGGACCATGGGAAATACTATACATAGGCTTTCGTCTATTCACTCAAAAGGTGTGACTTGAGGAATTTAAAAATAGGATAGACCATTACTTGTGAAAATGAAGACAACAATTTTTAAAAATCAACTTCAGTGTATTTTGCAACATTTTATTAAAAGGGAGCATCTATCAGTACTTCTAAACTATAAACAGTGAGGAACTGAAGTATCAAAGGAAACACATGAGGGACCACATGTAGGCAATAACTCTTATTGTCTTTATATAAGCAATGTGTAATACTAATGCAAAATTGTATTCAGCAACATTTTTGCATATAATGCCTTCTCTCTATCTTTCTGTGCCTTTATTTTTTGTTTGACTTTTAGTAATTCTGCCTGGGTGGCTTTATCCTCTGGTGCTGTCTCCTGAGCTTTTTAAATATGAGCCAGTGCTTGATTGTTTTCTTTTAATCCTTGCAATCCTTGAGCTCTGTGGCACAGTGCTTTGGTACTTCATGGGTTTATTTCAAGAGCCTTCACACAACTGGCAATTGCTCCATGTCAATTCGACATCTTCAGTTTACAAGTACCAGTGTTTAGTATACAACTTAAGGTTATAGGCTGCCCTCTGGATCTGTCTGCTTCCTGAATAACAGCTTTTGAATATCCACATATCTTAAAACTTTTGTATATTTTAATAGTCATTGCTTAGTGCTGGTATTTGAGAAAAGTATTTCCAATGTTTTTTATTTCTTTTGTTATTAATAAGACTTTATCTACATCTTTTAACTCTATATCTGTATCCTCAGGTAAATCTGGATGACACCAGAGCCATCTTTTGGGAACATTCCCCAATCATCCCTCTCTTTCAATTCTCCATATTCTGTAATTACACAAAATTTGGCAGGTTTTTCACCTTTCACTTCTGTGTTTCTCAGTATCCATGCCACACCTATTCTTTTAATTTCATGTTCCTCATCCAAATGAGGAGGTGGAACTATTGTGATACAAACCTAAGAACCATTTGCATTGTGCCCTGCATTTGCCTTGTTCAACAAACCCTCCAGATCATGCTTAAAATAGAAATTTCCATATTCAAAATTTTCACCATATATGCTTTCTCCACCTGTTCTATTCTGACTTGAGAAGTCTCCACTCTGAATAATGAATAATGATTTTTTGATGGAGATAATTATTTGATGGAAAGAACGTCCATTAAAATGGGGAGGTTTCGCAGTTGTGGGTCCAATGTCTTTTTCTTCTGCACACAATGCATGAAAATTTTCTGCAGTTTTGGGTACAATATCTGCAAGTAATTCTAAAACAATTTTACCAACTCACTACCCTCCAGTTTCCACATTAAAGAATACATGGGGGTTAGCAGAGTTGGAGTTCTTAACCTGTGGGGACAGGTGCAACATCTCGATTTGTAGACAAGTCTGGGAGCAGGGCCAGTGACCTCTTGTGCAACTGTCAGCTCAAACCAGAGGACGAATGTCTCCAGCAAAGTGGGAAGGGGTACATTCTTTTTTCTTTTTTAGTAATTAAGACTTTAAGTTCCAGTTAGAATACAGGAAAATGCAACAACATAAAAAAAGTCACATGGTAGCAAAAAAGGAAAACTCAGAAAAATCATATGAATGAATATACAGTTCAATTGTAACATGGCCCTAGAAATTAAGATTCCTGTAGGACATACATGTGGCAAATGACAACCCTGCCCCACAATCCCCATTTCCATAACTGGGGCACAGAATTAAATATACATTTGCATATTTCCTGGTTTCTCTTCCCTATTTTCTGTAAGTGGAAACACTGCTATAGGCGAAGTAATCTCTCCTTGATTTTGGCCAAGATGGGAATAAATTCATTTTCTCATTTGTATATATAGTATATTTTTTTGTAATATTAGTGAGTGTTCATCACATTCAAGCTTTATGGCCTGGAGTTCTGGTAACATAGCTTTATATATGACTCATGTATTTTCATACTACTTTCTGTCCACCTTGCTCTGTCCATTCAAGAGTATGAATGAAACTAGTGACTTGTTTGATAAAAAGCTGAGTGCTAAATGACATTTTCCTACAAGTAATAGTCAGAACAGGTACTAGTGAGTTCTATTAGTAACCTTATATGGGGTGATAACCCACTTTATTCTAATTTAGATTTTTTTCACATTATAAAATACAAATTATTATTTATTTTCTGAAATGGATGATGCAGGAGAACCAGGTTGCTGAAAATGTAGGAAGAATCAACCACCTGCAGGGAAGGGGAAATACGACCAATTAATTGGAGAAGTACAGCTGGACACTGATAAGGAATTTAGCTAAAATAGTTAAATTAATGTAGGTTAATTGTGACATCGAAAAGGAAAATGGAAGAACTAACAGATACAGTTATAGCAGAATTTGCATAGTCTATAAACTCTGACAGCTACATGTACAACATACTGGACCTCCCTACACACACAATGTAGTGAGACTTGAGAAACTATCCCTCCTGGTAGAAGCATGGAGAGGAAACAGTGGCCACAGGGAAGTAGATTTCAAACCCTACCTAGGGGCTCAATGCCTTATCTCAGCTCTGAAACTAGAGACAATCTGTGGAGGAAAGACCAATAAACACTGATACGCTTAGGAAACTGTTAAAAACTCATTTCAGTTGAGGGAAAGAGATAGAATAAAACATTCTACCTCAGGGGGAAACGCAGAACACATTATTACAGGTGTGGTAGTGGCAAAAGCATTAGGAAGACCTTATTCCCAACCCAAGGGACTCATTAGACTGCTGCTTTGTCAGAAAACAGAAAACTCCCCCTTTCCAGAAACAGGCTAATCAGTGTTGAGTAACAAGTAATAACTGAATATTTTCATGAGCATTGTTAAGGTGAGTTTATAAATCTCTGGGCTGCAGCATAAAGTGAAGACCTAAAGCAGAGGTAGGAAAAAACTGAGAGGATCACTCTAGCAAACTAGCTCCCATCCTAAATACAAGATGCTACTAGTCTAAACTCCAATTTCCTCACAGATTTGATTGAAATGTTAAAGATTTTAGTAGATTTATAAAAGAACACTTGGAACATTTCAGCACAGAGACAGAAGTATAAGAAAGGACCAAATAAATACATTAGACATTAAAGAAAAATACTGTGACAGAGAATGCCTTGAATATCTGACTAGCAGGGTCAGCACAAAGAAAGAAAAACTTGAAAATAGATGAAACTTAGACCACCAGAGAAAAGCAAAATGAAATGAGAAGAAAAATACAACAGAACTTGAGCTGTGGGGGGAAGGCAAATGGTCCAGTATTGACTAGTTGGAATCTCAGGAAGAAAAAAAGAAGATACATACACACACACACACACACACACACACACACACACACACACACACACACACACCACTGTAATATGATTTGTATTTAAATAACTAAAAACAAAAGACAAAACTATCCTGGAAGATAGGGAGGAGAAAAAGATACATTTTGTGGAGAGGATACAAATATAAGAGATATAATTGACTTCAGAATCCATGAAAGCACTAGCTAGACAATGGAGAATGTCATTAAAGTGTTGACAGCAATTAAAAGTCTGCCAAACTAAATTCCTCATTCAGTGAAAGTATGATTTTAAAACTGAATCTACAAGATAAAATTGCTTAATCAAACAAAAATTAAGATAATTCCCAGCAGACTCAAACACATTTAAACTAAAAAGGTTTCTTTAGTTAGAAGAAACATAATGCTACAAAGAAACTTGAATCCACACACACACACACACACACACACACACACACACACACACACGCTCACACAAACACACATACACACAGATGACAAACACTGGAAAATAAATGTTAACTATTAAATTTACTGTATTGTTTGCTCTGGGAAATAGCAACAATGTATTTTGTTATTTAGCATAATTAAACTAAAAATCTATAGCAACAGTAGTAGAAAGAACCGTAGAAATAATTAGTAGTATACTGTCTGAAGAAAGCACACAAAAATGTGAATCACTACAATGTTAATTTAAAGTATACTTTGATCAATTAGAGATGTATACCGCTAATCCTAGTTTCAAGAGTCTTAAAATTAAAAAAAATCAGTAATAAAAAATGGAGATAAAATGTATTATAGTTTGAATATTAAATGTTCCTCACAGATCCACGTATTAAAGGCTTGGTTAGGAGACTGACATTATTGTAAAAAGGTGAAACCTTTAAAAGATGAGCCCTAGTGGGATGCCTTTAGGTCATTGGAGGTATGCCCTTGAGGGAAGTTGTTGGACTCCAGCCTATCTCTTCTCTTTTCTTTTATTCTTAGCTCATGAAGTAAGAGTATTACATCACTATACACTCCTACGATGGTGAAATGCCTTGTCACAGGCAAGAATCAATCAATGAATGAGGTCAATCAATCATGGGCTGCATCTCCAAAGCTATGAGCAAGAATAAAACATTTTTAATATTTTAGTTATTTTGAAATAATGATAGAGAGCTAATACAAAGTGTAATTATAGAAATATTAAATTTATCAAAAAAAGAAAAGTAGGATTAAATAAATAAAGACAGATGAAATATGTAGAAGACAATAAGCAAAATGATAGACGAAACTTTAACAAATTGATCCCATAAATAAGGGTGCACATATAAATTTCTTATAATATTGAAGGAGGGGCTATCACTAAAGATCACAGCAACATAAAAGGGAAAACAAGAGAATATTTTAATCACTTCATTATCAATGACTTTCATAAATTAGATTAAATATATTAAACATTTGCAAAAAGAAAGAAAATACCAAGACCAATTTAGGAATAAAGAGAAAACCTAGATAATCTTATAATTTATCCAATAAATTTAATTTATGATTAAAACCTTTTTCTTTTGTTGGCACTGGAGTTTGAACTCAGGGCCTCACTCTTGCTAGGTAGGTGCTCTACTGCTTGAGCTAATCCACAAGCTCTGGTTAAAAAAATTCCTTAAAATGAACTCTACAGGCCTGGATTATTTAACAGAAACAATTACTAAGGTTTTCAAGAAGGGATAATACAGTCTTTATTCAGTCTTTTTCTGAAAAATTGAAGAGGGAATTTTTCTAAACTTAATTTACTGAGATATAATTAAAACCAGACAAATATATTAAAGAAAAAGAACCTATTCTCTTCTATGTCAATAGACTTCATATTGACACAGAAAACGTGAACAAAATATTAGGAATTTAAATTCAATTCTGTTTCAAATGTACCATCATGGAATTTTTCCAAGATTATCATGGATAAGATTTAGATATTCCATACATTCTGTAGTCTGTCATTTACTGGCTCTCTCCCAGGTTAGATAAGATTAATTTTCCAGTTTTGGCATGTGACTTTTACTAGTTAGTTTTAACTATAAACATTTCCGTAGATTTATATATTTATATAAATTTATATTTATATTCATACAATATATACTTATGTATACTTACATATATATATATATATATATATATATATATGGAATAGATTCCTCCATTTTTCAATCCACTATATCAATTAATAACTATTTGGAAAAAGTAATATGTTCTTGCACTTTCATTATATCAATTTTTAGTACAAGTGAAATATAAAAATATCATAAAAAACTAGCACATATAAAGAACTTAAAAATTTAACATTAAAAGACCCAATAATCTAGTTAATAAATGGGGAAGTGAATTGAATAGACAGTACTCAGAAGAAGTACAAATAACCAATAAATACATGAAAAAAGATCAACATCTTTAGTCATCAGGGAAATGTCAATAAAATTACATTAAGATTCCATCTCACCCCATCAGAATGATTATCATCAAGAAAACAAGTGGCAAAAAATACTGGCAAGGATGCAGGGAAAAAGAAGACTTTATACACTGGTGGTATGAGTGTAAACTAATCCAGCCACTATAGAAGTCAATATGGGATTTTCTCAAAAAACTAAAAATGAACTACCATGTAATCCTTCTATACCATTTCTTGGAATATACCCTAAGGAATCTAATAAGCACACACATATTTATTGCAGCACCATTGTCAATGCCAAGTATGGAATCATCCTAGATGCCCATGCACAAATGAATGGATAAAAAAATGTGGTACACAGTGACCCTTGCTATCTTCAGATATCTGGTTCCAAGGAGACCACAGTTGAGAAAAAAACATGAGTGGTAGGGATGCATAGAATTCAGTACTCTGAAATTAGTCAAATTTATCTATGCCTCTCACACAGTAGGTCTGAGAATTCATAACTTGATATCTTCAGTAGTAGGCTATAGTACTGTTACAAAATTACTGTTGTGCACATTATTATTGTTCACCAAAAACTACATCTTATTTTATGCTCTTTATCTCAGACACTTCAGATACTTGATTGAATCTTCCCATAATGCCACCCAACTTATGTTAAAAACATGTCACCTTTCAACAAATCTAGTATTTTCATTTTATCACTTAAAGTTATTTTGTGCTCTTTTTGACTTTTGGGGATTACCATAAATATTTTCTTTCTTTTTAGACACAATTTGCTTTTGTGGAAGTGTATTTTCACAAAATTAAAAAAACACTCAGCAGATCAGACAATGATCTAAACACAACTGATGATAATACAGGAGTGCCTGAGAGCTTCTCTGCAATAATTGAGCTGTGTAATGCAAGCATAGAAATTTAAATTTTCTGTTCTGGAAATTTCTATTGATGTTTAAAATTCATTATTATTTTTTCTGCACCTGGTTGAAATAGCATATGATAAATCTGCAAATGAGACAGGCTCAGTGTGTATATCTAATTGAGTTTTCTTTGGTCATAAAGAAGAAAATTATGTCGTTTGCAGGAAAATGGATGGAACTGGAGATCATCATGTTAAGAAAAGTAAGCCAGACTTAGAAAGTCAAATATCACATGATTTCTTTCATATGCAAAACCTAGATTAAATAAAAACATACATGAAAGTAGAAGATGGACTATGTAGGAAGGATGAGTAGGAGTAGGGGAACAAGAGGGCAATGGGGAGTGAATATGATCAAAGTACATTATATACATGTATGAAAATGTCATAATGAAATACATCATTTTTTTTACCATTAATACACATTAATAAAAACACTGAGAGAAGCTCACACAGAGCTGAGCATGGTGGTGTACACCTATTATCCCAATGCTTGGGAGGCTGAGGCAGGAGCTTTGCAAGTTTGAATCCTGCCTGTGCTACATAGCAACACCCTGTCTCAAAAGCTAACACATCATTGATGAAATAGTGTTATGTAGACAACTAGCTCTTCAGAATATCAGTATTTTGTTAATTAAAAAGGTAATATTTTGCCAAATATGCTTGAATAAAACAAAATGAAGCTGAATTTCTTAGACAATTTTTAATGTGTTTCTTCCAAAGTTTCCAAGTAATGACATTCTATGTAGTCTTCATACCTATTTGACAAAGAAATCATTTATATCTATCATATTCTTCCTTGTTGGCAATTGGAAGAAACCCTACTCAAAGTAGATTAACAAGATAAAGATGAATCATCCTTTTATCTGAGACACTCTGGGGACTTGAAGCTACTGATGATGCGTGTTCAAATAATACCATGAGAAATAGGAAAATATTCTTCCTCTATTTTCTTTACTCTGTTATCTTCAAATTGATGTCTGAAATGGTGACTTACTACCCTTATAAATAAGAACAATTATTATGTATCAATTAAAAACTTTTAAAAATAAAAAAAAAAAAGAAATGGTGACTTAGAAGTTGTGCTACAACTGTTGTGCCTTAGACCTCAGTCTAAGTCATGTACCTTCCCTTGCGGGAGAAAATAGGAATGCCCCTCAAATCACACTGACCATGTGTGCATTACAAAAAAATGATGACAAAATGGGATGGTATTCTGTCATAGAATGAACTCTATGAAACAGGACAAAATATGAAGACTGAACATTTTTTCTATTGATGTGTTATTTAAAATAATTAAATTTAATAATAATATGTTTTTTGATAAGCAACTCAGTGTGCCCATTTGAAATGAGAGTTGGGCTGTGTTTCTTTAATAAAACAAACTGTTTCACTTCTTGTACTTTTTCCCTGGTGAGTGATGTTTGTGAAGCCTTGGGAGTTGAGTTCCATGATGGATGAGTGGTCATGTATCATCTATGCTATCGGGACCACCCTTTGCAGGGGAAGTTCTTGATTAATTCGGAGAGAAGACAGCTTCCTGTTACTCATTGCTCTGGTCTTTCTGAGAAGACAGAAAAAGTAATAAGTTATTTCACTTGATTATTAAATAATATTTTATAATTATTTTAATAAACTTATTTTCAGCCCAAATTATTCCTGTTGGAGAATTGCCAAAAACGGCCAAATAATAATTGTCCTACTGAGCCTTTCATTTTTTGGTACCTGATTATTTTAGTGAATTTAATTGAAACATAACTTATATTTTACCAAACAAATCCATTACAAGTGTATTATATTAGGAGTCCAGTAACTTTATATATTTGTGTATCTCCAACACAACCAATTATATTCTAAATTAAAATAATTGGTCTTGGGTCAGGCATGGTGGTTGCATGCCTATAATTCCAGCTATACTGAAGGCAGAGGCAGGTAAGATTGTTAGAAAAAATAATGAGTTAAAAAACATGAGTAAGACTCCCTCTCAACAAACAAGATGGCCTTGCTGGCCCATGCCTAATATTCCAACTACCCAAGAGGCACAGGTAGGAAGACTGTGGTCTGAAGCTGGCCTCAAGCAAAAAGAGTGAGACTCTATCCAAAAACTAACTAAACCAAAAGAGTGCTGAGGGCATGGGTCAAGAAGTAGAGTGCCTGCCGGGCAAGCATGAGGCCCTGGATTCAAACCCTAGTCCCACAAAAAAAAAAAAAAAGATAACAATGATAATTAATAATAAATAGTCTTCCAGTTCACAATGGCATAATAAAAATAGATGTTTGCTTGATATACCTTCAGAGTCCTTGACACATCAAAATAGTAGGAAAAATTAGAAGTGGGACTATCAGAGTAGAGGGCCATGTACAGACAAGAGGAGAATTTTTGGAGGCAAGCAGGGATGGCTACAGTTGTGCCATCTAGTGGTGGTTGTAAGAGATCCCTTAGTTGAGAGAAACTCCATTTAGCTGCTCAAATTAAAAATCTTGAAATCTTTTTTTTTCCTCTTCATCCTTCTCATATTCCATAATCTATGCATCCAGAAATTTTTGTTAGTTTTCCCTTCAAAATCAATTCATAATCTATTTCTCACAATTCCCCATGATCTATTCTGGTCTGAGCCTTATCTTTAGCCTGGATTATTGAGATTACATCCTAACTTGCCTTCTTGCTTCCACCTTGTTCTTCACAGTAGGCATCCAGAGCCATCTTTTCACAGCTTACCTAGAATATGCTTCAATTCACCTCCAATGCTGAATGACTCCTTATTCCAGTTCTTTCAATGACCTGAAAGACCCTGAAAGATTTAGTGTCACACTTTCAAACACTCCACTGCTACACCTCTGACTTGAACTCCTGATATGCTTATCAGTGTTGCCTCCACTCCATCCACCATGACCTCCTTGCTCCTCTTCAAACATGCCATATACCACCCCACCTTGGGTCTTCACTGGCTATTCATCACCCTAGAATAAGCTTCCCTTAAATATTTAACAGTTTAGTTTGCGTCCCTGTGTATAAATACATGCCTCAGCATCATTCCATCAATAAACAGTGAAAATGGTACTTCTACCCAAATTCTAGTCAGTTAAGGAATGTTACTGTTACCTGTAGGTGAGAGCACATTGAATGGTAAGGTTCTAGAGGTAACTTCTGAAGCAGAGTTCACATGGCACAGTTCAAAACTCCTGAATTCTTTAAACTTTGTTCAAATGTCATCACCTTTTCTTTTTATGATTATTATTAGAATCGTACTCTAACTTTCAGACACCATTCCCCTGCCTCTGCCTACTACTCTTTCTAACATGGCTTGTACTTAAATTACTTTTTATTTCTTCACTAGAATTTAGGATCAATGATGGGAGTCTTTTCTTACTGGTATAGTTTCAACACCAGTAAAAGTGAAAGATTCATAGAAGTCTCTGTTAACTATTTGTTGAAGGACTAAAAGAATTCAGATAAAATGACATGTCCAAAAAAAAAAACCAAAAAACCAAAAAAAAAACGCTCCATCACTGCCCAACCTATAGTGGCCAGTCACTCTTTCTCATTCGTCATATTTTATTTAGAATTTATTTTCTGCTTACTCTCATACTTCTGCCCCAGCAATGAGTAAACATTCTATAACAAAAATAGCCTTTAACTTCTTACTTAGGTCTTTGTTTTTAATACCTAGAATAAGAACTGGTCCATAGTGGTTAAAAAAGTATATTGAATGATTGAAGAATGTAGAAATAAAAGGCTATGAGTTCTAAATCAGCAATTTTTCTAGAGTGCAGGAGTGAAATATGAGATTAAAAATAGGAGAGTTACTGGGAATTGGTGCAAAAGAAATGAAATCAGTATGTTAAAGAGACATCTGCATCCTCATGTACATTCACTGTTCACAATAGCCAAAATATGGAAATAATCAAAGTGTGTATCAACTGATGAAAGAGTAGAGGAAATATGGTAACTATACACAGTGGAATATTATTCAGCCATAGAAAAGATTAAAATTTTGTCATTTATGACAGCATTGGTGGAACTGGAGATCATTATTTTAAGTGAAATAAGCCAAGCATGTAAACACAGTGTGATCTGACTCGTATGGAGAATCTAAAGAATCTGATCTCAGAAATGGAGAGTAGAAGAGTGGTTACTAGAGGATAGTTAAGTGTAGGGGAAGGGGAGAAATGGGAAACAGATAATCAATAGGTACTAAGCTGTAGATATGTAGGAGTAAGAAAGTCTAGTGTGCTACTGCACATGGGGTGACTGTATGCAGTAGTTGTGATGATACAATGTATACATGATCAAAAAATCATATATTATCCCATTAATATGTACAATATTTGTGTTTTTATGTCAGTTGAAAAGATAGGATTAAATGAAGCTCTAAGTATGGATTATATTAGCCTCTATTGTGAAGACTTCTCAAGTAGAAAAAGTAAAGTGTTGCAGACTTAAAAGTTAGGGAAAACAATGTTGTTTACCTCTGAGCAAGTTTTAAGCAATGTTTGTTGAAAATTCCCATTATAACATCTGGAGTAACACTCTGAGGCTGTTCAAACAATGCATCTAATGCTCCTGAGGAAAACAGCAGGATAAAAGAAAAAATATCAAGATAAACAAAGAAGAGAAACCTGATTCAAGTATTTAAAAATAGCAATTTTCATAGTATATAAAAACTCATCACCAAATCTGAACCCACTTAAATTTTCTATTTTTTTCTATTAGAAGTTCCAACTTGCAAATTTTACATTTTTGTGTTTACATTAGTGAAAGGTATAAGCTCTCAATTGCAAAGACTTTTTACTACTTTTTTGTAACTAGGTATTCCAGTGTAATTGCTACCATTTGTTCAAAAGAAAATCATGCCTCAAAACTGAAATGTCTTTCACTTTTTTATTATTATTGTAAATGATACATTTTTTAAAATTTTCAGACCTCCAGTTAATTAATGTTATGTAGAAAAACAACTGAATTTTGTGTATTTACATTTTATCATTTGACCTTGATATGCATGCCTGCCTGTCATATGCAAGTTAAGATGGTTTTATTTTTACATTTCTATTCTGCATAACTTGACGTGTTTTTCTGTTTTCTTGTCCTCTAGACAGAATTTCTGTTTAGGGGCGGACTGCCCAGTCTCCCAAAATTAAGATGTTATTGTAGACTTTTGGTAGAGACTCTTTAAGTTGGGGAAATTCTTTTCTGGTTTTAATGATGAATGGAATATTGGATTTTGTAAAACTTCATAAAATTTCACTGATATAATTGTATTTGGTTTTGAATTTTGTATCAGTCTTTTATGCTGGAAATAAATCATACCTGTTCATAATATGTAATTATTTATATACAATATTGGATTTGATTTGCTAATATTTTGTTTAGGTTTTTACACCCATGTTTGTGCTGTGGTTTGATTGTATTCCCCAAAGTTCATATGTTAGAATCTTTTTCTTTCATTAATTTTTATTAGGATATATTCATTGTACATGGGGATTCATTGTGACAATTCCAAATAGGTTTAAATTGTACATTGGTTAAATCATCCCCACCATCACTTCCCTTTGAACCCCTCCCTGCCCCACTTAAAGCAATTGCAAGAGGTTTCTTTGTTCTTTTTCATATAAATATGTGAAGTCCATCAATTATATTACCTTATTTTAATCTCCTTTGTTCACCCTCCCCTTCTCAGAAATACCCCCCCCACACATTTACTGTACTATTTTACGGTCCTGTCTTTTATTATTAATTTCTAAGTTGATGTTCAAAGGGGTTTCTCAATTTATTCCCACTATGAGTACACTTTACTTCAGTCCAATCAACCCCTTCCATTATTCTCCCTTACCCCTTTACCTCCCATCGCCCCCTGATTTTTCAAAAGCTTTCAGTAAACATCCTTATATCCTCTACCTTCACAGATGTTATGTTTTATGATATTGTTGATGCTCTATCCTGCTCTTTTCCTTTCCCTCCTTCCCCCAGTTCCACAGAGTTGTTCCACTATTACAAACTTGTTCTACATATGAGTTTATATATGATCATGTTTGTTTTGTGTATAAGTTTATTTTTGGACCTATCTACTATGTATGAGAGAAAACCTACAGCCTTTGTCTTACTTCACTTAACATGATGTCCTCCAATTGCATCCATTTATATCCAAACCACATAATGTCATTCTTCCTTATGGCTGAGTAAAACTCCATTATATATATAATTTTCCTGATCCATTCATCAATTGTAGAGCAACTGGGTTGTCTCCATACTTTGGCTGTTATGAATAGTGCTGAGATAAACTTTGGCCTACAAGTGTCTCTATTGTATCCTAACTTTGCGTTCATTCGGACATAAGCCCAAGACCAGTATTACTGGATCATATGGTAGTTATATCTTGAGTTTTATAAAGCGTCTTCATAACACTTTCCATAGTGGTTGTACTAATTTGCATTCCCACCAATAGTGTATAAGGGTTTCTGTTTCACAACTTCCTTGCCAGGATTTGTTGTTGTTTTTGCCCTTAATATGGTCATTCTAACTGGGATGAAATGAAATCTTCATGTCATTTTGATTTGCATTTCTTTTATAGCCAGGGAAGATGAACAATTCTTCATGTATATATTGGCCATTTGTACCTCTTCCTTTGAGAATTCCCTATTTAATTTGTATGCCCAGTTCTTCTTTGGGGATTGAAGTTTTTGAGTTCCCTGTAGATACTGGATATTAGTCTCTTATAGGATCAATAGTTGGCAAAGATTTTCTCTTAAGTCTAGTGACAGTCTATTGAGTCTAGTGACTGTTTCTTTTGCTGTGCAGAAGCTTTCTAGTTTGATGCAGTCCCATTTGCTCATTTTCTTAGATGTTGTGCCTTGTGAATTCTGCTTACAAAGTCATTCCTTTTGCCTATCAGTTCCAGTGTATTTCCTACTACTTTCTATAGTTGTTTCAAAGTTTTAGAACTTATATTAAAGGTTGTTGATCTGCTTCAAGTTGATTTTGGCACAGAATGAGGGACAGAGATCTAGTTTTAGTCTTCTACATGTGGATATCCAGTTTTTCCAGCAATGTTTATTGGAGAGGCTAACTTTTCTCCACTGTGTGTTTTGGGCTCCTTTGTCGAAGATTAATTGGCTGTAGCTGCTTGGGTTTATATCTGGGTCTTCTATTCTAATCCATTGGTTTTCATGTCTGTTTTTGTGCCAATATCATGCTGTTTTTACTGTTATGACTCTGTAGTATCACTTAAAGTTGAAAGTTGTGATACCTCCAGCATTGGACATTTTAATCAGAATTGATTTGGCTATTCGAGGTCTTTTGTGTTTTCATGTGAATTTTAGGATTGATTTTCTATCTCTTTGAAGAAAGTTTTTGGGATATTGATAGGGATTGCATTGAACATGTAGATTCCTTTTGGTAGTATGGTCATTTTCACAATGTTGATGGTACCAATCCAAGAGCATGGGAGATCCTTACATTTTCTGATGTCTTGTGTTAGAATCTTAATCACAAACTATGCCATTCAGATGCAATTGGGTCATGAGGACTCTACTAGAGTCAATGAATTAATGCTGTCACCATGGGAGTGGGTTGGTTATGGCAGGAGTGGGTTCCTGCCATAAAAGGATTGAGCCTGTTTCCCCACTTGCTCTCTCCCTTTCTTGAATTTTTGCCTTCCCTCATAGAGTGATGCAGCATAAAGTCCTCACCAATGCTGGTGTGCTTTTGACTTCCCAGCCTCTGTACTTTGAGTCTAATTTTGGCCTTTTATAAACTATCCAGGCTATGATATTCTGTTATTGGAGCACAAAAGGGACTACAAGAGATTATGAAACATATTGATGTTTGTATTTTTTTATATTATTATCAGCTGGCATAGATGTTAGAGCAATTCTAGCTTTATAAAATGAGTTAAGAAGTGATCCTTCTGCTTCTGTTTTCTGGAAGATATATCTATCTGGGGAACTGTATTTTTTTTCTTTAAATCTTTTGTAGATTTCACCACTGAAATCAAATGAACCTAGGGTTTTACTTTATTTTGTTTTTTAAAGTTTACTAATTTTTAGTTTAATTTCTTTAATACATATTAGGCTATTAGTTTCTCTATTTCTCTTTAAGATAATTTGTTGGTTTGAATCTTTCAGGAAATCAGTCAATACAATGTCAGTAGTAAAAGGGCAGGTAATTGTTTATAGTATGACTTTATTATTTTTTAATGCCCATGGATGTTAAGTTATAACCTATATTCAATTTTGATATTGTTATTTTGCATTTTCCTTTTTATTTTATCTGGGTAAAGATTTTATTAATTTCACTGATTTTTATAGAACCAACTTTTTCTTTCTTTGATTTTCTTTTTTGCTTCCCTTTTTATAACTTCATAATTTCTTCTCTAATTTTAGTTACTATGTTTTTCTCTACTTGCTTTAGGCCTATTTTGCTATTTTCTACTTTTATAAGAAAATTTGAAATTGATTTCATAGTTTCTTCTTTTCTAATGTATGCACTTAATTCTATATATTTCCCTGTAAATATTGCTTTTGCTGCTTCCCACAATGATATACAGGGTGTAGTATAGTGAGTTATGAAGATGTCAATCATTTTCTGAAAAACAATGAAACAAACCCCATAATTAATTCATAGACTCACACATAACTTTATCAGCACTATAGATCATTAATCTAATTGACATGTAGGATATTCTGTACAACGATAATAGAATATACCTTCTTCTCAAGCTTACAAGAAACAATCTCCAAGAAAGACCCATTGTAAGTTATGCGAAAAACTTAACAAATTTCAAAGAATAGAAAGCACACAAAATATGTCACTAGGACACAGTGAAATTAAACTAGAAATCGATACCAAAGAGAAGCAAAAAAATACTGCCAAATATTTAAAAATTGACATCAAATTTCTAAATAATTCATGGGTCACTTTTTTCAAAGAGATATTTAAAATACTAAAACTAAATGGAAATGAAAATACAACTTATCATTGGAGTGTCCTTGTTTTTGTCTCTCTTCTTGAGTTTGAGTTTTCTTAAGCATTAATTTGCAGAGACAGAGTCTATGCCTTGCATCTCTTTCAGCTATAATGCATTATTCGAAGAGATCCATGCTGATGTAAGGGAGGGGAACATTCTTTAATTTTATTATTAAATCCAGTCTTTTAGTAAGTCTGTGTCTGAGGGTCATGACTGTCATATGTTTTTCATCAGTGTATGTCAATCACATCCATCCACTCTCACCCTTACTCCCTTTCATGGCTGGCATTCATAATTTATTTCCTTAAGCTGCCTGTTGACTGTTTTTAACACCCCAGCTACTTCTATAAGTGCCATGAAATGCTTCTAGAATCTTAGGAGTAGGAAAGTGATGGGATTCCTGGAAGAAAACCTCATGAAATTGTGAAGGTGACCTTAAAACTGCAGGTCTCTGTGGGCTTCTTATTTAGTCCATTTTAGTCTCCTGATTCCCAAAATTATCATTTAAATATGGCTACCAGTTTATGGTTCTAGTAGTGTACTAGTAAGTTCAAAAACAGCCATCAAGTATTCTTTTCATTGTAAATTGGAAGCTGATGATTTCTAAGTTCTTAAAATATCAGAACTGAAACTTGAAATCGGTTGCTAAATTTCAGAATAAACATTTTGAAAACATGTGTACTGTTCTTTATCTTTTTTTGTCTTTTCATATTCCACTTTCACTTGTAAATTTTTTCTCCATTAGATCATCCATTTCTTGGGGGGAATATTTTGTTAAATGCAGCAAATCAATGCAATTGATTTAATTCCATTTCATGCTGTTAATATTTTTCCTACCTTTCCTGTGTACTCTGTTTTTAATCTTTTATAAATTAAGTGGTTAATCAGATGTTACATTCTTTCCACTCATTGTTTCTTAAGCAAATGAACATATATTTGATAATTTAAAACTAATTTTTTGAGTGTGCTAGGTATTTAATTCAGGGCCTTGATCAGGATAAGCACATGCTCTGTCACCAAGCAATACCTCCATTCCTTAAGCACTTTTGGCAGTACTAGAGATTTTACTCAGGACCTTGAGGTGTCAAATGCTTTGATATTTGAGCCATGACTCCAGTTCTTTTGTTTTTAGTTTGTATTTCAGATTGGGTCTCAAGGTGCTTTTGTCTAGGCCAGCTTTGGATAGGGATTCTTCTCCCACTGTCTCTCAAGTAGCTGGGATTACAGTGTGTACCACCATTATGGTGTCCTAAACTTTTTATATATGATAAACAATAGAAGGAAATGAATGTTTTAATGCAAGTTTTTGTTTCTTATCATTAGAGATGTGATTATAATTTAAATACTCTTCTTACATTTTTCTAATTACTTTCTAATTTTTACATAGCATGCAATCAGTGCTTAAGAGATATTAAGATATGATGATAATACAATGCATTATACTTAGGTTTTTAACTGACCACATGTAGTAAAATCTTGAATAATGACAAATTTTTATTCATATATTCTGATTTTATTATCCATACTTAACATTCAAAGTTTTATTTATTCATGAATACATTGTCAAGTTATAGACTACTTGGGGAAAACACTTTGATTGTGATTTTTTGGTTTTATTTTTACAGAGTTTGATTTGGCATCTTTCATAAAGTATATAGTTAATATGTATTTTTATCAACTATATCCTGATTTTAAAAATGTAAAATTCCCAAAACTATCTTGTTTTTAAAAGAGATCTGCCTATGTTGCAAGCCAGTTAAGTTTGGATTCTATATTTCCTAATGACATTGTTAAAAGTTTTGTATTTCCTTTAATATGTAATAATAACAGTCCATTGCATTTATTCTTACAGACAGAAAATATCTATTTTAGCAAGTAAATTTGATCCTATCTAAGTACTTTTGTTTTATCATTCAGAGAACAAATCTATAGGCAATTTGAGGGAACATTAGAGAAAAACATCTGATTGTACTTGTCTTTCTAGTTTACCATTATTATTATTTTGATGATGTCTACAATGTTGAAATATATAGAACACCCTTGAAGAAACTCTCTTTTGCAATATCAGGGCCAACCTTAAGTATATTGACATCTTTCTTTTCCTGAAAGATCGTAACCAACAGTTCAATTGTAACCTAGAATAAATCATTTTATCAATGTTTAGCATATTCAGAAATATACACTTAAAAATATTCAGAATCTTTAATCTTAGTTATTTTCATTTTTATCATTGCAAACTTACTGCTGATATAGAACAGAAAATCAGTGAATCTAGTAAGTGAATATTAAAATAAATTGAATCTTACATTTTTGTCTGGAAGTAGATGAAATGTAACATTTCCATACCTTATTCCTCTGAACCATTATCATTACAACTTGCATGAGAACAAAATAGATGATATACATCTTCTTGAGATAAACAGAAAAAGATTTCATTTTGAAATTACTTCAACTAGTTCTTGTTAAATAATGGACTTAATATGATAACATAAATTGAAACTGAAATTCCCAATAAGCATGCTGCCTTGAGAGAAAATACCAATTTCAGCAATAGAAAAGAAACTCATTCAAGTGGTAAAGTGCTTGTTTTGTACCTGCAAAGTCCTAAGTTCAAACCCCAGTCCCACCAAAAAGAAAAAGCCATAAAAAAGAAACTCAGTTGATATTAAAAGACAGCACAATAAATTCATGGTTAGAGATATTCTTCAGAAGCAAGAGAAAATATATGAATTATAGCTTCTATGTATAAGATGTAAATGTTACACACACATTCACACACATATACAATGAGAGAGCTAAAAAAGTATGATAATCATTATATTGGTTCCAAAAACAATGTAAGTTGAAATTAATTATATGTTATAATTATGTGTTTTGTAAAATGACATCTTATACTCTTAAACAATATTTATGGACTTGTAAATGAAATAATATGGACGATATTATTTACCTTATTTTTTGCAACTTGACATAGCTTCTCTTGTTCTGTATGGTGGAAAAGAATTCCTTACCAATAAACAACACTCTCATAAATTATTACCTGAAGACATTTAGTTGCTGCTATTCATCTTACGTACTTTCCAAGGCATTTTTAAATAGAATATTAGAGGTGCAAAACTCTCTATACATTAACTTGTAATATATGCTTATACATATATGTGTTTTAAAAAACCATGAGGTTAATTTATTTAATGATGTAGCTATTTCATGAAACTAAAACAAAACAGCTTCTGTGTGTGTGTGTGTGTGTGTGTGTGTTTGTGAATTTACCGAGACAACCAAACCATAAATTTTCAAAGATTTATTTATGTTTTACTGAACATTCTACATTAATTCAGAATAGATTTAGATTTTTCCTTGCTATGAAAAATACCTGATAAAGTCAACTTAAAAGAGGAAAAGTTTATTTAGGCTCCTGGTTTCACAGGTCTCAGTCCATGGTCTTAGTTCCATTAATTTTGGGCTAGTAGTTAGGCAGAACATCATGGTTGGGAGCATGCACTGAGCAAAACCACTCATTTCATGACAACCAGGAAGCCAAGTAAGAGGGAAGGTTAGGGTCCAATATAACTTCTAATGACATGCCCTCAGTGACTGAAATTTTTCCAATGAGGCCCCAACTATCAAAGGTTTCACCACATCCCAATAGTGTCACAGCCTGGAATCAATCCTTCAACACATGGGCATGTAGGGGTCAACTAAGATCCAAACCAGAACTACTGAAATGTAATGAATGTGAAATTAGAGAGCATTATTCATAGTAAAATAGGAAGACTAACTTCTGAAAGGTTTTAGTCAAAGAATACTCACTATGTAACCAACATTATTATAAGAAAACTATTCATTCTATTTTAGGGTAAATAATCTGACAAACCAAAAAATGTATGATAATCTGACCAACAAAAAAGTGTGATTTTTATTATGTGGTTATTCATTAAAAGCACAAATCAAGTGTCTAATGCTTTTCTATGAATGAGGAAAACACCAATAAATGTGGTAGATTAAAAGAAAATCCAGCTGAGACTGATGTTAAATTTCGTCCTAGTATAGTCATGGCATTTAAGAGATATTTAACATTTATTGCATCTTGAAATAATTTGAGGTTCATGCTCCCCTTCTACAGAATGAACCATTTCATCTGACATGATTCAATAAAGCCAGCTTTTATTCACTTATTTGAAATTGCTCTTTTCATGTGTACTATTTCTATACACATATTCAGGTTAACTTCTGGATTCTTTGTCATTCTATCTTATTGGTGTTTGAAATCCTTCTGGTCCAGGATCAAATGATCATTGTAAGAATTCTAGTGTGACTTTTCTCCAAGAGCAGTTCTTTTTTTTTTTTCTTTTATTATTCATATGTGCATACAAGGCTTGGGTCATTTCTCCCCCCTGCCCCCACCCCCTCCCTTACCACCCACTCTGCCCCCTCCCTGTCCCCCCTACCCCCTCAATACCCAGCAGGAACAAGGGTTTTTGCTGGTTGAGATAAGGATAGCTATACAGGGCATTGACTCACATTGATTTCCTGTGCGTGTGTGTTACCTTCTAGGTTAATTCTTTTTGATTTAACCTTTTCTCTAGTTCCTGGTCCCCTTTTCCTATTGGCCTCAATTGCTTTAAGGTATCTGCTTTAGTTTCTCTGCGTTAAGGGCAACAAATGTTAGCTAGTTTTTTAGGTGTCTTACCTATCCTCACCCCTCCCTTGTGTGCTCTCACTTTTATCATGTGCTCAAAGTCCAATCCCATTGTTGTGTTTGCCCTTGATCTAATGTTCTTTTTATCTGACACCAAGTCTAGAGCAGAAGTCAATAGGTTATTTCCATTCTGCTAAAATAAAACATACTCCAGAGACAAAAGCATGTATTTCACTAAATATGTATTTCAAAGGAAATCAGAATACATTGAGTAATAATGGTTATCAATTACCATGAAATATTTCTGCACTACTAAAAATTAACTTCTAATTCCATCTCTTTTGGACAACCAGCCTACTTTCCTTCACCTCCTTGCATTTTGGTATTAGCCTTCTTAAACATTTTATTCCGGATACTGTATAGTCCTTTATTTAACATGTAAATTTATTTCGTTATGCCTTGGCTCTTGCAAAGTCAGTGATTAGTATTCTTTAGGAATATGAATGATCTTGTTGCCAAGAATGGATCTGGGTTTAGAAAACACAATATTCCAATTATCAAAATTCACCCTATTTAGAAAATATAGGAGAAGGGTGATAATTGCATAGTGGTAAACGTAGCACCAGTTACAAAAAAGAAAAAGACTGTTAACATTAAACGCAACTGAGAAAGGCAAAATGTTTTCCTCTACCACCAAAAGTGTGGAGTGGTGATGATGTAATGGACACATTATATGCTCGATATATTATCTCTATTTACCAGGTGATCTCAGAAGAGTCTACCAGTGTTTCAGTAATATTATTATTAAGTGACGGAACTGTCCCTTGAACCCATGTCTGATCCATATTTTTTGAACATTATTTTTTATATGAAATATATTTTGAGTTTTGAGAAGTCAGGAGCATTCATTAATATTGTGTGGGTACTTTCTGTACTTACTTAATATTGTCTGCAGAAAATCTTTACAATCCAAAAGTCCAATGTAATGTGATTGTAAACATAAGCCTAAGATAGTCACACCTTTCATTTGCCATAGTCATAGATGAGTACCTATGGCAATTAGTGTTATGTGTTAACATGACTGCACTCTAGTGCCAGTGATTTAATCAAATAATAATTTAAATGTTGACATGTTGGTAATTTCATTAGCTTGTGGTTGTGTGTTAATGTCATTTGATTCTGAGTAAAGGATATTTTATTAATAACATGGGTTAGACTCATTATTAAAGGCTTTAGCTTTCAATAATAATGATCATGGTGAAAGTCTTGAAAGCAAAAACCAAGGCACATTTATAGAATTTTTCCATTTTTATAAAATATTAATTCCAATTTTAAAATGACATTATCTTATTTAGAATTTGAATCCAAGGATTGTAGTAGGAGGATACTTTGAAGGCAAGGGCACATGGTGCTGACTCAAGACAAATTCTTTGGCCAACAAGCTGATAGTGTTTGTAGAATATCAATAGACGTATCATGAAATAAATCCTAGAAGAGTGAATTCAGCTGTCTCTCCAGGTTCTTGGTTGAAAATAATCATTTTGTTACTTAACTTAATACATTTAATAAGTGCAAGTTATCTTTTAAAGCTATCCAAGCCATTTGGATGATGTTTTTAGATTTCTATTACTCACATAATGAGTTCAAGTAAAAAAATCTTTAAGAATTCTTAAAATATAAAGATTTTTAAAAGCAAGCAATACGATCATAAACCATAATTATAGGAAATGATAACAGGAGTAGAGTTAAAGATTTCAAGGTCATTAATGAGTATCTTGTGCTACTTGTTTCAACATTAGTTTACATTTAATTGGGTAAAACAGGACATTTTGAAATAAAGTACTTTTACATTTCTACTTTGAAATTTTTAGCACCATGCATGGTACAATAGCATCATTCTAAAAATGTATCTGTTTTAATTTAATAGACAAGGAATATGAGAGTTCATAAAGGAGAACAATTGAAAAACCAGTCTTTATAAGTTATTTGGTTACATTTTCACATATGTAAATTTCAATCTATGATGATATGATAAATGTAAATCAATCAGAATTACCATAGGAATGGTAGAGAGGACATAATATAAATTATTCATAGCTATATCATTTATCTTCATTTAGTAGACAGTAGCAAAATGTAGGCAAAATACATGCTGTTTTTAAAAATATCAAAGTCAACAAATAAAACATGCTTCTCCATAGAGAAAAAGTAAAATAAATTCTTCCTGAAAATTTCTCAAATTAAACATTTATAAATTATACTAGTCTAATATTTATCTAAGCCCTTCCACATCTCCTTATCATGTTCGTGGTTTAGTTGCAGAGTGGATTACATCAGGAATCAACAGATGAATTAAATCACACATATGATAAAATAAAAGTCACAGTTCTTACATAGAAAATGAAAGGATACTTCTTTCCCTGAAGAGTTTCAGAATTGCTGGCATGAGACTCACTTTTTATAGTCTCACTCCTCCTCTCTTTTTTCCAAAATATCCTGAACTTATCAAAACAGATGCTAGGTCCCTAGAATATCTGAAGGAAGAAAGATATTTCAAAAATTTCTCAATAAAGTGGAAACTACACTAATGATAAAACAACAAAATAGTAAGTGTAAGTCATAACTGAGCTCTAAAGGCCAACATAAGGACATCGTCCTGCACATTATCTGATCTCATTATTCTGGTGTTGCAGCTGTCACTTAACTAATTGAAATTCCACTGCCTTGCTAGCTGTTAATGGAGTATAGGAGAACCTGTCATTGTGTATTGATATTAGACTCCAGATATTGTATGGGTTAGTGCAAACACTATCAAAATGAGTTCTTATAAACACATCTCATTAATAACTGAAGGGCTCAGAAAAATAAAATTATAGAGGGCACAATTTTATTTTTCTTCAGGACCTGTATGCTTCATAAAGTTCAAAGCCTGGTGAATTATTCTTTTTCTTCCCCTACCCTTTGTCCTCTGCCCCTGTGTCTACCTCTCTGTGTCTCACACAAATACATTTACTCAACTAGAAACTGTCAATGAAAATGAGTAATCAGAAATTGACTGTTCTATTTTTCTCATTTTTTATTTCTTTCAGGCAATATAATTGTACAAGATATAATTATAATGTATTCTTATGATACAGTTTTCATTTGGGTTAAATTATTTTATATGTAAAATTAACAAATTAATAAGTGCTAGGCTGTAGGGAAGAAAGCAGTGCAGAGTGGTGGAGGTAGGACCTCTCAAAAGCCTTTCCTTCATGAAAATAATGACACACTGGTGACAATGGTCAAAACACACATTTTTTCAGAACTTACATTTGTTTTCAGAATTATCCACATGCTTGTAACAACTTAGGAAGAATTATTCAAGAAAAAAAAATAGCATTTTAACTTATTCCCTTCTCACCCTTATTTTGTCAGCTCTGAGGCAGTCTAGAAAACTAGAAGTCTTGCAGGTAAGGTAGTTGTGGAAACACAGCAGAAATGACCAGGTTTGAAGATTATTGTTAGCATTTGACAAATCAGTAAGTTCCTTGAGATATCCCATCATCAGGATTTGTTTTCACTGATTTGACTCAGATATAATTCTGTGTGAGACCTTATTTCTAAGACACTTGTTAAAAAATAATTAGCAATTGTTTAACATCACAACTGACTGAAATCTTGATACCAGTTGGAGCTGAGGATAGTCTGAATAGAGTTTTTAAATGAATAACTGAGAAAGAGATTTGCATAGGAAGCTTGAGAAAGCACTAACATAGCTTGGGAATATAAAGGTTACACATGAGTGATGGGCTGTGTCAATGTCCAGATAAGACCTAAGTAGTACCTAAATTCTCACCTGTGGCTAACCTTGAGGGCATATACAGACAAACTGAGCTGTACTATGACAGCATTAAAATTTATAACTGGGAAATACACACATAGCCCCCAGGCAGAGACTTGGAGGCCTATCAGTTTAAAGAATTTTTTTAAATCCCTGTTTAATCAGTATCTAACCTGAATTAACTAGACTTCAGTGACTACAATTGACAAAGAGTATATATTATAAAGAATTAGTCCAGGAAAAGTACTAAACAAGCATCAATGGTGACTATGCCAATCACAACTATGATAACAACATCCAACAAAGCTACAAACCCAAAGCAGTTAGGTAGACATAAAAATCTAATTTCCAGTGCTGCAGAATTCCATCAGTTTAAATGTCTAGTTTCAACAAATGGATGCATGATAAAACAGGAAAGTATGGTATACACAAGAAACAACAACAAAAAGTCAAACAAAACATTCTCAGAATGTCCAGATGTCATGTAGAACTTTAAGTATAGAAAGATTTTAAAGGAAAAGTTTTAAATGAACTTAGTATAGAAAGATTTTAAAGAACTAAAGATAAACTTATCTGGAAACAAAAAGAAAGTATGAGAAAATGTTCTATAAATTAATAATGGCAATGAAGATGTAAAATTAAAAGATAAAAATACATAAATTCTGGCATTGAAAAGTGTAATGACTGAAATTAAAAATCAAGTAGAGCACTTCAATGGCAGATTTGAATAGGGAGGAGAAAAATTAGCTAACATAAAAATAGACAAATTATTTAACTGAACACATGAAAAAAAACCCATAAAATGAACATTCTCAGAGACTTAGGGAGCATAATTAGGCATACTAATAAAAATGCATTGAAACTCCCAGATGAGAGAGAAAAATGGGCTCAACATTCATTTGAATAAATTATAGCAAATAAAGGCCCAATAATAATTTATATGATAATAATAACACAGAAGAGGTGAAGAAACATAATGTAGAAAAATTTACATTTTGAAATTAAATTGGTGTTCATTCAAACTACACTACTTCAAGTTCAGATGTACTTGTATTCCACAAGACAATGACTAATTGGATAAAATTAAAATACAGGAGAACACAGCATGATAATGAAGTGAATACTGTAAAGTCACAAAAGACTTAATATCACCTTCACTTCTGGTAATGACCGCAAATTCAGGGACTAACAAGGTCACTCTCAGGTTTTATTACTCACTAGAAAGATGGACAGGACTCACCAACACTGATATATTATTCGTTATAGCTTAATATAAGGAAAGGATACAGTTTAAAGTTATTCCAGGGAAGAGAAAATGGACAGAGTTCAGGGGAGGTCCAGTAATGCAGCTTCATTGTCTCCTTCCAAGGAGATTGTGTACTCCTCTTCATAACACTGTATGACAATATTTATGAATTGTTGCTAACAAAGGAATCCAATGTGAACCTGGGTGTTCACAGTTACTATTAGGTCTTGTGAACCTGGGTGTTCACAGTTACTATTAGGTCTTTCTCATGTAGATGTGACTGATCACTGGGATGGCTATTTTAGTCTCCAGCCCCTCCAGAAGTCAAACTGATATTGAGTGACCTAAAGTTCTCTTAATATATCATATTTTTAATATCTGCTTTGTCTCAAAGTTCCTAAATGAACAAGACAGTCTATGGCTGAATACTCTTTGAGCTTAGAGATTATCTCCCAGGAGCAGAGAGTAAAGACCAGACCTCTCTTTGGGGATAGTCTATTATTTTTCAAATATTTGTATTTGACATTAAATATTACAAAATAAAGCAAAATTATAAAAGTTACAAAATAAAGTAATAATAGAGAAATAGCAGAACAAAAATAACATAAGACATACAGAAAGCATATATCCAATAGGTGACCTAAATACAAACTTACCAGTAATTAAATTAAGTATAAATGGAGTAAACACTTCAAAGTCTGGAAATTGACAGAATGGTTTTTAAAAAGCTACTATCAAAATATTTGATTTATGCCAAAAAATAGATTCAGATGCATGGACTAAGAGAAATAAGGTGGATAAAATACACTAACTATAACCAAAAAAGCACTGTTATGCCTATGTTAACATCAAACTTTATTAATATGACAGACTTTATGACAAAATTGTTACTAGTGAAAAATCAATGGAATTTTATAAAGATCAATGATTCCAAGCTTTGGGGAAGCATACAATTACAAGCATACAGGCATTTAAATATGGACAGATGATTTATTCTAGTCAATAATCTATTAATGGAAGTAGCATAAGTTTTTCCCATGCAAAGTGTTCAATTTTTGGCTTGAGAGTTTCCAGAAATGTCATGTTTCTTTCTTTCATTGAAACTATCAAAGCTCAATATATTGGTTATCCCATTACTTTGAGTCGCTCATTGCCTATCCACATGGATATATGGTGGTCAAGAAATATACTACTGCTATTTTTTAGAACGTTGATTTGGAGTATAGTTTGCTATTTAGAATATTCTTTTTTATATAAAGGTTATTGTTAGCAATTATGTGACTACAGAAATTTAGATGGTGGGATTCAACTATAATTTTGATGTTTTATTCCTTAAGCGGGGTTATGAACACAGAAGTTTTGCTATTTTTCTTATTTACTTTTGGTTTGATTGAACTATTTCACTCTACAATAATAAAATATAATAATATCCCTCACCTCTCTGCTCACAGAGCTTCTAGAATCAAGCAAATTCATAATGAGCTTCATTCTACACCATGAAAAAGCAAGTATATCCACAGATCCTCGTCCATTCCAGGAACACCTTTTGGTAGAATAGTGAATTGGAACTCATATGATCTTAAAATAAATCTAAAATAAATATTTTACTGGGCAAATAATCTATAAACATGCCTAATTAAAGGAAAGTTCAAAAGCTAACATTTTAGTAAACCTTGGAGATAGCCTCTTCATGAAGCACGTATACTGTGCACTGGTTGCCCACTTATTGGAGGCCAGTGAATCAGAACACATTCACAGTGAGTTACATGATTTAGGGTTTTTTACTTTCCGGTAGGTAAATGAACAAAAAGTGTTGTACACATTGTGAGCTAGTCAAGAAATCTCAGTTTGGATGAAGTCTTGGCTGCATTTGCCCCAGACTTACCATGGTTGAGGGATCCTTCAAAGCAGCTCACCTTGATGTATGTACCTCAGAGGTCATGCCACACCCTGGGGAAAGTTTTGAAAGACATCTTGCTTACAGAGAAGAGAGGAACAAAACCAAGGCTGTTGCTTTCTCATTTTAGAAGATTAAATTCCCAGATTACTTTACGATTGTCCTTGAGCACTACAAGAAAAGAAGCAGAAGTGGTAGGGGTGGAGGCATGGGTTATATCCAAGGACACCTGAGAACTATACCGTAAGTGAATTATATAACATAATGTCCATGTTCTGTGTGGAAATAGTAAAAACAAAGGCAGAGAAAATCTGTACATAACTATATATCATTAGATGAATATACTTCAGAATTTAAAAAACCGCAGTCTTTTGTGTCCTGTAGAATACAATTGAAACAATGAAACAATTCAAACTGCAGTCATCTATATTCTACAATTGAAACAATGTTTTTTGCTACCATTCCACCCAGAATATTTCAGACAACAAATTATTGTGGTTGTATGAAGAAAATAAAAATAATGTTTCCCTATATTAAATTAATAACTGTATAGTAAGGGTGTTAGTGCAATAACTCTTCAAGGAGAAAAGATGAAAGACATACTGTGATACATGAGAAAATCATGTTTATGATATTCTCAATGGAAAATTTTACTTAGAAATCAATGAATTCTTCCCCATATGCACAATTGCTTAGGAAGCAAGTAAAATAACATAGAATTTTTGCAGTAGGGACTTTTGCCATTGAGTAATAGTTAATAAACTTTGCAAGATGACTGTCCTGTGCTTTAAACCTATCTGTCACCTGCTTCCTAAACAATCTTAAGTAGTTGTTCCTCTCATATCCTTATAAAGAAGACAGCAATCCATTCAAGTGTGGTGGGGATTAAATGGGTAACATCAAATAGTTTTCATAGAAACTGGCACATAGTAAGTTCTCAGAAATGACATTGTAATTATCATCATTACTTCCTTTATTGTAAGTATCTTCATTAGTCCTGATTTTTAACTGACCTTGTGATTTATACATTATTATCTTTATTCTACCTTGAAGACAATTGAGACTCTGAGAAGCTAATTAACTTATCCACTTTCCTAAAGATAAAATGATAAAATGCCAGAGTTGCCAAATTCATGTATGTCTTCATAGAGTCAAGTTATTTGTTTATAACTTGAAAATGTATCTAAAACAGCAAAAGTACTTTTTGAGCATAATAAGCAAGTTTGATAAATATTTTTCTGTTTTTGATTTAAATTTTTTATTGGCATGAATTAATTGTATAAAGAAATTTCATTGGGATATTTACATGCATGCATATAATATACTTTAATAAAATTCATTCCATCTAAAACTCTTTCTTAACCTTCCTCCTCCTTTTTTAACAGTTGTTAGTAGGATCAGTATGCTATTTTCATACATATATATTCACCCACATCTCTCACTTTTTCTCCTCCCCCTCCCACTGGTTCTCCCCACAACACAGTCTGTCTTTTACAGTCCCATGCCATATTATTTTTTAAAATTTTAATCAATTGATTATTATTTTTTAGGCCTAGATTCCACATGTGAGTGAAAAACAAGGTATTTGTCTTCCTGAGCTTGGCTTATTTCTCTAAAAATGATTATTTCCATTTCCATCCATTTTCCTGTAAATGCCATAATTTTAACCTTTTTTATTGCTAAACAGTGCTCCATTTTATATATGTACCACATGTTCTTTATCCATTCACTATCCAACCTGATTTTTTAAATAACAGTATGCATTCTACTGCATGGCTGTTCTATAACTGATTTAAATCCATGACTAACTATGTTACATTTAGGATATGTTGTGGTGAACATCTAAAAAGCTAAATCTATCCATGATATAATATATTTCCCCTATAGGCAGTGCACTTGAGGTTGTTCTTTTAATTACTTTCTAATAATACCTTGTTTAATTTTCAATTTCCTTGCTCACTAGTAAAGGTGATTCTAAATATCCATATCTCCATATATTTAGCAGTTATTTGGTATTCCTTTATGAAATGTTTGCTTGGACTTGTATTTTGATCAACAGATTGGCCTTTTTATCTTTCATTATTTCTTTCTCTCCTTGTATCATTTTTACATTTACTTACATGTATATACATTGTTTGTGCCAACTCCCCCACACCCCCCACCACTTCCAGGCAGAACCTGTTCTTCCCTCTTCTTCTCTGATTTTGTTGAAGAGAAAACATAAGAGATAACAAGAAAGACATATCATTTTTGCTAGTTTGGGATAAAGATAGCTATACAGAGAGATTCCTAGCATTGCTTCCATGCATATGTGTATTACAACCTACATTGGTTCATCACTACCAGACCTCTTCTCTACTTTCTAGTCACCTTCCCATAGTGACCTCTGTCAGTTTGAGATTACTTCATTTACTCCTTTACATTGGGCACATTTACCACTTTCAAGTTTTAGGTTTCCTTCCCTTTCCTATTTCTCCTATGCGTGTTCCCCACTGAGTGTGTGATCAAAGTCCAATAATATTACTGCATTTGTTTTGGGCCTATAATCTGCATATGAGGAAGAACATAGGATTTTTGGCCTTCTACACCTGGCTAACTTCACTTAAGATGATGTTGTCCAGTTCCACTCATTTACTTGCAAATGACAAACTTCCATTGTGTATAAATACCACATTTTCTTAATCCATTTTTCTATTGTGGAGCATCTTGGATGCTTCCATAGCTTGGCTATTGTAAATAGGTGCTGCAATAAACATGGGTGTGCAGGTGCTCTTGTAATAACTTGAGTCCAGTCACATTCTTTTGACTATAGCACTATGAGAGATAAGCAGTATGCTCAACATTCTATTGGGGGACAGTGTTTAAATGGTGCTACTGACGTATTATTTATAATTATATGTATATAACTCAAATGTTATTTTAAGAGAAGGGCTAAATATCAAAAACAAACTAAATTCTGGGTATAGGGAAGAATAGGGAAAGCATGCAACAGGTATTCTTATATCTGATGTCATGGACTTTATATATAAAGACATGGAGTGAAAGATTTTCAAGTTTGAGAATGACATGATTGCATTTACATTTACAAAAATCACTATTATCATAGACTACAGGACAATAAACTTGAAAATAGCTTTTTGGTCATGTATAAAATATATTCATTCATTCATATACATATACTTTTCATGCCAATTTCTAAGTGTATATCAATGTAACCTTTGAGGAAGATACAATAAAAAAAGAAAATAAGAAGATTTCAGCACTTTTATACTTATTACAACAATTATCATAATTGATAAAAAATGAAAACAATTCTCTCACAGAAGTGAAAGACTCATAGAAGACCATATTCAACATCTGTTGAAGGAACAGAAGATTATAGTTCAAATAGTACATCCACAAAGACCCTCCTTCAGTGACCAATAGTTTTCATTGAATTGGTCTTTCATTTTCTTCATTAAAATTATTCTTAGGTATTTTTGAGGCTATTGCAAATGAGATTTTTTCCCTGATTTCTTTCTCTATCTGTTCATTGTTGATATATATAAAAGATACTGATTTTTATATATTGATTTATCCCTGTTACTTCCCCAAAAATGTTTACAATTTCTAAGAGGTTTTTGGTAGAGCTTTTAGGGTCTTTTGGATATTAGATCATATCATTTGTGAATAAGGACAGTTTGACCTCTTCCTTTCTTATTTGAATCCATTTTATTTCTTATTCTTGTCATATTTCTCTGGTTAAGAATTCCAAAACTATATTGAGTAAGAGTGTGGGAAGTGAACACTCTTGTCTCATTCCTGACGTTATACACCATTTAGTATAACATTGGCTCTAGGTTTGTCTTACATAGACATGTTGAGGAATGTTGAAGAACATTCCATCTATTCTTATTTCTTCAGAGCTTTTATCATGAAAGTGTGTTTAATTTTATCAAAGGCTGTTTTCTTCATCTATTGAGATCATCATGTCAATTTTGCTTCTATTTATATGCTGTATTACATTTATCAATTTGCATATAATGATTCATTCTTGTATCTCTGGAATTAAACCAACTCAATCATGGCATATGATCTTTGATGTGTTGTTGAATTTGGTTTGTCAGTATTTTATTAGGAATTTTTGTGTCTACATTCATAAAAGATATTGGCCTATAATTCCCTTTTTAATTGCATCCTTATAAAGTTATGGAATGAGTGTAATACCGATTCATAGAATGAGCTTTGTAGTGTTCCTTCGCTTTCTATTTCCTGGAAAAGTTTGAAGTGCATTGATATTAATTCTTCTTTAAATATCTTTTAGAATTCTGCTTTCAACCCATCAGGTCCTGGATTCTTCTGCATTGGGAGACCCTTAAAACTATAAATCACTGAAAAAAGAACTCAAAGAAGAGATTAAAAGGCAGAAAGATCTACCATCCTCATGGATTGGCAGAATCAAAATTGTGAAATAGCTATATTAAAAAGAAATCTACAAGTTCAATGCAATCTCCATTAAAATTCCTATGACATTTTACACAGAGATAGAAAAATCAGTCCTAAATTTCAGATGGAAGCACAAAAGACCTTGAATAGCCAAAGTAATTCTAAGCAAGAAGAGCAATGCTGGGGGGTATCACAATACCTGACTTCAAGTTACACTATAGAGCCATAGCAATAAAAATAACATTGTATTGGCAAAAAATAGACATTAAGATCAATAGTACAGAATAGAAGACTCAGAGATAAATAAATGCAGCTATAGCCATGTGAGTTTTGACAAAACAGCCCAAAATATATGGTGGAGAAAAGATAACCTCTTCAACAAATGGTGCTGTGAAAACTGGGTATATATGTAGAAGACTGAAACTAGATCCCTGTTTTCACCTTGTACTAATATCAATTTAGAGTGGATCAGAGCCCTTAATATAAGGGTTGAAATGTTGAAACTACTGCAGGAAATAGTACGGAATACACTGAAACATATAATCATAGGCAATACCTTCCTAAATAGAACTCCAATGGCTCAGTAATTAAGAGAAAGGATGGACAAATGGAACTGCATGAAATTTAAAGGCTTCTGTACAGAAAAAGAAACATTCACTAGACTAAAGAGACAGTCTACAAATGGGAAATAATCTTTGCCAGGTATTCACTTGATAAAGGATAAACCTACAGGGAGCTCAAAATCTAAACTCCCTTAGAATAAACAGCCCAATGAAGAAATGGCTGAATAGGCAATTTTCAAAGGAAGAGGTACAAATACAAGAAAAAATGCTCAACTTTCCTGGCCATAAAAGATATGCAAATGAAAAATATACTAAGATCTCATCTCTTCCCAGTTACAAAAGCTATCTTCAAGAACACAAACAACAAAAAATGTTGGCAAGGATATGGCAAAATAGGAACATTTATACACTGTCAGTAGGAATTCAAATTAGTACAACCTTTCTGGAAAGAATTATGCAGACTTCTTAAAAAAAACAAAAATAGAACTATTATACAGTTCAGAGGTACCACTCCTGGGCATATACACAAAGTAATATAAATGAGGATAGGAATGTAATGTGAGTACACTTCACATTAATGTTTACTGCAGCACTGTTCATGGTAGCCAAACTATGGAAACACTCCAGATGCCCTAAAACTGATGCATAGATTAGAAAATGTGATATCTATGAACAATGGAGTACAACTCAGGCATAAAGAAGAATGAAATTATGATGTATGAAGGTAAATGGATGGAATTGGAGAATATCGTGTCAAGTGAAGTAAGCCAGGTTCAGAAAGACAAAGGCCTCATGTTTTCTGTCATATGTGGAAGATATATCCAAAAGATAAATGTATACATGAAACAAACATGGTCATATATATATATTTATATAAGAATAGTAGAACTATTCTATGGAACTTGGGGGAGGAGAGAGGGGAAAAGAGAATAATAGTCAATAATTTTGAAAAATATTGCTTCTGTATAGGTAGATGACAATACTGAAAGCTGTTGATTAATAGAGGATAGGAGGGAAAGGGTAAGGGACAGTAGTAAAGGGGTTAAACTGACCAAAATACAGTATATTCACAGATGAAATACATGGAGAAATCCCACTGAACACTGATTTTGGAATTAAAAGAAGAGGATAGGACTGTAAACTAGGCATAATAGGGGAGTACATTTGTGAAGGGGAGGGTGGGTAGAGGAGATAAAGGTGAGTGAATATGGTCAATGTAATTTATATACATATATTAAATAGAATAATGAAACATTTTTGCAATTGTTTTAAGTAAGGGGGAAGGGGATGAAGAAGAAAGGAGAGGGGCAAACCTAACCAATGTACAATGAAAGTATATTCAGACATGTCAAAATGAATCCACCCCATACAACCAATGTATATCAATAAAAATGCTTTGAGACGAAAAAAGCCCTTTCTTCACCTATAACCAAGAGTGGTCTCTCTTTCCCATCTGTCATATTGTATTAAATGCCTATACTTACTGTTTATTCTAAAATTCATTCTGTTCCACCACTATATACAAATTCTATGACAAAATGACAACCTCTTAGTTAGTTCTTTCTTTTTAATACCTAGAATAGGATCTGTCACATAGCTGTTGACATGTAAATATATGCAGAATGATTGAAGATTGATTGAATAAGAGGCTATGAGTTCTATATCAGCAGTTGCTCGAGAAGGCAGGAGTGAAACAGGAGATTAAAAATAGAAGGGTTCTTGGGAGTATATCCTAAGGAAATGAAATAAGTATGTAGAAGAGACACCTGTACTCTCATGTTCATTGCAGCACTATTCACAATATCCAAGATGTGAAAAGCATCCATCAGTGGATGAACAGACACAGAAAATATTACATATATACAATGGAATATGTTTCAGCCATAAACAGAAGAAAATCATATCATTTATGACAGAGTGGATATAACTAGAAATCACTATGCTAAGTTTAAATAAGCCAGACACATAGAGAAAACACTCAATGATACATGCAGAATATTAACAAAGCTGATCTTATAGAAGTTCAAAGTTGGATGGTAGTTTTCAGAGGCTGAGGAGAGTAAGGGAGGAATGAGGAGTGAGGAAGCATTGAGCAGTAGGTGCTAAGTTATAGTTTGATACCAGCAGGATAACCACAGATAATGATAATGTACTGTATATTTAAAAAAAAAAAAGGCTTTTGTACAAAAGAAATGGTCTCTAAACTGAAGAGACCACCCACAGAGTGGGAGAAGATATTTGCTGGCCATATATCCGACAGAAGACTCATAACCAGAATATACAGATAGCTCAAAAAACTAAACTACCCCCAAATCAATGAACCAATGAAGAAGTGGGCAACTGAACTAAACAGAACTTTTTCAAAGAAAGACATCCAAATGGTCAAAAAACACATGAAAAAATGTTCACCATCCCTGGCCAAAAAGGAAAGGCAAATCAAAACCACACTGAAATTCCACCTCAATCCTGTTAGAATAGCTATCATCAAAAACACCACCACCAACAAATGTTGGCGAGGAAGCAGGGAAAAAGGAACCCTCATACATTGCTGGTAAGAATGTAAGCTAGTACAACTACTTTGGAAAACAATATGGAGGCTTCTTAAAAAACTAAACATAGATCTGCCATATGATCCAGCAATCTCACTTCTAGGGATACACCCAAAGGAGTACAGCTCAGGTTATTCCAAAGGCACCTGCACACTCATGTTTATTGCAGTGCTATTCACAATAGGCAAGTTATGGAAATAGCAAAGATGCCCCACAATAGATGAATGGATTAAGAAAATGTGGTATTTATACACAGTGGAATTTTACTCTGCCACAAAGAATGAAATTTTGTCATTTGCAAGTAAATGGATGAAACTGGAGAACATCATCTTAAATGAAGTTAGCGAGGCTCAGAAGGCCAAAAAATCATATGTTTCCCTCATATGCTGACTTTTGATCTAAAACAAATGCAGTAATATTATTGGACATGGGTCACATACTAAGGGGGGAATACGTACAAGAACTATAGGGAAAGGTCAGAAACCCAAAATTTGAAAGTGTTTGATGTGCCCATTGTAGAGGAATGAATAAAGTAATCTTAAACTGACAGAGGCCACTATGGGAAGGTGACTGGGAAGTAGTGAAGAGGTCTGGTAGAGATGAACCAATTCAGGTTGAAATACACATGTTCATGGAAGCAATGCTAGGATTATCTCTGTATCTTTATTCCAAACTAGGAAAAATGATATGTCTTTCTTATTTCTGCTTATATCTTCTCTTCAATAAAATTGGAGGAGATGGCAGAACAGGTTCTGCCTGGAAGTGAGGTGGGGTGGGGGAGAGGGAGCGGACAGAGGGCAAAGCAGAGAGATGGCCCAAACAATGTATGCATATATGAATAAACAATAAAAAAGCTGGAATAAGAGATTTTGAATTTTTTCAACATAAAGATATAATAAATGTTTTATGAGATAGATACATGTATTGAAATATACTTGTATGTAGATACATGTATGTACATGTATTAAAATACTACATCATTAGGTATAATTTTTGTGGTTTTGCACATCAGTTTAAAAATAAATTAAATCTCAAAAAAGGAAATAACATTCATCTTCCTCTTTTTCTCTTTCAGTTTGCTTTTTTCTCTCATTGATCTTAAGTGTCAAAATGATAGTAAACAAATAACAAACACAATAATCTACTAGAATAAAGTAATTTCTAAAAGAAATTGTGATGATGTAAAAGAGATCTCTAAAACTTGTATTGGAAAGAAGATGATATGTGGTAAATGTATTTTAGAAAGAGATTTTGGCAAATAGAGACAAATTATAACTAAAAAGCAAAACACAGTAGACAACAAATTGTATGATTCCACTCATATGAAATGTCTAGAATGACAGAGACAGAGAGTAGATTAGTTATTTTCAGAGGCTGGGTAATGGGAAAATGGAGTATAACTGCTAATGGGTATGGGACTTTTTTGGCACCATTAAATGTTTTAAACTTAGGTGGAGATGAATGCTTACCTCTATTATTACACTAAGAAACACTGACTTGTATGCTTTAGAAAGGTGAATTTTATTATGTCAATGAAGCTATTCTGAAAAGTAGAATGCTTATGTATTGTTGTTTCAGTATTACATTTTTAGAACACTGTAATTACAAATGACTGCTGATTTTCCAGTAATGTCACCATATAGTTCTTAGGAAAAAAATCTATAGAGCTTCAGTGTAGTTTTATCAAAACTTGTCCTTTATAAAGAGAGACTTGAAAACTTAGGGGTTTTTATAACTTGTTCTATTAGACACTATTTTATTTGATTTTAAGAAGGATTTAAATACATACATTTCCAAACATGGGTTTTTTTGGGGGGGGGAGATTTATTGAGATAGAAAGGTGTAAAGTAGGAAAGTAGTGCTCCCAGAGTTGGGGAAGTTCCCAAGAGAAGTTGCCACCTTATAGGAAATTCTAATGTTGTTGCAAAGATGTACTTTAAATTGGATAGTATTGAGATCTACACTGTTAATTTTATTGCATGGCAAATATCTTAAGTCATTCTATTGTGCTATATACAATATTTTATCGATGATATGAGACAATACCTACCCAGAGCTCAGTTTTGCAAAACTCTGGGTAGCCCTTCAAATTGGTATATATTCAAAATAAGTATTTTACTAGAAGATTTATGGTAATAATACCCAGTTTTGAGTTTTGTTTTTGCTTTCCAAAATGAGGGAGAGATTTGGAATTTTTACTAACCTTAAAAAAGTATTTTCAAGGGAATTGTTATTTTGCTTATATGCTTCAGTAACTTTGAATAAAAGCAATTGGGACTGTTAAATGCTGAGGAAAAAAGCTCAGCAAGAAATAACAATGAAAGACTAGCCATATGAAAGCACTGTGAGAGAAGCCAGTGGGATGTAATTATTACCAAGATTATTACGGTAGACAGGCTATGTTAGGAAGTGGTGACATGAGATAGCAGAAAAGTCAATGAAGCCACAGGATCACAAATCATAGGAAAAATAACATGGTATTTGCACTTGTCCTTATGTGTGTTTTTCATTTGAAAGACTGAAAAGAAATTTCAATCAGCCTATTTCACAGGTGCCAGTTTTGCATTTATATAATATTTGCAACCTTCATTTTCCATTCAGAAGAGGTTAAAAACTCACTTAGAGTATAGATGAAATCTGTAGTTCTCTGAAAGTTGCATGGCATTTTTGTATTAAATGCAGAAAATATAGAGGTTTATTTTTTCATATTGCTGAAACAGCTGAAATGTAATATATTTTAAATTTTATAATTATATGATATGATAGTGAAACAAAAATCTAAGTTCCTATAAAATTATACTATACCAACATAAAGACAAAAGAGCAATATATATGAAATGATTATATATGTAAGTATGTGTAGAGAGACTTACAAGTATATGTATATATATCTATATATAGATAGATAGATACAGATATATATCTTTATCTCAATCTAGCCAAAACATCATGTTTCTCATTTTCTCTTTTATGCTTTTTCTTCTATAAAATCAGAGAACATGAGGGTGGAACAGATTCTGCTCAGCAACATGGTGGGGGTTGGTATCAGTGGGAAGGAGAAGGTGGTAGGCAAAGGGGTAGAAGGATGAATATAGTGCAAACAATGTATACACAGGTATATAAATGCAAAAATGATACCTGTTGAAACTGTTCTAAGAATCAGGGGAGGGTGTGTGGGGGACAATAGAGGGAGGAATTCAAATATTGTATATTTGATACATAGTAAGAATCTTTGTAAGTGCTACAATGTATTCATGCCCAGCACAACAATAAAAAACAAAGAAATCTCAAAAAAAAAGAGAAAAAAGAATTATAGTAAAATACATCAAGAGGAATAAGTACAATCAATTATTTTACATAAAAGAGGCAGTCATGGAGGAACAAAAAAGCAGCACACCAACAAATATGGGATATCTGAAAAATAACAGAAAAATGGGAAATGAAAATCCAGTCAGGTGAATGTTATATCAAATGTGATTGGCCTAAACACTCAAATCAAAAGGCCTGAGACCGTTTAGAGTGCACAAAAATGAAGAATTAATCATATACTATCTGAAAAGAGACACACCTTCTGTCTAGAGACATGAATATGTTGAAAGTAAAAGGTTAAAAAATATGCACCATATAAGCAATAGCCATATGAAAGTTGGAGAGCTTAGGCTATTATTTCAGAACATATACTTTCAGCAAATTATAATACCAGAGATCAAGAGAGAGATATATAATGACAATAGAGTCATCAGATCAGAAACATCCAACAGTTTTAATGAACACTTACCTGAGAACAGAGCCTTCAAATACATGTGGCAAATCCTGACAGAATCAGAAGACAGATAATTCATCAATAATAATTACATACTTAAATGCTCTACTTTCAATAATTCATAGAATAAATGAATAAGAAATCATCAAAGATATAGAAGACTTAATAACACCATCAGCCAACTTTACCTGATATATAAAGTAGCTCATACAATGCTGCAGAAAGCAATTATTTGAAACATACATTTCTTTTTCTAAGCACAAACATGGGATAGATCACACGTTAAACTATAAAAGAAGACAAGACCTAGCAGATATTATATTAAGTGACATAAGTCAGATGCAAAAGGGCAAACATTATACGATCTTCCTCATGTGTGGAATTGTAAGAAGTTGAACACATAGATATAAAGAGTAGAATAATGGTTATCAGAGGCTGGAAAGAATGACAGGAAGGGAGAAGAGAGACTGGCTAATGGCTATGATATTACAATGAGAGACGAGAAATAAGATCTGGTGTTCTGTGACACCGCAGGGTGAATTTAATTAGCAGCAATGCATTACATATCTCAAAAAATTAGGAGAGGCTTTTCAATGTTCTTAACATGAAGAAATGATAAACACTTGAGGTGATAGACATGTTAATTGTCCTGAATTATTACTCCATATATAAATGAATCAAAACAAACAAAAAAGTATATGCATTTGATGGAAAAAAAAGAAGACAAAATAAAGTTAGAAGAATCAAAATTAGCGAAAGTACCTTTTATGATCACAACTAAATTAAATTTTAAACAAACCACAACAAGAGAACTGGGAAATCTCAATGAACTGAACAACAAACTTGAATAAATCACATTCATAAGAGAAGTCACAATGTAAACTAAATAATTTGTTTAACTGGATGAAAAATAAAATATGTTAAATGTTATGTGTGTAGGTAAACATTAGTTCAGAAGACAATTATGGTTTTAACCACTTGTCTAAGAACATAAAACAAATCAACATTGCAAGTATCCACTTTAATAAACCACAAAAAGAAGAGGAAGCTAAGCCATTGTTACTCAGAATGAAAATTAGAGTAGAAATAAAGAAAATAGAAATAAAACAGAATAGAATTAAATCAATTCATTAAATGATTTAAAAACCTGAGAAATCTTTAGTTAAAATAAACAAGAAAGCTATAAAAGATACAATTTACCAAAACCAGAATTGAAAAGTGGAGCACACTATTGAACTATACAATTTCTCTATAGCTATCAAATGCTATCAACTTTATGGTAACAAATTAAACAAGTGGAAAACAGGGAAAATTATAAGAAAGATAAAATTTACCAAAACCAAATCATGAAGAAATATATTAAAATAGACCTATAGAAAAGTGAAGAAATTGAATTAATAACAGATAATGTTCTTACAAAACAAACTTTGGCTCAGATAGCTTTCCTGGTGAATTTCATTAAAAATCCAAGGAAGAGTGATCAGTTTCCTTTTTATTCTAGGAAGTTATATTACCTCAGTCAGAGAAAAGACATCACAAGGAAAAAAACAGTAGCCAAATATCTCTCACAATCATATACATAAACAGCCTTGACAAAATATTTGCAACCCAAAAGTAGCTGCAAAAATTATACATCATAGTCAAGTGGGATTTATTCCAGGAAGTCTTAGTATCTGAAACACATTTATTGTTATGCATGATATTGAGTCTAAAACAGACAACACATATAAACATTATCAATAGGTGCAGAAAAGCATTTTATAAGTCAACACCCATGTTTAGCAATAGAAAGGAAATTTTTAGAATGGTTAAATTAATGTGTCTCTGAAATCTCACAGTTCATAAAATACTTGTGAAAGACTGAATACTTTCCCCATAATATTTGGAAAAAGGCAAGATGTCCACTTTCACTACTTCCATTCAATAGAGTATGGGAAGTTTCAGACACTGTAATGTTGAAAATATAAGGCATCATGATCGGAAAGGAAGAAAACAAAATTGATGTGGACAACCTAGATCTGGATTATCAGTCCTGTGTAAGATTTGGGCACACTTTTCTCTAATTCTCTCTGAAACAGTTCTTTCTTTAAGCCCTAGTTATGTCCCATCACACACATGCCAACCAATTCTCTGCTGAATCCATGGTGATGACCCTCTGTGGACCTTTAGGATTCTTGTCTGGGTAGCTGTCAATATTCTTGTACTTTGTCTTGAATTCTTGGATTCTCATTTTGATTATAGATGAGTTTTTGCAAAGTTAATAAAACATCCAGAGATTTAGAAATGCTAGTTAGATATCCAGAGTTGACTTGGGATACACTTCACAAAACTTATTTAGAAGGGAATGGCTGCAATGTGGTAGAGATGACAAATTTTTTTTATTGTTTTATTATTCATATGTGCATACAAGGCTTGGGTCATTTCTACCCCCTGCACCAACCCCTCCCTTACCACCCACTCTGCTCCCTTCCTCTCCTCCCTACCCCCTCAATACCCAGCACAAACTATTTTGCCCTTATCTCTAATTTTGTTGAAGAGAGAGTATAAGCAATAATAGGAAGGAACAAGGGTTTTTGCTGGTTGAGCTAAGGTAGCTATACAAGGCATTGACTCACATTAATTTCCTGTGCGTGTGTGTTACCATCTAGGTTAATTCTTTTTGATCTAACCTTTTCTCTAGTTCCTGGTCCCCTTTTCCTATTGGCCTCAGTTGCTTTAAGGTATCTGCTTTAGTTTCTCTGTGCTAAGGGCAACGAATGCTAGCTAATTTTTTAGGTGTCTTACCTATCCTCACCCCTCCCTGTGTGCTCTTGCTTTTATCATGTGCTCAAAGTACAATCCCATTGTTGTGTTTGCCCTTGATCTAATGACCACATATGAGGGAGAGCATATGATTTTTGGTCTTTTGAGCCAGGCTAACCTCACTCAGAATGATGTTCTCCAATTACATCCATTTACCAGCAAATGATAACATTTCGTTCTTCTTCATGGCTGCATAAAGTTCCATTGTGTATAGATACCACATTTTCTTAATCCATTCATCACTGGTGGGGCATCTTCACTGTTTCCATAACTTGACTACTGTGAATAGTGCTGCAATAAACATGGGTGTGCAGGTGCCTCTGGAGTAACCTGTGTCACAGTCTTTTAGGTATATCCCCAAGAGTGGTATTGCTGGATCAAATGGTAGATCAATGTTTAGCTTTTTAAGTAGCCTCCAAATTTTTTTCCAGAGTGGTTGTACTAGTTCACATTCCCACCAACAGTGTAAGAGGGTTCCTTTTTCCCTACATCCTTGCCAACACCTGTTGTTGGTTGTGTTGCTAATGATGGCTATTTAACAGGGGTGAGGTGGAATCTTAGTGTGGTTTTAATTTGCATTTCCTTTATTGCTAGAGATGGTGAACGTTTTTTCATGTGTTTTTTGGCCATTTGAATTTCTTCTTTTGAGAAAGTTCTGTTAGTTCACTTGACCATTTCTTTACTGGTTCATTAATTTTGGGAGAATTTGGTTTTTTAAGTTCCCTATATATTCTGGTTATCAGTCCTTTGTCTGATGTGCCACTGGCAAATATTTTCTCCCACTTTGTGGGTGTTCTCTTCAGTTTAGAGACCATTTCTTTTGTTGAGCAGAAGCTTTTTAGTTTTATGAGGTCCCATTTATCTATGCCCTCTCTTAGTTGCTGTGAGAAAGTTTCATTGAGAACGTTCTTATCTATACCTACTAACTAAAGAGTATTTCTTACTCTTTCCTGTATCAGCTTTAGAGTTTGTGGTCTCATATTAAGATTCTTGATCCATTTTGAGTTAATATTGGTACAGGGAGATATATATGGATCTTGTTTCAGTTTTTTGCAGACTGCTAACCAGTTTTCCCAGCACTTTTTGTTGAAGAGGCTGCTATTCTCCATCATATATTTTTAGCTCCTTTGTCAAAGAGAAGTTGTTTATAGTTGTGTGGCTTCATATCTGGGTCCTCTATTCTGTTCCACTGGTCTTCATGTCTGTTTTTGTGCCAGTACCATGCTGTTTTTATCATTATTGCTTTGTAATATAGTTTGAAGACAGGTATCCTGATACCTCAATCATTGTTCTTTTGACTGAGTATTGTGTTTCCATATAAATTTAATGGTAGATTTTTCAATCTCTTTAGTGATGTCATTGGAATTTTGATGGGAATTGCATTAAACATGTAGATTACTTTTGGGAGTATAGACATTTTTACTATATTGATTCTACCAATCCATGAGCATGGGAGATCACTCCACTTTCTATAGTCTTCCTCAATCTCTTTCTTCAGAAGTTTATAGTTTTCCTTGTAGAGGTCATTCACATGTTTTGTTAGGTTTACACCTAGGTATGTGATTTTTTTTTTGAGGCTATTGTAAATGGAATTGTATTCATACTTTCTTTTTCAGTTTGCTCATTTTTAGTGTATAGAAATGCTAATGATTTTTCTATGTTGATTTTATATCCTGCTACCTTGCTATAGCTATTGATGATGTCTAGAAGCTTCTGAGTAGAGTTTTTGGATCTTTAAGGTATAGGATCATGTGTGTTTTGACAGTTTCTTTACCTATTCGTATTCCTTTTATTCCTTCTTCTTGCCTAATTGCTCTGGCTAGGAATTCCAGTACTATGTTGAATAGGAGTGGAGATAGTGGGCATCCTTGTCTGGTTCCTGATTTTAGAGGGAATGGTTTCAGTTTTTCTCCGTTAAGTATAATGCTGGCTGTAGGTTTGTCATATATAGCTTTTATAATGTTGAGATACTTTCCTTCTATTCCTAGTTATCTTAGAGCTTTTATCATGAAATGGTTTTGGATCTTATCAAAGGCTTTTACTGCATCTATTAAGATGATCAAGTGGTTTTTGTCTTTGCCTCTGTTAATGTGGTTTATTACATTTATTGATTTTAGTATGTTGAACCATCCCTGCATTCCTGGGATGTAGCATACTTGGTCGTGGCAAATAATCTTTTTGATGTGTTGGTGAATTCGATTTGCCATTATTTTGTTGAGGATTTTTGTGTCAATGTTCATTAAGGAGATTGGCCTATAGTTCTCCTTTTTGGAGGTGTCTTTCCCTGGTTTTGGGATAAGTGTAATAGTGGCTTCATAAAATGTGTTTGGCAGTTTTCCTTCCCTTTCTATTTCGTGGAACAGTTTAAGGAGGGTTGGTATCAGTTCTTCTTTAAAGGTCTGATAGAATTCAGCAGAGAATCCATCAGGTCCTGGACTTTTCTTTTTGGGGAGACTCTTGATTGCTGCTTCAATTTCATTTTGTGTTATAGGTCTATTCAGGTGATTAATTTCCTCTTGGTTCAGTTTTGGATGATCATATGTATCTAGAAATCTGTCCATTTCTTTAAGATTTTCAAATTTATTTGAATATAGGTTCTCGAAGTAGTTTCTGATGATTTCCTGGACTTCCATGGTGTTTGTTGTTATCTCCCCTTTTGCATTCCTGATTCTACTAATTTGGGTTTTTTCTCTCCTGATTTTAGTCAGGTTTGCCAGGGTTCTATCGATCTTGTTTATTTTTTCAAAGAACCAACTTTTTGTTTCATTAATTCTTTGTATGGTTTTTTTGGTTTCTATTTCGTTGATGTCAGCTCTTATTTTTATTATTTCTCTCCTTCTATTTGTTTTGGGATTTGCTTGCTCTTATTTTTCTAGGAGTTTGAGATGTATCATTAGGTCATTGATTTGGGATCTTTCCGTCATTTTAATATATGCACTCATGGCTATAAACTTTCCTCTCAGGACTGCCTTAGCTGTGTCCCATAGGTTCCGGTAGGTTTTGTTTACATTTTCATTGATTTCCAGGAACCTTTTAATTTCCTCTTTTATTTCATCAATAATCCATTGTTCATTAAGTAATGAGTTATATAGTTTCCAGCTGTTTGCATGTTTTTTGTCTTTACTTTTGTTGTTGAGTTCTACTTTTACTGCATTGTGATCAGATAGTATGCATGGTATAATTTCTATTTTCTTATATTTGCTGAGGCTTGCTTTGTGTCCTAGGATATGATCTATTTTGGAGAAGGTTCCATGAGCTGCTGAACAGAATGGATATTGTGTAGAAGTTGGATGAAATGTTCTGTAGACATCAACTAGGTCTATTTGATCTATTGTATATTTTAGATCCTGGATTTCTTTATTGATTTTTTTGTTTGAATGTCCTATCTATTGATGATAATGGGGTGTTAAAGTCTCCCACAACCACTGTATTGGCATTAATATATCCTTTTAGGTCTTTCAGAGTATGTTTGATGAAATTGGGTGCGTTGACATTAGGTGCATACAGGTTGATGATTATTATTTCCTCTTGGCCTATTTCCCCTTTAATTAGTATGAAATGTCCTTCTTTATCTTGTTTGATCAAGTAGATTTGAAGTCTACTTTGTCAGAGATAAGTATTGCTACTCCTGCCTGTTTTCAGGGGCCATTGGCTTGGTAAATCTACTTCCAGGCTTTCATCTTAAGCCTATGCTTATTTCTGTCGGTGAGATGGGTCTCCTGTAAGCAACAAATTGTTGGATCTTCCTTTTTAATCCATTTCTTTAAGCGGTGCCTTTTGAGGGTGAATTAAGTCCGTTAACATTAAGTGTTAGTACTGATAGGTATGTGGTGATTCCTGTCATTTAGTTGTCTTAGTTGTTTGAAGGTTTGATTGTGTGTACCTAAGCTGAGGTTACTCTCTACTTTTTGCTTTTTCTTTTCCTGTACTTTGGTGCTGCCTGTCTTTTCATGGTTAAGTTGGGTTTCACTTTCTGTGTGCAGAATTTTTGAAGAATCTTTTGTAGTGGTTGCTTTGTGGTCACATATTGTTTTAGTTTCTGCTTATCATGGAAGACTTTTATTGCTCCATCTATTTTGAATGATAGTTTTGCTGGGTAGAGTATCCTGGGATTGAAGTTCTTTTCACTCAGTGCCCAGAAGATCTCACCCCATGCTCTTCTTGCTTTTAATGTTTCTGTTGAGAAGTCTGCTATGATTTTGATGGGTTTACCTTTGTATGTTATTGTTTTTTTTCTCTTACAGCCTTCAATATTCTTTCCCTAGTTTCTGAACTTGTTGTTTTAATGATGATATGTTGTGGGGTAGTTCTATTTTGATCTGGTCTATTTGGTGTTCTGGAGGCCTCTTGCATCTGTATGGGAATATCTTTCTCTAGATTTGGGAAATTTTCCGTTATTATTTTGTTAAATATATTACGCATTCCCTTCACTTCACCTCTTCTCCTTCTTCGATGCCCATGATTCTCAAGTTTGGTCTTTTGATGGAGTCAGTGAGTTCTTGCATTTTCTTTTCACATGTCTTAAGTTGTTTAATTAATAGTTCTTTGTTTTTTCCTTTAATTACCATTTCATCTTCAAGTTCTGAGATTCTGTCTTCTGTTTGTTCTATTCTGCTGGATTGGCCTTCCATTTTGTTTTGCAGTTCTGTTTCGTTCTTTTTTTCTGAGGTTTTCCATATCCTGGGTTGTTTCCTCTTTAATGTTGTCTATTTTTGTCCTGAGTTCATTTATCTGTTTATTAATCATGTTCTCTGTTTTACTTTGCTGTTTATACAGTGCTTCTATGGTTTCCTTTATTTCTTCTTTTGCTTTTCAAATTCTCTATTTTTGTTGTCTTGGAATTTCTTGAGTGTCTCCTGTACATTTTGGTTGATCATGTCCAGTATCATCTGTATAAAATTCTCATTGAGTACTTGTAGTATGACTTCTTTTCATTTATTCTTGTGGGCTTCATTGGATTCTTTTGCATAGTTTATCTTCTTTTTGTTGGAGTCTAGATCTGAGTATCTGTTTTCTTCATTTCCCTCTGGTTCCTGTACTAATTTTCTGCTGTGAGGAAACTGGTTTCCCTGTTTTTTCTGTCTTCCTGTCATTGCCTTTGGTGTTGTTACGGTCCCTGTACTGTGTGCAATTAAGTATTTTCTAGCTGGTAATAATAACAATGGTGATATTTAGAATGGAAAGGTGAGAGGAGATGGAAAGCAAAGAAGTTAAAGAAAAAGTGAAAAACAAATAAACAGACATGTAGGAAAAAACAAAATGAAGAATCAAACAAAAAAGTTTCAAAGATAAAAAGGGAGCATTAGTGTAGTAATCGACAGTAAGCTGAACAGGCATTAGAAAGAGAGAGAATTGAAAATAAAAAATGAAAAGAATAAATATAAGTATAAAAATAAAAAATAAGTAAATGAAAGAAATATATATATAAATAAAATAAAACAAAATGAAAAATAGAAAATTAAAAAAACCCTCCAAATTCACATGCAATGAAGTTTCAGTCTTAATAATTTTGGTGTCCGTCTCAGCCTCCAATCCTGGAGATGGTGTCTCAGATGTTGTTCTGTAGTTGTCTCATCAAAGGGGATGCATAAAGTAGAAGAAAATTGCACACACACACTCACAAAAATCCCACAAAGTGTCCCAAATTCAAATGCAATGCAGTCTCAGTAAGTTTTTCAGCATGCAGGTGTAGTTCGGTTGTTTTCTCATCAAAGGTAGGGAGAGAGGAAAAAAAAAGTCTGGAGACAGTTCTGTGAATGGCTATCTGCCATTGTGGCTTGCCTGTCCACTGCTGTCAGCCTGCTGTTGTTGGAGGCATTATTTATGCAGATCTTTGGGGTGAGCTTAGCACTTACCTGGCCCCACAGGCTTTGTTTACTCAGAGTTCTGTGCATGAGCCTCTGCTACAAGCTTTCCCCTTTCTAAGCACACTGGGAGAGGTGACACTGCACCTGCTTCCTTTGGCCTGCGTGTTTATTTACAGCTCACATGGGAAGTGGGTCTTCTCCCCTCTCCTGTGGAGTTTTCCTCCCTCTACCACTTTCACAAGCTTTCCCACTCCTGGTTGCTGGGCGCATGCCACCGCTTCCACCAGAGCCTCTCCGACTAGGCCCAGATTGCTTATTTACAGTTCTGGGAAGGATTCCCTTCCCTGCTCTTCAGAGCTCAGGGTGCCCCACCCTCTTTGCAATGTGTCTTTATTGTTCTTATTGCTTATTACTCAGTTTCTCTTTTTTTCCCTGGGTGGGGGTTGGTCTGTCTAGGGGGCTATGCTGTTCTGGCCCAGGGTTGTCTATGGGAGTAATGCACACTGCTTAGCTCACCTTGTCCGCATCTTCCCAAGCCATCTGGGCACAGGTGACTGGCAGCCTGGGGGCTCTCCTGGTTTCTCCATTTAACGTGAAGTGGAGATTCTCTGTGCTGGCTGGAGGTGTGGAGGGGTCAAAGTTTTGCCTCTTCTCAGTGGTTTTGCCTGCAAGGTGTGTCACCACCATCTCTCCAAGATTTCACTATAGGGGGCATGTTTTCTGCTTCCTCCCTCTAGCCGCCATCTTTGAATTCTCCAAATTTATAAAATCAAGTATAACAAATCTAACCAAACTATTGTGGTCCACTCAATCTTAATTGTCATTTGAAGGTGAGAGAGTTTACAATGATAAAGAAGAAACCACATGGAAAATCTATCATAGATATTTAAAATATGTAAAGCAGAAAGAAAATGGCTCAACTCTCCAATATTGTTTGCTTCATATACTGAGGAGGTATTAGTTTTCTGAAGACTATCTATCTATCTATCTAACTATCATCTACCTACCTATCCATTTATTAATTTTGAAGGTACTGGTGATTGCATTGAGGGCTATGCAAATTTTCTACCACTTAAGCAATGTTGCCAGTGATTTTTGCTTTTAGTTTGTTTTTCAGGTATGGTCTTGAGGTTTTGCCTGGATTATCCTAGGACTATGATTCTATTACATCTGTCTCTTGAATATCTAAGATTAAACACATATACTACCATGCCTGGCCTCAAGATTTTAATTTATGTTGGGAAATCATCTCATTGCTAATGGGAGCAAGCAGTTCAATTCCTCCTAGCACTTGTAACTTTGCTATTTGATTTGGTACCAAGTGCAAACTAAAGATGATTTAAACTCAAAAGATACATGCTATTGTAAGCAGAGTGATTTTCTGAGGGTAAAACCAAACATTGATGAGGTTTTCTGAAATGAAATGCTGGTTAACAGCCCTTTCTCATTGCTCAGAACTTTTAAAATATTGGTTTGATTTCTTAAAGGAGTATCAAGTTGTATTAATACAATCTTTCCTTGGAAAAACTTAAAATAGTAAGTTGACAAAATATATGAATGTTCACATTAAATTGTCACTTTCCTCAATGACACATCCCACTAGGAAACTCTTCTTATGTTAAAGTGTTTTTGTTTAACTTTGATTTATATTTTATAATAGTAATGGCAGAATGAAGAGCAAATGTATCATTATCATGACATGCAAAGAGTTAGAGAAGAAATTGTAAGGAAAATTCAGTATCAATAAACTTCATATGTTAATCCAATCAAAGCCTAAGTCAATTTACACCAGAATAGAATTTTAGATAATGTATAAAATTCTGCCACAAAAGTGATGTTCACATGTGTTTCCATGATTATTAAGGAATGTAGAAGCCCAATTATATTTGATAGTATCCTGTGAGATGAGATATCTCCCATGACTTATTTTCCAAGATATTTCTGCATTCATTAAACCTCTTTCACATAGTTTTAGCTGAAGACAAGGGAAAAAATGTAATAAAAGAAAAGAAAATCTGCTTGTATAATCTTAATAGACTTCATTCATTTCACTAAGGAACTGGAATGCACAATAATTAGAAGCCACTGTAAATACCTGCATTAATCATGTACCCTGCACCTGACAATTTATGGATTGAAATAGCTCTTTTCATTTTGTTTTATAAGTTTGTCTGAAATTTGCCATTCTAATTGGTTTTCAGGATTGCATCACCAACTGATTTTTAAAGATTATTTTCTCCAAAGAAAAGGCATGACTGCTATTGAATATCATGAAATAATTATAACTAAAAAATCATAGACATTGGAATTCAGTATAAGTCTAGACTCTTTGTGACCATTATATATTTGCAGTAGGAAATTCCTATTTGTTCCTTTTGTATAATTTTTAGCTATTCTATTTTACTCCTAAGCATCTGTTAGATATCTCTTTTCAGCCTAAAGCATGGGTCAGACAATGGAGGCAAATACACAAGCACAACTTGGTCTAATTCATGACAAACACTGGAATTAAAACAGCATAAAGTGATAATGATTAATATAATTAGCTATTTCTAGAAATGTAAGATAGGAACTTCTTCAAATAGTCTCCATGTAGACTGCTGATTAATATCTTGTGATCCTTCAGGAAGTATTATATTAGCATCAAATTTCACTAAAATAAAATGAAAATGAAGGTCTCATGCCAGGGAAAGTATTTTTTATTTGTAAGGGAAATATTAATTTTTGTACTATTGCCTAAAATTCTATAAGTTTCTATTTACTTATAGAGTTATAGTTCTATTACCAAACACTTTGTCATCTTAATATTTGCTAGCTATTAATATATAAGAGACCAAGCATAATTTAGAACTTGAATTTTTTTATTTATTCTTGGATAGTGTAATTCCCAGAGGCTTATCTGAAATCTATATCATGATTTATATAATGTAGTGATTGAGTACACAAACTCTTGTACTAATCTGAATCTGTTTCATTATTCCACCATTGCAACTTCCTTAATCCCATTTGAGGTATCAGATCTCCCAGTTCTCAAACTGAGATGGTAGAAATAGCTTGTAGCCCTGTTGAGAGCTAAATCTGACTATGAGCTCCCTATTTAAGCATTTACAACAGGTCTGACACGTATTACTGTATGTAGTAGTGTGTTGGCTATTACATCTACTGAATTGTAGCAGAGATGTGATTCTACCTCAGTCCCCTACTCAGTCTCTGCCAATATTTACAATGTAGAGCTCACTGTAGTAATGTAGATTGGTTAGATTGTGATAAAGAACATTTATTTTCTTTCATTACAATTGCTCAGATGTAGCAAATGTTCAATCGTGCCCAAGTCCCTAAACTTGCAGGTCTAGATTAATTCACATGGTCACCTCCATAGAAAATACAGCTTCCACCATAATAATAAATTCCCTGCAAGTTGTCCTATAGAACAGAAACCACAAATACTTGGTTATAGTTATGGAGGACAAGCTTTTAAATCATTTCTTCTGACTTCATGGCAAATCTTTCCAGAGGGAACTTATTGACCATATTCTGGGTCATTATTCCATATTTGGGTTAATGCCAACAAAATAAGTTAGCCATTAATAACTTTGAAACCCAAAATGATGAAGTTGAGAGTTCCTATTTACATAGAATTCTGTGATTTTACATAAATTCATGGTTACAGACTGAGTTTAAGGCAATTATCACTGATGAATAATGCTCAGAAGCTAACTGGGTGCCAGTGGCTCACACCTGTAATCCTAGCTACTTGGGAGGTTGAGTGCGGAGGATGATTTGAAGCCAGCCTAAGAAGATGGTTCATGAGATCCCCATTTCCAGAATAACCAGAGAAAATGGATTAGAGGTGTGGCTCTAGGTATACAGCACCTGCATTGTAGGTGTGAAGCACTGAGTTCAAACCCCAGTTCCACAAACAAATTGAAAAAAGGAAAAAAAGAGAGGAGGAAAGAAAAGGAAAAAGAAGTAGAAAGAACTAATTGTTATCATGGATATTGCTGTCCAATGAACCTGAACAATTGATAGATATCCTGTTAAGCATATAGTGAGTAAGCTGGTCTCTCCTTCATCTCACTCAACATTTCCTTATTTTCTTGTATTCAAACTTTTCTTTCAGTTATAGAACAATTTTGTCATGTGCTATCCAACCTGCTAATTTTCAGAGCTACCCATTGATGGTGTTTATTGCTTTTATCTTGATATATTCCTTTACATATAACTATTTCATTCTTAGCTCATTTATAATGTTTTCTTGTTTTAATTGTACAAATAATGTGGTTTTGTTGATTTTTAAGCTATAAATTTCTAAAAATGTTAAGATTTTTAGTAGAAAAGTATTTCAGCTGGACACATACTCCTATTTATTATGGTATACAATTTATGTTCTTGGTAAAGATATTTCAGTTCTATACATTCTAAGGGCTTACTTATTTTAAAATATTGCTCTATTTTACTCATATTCGAATGATACACTTATACACAATAGAATACAGAAGATGGAAAAATCTCCCATGCTCATGGATTGGTAGAATCAACATAGCAAAAATGACTATACTACCAAAAGCAATCTACATGTTTAATGCAATTCCCATCAAAATACCAATTCATCACAGAGGTTGAAAAATCAACCTTAAGTTCATCTGGAAGCACAAAAGATTGCGAATAGCCAAGGCAATGCTGAGCAAAAACAGCAACACTGGAGGAATCACAATACCAACTTGAAACTATACTACAGAGCCATGGCACAACAAACAGCATGGTACTGGCACAAAAACAGATATGAAGACCAGTGGAACAGAATACATGATCCAAATAAAAATACACAGAGCTACATCAACCTAATTTTTGACAAGGGTGATAAAACAGACTATTGAGAAAAGATATCCTTTTCGACAATTGTTGCTGGGAATACTAGATAGCTACCTGCAGAAAACTGAAACTAGATCTATGACTATCACCTTGTACAAGTATCAACTTGAAGTGGATTAAAGACCTTATAAGACCTGAAACCTTGAAGCTAGTGCAGGAAAGAGCAACGAATACACTGGAGGTAATAGGCATAGGCAAGGATTTCCTCAGTAGAACTCATGTGGCTCAGCAACTAAAAAAAAAGATCAACAAATGAGAATACATGAAATTAAAAAGCTTCTGCACAACAAAAGAAATGGTCTCTAAATTGAAGAGGCCATCCACAGAAAGGGTGAAAATCTTTGCCAGCTATATATTTGACAGGGGTTAATAACTAGAATTTATAGGGAGATCAAGAAACTAAACTCCCCCAAAATCAATGACCAAATGAAGAAATGGGCAAATAAACTAAACACAGCCTTTTCAAAGGATGATGTCCAAATGGCCAAAAACACTTGAAAAAACACTCACCATCCCTGGCCATAAAGGAAATAAAAACAAAACCACACTAAGATTCCATCTTACTCCAATTAGAATAGCTACCATTAAGAACACAAATGAAAACAAATGCTGGCAAGGATGCAGGAAAAAGGAACCCTCATACACTGCTGGTGGGAATATAAACTAGTGCAACCACTATAGAAAACAGTATATGGGAGCTCCATAGAAAATTAAAAATAGATCTGCCATGCATTCTAGCAATACCACTGCTAGAGATATGCCCTAAGGATTGTGAGTCAGCTTACAAGAAAGGCACCTGCACACCCATATTTATTGCAGCACTATTCACTATACGTAAGCTATAGAAACACTCAAGATTCCCCACCACTGATGAATGGATTACGAAAACCTGGTATTTATATGCAATGGAATTTTACTAAGCCACAAAGAAGAATGAAATTTTGTCATTCACAGGTAAGTGGATGGAACTGCAGAACATCAGCTTAAGTGATGTTAGCCAGGCTCAGAAGGCCAAAAGCCACATGTTCTGTCCCATATGTGGACTATAGACCTAACAGAAATATAACAATATTATGAAAAACTAGTCACAGTAAGGATAGGTCACTCACGGGAGAAGTAGGGAAACTAAGAACTTGAATAGGGTTGATATACTCTCTATACGAGAATGAATATAGAAATCTTAAACATACTGAAACTACCATAAGAAAAGAACTAAGGTAGAATGAAGAAATTTAAAGGATATATACCAATTGGGGTTATAATACATATATACATGGAAATATCACAAGGAAACTCCTTGGGTACATACCTTTACCTCAAACAAGCTAAAAATGTTTTTCATTTTATCTTTTCTCTTTTTTCTTCTACAAAATCAGAGAACAAATCCACCCAGAGTGAGAGTTGGCACTTGTGGCAGGGGGAGGTGTTGGGAAAAAGGGATAGGAGGATAAATATGGTGCAAAAAATGTGTACACATGTATGTAAATGCAAAAATGATACCTGTTGAAACTACTCTAGGAATCAGGGGAGGGGAGAATGAAAGAGAATGGTTGAGGAAGTGAATTCATCTATGATATATTTGATACATTGAAAAGAACCTGTATAAATGCCACAATGTACGCCCATTCTTCACAACAATAAAGGAAAAAAAATAAAGTTGGGAATATTTTATTTTCATAATTTTATCACAAATTATTGTTTTGCATAAAAGAGTCCAAATTTAGCCTTGTTGCTCTATAAGTAATTAGTCTTATTTAGTATCTAAGTTTATAGAATTTTGCTCTTTTTTCTTGAAAACAAAACCAGAAGGAAATAACTCTGAAGTTCTCACCATGAGGGAGTAAAAGAAACCTGAATGAATCTCTACTCCCAATAATTATGCAAACTGAACAAAACATAGGTAACTTCTATTTCAAAACATTAGACAACAGGCAGAGGCAGAAATTATGTGATCTCTGAAATAATGAAACAAAATGGAAGACATCTTCCATTACTCAGGTGTTCTACCTGAAAATTATTTCTATACATTGATTCATTAAATGATAATCAGAGAGAGACCAATAGTCTTGCTGATTTTAGAGGTCAGGGAATAGAGATTGATGATGCTGGGATAGACAAAATGAACAATATAAAAGATTCAAGAAGAGGTAGCTAGGCAAAAAAAATTGTCTAGAAGTTATCACACTGGTCCCATTGAGCTATTCATTGATTTAATAACAATCTTTAAATGATTATGAAAAATACTACCAAGCAGAAAGAACAATTCTAGGGACAAATTCTAGTAAAAAATTTCCATAGTCAGGTATTCGTATTCTAACCAGACAGTAGAAATATAGTAAGAATATTAACTATTTAAGTTATTTAGTAGATCTGAGGAACCACATTTTGGAAATGGGGTTATCACTTGAGCTATATCTACTGTAAAAGAGCTTTAAAAGCAACTCAAAATTAGCATACTTATTCACAGTATGTTATTTGACTGCAAAAATAAAAAACAACATTTTCTATAGAAATCTAACAAAATCTAGAAAACAGCAAATGTAATAATCACAATATGTGACATCTAACCAAAATGTGATAGATGCATTAAAAAGTAATAAAAATACTACATGTAATTAGAAAAGAAACAATAATAGAAATAAATCCACAACATATACAAGCATGATGGAACTTACTAAAGTGGGTATTAAACAGATATAGATACATAAGTCAGATGTTGCAATTTAAACACAAATAATATGAAGGTTAAAATGAAAGCTAATGGTAATATGACAGTTTCAAGGCCACATCACCTGAATGGATAAAAAGACATACTCAACTAGATGTGGAGTACAAGTATATTTATTAAATATAAATATACACACTGGTTGAGAAGAAGTGGCATGACCAAGCTAAACTATGAAAACAGTGAATATAAGAGGGATGGAATGGCTACAATTGTATCAGATAAAATAGAATATAAAATAAAGCTGACTGCCAGTGAGTAAAAGGGACATTTCAAAATGTGGAAATAGTCAATTGATTAATATTTCATAAAAATTTATCTCTGAATCTGGTATACATTTTTAAGCATTAACATTTGTTATCAAAAACATTAAAATAGAATGTTCTATCATTTTGAATATATTTCAGTATCTTACTAATAATATTTTTGATTACATATATTAAAGCTCTTAGTTCCTGACTTTTTTCTCATACATATGTTGTTATAATGTAGATATTCTATTCCAAGTGTGTCTCATTTTATTTCTTATATTATTTGAACAATGAAGAACAATATCTTCATCTTAGGCAATAATTTCAAAGAAATAAGTAACTTTTGGTGAAACTAATCTTTCTCTTTTAATGAAGTAATTGCTCAGTACTATGATTGCATTTCAAGCACAAAAATGTGAATTAATTTTGTGATTTTTATGGTTACAATAATCCCCTATTATCCTGGAGGTTGTGTCCTAAGACTCCAATGGTTGTCTGAAACCACAGATAGTATTGAACTCTATATATGCTGTTTTTTTCCTGTGCATACTTACTTATGTCTAAGTTGACACAGTAAAAATTGACAACCATGGTAAAATGGAAAGTTTATAGCAATAGGCTTTAATAAAAGTTATATAAATGTGGTTCCTCAGTCTCTCTCAGTTGCCGTGGGGAGGGGAATATCTAAATGGACACACCCTGACCATGAAGGAGCAGAGCAGCCCAAGATTTCATCAACTATTAAAAACAACAATTTAAAATGGGTAGATTGTTTATTTCTGTAATTTTTTACTTTGATGTTTTCAGATTACAGTTGACCACAGTTAATTAAATTCTTGGAAATGGAAGAGTTGGATAAGGGGGGTCCCTTGAATTCTAAATGGCTTACTAATTACAACTCATGATGCTGGCTGTTTCCCTGCTTTATCTCTTTTCACATTTCTAATAAAGTCAGTATTACTGTGCTTCATATTGCAATTAATTTTCAAATTTCCTACACCATGGCTAATAGTTTAGAAAAATATAGACAATGCATGTTGAAATTATTATTGTATTAACTATTGAGTCTTCTCATTCTCGATTTACTTTTCTCATTTTTCTTAAATAGCTTTTCATGAAAAGTCAATTAAAAGTGACTGAACACCATGAGACTTGACAAAGTGCACCTTAGCAACACTGCCCTCTGTGCTTTTCACACCCTTTTTCCATCTGATCTTAGCTGTAGCATCTATAAGTCAGTATGTGAACCATACTGTGGAAACTTTCTCAGTTAGGATTAAAATTGAATAATGAAAATCAGTGTTATATTTGTCTTATAAATTTTAGATTTCAGAACACTTTTCAATTGGAAATATGACTAATGTCTAAATAGAAATGTCTGTAGTTACACCATCAGTGTGAACACAAGAAAATAATTCATATTTATGCAACATGATCTGGACCAGCATGATTGATCACTAGTTTATATTTATAGTGGTCTGTATACTTATCAATGAGGGCAACTAAAACTGGAGCGAGGTTATTATATGTACGTTCATTGCTTAATTGAGATTTTTCCTTAAGGATAATTGATAGGAGTTTCTTTTCAGAGAAAATATTTCTATTTAACATAAATAAAATAAAATGTATGGTAAACTTTATAGTTGGTGAAGTTTAAAAACTTACAACCTGGGAAATATAACGTAAAAGTGGGAAAACTCAGCTCAGATTGACCTTCCAGAGAATTAAATGAACATGAAAATATTGCCAAAGAATCAATGACATTTACTAGCTTCTAAAATAGGCATTGTGTTCTCTGTTTCTTAAACCCATGAGACAGCTAATTGAACAGATCTCAAAGTGACTTGACAAAATGTTGGAAGCATCATAGAAAAGATTTTGGTTGACGTCTTGTCATGTTAACTTTATCTCTGCAAAGTCAGATGTTCTTATTCTCCTCTACTTGATGTAAGAAGATTAAGGGGCAGCATGACAGATGGTTTTAAAAGTACATTCCATTCCATCTGTCTCCAAGTAGAAAAATGAAAGTCACCCACAACTTTTAATCCAAGTATTACACTGATAGGTAGCTTAAAAGAGAGCTCAACACTTTACAAAGGAATTCCATAAAATTCTGATGATGCATTTGTGTCATGTACATGTGGATATGACCAACGTTTGAAATAGAAAAAGTTAACCTTAGAAAACTCCAGAATCATTTCATGACATGCACTTGGCTCAAGTTTCATTGCCTCTCTGCTCCCTTGTAATATTAACAAACTTTTAGGTGAAGGTCTTATCTATTAATTTATAAATGATACAAAACATTTACTTATTTGTCTTTAAATTGTTTATAATATTGTTTGCATTTTAAATAGAGCCTTTAATCAAAGCATCAAAATTCTAACTGTAGCATTTGATTTTCTAGGGAATCACATTGATAGTGTCTTTATAATTTCAGAACATTCGTACCATATTGAATTTTCCCAAATGTATCAAAAAAATACTACTCATATAAGCCCAATGTTCAAATTTTTAAAAAATTTGGTGGATTCAATTCTGTAATGAGTACATAGGAATTGGAGTAAGAGTCATTGGTGTTTATATTATTTTGCACTAAGGAGAGAATAGGATTTTGTTTTATGATAAAGCATAATCAGATGGGATTGGAGATTTTATGAAAATCAGATACAATGTCTATATGATTATTAGGTTAGATAGAGAATATTTTTCTGTCAGAACATTTCTACACTTTTAGTTCAATGTTTTATATAACCATGAAAGAAAGGTGGCAAATGTGAGCCTTAGATTTGTAACAGATTTATGTCAATGTCACAATATATTCATAATAAAAAACAAATGTTTAACAAACAATATTTACTAAATAATTTCATCTAATTTGAACTTTACTGTCACATTCGTATATGATACATGTGTAATATATGGGTGAATATATTCTGTGGCACAGAATTTAATGTTAAATTATGCTTTGTGAAAATTAATAATATAAATGTTTTATTAACTAATCAATTCCTCTGTATCTTTTTTCAAATTGAAAAAAAATGATAATACAGTTCTTATATTATCTACCTATTTCATATTATAGTTTTGTTGAGGACATGGGGTTCTGAACATCATGTGTGTAGAGGTTGTTCTAAGATCATTTTCGTTGTCTTAGAACAGTTACCTGGTATATTCACTTATTGTTACATCATTAGATGCAACAGTTTTATTTAATTTGCTGAAGTTTTATGCCCTTCTGGAATGTACCATTATGTAGAATTTAGGACACAGAAGTTTAGTCACATGGACAGTAGAGGTATAATGTAATGGAGAAATGAATTTCCTTGATATTTTTTGTTTATTCTTTACTTCCTTCAAATGTATATATAAACTGCCAAGTCTTTGCCTACTTCTGGGTAGTATAGTATGTAAAATGAGCTTACAAAAATAAATGATTAATGCTTTAGAGGGCACTTGTTCTATAAAAGGCTTATATTCTAAGGGTAAACCCAAGAGACACATATGTGAATATGCAACTTTAAATTTACGATGTATAGAAATTAAAACAAATAAAAAAGTAGAAACACATCATGATTAATTTAAGTTTATTCTAAGAATGGATGTATAGGTCATTATTTGAAAATAAGTCAGTGAGTCAACATTTGAAGAAAGTAAAGGTGAACAAACATCTAATCATACCAATTGATGCAGAAATTACAATCAACAAATTCAACAACATGTATGTTAGAAATTGCGGCACACTAAAATGTAGGATAAATGGGATCTTCTGAGCATAATATTGTTCTTAATGCTGAATGAAATTAAAATTCCTTAAAATTGCGAACACTGTTTCTGTTTAACATTGTACTAGATGTCCTGGAAAGTACAAATACAATAACATAAGTACAAAGATTGGAAATGAAGTAGTAAAATTGTCCTTGTTTGCAGGTTAAATGATTTCTCAAGTAGAGAATTCAAAGGATATTCCAGAAATAATTATTCAGTTTACAATATTCCAGGATAAAAAAGGGAACATGCAAATATTGCTTTCATTTCTATATGTTCAAAAATCAATAGATGAAAAGTAACATATATCATGTCATTTATAATGTTTCTAGAACATTGAAATATTAAGGTATAAAATAATGAAACATGTACACAAGCTGCATGAAAAAAAACCAAATGCTGTTAAAAATACCAACTCTACCATCAATAGGACATACTAAAATCACAAATTGGAATATCTAGCATTGTATCCCCAAGCTTAAGTACAGATTTAATGTAATCAAAAGATGTGAAAATGCAAGAAAATTGTTACTTGCAGGGCAAGACTTCAAGGTAAATAATTTACTAATATACCTTAAGGGCATGGTGCATAAGATTTTTATAAATATAAATACATGGGAAGTAAATAATTACTTTACTGGATGATATTACTACACTATCAAACATTAGATACTTTTTGTGTAAGTAGAGAAGTTCAAAATTCATTTGAAAAATCAAATATTCAATACCATTCTGATGAAAAACAAAGTTGGGGTCATTCACAGAATATGAGTTTAATGATGACTATATAGCTATACTAATGATGAATTTGGGATATTAAAGTGGGATAAGAAATATAGACCAGTGACAAGGATTTAAGAGTCAAGAAGTGCATCCACACAAATATCAGCAATTTAGGGCTGGCAAAGAATATTCAGTGGAGAAAGAACAGTCACTTCATCAAACAATGTTACAACAATCTTATAAACAAATACACATGAAAATAAGCTTTGACCAGTTCTACTTTTCTTACAAAAATTCACTCAAAATGGACATGAATTTAAAGTGCAATGAAAAAGTATTAGTGTTTTAAAGAAAACACAAGAGCAAATCTCACTGAGTTTGTGTTGCACAAAAATTCATTTTTTCACATTTTTATTAGCACATATCAAGGGTAGATGATAAATATCCTTGTGAGAGATGTTCAGTATAATTATCCAAGGGAATTAAAAACTGAAACCCAAAAGACAGATAGTAACATGATTACAATTCTTGCATGTCTAATGAACAAAACTAACAATACCAAGTACTGGTAACAATATCAAGTAAGTAAAACTCATCCTGCTAATGGGAATGCAAACATGGTTCAGTCTCTTTGCAAAGCAGTTTGACTATTTCTTAAAAAGTTTTATTTAACATAACACTCAAATATCTCAATCTAAATAGTATCCCCAGAGAAAAGACTGCTTTCATTCAAGCAAAACTTCTATTAGATTTTTATAGCAGATATATTATAATTGCTTCAAACTGAAACAACTTAAATGCCTTCAATGAGAGAATGGATAACAAACTGTAGTGCTTCCAAGCAATGTAATACTACTCAGCATGAGAGAAAAATAGTTTATAACTGAAAATCATGGATGACACAAATGTATTATACTGAGTGAAAAGACAGAATCAAAAGCCTATGTACTATATAACTTCATAGGTGAAATTTAGTAAAAGGAACCGATAAAGGAACAGAGGACACTGCACAAGTTGCCAGGCACTGGAGTGGAGTATAGTTTGGCTATAAACAGGCAAAATGAGAGGATTTTGAGAGGTCATTGGATTATTTTGTATCCTTTCTCTGATGATATTTATATGAAAGTATAAACGTGTTAAAACCAATTGATCCCATAAAATGCTGTCATATTACTGTATGTAAAAATAAAAATAAAAATCATGAGTTTTTGTACCACTACTATCAAATTGGAAAATTAAGCAAACATACATGTTTTAAATGTGTAGCAGTGAGAATTCTTATATGTTGTTAATGAGAATAACATTTATTATGAAGATTTTGAGAGCCATTTTCAATATTTAGGACCCACACATTACATATCTAGCTACATATCTAGACAAATCCTCACATATGTACACCTGGTAAGGTAGCATGCACTCAAGTCTTCAGACTGGTGTAATGTACCATAGCAACAATTGGAAATCAATTACTACCAATTTCCTTCAGTGTAGTACATTTGATTCATCCTTGCTGTTAGGTTCCAAATGGTTTATTGCTTTTTATTTCTAAGCAGTGTTACACTGCATGGCTATATTACAGTTAGTTTTCTTATGAATTTATTGAAGACATATGTTTCAGTTAAGTAATTGCAAAATATGCTCAAATAATGAAATGATATCTTGATATTAAATTCACTAGTACTTATTTATAATTGAGTGTGATGCTCACATACTAATGAATAAAACACAAATGAAAAAATTTTAAGATCAATATACATCATTGATTTATAACATACATCATAAGCCTGAAATGTATTATGCAGACTATATATAATGTGTATCTGTCTCATAAAAGTGTAAGTATATTCATGAGGGCAGTAACTAAAACCTGAGCATAGATGTTACCTGCAGAGTGTGGAGAAAGAGATGGATGAATGTGTAGAAAGATTCAGCTGTTTATTTCTTAATGTATGTGATGGATATCTAATGTTATCACATAATTATCCATGTAAATATCTTATAAAATATTTTATAAGAAAAAACTAAGATGCATTAAAGTGAAAGATTTATTTTTCAAAGAATGCTTCAATTTAAATTAGCTACAACAGTAGAGTAATGTTTACCTTAATGGGTATTACCAATAATAGAATTTCAGAATACAGCACTAAGATCAAAGGGAGGCTTACATTGAAGAAAAGATGGTTTCATGGATGTTCATTTTAGTCAATTGATGAAATTGTAAACAGCCTCTGCAAAAAATTGATCTTGAATAGTACAAAGTGCAAGTTATCTTCAAGAGCATGCATTTTCTTTCTACCCAAGTGAGATCCTAGAGAGCATCAGATTTTAAGTTTAGCATTTTCAACTCTTGGCATCATATACCGTATGTTTATGTTGTATGAATTAAAAAGAGGTAATATAATTAATTTTCTTAGAGACAGGGTTTTGCAATGGAGGGCAGTCTTGTCTGGAACTCACTATGCAGCTCAGGCTGACCTTAAATTTGTAATCCTCCTGCCTCAGCCTTCCAAGTGCTGGGATTACAGACATTGTTACCACACCCGGCTATGAAATTGATTTTCTGTAACTACAATAAGCATGTCCTTGTGTTCTTTCAAAGAAATCTCTCCTGAATAGTGAACTTCACAGGAAAATCAAACGTAATAGATGTGAAGTGAAGGGCACTCATTTTGCCTGTATAGTCACTACCTACACAGTCTGGCATAGTAATGCTACAGTGATTTTTTTATTGTTGTGATGTACAGGGATACATTGTGACATTTACAAAAGTTCTTACAATATATCAAATATATCACACTAGAATTCACCCCTCCATCTTTCTCTTAATCTACATCTCTCCCTATTCCTGGAATAGTTTCAACAGGAATCATTTTTCCATTTACATACATGTGTACATAGTATTTGCACTGTATTTACCCTCCCACAACTTTTCCTGCATAGACAGCTACATGGGGAATAGCTGTGACATTTCCATGTATATATATAAACCAAATTCATTCATCTCCTCTATTTTTTCTTTCTGTCTTAGTCCCCATCTTATGATGATTTCAACAGGTTTAAAAATTCTTTCATAGAGTGCATCAACCATATAGGACTTTCATGATTAAGTAGAAATACTCTCTTTTCTAGCAAAGTTTGATCACATTTCCCATGATAAATAGAAAATTCTCTTGTCTACTTACTTGCAAAGCACTTTACATCAACAGTTTAGCTTTTACTAAATTGTGACCCAAAACTTATGCACTGGAACATTGCATGAAATTTATACTTAACCAGTTTTTTATTTTTTTTGTTACTTAATTTTTTTTCTTTTATTATTCATATGTGCATACAAGGCTTGGGTCATCTCTCCCCCCTGCCCCCACCCCCTCCCTTACCACCTACTCCGCCCCCTCCCTCTCCTCCCCACCCCCTCAATACCAGCAGAAACTATTTTGCTCTTATCTCTAATTTTGTTGTAGAGAGAGTATAAGCTATAATAGGAAGGAACAAGGGTTTTTGCTGGTTGAGATAAGGATAGCTATACAGGGCATTGACTCACATTGATTTCCTGTGCGTGTGATTGATTACCTTCTAGGTTAATTCTTTTTGATCTAACCTTTTCTCTAGTTCCTGGTCCCCTTTTCCTATTGGCCTCAGTTGCTTTTATGGTATCTGCTTTATTCTCTGCATTAAGAGCAACAACATACTCTTTTCATTTTCTCTCTTTATTGAGGAGTTTGCATTTTTTATGTTATCAGAGCATACTATCATTACAAATAGCATAATTCTCACCTTCCCCCAATACCATAAATTAGTTTTACTTCCATAGATTAAAGAACTATGTAGAATTCCATTGTGTATAAATACCACATTTTCTTAATCCATTCGTCAGTAGTGGGGCATCTTGGCCGTTTCCATAATTTGGCTATTGTGAATAGTGCTGCAATAAACATGGGTGCGCAGGTGCCTCTGGAGTAACCTATGTCACATTCCTTTGGGTATATCCCCAGGAATGGGATTGCTGGATCATATGGCAGATGTATGTTTAGATTTTTAAGTAGCCTCTAAATTTTTTTCCAGAGTGGTTGTACTAGTTTACATACCCACCAACAGTGTAAGAGGGTTCCTTTTTCCCCTGCATCCTCGCCAACACCTGTTGTTGGTTGTGTTGCTAATGATGGTTATTTAACAGGGGTGAGGTGGAATCTTAGTGTGGTTTTAATTTGCATTTCCTTTATTGCTAGAGATGGTGAGCATTTTTTCATGTGTTTTTTGGCCATTTGAATTTCTTCTTTTGAGAAATTTCTGTTTAGTTCACTTGCCCATTTCTTTATTGGTTCATTAGTTTTGGGAGAATTTAGTTTTTTAAGTTCCCTATATATTCTGGTTATCAGTCCTCTGTCTGATGTATAGCTGGCAAATATTTTCTCCCATTCTGTGGGTGTTCTCTTCAGTTTAGAGACCATTTCTTTTGATGAACAGAAGCTTTTTAGTTTTATGAGGTCCCATTTATCTATGCTATCTCTTAGTTGCTGTGCTGCTGGGGTTTCATTGAGAAAGTTCTTACCTATACCTACTAATTCCAGAGTATTTCCTACTCTTTCCTGTATCAACTTTAGAGTTTGTGGTCTGATATTAAGATCCTTGATCCATTTTGAGTTAGTATTGGTATAGGGTGATATACATGGATCTAGTTTCAGTTTTTTGCCAACTGCTAACCAGTTTTCCCAGCACTTTTTGTTGAAGAGGCTGCTATTTCTCCATTGTATATTTTTAGCTCCTTTGTCAAAGACAAGTTGGTTATAGTTGTGTGGCTTCATATCTGGGTCCTCTATTCTGTTCCACTGGTCTTCATGTCTGTTTTTGTGCCAGTACCATGCTGTTTTTATTGATATTCCTTTGTAATATAGTTTGAAGTTAGTTATTGTGATACCTCCAGCATTGTTCTTTTGACTGAGTATTGCCTTGGCTATTCGTGGATTCCTGTGTTTCCATATAAATTTCACAGTAGATTTTTCAATCTCTAATGAATGTCATTGGAATTTTTATGGGAATTGCATTAAACATGTAGATTACTTTTGGGAGTATCGACATTTTTACTATGTTGATTCTACCAATCCATGAGCATGGGAGATCTCTCCACTTTCTATAGTCTTCCTCAATCTCTTTCTTCAGAAGTGTATATTTTTCTTTGTAGAGGTCTTTCACATGTTTTGTTAGGTTTACACCTAGGTATTTGATTTTTTTTGAGGCTATTGTAAATGGAATTGTTTTCATACATTCTTTTTCAGTTTACTCATTGTTAATGTATAGAAATGCTAATGATTTTCTATGTTGATTTTATATCCAATACCTTGCTATAGCTATTGATGATGTCTAGAAGATTCTGAGTAGAATTTTTTGGGTCTTTAAGGTATAGGATCCTGTCATCTGCAAATAGGGATATTTTGACAGTTTCTTTACCTATTTGTATTCCTTTTATTCCTTCTTCTTGCTTAAATGCTCTGGCTAGGAATTCCAGTACTATGTTGAATAGGAGTAGAGATAGTGGGCATCCTTATCTGGTTCCTGATTTTAGAGGGAATGGTTTTAGTTTTTCTCCATTAAGTATAATGCTGGCTGTAGGTTTGTCATATATAGCTTTTACAATGTTGAGGTACTTTCCTTTTATTCCTAGTTTTCTTAGAGCTTTTGTCATGAAATGGTGTTGGATCTTATCAAAGGTTTTTTCTGCATCTATTGAGATGATCAAGTGGTTTTTGTCTTTGCTTCTGTTAATGTGGTTTATTATGTTTATTGATTTTCATATGTTGAACCACCCCTGTATCCCTGGGATGAAGCCTACTTGGTCGTGGTGAATAATCTTTTTGATGTGTTGTTGAATTCGGTTTGCCATTATTTTGTTGAGAATTTTTGCGTCAATGTTCATTAAGGAGATTGGCCTATAGTTCTCCTTTTTGGAGGTGTCTTTGCCTGGTTTTGGAATAAGTGTAATACTGGCTTCATAAAATGTGTTTGGTAGTTTTCCTTCCCTTTCTATTTCGTGGAACAGTTTAAGGAGGGTTGGTATCAGTTCTTCTTTAAAAGTCTGATAGAATTCAGCAGAGAATCCATCAGGTCCTGGACTTTTCTTTTTGGGGAGACTCTTGATTGCTGCTTCAATTTCATTTTGTGTTATAGGTCTATTCAGGTGATTTCCTCTTGGTTCAGTTTTGGATGATCATATGTATCTAGAAATCTGTCCATTTCTTTAAGATTTTCAAATTTATTTGAATATAGGTTCTTGAAGTAGTCTCTGATGATTTCCTGGACTTCCATGCTGCTTGTTCTTATCTCCCCTTTTGCATTCCTGATTCTACTAATTTGGGTTTTTTCTCTCCTGATTTTAGTCAGGTTTGCCAGGGTTCTATCGATCTTGTTTATTTTTTCAAAGAACCAACTTTTTGTTTCATTAATTTTTTGTATGGTTTTTTTGGTTTCTATTTCATTGATGTCAGCTCTTATTTTTATTATTTCTCTCCTTCTATTTGTTTTGGGATTTGCTTGCTCTTATTTTTCTAGGAGTTTGAGATGTATCATTAGGTCACTGATTTGGCATCTTTTAGTCTTTTTAATATATGCACTCATGGCTATAAACTTTCCTCTCAGGACTGCCTTAGCTGTGTCCCATAGGTTCCAGTAGGTTGTGTTTTCATTTTCATTGACTTCCAGGAACTTTTTAATTTCCTCTTTATTTCATCGATGATCCATTGTTCATGAGTAATGAGTTATTTAGTTTCCAGCTGTTTGCATGTTTTTTGTCTTTACTTTTGTTGTTGAGTTCTACTTTTACTGCATTGTGATCAGATAGTATGCACGGTATTATTTCTATTTTCTTATATTTGCTGAGGCTTGCTTTGTGCCCTAGGATATGATCTATTTTGGAGAAGATTCTATGGGCTGCTGAGAAGAATGTATATTGTGTAGAGGTTGGATGAAATGTTTTGTAGACATCAACTAGGTCCATTGGATCTATTGCATATTTTAGATCTTGGATTTCTTTATTGATTTTTTGTTTGGATGACCTATCTATTGATGATAATGGGGTGTTAAAGTCACCCACAACCACTGTGTTGTCGTTTATATATGCTTTTAGGTCTTTCAGAGTATGTTTGATGAAATTGGGTGCGTTGACACTGGGTGCATACAGGTTGATAATTATTATTTCCTTTTGGTCTATTTCCCCTTTTATTAGTATGGAATGTACTTCTTTATCATATTTGATCAATGTAGGTTTGAAGTCTACTTTGTCAGAGATAAGTATTGCTACTCCTGCCTGTTTTTGGTGGCCATTGGCTTGGTAAATCTTCTTCCAGCCTTTCATCCTTAGCCTATGCTTATTTCTGTTGGTGAGATGGGTCTCCTGTAAGCAACAAATTGTTGGATCTTCCTTTTTAATCCATTTCGTCAAGCGGTGCCTTTTGATGGGTGAATTAAGTCCGTTAACATTAAGCGTTAGTACTGATAGGTATGTGGTGATTCCTGTCATTTAGTTGTCTTAGTTGTTTGAAGGTTTGATTGTGTGTACCTAAGTTGAGGTTACTCTCTACTGTCTTGCTTTTTCTTTTCCTGTGATTTGGTGCTGCCTGTCTTTTCATGGTTAAGTTGGGTTTCACTTTCTGTGTGCAGAATCCCTTGAAGAAACTTTTGTAGTGGTGGCTTTGTGGTAACATACTGTTTTAGTTTCTGCTTATCATGGAAGACTTCTATTGCTCCATCTATTTTGAATGATAGTTTTGCTGGGTAGAGTATCCTGGGGTTGAAGTTATTTTCATTCAGTGCCCGGAAGATCTCACCCCATGCTCTTCTTGCTTTTAATGTTTCTGTTGAGAAGTCTGCTATGATTTTGATGAGTTTACCTTTGTATGTTACTTGTTTTTTTTTCTCTTACAGCCTTCGATATTCTTTCCCTAGTTTCTGAACTTGTTGTTTTAATGATGATATGTTGTGGGGTAGTTCTATTTTGATCTGCTCTGTTTGGTGTTCTGGAGGCCTCTTGCGTCTGTATGGGTATATCTTTCTCTAGATTTGGGAAATTTTCCGTTATTATTTTGTTAAATATATTATGCATTCCCTTCACTTGCACCTCTCTCCTTCTTCGATGCCCATGATTCTCACATTTGGTCTTTTGATGGAGTTGGTGAGTTCTTGCATTTTCTTTTCACAGGTCTTGAGTTGTTTAATTAATAGTTCTTCAGTTTTTCCTTTAATTACCATTTCATCTTCAAGTTCTGAGATTCTGTCTTCTGTTTGTTCTATTCTGCTGGATTGGCCTTCCGTTTTGTTTTGCAGTTATTTTTCATTCTTTTTTCTGAGGTTTTCCATATCCTGGCTGTTTTCCTCTTTAATGTTGTCTATTTTTGTCCTGAGTTCATTTATCCGTTTATTCATTGTGTTCTCTCTTTCAGTTTGGTGTTTATACAGTGCTTCTATGGTTTCCTTTATTTCTTCTTTTGTTTTTTCAAATTCTCTGTTTTTGTTGTCTTGGAATTTCTTGAGTGTCACCTGTACATTTTGGTTGACCCTATCCAGTATCATCTCTATAAAATTCTCATTGAGTATCTGTAGTATGTCTTCTTTTAAATTATTTTTGTGAGCTTCACTAGGTCCTTTGGCATAGTTTATCTTTATTTTGTTGGAGTCTGGATCTGAGTACCTATTTTCTTCATTCCCCTCTGGTTCCTGTACTAATTTTTTGCTGTAATGAAACTGGTTTCCCTGTTTTTTCTGTCTTGCTGTCATTGCCTTTGGTGTTGTTACTGTCCCTGTACTGTGTGCAATTAAGTATTTTCTAGGTGGTAATAATAACAATGGTGATATTTAGAGTGGAAGGGTGAGCTGAGATGGAAAGAAAGAATTTAAAGAAATGGGAAAAACAAATACACAGACTGGAGGGAGAAAACAGAACAAGGTGTCAGACAAGAAGATTTCAAAGGTATAAACAGGGAGCTTTAGTATACTAAAGCTGAACAGTAAGCTGAACAGACATTAGAGAGACAGAGAGAGGATTGAAAATCAAAAATAAAAAAATAAAGGTAAGAATAAAAATAAAAAATAAGTAAATGAAAGAAAAATCTATTTATAAAAATGTATTAAAATAAAATGAAAAAATAGAAAATTAAAAAAAACCCAAAAAACCAAAAACCTCCAAGTTCAAATGCAGTGAGGTCTCAGTCTCCTATCCTGGAGATGGTGCCTCAGATGTTGTTCTGTAATTGTCTCATCAAAGGGGATGCATAAAGTAGAACAAAACTACACACACACACACACACACACACACACACACACACACACACACAAAAGAAAGCCCCACCAAGTGTCCTAAGTTCAAATGCAATACAGTTTCAGTAAGTTTTTTGGCTTGCAGGTGTAATTTGGTTGTTCTCTCATCAAAGGTAGGGAGAAAAAGAAAAAAAAGCGTCTGGAGGCAGTTCTGAGAGTGTTATCTGCAACTGTGGCTTGCCTGCCTGCTGCTCTCAGCCTGTAGCTGGAGGCGTTATTTATGCAGATCTCTGGGGTGAGCTAGCACTCACCTGGTCGCACAGGCTTTGTTTGCTCAGAGTTCTCCTGTGCGGGGGCCTCTGCTACAGGCTTTCCCCTTTCCAAGCACTGGGAAAGGTGACACTGCACCCACGTTGTCAGGCCTGCGTGTTTATTTACAGTTCATGTGGGAGGTGGGTCTTCCCCCCTCTCCTGTGCAGTTTTCCTCCCACTGCCACTTTCACAAGATTTCCTGCTCCTGCTTACTGGGTGGTGCTGCTGCTCCTGCCAGCTGCCATGTTTGTTTACAGCTCACGTGGGAAATGGGTCTTTCCTCCTCTCCTGTGGAGTTTTCCTCCTTACTCCACTCTCACAAGCTTTCCCGATCCTGGTTGCTGGGCATGTGCCCCGCTCCCACCAGAGGCTCTCCGGCCCGCCCGGCTTGTTTATTTACAGTCCCGGGAAGGATTCCCTTCCCCCAATCTTCAGCGCTCAGGGCACCCCACCCTCTTTCCAGCGTGTCTTAATTGTTCTTATTGCTTATTACTCAGTTTCTCTTTTTTTACCGGGTGGAGGTCAGTCTGTCCAGGGGGCTATGCTGCTCTGGCCCAGGCTTGTCTGTGGGGATACTGCAGTACCACGAAGCTCACCTGGTCCGCGTCTTCCCAAGCCATCTGGGCGCCGGCCACTGGCGGCCCGGGGGCCCTCCTCGTTTCTCCATTTAACATGAGGTGGAGATTCTCTGCGCCGGCTGGAGATGTGGAGCGGTCAAAGTTATGCCTTTTCTCAGTGATTATGCCTGCAAAATGGGTCTCCAGCGTCTCTCCAAGATTTCACTATAGGAGGCTCGCTTTCTGCTTCCTCCCTCTAGCCACCATCTTGGAATCTCTACTTAGCCAGGTTTAAGGAAACTTAATCTTTGACATAAAATCCTGGATTTCCAACTCTCTATAACTGCAGGCATATGGGATCGGTTACATCAGTGATTTTTGAATGGTTTATAAAAGTGTGCTTTTCTTTCTTGTTCTGTTTCTTGCTATGCAAAGGATGATAGGAATGGGAAACACTTGAAGCATTTGAAATAACTTCCATTCACAATTTGTGAAGTGGTGTATAAGAATAATAAAATATTCCTTCTATGGAAGCTTATAAAATGTTAACATAAATATGCACCATGTCCTTTTAAAACTGTATATTATGCACCTGAATGAAAACAATGAATAATTTCAATGATATTCAAATTGATATGTTTTACAGTTCTTTTCCAAAAGTAAAGAGGATTTCTGGCATAGATCTTATTCTACCAGAGGGATTTGGTTGGAAATTAGCAATTAGCCTTTCTAGACATTGGGGTTGGAAAACTGACAACAAAGGTGGGAATGCAAGCTAGTGAAATCACTGGGAAAAAAATTTGGAGGCTTCTTAAAAATGTAAACATACATCTGCCATATGATCCAGCAATACCACTTCTAGTGATATACCCAAAAGAATGTGACACAGGTTACTCCAAAGGCACCTGCACAGCCATGTTTATTGCAGCGCTATTCACAATAGCCAAGTTATGGAAACAACCAAGATGCCCCACTACTGGCAACTGGATCAAGAAAATGTGTGGTGTTTGTACACAATGGAATTTTACTCAGTCATGAAGAAGAATGAAATCTTATCATTCACAAGTAAATGGATGGAACTTTAGAACATCATTCTGAGCAGGTTAGCCAGGTTCAGAAGACCAAAAATCATATGTTCTCCCTCATATGCAGACTTTAGATCTAAGGCAAATACAGCAATGTTGTTGAACTTGGGTCACATGGCAAGGAGAGAGCACATATGGGAGTTATGGGGATAGGTAGAAAACCCAAAACATGACAGTGTTTGATGTCCCCACTCCAGAGGAAACTAATACAGAAACCTTAAAGCAACAGAGGTCAACACCAGAAGGGTATCAGGAATCAGTGTAAAGATCAGTTAGAGATGAATCAACTTGGGTTGTAACACATTTGTACATGGAAGCAATGCTAGGACTCTCTCTGTATAGCTATAAAATCTTAACTATCAAAAACACTTTGTCTTTCTTATTATGCTTATGTCTTCTCTTCAACAAAATTAGAGATAAGGGCAGAATAGGTTCTGCCTGGAAGCAAGGAGAGGGGGAGGGAAGGTGGAGACGGTGGCCAGGTGTGAGAAATGACCCAAAGAATGTATTCACATATGAATAAAGGAATTTAAAAAACAGAAAATTACAAAAAACCCCATGAAAGTTTATATTATCTATTGTAATCTAGGAATAATTGTTCTTGAGTGTTACCACAGGTAAAATACAATAGATCCATGGCAACATTATTATGTCACTGCCAACCCAAATATGAGTCTCCAAATATGAGTCTATGAAAATTATTTATTTGATATTTTTATGTCTCAGTCTTCACCAATACATAAAGTTTAAGTCCTGTCAAATAAGTCATTTGATCTCAGGAATCTCCAACTGGTCTCCTGATATTCATTATTATTCTTTTATTCATCATACCCCTGTTTTCAGATAATCATAAATACAAATATAATTGCTTCATATTTTTCATTAAACCATTCAGTAATCCTTAACATGACTTATGTGATCTTCAACATTTGACTTACCTAATTAGCTTTATGTTTTGCATTTCTTCCTCATTTTTTTTCTCATTTATTTTCTCCAACAGTTGACACATACGTCTCCTTCATCTTCTACCATTCAAGGCTTTCTTTGTGTTCTTCTGACAACACAACACAGAGTAGAACAACTTCTGTTCATTCCTCTTATTTCAGCTGTACTTTCCCAGCACCTTTCTGGACCCTCTTTCCTGAAGTTGTAGATGTATAACTTATTTATTTTCTCATAATGATTTAGACAATAAGTTCTGTAAGAGCAAGAAACATTATTTGTTTTCTCACCATTGTACATCCAGAACTTAGAATTGTGTCTGACACATTGTCAGTGATCTGGAAGTACTAGAATGTGAGTAGATTAATGAACAAACTAAGTTTCTATTCCCTGTCCAGTGTCTCTCTTAAGTCTTACAGTGCTGAATATCCCTGAAAAATAATTCAAGAAAAATTCAAATTCTAATTACAGATAATCACATTTCATGTTTATCTGAGTCTCAGTCTACTTTCCTGAGTTTGCCTTGTAATGGGAATCCATTTTTACTCAACCAGTGTATAGTTAACAAGATGATCTTCTATCCATGGCTAAATCATAGCTATTTATTTCTGTTCCATGTGTTCAGTACACAATTAAAACTAAATTATGCTAAAGGAATTAAAAATAGCAGAAGATTACTTAAGTAGTCCTAATAGGCATCTAGGAAATTTGATTAGTTTATACTCTATAATTGTTATGATGTGCTATATATTGTTATGCGCCTGAAACCTTAATATTGAAAGCTCAGAAATCTGATGAATAATAGTTTCAAAATGAAGGATAAAAATAGGGAAAAATAGGCCCTGTTTGGGGGTATTTGGTAGCAGTGGGAGGGGAGAGGATATAAGAAAATAGTGTAGGGAGGTGAATATGGTGGCAATATTATATACTCATGTATGAAAATGAAAAAATGGGACCAGTTGGAACTATTCCACAAATGGGGGAGGGGAATAAAGAATAATAATAGAGAGGGTGAATTCAACTATGATATATTGTAAGAACTTCTATAAATGTCACATTGTACCCAAGTATAACAATAATAAAAGCAATTTTAAAAGTAAAAAAGAAAGTGATATTGAAAATAAAAAAAATTGTACATGAAATAGATCAGTAAATGTATTACATTAGTGACAAAAATTTAAAAAGTAAAAGGATTTTCTTCCTTTCCCTTAGATTCCAGCAAGTTCATCTGCTGTCCATGCAAAAGAAGAGTCTGTAAGTCCATCTAATTGAATTGTTTAAATCATAGAAGATGATATATTAAACAATAAACATTTCATTGATAGATATAATTCATTCCCTCATGCTCCATTAGAACTTTGTAGTCTCCCACAGGTAAGCACTACATTCAATTTTTTCAGTTATATTGATTAATCATTCTTTTTTTTTTTTTTTAGTGTTTTTTTTTCATTTTTCTTTTATTATTCATATGTGCATACAAGGCTTGGTTTATTTCTCCCCCCTGCCCCCACCCCCTCCCTTACCACCCACTCCACCCCCTCCCGCTCCCCCCCTCAATACCCAGCAGAAACTATTTTGTCCTTATCTCTAATTTTGTTGTAGAGAGAGTATAAGCAATAATAGGAAGGAACAAGGGGTGATTAATCATTCTTATTAAGTATTAATGCTCAGGTGTTTTGAAGATAGCTGGGGTAATTCTGCTAGGGCAAAAATAAAAATGTCTGTATAAATATAGTTTTTGATGTTCAGGAATATCATTTAATAAACTCATTTGAGTACTTAAACTGAACTTTATCCAAATGTATGAAAATAGAACAATGAAATCCATTGAAATTGTTTTAGGTAAGGGAGTCTAGGGAAAGGGATAGAGGGGGTGAATTTGATTATGATACATTTTATGCATATATGGATGTGTCACAATGAAACCCCTTTATTCAACTAATGTATGCCAGTAGACAAAAATAAATTAAAAACAAAAGAGATGTAACAAAAACAGTAAGAATAATACAAAAACTAAAATAACATAGACAAGAATCTTGATATACCTATTCTATTTTCTTCTGATAGAACATATAAATGGTGAGCAAATTGATCATTTTTTCAGAAAAGGCATATTGAGACATGCATGCCCAAGGTGGTTTCTAAGGTCTGGCATCATCTAGCAAATTTACATCTCTGAAGAAAAAGCCAGTTAAGGGACAGAGATATCAAGTTTGAACAGATCAAGGTTAATGGATTATTAAAGGATTCTGTGACTATTGAAGCAAGTTGCAAGCTGGAATGTGCTGTCCGAACACTGAATATCTTGTCAATCTTTCTGTGTAGATAATTCCTTAAGTCTCTTCCTTCCTGACAAACTTGAAGTTGGCTTTCCTGGATGCTACAGCTAGAACTATAGTACAAAAGCCTTAGAATCAAGAGAAAACTAATATTGAGATTAAGAGTTCTGAATAGTAGAAAAGGATGACTTTGAAAGTCACAGATTGAAGGTGTGAAATTTTTAGTCAGCTCTGGTTCTTTGATGTTAACATGGTGGATACCTGCTCCCCCAACTTGTAACATGAGCAGAAAGTGTTCATTTTGAAGCATGGCATATATTTATATTTGTTGGAGCAATCCAAGATACTCTAATGAGTAGAGTTCATTTGACTTTTTAAAGTTGTAAATATAGTTCATATGACTTTTTATAGTTCTAAATAAAATTCACATGATTTTTTAAACTATAAAGGAAAAATGATACGCTTTGAAATTGTTCTATCTCTGACTCTTACCAGAAAAAAGAAATCTATTCACTGTGTTTAGAAAAGGTACAAAGGAGCATGGTGGTGATGGTTTTGAATTTCAGCATTATGATTTAGGTGACTTCAACTAGGATTGTTCAGTCTTTTAAATGCAATAACAATCATTCTCTTTTAGTTTCTGATCACACAGGCATGTCAGTTTTACACAGAAAATCTTTGATGCCAACAAACACTATAGCTACATTTACTTTACAAGTCTGTCCCATTTCAGCTCTCATAAACCTTGACTATGAAGTAGAGAAAACAATAAAATTACACATGGGATACAATTTGTTTGTTCAGAAACAATTTGTATTTTATTTAGGTTTCATAATTGGAGATTTCAAAGTATATCAACAGTGACTAATTTAATATGATTCAAATAAGCTTTGAATATCATTACTCATAATAACTGTTTATTTAGTTTTTCCATAATTTCTTTCTTTTTTTTAGTACTGGAATTTGAACTCAGGGTCTCACATTTCCTGAGGCAGACTCTCTGCCACTTGAGCCATGTCCCCACCCCTTTTGTGCTTTAGCTTTTTTTTTTTTATAAGACAGTCTTCAGTTTTGGCTAGAGCCAACCTGGACTATAATTATCCTGTATAAGCCTCTCACAAGCTGGGATCACATCAGGTTCTGCCATGCTCAGCTTGTTAGTTAGTATGTTTGCACTTAAACCATGATCATTTCGTCTCTACCTCCTGAGCACCTAGGATTACAGGCATGTGCCACCATGACCATCCTCTGACACTTTTCTAAATGCAAATACAATTTTATTTAGCAAGAAATTTGTATTAACACATATTAATTATACATCTAATGGGATTCAGTGTGATATTTCTATATATGCATACAGCATGTATTGATCAAGTCTAACTAACCTTTTTCCACCCTTTCTTTGCCTTCTGACTTCCCCTACTCTCTTCCTAATCCTGTTATCAGAAGAGTGATTACATCTTTAGCTTCCACATATGAAGGAATACACACATCACTTTTCTTCTTGTGTCTGGCTTATTTCATTTAGCATAATGTCTTCTAGTTTTATTCATCTTGCCGCAAATGACAAGATTTCATCTTCCTTTATTTCTGAGCAGTACTCCACTGTGAGCTTAAACCATATTTTTCTATATTCATTTATCTGTTTACAGGAACTGAGGCTCTTTCCATATCATGTCTGCTGTGCAGTTAAGCAGTAAACATGAGACTCTGGTTTTCTCTTTGTGATGTTGATTTCACTTCCTTTGGATATATACCCCAAAATGGTAAGGCTGAATCATATGGCAGATCTGTTTTTAATTAAAAAAAATATTAAATATCATTGCATACAGCAGAATTCCACAATAATGTTGAAAATATGTAGAAAAATCATAGTTTAAAAATAACTGCTACAAAGGTTTCTTGCACTTCCTAGCTTATGAATTCTATGTGCAGCTCTCTTCTTGAATCATGATGGCTAGTGCCTTCCAGAAACTGAATGGGGGCCATCGTTACTTCTGCTGTCATGTTTCTTTTGAGAGCTGCCAAAGGGAAAGAGTTCAAGGAGGAACCTATGTTTGCATGTATGTAGTTGATGTTTACCAATTGACAGTTGGTTACCCTACCTTCTACAGATTTACAGCCACTTTCTGCATTAATCCACTTTTCTTCTCTTGTATCGATGTTCTTCTGCTGACGAGACAGTTGAAATCACTTGTGTTTACTGTAAATCCTGAAGTGCTATCTCTCCAGAATGGCTCCTTTCTGTTCTGCAGTCATAATGACACGGCCTTTTATTTACTTTGTACTCTTTATATAATAGAGTCAATAAAAATTACAGAAAATAAAAACATTTCAGAAATGAATGAACATATTTTGACTAATTCTAAAAAGATAATTGTGATGATGATGATGAATCACAAATATTTTTAAAGGTGATCAAATGAGTAGAATTTACATATTATGAGGAAAGTTCACAAAACTGGTTATACATAACATAAGAGATTTTATGATTATACAGCATTATCATGAAATTTACAGATAGTTAATTTAGTTAAACATTAGGAAATGTCCTCATAGATGATGAGCGATAAAAACCCAGACATTCTTCTGAGATAGCTTGAGGGGATGTATTCCTGGACTTCATTAAGCAGAGAATGACAATATTCTGACTTAGATAATTTAGTCATTCATCTGTTTTAAGGAAAATGGTGGGATTTGATGAGTTCTCAACATCTTTCATTACTGAGGCTGGAACAGAGAATCTAAGCCAAATTCTTACAACAGATGAAAGCCAGAGTTCTTTTGTTGAGATTGGTCCTTGATAGGCTTTTTCTTTAAGGCATGGGCATGAAAATATTAAGATTCTGAATATTAAAAAGAAACTTTAGAGGTAACAGTCTGCCATGTAATTTCTTAATACTTCTGGGACATGTCTGTAGTGATGTATGTGATCTGGAAGTGTATGGTTAAACTTAACATTGCTTATTTTATGAAATAGACAAACACAATATGACCACTCCAAATCAATTCACAAATGACATTTATTGTAGCAGCTGTGGCTCAGCTCATATTTTCACTGTTTAAGCAGATGGTGGAATATGCATTTTATGATAATGGGACTACATCCATAGGAAAGGGATTATCACAACTGAATGAACACTTTCTTCCTGCTTTCTCAAGTCTGGAGGACTACACTTCTTTTTCTTCTTTTAAAAACTTTCAGTTTAATTTCCATCATGTATATACAAAGAGTAACAGCAGTTTTCAGTTTTTAATGTTAAGTAATCATTGATAAACCAATCCGATTATTCAGCCAAGTGTAGATAAATTAGAATTTAACTTAGAGGGTTTTTTTTACATCATTCTATCTATAGTTAGATAATTTGAATTGAAAATAATTGTCACTTATCAATAACAAATATACCTTAATATGGATTTGTGAATATATGTATGTATATGTGTACACACAATATAAAAGCAAATAAAAAGAATGTCAATGATGCAGAGCTCTACATATAAAAAGTAGGCTCACTTCATGGTGTGTTTCTTCCTGGTAGTGAAAAACAATGATGTAATTTAAGCCAAACTTAAATTACCTAACAAAAATATGTTTATTTATGTATTTATTTTGTCATATTGTATGAAAGCACTTTCCCTTGACCCCAAAGTTATTTGTTTCATTTTTATAAGGGATCACTCTAAAATGATAATTTCTTAATATATTATATACAAAGGACAATATATCCTTTACCTCAGCCAAAACATTTCAATAAAATACAAGTGCACTGTATTAAAAGTAAGAACACTTGTTCACCAGATGAAAACTCTTAGAGAGTATAACTACAGGTCTTCACCAGGCAGAACATATCTATGGTCCATGTGTCTGGCACACTCCTTGCATTCAAAATACACTAAAAGTTGCTTCAAACTGAAACGGAAAAAGCAGACAACCCAAGGGGAAATGGACAGATGGCAGGCACACCAAAAAGGGCACACAAATGACAATGGACATGGACTCAAAATCACTAGTTAACAGGAGAATGGGATGTTACAAAGCAGAATGGCAAAAATTAAGGATAGTCTTTAAAATTAAAGATAATCATATATATTAGTGAATTAAGATAAGCTACTAAAATTCTCATACACTGACACTGGGAGCATAAATCTGGCAAACACTGTACTTGACAGTATTTACTAAAGTTCTAAAGTTGAATATATACTACTCTATGACCTCTGTAGCTATAAACACAAAGGAATTATTAGATATATTCACTAACATTTGTAGCCAACAAAATTAATGGTAGAGCTGTCCTATGGTACCATTCTGGAAGCAGCCCAAATGTCAATCAACATTGGAATGGATTAAGAAATTTTGACATAGTTTTATGCAGTGGAATTAAGTGTAGTGAAAAATATATAATTATTACTATAGTGAAAACAGAGATGAATGCTTTTGCTATATTATTATTAAGCAAAATATATCAAACACAAAAAGAGTAGTTCTGTGTGATTCAAAAGCAGACAAAAAATTACCTGTCATTACATCCTAAGTAGTAGGATAGTGGTTACACTAGGTAATAATAAGTGAGAGGGGCACAAAAGAGGCTTTTTGAATTGCTAGTGATACTCTGTTTTAATTCAGTTGCTAATTATACAAGGACATTTACTTTATGAAAATTGACTGAGTTTACATATATTACTACATATGCCATTTATCTGTCTTTATACTTGACTTGAAAAAAATCATAAATTCCTTAAATCTCACTATTTTTGTTTTCAAAACTTGATGTTGTTAGTAATCTGCTGCATAAGTGCCCTCAATTGTTTTACATGCAAGATTCATCAACATGTAAGATATTTGAAGCTTTGTATAAGTTAGTTCTAGTGATTAAATCCAATAAATAGCACATACGAACATAAAGTATTCAAGACATATATACATATGTATATGTGTGTTGTCTTATATGTAAGACATCTTATATATGTCTTACATATAAGACATGTATATATATATATATATATATATATACACATATATTGTTTTTGGTACAATTTCCTGACATCTGGATCCTGAACTTCAGATCATCTGTTTTTGTTCATCTTTGTGTGGGCTCACGTTATAATCTCATGTGGTCCATTTTGCACTGGTATCTCCATTTCTCAAAACAATTCTTTTAAAACTTAATCCTTGTATATACAGTTTTTGTGTAGTAAGGTAGTAAATTTATAATTGATTTTACTTCCTTCCTATGCTTTTTATGATTCTTCATGGATTCCCCCCAGAATTTCTGTGCTTTAGGTCTCTTTAACCTGTATATACCACTTCTTTCAGTAATCTTTCGACTAGTGTCAGACTTCTTCTTTAGTTGGTGTTGAGATGGACTGTTGAGGATAATAATTAAATTCCCATTAGGAGGAAAATAAAAAACAGTTCTTATTTGGAGGTGAGGATGAAAGCAAACCTCTTGTCTGACATGTGTAGTCAATAGCAATAAGGGCCACACAAATTTAATTGCTTTGCTTCAAAATTGTCACTTACTTTGACAAACTGACTTCTAGTTGTTCCTTTCTTTGCATTGCCATGAACTTAGCCAATAGGAAGATGAATCCAAGATATGTTGGGCCCAAAGATTATATGGTTTGGAGGTACTGTGTAAGAAAAATGGTATAAAATTATAATGAAAAATTAAGTCTACAGGTAGATATTTACTGATAATGGTAACATTTGCCAGGTTGACTCTTGTTAAAGGTCACTGGTGAATGTGTATAGAGCTCATGCTAGAGCTACCTCTAATACAAGGTTTTTACTGATTCTAGTTTTAAAAATTCATTACCTGTGTGTTCTGAAACTAATCACTGTAGTCTGATCCTAAACCTTATTTTTCTCATTCTAAAACTGTAACTTTGGGTTATCCTATTTTTAAAAAAAATAGTCATAATCCCCTTTTCCATCCTTAATCAGTCTGTGTTTATTACCCTCAACTTTTTTTTTCTCTAAAATTTACTTGTTTGGTATTCTTAAGAGAATAACCTGTTAGCTGAATTTCCATTTTTCTCATGTCCGTAAGGCTTCTCATGTGTTGTGGTTCTATCTAAAATACCTTGTCTCCTTGATAGACAAAGGAATTCTTACACAGAATTTAAAGTTTAATCTCAGCACCACCCATTGGGTAAGGAGATCTTCTTTTCGTGGTGCTATAAATCTCACTGTATTATTTCTATTTATCTCTTGTTCTCACTCACTGGGTAGTATTATTCTCAAAAGCCTGTAATATGTGCCTTGTTACTTTGTATTCTTTCTCCATTACCTCACACATATGTAAGATCATGCACGTTTACTGACGGATATTTTAAAATGCTAATATTTCTTGGTGAAAAAGTATAAAGGCATGATGAAGCATGCTCGAAATCACATATGTTTTGTCATATTAGCCCTGTGAGCATTGTGTACACACAATGTGTATACATCTGCATGTGTGGACACATATGCTTTATTGTATCATTGTGACCTTGTGAGAGACAGCATATGAAAAATAGAGGATCTATTTTATAGAAACATTTTGAAATAACATACTACATTCTTGAATAGGAGAATAATTGGAAATAACTTGACCCTATCTGCCTTCTCACTCCCAAATAACGTCCAGCAACATTTATTCATGGGAAAAAATTGGTTGCGGCTGTAGATCACCTTGAATAGAAATGTATTCCAACTGTTTTAGAAAAAAGCACAGCACCATTTAGGTTTAAGAAACAAAAGAGAAACCATCCTGAATTAATATATAATGAAGGTAATGGTAATTATTTGATCCAAAGGTTTCCCAAATCTCACAATTTAATGTCTTTTGGAACTGCTTCATGCTGAGAACAGCACATGCAGAAAAGAATGCAAAATGAAGTCATGTTGAGGACTCAAGGGTTTTACAAAAAGTTGCTGTGCCTTTTAAGAATGATTGAATCCAATGTTTTGTTCTTGGGCAGGCTTTACTGGCCAACTCATGCTTAGTAGTTTTTGAGTTTGACATGCTTATTAAAAACATTATGGAGAGAAGAAAATGCATTGGTCTTCACCATATAGATGGGGTTAGGATGCAACAACTGAATAATCCATTGATGAGTGTTGTCATGAGAGATAAACAGGTTTTTAATCCTCTGAGCAAACATCTTTCCTTAAAGAGTCACATTAACTTCTCACAGAACCCAAACAGCCAGTTTAGTCATTCCCCTCAGTTTGGCTTCTTGAATGTGCGGCAATATAAGTCAACCAGAAGATTTCTCTGCCTGACAGAAATAGATGACACAGATTTCCTTGGCATATTCTATGGCCTTTTGAAATCATATTCTAGCTTAACAACATAAAAACATTCTTATTTAAGTGAAAGAACAAAAAAACGATACCTGCCTGTATAGTTCATTAAATACAATTAGTCTAGGAGCTAATCTTTCTTATTACAGCTCTGAGGAATCAAGTGGTTTGGGTCAAATCCTTCAAGCTGTGTTTAGTTGTAGAAGAAAATATGCTTAATTGTGTATTGCTTAAACTAGTATTGCTTAATTTGTTTTCAAATGAAAATGCCTAAGTAATCATAAAGATTTTTTTTTTAGGTGATACAAATTGGATGCCTGTTCTAGGAGTACTGAAAGTATCATCAATAAAGTATTTTTGTATCTGGGGCATCCTAAACAAACTGAATTCAAATTTTAACTATTCGACAAATACCAGCTGTAGTCCTACCTATTCTTTGAAACCTTTCCTGACGCACTAATCCTTGGGAAAACGTGTGTGTGCGTGGTGTGCAGTCCCATGTCAGTTATTGCTTTTGTATTTGAATCCTGTGTAACTTCAATGCTAGTTCAACAATTTCCTCATTGTGCCTTAAATTTTTTTTAAATAAAATTTTGTACTGAATTATCTCAGGAATCCTCTGCTACTAAATTTTAGCTAAAAATGTGAGATAGATGTGTATTTTACAATTGCTGAATCCCTACTCTCTTTTCGCTTTAACTTTAAATCACCGGTTAAATTTTTTATTGCACAAATATCACTGGTTAATGGGGAAATTTCATTTTCCAGCTTCCAAAGTGCTTTGCAGAAGGCTGTTTCCATTCTCACTGTCATCTTAGAATTTTCAGCAACATGAGTTACCATTCCACTTTATCAAAATTTTTCAGCTTATACTTTGAAATATTCAATAGCATTGTATTATCTATTATGAAAGAACATAAAGTCTTTCTATTTCATTAACACAGCTTTATGTCATATGTAAATATATGTAATTATACATGTCCTATATTATGTATATTTACTACCCTCTCTAAGGAAATCATAGTACTCAAACTATCTGGAAGCCGCTATTTCAGTGGTTGTACTTCATTGATAGAGATGTATGGTGAAAATGTGCTCATCATAAGTGAAAATTTACAAGGGAAAATACAAGAACAAAAATTTTCAGCCCATTGCTAATTGTAGGACTTGAACATTTTCCCCTGTAATAGCCATAAATATTTTCTGTAAAGTTTCTTCTAAGTATTAACAAATGTACCGCGAATTCACACCTGGGCCATACCTAGGTTTACTCTTAAGTATGTGTGTGCATTCACTTGAACAATGTTTTTTAAAACTCTGCAATTCAGCTTAGTTTAATAAACAATAAAATTAGATAATTCCCTTAAGTTAAATGTTCACTTAACTCTAATATTATTCAGTTCTAATATTGGCATAGAACTCAGGATTAAACTCTATGCCAGGAGTACATATGGCTCCAGCCAACAATCCACTGGGCAGTAACACAGCAGCACAATAAAACAGCAATCGTCCAATATGTTGAAAAGTTTTCTGGATTTTCATGAGATTTTACTTTCAGGAAATAATATTGCTTTCTGTTTATGAAAAATTGAATGAATGAAACAGATGAAGTTGAAAAATATATATCTGAAGATAATTGAGGCTATTTACAGCCCTAGTCAGTAACAATTTCCAAATATAATTTATGTCAAAATAAATGATTCATTTTATTTATGGAATGTTTTCTAATTTACATGTATGTATACCAAGAATGATATGAAAACTTTAATGTATTCCTCACTTCAAATGACTGAACTACTAATTAGCTGTGTGTATTACTTTTTCATAATGTAAACTACAGTAGAGATTTCAAGTGGATTTAAGGCAAATTTGATTATTCTTTTATTGCCTAAGAAACATATCTGGAGATATAATTTTTCCCACCCAAAATCTAAGTATTTCACAAAGTCTTTCTGTGTAGGCATCATGAAAAGAAATATCATCATTGATGCAAGAAACATTCTAACTATTTTAAGAAAAATCATACATGCTGGCTATTGTTTCACTTTTTACAACTAGATCACACAAACGCATTTGAGTAGAAATCATTTTTCAATAAATATTAAGGCTTTAGAGAACATGTACAAAACTTTATTTTAAAAATTTATCATGTGCTAGGTACTGAGTTTTACCCTTGTAATCCTAGCTACTTGGTAGGCAGAGATTGGCAGTATAGCAGTTCAAGGCCAACCCAAACAAAAAGTTTGGGTGACACCCCATCTCAAGAAAGGAAGCAGGTGCATGTGGTTCACATCTGTAATCCCAGCAATAAGGGAAGCTATCGGTAGAAGAATTGTGGTCAAGGTTGGACTGAGCAAAACATGAGACCCTGTCTAAAAAATTAATCAAAAGAGCTGTGTCTGTGACTTAGATGGTAGAGTACTTGACTAGCTAGCATGAAGCCCTGAGTTCAAACCTCATTACTGCAAAAAAAAAAAATAAAGTTTATCATATCTTGACTCTATAAAACATCACTACTGAGAGGAACATGCCAAAATATCTAAATATTTCATTTAGCTACTAAAAGAAAATGATAATTTCTGAGATGTTGTGAATCTTAGGATAATATCTCACTTTTTTTAAATCATTATTATCATTTATACTGACCATTAGTCTTATACTTAATTTTGTCCTACTTAAAAGTTTATTCAATAAATATCCATATACATTTGAAAGGGAATTTTGACTTTCATCATTGGAATGACACAGAAAGAAAAGCATTTTATATTAATGAAAAATTCACATTTTTATTCCTAACAATACAGAATGCATAATATTATCATAACAAGGACATTTTAAATATTACATAGTTATAACCAAAACCAAAATGTTTTCATTTGTAAGGCTTTTTAAATATTTCAAATAGAATCCCTACAAATAAAAAATATATAAACACATGATGTACATTTTCTAACTAAAGAATGTTGACTTTTTCTATACATTAATTTCAGAGTTCACTACATGGGGAGTTTTGAGCACATTTCTGAAGGCTAGTTTAAAGGAAAACACTGAATTCTCTCTCATGCTTTCAGTCCAGGAGAACTCTTGATCTCCTCTCATTTCATTCTGTTCCATATTCCTCCAGAGACATGTTTAGGCAACAGATATCAAAAAGAATGAAAATAAAGAGCACTACAGATTTATCAAATTCAGACAAATGAAAGCTTATTCAGAAATATTTTCTTTATACTACGTGTATTAGTTTGCTAGAGTTGACACATCAAAGAACTAACAGTCTAGGCTTCTAAAGCCAAAGACATCTGTTGTCTCAAATTCCGAATGAACCTTTGAGACAGTCTGCCCCATGACCCTGCTCCACACATGGAAATCACAGTTCTTCATTCTGGGATTGTGAGTGAGTCTGGTAGGTGGGTGTCTTCTCCCTACATTTCCTGGTCTCATCCTCTGTCTATGTGTATCTCTGTGTTCAAATTGCCTCCTTCAACAAAGGAAAACACTGGATTAGACTTATGTTATGGTACCAGACTAACTTAACCTGTCTCCAGATAGGATTATATTTTAAAACTTTGGAATTAGGACATAAGATAAGAATTGGGTCCACAATTTATTCCATAACACTGTGAAAATTGCTCAATTATGTTGAGTTTGACACAGTTTTTATTAAAATTTTCAAGAGTCTGCATAGGCATAGTCTGAATGTCTATGAGAAATAAATCTAGTTTCTACAGAAGTATGGATATTTCTGTCAATATTGCTATTAAACAATATGGTTGATAATATTCTTAAGTATTTAGTGGGTTTTGGTTTTTAGCAGTACTGGAGATTGAACACAGGGCTTTGTACTTCCTAGGCAGGTGCTCTCCACTTGACCTACTTCTCCAGCCTTTTATTATTTATTTTGTATTTCTATTGTTTATTGTGATGATGAATTTTATGTCTCAGCTTCCCCAGGTTATGGTGCTCAGTTTAATAAAACAGTATTTTAGATACTTCTGTGAAGTTATTTGTTAATGTGATTAACATTCAAAATTAGTTGATTTTAGAAAATCAAAGTAACCACTGTAATGAAAGTAGGTCTCATCAAATCAGTTGAAGGCCTTAAAAAAAAAGGCAGAAACACCCAAGGAAGAAGGAAACCTTCCTCAAGACAGCAATTTAAAACCTCTGCCTGAGTTTATAGCCTGCTGACATACCCTGAAGATTTCAAACTCAAGACTGTGACATCATCATTTACCAAAATATCCAGCCCACTGGAGTGTCCTACAAATCTCAAGCTTTCCATAATAATATGAGGCAACTACTTAAAATAGATGTCTTCTTTCTCTGTCATTCACATATACATATGAGAGATTGAACCTTAACAACTATTTATAAACCTGTTATCAATAATGTGCATGTGTTTAATTTTAACTATATAAGTGAATGTTGGATATGTTACACCATAGTAACAAATCATTCCAAATCTTACCCGTTTTGCATTGGCCATTCCTTCTTCTCCTCATAGACATCCTAACAACCTACATAGCAATTCTCTTACTTGCTTGTAAATGTATCCACCTACAAGACACACAGCACTATTAGTTGTCGCTCATTGGCTGGTGAAGCAAACTAGCTGTGGGGTTGAATTCCAGTTTCTCCCCTCCTGTCAGCTCTTCCTTAGATGCTGACATTTAGAAACACTGGTGATCTGTTCTTAGGCTCCTTATCATCATCTGCATCCTGGAAAGTAAGAGGTAAAAAGCATACACCATCTAAGAGAGCTTTATATAAAGGACATAGTACAGATGTGCCTTATACATAAGTAATTATCAATTATCAAGTTGTAATTTTATTTTTTAATCATTAAGTTACTTTGAATAACTCAATGGTTTTTTAAAATTATTTTTCCAGGTTGTGGGTACACTGTAGCATTTACAAAGGTTCTTAGAATATATCAAATATATCATACTGGAATTTCCCCTTTTATACTTCTCACGCCCATTTCTCCTCCCCTGATTCCTGGAACAATTTCACAGATCTCATTTTTGCATTTACATACATGTGTATGTATTATTTGCACCATTCATCCTCCTACCCCTTTCCTCACCACCGCCCCCTCCCACCAGTGCCAACAGCATCTCCCCCCCAGGCAGAACCTGTTCTGCGCTCCTGTTCTCCAATTTTGTGGAAGAAAAACATATAAAGGATAAGATGGACAACATGACATTTTGCTAGTTTGAGATAAAGTTGCTACACAGGGAGTTTCCCTGTGTTTTCCCATGCATATATGTATTAAAACCCAAACTGGTTCATTTCTACCAGTCCTCTTCACTCCTCCTTAGTCCACTTCCCATGCCGGCCCCATCCAGTTTAAAATTTCTGTATTCATTCCTGTACAGTGAGCATATCAACCACATTCAAGTTTTTGGTTTCCTTTCCTTGCCCTATCCCCCCCTTGCACAGCCTCCCCTTAGCGTGACCCTGTCCCATAATATTGCTGCATTTGTTTTAGGTCTATAATCCACATAAGAGGGAGAACATGTGGCTTTTGGCCTTCTGAGCAGGACTAACTTCAATTAAGATGATATTTTCAATTCCATCCATTTACCTGCTAGTAACAAAATTTTAGTCTTCTTCGTGGCTGAGTAACATTCCATTCTATATAAATACCACAGTTGCTCAATTTCAAAGGCAGTTTGTAGAGTAGGAATTTACTCAGGACTTGATCAAAGAAGTGAAAAATGCCTCAACACACAGGGCTATATCTCATGCTCCATTACTTTCTATGTAAGCTTCAAAGTTTCTGCTTTAAGAAAATATACTTAAAGCAACATTACATTCATCTTATAAGACACTTAATTGATAGCTACAATAATGTGGTAATGTTATATTTTCAGTATGTTTCATATTTTTAAATATTCCTATTGGGTATGAGTTGGTGAACTTTCAAAAGATTAAGAGCCAACTTTTTGAAAATATGAACCATTTCCAATAATTAAATATTAATATTTTAATCCTCTATTATATGACTTTTATCCTGCAGTTTTGTCACTTAAAACTTTAGACATACTTGTAAAACATTTACCATGTACATGAAATCACATGGTGAGATGTGGCTTTCACTATGAATGTTCATCTGAGTTGCAATATTATTTACTAAATATATGATTTCAGACTGTTCTTAACTTTTATTATTTATGTCTTTTAACAAAAGTCAATAACTGTTTATCCCTTTTAGGCTTTGAAAATTACAAAGTGCCTATCTTCAAAGAAACTTAGGAATAAAGCAGAATTTGAGTCTGAGACGTGCATACTGTGAATTTGAATGTGTGTGGAGAGGATACTTACAAATAGAGAAGAGGAAAAGAGAAGGAGCATCTTTTTAAAAATGTTTCAGAAAGTTTTAAATCTGTCACACCAAGGTCATTATATCCAGGGCCTGAAAGGACATGCCAAATGACTAAAAGACAAGATTTTCTTCAGAGGTATTTTATTTAGCATTTTGGCAAAGACACAACATTTTTATTAATAACCAGATGTAAATTACAATTTTTTTTCAAAGAAACATATTTCCCTTTATTTACTTGAAATTTATCTAACACCTTCTTATTTTGCTTCGTCTTTTTTGTTGTATTTGAGGTCATTTTGGCATTATAAGAGTTGACCTCAGGGTTTCCCACTTGCTAGGCAAGTGCTCTCAAGCTTGAGATAAGGTCTCACTTTTTGCCCAAGCCTAACAGGACTGTGATCATCCTGTTTTACACTTCCCACTGTCTCTGGGATGACAGGCAGGCCATCATGTTCGGGTTTTCTTTCCATTGAGATAGGAAAAAACTTTTTCCCAGGCTGGCCTGAAACTGTGATCCTCCAGATCTCACCTTCTCACATACTGGGATTGTAGGAATGAGCAAGAAACACCCAGCTTGGTTTAGTTTTTATTTTACCACTTTAATGTTTTCTTTGTTTTTAATACATAACAATACAATAAATATTTCAAGTTTTCTCTGAACTTTATAATAGGAAGGATAAACATTATTGGTGTGTACTCCACACTCTCTGATAATACCTGGTAGTCCTGGCACAGATTCACTATTATGTCATTTTGTTAGGATGATTTTTTTTTCTAGAAAGTTATAATTAACTTCATACATGTGTTACTTTGGTTTAGAGGGAACCTTTTTTAACTCTTTCCATTACAATTTATTTATTTGTTATTTGTGCTTTTGGAAGGTACATAGGAAAAAAACATGAAAAATTCATAATTACAACAATCCTGGAAGATCAAATGCCACAGAATAAATCAGAATCCTGATAGACTGAACCTTACTCTGAGGACAAACATCACAAGGAAAAAGGGAGTCAAGTCATGCTCAGCTGAGGAAAATGTCTACTGATCTTACTCGGTTTTGTCAATTACAGAGAAGACAACTTTAAATGATATATTTGTTACAAATAAGGTATTCTTATTTATCTCGTGAGCTAGATCCTCTGATCCTTGTCAGCTGTCACAATTATTTATGAGGTAATACCCTAACAAAAATGTTAACATTGAATTTAAACTCACCAAGAAAACTTCTTAAAATTTTTAATGCTCAAGCAATAAAGAAGAAATTTAGGAAAATGTGAGAGACCATAAAAAAGATTTTTACCACACTGAATCAATTTATGTAAAACCTGTTACATAGAAATTACATTTTAAATGTCCAGAGCCATATTCTTCCTTACTTGTTTTTCATCAAAATACATACTTATTATGGTAGAGGTTGGGCTGTTTAATGATCCACCTGCCTGAAAAAGAAATAGAGATATGATTTAATAGAGTTTGACTAGAAACAAGGGGGACTCACAGTCTCCCCTCACTGTTGACTTATAAGGCTTCCTCCCTCATCCTCCTAGGCATCTTCCAGGGTCAGGGCTGGCTTTCAATTGTTTCTTATTCCTGACAGCTTCATCATACCTTGTTGGTCCTTCTGACCCTAACCATACCTCTATAAATAGTCTTTTCAACAATTATTTTGGCTTACCGTTGAAATTATCAAACAATTTTTCTTGGCAGGAGCCTTATAAATATACAGTTTATCACTTAAGAAATGAAGTGAGTAAAAATAGAATTCTGACTTGTAAGGAAGAAATATATATTAAATTGTATAGGACAGTTATATTAATCAGAAGTCATTTAGCACCAAATGTCATAAAATCAACTCAAACTGACTTTTACAAACAAAATTTTAAAAATATAAAATAAATTTTCTCTCTTTGCTATAAAATTGTATCTTGGTGTTTCTTATCCACTCTTTTATTCTGCTTTCAGTTATGTTGACTTCATTCCCAGAAAGAACTCTGCCCATGTCTGGAAAGAGTGCTGCTGCCACTGAGGTTTATGGGGTTCTTATAGGTCACCTCTCATAAGGCAAGAGACATAGCTATCCAGTCTCCTTAAAGATCCCTAATTCAGAGAGAAGGAGAAAAGAAAGAGTAATAGAGAGGGCCAATTTGATCAAAGTACATTATATGAATGTATGAAAATTTCAAAATGAAACCCCTTTGCACAATTTATATTCACGGAGAGACAGAGAGCTAAAGAGATAGAGAGACAGAGAGATAAAGAGAATGAGAAGATCCTTAATTCATCCCTCTTGAACCACACGCATATTCTTATAGCAAAATTTTGGTCCAGTAGCATACAGTGCTCTGATTACCTGGTATAAGTCAAGTGTTTAAATACTTATTCAGGAATGGGAGTCCTCAAGGAAGACAGATGGGCAGAAAAAGAATAGTAGCAAGTATCCACTTACTTTCACAAATCCTTCATTCACAGACCATGTACTATGACAAGAATCCTAAGATGTTGTTGGGTAACTATTGGTTTAGTAGCAAGTATGTTTATGATTTATAAACAATATACCAGTGGAATGAAAGATGCTATGTAACTTAGTCTGTTAAGACACCTACCTAAAATACATCTGTAATGTAATACATTATGTAGTATGATGGATAGTACCTAGCATATGGAGAACATACAAAGTATAGTGTGCTTTGTAAACTATGTATGCATTTTTGCTGGAATGTTTTCAATTGAAAAAAATCTTACCAAGAGTTTAATTAAAGTTTGATTACTGAGAATATATACTTACAGAACCTTTTGCACTAAAGCCTTATTTTTCAGTATGAAAATATGTTGAACATTTACCTAAGTATTGTGTAAAGTTAGCTACTTTGTGTCCACATATATATATATCACACACACACACACACACACACATATATATATATATATATCACATATATCACATCCCAATACAATTCCACAACAGCTGGTTTACCCTAGAGAATGTGTTTTATTGAGAGTTCTTTAGTAAGAAGAGATACACTTTACACCCAGTCATTCCATTCATTCCATGAAGAAGCATGCAGGGCCAAGAAACTGTGGATATACAATGATGTGTTTCCTCTTTACCAAAAAAGGAGGATTCTTACTTACTCTGCCTTCTTAGAAGTCAATTTTTTCAGCAGAGGGATAATCAGATTACTGGATCATTAACCATCTCAGGTATAGTACCAGCTAGTTAGAGAGAGCCCTTGCCTGGAAAGACAGGTTGCTCCTTACTTGAAATACTTCAGGATCCATGGGAAAGGTGTTTGGGGACTGATGTCCTAGCTACTTCTGAGGCAGAGATTAGGAGTATCATGGTTCAAGGCCAGCCCAGGTGAATAGTTACCAACATAACTATCTTGAAAATATCCAACACAAAAAAAGGGCTGCTGGACTGGCTCAAACAGTAGAGTACTTGCCTAACCAGTGTGAGGCCCTGAGTTCAAACCCCAGTACCACTTAAAAAAAGAAAAAAAATTAGACCTGAGCTCTCAAAATGACTAACATTGACTTAGGGATGGAAGCAATTATTGCATAATTTTTTTCATTTATTTATATGTGGTTACAATGTTTGGGTCAGTTCTCCCCCTGCTGCCCCCACCCCTGCGTCCACCCTCTCCCCCTACCCCCTCCCTCTTCCTCCTCACCTCCACGCTTCCAGGCAGAAACTGTTCTGCCCTTATCTCTAATTTTGTGGAAGAGAGAGTATAAACAATAATAATAAGGACAAAGCATTTTTGCTAGCTAAGATAAGGATAGCTATACAGGGAGATTCCTAGCATTGCTTCCATGTACAAAAGTGTTACATTCTAAATTGATTCTTCTCGAACTGACCTTTTCTCTAGTTTCTGATCCCCTTCTCCTATTGGCCTCTGTCACTTTAAAGTTTCTGCATTAGTTCCTTTGCATTGAGGACATCAAATACTATCATGTTTTTTGGGTTTCTTACCTATCCTCATACCTCCCTTGTGTGCTCTCACCTTATCATGTGACCAAATTCCAATCACATTGATGCCCTTGATCTAAAGTCTGCATATGCAGAAGAACATACAATTATTGGTCTTCTAAGCCTGGCTAACCTCACTCAGAATGATGTTCTCCAGTTCCATCTATTTACTTGCCAATGGTAAGATTTCATTTTTCTTCATGGCTCTGCCAAAATTAATGAACCAATAGAGAAATGGGCAACTGAACTAAACAGAACTTTCTCCAAAGAAGAAATTGAAATGACCAAAAAACACATGAAAAAATGCTCACCATCTCTGGCCAAAAAGGAAATGCAAATCAAAACCACACTAAGATTCCACCTCACCCCTGTTAGAATAGCCATCATTAGAAACACCACCAACGATACGTGTTGGCAAGGATGTGGGGTAAAAGGAACCCTCTTACACTGCTGATGGGAATGCAAACTAGTACAACCACTCTGGAAAAAAATTTGGAGGCTTCTTAAAAATCTAAACATACACCTGCCATATGATCCAGCAATCCCATTCCTGGGGATATACCCAAAGGAATGTGACATAGGTTACTCCAGAGGCACCTGCGCACCCATGTTTATTGCAGCACTATTCACAATAGCCAAATTATGGAAACAGCCAAGATGCCCCACTACTGATGAATGGATTAAGAAAATGTGGTATTTATACACAATGGAATTCTACATAGTTCTTTAATCTATGGAAGTAAAACTAATTTATGGTATTGGGGGAAGGTGAGAACTATGCTATTTGTAATGATAGTATGCTCTGATAACATAAAAAATGCAAACTCCTCAATAAAGAGAGAAAATTAAAAGAGTATGTGAAATAAGAGTATGTTGTAATAAGTTTATCTCTTTACCTACAGAAAAAATGAGAAGTCATGTGAACCAGAGAATGTTTCAAAAACCAGTGAGCACATCTAGTTTTTGTCAGAGGTTGGAAGGCATTACTCTACCTACAGGCAAAAAACTGAACAAACTGAAAATAAACAACTCTTTTTAGATCCATCAGGAAAGTAAGGTTACAATAGGAACCAAACTGCTGTCTCCAAAACTGGAGGCACAGATAGTAGATACAAAGAACCACAACTTACCAAAGTAAAAATTCAAAAGCAGAAACTTCCACTGAACTAGTACCAGGAACCTCCACAGCATTCAGTGTTCAATTACTGAGCTGTGATTGAATTGCTGGAGGCTCAGTGTGGACAAGTCTGAGAGCCACATTGGAAGACAGTCTGATAGTTTCTTACAAAACTAAACATACTTTTACCACTCAATAAATCCATAGAGCTTCTTGGAACTTACCAAAATGGGTTGGAAACTTATTTCCATACAAAAACCTATACATAGATATATACATATATATATATAAAATATATTCATGATTACCAAAACCTGGTAACAATCAAATGCTTTACCCTGAAATTTATTTTTTCCATTATTAATATTAGTGAGTGTCTGTAATAATTGAAGTATAAAAGAAGGCAAATATTCTTCAAAGCCTCATCACGCAGGCCTTTTTTTCCATCCTTCACATTTAAACTATTGCATCTTTAGATTTATATTGAATTCCATGTAGACAGCATATACAGTCACCCCTCCATATCTGTGGGGTCTGCAACTGTGGACTCAATCACTGAGGGCTTGAACACATTCTGAAAAATTAAAAAATGTCTTCAATAAACATATATAGACCTTTTCTTCCCATTATTCCTTAAACAATACAGGGTAAAATTATTTACATAGTGTTTATATTGTGTCATAATTGCAATGTGACTGCATTATAAGTGATCTAGAGAAGATTTAAAGTATGTTCGTAAATGTGCATAGGTCATATGCATATCTGTGCTTTTTTATAGCAGGGACTTAGGGATCCACAAGGGTGGGTATCCTGGAAGCAACCTTCATGGATACTAATGGATGACTGTAATTGGGTCATGCATTTTCTTCCCATTACAACATTTTCTGTGATAGTTTGTATTGCTTATACCATTTACATGTTTTGTGGGTTTTGGTGTGGCTGGTATTAAATCTACATTCTGAAAATAATTTTCCACTTTTCCTGTCATGTATTCATTACTTTTGTCTTCTTTTAGGTTTGTCAGATATTACTATGAGTCCCATTTTATTGTCTTCATTGGCTAGCCCTTAAATTAAAATGTTTAATATATTCATGTAAGGTTTATTGAATATATCATTAGCATGAATCAGTCTACCTTAATGTTATACCACTTAATACAGATTTTAAGATCCTTTTAAAGATATACTTCCATTTTTTTCCTCTCTTGCAACTTATGCTCCTATAAATATTTTATAGACTTATCAGATTTTTATTATTTTTAAAATTGCATGTCTTATTTGTCTAGTTCCTTTAAAATATTTCTATTGTTGCTTTTAAATAATTTTACAGTAGTGTGTCATGTAACAAAAATGCTTGTGTTTGGTATTTACTGAAAAATCTTGGGACATGTGACATAGAGGTTTCATCTTATTTGGAAATGTTTTGGTTAATAGTTTTTCAAATATTTATCTATTGATTCTTCCATTCACTTAGTCCAAGTAGGTATATCTTCATGGTAGTGCTGCACAGGTTACTGTTGTAATGTTTCCTTTCTTCCTTCCTTCCTTTCTATCTTCCTTCCTTCCTTTTTCATTCTTTCCTTCCTTCCTATCTTCCTTCCTTCTTCATGCCTTCCTTCCTTTTTACCTCTTTTTCATATTTTTTTCTCTTTCTGAGTTTTATTTTGGGTAATTTCTATTGCCATATGCCTTTTAATAACACTGAACTTTGTTCTGGCATGCGGTTAAGTAACTTGGAACAGAATAATCCTTTTTGATTTTGGCTTTTATTCCTTCTTAGTATCATAGCAACCTTCAGTCTATTGCTAATTTTATCACCCTTCTAAGCTAATATCTGTCTAAGTATTCTCAGAAGGCCTCATGTTTTTGAAGTTTGGGGCATCCTGTTGGCACCACAAATTATTTCTAGACCCTCTCTGAGTACAAGGATTAATTCTGTCTGCTTCTTTCCAATGGTTCAGCCAGCTTGGTTTTCACATAGACCTGTGCTGACCAGTACTCAGGAAATGCTGAAGATCTTTGGGATATTAACCCTGTATAGTCACCTTTCCTCTGTGTAATTTTTTCTCTGTAAAGTTCTCTCTGATAATTCCAGCTATCTTTTCGTTTCCAAATTCTCAATTTCTCTCCTCCACTAACAAGACTTACAGCACAATTTTGGTTTCTCCTCCCAGTGTTATGGACTAGAAACTCTCTCCAGTGAATAGGTTAGTGAAATAAAGGGCTTGTTCTCTTTGTTCCTCATTTCTCTGGTGTCACCAGTGTACTCTGTCTGCTACCTAATAGCTGAAAACCATTGGTAAATTAATTTTGTTCTTTTTTTACTTTTTCAGCTAATTGAGGCAAGAGGATAAATCTGGTGTATTGACTTCATTATGACCAGAAACAGAGACTTAATTTATCTATTATTGTTTTCATAGGAAATACTTCCCATACACATAATTTGAATATACTGATAAAACCCAAAGTCTATTTTCACTATTTTCTAAATAAGATCTCTGCCTTGGATGAAACATAAATTAGAATGCTAACTGTGTTTTTGGTTCTTCTGCTCACCTTTTAATGATCAATCCAATAGGAGCAAAGTAGATATGGACTATAAAAGAGAGCTGTTAACTGTGTAGAGTACAGCCTCTTTTTACAAAAACAGTTATATTTCATAATACTGTTACTTTTTTGGCAAAAGCAAAATAATGCTATTATTAACAAAAGCAGAATAATGTTAGTTGTATAGGGTGATTCTATTTGAAAAATAGTGAGGGTAAAAATTAATTCCTGGAAGTTGAGACTCTAAATGAATCAATATTTTTGATGTTTTTTGTTTTATTGTAGCATAGTCTTAATGGACACATTTTCTTAAAATATTTTTTGCACAAAATCAACATTGATTTGTGATGTTACTGGCTAGCATTTTTATCTTTTCACTGTCCTTTGCATTATTCTATATGTACAGAAGACTAAACTTATATTAGGACAGCATTCATTTTTTTTAATCTACATTACTCCGTTCATATAGTTCTATTAGAAACAATGTATTTTATGAGAACCAAGCTCTGTCAACTACAGATGGATATTAATGTCATGAAGTAACAAAGCAAATAAAGACTCCTTGTCACCAGAGGACACTGCAATATGACATACTTGGTTCATTGGTCTGGAGAGTTTAGTAGGATGTGCATTATTCCAGGAGAACCATGAAGTGAGAAATCACTGCTATGAAGGGTCACGACTCAGTGAAATTTACCTTGTTTGAAGAAAGAGAACAATCACAAGTTTCTCAATCCCAAGACTCCAACATTTTATCTCTTCTGAATAGTCACTTTTATTGAGATTATTGAAGTCAGAAATTTCATGTTGATCTATTTACTCTCATTTAATATTATTACTGTCATTTTTAACCTCATTCATCAAGCCATATGGTGAAAGCAAATATGCCTAATGCATGTATGTAATAATTGACACACAAATTTTCCTTGGTATTGAGTCATTTCTTAATGACTCACATTTGTCCTAATGGTAGACTTCTGATACTCTTACATTCCTGTAGATGAAATAAATATCTCTATTTTCTCTGCAATATACTACATATCACCATGCATAATGGTATTGTTTGTCCCGTTGTCAAATATGCTATTATTATGCTCAAAGTCAGCTAATGCTGTGCTGAAGACTGTTACATATTATTGACTACCTGACAAATGGTTACCCAACTAAACCTTTACTCCTTGCTTAATTCTTTCATTATAATTATTAAATTACTCATAGATCATATCAAAAGTGTTCCATATGAGATATAAATAATATGGGAATTGTTTGATAGACATGAATTGACTAGATACTCTAATTCTCTCAGAAGTTCAGTGATCCTAGCCAAATTCATTTTGGATGACTTTTATGAGAGTTTCATAATGTCCCTCTATTGTGAGATAAAGAATTTTACATGAAGGCACTGAAAGAAATCTTATTTTCTTTTGAGACAAAGCAAGTTCAACTTTTTAAGAATTACAGTTTGGTAGCAACATTATTCAAATTATTAATGCTTCTCTATAAAACAGAATTTATTTGTAATCAATAAAAATGGTAAATTGATTTTTAAAATATTTTTATTAGTATATATTAATGTACAGGGGGATTTTTTGTAACATTTTTGTGTATGCTTACACTGTACCTTGGTTAGGTTTGCCCCAATTGTTTCTCTCCCTCATCCCCCTCATCCACTACTTAAAATGATTTCAGCAAGTTCCATTGTTTTATTTCATATAAGTATAAAAGGTACACCTATACCATATTTACCCTCATTTATCCCCTCCACTCACCCTCCATCCTTCCACAAGTATATACATCTTCACAGGACCTTTTTTACAATCCTGTTCTTCACAAAATAAAAATTTTCATAATAAAATTTGTATAAGTCATTTATAACTAATTATCATATTTCTGAAGGCAAAATAATGAGAATTACAGTAATATCTGCTTATTTTAAATACTATATGAGTTTTTATTTCTCCTGGAAAATTTTGTATCCACAAAGTGAGAATTGGAATCTTCCATGTGTAATGGTGGGAAATTCCCAGAGTCCAAAGAGAACACGACAAGCCTGGCAAGACCATAACACAGAGATGGGGAATTTAGGGCAAGGTGCAGATCGAGAGTCAATACAAAGACAAACCCAACTTAAGTGTGGTGATGCTCTATACATGAGAAACTTGAACATCTGAGTAGAGATATTCAAAATGAGATGAGATACATTGGCCAAGGTACAATAGAAAGGAAGGAGACCATCTTCTTGCTGTCCTGGAATCTGTAGGGAAGCAAAAAAAAACAAAAAACAAATAAAACATATTTATCTATAACTATGGTAAGGTGCTATAGTAACATGTAAAAGAAGGAATCACTTCAGCCTGATGGGCCAAGAAAGGTCTGCCTGAGGGAAATAAACACTAAGTTATAATTCTAAGTTGGTGAGTATTAACCAAACAGAGGGAAAAGTGTCTTGATCTTTGGAGCAGCTTGTACCAATGCCTGAAACAAATATCCATACAACGCAGAAAAAGAATCAAAGTCTAGATTCATACTTGTTCCGGAAAGCCATCAGCATTGGTTGCTGAATCCTGTAGTAAGAGGTTCTTCCAGGAGCCCAACAGAGAAAGTGTGAAAAGTTTCAAATAAGTGAGCCTGGAAAACAGTAACAGTACCCTTTAAATTGAGTATCCCTATATTGGAAATTTTATCTATATACTAGAATCCATACCTTTAAATAAGTGCATGTTATACAATATTGTGTGTACTCATGTTAATAATCATTTAGTTTAAATGGGCAATTCCCATTATCACATTGAGTAAGGAAGGCTTTAGTTCTTATTCTTAATATTTAAGCAAATGTAAGTATTTTAATAAAAATCTCTAGTGCTTTGCTTCTATAGATGTTCTCTGAATGTATGACCTCATGTTATGCTTTTTGAGTGCCCCACTCCTTTTTTCAGTATCCAATTTAGTTAAGTGAAGGACTTGCTGTGTAATGCCATAGAAGATTCATCTCCTTTCTCTTTTACAAAATACATATCTGATAAGATTCCTATTGACAGAAAAGAGGGCAGTGACAACTCTCATTTACTCACTGTGGTCTGTTACTACTCCCATGGATTACAGCAGGCACTTCTCTGTGGCACCACTGGCCTCCTCACAGGTACTTCCCTATGGAGTTAGAAGAAGGCATAAAACATAAATGAAAATCCTACCTTATTCTCCCAAACACAAATAGTACAATAATCTCATATTAAAGATATTTTACTATGATCTTTAGAGAGTATATGGACATTATTAAACATAATATTATTTAATAATTACTGATCACATTTATAGCACTTGGTGTGACTGGGTATAGTCATTACTAATATTTTATGTCAGAACAGATAGTCATATTTCTTCTTAACATCTTATTTCTGGGATAAAAAAATAGTGAACACAGAACACTATAGAATGAATAACCATTAAACACTTAAACTCTGGTAGTGCTGCTAATATCTAATTCTACTTAGTAGTAGGGATTTTGGCATATACTTTATAAAGAGATTTTTATAAATCAGTGTGAATACAGTGAAAACTCAAGGAGATTTAAGAAAATGATATTGCAAAATATAAAGTCAATAGGTTAGGTTAGTTAATTCATTTTATTTTCATTAATCTGAGGACAAGAGTCCTTTTAACTTTAAAGACAGCATTTCTATTCTTCTAGGAAGCTTTTATCATATAGATAAGAAAATTGAGCCTCAGATAGATGTTTCCCTTGTTTACAATCACAGAGCTAACATCAAGATCAGTATTTTAACTTAATCTTTCATGATTTTAAGCATATTCTTGAGTTCCCACTACCTTTCAATAGCCTATAGAAATATCTCAACATTTTTCTATTAATGATAAAATTTTGTTTCCATATCTACAAGCTTAAAAGGCCAATGAACTCAATTCTTAGCCTAGCTACATATTTTGTACATATTCTTTATGTCCTATAGTACTCTTCCATTCTCAACCAAAAATGGATGTGTCTCATTTACACGTGTGTTTTAGATAATCAAAACCTCCTGATTCCTGATAGCAGTGTAAAAATGATGTCTTTGCCAACTCAGATACTCTCACTTGGTGGTCAACATTTTCATGGGAGGTGATCAGGAATCTCTGGCTAAGTAAAAGCTTAGTAATAGCAAGGACAAGTATGAACTTTCAATGCAAAGGCAGCTAATTTCTGTGTGCCACCTTCATGTGTGAGTTCTAGTTTTAAATTGTTAAGCTCAGCATAAGGAGATCGCTAGCAAACTTGCTGCCTTGATTACATTAGTTGTATCCAGGGTTGAAAGAAAGTGTTATAGCTGCTAAACTGTTAATCTTTTATGTTTTTTTTCCTCTGACCTCAAAGAAGGCATAATTCCTTTTGTAAAAGGTTCAGCCAATTAGGAAAGGCCCACCCAGAGTAACTTCTTTTTGTTATCTCAGAGGTAAATGATTGAGAACTTAATTACATCTGCAAAATGCCTCCTTCTATGCTATATAATATGAGATAACCAAGGCAGCTGTGTTCTATCACCGTCACTATATCCAACTAGTTAGAATCAAGCCACAGATTCCACCTCCATTCCAAGGGAAGGCCATATACAAGACAACAGTATTATTTTGTACTCATCTTATGGTTACTTCATAATTTCAGTCTGAATAGAAGAAATAGATATTAACTGACAGATTTATTGTATTTTTTTTCATGATTGTGAAGCTAGAATGAGTACTGAAGCTGCCTCAACCTCCATCAAAATAGTAAATAAAAATAACACACTTTCATCAGGGTTGTGTGGAATGCAGACTAAAGATCTTAATGAGGCAGGGATGGTGACTGCTCACATTCCCATTTATGTTACCTGGTTGGACTGTGCAGAAGTCCAATGTATTTAGGAAGATCATAGAACATTTTCATAAAGTTAATGACTTGGCAATGCTAATTGCAGCTGCTCTACTAAGGAAAATCCTTACTGCACTGGCACCTAGGATGTGCTTACAGGCCTGCCAATTGCTTTCCCATCAGTAAGGAAAATCAGAAGCAGTTTTCACTTATGTACAAGTGAAAATAATGTACCTTTACTGTTTTACTTTTTCTTCTGTTATAATATTAACTAGAAGACTTTGATTATTTTAATATTCCTCATGACATCTTAGTGATCCATTATATGGATGATATTCTGCTAGTTGGAAATAGTAACAACAATCTTTACTGTGTGCTCTTGTAGCTTCCAAGAGTAAAGAAAATAGACTTAACAATTCTTAGACTTGCCGTCTTGGCAAAATTGTAGGACTAGAATGGTACAGAGCATTTGGGGACATGCCCATGAAAAGTAATAGAGAATTAGATTCATTTATACTTCTCACAAAAGGAAGCACAGCACTTATGAGAGCTCTTGGATTTTCACAACATTCTGAAATTTGATCATACCTCTTCCTCCATTTTTTTCAACAACACCTATGCATGCCAATGTGATTGATAACTGGGGTATCCAGGTCTGTGGCAAAGTCCAGAATGTAGTCAAAGTTACCCCACCACTTGGATCATATGATGCCACAAGTTCAAATATATTGGAAGCTTAGGGCAGAGATATATATTTATTGTAGGGGAAGATGGAGAAATCCTAAAGAAGAATTATAAAACAGATACATGCTTATTCACTGCCTCCATCAGAAACTATACCTTTGGTCTCCTGGATAGCTCACATGGGAGAAAAAAGCAATGGCATGGTTTATGGGTCAGCCTCATAGTATGCTAGCTCAGGCCAATGTCGATGGTTTTCACACTACCACATCACTCAACAGTGATGTTATCATTACATATCAAACAGAATTTTTTCCAGTTGGCACAGGTTTGATGATATATCTGATTGTTTCTAATAAAGAAATAGATTCCTTCAGTGATAGAATCATATAGCTCATAAATAAATATTAGAAAATTGGTAACAGATATATAGGAAAGACTATAAAAACGATACCCCTTAAAACAGAGTGTGAACACAGTGCCCTGTGTGAATGCCCACAAGACGGTACTCATCATAGTACTCAATAACAATCTGGATAAGATGACCATTATCCTGGACACCAAGGAGTTTGCTCAATAGGCTTACATTCAAAGTGGATAAAACAGTAGCAAAGGTGCTAGGCATTGATTTAGCATCATGAACTTTCTTTCACAAAGGGTGATCCAATTATTGTTATAGCTGTGTATCTGACCTGCCAATAGCTGAAGCTAATGCCGAGTCCCCAATATATTAACATTCTCTAGAAGGACCAGCTGGCTCTCTAGTGGCAGATTCATTATATTTGGTCTTTCTTCTCATTGGAACACAGTCTTTATTGTTAACACAACACAGTGTTTTCTAGGTATCGAATTGTGATTCCTTTCAGTGTCTCTACATAGTTATATTATCTTTTGCAATATTGCTTTCAAAACCAGAGTAGGTGTTATTTTTAAAAATAAAATAAGAATACTCACTTTAATGTTATAGATTTAAAGTTTAAGGTACAATTTATTTATCATCTGAGATAAATTATCTTGATAGTAATTTATGGATCTTCTGTGAGTGAGAGCAAACTTTTCATGAAGAGCAAATTTGTTGCTGAAATGTGAAAGACTGAAACTATTTGCAGCTACCTACCATTTGTCCCTGGGAACCACTGTCGACATTTCTCCACTCGTTTTCTGTCTTGGAAAACTGACTAGTATGCACCATATGAAAAAGGAGTCCATGTCTTCTGGTTTCAGTTTTGTTTCTGTCAATAGTTAAGTGCAGAAAGAAGTAAAGGAAAGAAGGGAAGGAGAATAGTTCCAATGTAAAAATAGGGGATCTATTTTCCTTTCTCATCTTTGGTTGACTGCATCCTTCGGTAAGGGTCATATCTCCTCTCAGGGTGGTCCATCCCATGTGATTTTGATGATTCAATAAGATGTTTCCTGCCTCTCTCTCATTAGATGTCAGGGTTTTAACAGTATCATTCTACTTTCCAGTTTCTGCTAGGAACTGGTCTCCTCCTACAGTTAAGGTGTAAGGGATGGGAATCCTATTCCCTTGAGAGACAGAAAGCCAGCCGAGAAGGTAATTGCCAAAGCAGAGTTTATTTAACTGGCTAGCCAGGATCGAGCTCCAGTATGGACACGCAGGTCCAGTCAGGAAAGCTTGACCCCCAGTCTTCTTAGGGGAAAGCTTATATAGTCCATTTCCAGCCATTACAATGAAAAACCCGCACATTTCTTAACCAATGATTTTGTAACATCCCCCCTCATTTCAGCCTATTGAGCAACAGAACAGTAACAAGCATACTTCGTTTATCTGCATTGGGCAGGCAGGCAGAACACGTCCTGCACATAGCTCACATCCTGCACGTTTCCCCTGCAATCGTGTCTGAGTCATGTCCTGCTGCTTTGTTCATCTTATCTATACCAAAGATGGGAGGGGGTTATAGTTTTGTCTGTCATAACAGAGTTTAGTCCCTCTCATTCCCCCCTTTTCTTGGACCTAAAATGAGGAATCATCCTCGAGGGGATGAAGAGCTTGATACTGTTGGCGGAGGACCAAAAGTTGGATGGTGTTAAGTCGACCTTTGACAAAAGCCGTAAGTCGGTTTAGAATCCAGGGCCTTGCAGTGGCCAGTAATAGAAGGACTATTATTGGTCCTGCTAGTGCAGAGAGAAGGGTAACAAACCAAGGGGACTGGTTAAACCAAGATTCGAACCACCCTTCTTTTGCTTCCCTCTCCTTCCGTTGCTCTAGACCTTCCCAAAGTTTAGACATAGAGTCACGAACGACCCCGGTGTGGTCAGCGTAAAAGCAACATTCCTCTCCTAGAGTTGCACAGAGGCCTCCATTCTTAAGGAACAGTAGGTCGAGCCCTCTCTGATTCTGGAGGACCACTTCAGACAAGGAAGTTAGAGACTTTTCAAGGTGACTAATGGATTTTTCAATGCGGTCTAGGTCTTCATCGATGGCTGCCCTAAGGGAGGTGAGGCCTGATTGTTGAGTGACCAGGGAGGCTATGCCGGTGCCTGCCCCAGCCAGACCTATCCCAAATAGGGTGGTGATGGTTAATGTGGTAATGGGCTCTCTTTTCGTCCAAGGGCGATCAGACCAATAAAGAATGAGATGTTCGGCTGGGTGGTATAGGATCCTGGGTACCACTATTACCACCAAACAATACTCCCAGGAGGCGTTAAAAACTGATCCAGCCAAATGGGGAGTCAGCCCAGTTAGTGAGCATGTCCACCAGGCACCTCTGTCCGGAGTTATCTAATGGGAGGTATTCCAGCTTGGGTGCTCATTTATAGTGGCACACAGCCTTTTATCCCTCCTTGGGACCTTTCCTACACAAGTTCCTCGGCCACTGACCTGAGCCATGGTTAGGCCGGCGGGTCGGGCCTCCCAATTTGTTGTAGGAACAGTGGCGTTAACTGTAAAGGAGGAGTTAACCCCTATGGCCTCGTAAAAAGGGGGCGATGGACTGTAGCAGAGCCAGCAAGCTTCAGTTAGATTAGGGGCTGTCCTATTCAAGGTCTTAAATGTAGCAAGCAATAAGGTTTCTAAGAGGTTAGGTGGTGGTGTGAAGGGAATGGTGGTGGTGGGCCCTGGAAGCGTCATCTTGGAACTTTGGGAGCTGCTGGGAGCAATACTTTGGAATGTCTGGGGGTTTTGGGTTGTGCGCGGAACTAACTTGGTTTCCGACAACTCTGGTTTTGACTTAGGATTAGGTTTTAACACAGGATTAGGTCCTATAGGGTTAGAGATAGGCTCAAGGCGCAACAATATCTGGAATAGGACCCCTCTCCATGGCCGTTTGTAGGGCAGGAGACCCCATGTCAGTCTGCTTACCCATCTCCGCTCCTTCTTTCCCTTCTCTGTAAAGGAGATCTTTACTAAATTCGACCCTTGCTCTACCTGCCACCGGTTGTAGGGCTTAACAAATTGCATAGTAATCAAGTCTGGGTTCACTGCCCATTTCCATTCACCATCATTGGTCACTACACATTTCCAATGGGCACAATAAAAGCTTTCTATACCCCTCACAGTCCCGGCGCCATGCGCCGGACTCATATCCCGGGCAGGCGAAAAACCCATTGGAACGGAGGGCCTGGCGGTCAAGGAGCGAGGATGTATCTCCCAATGCCCTTTTTCTCATATAATGCCCTTGCTGGTTTTGAGGGAGGTTGTAGAAAGTGCCCAATACCATTTCTAGATCTACATACAGTTCAGGCCACCAAGTCCATTGAGCGGCTGCCGGGTGCGAGGTTAGGTTCCATTCTTCGTGGGTGTCTCCACTCCTCAAAATCCAGGTCTGTTTGTATGGTCGATGAGAGTTGTTTCCGGTCACACCCTGGAGGATTACCAGTAGAGTACCTACGATGGCTGTGGGGAATAGGGGACATCGCCTTCGCTTCCAGGAGGGTCCCGCACCAGCCGGAGCTTGAGTGGGTTTGTTGGATGCTTTCGTGCAGACCAATTTTCCTGTTTTTCCTCCGGAGGGTGTGCCCGTCTTACATGGGAATGGTGTACCCATGCTGCAATCCCGTCGACCTTGAGGGCGGTAGGGGTAGTAAACAGTACAACATAAGGTCCTTTCCATCTAGGTTCTAGGGTTTTGGACTGATGTCTTTTAACCCATACCATATCCCCCGGGACTATGCCATGTTCCGTGTTCGGGGTCCTCTCTGTAGTGTGGTACGCTTGAATTAGGGGCCATATTTGTTGTTGTACTTTAGCTAAAGCCTGTAACATAATCCGATAATTTGGGGCCAGATCATCTAGTCTCGGGCTTAAAGTCCTTTGAATAATGGGGGGTGGAGCCCCATACAGAATCTCAAAGGGAGTTAGCCCATGGACATATGGGGAGTTCCGGACTCGGAAGATGGCCAAGGGAAGGAGCGTCACCCAATCACCGCCAGTCTCCAGGGCCAATTTGGCTAAAGTCTCCTTTAGTGTCCTATTCATCCTTTCTACTTGCCCTGAGCTCTGGGGGTTGTATTCACAATGTAACTTCCAATTTGCCCCCATAGCCTGGGCTAGTCCCTTCAGGACTTTACTAACGAAAGCCGGGCCATTATCTGACCCAATTGCCTCGGGCACTCCGTATCTGGGTATGATTTCCTCTAGCAAAGCCATTGCTACTACCTGACTTGTCTCCTTCTTTGTAGGAAAAACCTCCACCCAGCCCGAAAAGGTGTCTATGAATACCAGCAAATATTTATACCCAAACTTTCCTGGTTTTACCTCAGTAAAATCCACTTCCCAATTTCTTCCTGGAGTCCTCCCTCGTTCCCGAGTACCTGTATGGTGCCCCTCCCTTCGTCCTGGTTTCATGACTGTGCAGCTGGCACAATCTTCCACAATCTGGCAGACTGCTATGGTCTGGTTCGGAAATCGGAGCTGCGCGGATGTCAGCAGGTCTAACAATTTTCTCCGCCCCAAATGGGTGGACTTATGCAAGTTAATCAACAGGAACCATCCGAGTTTTTTGGGCAGAATTAACTTGCCTTCCATCTGTTTTCCCCTTCTCTAATGGGGGAGTGGGCCCTCATCCAGGTGAAATCCTCCGTGGAGTATTCTGGTCGGGGGGGTAGTGAAGGGAGCTCTGGGACAGGCACGTCTACAGCCGCGACCATGGAAGGACTCACCATTGCTGCTCTCTTTGCTTCCTGATCTGCTCTGTTGTTGCCGACTGCTTCCGGTGTCTTGGCAGACTGGTGGCCTGGGACATACATCACTGCCACTGCCTTCGGTTTTTCCACTGCCATTAATAGACGCTGGACCTTGGCCAGGTTCTTCAGATTCTTCCCTTCTGCTGTGCGGAACCCCCTTTCGCGATAGATGGCCCTGTAGACATGGATGGTACTGAAAGCATAGCGACTATCGGTGTAGATGTTGACTCATTTCCCTTTTGCCCTCTCCAGGGCCTCTGCCAAGGCAATTAATTCCACTTTTTGGGCTGAGGTTCCGGGTGGGAGGGCGCTGCTCCACACCGTATTTCCTTCTTGGTCGACTACAGCTGCCCCTGCTCTTTGGACTCCATCTTGGACAAAGCTGCTTCCATCCATGTACCAGTTTGATTCACAGCTAGACAGGGGGGGTATCCTTTAAGTCAGCCCGTGCCTGCGTAACTTCAGAGAGGAATTCTTTGCAGTCATGAACAGGTGTCTGTAGTTCCGGATTAGGCAACAGGGTGGCAGGGTTCAGGGTTATGGGATCTGTGAATGTGATTCGAGGGGAATCCAACAAGAGCCCCTGGTAGTGGGTGAGCCTGGCATTTGTCATCCATTTCCTGGGGGGTTGTTTAAGGATTCCCTCCACCGGGTGAGGGGCCGTTACCCAAAGGGCCTGTCCAAAAGTTAATTTATCGGCTTCTCTCACTAGCATGGCGATGGCCGCTATGATATGAAGGCAAGGGGGCCATCCCGCTGCTACTGCATCTAATTTTCTGGAAAGGTATGCCACAGGTCTCTTCCAGAGGCCCAGTTGTTGGGTCAGGGACTCCTTTGGCTACCCCTTTTCTTTCATCTACAAATAGAGTGAATGGTCTTGTAGGATCTGGCAAGGCTAAGGCAGGGGCCTGTAAAAGAGCATTCTTTAGCTGGTCAAAGGCCTGTTGTTCTCTTTCCCCCCATCTCCAATTCGGAGCCTCTTTGGTGGCCTCATATAAGGGTCTGGCTATCTCTGCAAATCCCGGAATCCAGAGTCTGCAGTATCCTGCGGAGCCTAGGAATTCTCTTACTCCCCTAGTGGATGTGGGGGATGGGATAGCCAAAATAGCCTGTTTCATGGCATCAGTAAGCCACCTTGCCCCATCTGCGATCCGATAACCCAGATATGTCACTGACCTTTTACAGATGTGGGTTTTCTTGGCACTCGCCCGATATCCCAGCTCACCTAATTCCGTTAGCAGGTGTTCAGTAGCCTTGTTGCATTCCTCTCGGGTTTCTGCCGCTAACAGTAAATCATCAACATACTGCAATAGAGTGACTCGTGGGTGGCTTTGGCGAAAGTGTTCCAGGTCCTGGCTCAGGGCCTCGTTAAACAGGGTGGGAGAATTTTTAAATCCTTGCGGCAGTCTGGTCCAAGTAAGTTGTCCAAATTGGCCCCCATCCTCGTGCCACTCGAAAGCAAATAGCGGCTGGCTAATTTCTGACAATGGAATGCTGAAGAAAGCATCTTTCAGATCAAGGGTTGTATACCACACCTGTGAGGGGGGTAGGTGGCTGAGCAAGGTATAAGGATTCGGAACGGTGGGATGAATGTCCTCTGTCCGTTCGTTGACCTTGCGCAGGTCTTGCACAGGCCTATAATCCTTGCCTCCCGGTTTTTGGACGGGGAGCAGAGGTGTATTCCAGGCAGACCGACAAGGCCGCAGTACTCCTTCCTTTAATAGCCTGTGGATATGAGGGGCTATGCCTCTTCGAGCCTCCTCGGGCATAGGATACTGTTTTACCCGAATGGGAAGAGCGGAAGCCTTCAATTGTATAACTACGGGAGGGAGGTGTTTGGTGAGCCCAATTCCCGCAGTCTCTGCCCAGGCCATGGGAAATCTTTTTACCCATTGGGCCATGTCCCCCCCTGACTCCAGCTGACTCTCAAACAGGCGATGTTCGTTAACCAATGATAGGGTCAGGACATGTATTGGGCTCCCCTCTCGATCAGTTACAATTATTCCATCTGATTCAAAATGGATATGGGCCCCAATTTTGGTGAGTAGGTCCCGACCGAGCAGGGGGGCGGGGCTCTCAGGAACAACCAGGAAGGAGTGTGTGACCTGGTGTTTTCCTAAGTTTACCCTTCTTTTGGTAGTCCATGTACATAACTGTGTACCGGTGGCCCCCTGAACGACACTTGTTCGTTCCTTGTTCAAAGGTCCATGTGCCTTGTTTAAGACCGAATACTGGGTGCCGGTATCCACCATGAATCCCATCGGCTTCCCCTCCACATGTATTGTTACCCAAGACTCGGGGAGGGGCTCGAGCCCCGTCTCCTTCAGTCCTCTTCTCCGGCTAGGAGGACTCTAGCCTGCTCTAATACTTGCTCCCTTTCCCTTCTGTCCCCCGGTCTCCTTTCACCTTCTTCTTCTCTTTAACTTAGGACATTCTCTTTTCCAATGCCCAGTTTCCTTACAGTAAAAACAGTGTTCCTTATCCGGGGTCCTGGCGTGGCCCCCTCCCCGGGGCGGGTCTTGGACACCCGCTAAGAAAATACGGGCCAGTTCTCTTTGTTGCTTTCGGTTTTCCTTAGCCTGGAACTCCCTGTCCTCCTTTCTCGATTTCTCCTGGGCTTCCCTGTCTTCCTTTCTCCTCCTTTCCTCCCTTTCTTCCGGAGTTTCCCTAGCAGTAAAGACCTTCTCTGCTATTTGTAGCATCTCTCTAATGGTCTTTTCCCCTAAGTTCTCCTGTTTATTGAGTTTTCTCCTAATAGCTGGAGCTGCCTGATTAATAAATGAGAGCACCACAGCAGACCGGTGGAGCTCCACTTCAGGGTCAATAGGGGTGTACTGACGGTATGCCTCATAGAGGCGCTCTAAGAAACCGGCCGGGCTTTCGTTTTCCCCTTGAACGACTGCTTTCACTTTTGCAAAATTGGTGGGCCTTCTAGCGGCCGCTCGGAGACCGGCCATAAGAGTCTGGCGGTAGATCCGAAGACGCTCCCTACCTTCTGCGGTACCGAAATCCCAATCAGGGCGGCGTAGGGGAAAAGCCTCGTCTATGGCCGGTTGGAGAGTTGTGGGTCTCCCATTATCCCCCAAGACGTTCTTCCTTGCTTCGTTGAGGATGCGCTCTCGTTCCTCCGTCATAAAAAGAGTATTGAGCAGCTGATGACAGTCATCCCAGGTGGGACGGTGTGTATGCATGATGGACTCCAAGAGATCTATGAGACACTTGGGATCTTCCGAAAAGGGCGGGTTCTGCGTCCTCCAGTTATATAGATCACTGGAGGAAAATGGCCAGTACTGAAACTGTTGCCCCCCTCCCAGTCCCCCTTGGCCTACCATCTGGACTGGAAGTGTAGGGACAGTTTCCTCCCCCTGGGTTGATGAGGAGGGCCCATCTTCTCCCTCCCTTTCCCAAACCCCTTGGGGGCGAAGTCTTCGACCTATTCCTCCTCCTGCTGCCAGTCCTGTTGAAGAGGATGAGGAAATTTCCTCCTCCGGGGCACTGGCTTGGACAGGGGGAGTCACGTATGGAGGCGGCCAATCTTCTTCTGCCCCTGTGAGGGATGGGTAAAGCGGGGAACTCTCTGGTAAAACCGGAGATGGTAAGGGAGGTGTCCTGTTCTGGGGACCGGGAAGAGGAGGTTTTTCCTCCTCCTTTATGACCAAGGCGGGTGTGACTGGGGTTTTAGCCCCGGGAGCCGAACTGGAGGGATGAGCCAGAAAAGCTGTTAACCATGGGGTGGGGGGGTTCCTCGTCAGATCCTCCCAAACCATAATATAAGGGACTTGATCTGGATGGCCTCGTTTGCCAGGCCAGAAAATAACTGCCTTAACCTTAGTGATCAAGTCTAGAGAGAGGGAACCTTGAGTGGGCCATCCGACTCCGAAGGTGGGCCATTCTGCAGAACAAAAGGTGTTGAACTTACCTTTCTTGATGACTAGACCCGCATTTAAGGCTCTTTCTTTAACTTCTGAAAAGTGAGAAAGGATCAAAGACTTTGGGGTTGTTTGTGCCTGTCCCATTGTGGAAGGAGACTCAAACACCAAGAGAGATAGAACAAAAGGGGTAAAGGCAACAATAATTCCACACACACACAACACTCTCCAGCACTCGCTCGGACCGGTCCTTCTTTCACACTGGTGCGCACCCCATTCAACCTCCTCACCATCCGGCTTGGATATCAGGCCAAAGGGCGTCCACTTGACGGGTGGTTGGTCAACTAGCTCAATTAGTTCTTCACCTGGTGCCAGGATTCCTAAAATGCTCGAGTCCAAATGAGAGGAGAACCTCTCCTGGCAGGACCCTGCGGTCCTCCTAATGAAATTCTCAGAATAGAACTCCCTGGGGATTGGCCGATCCCTGCCACGGCCCAAATGGAACACTCAAGTTCCTCCAAATGAGGGTCTTGGACCCCCTCCCAATGCCTAGGACTTGGGATCACCCCTGCTTTCTCACAGCTAAGTTCTGTCTCTCGAGAGAAAATGAGATCTCGGTGGAACCTCCAAATGTAAGGGATGGGAATCCTATTCCCTTGAGAGACAGAAAGCCAGCCGAGAAGGTAATTGCCAAAGCAGAGTTTATTTAACTGGCTAGCCAGGATCGAGCTCCAGTATGGACACACAGGTCCAGTCAGGAAAGCTCGACCCCCAGTCTTCTTAGGGGAAAGCTTATATAGTCCATTTCCAGCCGTTACAATGAAAAACCCGCACATTTCTTAACCAATGATTTTGTAACATCCCCCCTCATTTCAGCCTATTGAGCAACAGAACAGTAACAAGCATACTTCGTTTATCTGCATTGGGCAGGCAGGCAGAACACATCCTGCACATAGCTCACATCCTGCACGTTTCCCCTGCAATCGTGTCTGAGTCATGTCCTGCTGCTTTGTTCATCTTATCTATACCAAAGATGGGAGGGGGTTATAGTTTTGTCTGTCATAACAGAGTTTAGTCCCTCTCAAAGGTTGGGTGTAGTAACTTCTACCCAGGTGTCCTGGGTACCACTTTGTCTTTTATAGTTCAGTTTGTACTTAAATTGTCCTAAATTGTTCCTTTGTTAATTTTTATTGAATTTACGTTTGAGTCAGATATCTACTGCCTGTCACAGTTCTGATTCACACAGTGGCAAAGGCCAGAGCACAATAGAAAAAGGAAAAGAGGCTGCATCTCAGAACGCATCTTGATATTCCTCCTAAAGGAGCTGTAAACCAGGAAAGTGCTGAGCTATACATGTTAATTCTACAGAGAGAGAATAGTAAGCAAGCAGAATCAATTAATATGCATTGTGGATTTAGAATTCAAGCAGTTTAAAGAGAAAAATCAACATGAAATATTCAGAGGACTACTAGGTGACCTTCAAGGTAGTATAACATTTAGTAGAAGGAAATACAGGTATTCTCTGAACTTTCAAGTAGTATGAGTAAGAATAGAAAAAACAAAACATAAAAAAATGAGCTTTAACGAGCTTTATTAAGCGTGTATATGTGGCGAGGGGTAGGCAAAATAATACCCAACCAAGTCCAGGTCTGAGCCAGATGCTAATTTTATAGTTTAATGAGCTTTTGTGGAATTATCAATTCTAGAGAGGTTAAGATGAATAGAATTTTTTTTCCTTTTTTTAAGACTGAGTTTTGCCAGGCTATCTCAGACTTGTGAACTTTCTGTGTCAGTCTCCCAAGTGCTGGGATTACATAAAACCTACGATGCCCAGCTCTGACCAAGATTTTTAAAACACAGTATAGAATTCTTTGGAAGATGAGAATTTTTAAAAATCTGTCACTATGATGTATGTATTATTTGATCATATAATATTTTATATTGGATACCTCCCCTCAATGTAAAGTAAAAAATTAAAAGGATCTCAGATTTAGCTAACAATTCATGCTTCTATGAGGAGAAAAGGAAATGACTAACTTATGTTGTAGCTGAATCTTCCTGAAGTTTGTGTGTGAACAGCTGAAAGAAATAAATTACCAAGGCCTTTAACAATGTCAAAAAAGAAAAAAAAAAAAAAGGGAAGGGAAGAAAAAGAAAAAAAAAAAAACCTTCTAAAAATATTTGTTACTCATTCCTGTATAACCATGTATCCAGAAAAAGGCAGTCTTGAATCTTGGTCCCTGGGAACATAGACTTTAGCCATATTTTAAGAACTTTTACTTCACTAATCTACTTATGGGCATAACTCCCTTTGGAAACAATGGAGAAGCAATAGGGATGTTCCTTTGAGATGAGACTTTTATACCTAGAGAGGCAAGGGCTATAGTCACATCAGGATATTACTTAAGATGCATTTTCATGAAAATGTTGAAGGCTCAAAAAAGAAATGGAAATTAGAAGAATTTGAAAATGTTTGTTTTCAAGTTGTTCTTGTCACAACCATCAATGTCTACAAGATACTAAGCCTTAATTGGTACACTATGAGGAAAGAGTGGGCAGTAGGTATAGTTTATATGTATTATTGTATTACACATATATTATGAATTGTATAATCATCTCACTATACGAAAATAGTATGGCAAGAATGACTGGTATCAGAAAACATTGGTTCAAGTATTTTTCTTTTATTCTACCTCTTCTTCCTATACTCATCATGGAGATAATGTTAGGATCTTTACCAATGCTGATGATCATATTCTAGTATTACAAATAATGACACTAGGAACTAGAGATTTCTTTGTTTCTCAGAATTTCATGTATGTGAGGCTTATGATCTGGCTTTAAATGAAATACCACATTTTTGTCTTCAGGGTTGTATTTGTTCTCATCTACTGAGAGATGGCCTTGATTTTATGTTAAACTAATTAATTTTATGATGGTTTCAAAAACCATTTTCCCTCTTTCCCAACTTTCTGGTTATCTATCTGCTCATCCATCTGTATCTATCTATCTCTCTATCAGTCATCTATCTGTCATCATCATCATCAAGTATCTATCAATCATCTATCTATATCCATATAACTGTCTATCATCTATTTATCATCTACTTTCTTTCTATACTCATCAGCTGCCATATTTTGAAGCCCATAGATGAAAAGCATTTTTGTTTGCAGATCTGGATGCACTGATGAGAAACTCCTGTGAATTCACCACGACTACCCCAGTTATAGCAGAGCAGAACAATGCAGTGGGTACCACTGGCTGAGCCCGTTGGGGACCAGTAGCAGAGCAATGATTGTAAATTTAAAACAAGAAAATGCCATTTTTGAGATGTGGATACATTGTAGTTGAACATAAGTGGGACTTTAGAAAGGCATTTTCTGTTTTAAATTCACAGTAATTGAACTCTTTGTGTCAACTTTCCTCTCCACAGGCTAAGCCAGCATGGCCACTTTGAAAGATTTGCTCCTCTGTGACCTGAAGAGCAATAGGCATTTCAAACAATGGGCTCAGAGGCAAAGCACACAGTGTGTAAGAAAAAGACTAAAAATCCTGAAAGGATTTCTAGTTCAGGGACATCAGAGAATTAGTGTAGCCATGTACATAGGTTTCCTGAAAAAGACTCAGATTTGAACATAGAGAAGCAAAGAAAAACTAAACAAGTCCTGCTGTAAAGAGATTAAACTATAATCTGTGGCCTTTTAATTTGCTTTCTTTCTGTTTTGTTTTTTTACCTCTTTTTTTTGTGTTAACATTAAAGAGTCTGAATTATGCCAGTTTATTAAGTATATCTTTGGCATAAGTTTTGGACAAAATCATGAAGCAATACTTTCATAATTATCACTTTCTCTTTTGTTCTTAATTAATTTCAAACATTGAGTTAGTACAACCCAAACTGTCAAATCCCATGGATCACCATATTATTTATTGCTTTCTATCTCCATGGCATTAAATGGAAAAACCCCATTCCTCCTTTGAGCTCCATTACAGACTTTGACAATGTCTGCCTACTTCCTTTCTGATTTTTTCCTGTTCTTCTCTCCTTGGTGGGATTATCTTTGGCTCTCTGCCCACTAAGTATTTTTTGCCATGATACCATTCTTCTTTCTCTTTTCAGTTATACTACATTCACAAAATTATATCTAAAAAGAATAATTTTCTTTCTTTCATTTTTGGCAATACTGGAATTTGAACTCAGGGCTGTACCTGACAGTTGCTCTACCAATGGAGCCATTTCCCAAGCTCTTTTTACTTTTGCTTCAGTTATTTTGTTAACTGTGTCTCACATTATTGCCTATGATGGCATGGACTATGATCCTCTTACATATGTCTCCTGCATAACTTGGATGACAGGCCCAGTACATTGGTTGAGATGGGGGTAGAATGAATACTTTGCCTGGGCTGCCTTTGAACAACTATCCTTCTGATCTCCCTCTCCTATGCAGTTGGGATGTGCCACCATGTCCCAGCTAAAAACTTGTAATCTTTATGGAAATATGTTAACTCTTGATTATGTAATGCAAAACGTATAGGAAGAGAATATTATCTCGTTTCCTAGTTTCTTCCCTATGCAATGCAAAATAGTCAATTTGACTAGTTTCTAGTTGAATTTTCTTTATTTTTTTTCCTTCTTAATAATTAAGCATTTATTCCTTTTATTCAAGTATTAAACTGGTTCTCTAACTTTTATTTCATCAATGATCCATTGATCATTGAGCAATGTGTTATTCAGCTTCCAATTGTTTGCATGATTTTACTGCTGTTTTAGTTGTTGATTTCTAGTTTTAATGCATTGTGGTCAGATAGAATTAATGGGATTATTTCTACTTTCTTATATTGGTGAGGCTTTCTTTGTGCCCTAAGATATAATCAGTTTTGGAGAAGGTTCCATTCTAACAAGAATGTATATTGTGCAGAAGTTGGATGTAGACATCAGCTAGATCAATTTGATCTATGGTGTGATTTAGTTCTAGAATTTCTTTACTGATTTTTTGTTTGGATGACCTATCTATTGGTGATAGGGGGGTAATAAAGTTTCCCACTACCACTGTGTTGGAGTCTATATTTGTTTTTAGGTCCTTCAGGATATGTTTGATGAAATTGGGTGCACTGATGTTGAGTGCATATAGGTTGATAATTGTTACTTCCTTTTGGTGTATTTCACCTTTTATTGGTGTGGTGGTGTTTTATTGTTTTACTTTCTGCTTATCATGGAAGACTCTTATTGCTCCATCTATTTTGAATGAAAATTTTGCTGGGTAGAATATCCTTGGGTTGAAGTTATTTTCATTCAGTTCCCAGAATACTTCACTCCATGCTCTTCTAGCTTTTAATGTTTCTGTTGAGAAATCTGCTGTGATTTTGATGGGTTTAACTTTGCATGTTATTTGGCTTTTTGATTTCTCTCTTACAGCCTTCAATATTCTTTCTCTATTTTCTGTGCTTGTTGTTTTAATGATAATATGTCGAGGGGTAGTTCTATTTTGGTCAAGTCTGTTTGGTGTCCTGGAGGCTTCCTGTACCTGAGTGGGCATAGTTTTCTCTAGATTTGGGAAATTTTCTGTTATTATTTTGTTGAATATATTATGAATTCCTTTTGCTTGCACCTCTTCTCCTTCTTCAATGCCCATGATTCTCAGGTTTGGTCTTTTGATGAAGTCAGTGAGTTCTTGCATATTCCTTTCACAGGTTTTGAGTTGATTGACTAATAGCTCTTCAGTTTTTCCTTTAATTACCATTTCATCTTCATGTGCTAAGATTCTGTCTTCTACTTGTTCTAGTCTGCTGGAGTGGCCTTCCATTTTGTTTTTTATTTCTGTTTCATTCTTTTTTCTGAGGTCTTCCATATCATGGGTCACTTCCTCTTTAATATGGTCAATTTTCATCTTTATTTCATTTATCTCTCTATTTATAGTGTTCTCTGTTTCATTTTTGGTGTTTATTTAGGGCTCCTATAAGTTCATTTATTTGTTTCTGTGTCTTCTCATATTCTTTATTTTTGGTGTCTTGGAATTTCTTGAGTGCCTCTTGTACATTTTGGTTGACCATGTCTAGTAACATCTCTATGAAATTCTCATTGATTACTTGTAGGATTTCTTCTTTCAGAGTGTATGTGGGCTTCATTGGGTTCCTTGGCACAGTTTATCTGTGTTTTGTTGAAGTCTGGAACTGGGTATCTGTTTTCCTCATTTCCCTCCGAATCCTGTATTAAATTATTTTTTTTGGGGGGGAGAATGGTTTCCATCCCTTTTTCCTCTTCCCATTGCTCCACTTGGTACTGTGTAACTATGTTCTTGGTAGGCTATTGGTGGCTTTAGTCACATGTTTTCTTTCCCTTGGTTTAATTTTGTTTTGTGGGTGTGTTGGGTTTTAGGTTAGTGTATGTGTGTTGTTTCTGTTCCTGGTCTGTGTTTAATTTAGTATGTGCTAACTCACAATACTAAAACTAACAAAACAAAAGAAAACAAAACAAACAAACAAACCCAAAGAAATCAACAGGGAGAGATGGACAAACACACACAAACTAACAACAAGGAACCAAACCAAACAAACACACAAAAAAATTCCAGGTTCAGGGACAATAGAATTTCAGTCTTAGTAGTTCTAGTGTTACTCTTCCAGCATCCAGTCTTGTTGTTGGTATTTAAGCAGAGTCTCTGTCTTAGTCTGACCAGGTGGTTGGGGAGTCTCACCAGTTTTATTTTCTTTCAGTGGCAGCAGCTTAGTCAACTCCTCCCTAATTCGGATTTGGCAGTTTGAGTTTGTGTATTGTCCTCAGGGTCCAGAGAACAGCTCTGTAGCCCACCAGCCATCCTGTTTTGGAGTTGGGTTATCACTGTGTTGGTTTATTGGAGGCTTGTTTCTTTGCCTTGCTCCCTTTCTCTGGGACAAGGTCAGAAATCCATCAGCCAGCTCCCTGCTGTCAGCATGCAATGTTTTGCTGATTGTTTTTCAATTTTGCAGCATCATTTTGACTTTGGATGTTTCTCACTGGCTCAGAAGATGGGCTTTGTGGACCACTACCTACCCTATTTCAGTCAGCAGCTTATCACCCGCCCCCTGTCAGCTGTTTTGCCTTTCCAGACTTTGTTTACTAAGAGTTCGTGTGGAGATCAGCTCCTTGCACCTTCCCCTTTCTCTGGTGCACTTACAGCTCCCCAACCCCTATGCAGCATGTTCCTTTTCAGTTCCTTGTTTATTATTCAGTTTTGTATTTTTTTTTGCAGGTGGGGGTTCAGTTTTTCCAGGGGGCTATGCTGGTTTATCAGAGGGGTGGCTATGGGAATACCATCTAATGTTTGGTGCTCACCTGTGGTCTGCTGGATGTGTACAAAGCAGGTTTGGAACTGACATCTGGTGGCATGGGAGCCCCCTATTTCAGTGTAATGTGGCATGGAGCTTTGTACAGGCTGGGGGTTTAGGGCGTCGAAGTTTTGATTCTTCTTGGTGTTTTTTTTCTGCCACGTGTGGCTCCAGTTTCTCAGCAAGATTTTTGTTTTATGGAGCTCATGCTGTTTGCTTCTGCACTCTAGTCACCATCTTAAATACTCTCTTCTTTGTTTATTTTGACAAAAGTAATAATGCACACAAATATTTATTCACTTTCACTTACCCAAATGATGCCATATGATACATAATCTTTTGAATAATATTTTTCTTATTTTATAAAAATATATTTTAGAATTCAATTTATGGAAGTTCACAGAAAATATTTAATTAATTAAATTTTAAGCTAAATTTACTTTAATTGCTACATAAAAATATAAAAATTTTACATAATGTATATGTAAAGTATCGATGCAGGCCTACATTGTGTAATGCTTAAATCAGATTAAACATGTCTATATCCTCAAACTCTTCTCATTACTTTAAAAAAAATTATTAGGATATATTCATGATATGGGGGGAATTCATAGTGACAATTCCTATTAGACATATATTGTACATTAGTTATATTGCCCCTATTGTCTCTCTCCTCAGTTCCCTCCCCACCCCACTTAAAGCAATTGCAAGAGGTTTTCTAGTTCTGTTTCATATAGGTATATGAAATACATCTACCATATTGCATCAGTTTAATCTCCTTAATTTACTCTCTACCCTGTCACTAGTACACCCCCCCAGTGCCCATACTGAGCCTACCTTACAGTCCTGGTTTTCATAATTAATATTTCAGTTGAGGTTCAGAAGGGGGTCTCAATGCATGCCCTATGTGGGTGTGCTTTGCTTTGGTCTGCTCAATCCCATATAATACCTTCCCTTACCCCTTTATCTCCCACCCACTGTTTTTAAACATCTTTCAATGCACATACTTTTCTTAAATTTTTTTTTCTTTATTCATTTATTCATATCTGCATACATTGTTTGGGCCATTTCTCCCCACTACACTCCTGCCCTCTCCTCCTCCCGCACACTCCTGTCACTTCCAGACAGAAACTGTTCTGCCCTTTTCTCCAATTTTGTTGAAGAGAAGACATAAGCAATAATAAGAAGGACATAGTGTTTTTGCAAGTTGAGATAAAGATAGCTATACAGAGAGATTCCTTACATTGCTTCCATGTACAAGTGTATTACAACCCAAATTGATTCATCTCTACCTGACCTCTGTAATACTTCCTGGTCACCTTCACATATTGACTTCTGCTATTTTAATGTTTCTGTACTAGCTCCTCTGCAGTGGGGACATCAAACACTTTTATGTATTGGGTTTCCTACCTATCCCCATTCCTCCCATATGTGATCTCCCCTTAGTGTGTGACCTAAGTCCAACAACATTGCTGCATTTGCCTTAGATCTAAAGTCCACATATGAAGAAGAACATATGATATTTGGTCTTCTGAGCCTGGCTAACCTCACTCAGAATGACGTTTCCAGTTCCATCCATTTACTTGCAAATGATAAGATTTCATTCTTCATGGCTGAGTAAAATTCCATTGTGTATAAGTACCATATTTTCTTAACCCATTCATCAGTAGTGGGGCATCTTGGCTGTTTCCATAACTTGGCTATTGTGAATAGCACTGCAATCAACATGGGTGTGCAGGTGCCTCTGAAGTAACCTGAGTTGCATTTCTTTGGGTATATCCCTAGGAGTGGGATTTCTGGATCATATGGCAGGTCTCTGTTTAAATTTTTAAGAAGCGTCCATATTGTTTTCCAGAGTGGTTGAACTAGCTTGCATTCCCACCAGCAGCATATGAGGGTGCCTTTTTCCCCAAATCCTTGCCAAAACCTGTTGTTGGTTGTGTTTTTGACAATGGCTATTCTAACAGGGGTGAGGTGGAATCTTAGTGTGGTTTTATTTGTATTTCCGTTATGGCCAGAGGTGGTGAGCATTTTTTTTCATGTTTTTTTTCTTTTGCCCATTTGAATTTCTTCTTTTGAGAAAGTTCTGTTTAGTTCAGTTGCCCATTTCTTTATTGGTTCATTGATTTTGGGAAAGTTTAGTTTTTTGAGTTCCATGTATATTCTGGTCATCAGTACTTTGTCTGTTATACAGCTAGCAAATATTTTCTCCCACTCTGTGGGTGGTCTCTTCAGTATAGAGACCATTTCTTTTTTTGTTTAGTAGCTTTTTAATTTTATGTAGTCCCATTTGATCACCCTTTCTCTTAGTTGCTGAGCTGCTGGGGTTCTATTGAGGAAGTCCCTGCCTATACCTATTGCTTCCAAGTATTCCCTGCTCTATCCAGTACTAATTTCAAAGTTTTGGGTCTGATATTAGGTCCTTGATCCATTGTGAGCTAATATTAGTACAGGGTGAAAAACAAGAATCTAGTTTCAGTTTTTTGCAGGTAGATAACCACTTTTTCCAGCAACATTTGTTGAAGAACCTGTCTTTTCTCCAATGTATGATTTTGGCGCCTGTCAAAAATAAGGTGAGTATAGTTGTGTGGATTCATATTCGGGTCCTCTACTCTGTTCCACTGGTCTTCATGTCTGTTTTTGTGCCAGTACCATGCTGTTTTTATTGCTATTGTTTTATAATGTAGTTTGAAGTCGGGTATTGTGATACCTCCAGCATTGCTCTTTTTGCTGAGTATTGCCTTGGCTATTCATAGTCTCTTGTGTTTCCAAAGAACTTTAGGGTAGATTTTTCAATCTCTGTGATGGGTGTCACTGGGATTTTGATGGGAATTGTATTAAACATGTAGATTGCTTTTGCAAGTATAGCCATCTTAACTATGTTGATTCTACTAATCCATGCACACGGGAGATCTGTCTACCTTCTGTAGTCTTCCTCAATCTCTTTCTTCAGGGGTTTGTAATTCTTGTAGAGGTCATTCACATCCTTTGTTACTTTTACTCCTAGGTATTTGATTTTTTTGAGGCTATTGTAACTTGAATTGTTTGCATATATTCTTTCTCAGTTTGTTCTTTGTTGATGAATAGAAAAGCTAATGATTTTTGTTAAGTTGATTTTGTATCCTGCTACCTTCTTCATATATCCTCTACCTTCACAACTTGTGGTATAAGATATTACTGTTGCTTTATCATTCTCTTTTTCTTTCTCTCCCCAAGTTCCACACTGTTACAAACATGTTCTACAACTGAGTTTATATACGATCATGTTTGGTTTTGTGTTTATGTTTATCTTTGGGTCTATCTTCTATGATGTATGAGAGAAAATGTGTATTTTGTGTTTCTGATTCTGGCTAACTTCACTTAACATGATGTCCTCCAATTGCATCCATTTACCTTCAAACCCCATGTCATTATTCCTTGTGGCTGAGTAATTCTCCACTGTGTATATATACCATAATTTCATGATCCATTCATCAGTTGTAGGGCATCTGGGTTGTATTCAGAGCTTAGTTATTGTGAATAGTGTTGTGATGAACATCAGTATACTGGTGTCTCTACTATATCCTGTCTTATGTTCTTTTGGGTAGATGCCCAGGTGCAGTATCACTGGATCATATGGCAGTTCTACCTGTAGCTTTTTGAGGAATCTTCATACTGTTTTCCATAATGGTTGCACTAATTTGAATTCCCACCAGCAGTGTATAAGTGTTCCTGTATTGCCACATCCTCATCAGAATTTGTTGTTGATATTGATTCTGGCCATTCTAAGTGAGGTTAGATGAAATTTAAGTGTAATTTTGATTTGCACTTCTTTTATAACCAGGGAATTTGAATACTTCTTCATGCACTTACTGGCCATTTGTACCTCTTCTTTTGAGCATTCTCTGTTTAATTCACATTCCCATTTCTTCACTGGGGTGTTGATTCCCAGTAGATTTTGGATATTAAACCCTTGTCAGATGAGTAATTGGCCAAGATTTTCTCCAATACTGTGGGCTGTCTCTTAAGTCTGTGATTGTTTCTTTTGCTGTGCAGAAGCTTTTTAGTTTAATGCAGTTCCATTTGTTCATTGTTTCTCTTAGATGCTGAGACTTTGGAGTTTAGTTTTGGTAGTTGTTCCCTATACCTATCTATTCTGGTATATTTCCTACTGCTTTTTAGAGTCATTTCAAAGTTTCAGGCCTTATATCAAGGTCTTTGAACCACTCTAAATTGATTTTGGTATATGGATAAAAAACATGGATCTAGTTTCAGTCTTCTGCATGTGGATATGCAGTTTTCTCAGCAGCATTTGTTAAAGAGGCTCTTTTCTCCATCATGTGTTTTGGGCTCCCCTGTGGAAGATCAGCTGGCTGTAGGTGAGTGGGCTTATGTGTGGATCTTTTATTCTGATACATTGGTCTTCCTGCCTGTTTTTGTGCCAATACCGTGCTGTTTTTATTATTATGGTTCTGTAGAATAGTTTGAGGTCAGATATTGTGATGCCTCCTTCATTGGACTTTTTGCTCAGAATTGCTTTGGCAATTCTAGGTCTTTTGTGGTTCCATATGTACTTCATGATTGCTTTTCTATTTATGTGCAGCATGTCCTTAGAATTTTGATATGGATTGCATTGAACATGTAGATTGCTTTTGGTAGTATAGCCATTTTCACAATGTTTATTCTACCAATCCATGAACTTGGAAGGTCTTTTCATCTTCTGAAATCTTCTTCAATTTCTCTTATCAGTGGTTTATAGTATTCATTAAGAAGGTCTTTGGTTTATTTTGTTAAATTTATTCTGAGGTACTTTATTGTTTTTGAGGCTATTGGAAATGGGATTGTTTCCCTGATTTCTTTCAGTCTGTATGTTGTTGGTATATGGAAAAGCTACAGATTTTTATATGTTAATTTTGTATCTTGCTACTTTATTGAAAGAGTTTATGATTTCTAGTAGTTTTTTTGGTGGAGGTCTTGGGATCTCTTTGGTATAGGATAATGTCATTTGCAAATAGAGATAGTTTTACTTCTTCCTTCCCTTTTTGAATCTCTTTTATTTCTTGCTCTTGTCTTATTGCTCTGTCTAGGAATTCCAATACTATATTGAATAGGAGTGGAGAAAGTGGGCAGCCCTGTCTTATTTTTTTTACTTTAACAGGAATGGTTTCAGTTGTTCTCCATTTAGTATGATGTTGATTGTAGATTTGTCATATACAACGTTTATTGTGTTGAGGAACATTTCTTCTATTCCTGGTTTACTTCAGAGCTTTTATCATGAAAAGGTGTTGGATTTTGTCAAAGGCTTTTTCTGCAATTATTGAGACATCATGTGGTTTTTATCCTTACATCTGTTTATGTACTGTATTACATTTATGGCCTAACATATGTTGAACCATTCTTGTATCCCTGGAATGAAACCAACTTGGTTATGGTGTTTGATCTTTTTGATGTGTTGTTGAATTCTGTTTGCCAGAATTTTGTTGATAATCTTTGCATATATTCATTAAAGATATTGGTCAATAATTCTCTTTTCTGGTTATGTCTTTATTGAGTTTCAGAATGAGTGTAATTTTGGTTCACAGAATGAGTTTGGTAGTATTCTTTCACTTTCTATTTCCTGGAAAAGTTTGAGGAATATTGGTCTTAGTTCTTCTTTGAAGGGTTGGTAAAATTTGACCGTGAATCCATCAGGTCCTGAACTCTTCTTTGTAGGGAGACTCTTCATTACTGTTTCAATTTCATTGCATATAATAGGACTATTTAGGTGCTTAATATCTTGGCTCAATTTTGGTTGGTGGCATGCACCTAGGAATTTATCCATTTCATCTCAATTTTCTAGTTTACTTGAATATAAGTTTTCAAAGTATTTTCTAATTATTTTCTGGATTTTGTTGGTATTTGTGGTTATGTCCCCTTTTTTCCTCTCTGACTTTATTAATTTAGGTCTTTTCCCTCCTCTGTTTTGTCATATTGGATAAGTGTTTGTTTATCTTGTTAATCTTTTCAACTTTTTGCTTCATTAATTCTTTGTATGACTACTTGTTTGGTTTTGATTTCATTAATCTTGTCCCGATCTTTGTTATTTCTCTCTGTCTGCTGATTTTGGGTTTGGTTTGTTCTTGTTTTTCTGAAGTTTAAGGTGCATCATTAGATCATTTGAAAGGTCTTTGTTTTTTTAATGTAGGTACTTACAGCTATAAACTTTCCCCTTAGCACAGCCTTTGCTGTGTTCCACAGATTCTGGAATGTTGTATTTTCATTTTCATTGGATTCTAGGAATTTTTTCCATTCTTTCCTTATGACTTCAGTCACCTTTAACTTTTTAGGAGTGTGTTGTTCAGTTTCTATGTGTTTGAATATTTTCTGGGAATTGTTTCATTGTTGAGGTCTTGTTTTAGTCTGTTGTGATCTGATATGACAAAGAGAGTTATTTCAATTTTCATGAATTTGTTGAAACTTGCTTTGTGTCCTAAAATATGATCTATTTTGGAGAAAGTTTCATGAGCTGCAGAAAAAATGTGTATTGCCCAGTTGTTGGGTGAAATACTTTGTATATGTCAACCATGTCTATTTGGTCTAATGTGTCTAGTAGCTCTGAAGTTTATTCATGTTTTGGCTGGATGATCTATCTGTTGGTGGCAGTTACTTTCATTAATATGAAGTGCCTTTCATGATCTCTTCTGATATATTTTAGTTTGAAGTCTACTTTGTGAGATATGGGTATAGCTACTCCTGCTTGTTTATGGGGTCTATTTGCTTGGAAAACTTTTTCCACCCTTTGACTCTGAGCCAGTGTTAATTTTTTTTTTCAGTTAGATGAGTCTCTTGTAAGCAACATATGATTGGGTCTTGTTTTTAAATCCAATTTGCTATCCTATGTCTCTTGATTGGGACATTGAGGACATTTACATTCAGTGTTAGTATTGGGAAGTTCCTGTTGTTTCCACTCATTTTTGTTTCCCTGTTGTTTAGTTTTGTCTATTCCTTTTTTATTGGTCTCCTTGCTCAAAAGGGTTTATTCTTTCTTGATTCTTATATGTAACACTATTGTTTCTTCTTATATATGTAAAAGTCCTTTACATATAGAAGTTCTGTAGTGCTGGCTTGGTGGTTGCAAATTCCTTTAGTTTTTTTCTTGTTGTGGAAAGTTTTAGTTTCTCCTTCAATTAGGAAGGATAGTTTTGCTGTCTAGACTAGTCTGAGTTGACAGTTGTTTTCTTTCAGGTCCTGGATTATGTCTTTCCATGACTTTCTTGTATTTAGAGTTTGAGTTAAGAAATCTGCTGTTATTCTAATAGGTTTGCCTTTATATGTGACCTGTCTTTTCTCTTTTGCAGCTTACAGAATTCTCTTTGCTCTATGTGCTGAGTATTTTGATTATGATGTGTCTGGGGGTGTTTCTCTTTTGGTCCTGATAGTTTGGTGTTCTGTTTGTTTTCTGCACCTGAGTTCCTCTTTCTTGAAGTTGGGGAAGTTTTCTGCTGTTATTCTATTGAATAAGTTGTCACTGACTTTAGTTTGTATCTCCTTTCCTTCTTCTACACCTATGATTCTTAGGCTTGGTCTTTACATGGTGTCCCAGATATCTTGCATGTTCCATTCATATTTTCTTAGCATTTTTTCATGATCTTTTACTATTTGGCCTAATTCTTCTACTCTGTCTTCAGTTCCTGATACTCTATTTTCAGCTTGCTCCACTCTGTTCACCAAGCTTTTAATTGGGATATTGAGTTGTTTATTTCAGGTTGATTATTTTTCAGGGTTTGCATGTCTTCATTAATTGTCTCTTTAATATCCTGGATAGTCTGCTTAATTTCATTCATCTTTTGTTTTTATTTTCTTTGAGTTCATTTAATTGTTTATTCATGTTCTCTTTGAGGTCAAATACTAGCTTCTGTGTTTCTTCTTTGAGACTGTTCATCATTTTTACTTTTGTTTTTTGGAATTCATTATTTGATAGCTCTTTCTCTACATAGACATTTGGATCCTTAGTAGTGGAATTGGTTTTTGATGGAGAGCGGTTGTTTTGCTATTTCAATCTGCATTGAGATTTATGCATCTGGAGTTGTTTTTGGTTATGGTTTTAATCTCTTGTGCCCCTGTAATTGGTGTTTTGAGGTTTTCTTTTTTCCTCCTGGAGCTAGAGCAGTGTTCCTCAGAGAGGGATATGCTGGTTAAGTTATCTGTTTCAGTGTTCTTGTTGTGGTGCCAATTGCCTCTTTTCTCCCCTTAGTGAGGGGGCTGGAGTTCCAGCTTTTTGATGGGGATGCAAGGACTCTCCTGCAATCATAGCGGGGAGCACTGGGTCTCTGTGCACTGTGGGTGGCAGGCCTCCTTGCACCAGCAAGGTAGCAGATTGCTCCTCAGTGAAGGAGCTGGGATTCCAGCTCTTTGACAGGAGAAATGTTACTCTCCTGCAGGGAGGTGCAGTGTGAAGTGCTGGGCTTCTGTGTTTTTTAAGGGAACAGGGCTTCAGGTGCTCCCTTCAGAGTAGCAGGTTTTAGCTTTCTTTCCCTCAGTAGGGAATCTGGTGTTCTTGTTCTTTGATGGGGGAGCAAGGGCTCTCTTGCTGTCAGGGACAGTAGAGAGTGCTGGCCTCAGGGCTCTCTGGGGAGGGAAGCCTTCTGGGGCCAGCAGATTAGCAAGGACTGGAGTCAGGGGTTCACTTGGGTGTGTGGTGGCAGGCTCCTGGCACTACATAGCAAGATGAGGGTATTTATGGGACAGCAAGGCCAGAGGGCTTGAATCGTCTGGTGCCCACTAGGCAGCAGTGGCCCTGGTGTTTACTAGCATTGGGGCAAGGGCTTCCAGGAGCCACAGCAGCTACTTTAAGTTTAGGAGATTAGAGCCTGCAGGTGGTGGGCATTCCAGGGCCTGATTTCTCACATGGCACTCAAGAAGTGCTGTTCTGTGGGACTACTGCCCTCTTGGGAGAACCAAGCCATTAGGCAGCAGGAGTTTTGGGGTCCAATCTTTGACTTGGGTTTCTGGAAGCTCAGTCCTATGGTGCTGTCACTGGCATAGGAGAACAAAGACTGCATGAAACTGGAGTTATAGGGCCTGAGCTCATTTCTATGGTACTGTTGCTGGGGGAACTAAGTCTGCTGCCTTGCACTTTCTGTTACCCATGGAGCAATGGTAGCTGTGGGACCTGCTTACACAGGGGTGTTGGTTTTCCTGGCATTTCAGGGTGAAGGCAACAGGTCATGTATTAGGGGAGAGCATAAAGCTCCAAGTTCCTCTGTGTGTTGGGTAGTGGGATTTACCATGGAGTAATGGAGCCTGCAGCTTTATGTAGACTTCAGGGGTCAGGAATCAGGAGTGTTGGCCTGTGGGTCAGTCTTCCCATTCTTCCATGGTTAGTTGTTTTTTATTTGGGATTCAGAGAGGGCTTTGCTTCTTGCTGGTTATGGACCCTGTGGGTACCTTTTGGGGTCTTCTGTTCTTCCTTTTTTGGGGTGGTTGGTCACAGCTAGGCTATAGGAATATCAATAATCTGCCATCTTAATCCAAAACTTCTTCTCATTTCTTTATAGTGAAAACATATACCACAATAGATTCTATTTTGTTGTTTCAATCCTTAACTTTATTTGACCTGAAGGTAAAAGAGCTAAAGAAAATAAAAAATTTTTCAAATATAAGATGCTGTTATTTTCCACATAAAATACTACTTGTGGATTCAAGACTTTCACTTTGCTTCCCCCCAGGTAATTTTCCAATGCTCTCAGTAGCCACAACATGCTATTATCTTTTTAAATCACTACTTTTTACTAAAGCAACTAATTGCCAAAGTTCCTTGATCACCCAATAGTTTATTCTTGATCTGTTCTTCACCTCACTGGTGATGATGTAAGTAAATGTGATGTTTCCACAAGTTATGATTTCTAGCATCCAAATGATGAATATGATACATGCTACATTCCTTTTCTTTTCATAGGAACACTATTAATACAGGAAAAATTGATAGGACAAAAATTTTTTCAACCCTAAATTATACTAAGTCAGAAAAAAATCTGTTTTATGTCTTTTTTTTTTTTTTTTTGTCCATCTTGGGATTTAACCTTGGGAGTTTCCACTTGCTGGGCAAGTGCTTCACCTCTTGAACCACATCGCAGTCCTTTTCTGCTTTATTTTTTAAGCAGGTTCTTGCTTTTTTTTTTTTGCCTAGGGCTAGCTTCAGACTGAAACCTTCATACCTACACCTGCTGCTGAGATTATAGGCATGGGTCATCATGCCCACCTTCTGTCTATTTTCCAATGCATCTTTAAAACATTGACAGTGTTCAGGATTTTACATGAGTTTATGTTCAGGTTTATTATTTCTCAAGTCTGTGCTTCTTTCCCCTAAAACTCAAATCTTTAGGTACTGTTCTTTGAAGTAGGATGTAATGGTTGCAGTAGGCCAGTGACCCAGACAAAACAACTAGGAAAATGTTTTAAAATCACACATTTTAAGAATCATTCCAAAACTATTGCATCCATGAGAAATAAAGCAGATACAATTTTGGGAAGTGAAAACATATTTGTAGGGAACTGATAATATAATTGCTTTCCATTCTTCTCCTTCTTGAGGACACTTGTTGATCCTTGATTTGGATGAGGAATCTTGCTTAAGTCAGATACAGAGCCTCTGCTGAACTAAATAGAAAATCCCAGGACTCTTTTGTGGAGGATAGGGATTAGAATGAAAATATTGGAAATTGGAGGTCTTCAAATGTATTATTGGTGTCCCTACAGAACATTTACTTGGTTCTGGGATTATGAAGGTCACTGGATTTGTATCAAAATCCTCTAAGGGCAAGGAGAACTCTTCTGGAGTTTCATAGTAGTAAAAATAGAAAGCCTGCTGTGAGAAGGAATTAGAGTCCAAATACATGACTTGTTATCCAATTAAGACAACAGAGAGACCCTGAAACTACATTGAAAGGAAAGTAGATATATAGGTTGGGGGAAAGATTGTACAAATAAGTGAAAACATAAAGATATCCAATCTAGGGCTAAATTCAATAAAAATATCATATAGATAATTTAATATTAAATTAAATTGATATTCAATTAAGAAAACTAAGTATAAATTTACCAGAAAATTAAACACAGGATATTAATTAGATGAATAATAAATGAAACAATCAATGGCAATTTAACTATGCTTACTTTCAAATATTTTTTCACATTTAGTCATAGAGATTATTCTAAAATTTCAAAGTTCATCATTCCTTCAAAAACAATTTTGAAAAATCTCCAGACACAGCATTTATGGTGCATGCATACCCATGGCTGATCCCATACCTCATGCTTGCAGACACCCTGAATTAACCATGTTGCCAGCCCCCTTTGTCAGGTGCGCACCCAAGCTGGCTCCTGTGGCCTTGCATATGCATATTGACATCCTTGGCATTTCTTAGCTTCTGCAGTAGTGTGTGTACACAGACCTGATTCTAAGCGGTCTAGCCACACAAGAACCTGCAACCAAATTTTGCAGGTGAGTGCATGCACACCCTTAGCCCCAGACCCCATTGCCACCTAATTCATTACCACTGAACACAGAAGTGTTGCTGAGGATGTCAATAGCCCTCTTACTCACCATTGCCCCTGTATCTCTTATCACCATGGTCCTTGCATTTTTCAGTATTGAGGGCACCAGCTCCTGGCTGATGATTCACCGTGCTTGCCCCTAATCTGAAATCCCTTCATATTCTTGCATTTTGCACCTAATGCCACAGCTCCTCCAGGATGCCCAATTTATGTCCATCCAACCCCTCTCAGGTGAAGGATGTTCCTTACCAAAGTAACTCTATAATGTCTAAAAAAGCTACACATTCTTCAAAAAATGCAGACTCATGACAAAACTGTAGGAATCATGAAGAACGTGACACACCAAGGGAACAAAATAATAAATATCCTGTAAAACAGTCCAATGAAATGGAGATGCATAAATTTCCTGACACAGAGCTAAAAAATAAGCTTTGAAAGAAACTCAGGGAGCTATAAATGAATATGAATAAATTTAAAACTCTGAGTAAAGCAGAAGAACAAGATGAAAACTTCACCAAAAAGTATGATAATATAAGAAAGAGTTGAGAAATTTTAGCATTGAAGAATAAAATAACTGAAGTAAAATCTCAGCATAGAACTTCAACAATCAAGAGAAAGCATCAGGGAACTCAAAGAGAATTAATTTAAAATTATTCAATCAATCAATAAAAGGAATAATAAAAACAATTAGTAGTCTGCATGATTTATGGGATATTATCAAATAGTCCATATTTGTATTATTGAATTATAAGAAAAACAAAGTTTTAAAAGGAAAGAAAAAAATTAATAGCAGAGTTTTCCAAAATCTAATATTCAGGTACAGAAAAATCAAAAAATCTTCAAACTGATGTGACCCATAATAACATGACATCATCAATAGTGGTGTCCTAACACTTAGATGAGGTATTGACTGTGATTTTTCATCATTTGGACTTATACATTTGGTTTTCTCATGATAAAATCAAGAGGGCTGAAAAAATGCTTTCTGCATGTGCCTACCACTATGTATCATCACTATTAATCACCATAAGCTTATCCTGGTTCTAAAATAATCAAAGGCTTTTCCTACATCTCTGAGAAGAGTATCTTCAAAATGAAGGAAAATAATGTCACATTGTAGGTGAGAATGTAAAGTGGGACAGTCATTATGGAAAATAGTATGTAGGTTGCACAAAAATTTTAATATAGAACTTCTTTATGATCTAGCAATTCCATTTGTAGATTCATATGTAAATAATATAAAATCATTTGGCACATTGGCAACCTAGAAAATATATGAATGTGGTTATGTGGGAAGATACATGCAGTAGAGTCAAATTTTATAATTGTTAGATTGGAATCTTTGATGAATAATTTTTGTAATTAAACTTAAAAGTAATAGTTTTCAAACTACTTTTACACACACACAAACACACACACATACACACACATACACTCGTGCATAAGCTTATACTGTCATTATAAAAGAAAGGGAATATCAACAGTTGGCCCTGGACAATAGTTCAGGATTAATCTTGCAAAAAGATCATAATAACTCAGCCACTAAAATGAGAAGAGCAAAGAAAGAAAAATGCAAACTGATATGAAATATCTTATAATAGAAATAGAACTGCTATAATTGACACATTAAGGGGAGGTGTGAAGGAAAAGAAGATGGTAAAAATGAAAGACTTAGGGACTCAAGGACCTGAAGAGATACTGCTCTGTTTTACCAATATTGAGGAAGAGGGAGAGAAGCAAAATTAGGGGAATGGAACATAAATATAGATATTTGCTATGTATTTGCAGCATCCAAATGCATATTACTAGCATTCAAATGCATATTACTAGAATCACACTGAATTACACTGAAATGGGTGTTCCCATTCCAATAGGCAAATAGGAATAACTGGAATTTACAGAAATTTCTACCGCTAACCTAATGAGGACAGAAAAATTTTAAAGTGCTAAGACTTGTGAATGCAATAGTCAAGTATGAGCTCTGTTGCATCGCTAAGCCTAAATTTAAGATGGCAGCAGAGCTCCGTGTGGATTTAGAGCCAGCTTGGGTGTAAGTTTGCTTGCTATAGGAAGAAGCATCTTTTTACATTTGTTTGGTCTGCAGGAATCATTCATGAGAAAATGATCTTTCCTCTTGACCAAGAGAGGACTGTGCTTGAGTTACCTGTTGAGAAGCCTCTTCAGCAAAAAGATCAGAAGACATCTGGCCACAGAAAATACCTCTACATTGCATAAAGAAAGTGCAGAAGACACTTAGCTCAGACAGTGGTGATTGCGGTAGTCACAAAATCAGGATGTGGTTTCAGATGAAGTTTAAGGAAAAGGCTTTCCACGATTTTCAGATTCTTAGAAGTTATAGTTAATTATAATGTGCCATATTCAGGACTTTTGCTAAAGGAATAGATTATAGCTACTCTTTTCATAGAGAAGAAAAGTTAGTGATAATTTGGGAGATGTTAATTTATTCCACTACAGTAGCCATTATATAATATACATAACAAATAACCATTTAAAAGCTTTCCATATTGACAATTATCTATTCTTACCATTTTAGGAAAATATCAGGAAGGTATGATATATGTGTCCCTAAAACTAAAGTGAGTCTGTTTTAGACAGCCTATAGTTAAATAATACTCTTTATCCATTCAATCATTGTATATCTTTCAACTGAGGAATTTAATACATTTATTCTTAATTTTATTATTTACAGGCACGGTAAAATATTTTCTAAATATTTTACCGAAACACCAGTGTCTTAAAAAGATTTTGCATCATAATGAAATATCTGAGGCAGATCACTTATGAAGGAAAGGATAATTTAGCTCACAGTTTTAGAGATTCAGGGCATGGTGCTGACATTGGCTCAATTCTGCTAAGGGCTTTTTAAGTTTCATCACCTGGCAGGTGTCAACAGCAGGAGCATGTGCAGGAGAAGGGATCACATCTGGAATAGAAGCCAGAGAAAGCTGGGTAGTCCAGGCTCAGACTTTTAGAACTCTTTCTTTTATGAGAACTCATGGTAGGAAACTAGCATTTACTTCTGAGCACAGCACCCTCAAAGACTTAAGTACTTTCCACTAGGCTCCATCTTTGAAAGGTTTCATATCATCAGCCACCACCACAAAGCTTCCATTTCATGAAAATTTGGGAGATAAAACTGTATCCAAACCATAGCATGTTCACTGCTGCATAATTTTTTTTATATTTTCTTTATTTTTCATTTATTCATATGTGCATACATTGTTTGGGTCATATCTGCCACCCTTCCCACCCCAGGCTCCAAGCAGAACCTGTTCTGCCCTCTTCTCCAATTTTGTTGAAGAGAAAACATAAGAGGTAATAAGAAAGACATAGCATTTTTGTTAACTTGAGATAAAGATAGCTATACAGAGAGATTCCTCACTTTGCTTCCATGCACATGTGTTTCTTAATAATTGAAACATGGATACAACCAACAGGTCCATTGGCAGATGAATAGAAAATTAAAATGTGGCATACATGTACAGTGGGATATTATTCAGTCTTAAAAAAGAACGACATTCTGCTTTTATGACTACACGGATGGAACTAGATAGTATTATGCTAAGGAAAAAAAATATCCAGACACATAAAAACAAATGTTGCATGATCTCATTTATATGTAGGAATCTAAAAATCAAAATCATAGAAGCAGAAAGAATGGTGGTTACTAGAAGCTGGGTAATTTGGCAAAAGGGACTGTATTGATCAAAGGATACAAATTTTCACTAATAAGACAAATAAGTTGTCTGGACCCCAATACAGGTCTTGGTGCTACAATTAATAGTTGAAATTTGCCAGAAGAGTAGATCTAAAGTGTTTTTACCAGAAAAAGATCAATATATGTGGTGATGTACATACATACTAGCTTGACTGAGATATTCATTTTATTTTACAAAGTATAGGTACATTAAGACATTGCCTTACAGAACACAAATGTATGTACTTTTATTTGTCAATCAAAACTAAATAAATAATGTAAGGAAATGTGGGCTCCAAAAGTGACCACATGGAGAGGAGTGATCTGACCAAGAGATTCTTTATTGCTGGGTGGGAGAGGGAATAGGGAAAAAATTTCAAACTCTCAATGTATTCTCAGTACATGTAAGGTATTGTATGTGTTTTTAAATAGAATTTACATTGTCTTACATGACCTGCCTCTTTATGCCTTCCTGGAACATACCAAATCTCTAAATATATATTACTTAAATAAACACAAACTTGTCAGTGTGACAGTGAGGGATCTTTCCTGAAGAAAAAAGAAGACATGTTTTTCAGTAGATTATGTAGATGAAAACTGTAGCACATATAAATACCAATGGGATATCATTTTGCCATGCTAAAATGACTGGTTGGAAGACATTATAGGTTCTTGTCCAAGGGCTTGGCACACTGAAAGTAATATTTTAGAAAATGTAGTCAGGCACAGATTATAGACTAGAGATGGGAATCTGTAGAAATAAGCTATATACTATATTTTAAAAAATAAAATTACAGACTCTTAGAATATAGTGTTCTTTTATAATTAGGTCAGGTCAAGACATAATTTTCATTTTTCCTAAATCTCTCTCAGTGTCCAGTGAAAGACTTTGTGAATGTGGCATTCTTTTCAACTCCACCTTCACACAGCCCCAGTAACCGTCACTATGCCAGATTTTCACAAGAGAATGTTGGTAACCCTCCACACCATTGTAATGGGTATTTATTTTTCCTGGCCAAAAACAGTTGGTGTCAAAACCAGAATGAAGTAATTAGGCATTTCTAAGATTGAAACAGAGATCTAAGTTTGAAAATGAAAGATTTATTAGCTTTATTAGTGGGCTTTCTCACATCTGTAGAATATTAAATTTAAGTTATAATACATTAATTATGGAAGATATATTTATACCTCTTTAACGTAGCTTATTAACTTGTAAAAATAAGGAAAATTTTCAAAATCCATTTTTGAAATAAACTTGAGTCTTATTTTCTTTCAGATGGAAAAATTTAAAATATTTTTCTTTATTAACAAATTGTGTTACTTCCCTACATGATAATCCTTCCTCTCTATTGACAAAGAACTCTTTGCATTCATAAGCTAATTCCATTGTTTGGCTTTTGTGAATACTGGTGATCTAAATGGGGGTTTGCAGTTATCTGTATTTGAATGTTGAATTACATTCCTTTGGTGTATGCCCAAGAGTGATATAGCAGAAATACATAGTAGTTCTATTTTTAGTTTCCTGAGGAACATTCATTCTGATTTCCATATAATAAGTGTTTGGGGAGGAGAACCAGAGGGAGGAGGGAGGAGTGAAAGGAGAAGATGGTGGGGATGACTATGATTGAAGTAGTTTATATGCATGTATGAAGATAGAACAATGAAATCTTTTTTTTTTTAATTATTCATATGTACATACAAGGCTTGGGTCATTTCTCCCCCCTGCCCCTACCCCCTCCCTTACCCCCCACTCTGCCCCCTCCCTCTCCCCCAACCCCCTCAATACCCAGCAGAAACTATTTTGCCCTTATTTCTAATTTTGTTGTAGAGAGAGTATAAGCCATAATAGGAAGGAACAAGGGTTTTTGCTGGTTGAGATAAGAATAGCTATACAATGAAACCTTTTAAAAATTGTTTAACTGGGGAGGTGACATGGAAAGCAACAGAGGGGATCAATTCATTCAAAGTACATTATATGTGTATATGGAAAGGTCACACTGAAACCTCTTTGTACAATTAATATTTGCTAAAGTAAAGTAAAACGTTAAAAACTACTTCCATTAAAACTCACATTTGAAATAACACTAACAATGGCATAATATTTATGTCCGATATAAGAATACAATAAAGCTTCCTACATCGGAGCAGTAATATTGAACTTCTGTTGAAATACTTGACATTACATTCTGTCATTAATTTTACATTCAATAGACTTAAAAGGAAATTATTCCTGAACTTCAGATAATAAGAGCATTTACTAGTAGAAATTCTTAAAGTGCACCTCAAGGAAAGTGTACAATTTCCATAAAATAAAATGCAGATATCCACCAAAACACATCAAAATACATGTGTCCTGGGCTATAAGTGATGTAGATATGCTCCTACTGAATACAGAATAACATTAGATAGTCCCAATTCGCTTCTCCATCTAAATTCAACAGTAGCACTAAGTTGGAAAAATGGTTTAAATACTTACTGTGGAAATACAAGTTCATAGGAGTGCCTACTCAGGCAAGGCCATAATAAGCATAAAATATTTCCTTCTTAATGTGACTTTATGTTAAAATATGATTGTTATGACTGTTGGTTGTCTTTGTTAGTTTTATTGTGTATATTACAATGCCTGGTTAAAAGGCATTAAAGTCCAAGACACAATGTTAAAAGCATAATAAATATAGTAACTGAGTAATTAAGCAGAATTCTAGCAATCTTATGATAATATGTCACTATTATTACTTTATATGGAATGCGTGCACCACGGAGATTGTTTACAGAAACTATATGTGCAGTGCCTCATAAGCAGTGATTGCACTTATTTTTACAATGTCCCTGCAGGTTAAGTTCAATCAATTCCATTTTTCATTTAAAGGAATTTTAGTGCTTTGTTTATTTCAAATCACACTCAAATCTTATTATAAATATCTTGCTTTAGTCTACATTGAGGGGAGAGGCTTTTCTTTGTCTTTTCTTTTTTGGTGCTGGGATCAAACCCAGGGCCTCACGCATGCTAGGCAAGCGCTGTACCACTGAGCTACATACCAGCCCTTTACTCTACATTGAGTAATAACTTATGCAAAGCAATATACATTACAAACTCACTAAATTATAGTCTCTAAGGAGGATTTTATGTTTATTTGCAATGCTGGTATTTATTATTTATATTTATTTATATATTTCTGTTATCTATTTTTAATTTTATGTAGGTAAGGCAGCCCTCTTTTCAGGTATAAGTCTTCAATTGGCTCTTCAGCTCAAACAATAGTTATTAAGCCCTGCCCATATTAATTTACTGTTAAAATGTCGGCTTCTCTGAATTAGCAACAAAGAATTTCAGCTCTGTTTGGTTTTTTAGAGGAGCAGAGAAACTGGAGTTTACCAATCCTCATGCTTTATCAAAATTTCCAGCCCCCAAACAAAAAGACATGTCCTTGGATTTGGTCAGTTAATTACAAAATTAGATACATAGATTATTCTGACCCTTCATAAAATTGCCTGTGCTAATATGGGTACAAGGAGAATGCTATTTAAACATAAATGTGCAAGTTTTTTTTTAATTTATTATAAGGGTGTTTTTTGATAGTGTCCAACATAGCCTAATAAGTGGTCTTTATGAGGACTCGTGGTATAAGATTTATTCATGTCTTAGAAACTGGAATAGTAGACTTTCCTAACTTTGCCTTAACTTTTGAGTCCTATAAACCATGTGAATCTCTTGATAGTGATTGATAGAAATTTCAGAGCAAATGTGTGGTCCATTTCTGAACACTGAGCAGGATCTTGTGGAATATGCTCTATCCATAGCTTGGTTTTATTTCTTTTACAATTGATACCCTTCACTGCTATACTGTTTGTGTTTTCAGGCTCTCTAGATATGTTATAAATATAACTTTACTCATATTCACTCAACAGAGAATTTGAGGTAATTGTTTTTATATTTCATTCAATTTAATAAATTCATTTAAAATATAGCACAGGAATTTATTATCATGGAATGTATAAGTATGAATTATACAAATATGCAGATTGGAGTCAAATGTGGTTTTAAATTTGGAGTATGACATTGAAAAAGTACCATACTTTATTGTGGTCAAAAAGAGAGGTGATTACATTTACATCGCCAACTAAAGGACATATGCTTTGAAAAATGGAGTATTGGTTCCAGAAATACCATTTTTCCTTAAAACCTAAGTTTAAAATAATGACATTATTTAACTGTGTTTATATGATGACTGTTTTTAATACTGAATCTAGTGAACAAATAGCATTTTATATATAAGGGAATGCCATTCTCTATTTTTATGGAAAACATGGCTGAGGAGAGAAATTACCAGCAACAATTTTTAGTAAATGATCAAAGTAATTCCCACACACTAATACAATGCAATACAAAAAAAAAAAAAGCTAAGAGAATAATTTAGGAATATCTTATTTTGTAATTACAAAGTAAATTGTAGTAAATACTTTGATCTCATGGTGGGTTACCTCACAGTCCTTGAATACGAATCATGTGTCAAAGTGCTTACTACCCTCTTGGCACATGTTAAGGAAGACCTTGCTTTACAAATAGCTTTGAGACTGTGCATGAGCCCAAAAGTGGTATCATCTAGAAAGTTTTTGTTGGCCTTCATCTTTGGTAACTTTCCACTCCTGATTCCAATCTTGAAAATACATACACTACAGATTCATGTGAGTATGGAAATATATCGTAATTAAATTGATGTTTATGATATATGGGGAAGTTTGAAGCAAAAATAATTTGGATAAAATTATCAATGATAAAAATACAAGTTCAATTCTAACTTTATATTATTCCCTTCTTAGGGGGAAAGGGGAGGCAGAGTCTTGTTATAAAGCTCAGACTGACCTTGAGCTCCCTAGGTAAAACTGGCTGGCCATAAACGTGATCCTCCTGCCTCATCCTCTCAAAAGGGTTGGAATTACCACCATACACCACCATGCCTGGCAAGCCATTCAAGTTCTTAAATGAAGTCATCATCCTTACCCTGTCTCTCTCTCATTCCTTATCTTGCCATGTTTTACTTGAAACACTTATCTTTGTTCAGTTTATTAGTCATATTAATTTGCTTTTAAGTATATATCTATAGGTCCCCAGTAAATCACAAGGAAGGACTTCCCTTGTTCAGGACATTATGTAAATGATCATGTGTGATATTCAGTATAATGTTCACCTCAATTCTTTTGTACTCTGCTCTGTGACTTTCATTCCCCAAAACACTCTTGCTACCAGAGTTCCATCCTTGGGGCTGCCAAGACAGATACTTACTGCCATTTGGAAAGGATAAGAGAAGCAACAGTCAGGATTCCTTCTGCAGCAGAAGTGGGCAGGACCCGAACTTCAGCAAATAACCAAGGAGAACATTTTCTAGTGGGTCAGAAGCTCTTGTAAATGACCTGCTTTAGTGCTGTAGATCCTTATCAGTGCAGTCCTTATGACTTTCCCTTGATTTTTGTATTTCTTATTTTAAAGAAAACCACTGTGATTTCTCCGACTCTTTTTCTGATGATAATCCCAACTACTTTTTAGATTCCATCTTAATATGTTATTTCTGTTGGCACAAAATACCTAGAAGCACACGTAGCTTCTGCCTTATACACTGAGCTAGTCTTATTTAATAAACATTAAATGGATGAACATAAGATTATGGTACAGATTATATGATATTAATACAAAATGCTTTTACACACACACACACAACAGGAACAAATAACAATAACAAAGAATGGTTTCGTGTTCAAGAAGATGTTTCACCTTATTCTTTCAGTGCCCAAACCAACCAATTCCCTGGGTATACAGAATTTGGTAAAAAAAGACAGAAAATGTTTTATTAACCTTCTTTCTAATCTACACAAAACAGAAACAGAGTGTATTTTAACCCTGACCTCTTTTATGCAGCATCTTAAGCAGAAAGCATTGTTTTCTTTTATTTTGTATACTAAGCCAAACCTGCTTCACTGAAAACTGTACAACAGTTTCATGTTCTGCCCCTGATATTGTATGTATTGTGCCATCTGCTTCCCACTCTGTTCCCATGAGAGAGTCCTTGGTCCATGAACATGGGACTTCACACTTTCAAAATAACTTAAGCTACATCTTGTATAATCTTGGTCTGGTTCTCCTTCAAACTGCCAGTATATGTCATGTACAGTGAAACCACCCCTCTTTTACTGAGGTCTCAGGATGATAAAGATGTGCAAATACCATGTCTCTTATAGCACTAGTCCAAAGTTCTAAGCATGTGATTATCTGTTTTGCTTGGATTATCACATGCTATGATTTTGTATGACTTTCTGATTTGAACTTCACATAGTTTGCTGATGGTTTCCTGAAATGGTAAAGCTGAAATGACCCTCAGCAAAAAATAAGCCAATATAAGCACCACATCCGTAACCTCTAAAACTGTGAGCAAAATATATCTTGTTTCTTCATAAGTGACCTACTTCATGAATTTCATTATAGTGCAAATATTTTTGAGACACTGGTTTTGGTAAAATATTTATGAAAATCCTTGACTGTAACTATATTACAAGTATACATATTAAATATGAATAGACTAGATTCTCCAATTGAAATATATACAGTGGTCAAATGGATAAAAAGTGATATTGAACTATGTGATACCTAAAAGTGACTCACTTTAGTTTTGGGAACACACATACCATACCTTGCTAATTGTTTCCTAAAACTTTAGTCAATATGGAAAGCTTTTGCTTGTATTTCATCAGAAACCACAATCTCATTCTGATTTTTGTAACTAGCACAATGACTACATTCTGAGATCAATGTCCTCTTGCAATCTTCCTTTATTCAATGTAGAGGTATTTTCTTTGTCCAAATGTCTTCTGATCTTTCTCCTGGAGAAGCCTCTCAACAATGCACAGACAGTTCTCTCTTGATCAGAAGGGAAGATCAGGTTCTCATGCTAAACAAATGTGAAAACATGACTCTTCCTAGTCAATAAACTTACACTCAAGCTGCCTCTAAACTCACACTGAACTCTGCTGCTATCTTAAATTTAATCTCAGTGATGCAACAGAGCTCATACTTGAGTAGTGTACTCACAAGCCTCAACAGTTTTAAATAAACTTTTGTCATGAAGATAGTGGCAGAATTTTCTTGAAGTTCAGTTATCCACATGTTTTTCTAGTTTGCAAATATGGTGGACCTTCCTGTGATGTCTTAGCCCTGAGAACATGTATTAAGGGTCTATTTTCATCCTTTGTATTTATGTAGTTGTAAAATGAAGAGGAAAGAAAATAATTCTTGTACATACACATCAATATTCAAAACTATACACCATAATTTCAATATGACTAAAAACATAGGTAAACCATTTTAGGAAAGACAGAATATTCTTACATAATTGAAACTCAAAATTATTGCATCCTGTATTGAAATAATGAAATTGAAAGTATAATTATAATATTGGGTTGTATGTATTTGAATATGGGACTATTTCTCTAATAATAACCCTTAATCCATAATAAAGATGTATGCAATCTCTTGCAGTTCAGAAAAGTGCATTAAATACAATATTTTATTTGATCCACAGAGCTCTGTCAAGTGGAGGATAAAAGAACAGACACTCAGAAAAATAATTCATGTAGAGGGCATAGTTGATTATAAAGCATGGAATAAATCTTGGCCCTTGGGTTCTAAAAGTTGAATCTTTTCTAACCTAGAAAGCACACACCATATAAAATCTCAGTTATAAAGTGTTTTAACGTGTCTACTTCATTTGCTTCTCATATTTGCAGCATACTAGTTCAGAGTTCTTCCTTGGTGGGTATGAGTATTTCTTAAACATCATGACCCAATTATTTGAACAGGACAGTGTGGCTTAATTAAGAAAATGTGGCCTTGTGTTGACACTCCAGTTCTGGCAGTGGAAAAAAACAAGACAATGTAGGGCATTCCTCTTTTCTTAACATAGATTATCACATTGCCTCTTCTACCTAATCTACTCTGGACAAATATTATCCATATAAACTAGACCATATGTATATGCTTAGTCCATGGGCCTAACAATGTCAAATTATAGGTCTTTTTTAGCTTCTGTGCTAAAGAAGTTCAACAAATACTAGGTATGAGATATTATATGAGAGAAAGATGATCATTGCTTACCTCTATTATCAGAATTATTAGAATTTAAGTATCTCTAAATCTTGGGAGCTGGCAGATCTTTTCCCAGTAACAATGTTTTTCTTCATCCTGAATAAATTATAGTGATGTTTAGATGTCATTACTGATGTTTTTTTAATTTTATTTTTTTATTCTATTATTCACATGTGCATACATTGTTTGGGTCATTTCTCCCCCAGCCCCCCTCCCCTACCCTCTCCCTCCTTCTCCCCTCAGTTCCAAGCAAGTCCTGTTCTGCCTTTATCACTAGTTTTGTTGAAGAAAAGAGACAAGCCTAATAAGGAAGACAAAGCATTTTTGCTAGTTGACTTGAGGATAGCCATGCAGAAATATTCCTCACATTGCTTTTGTATACACATGTTATGACCCATGTTGATTCATCTCTAACTGATCTTTACCCTGGTTACTGATCCCCTTCTCATGATAACCTCTGTTGCTTTAAGGTTTCTGTATTAGCTCCTCTGGAGTGGGGACATCAAATGCTTTCATGTTTTGGGTTTTCTGCCTATTTCTATATCACCCAAATGTGCTCTCCCCTTATCATGTGATCCAAGTTCAGCCTCATTGCTGCATTTGCCCTAGATCTAAAGTCTGCATATGAGGGAGAAAGCAATCTACATGTTTAATGCAATTCCCATCAAAATACCAATGACTTTCATCTCAGAGTTAGAAAAATCTACTCTAAAGTTCATTTGGAAACACAAGAGAATGCGAATATCCAAGGCAATACTCAGCAAAAAAAGCAATGCTGGAGGTATCACAACACCTGACTTCAAACTATATTACAAAGCAATAGCAATAAAAACAGCATGGTACTGGCATAAAAACAGACATGAAGACCAGTGGAAGAGAATAGAAGATCCAGATATGAATCCACACAACTATACCCACTTCATTTTTGACAAAGTTGCCAAAAATATACGATGGAGAAAAGACAGCCTCTTAACAAATGTTGCTGGGAAAAGTGATTATCCATCTGCAAGAAACTGAAACTAGATCCATGTCTATCACCCTGTACTAGTATCAACTCAAAATGGATCAAGGACCTAAATATCAGACCTGAAACTCTGAAGTTAGTACTGGATAGAGCAGGGAATACTCTGGAAGTAATAGTTATAAGCAAGGACTTCCTCAATACAACCCCAGCAGCCCAGCAACTAAGAGAAAGGATGGACAAATGGGAGTTCATAAAATTAAAAAGCTTCTGCACATCAAAAGAAATGGTCTCTAAACTGAAGAGACCACCCACACAGTGGGAGAAAATATTTGCCAGCTACACATCAGACAAGGGACTGATAACCAGAATATACAGGGAACTTAAGAAACTAAACTCTCCTAAAGTCAATGAACCAATTTAAAAAATGGGCAACTGAACTTAATAGAACTTTCTCAAAAGAAGAAATTCAAATGGCCAAAAAACACATGAAAAAATGCTCACTGTCACTAGCAATTAAGGAAATGCAAATCAAAACCACACTAAGCGTCCACCTCACCCCTGTTAGAATAGCCATCATTAAAAACACCACCAACAACATGTGTTGGTGAGTATGTGGGGGAAAAGGAACCCTAATCCACTGCTGGTGGGAATGCAAGCTGGTACAACCACTCTGGAAAAAAATTTGGAGACTCCTTAAAAATCTAAACTTAGACCTGCCATATGATCCAGCAATCCCACTCCTGGGCATATACACAAAGAAATACAACACAGATTACTCCAGAGGCACCTGCACACTCATGTTTATTGCAGCACTATTCACAATAGTCAAGTTATGGAAACAACCAAGATGCCTCATTATTGATGAATGGATCAAGAAAATGTGGTACTTGTACACAATGGGGATTTTACTCAGCCATGAAGAATGAAATCTTATCATTTGCAGGTAAATGGATGGAACTAGAGAACATCATTCTGACTGAAGTCAGCCAAGCTCAGAAGACCAAAAATCGTATGTTCTCCATCATTACTGATTTTATGTTCTAATCACCCATTCCTTAAAAATAAAATTAAGATACATAATATAGTGAGGCATTCTTTACTTCCTTTTTGGTGAAAACATGATTTAGGTTTGAATTTTCAGTTATTTATCTCACTTTATCATGTAGAAAGAAAAAATAGCATTGAACATTCAGATTTGGGTACAGGAATTCAGTAGCCAATTTATGAAATTTGTTTTGGAAAAGTTGGGCCACAGCTTATTTAAAAAGTATTGTGGGTTTTACAAAAGATGGTGGTAGATTAGAGTAGCCTTTTGAGAATGGTGGTGTTGAGGGAAGTGTAGACAAATTTGCTGTGTGGAATTACAAACATGGGGATTGGCAATAGGTTTATTTAAAAACAAAAAGGTACACTTTATGGTCCATAATTAAAAGAAAAATGAAGCCAGTCATTGATTAGTGTAAACATATTTTATAATCTTATACATTGGAACTGAATGTAAGAACAGCATATTAAATTTGTTCTGGAACTTTTACTCTCTGAGGAAATAAACACATTTAATTTGAAAGAACACAGCAAACAATTAAATCTTAATTTTTCTTATTCAAAGCTGAAACTTGACATGTCATTGTGTGTTTACAATTTCTTTCCAAACTTAGGTGTGTCAATTTGCTGCTATTTTTCTTTTTGTACCTAAAAATGCAAATAGGTAAGGTACATAAAACCTATCTCTTTGAAGTGGGATAAAAAAAAGAATGTTTCTCTGAGAAGATTCTCATTGAAAATAGCCTTTGCTTATTTATCAAAGCACATTTGTAGATTTTTTTCTCAAACCCATTTAGAAATGCTACTTTGAAGAGTGATAATATAGAAGCACTTTCTGAGTTGACAAGCTGACACTCTCTCTCGTCACTAAACACTCTGCTTTTTATTTCTTGCTATGACAATGGTGTTAAAATCTCCAAGGTAGTGTTTAGATTGCTCTGAAATTGTGCTATCAATTTGGGAGTCTTAAATTCCTTCCTAAGGAAACAAAGTTAATAAGGCTATTGAGCTCAAAAAGAGCAGTGTTTTTGAGTCTCCACTAAATAATGCTTAGATATGTTTCTTCAAGGTAATTTATTTTTCTGTGTATTGGAAAATTTAGAAATTTTACATAAAGGAAACCCAGCATTTACATTTCTAGACTTCATTTTATATAATATAAACAAATAAGACATTGTCAAAAGTTAGAGCATAGTAGCCCGTTGCTGAGGGATCTACTGTTTTTCCTGGATTCTAGGTACTCTATAATGACCTTTGCACAATGCATGAGTTTTCCTAATGCCACTGTGCCAAACATGCATCCCATCCTGCAACCACAGCCCAATCCCCATCAGCAGACAAAATACTGCCATCTTCCTCAGTCAAAGATCCTGACCTAACCCCTGTCCGACACCATTCCTTAAACAGTATGTTTCATGCAAGCTCCTTGAAGGACCAGTATCTCAGGAGACATGGAGAGACAACCTCTTCCCCTTGTTTAGCTTGGGCTTTGAGAATTTACTTTCTTTCACTTACAAATAAAAATTCAGACAATGGATTAATTTAGTTGCATAATCATTGTCGACAATAATCATCTTTATTAATTTTCTACGCTATTTTCTTTCCATCTTTTTGGGGTAATTATTCAGATATATAGCAAAAGTAGTCATGTTTTTTAAGACACAGTTGTACATTTAGTAACTGGAGACCATAAGGCAGGGTAGTCCATTAGTAGGAATTAGGTACATTTGCAGTATCATTCCTGGTAATGTCATGACATTGACTATGGCTGAAATAGCAGAGTTTAGTAATAATATTTATATTCCATGATTAAAGGGGTCAGGTTTCTCTCATTTCATGGCTGGACTACACAGAGAAAATAGGTGAGATTTCTGAAGCAAGTCACAAGCATGCTGGGTGTGATATATGTGTGCTGAAGGTAGGAGAAACTGATGTCTGCTTTCTGATTTATCCATCAGTAATGGGGTGGGTGAACTTGTTCAAAGTGTGCTGTATGCATGTATGGAAGTATCATAGTCCAACTCCCTGGTATTATTAATGCATGCTAATTTAAAAATAAAAATTTAAACAGAAGAAAGGAAGTAAAACTGGGGGAAAATATGACCTCTGGTAGAGGTCATATTTTGAAAAAATATATAAATGTAGCTGACAAAAGTACAAATAAGTTATGCCTTGTAGTGTATGAGTAATTTTAATAGGACAAAAATGTGTTTATGTGATGTCTAGTAGAAATTTCAAACTACCTTATCCCTTTTTGTCTCTATATTGCTGAATGTGCTTGAATAAAATACAGTGATGAAAAAACACAGATTATTAAAGAAGAAGCTTTTGAGATATGCTGAATGCATAACGACTAAGGTAAAATGATCCATTCTCTCAAGAAAAGCATTCTGATATTGTGGTTTAGATTTGTGTTGTCATTTCTGCTATGCAGAAAAAACTTTATTTTGGTAAGTAATAGGATTAAAAATAAGACATTTCACACTGTCTTAAATCTTTATCAATGATTTTATTGGGGTTTTTTGGTTTATTTCTTGAGGCAGGGTCTTGTTATATAGCCCAGGCTGACTTTTATCTTCCTATCCTTCTGCCTCAGCCTCCCAACTGCTGGGATTATACACATACATCATCATGTCTGGCTCCATAGCAGTTTTAATATCTAATCTGATGACAACCTTTGTTTTTTGTAATAGTCAAAATTTTCATTGTGATAAGAAAGGCTGATTGCCTTGCCTGAACAAGTCACTTTTAGAGAAAAATTATTATGGTTTTTTGAACTGACTTATACAAGGCTCCTTATCATCTTTTTTTCCTGAGATGAACTTACTACTCTTCATTATTTTAAAGTACATTTTCAGCAAAAGAAATTTTTATTCATCATCAATGTATAATTAAGAATAGCTAACAAGTGTATTCAGTGGTTGTTGTTACCTAGAATTCATATTTCTCTATCAGAGGCTTAGCGTTATTGAAAAGGATTGGAGATTTATGTTGTAACTTTCCATGTGACATGAGGTCAAACAAAATTCTCATATATGATTGGTCTGGTATGTTTAGATACTGTACAAAAAGGAAAAGAAACAATACACAGTAGACAAACATGTCAGACATTTCCCTCTTTTAACATTTATTTTGAACAGATCAGGGTATTTTAAATATATGCACATGCATACACTTATCCAATCAATAGTTAGGAATGACAAGAAAACCCACAGAGTCAACTGGAGGTTGTAGCAAAGAAATTTTTTTTTCTTTCTGGTTCTCTGGTATTTGTCAGATGAATATTGTCCCCTTTTCTCTTTCTCTGTGACTCTTATTTCTGTTATAATTTCTCTTCCTCAGATGGGCAAAGAAAGGTGACTAGACGGAGAAAATACAGCACAGAAAATAGTTGGAATTCAGAACTATTCTGGGTTTGACATACCTTTCATAACAATATAGACAGTAATATTTGTTTGCTTATCAGATTTGTTTTGAGGAGAATGTACTGTTCAAGTCAAACATTTTGTTAGCATGGCCATCAACTGCAAGGCAGTGTTTCCATCTTTTCTTCATCAGACCCACAATATGCTTTAGCATAAGGTAATATATGGTATCTGAATTTCAATTTATAGAAACTTTGTTTTTTCTTTTTTTGTCAGTAGCTAGTTGATTTCTAGCAGTTTGAAAGAATTCAAAATAAAACTAATGTTCACTGGTATCTCAGTTAGTAACTGAGTCTAATCTAATTTTTTGGATTGCTACTTTCTATAATGTTCCCAAGAGAGACAGAAAATATTACTATTTAAAAATTCTATAGGGACACAGCTCAGTCAACACAAATTTATGGTTTATTCTTTTATTAGTGAAGAATAATTTTTCACATTTATTTGAACATGTAGTCTTAATAGAAACTAATTCATATTAAATAAACCTTCATTAAGTTCATTTGGAGTCCTGAATGTACAGATTTATCTCTGGAAAAGTTTTCAGTAGATCATCATTCCATGTTCGATTTTTATTCAGCTGGCTACTCTGAAAAAGTACTATTTCTATTCCTTGGGTTTCCATATTTTTGTTGCCTATGGGTTTGTTTTGATATAAAGAAGAGTTGGTGACATCTTTTCTCCAGCTTCTCTGAATCCAATGTTAAAATAAGAATGAATTGTTGGCTAATAGGAAATAATGGTTGAGAGTCCTCAACCTAATGATGAAGAGGCTGTGCAAACACCTGAGGCTCTAGGTTGTTCTCATGGTAACGGGTATGCCATTTTCACAAAGTTTAGAGAGATGCAGAGGTAAAATCAGTTTCACACTACCAAATTCATGTTTTATGTAATATATTGCTTTATTCATTTAATTAACTTTTAAAGTAAGATTTATATAAGGGCTGGCAGAGTGACTCACGTTGTCAAATGCCTACCTAGAAAGTGTGAGGCTCTGAGTTCAGGTCCCAATACTTCAAATAAAAGAGTAAAAATTACATAAAATCAAATGTTCAAATTTTAGTGTAGAATTTGCTAAGTTGTATCAACTATAGATATCCATGAAATAAGCAGATTAACCAATGTATATAAACATATTTGTCCTCTCAGAAACTTCCCTAAAACCCTTCCTACTCCTCTCAATTCCTATTGACAAACTAGTATTCTGATTTCTAGCACCATGAATTAGATTTCCATGTTCTTCAAACTACTATAAAAAAACTAATAAGATATTTACTGTTTTGTCTCTGGCTTCTTTCACTCAGTATAATCTTTTTGAGATGTATGTATGTTGTTATGCATATCACTATTTTTTGAATCCCAGGTGATTCTAAAAGGAATTTATAGCTCCTTAAAGTGATATGCATAAATGTTCAGTATTCAAGTCAGTGTTTTCACAGATGTATATTCCCATATAGCCATGACCCAAATAAAAGATAAAGAATTTTCATAATCACTTTAAGTTCTCTGATGTTTCTTTCAAGCCATCCCACATCTTATCCCAGGAAAACATTGTTCTAATTTTATCACTATTGATGAGTTTTGCCTATTTAACACCTGGAATGAATGAAATCATACACTACAAATATTTTAGTGCTTGGCTTTTTTTGCTCAGCATAAGTTTTGTTGGGTGTTTTCTGTAGACTTGAGATATACTGCTGAGTGGTGTTTTATAATGCATGGACATATCAATGTTGCCCCTTTATACTTTTTTCCATTTTTTCCTTTATTTTGCTGGGCAGGGGTACATTGTGGCATTTACAAAAGTTCTTATATATCATACATGAATTCACCTGCCTCCATTGTTCTTCTTTATTCCCCCTGCCCTCCATTCCTGGAATAGTTTCAACAGGTATCATTTTGCACTTATATACATGTGTACACATTTTTTGCACCATATTTACCCTCCTATCCCCCTTCCTTCTCCGCCACCCAAGGCAGGACCTGTTTTGCCCTACTGTTCTCTGATTTTGTAGAATAAGACATGAAAAAAGAAAGAAAATGACATTTTTGTGTGTTTGACTTCTGTTGGTGCATGTTATAGTTGCTTCTTCTCATGGTTACTATTGATAAAGCTTCTACAACACTATATTTCTACTTTGGTTGGACACATATCTTTTCATGCTTATGTGTTCATCACTAATTTATGGGTAAGTTTAGTGCAATAAAAGTGAACCAAGGACACCTCCACACCCTCAGCCTGCGCACAGCATCCCCCTGCCACATTAAACAGAGAAACCAAGAGGGCTCTTATGCCACCAGGTGCCAGCTCCTACCCTGCTTGGGAGACCACCAGGTGAGCAAATAAGTGGCACGTGGTATTCCCTGGGACAAATCAGCATAGGCCCCTGGACAGACTGATCCCCGCCCAGGGAAAAAAGGAAAAAAACCCCAAAAACTGAATAATAAACAAGCAGCTGAAAAAAAAAGACATGTAACCAAGAGGGCAGGGTGTCCTGAGCTCCAGAGAGTGGGGGAGAGGCCCTCCCTCACACGCAAACTGTAAATGAGCAAGCTGGTCAAAGAAGGCAAGAGTGGTGACCCCTGCCCAGCAACCTTGGAGCAGGGAAAGTTTGTAACAGTGGCTGTCCACCAGAGGAGGGGAGGGACACTCCCCCACCCAAACTGTAAATGAACAAGCCGTCAGAGACGGTGGGTGTGGCGCCACCTCCCCCATTGTGCTTGGAGAGGAGAAGGCCTCCAACAGCGGCTAAAGTGTGGCGTGCTCCACAGGAGAGTGGGGGAGGAGCACCTTGCCATGTGAACGCTAAATAAAAAAGGGCTGCAATTGCAACAAGCAGGTAGGGCTGTACACTGGAAAAGACAAAAGGGGCATGCATCCAGGAGAATTATAAATAAACTAAGCCTGCAGGGCTAGGTGAGTGTAAAGATCAGTCCTGTGATCTACAATAAATAAAGCCTGCAGCAGCGGCTGGCTGACAAAGGGTGGCAGGTGAGCTGCAGCCTCAAGTAGACATTCACAAAGCTGTCGCCAGACTCTGTTTTTTTTTTCCTTTCATGAGCTTGAAACTGTATTGCATTTGAACTTGGTATATTTTCTTTTATTTTCTTTTTCCCTTTGATGAGACAATGACAGAACTACTACTTAGACACCAACACCAGAACTGGATGCTGAAGGATTAGCACCAAATCTATTAAGACTGAAAGTTTATTGCATTTGAACTTGGGAAATTTTATTTATTTACTTATCTGTTTATTTTTATTTATTATTATTATTAATTTTTTTTCCTCTCTGTCTTTCTAATGCCAGTTTAGGTCACTATTGATTAGCATACTAACTCTCCCTATTTATTTCTTTGGCTTTGTTTTTTGTTTTCTTTTGTTTTTTTTTCCCTGTCTTTACCTTCTTTGCTTTCCCTCTCCTCTCACCCTTCCATTCTAGATATCATCATTGTTATTATTATAAGCTAGAAAATACAGAATTACACACAATACAAGGACAGTAACAGTAGCAAGGGCAATAATGGGAAGATGGGAAAAAGAGGGAATTTCTCCACAACAATAAACTAGTACAGGAACCAGAGGGGAATAAAGAACACAGATGCCCAGATTCAGACTCCAACAAAACGAAGATGAACTATGCCAAAGAACCCAATGAAGCCCACAAGAGCATTCTGAAAGAAGAAATCCTGCAAGTAATCAATGAGAATTTCATAGAGATGATACTGGATATGGTCAAGGGAGACACTCAAGAAATTCCAAGACAACAAAAATAGAAAATTTGAAAAAGCACAAGAACAAATAAAAGAAACTACAGAAGCACTGTATAAACACCAAAGTGAAACAGAGAACACAATAAATAAAAAGATAAATGAACTCAGGATGAAAATAGACAATATTAAAGAGGAAGTGACTTGGGATATGGAAAACCTCAGAAAAAAGAACAAAACATAAATGCAAAACAAAATGGAAGGCCAATCCAGCAGAACAGAACAAACAGAAGACAGAATCTCAGAACTCGAAGATGAAATGGTAATTAAAGAAAAAACCGAAGAATTATTAGTTAAACAACTCAAGACCTGTGAAAAGAAAATGCAAGAACTTACTGACCATCAAAAGATTAAACCTGAGAATCATGGACATTGAAGAAGGAGAAGAGGTGCAAGCAAAAGGAATGCGTAATATATTCAACAATATAATAATAGAAAATTTTCCAAATCTAGAGAAAACTATGCACATAAAGGTACAGGAAGCCTCTAGAACACCAAACAGACCTGACCAAATAGAACTACCCCATGACATATTATCATAAAAACAACAGGTACAGAGACTAGAGAAAGAATATTGAAGGCTGTAATAGAGAAAAAACAAATAACATACAAAGGTAAACCCATCAAAGTCACAGCAGACTTCTCAACAGAAACATTAAAAGCAAGAAGAGCTTGGGGTGAGGTCTTCTGGGCACTGAATGAAAATAGCTTCAACCCTAGGATACTCTACCCAGAAAAACTATCATTCAAAATAGATAGAGCAATAAAAGTCTTCCAAGATAAGCAGAAACTAAAACAATATATGACCACAAAGCCACCACTACAAAAGATTCTTCAAGGGATTCTGCACACAGAAAGTGAAACTCAACATAACCATGAAAGGGCAGGCAGTACCAAATTGCAGGAAAAGAAGAAGCAAGAAAGTAGAGAGTAACCTCAACTTAGGTACACACAATCAAACCTTCAAACAACTAAGACAACTAAATGACAGGAATCACCACATACCTATCAGTACTAACACTTAATGTTAATAGACTTAACTCCCCCATCAAAAGCGCCATTTGAAAAACTGGATTAAAAAGGAAGATTCAACAATTTGTTGCTTACAGGAGCCCCACCTCATTGATAGAAATAAGCATAGGCTTAGGATAAAAGGATGGAAGAAGATTTGCCAAGCAATGGACCCTGAAAACAGGCAGGAGTAGCAATACTTATCTTGGAAAAAGTAGACTTCAAACCTACATTGATCAAATGAGATAAAGAAGAACATTCCATACTAATAAAATGGGAAATAGACCAAAAGGAAATAACAATTATCAACCTATATGCACCCAGTGTCAATGCACCTAATTTCATCAAACATACCCTGAAGGACCTAAAAGTATATATTAACTCCAACACTGTGGTTGTGGGAGGCTTTAACACCCCACTATCATCAATAGATAGGTCATCCCAACAAAAAATCAGTAAAGAAATCCTCGATCTAAAACATACCATAGATCAAATGGACCTACTTGATGTCTACAGAACATTTTATCCAACTTCTACACAATATACATTTTTCGCAGCAGCCCATAGAACCTTCTCTAAAATAGATCATATCTTAGGGAACAAAGCAAGCCTCAGCAAATATAAGAAAATAGAAATTATACCATGCATTCTATCTGATCATAATGCATTAAAACTAGAACTCAACAACAAAAATAAAGACAAAAACCATGCAAACAGCTGGAAACTGAACAACTCATTGCTTAATGAACAATGGGTCATTGATGGAATAAAAGAGGAAATTAAAAGGTTCCTGGAAGTCAATGAAAATGAAAACAAAACCTACCAGAACCTATGAGACACAGCAAAGGCAGTCTTGAGAGGAAAGTTTATAGCCATAAGTGTATATAGTAAAAAGACTGAAAGATCTCAAATCAATGACCTAATGATATATCTCAAACTCCTAGAAAAACAAGAACAAGCAAATCCCAAAACAAATAGAAAGAGAGAAATAATAAAATGAGAGCTGAAATCAATGAAATAGATACCAAAAAAAAAAAAAAAAATACAAAGAATTAATGAAACAAAAAGTTGGTTCTTTGAAAAAATAAACAAGATTGATAGACTCCTTGCAAACCTGACTAAAATGAGGAGAGAAGAAATCCAAATCAGTAAAATCAGAAATGCAAAAGGGGAGATAACAACACCATGGAAGTCCAGGAAAACATCAGAGACTACTTTGACAACCTATATTCAAATAAATTTGACAATCTTGAAGAAATGGACAGATTTCTAGATACTTATGATCATCCAAAACTGAACCAAGAGGAAATTAATCACCTGGATAGATCTATAACACAAAATGAAATTGAAGCAGTAATCAAGAGTCTCCCAAAAAAGAAAAGTTCAGGACCTGATGGATTCTCTGCTGAATTCTATCAGACCTTTAAAGAAGAACTAATTCCAACCCTCCTTAAACTGTTCCATGAAATAGAATGAGAAGGAAAACTGGCAAACACATTTTATAAAGCCAGTATTACACTTATCCCAAAACCAGGCAGAGATACCTCCAAAAAGGAGAACTATAGGCCAATCTCCTGAATGAACATTTATGCAAAAATCCTCAATAAAATAATGGCAAACCAAATTCAAAAACACATCAAAAACATCATTCACCACAACCAAGTAAGCTTCATCCCAGGAATGCAAGGATGGTTAAATATGCAAATCAATAAATGTAATAAACCACATTAACAGAAGCAAAGACAAAAACCACTTGATCATCTCAATAGATGCAGAAAACACCTTTGATAAGACCCAAAACCATTTCATGATAAAAGCTCTAAGAAAACTAGGAATAGAAGGAAAGTACCTCAATATTATTGAAGCTATATATGACAAACCTACAGCCAACATTAAACTTAATGGTGAAAAACTGAAACCATTCCCTCTAAAATCAGGAATGAGACAAGGATGCCCACTATCCCCACTCCTATTCAACATAGTACTGGAATTCTTACCCAGAGCAATTAGGCAAGAAGAAGGAATAAAAGGAATACAAATAGGTAAAGAAACTGTCAAAATATCCCTATTTGCAGGCGGTATGATCCTATACCTTAAAGACCCAAAAAACTCTACTCAAAAGCTTCTAGGCACCATCAACAGCTATAGCAAGGTGGCAGGATATAAAATCAACATAGAAAAATCATCAACATTTCTATACACTAATAATGAACAAACTGAGAAAGAATATATGAAAACAAGTCCATTTACAATAGCCTCAAAAAAATATCAAATACCTAGGTGTAAACTTAACAAAGGATGTGAAAGACCTCTACAACGAAAGCTATAAACTCCTGAAGAAAGAGATTGAGGAAGACTATAGAAAGTGGAAAGATCTCCCACACTCATGGATTGGTAGAATCAACATAGTAAAAATGTCTATACTACCAAAAGCAATCTACATGTTTAATGCAATTCCCATCAGAATCCCAATGACATTCATCAAAGAGATTGAAAAACCTACCATTAAATTTATTTGGAAACATCATAGACCGCAAATAGCCAAGGCAATACTCAGTAAAAAGAACAACGCTGGAGGTATCATAATACCTGACTTCAAACTATATTACAAGGCAATAATGATAAAAACAGCATGGTACTGACACAAAAACAGACATGAAGACCAGTGGAACAGAATAGAGGACCCGGATATGAAACCACACAACTATAACCAACTTGTCTGTGACAAAGGTGCTAAAAATATACGATGGAGAAATAGCAGCCTTTTCAACAAAAACTGCTGGGAAAACTGGTTAGCAGTCTGCAAAAAACTGAAACTAGATCCATGTTTATCACGTTATAGCAGTATTAACTCAAAATGGATCGAGGACCTTAATATCAGACCCCAAACTCTACATTTGGTACAAGAAAGAGTAGGAAATACTTTGGAACTAATAGGTATAGGCAAGGACTTTCTCAATGGAACCCCAGCAGCACAGCAACTAAGAGATAGCATAGACAAATGGGACTTCATAAAAGTAAAAACCTTCTGTTCAACAAAAGAGATGGTCTCTAAACTGAAGAGGCCACCCACAGAGTGGGAGAAAATATTTGCCAGCTATACATCAGACAAAGGACTGATAACCAGAATATATAGGGAACTCAAAAAATTAAACTCTCCCAAAATTAATGAACCAATAAAGAAATGGGCAAGTGAACTAAACCTAACTTTCTCAAAAGAAGAAATTCAAATGTCCAAAAGCCACATGAAAAAATGCTCACTATCTCTAGCCATTAAGGAAATGCAAATCAAAACCACACTAAGATTCCACCTCACCCCTGTTAGAATAGCCACCAGCAAAAACACCACCACCAACAGGTATTGGTGAGCATGTGGGGAAAAAGGAACCCTATATACTGATGGTGGGAATGCAAACTAGTACAACCACTCTGGAAAAAAATTTGGAGGCTTCTTAAAAATCTAAACATAGATCTGCCCTATGAACCAGCAATACCACTCTTGGGGATATACCCAAAGGAATGCGACACAGGTTACTCCAAAGGCACCTGCACACCCATGTTTATTGCAACACTGTTCACAATAGCCAAGTTATGGAAATAGCCAAGATGCCCCACTATCGATGAATGGATTACAAAATGTTGTATTTATACATAATGGAATCCTACTCAGCCATCAAGAACAATGAAATCTTATCATTTGCAGGTAAATGGACGGAACTGGAGAACATCATCCTGAGCGAGGTTAGCCAGGCCCAGAAGAGCAAAAATCATTATGTTCTCCCTCATATGCAGACTTTAGATCAAGGGCAAACATGACAAGGGGATTGGTCTTTGATCACATGATGAGGTGAGAGCACACAAGGGAGGTATGAGGATAGGCAAGAACCCCCCCCTTAAAAACAAGATAGCATTTGATGTCCTCAATGCAAAGGAACTAATGCAGAAACTTTAAAGCAACAGAGGCCAATAAGAGAAGGGGACCAAGAACTAGAAAAAAAGGTTTGTTCAAGAAGAATTAATTTAGAAGGCAACACACATGTATAGGAAAGCAATGTGAGTCAACTCCCTGTATAGCTATCCTTATCTCAACTAGCAAAAACCCTTGGTCTTTCCTATTATGGTTTATACTCTCTATTCAACAAAATTAGAGATAAGGGCAAAATAGTTCCTGCCTGGTAGTGAGGGGGTGGGGGGGGAGAGGGAGGGAGCAGGGAAAAGGGAGGGGTGGGGCAAAGGGGAGAGAAATGACCCAAACATTGTATGCACATATGAATAAAAGAAATAAATTTTTAAAAAAGTGAACCAAGACAATAGTAGCATGTTCTATAAATATAACCCTGAAGGCCCTATTTTTTTATTGAATAATGAGTATAAGCATCAATATACCTTATAAAAACGAGAGGAGGTTATTTCCTTAATTAAAAAATTATTCACTTAAATTTATGTATCTAATCCAAATAATGACTTTGCATTTTCATTTATAATAAACTCATATAAGCATAGAAAGTTGAAAATCAATGCAAGGAAAGATTGATCTAGTTATTTACTGATTAATTATCCATTATTCAACAAATGTTTGTAAAATACAACATTATATAAGATAATGTGTTAACGTAAGATGTTTCAGAATGCTAAGAACATTAGTTTATAATCAGTCAAATGTTATATTCACATGACATTTTTGAAATTTAAAACAATTTTAAATATTAAAATTTAAAACTAATTTTAAAACAGAAAATTCTGTGGGAAAAGAGTCACAATGGCTGGCAAGAACTATTTTGCTACATCACCTAATTTATGTTGTTTGTTTTTAAACACTTGTTTTAGAGTTTGTGGCACATGTTTGTAATAAGGATATGTTCGTTGTTTAAATGGTTTGCCTAATTCTTGTCATTCAAACCAATTATTTGGTCTGTCAAGACCAAGCAATTTTTATTAAATAAAGTATGGAAGATGAAGTTATTAACTCTTTCCATTGTAGAAAGCCTAAAAAACTTGCTTTAAATTTATGAACAAGATTTCTTGGCAAATGCTATTTTGCTGCATGGAGCTAAATATCAAAATTAAGAATGGTAATACCTGAATAATAATCCCTTCAATTTATATGTGTGGCTATGAAAAATTTGTTGGCACAGTGACACTTTTTTGTGTGGTTGTTGTTGAATTCAAAACTAATTCTGGGATCCATCCCCATGTTCTGGACTTGAGTTGCAGCCCTCTTTTCCTCTCCTGTCGTCTGACATGCTGATTTTGTATTTGATGCAATATCATTATGCAAACACCACAGTGATGAACAATGATGATCCTATGTCTATAATACCTCATTCTCTGTCTGCAAGGTCATTTTGTTAGAATCAGATGTGGCATTCAGATTATTATTCAGATTATTGACTAACACTCACTCAGCCATATTTTTCCTTTGCATTATTTTATAGAAATGTTTTTTTGGAATGTACAGAATCTTGGAGCTGAAAGCAATAAGGCGCAACTGCTTTAAATGTGTTTTTAATCTTTCTGTTGTGCAACTGATGTCTTAGTAACTATTTTTTTCTTTCTAATTTTATGGCATCACTTTGAAAGGTTACATTTTCATAAGTAGTTAATAAACAGACTTACAAAAGTATCCACTGTAAAAGGCAATGATATCCAAAAAAACAAGAAGACTGTTCCCTAAGATTCCTTAAGGAATTTGAAATTAATACCAGTCTTCGAAATTGTTCCCTCTGTCATTGTCTGAAATCCTCAATTTAGAACCTTTCTCTTTAGTTAAAGAAACTGAAGATTACCTAAATTTAATATACTTTTTCAGATTATAGTATTCCGTCATTATTTTTTAGAATGACTAAGGTTTGAACTTAGGGCCTTGAGCTTGCTAGGCAGGCATTGTACCACTTGAGGCACTCCCCAACCCTTTTTGCTCTGGCTATTTTTAGGATAGAATCTCATGTTTATTCCTGAGCTGGCCTGGACTGTGAGCCTCCTATTTATGCTTCCTGCATAGCTGGATGACAAGCACATGCCCCACAGCCAGCTTTTTATGGGTTGAAATAGGGTCTCATGAAGTTTTTGCTCAGGCTGGTCTCAAACCACCATCCTCCCAATCTCCACTCCCAATTATCTAGGATTCCATTTTATTCAATATCTATAGTGTACTGAAATCTGAAATGTGCAAAAAATGCCTAAATCAAGCTTTGTTTCACATTTTCAAAATTAAAGTCAAAATATTTATTAACTAGATTTTATCCCCATCTAGTGCCTACTTGTTTAACAGTTCAATTATACTCCCCTTATTCCTGACCTATGCATTAAATATGAAATAGAGGTTAAACATTTCCAAATATTTCCCCAGATTTTGTATCTTCTGCTTTTTCCCTGAATATGCATCTTCCAAGAGAATTTAGTGAGCTGATCACTTGGCTGGAGCCAAAAACCTACTTCCCAACCCAATGGTGTATGCTTATGCACAAGTGAGGAGCTAGTTGCCCCTCACTCTTCAAAGAAAACATTTAATTGGAAGCTTAGATGACAAGGGGTGAAAAACTCATTGTGTGTAGACAAGCACATACCACATAACTCCCCAAGCAAAGAAAAATGTGGACTTTGAGAATGGCAGAATGCTTTCTGACTCTTTAGCTGTGATAAGGGTGACCCAGCACTCACTCCCAATTATTACATTATATGCCTGACACTGTCCCTCCAAACTCTAGCAGAGTAACTCAACCCCTGGGAATTGCTATCACTCCACAGGACCTAACCCACCTCACCCACAGCAGCTGTCCCTTATCCAGGCTCCATCTGGTCAATTCAGGGTCCTGAGGGGATATGAGTTGTTTACTTGCAGCCCCACACTTCACTTCCCTTTTCCCCATCTTCCTTCTTTCTTATTTCTTCCCTCACCCTACTTTTTTGTACTATATAAGTTATAACTTCTATGCAAATAAATTTTATTTTTCTTATCCCCGACTGTTCCATATAAGAATACTAGTCCCTATTATATATAATGTGATTCATTATATAATGTTATCGATGGTGTTTCAATTCATGTGAATATCTGGTTTGATATTGAGCAAAACACATGATCATCTCAATAGATGCAGAAAAAGGCTTTGACAAAGTTTAATATCATGTTAAGATAAAAACTCCAAAGAAACTAGGAACAGGAAGGATGTACATCAACACAAAAGAGGCTACAAATGCCAAACATACATCCAACATCATACTAAATGGGGAAAAACTGAAACCATTTCCTCTAAAGTCAGGAATGAGACAAGTGTGTCCACTCTCCCCACTCTTAATTTAATATGGTACTGGAATTTCTAGCCAGAAAAATAAGGCAAGAGAAAGAGAAGGGATTCACATAAAGAATGAGGAAGTCAAATTATATGATTATATACTTGAAATACTTAAATTATTAATTACTTTAATTAATTAATACTTTAAAGTCCTTAAAATACCTCTAAGTTCCACAAAACACCTCCTAGATCTGATAAATACTTGTGATAGCATAGCAAGATATAAAAATACAAAAATTAACAGTTTTTCCATATAACAAAAATTAAATAAATCAGGAAAACAATTCCATTCAAAATAGCCTTAAAGAATACCTAAATATAAACTTAACCAAGGTGTTGAAAGACCTCTACAATGAAATCTATAAAACTTTGAAGAAAGAAACTGCAGAAGACACGGGAAGATGAAAAGTCTTCCCATATACATAGATTGGCAAAGTTAATATTATGAAAAAGTCTGCACTTCAAAAAGCAACCTACAGATTCAATACAATGCTCATCAAAATGCCCATGTCATTCCTTTCAGAAACAGGAAAAACAATCATAAAATTCATATGGAAACATAAGAGACTCTGAATAGTAAAAGTAAACCTGAGAAAAATCAAACAAATCTTCACCAAGTATCAACAGGCAAAGGATTAATATCCAGAATATACAAAGAACCCCAAAATCTACACAACTAGCAAGCAAATAATCCAGTTAATAAATGGGCAAACAAATTGAGCAGACTGTTCTCAGAAGAAATGCAAGTGTCTGACAAATACACAAAGAAATGTTCAATACTCTTAGTTAGTCATAAAGGAAGTACGAATCAAAACTACACTGAGGTTCCATCTCGCCTCAGTCAGAATGGCTGTATATAAAAAATATACCTACCATACCACTCTTGGGCATTTATCCAAAGAAATATAAATCGATATACAAGATAGACATCTGCATATCCATGTTTAAACACTGAAGCTCTGATCACAAACACTAGACTGTGGATTCAGCTGAGGTGCCCAACAAATGATGAATTAATAAGAAAATGTTTTATATATTATATATAATATATAGTGGTATAATAATTATATATACTATATATTTTAAGTATGTGTCTATAATGGAATATCATTCAACTATAAATAAAATGAAATCATGGAGGAGGTGAACTTGTTCAAAATACACTATATGCATGTATGACATTATCACAATGAAAACCCCTGGTATTATTAATTATGGTAACTCAAAAATCTATTAAGCATATTAAAAATGCAAAAATAAGTAAACTTTTAACTGCCCTAAATTATATGGTTACAAAACCCATAAAAATTAGATATAATAATTCAATAACTATATGTAATCCTAATACAATTATAATAGACTTTTATTCTTCAAGGAAAACTGTGATTTGTTGGTAGAATTATATAATTCTTCTTGTTTTCCTAAAGGAGTACATAAAACACAAAACACAAGAAATACAGAGTACTGAGAAAACTTCAAGAAGTATGGCAGTTAAAACATACAAAAATGACAAAAATATGAGATCAGTATAAATTTTATGATAAGAAATTTACAAATGGGATCATAGCAAACTGAAAAACTTTTTTCAGAGCAAAGGAGAGAATCAACAGAGTAAAAGTGCCACCTACAGAATGAAGAATAAAATTTGAAACTATACATCTAACTAGAAGTCAATGTCCAGAATATATATCAAATAAAAGAATAACTCAGTAGCAAAATAACTAACTACCTGATTAAAAATACATAATAGACCTAAGTGGACATTTCTCAAAAGCAAATTTATGAATGGTTAACAAGCTCATGGGAAAAAACTCAATATCATTAATCATTAGACCTGCAAATCAAAACCAAAATAATCTATTACTTCACATTTGTTTGATGGTTTATCATCAAAAAGACAAAAGATAACCAGTGCTGGCAAGCATGTGGATAAAATGGAACCTTTGCACACTGGTGCTGGGAATATAAATTAGTACAGCCATTATGGAAAATAATATAGAGGTACCTCAATAATTTAAAAATAAAACTACCATGTGATCCATAATTCTCAGCCCCAGGTATATATTCAAAAGAAACAAAATCAGTATTTTGAAAAGATGCCTTCACTCCTATGTTCATTGGAGCACTCTTCACAACAGCCAAGAAAGGGAAACAACCAGTGTCCATCATCTTCTGCATGAATAAATAAAATGTGAAGTATATACACAAGTAAAATATTAAATCTATTCAGCCATGAAAAATAATAAAATCTCATCATTTCTAACAACATAGATGGAACTTGAGAAATAAGGCAGGCCAAGAAAAACAAGTAGTCTCACTTATATGTGAAATGTACAAAAGTTGATCTCATAGAAGTTGAAAGTAGAATCGGAGAGTAGAGAGGAAGGAGAGACCTGGTATACAGTAGACATCCATTGCTTGTGAGCAATACAACTGTGAATCAGAACTAGGGGATGTAAAAGAAGACATTAATATTTGGAAAGATATATAACTAGGTAGCATGGTCAATATTGTGAAGATATTTTATATTAAAATTAATGTCATGTAATCAAAATCAAATTTCTTTGGATATTTCTGACATTTAGCCTTTAGTGGTTTGGAGGATGAAAATTTCTCTTACCTTCTATGCCTAAGCATAATTAAACATGTGAATGAAGTAAAAAGAACTTTATCACTCAAAATATCAAGGCTGAATTCTTGAGCTTTTCTTGTTTCTGAAGCTAAAATAGAATTTTCCATCCTTCCCTGTCAGTTGAATTAATTTATCACTTAATGTCAAATGGAAAAACTTGATGACTAGGGAAGTATAAGTTGTTGGAATGAGGCCATGATGGAAACAGAAAGCAAGTAACAGCTTGTATCTCATGGAATGAAAATTATATTTTGCTCAAAATATAAAGGTGAAAAAACATTGGAGAGTTTTAAGTTTGACAATAGGTCTGATTTACACTATTATCACTCTTGCATTATTAATGGTAAACTATAGAGTCCCCAGTGAAAGATAAAGTTCTATTTAGAAGGGTGTTGCAGTAAGGGAAGTAGGCTTTGACTAGGTTTAAAGTCTGGCTTTGACTAGAGTTTGGCTAGGGTTTACAATAGTGTAGATGGTGAGAATTGGGAATAGGAATATAATTCAGAGTTATGTGATGATTGGATGCAAAGGATGATTGATGTGAAGATGATAATAAATGAAGAGTGAGGAATAGAATTTAATAAAACTCTTATATTTGTGAGATTTAGATCAGAGACCCTAATGTATGGTAGGCAATGATGGATGGAATTGGTGTGTTGTGTGTGTGTGTGTGTGTGTGTGTGTGTGTGTTTGTGTGTAGGGGAGGAAATACTTCTTCTGCTTTAAAAGTTTGGAGGTGTGTATTAGGCATACAAGTTGAAGTTCCAAGTACATATGTGGATATACCAGCTCCATCTCACTGGGAGAGGGAGCAGCTAGTGTTGTGAATTTGTAAGTCTTTCATATCTACATATCATTTTAAGCCTTGGGTGACATCACCTAAAAGAGAGATTCTCTGCAGAACCAAGGAAAGAACATTTATACATCAACAGATACAGGGAAGATGCAAAAGTGACATGGAAACACCAAGGAAGAGGACTTAAGGAGGTAGAGGTAAAACAAGATGAATGTGTAGAAAATATTTCAAGTGAAAACAAAAGTGCCAAGTATGCTCAATAACACTTATGACCTCAACAACATCTATCTCAGCCATGTAGCTGCATAAAGACGGAAAATGGAGGGAGAAGACAAGACAATGTGTGAAAATTTGAAAGTGGAATCTGTGAACCTAAGTCACTCCTTTAAGAGCTTTCAGTATAAAATGAGCAGATCAATGGGGAAGGGGACAGAAGAAGTGTTCCCCCTTTTCCTGTGGATATCCAGTTTTCCCAACTACATTGATTGAAGACAATATCCTTTCTCAATCATGTATTCTTGGTAAACTCATTGAAGATTAAATGATTGGAAATGCATGGATTTATTTCAAAACTCTGTTCTGTCAATACTGTTTTTAATTACTATAACTTTGTAATATATTTTGAAATCAAGTAATATGGTATATTTCACTTTTTTCTGTATTTCTAAGATTCTATTAGCTATTTGGAAATCTTCTGTGGTTTCACAGTAATTGCAGATACCAGGATGTTATATATAGAAAGCCCTAAAGACTCCACTCAAATAAAAACTCACTGGAACTACATACATGAGTTTATTAAAGTTCCAGAATACAAAATCAATATAAAATTGTGTTTCTATATTCTAACAGCTTACTATTTCAAAAGTAAGTTAGAAAAACAATTACATTTACATCAACACCAAAAAGAACAAAATTCTTAAGACAAAACATTGCAGAGGTAAAACTCTTGTACATTGAAACCTATTGAGCATTAATGAAAGAAATTAAAAGCACAAATGGATGAAAAGACTACTTTTGTTCATGAACTGAAAGATTCAATATTGTTTAAATGACTGTATTAAGTCAGTCAAAGAAATCAAAGCAATTTACAGCTTAGTGTTATTGAAATATCAAAGTATTGAATTGCAATTATTAAAATACCAGTGACACATTACACAAAAATGGAGACTCCATAATTGTAACTGTGAATTTTCATGCTGAAAATCATGACAGTTTAAGTAGTCTGCTGTAGAAATTCTTTGTTTATTCCAAATAGCTTATACTCCTATTATTAGAATACTCCTATTAATATAATATTATTTCCCCCACTTCCTAACTGTGAAATAGCTCCTTTGTGTAGCATTCTAGGTCCTATTTTCTTCTAGCCCTGAGTTAAGTGTACTTTGAATATTCATGATACAGAGGGAGTGAGGGTATATGACACTTGCAAAAACTATGGCACTGAATGGGCAAAACTTGATTTTAAACAAACTACTGAATCATTGTTGAGTAGGTAGTGTCTTTTGACCCTATGGCTGGGAACTTGTAGTCTAAAATGATTAATAAGGGATAAATTACATCAGCACCATAGAGAGCTAAGAATGATTTATGATACCTCCAAAACCACAAAATGGTATTCTCCCAAAATCCATTCCTTCAAAATTTGAAACAGCACATAGTGTTTGATTTTTTTTTTCATGTTTTGAATCACAGATTAAGTTTAAAATGACAGGATTTCATTAGTTTACTTACTCATGGTATTCATTGTATTCATGGCCTTTTTACATTGTAACTATTCAACCATGTCACACAAAATATTGCCATATTCCTGAAACAATCTTTCATGTTTTAAACTGTTTTCACATTCCAACTCTCTCTCTACACCTTCCCATCATCCATACAACCATATCTCTAAATTTTCTCATTTTTTGCAATTAAAATTCCAGTGAATTTAAGATTGAGGCTTAAAAAAAGACAAAGTGTCCAATGCAGTAGGTTTCTTTGAAAACACAGCTGTCTGCTATCTGTCTGTGTTATCATGGGTCACACCAGCACCTTGGGAAAATGTTATAGACTCCTTACTGCATGGCAGCAGCATCCTAATGATGTGCTAAGACCTGCTCATGCATTCAGTAACATGTCATTGATATTCAAATTAAGACACACAGTATGATTTTTTTGTATCCAAAACTGGATAAAAGTATTTTATATATACTCAAATCGGGAAACTTTTTTGTGTCATTTTCAACTCCTCTGCTGATTAATCATTCTTTCTTCACACTTATCCAATGCCCAGATTGTTGATTACAGCCTTCCTTGGATCTACATGATCCTAAAGAGAGATAATCCTATTTTTAAATTCTTCAAAGAAAATTCCCCTTTCTCAGAGAACATAAAGGTAGTTTATAGTTCTTATTTCCAGTGGTGAAGATTAAGCCAAGGGCCTGGTGCATGCCAGACAAGTATTCTGCCACTGAGCTACACTCTCAATTGCCAGACAATTTTTAATGAATGAAACTATTATTTTCCTAAGAACTCTAAGTAGAGAAATTAATGGAAAATATATGTATCTAAGGTAAAAAAGATTGTGAAATTAACCAATACCCCCACATCTTAGCTAACTCTGGACAGTGAAAGATTGTGCAATGATTAATGACAGCACAGCAACATTACAGAGATGTGTGCAAAACCCACTGATATTCAAATTGTATTTAAAGATATACATATTTGTTATAGCTAAAGTGTTGACTCTAGTATTCAAAATACAGTACAAGGCTGTCATAAAGTTTGTTGAAGTACCACATATCATACAATAAGAAGGAATTCCAAAACCAGAAATTTATATAATAAAAGCATCATACAGATGTCAATATATTGATGCAATATTTTATCCTTCAATATGAATATTGATATTGTCCATAACCAACTGCATTAAAATAATTCCATTCTGTTTGCTCAATACATCCATCAAGCTCATTAAACATCAACTAGAAATATAGTAATAATTTGATAAGAGTGAATATAGTGGATAAGTTTTATAAAATGTCTATTATAGTAAATGTATTATCATAAGTAGAATAATTTGTGTTACATAGGGAATTACATGCAGGGAAATTATGTATAGATAACACTATCGCCTATGTTTATTTGAAGTTAATATTTTCAAAATGTTAGAAACTCAGATTTTTTTGAAAACTACTTATAGGGTTGCTTTATCTGAGTTCTATTTTTGTTTTAGTTTTCTATTTAATGGAATTAAATTAATAATCTGAGAGTATGTATACACATATTGATAATTTAAAAATTACATTATATTATATTGAACTAAAATACCTTACATTAATCAAATATAGTTTAAATATTCTCTACAGTTAAGCTCTAGCTTCAGGGACAGCAATGTGTCAAGAACTTATATAAAATTTACATATATCTTTGCTCTGAGAGAGTTGTGTATGGGACCATTTCCCATGGCAACTGAATGCCAGAGCTAAGACAAATGTTACCTGGAAGAAACAAAACCAAACAAAGCATTCCAATCTCCTTATCCAAGAGTAAGGAGTTTTGTGAAAGCAATTCTATCCAACAGCTTTCCCTTGTTTCTGTCTCCCATATACCCTTGCTACTGTTGGCTATCGTTAAGCTGCCATTAGGGACATTTTCTGAAACTTGCTCTGTGGAAACTCTGCCATCCTAAAATAAGATTATACGAGCCTCTCCTTGAATTGTGGCTGACTACCAACAGATGAAACTTTGCTCCTCTGTCATTGCTTCAGGAACACCAGAACTGACTTCCACAGATTGAAAGGATTAAAAAAAAAAAAATCACTGAAGCAAGCAGGTCTAAGGACTCCAGAAGCTTCTGCTTCCTCCAGGGTGAGCATTTTTTAAGTTTCTCACTTAGGGGAAACATGGTCAACCATCGAATTCTTTATAGTGAATACAGTGGTATGTTTATAGATTTTCCTCATTTTCTACATGCAAATAATCTACCCCCCTTCTCTTATTTTGGCATTTGCTGCTCCTTCTTTTCTTGACTTTGGAAGAATTGCCATTTAGAGTCTGGATTCTCCTAGGCAACATTTCTGCAGTCATCACAGTTTTGTAGCAGATGTATTTTATCTTGTGCTTAGTTGCTAAAGCCAAATTTTAAATAGGTATGAGAAATATAGTTCATAATAAGTCTTTATTCTATCCATGTGTTGATATAGACTCTAAAATATGTCACTAATTGTTAAGTATAAATAAAAGTCATGGTATGTAACAATAGAGAATATACCAATATGTGAACCAAATAAACTTCAGATATTGTAAATTTTTACTTAAACCTATCTTGTTGATCTACATTCTCATGAAAATTCCTTTCATTTGCTATCCTATAATTACTTTGCCTTCTTTCTTCCTTTTCTGGCCTTTCCACACCTTCCTTTCTGTTCACCTCTCTTCATTTCACCTTGCTATCTGACTGATTAGCCAAAGAAGTCAAAGCCTCAAAGTTATGTTCTTTAATCTTTCTTGCATAATCTCTGAGGCTAGGATATGAATCAAAGCAACTGACTGTATGCTTATTACACATTTAACAATGCTTAACTTTTTTTCATGGTCAATTTCTTTAGATCTCTAGAAAATGTGTGCGTGTATGTGAGTTGTGCATACACAGGTGATCTTAGAAATATTTAATGAAGAGACTTTAGCAATCAGTACATAGATAATTTAATACTTGACTTATCTTAGGGCCATAACAATACCGCTTTTTAAAGAAAAGTTTTGACCACCTGCTTCAACTTTTGTCTAACTTCAATAAATTTATTTTTCTTTTAATTATAAAAGCATATTCAGAAAAAATATGCTTCAAAAGAATAAAGGATTTTTGTCATAAACATCTCCTTTCATTTCAATTTGAAACTCTGATTTTCTATTGTGATACGCTTCTTAAAATTAGATTTTTCCACAGTTCTGATTTTAATAAAAAAATCTGGAAATGTTTCCAATATTAAGGATGAAAAACACTAAGGATGCTAATGATTGGATATTAATTGAAGCTTGCTATTTTCATCAGTTCAATATTTTTTGACAAGATCAGTGTTCACATTTTTAAAAGTGGCTTGAATATCTACTTTCTTTCACATGGTGGGGGTCTAGATGCTATGGATAAACAAAAAAATCTGAACTGACACATTACCTTAAAAGGTAGTGTTCTAGTAGAGGAGGTTATAAATAAATATTCAACATAATATTTAGTCTGCAAGAAAAGATGGGTGTGGTTCATAGGTTTTGTATTAGTAGATAATGTAAGTATATTAAATTTATGATTTTAAAAGAGTGGTAATGGAAGAAAATACAAATCATAGTAGAATCAAGCTTTCTTTTATATAATGAAAGAAATGTAAAAGAAATGTTAAACAATTCAAAGTATTCTTATATTGCTAAAAAGAACTTTATCAACTCTTTTGAAAGCTACATGTCAATTTCCACCCATCATCTTTAATCAAGGACAGAGTTTTCCATCTCCAGACATCCAAACAATGTTGCTATCTGTATCTCTCATCTCATCATAGTAATGGCATTACCAAAAAAGGTCACAAATCCTAATGGTGGATGAAAAGTGATGTTTTAGTGTAAAATTGCCAGTGCATCAATAAACACCTTTGATTTCAAAATGGATTCAACAAAAATATTCTATGGGGGGAAATGATACTATTTCATGACACATCTACAGCATCTTCTTAAAGGGAGAAGATTTTTGGCGACAGTATCATGGGAATCTTCTCCATATGAAAAGGGCAAAAGTCCTGTGTGGTGACTAAAGCCATACACATACTAAGAAGGGTATTAGACTATAAGTAAGTAATTTGATAACCAATATTTATTATAAAAAAATCTGAATTTTATACTTAGAACTCCAGCCATGTACTTTGAGTACAATTCTGACGTAGAATCTTACCCCATACACACATACACGCACACACACACTGACAGAGAGAGAGAGAGAGAGAGAGAGAGACAGAGAGAGAGATGTAGACATAAAAGTGAAAACAATAAAAATATAATTAAGGACACTAATTTGAGAATTTTCAATATTACATATTATTACATATAGTAATAACTTGAAGAACATCTATTACAGGTTACATCAGAAATTTATTATTCTAATATAATTTGTTAATTACTGAAAAAAGGACAAAGTTTTCAGTATTTTTTAATTTTTTCATGCATTTTCCCCAAGATCAGACTTTAGAAAATCTGATGTGATGATGAAGAGCATAAATACTAAAGTGGCAATGTTTAAAGTCAAATCCTAATTTGATGATGAGAAATGATAAATTTACTCAACTATTAAATGAATATAGTAAAAACTACATAGTAAGCTTGTGATTAGGAAAAAAACCTCTGCTCAGAGTTTGGGTCTGAGTAAGTAGATAAGCAAATGACATTTATATTTATTATTTAACACTATTATGGGTAATTTTAAAGAAACTATTTGTTACATACTTTTTATTTTTACACAATACAAAATATAGCTAAAATTATATATAAGTAGTTTTCAGAATGATTTTCAAAAACTTTTACATGCTTTAAATTGTTTCTGAAAATAACTTTATGAATTGTTATCATAGGCAGAATATGATATAAGGACATAGAAGTTCAGAGAAGTTGTAGCTTGTCTATGATTGAGAATCATTTCTACGGTGCATCTGCCTTTCACCATAGTCTACTGACTATGATGTTCATGTGTTTTTACTCCATTAACAAATCAGTTAGGTAAAAAAGTGTTCAAACACTTTACCATGCAGAATTTTAATTCAGAAGTATTTGCTACTGTTCTCCATTTTTTATGTCAAATACTTACAAACTTTTATTATCCTATATGACAGTATACTTTTTTCTTCTACAATGAGTGTGCCATTATTTTGTGAAATATGTATTAAATTTTAAGTTTAGAACAAATGCATTTGGTTAAACATTAGCATATTTAATCAAAATTATAAATAAATTTTTACTATTGTTCTGGGAGTAGTACATTGTGACATTTATGAAAGTTCTTAAATTATGTCATATTTGAATTCCCTTGACTAGATCTAAAATCAAGGTTTTATTAAATTTTTGTAGGGCATGGAAAAGCACACATCAAGATTGTTTGGAACTATCTTTATTAACATAAATATTAACAAAAACACAGCAGCAAAGCAAGATGGCATCAAAGATCTCCCCAGCTCTTCCAGCACAAACATTACTTTGAACAACTGTTCATGTGCACAAATACATTCACAACAGGTAAGAAACTTGTTGAGGTATTACAGTACTTGGATGTAGCAGAAGAATAAGAAAAGATGCATTGAAAAGACAAAATCAGAAAACAGGAGGGTGGAAATGGTCCTGCCTGGGGGGTTGATACCAGTGGGAGGAGGGAGAAGGTGGTGAAAGGGGATGGGAAGGTAATATAGTACAAATACTGCTTACACATGAATGTAAATGGAAAAATGATACCTGTTGAAACTATTCCTGGAATGGTGGAGAGAAGATAAAGGACAGTGATGGAGGTGTGAATTCAAATATGATATATATGATATATTGCAAGAACTTTTGTAAATGCTACAATGTACCTCCACCCAGCACAACAATAACAAAATAAGAAAAAAAAGAGCAAAAGGGCAAGAAGATCAGTTTACATTACTTCTCACCCCTCCCCAAACCCCAGCTAGCACAGTATAAAGAGAGATATTATGTAATGGAGAAAAGAGAAATAAGGTCAGGTCTTTCTCTTTGACCCTGACACTGGAAACCACATTGTAACAAAGCACTCAGAAGAACACCTACCTCCATGACTACCCCTAGACTTCAGGCTGTTGCCTGCAGACCAAGATACTGATCTTTCTTGGCACTACGTGGGACCACCCAGGCCCAGGTTTCAGGTTTACATGATGAACTTGATTCTTGGCCCACAATACCACTAAGCCAATTTCAGTGACAGGTAGGATTTAGTAGACCTTTGGCTTTAAGTGCTGCCAGTCCTTGCACTTAACACAGCTGACACAGGTTTTTAGCTTGCCCCAGACTCCATCTGTGGCAGGGACCTTGAGCTTTCTCAACATGCCAGAAAATCTGCCCCAAATCCCTGGACAGACTGAAGATTGAAAACTTCCTTAGATAGAACCAGTATACAAACACTGGAATAAGTTCCTCCTTTTTCAAATTCACAGACATTGCCAAACCCCACAGGATCAAGAATGAGTAACAAAACAAAACACAACCAAAGCTACAAAATAAGTGTTAGTGATTAGTCCTTTAAAAACTAGTACGCACAAACTGTCTTAAAAGAAGTTTAAAACTGGGGATAAAAAATTGCATAGTAAAACTAATATAAATGAAATCCAGAGGATCATTAGGGAATACTTTGAGAACATATATTCTAATAAACTTGAAAATCTAGAAAAAAAAGTATGAATTTCTAGATGTATTTGACCTACCAAAATTGAACCAAGAGGATATAGATCATTTAAACAGATCTATAACAAGTGATAAGGTTGAGGCAGTAATAAAGAGTCTTCCAACAGAAAGAGTCCAAGACAGGATGGATCACTGCTGAATTCTACCATACTCTGAAGAATGAACACCTCCTCAAACTAATACATGTAATAGAAAGGGAAGGAATGTTAACAAATTCATTATATATGCCATATTACCCTGATACCAAAACTGGATAAAAACACTACAGAAAAGCAACAAATTATAGAACAATTTCTTTGATGAACATAGATGCAAATTTTCTTAATAAAATATTTGCAATTCAAACTCAATGATACATTAAAGAGTTCATACGTCATGATTAGGTTGGTCCTCCTTGGATGCAAGGATGGTTCAACACACACAAATTAATAAATGTAACATAGCACATGAACAGAATCAAGGAACTATATTACATGATCATCTCAATAGATACAGGAAAAGCCTTTCACAAAATTCAATGTCCTTTTAAGATAAAATCCCTGAACAATATCTCAACATTATACAGGCTATATATGACAAACATATAGCCAACATCATACTAAACTGGGAAGCACTGAAGTCATTTTCTTTAAAGTTAAGATAGAGACAAGGGTGCCTACTCTTACAACTCTCATTCAATATAGTACTGGAATTCCTATTCACAGCAATATGGCAAGGGAAAGAAATAAAATGGATTCAATGAAGGAAGGAAGAAACCAAATCATCCATATTTGCAGATAATGTGATACTCTTACTTATATTCTAATAAAGAGTGTAGTACCAAAAAACTCCTAGATTTGATTAACAAATTCAGCAAAGTATCAAGATATAAAATTAACATACAAAAATCAATAGATTTTCTGTATAACAACAATGACACAACAACTATTCATTATAGCCTCAAAAATACCTAGAAATAAACCTAACTAAAAAGGTGAAATTCCTCTACCATGAAAACTATAAAACTGTGAACACAGACATTGAAGACTCCAGAAGATGGAAAGACTTCCTATGCTATGGATTGCCAGAATTAATATCATAAAAATGGCTATACTATCAAAAGCAATCTATAGACTCGAGGCAATCCCTATTAAAAAAATCTCATTGTCAATCTTCACAGATATAGGAAAATCAATCAAATTCATCTGCAAGCACAAAAGACCTCAAATAGACAAAGTAATCTTGAGCAAAAAGATAAATGCTGATGGTATCTCAAAACTGGACTTCAAATTTTACTATAAAATTATAATATCAAAAATAACAAGGTCCTGACACACAAACAGACATGAAGACCAATGGAACAGAATATAAAACCCATAAATAAATCCACACAGTTATAGTCATTTGAGTTTTTTTTTTTCATTTTTCTTTTATTATTCATATGTGCATACAAGGCTTGGTTTATTTCTCCCCCCTGCCCCCACCCCCTCCCTTACCACCCACTCCACCCCTTCCCGCTCCCCCCCTCAATACCCAGCAGAAACTATTTTGCCCTTATCTCTAATTTTGTTGTAGAGAGAGTATAAGCAATAATAGGAAGGAACAAGGGGTTTTGCTGGTTGAGATAAGGATAGCTATACAGGGCATTGACTCACATTGATTTCCTGTGCGTGGGTGTTACCTTCTAGGTTAATTCTTTTTAATCTAACCTTTTCAAAATATGTTGGAGAAAGGACAACCTCTTCAACAAATGGTTCTGGGAAAACTGGTTATCTACATGAAAAAACTGAAATTAGGTCCTTATCTTTCATCCTGTAAATTCAAATGGATCAAAGATCTTAATGTAAGAATTGAAACTTTGAAACTACTAAACATATAGGCATAAGAAGTATTTTCTGAATATGAATCCAATGGCTTAAGAAATAAGAGGGAGAATTGACAAACTGGACTGGATAAAATTCAAATGTTCTGCTCATCAAAAAAGACAATTGTTAGAATGAACAGAACCCACAGATTGGGAGAAAATTGTTGAGAACTATTCATTGGATAAAGGATTAGCATTTAGAATATAAAAAGAGCTTAAAATATTAAACATCAAAAAAAGATACAATTAATAAATGGGAAAAATTAACCAAACAGTTTTCTGAGGAAAAAGTACAAATATCTAATGAACACATGAAGAACTGTTCAGCATCCTTAACATAAATAACATGTAGACCAAAATTACATAGAGAGTCCATCTCACCCCAGTAAGAATGGCATCATCAAGGAAACTAGCAACAGCAAATGCTGGCAAGGATGTTGGAAAAATTGAACCCTTATATATTTTTGGTGGGAATGTAAACTAGTACAGCCACTGTGGAAATCAGTGTAGAGGCTCCTTAAAAAGCTAAAAGTAGACCTATTTTCTGAATGTGGTACGCCATTCTTGGGCACATAAGTAAAGGAGTATAAATCAATACACAAGAGGATACCTGCTCACCCCTGTTTATCACAGAATTATTCACATTATAAAAGAGGCTGAATCAGCCTAGGTGCCCAACAATCTATTAATGAATAAAGAATATGTATTATATATACACAATGGGGTAATATTTAGCCATAAAAAATGAAATTCTAATATTTGTAAGAAAATAGATGTAACTGTAGATCATTTGAATGAAATAGAGTTCAAAAAGCCAAATGCCTCATGTTTTCACTAATATGTGGAGTCTAGGTCTAATATGATAGAAAATAATAGTAATGGGACTTGAGTGCAAAAGGGACATTGTTGGTGGAGGTTGGGGGAACAGGAAATGGAGAGGATGCCAAGGGTGATGAGGTCAAAGTATGTTACTCATATATGTATGGAGACAGCATAAAGAAGCCTACTAAGCACTGTGTTCAAAAGAGAAGGAGGAAGTAAGGAAGTTAAGCATGTACAGTAGAGGAAGGTAAACTTGGTCAAAATACATTATATATCTGTATAGTATTTTCATGTAATGTTTCCTTACATTATTAATGAATCTTAAATTTTAAAAAGGCTCAGAAAACTTCTAGAAAATGTAGAGAGATCATTCAAGGAAATGAGGGAATGAGTAAGTGACAAGAACAAAAATTTTAACAAAGATTAAAATAATAGTTTATAAAGTCAAAAAAATTGTGGAGCTAAAATATAAAAATACAATGAACAAAATGAAAAAAGTACAATAGAGAACATTAATAGAAGAACTGATCGAATAGAAAAAGAATCTGTGAACTCAGTAACAGGTAATTGGAAAATATATGGTCAGAAGAGAAAAAAGGGAAAAGAATGAAAATGATTGAAAGATGCTTAAGGTATTTATAAGGTAGCATAAAAAAGACCTTAATCTTATACTATATGCAAAAATGTATTCAAATAGATAAAAAACTTAATTGTAAGATGTAAAACTGAAACCTTTAGAATAAAACATAAGGGAAAATCACTGATTTTTTTAAAGTATTATTCTAAAAGCATATACACTAAAAGGCAAAGTAGATAAATGGAGTTATATCACACTAAAAAGCTCTTGCACAGGAAATGAAAGAAACAACAGAAACAACATAGCAAAGAGATAACCTACAGATGGGGGAAATATTTCTACACTAAATATCTGACAAGGGGTTAACTGCAGAAACATAGAAGGAACTCAATACTTAAAAACAAGTAAACTGATTTAAAATGGGCAAGTGACATGAATAAACATTTTCCTAAAGAAGATATACAAATGGCCAACAGGTGTGTGAAAAAATGCTTGACATCACTATTCATCAGGGAAATGCAAATCAAACACAATGATATGTCACCTCACATCTGCTAGATATCTATTATCAAAAACACGAATGATAAAAGGAGTTAGCAAGGCTGTGGAGAAAAAAGAGCCCATGCACACTGTTGGTAGGAATGTAAATTGGCTCAACTAGTCTGAAAAGCATTATTTATTTTTCTTGAAAAATTAAAAATAGGACTACCATAAGATCTGCAGTCTCCTGTTGAGTATACGTCTAAAAGAAATAAAAAGAACGTCAAATATATATATATACTTCTGTGTTTATTGCATTATTATTCTCAATAATCAAGATATGAAATCATTCTAAGTGTCCATCAATGCGGAATGGATAAATAAAATATGCATGCACAATGGGATACTATTTAGCAATAGACAGAAGGGAATCTTGTAAACATGGATGAGATGGGAGAACATTAAGTGAAATAAGCCAGGCACATAAAAGCAAAAACTGCATAATCTCACTCATATCTATAATATAAAAACATCGATCTCATAGAAGCAGATTAGATTAGAATGTTATTTACTGGAGCTTGAGTGGATGGAGGGAAGAAAGGAAAAGGATGTGTTGATCAAAGCATGCAAAACTTTAGTTAGATAGGAACAAGGAGTTCAAGAGATCTGATGTGCATCAGGACACTACACTTACGTGTTGCATTCTTGATGAATGACAAAACTCATAAATAGAATTCTGAGAATAAGTTGCAAAGTTTTCATATTTTGTAATATAAATATTTAAATAAAAACTATATTTACATTGGGTTAGGTTTTCTGTTGCTGTGACAAAATAGGAGAAAATAACTTAAATGGCTCATGGTTTCAAAAGTATCAGTCCATGGTCAGCTGATTTCATTGATTAGAGCTGAGGTGAGAGTGAATATTGTGGTGGAGAGGGTGCTATGGGGTAAATTTGTTCACTTTGTAACAGTGGGGAGCAGAGAGACACAAGAAGGAGCTGGGGACAAGGTGCATCTTTGCAGGGCATGCACCCCCAGTGACCAACTTCTCTAAGTAGGCCCATTCTTCTAGCTTCTATCACCTGCCAATAATGCCATCATACTATGAACTCATCATGGGATTAAGCCACTCATTAGGTCAGAGCTCTCAGGATACAATCACTTTCCCAAAGCCCATCAGCTGGCAAGTCCCCAACATATAAGTCTTGGCAACATTTCTTATTCAAATCAAAACAAACATTGATGGTATTTGAAGACATGGAATGACTTATTGTTTTTCCTGGTTTTATCAGTTCATAGAAATATGAGTAAATAAATAATAAACTTCCTTAGAAAAAATAGTATAATGATTTTCCTTGTAAAATTTGGGTGACATTTTGTAACTGTATTAGCTCATATGAACAAGAATCATGCAGTCTAACACTTCCCCTTTTTAGTCTCATATGCTTACTACATTCCTGCTATTGAATGCCTCCTTCCCACAACATTTTATTAGATATTAGAGCACATTGGTGCTGTCCAAAACCTACATGCATTTTAAAATTTTAACAGGAACAGCACTTAATGTAGATTTTTCTTCATTCCTCAACTGAATTGTAAAGGAATGATTATTTCTAGACAAAAGTTTGAAGCAAGCAAGCTTATTTTGCATATTTTTCTGTGTATTATCTTTTTGCCTCAAATACCCTAATAATTCTATAAACCTAATGCCTCTACATCATACTTGAGTGTACGACTTACATTGTAAAGCCTCCTTATTACTTGCAAAATCTGAGATGGTCTCAATCTCTTTATCTTCTCTTCCTTTACCAATAAAACGTGAAAGTTCCTTATTTACTTTATTTTCCAAAGTAATGGGAACTACAAGAAATTATAAATACAGGAAAAAATGTTAGTGGTAGAGAAATCTAAGAACAACATAAACTATAAGAGATTGCATTAATTATTTAAGAAGTTATATGCTCAATCTGGCAGGAAATCAAGAAACATTCATATTCCACTTGCAATGTGATTTTTGCCATTTCTTTCCTCAGATATGCAGGTATATTTCATCATCCCTTAAAGCAGGCTTGACTGAGGATTATGCTTTGGTTACTAGGACACTAAACAAAGAGAGGAATGGAGAACACTAACTTGGACTTTCCTTCTTGAGCTGATGTGACTAACTGTGTCTGCTACACACACACACACACACACACACACACACACACACACACAAAAGCTCACTTTCCTCCCAGAAAAAAGGGGCTGTGTATTGTGGGACTAAGTCCTCTTACTTGAACCAACTTACCCCCCAAACCAAGAAGGCTTTAACTCATACAAACAGTGGAGGACATCTTAGACTGCCTGGTTCCAATCATATTCACCCAAACCTGTAAAACTTCCCTGCTCTTCCCCAGAGTAATGAGGGAAAATGAATTTGTTTTGTTTTAAGTCACTGTATTTTGAGGAAATTTATAGATAGTAATAAGAAGATGAAAACATTTGGGTTACATTTAATCTTTGTTTTTCTTAAGCTTAAATGCTTTTCTTCAATATGTCACAAAATCGGATACTTGTGACATGACATTTATTTGAAAGATATATAGTCTCAGCATTCAGATTCGTATTTCTGGAAAATAAATCTTAGAGAGGTAAATTGGTAAGTCCAATTCACACATTTGATGAAAAAAAGCAAGCTAAAATTCACAAATCCTAACTCTTTTTACTATATTGTAAAACATTGGTTAATTTCTGCAATCATTTTTCTTTGTTACTAAGTAGCATGAAGGATAGAGGAGGATAATTTTCCATTTTTACAATTATACCCCAACATATTACTTGCAGTTTTCAAGACTATCAATATTAACACTGCAAAAGTACAGTTTTACCTCAGAATTTTATAATTGAGCTTTCTGGTCAGGAATTAGCTCCAATGTCATACAACTAAATATGTTTTGTATTAATTAACAGTTTACTTGAACTTAACAGATAATTTCAAGTTCACTGTTAACTGTAAATATTACATATGTATACATATATAGATCAAATCTATGCACATTTATATATGTGTGTGTTTGTATAGTATTTACATACATATCAATAGAACACAGAAAATTTTATTGTGTATCTGAGTGCATGTGTCTCTGTGTGCGCATGTGTGTGAGAGAGATACAGAGAGAGACAGAGAGTTAGAGAGAACAGGAAATCAATCTGAATAAAGATTTTTGGTTAGATAGTTACATATTTGAAATATTTGACTTTTTCACTGTTATTCCAAGACATACTTATTTACATAGTTACATACTTATTTTAGGCAATTGATGTAGTAACTTCAGTTAAACTCTTCTCAAGACAGAAGACAGTCATAAAATGTACACATATATTTCCTGTAATTTCTTCTATAACCCATTTCGTTCCAGGTTAATGTCATAATCTTTGGTCTACTAGTGTAAGCATTTTGGCTTACTTCAGGGCACATATAGCTCTGAGTGAAATAAATGCTGAATTCATATGTCCATTTGTGAAAACATGACCTTGTTGGTTTTTCTGTTCTCAAATTAGTTCCATCGTACTCTAAAGCTAATTATTATGTTTTCCCAAATCTTCTACATTTATCTAGTTTTTGACCCAAAGGAGCAGCTCATGAAAGATTTTTCAGGGAAAATGAAAAGCAAAAGACATTATTAACTGGGGAGAGTTGCAGTTAGACTTTATGGTAGACAAGGTGTTTGCCACCTTACCAACAATGTTGGTAACTCTAATAACATTGTTTCATCTCTAATTTCTCCAACCCCTGCTCTGGCCTCTTTGATGTATGTGCCAAACTGTAAAAGGGAGGGACTGAAAACAGATGGGAATTAAGAAAGAGTAATATACATGGGGTGGATTAGACCAAAGTACATTCTGTGCACACTGTAAATATCACAATGAAACCCTTTTATACATTTTGCACATGGAAATAAAAAGAAAAAAATTGTAGCACACTAAATCAAAAGTAGACAACAGAGCCACATGTCAGGGAAACGATCACTGACTATGGTTTCACAGGACATAGAGTTCTTGTTGTCCTGACTCTAGGTCTGACACTGTCACTTGTTTGACCAATGAGATATTAACACAGGCAGAGGCATGCATTGTATGTGTGCTTTGGTTGACTTCTGATATAACTGCTTTTCAAAAGAAAAATACATGATATAGATAGAGTCTTAGTCCAGAAATAAGACAAACAAAGAGCCAAACTAGCAGTCCCATAACCTGAAGAAGAGCTGTCTCAGTCAACTACAAACATGTGAGCAGAAAATACATATAATTGTTGCATGGCACTAAGACTTCTGTGCTTATGTATAAAACATAAAGTGGCAAAAGCTAACTGATCAAATGGACTTTTCAAGGAGTTTCCTTTTTTGAACAGAGTATTTTTTAATAGAAATTATCCCTAAGGATAGAACAAAAGGGAGAGAATCAAGATGCATGCACATGGTGCTGAGTTAATAGCGTCACATGGACAGATTATAAATGCTACATGTTGAAGTCCTGCTCCAGTTATGACTCACCATAACAAATCCTTGCTTTTCAGAAATGGAAATTTTTATTTTCCTTCTTCTGGGTGAAACAAATACCTTTTCAACATTAAGTTCTGTTTGGCCAGTCTATAAAATGCAGGAAAAGGTTTCTAAAATGTTTTCCTGCTTTGCAATTTCTGCCTGCTCTCCTTTAATCATCAGAGAGTCATTGATCCTAGAATCATAATGCAAACCTGAGCAAACATAAACCCTAAAGCAGTATCACTTAACCTGACCTACAGATCCATGAACAGAGATAAAAATCTCTTATGGTTGAGATTATGGGGTAGTTTTTTAATCAGTAAAAAAAGACTAATGAAGGAGGGGCGTCATATTGAGAACAAGTGTTCTGTGCTATTTGTATGGCCTGCTATCTAAGAATCAAATCCTGGAGCTGAGTACTCTACTAGTGGCCACTTGATAAAACAAACTGAAATTAAACAATCAGGGAAGATGCTATCATTTGGATAAGTGTGCCCTAAAGGCCTGTGTGTTAAAAGTTTTGTCCCAAGGACACGGTGCTGTTGGGAGATAACAGAGCCTTAGAGTGGTGAGATGTAGCGGGAGAAAGTTAGGTTGTGGAGGAAATGTCCTTGAAGGGGATTGTGGGATTCCAGTCTCATTTTCTCCCTCTCTTCACTTCCCAACCGCTGTCAGATGAGCAGTTTCCTCCGCCATGTGCTCTTGCCTCACCTCAGACCTAAAGGCAATGAGCCAACTGACCATGAACTGAAGTCTCTAAAACATAAGCCAGTGCAAGCCTTTCTTCTTTTCAAGTTGATTATTTCGGGTAATTTTTTTTGCAATAAAATAAAGTTGACTAACACAGAAGACCTGCTTTGTGACCAAGTAAATAAAGTGACAGAAATTGATTTGGCAATGTGAGTCAATGCCCTGTATAGCTATCCTTATCTCAACCAGCAAAACCCCTTGTTCCTTCCTATTATTGCTTATACTCTCTCTACAACAAAATTAGAGATAAGGGCAAAATAGTTTCTGCTGGGTATTGAGGGGGGGAGCGGGAGGGGGTGGAGTGGGTGGTAAGGGAGGGGGTGGGGGGCAGGGGGGAGAAATGAACCAAGCCTTGTATGCACATATGAATAATAAAAGAAAAATGAAAAAAAAAAAAAAAAAAAAAAAAAAGAAATTGATTTGGAAGGTAATTTCATTATTTCAGTATAGCTACTGATGGAAAATGGACCAACAGAGTCTTTTCAATATTATAGCAGTCTTAAGGTTAATTTGAGGAATTGTGGAAAACAACATTAGATAGCTCTAGGTCAAGAAGCTTAGGTAAGGACAGTATCATGACCAATTTTTAATCTGTCTGCCATCTGAGAGAATAGAGGTAGACATGCAAACATCATCTATAAGCACAAGTGAGATGACTTCCTTGTCACAAAGGCCTTGAAAGGAAGGCCAGCGACTTGATGATTGTGCTTAGATAACTGAGACCAATTACATCCTGAACTTGGAAGATTCAAGTAAATTACCAGTTATATCACTTTTATTTTTAAAAATGTACTTAAAACTTATACCAATAAATTTATTAGTTTTACTACTTGAAGAAATTTAATCCATTGAAAACAAAATTTCAGAATGTCTTTATAGAAAGATTTCCAATTGATTTTCTTCTTTTTTTTAAAACAAAAATGTTTCCATTTTTAAATAGATCACTTTACTATAAATATGTTAAGAGGTTTGTAAACATAGACTGGAAATGACATTAAAATGAACTTAGTTTTTTCAAAACATTACAAGTCATCTTCACATAAATATGACAGATAACACAAAGTAAGAAAGTCAAGAAATTTGAACAGCTCTTAATATCAGCAACCTCACAACCTCATTAAAAAACTTGAGTATTGATTTTCTAAAGAGAAATTGAGAAAGGAATATGTTAGCTTTTTAAAAAAAATACATTTATTGAGTATGAGTCATATCTTAAAGTATAACTATTGTTAATGCTCAATTTAATATTTTTAGGGAACTTACAAGTGCAACCATCTCCAATTAGACCTCGGGGTGATGACTCAGAAGGTCCCCATGTGCTCATTCACATTCAAACCCATCCCTATCCCAGCCTCAGAAAACCACTCATCTTACAGTTCCCTTGTTCTGAGATTTTGTACAAATTGAGCTATACAGTATGTAGCCTTTTGTGTCTAGCTTTCTTTGCTCAGTAGAAAGAATTGTATGTGGTATTAAGTATGGATGTAAAGTCTGTATAGGTCTTTACTCGTACTTTCAAAACTTATGCTGAGTATTTCAAAGTGCCTCTTTCTCTTCCCTGTAGTGGCCTTCCAATCAGCCATGGATACATGGAGAATTTTTCTAGCCCATCTGTTGCTCTTTCTCATTTCTAGAATTTTCCTCTTAAGTTTCTGACTGACCAGCTAGTTTTGTTGCTCATTCTGAGGATAATTGCAACCTCAAGTTAGAAATGCTGTCAGTTTTCCCTGCTAATTTCCTCCTAATTTTGTTGTGCTTACTGCTAATAGCCATGACTTCTCTGCCTTCTGCTCAGGATCAAGTTTGTCCCCTCTGGAGTGACATGGCTGATTTTTCGGGGCTGTGCACTCTGTGCCTGCTGATCTGTGTTGTGAAGTGGGACTGGAGAGAGCAATCCCAGGCAAGGATTCCAGTGCTCTTAACAAAAGTTGAGCAGTTTTCATGAATGAAACTTTTAGGTCTGTTGCTTATCTGTAGTCAATTTCAAGATCCTTGGATTTGCAGCTATCAATAACTTTGTCCAGTTTTGCAACAGGTTTTGGAGTGGTTTTCAACATTTAATGGCCCTGTTCCTGGAATCTCTACCACCTCCTGTACAAAGATGGTAATGACTGAGACCAAACAGTAGTGAGTATTTTAGAAACTTATCCCAGACTGCAGAGGAGACAAGAATTGTGCATTCCCTGAATAGCTAGGTGCTTTATTCTGCTTATGCTCTGTCACAGGGGGAAATGGCCTGGGCCTCTAGTGAGGCTAATCCTTGACAGTAGACCTACCTTTCTTCAGGAGACTATGGGCTATAAGGTTTCAATGGTGCTCATAATTTCAAAATGTTTGTCTGACTCTACCAAGGACAGAAACCCAATGAAGACTGAGATGGAGTTTCTTCTCATATTATGTGTTTGGAAATAAAATATGATTTTTTTAAAAATAGCATAAACGTGTCACTTTTTTTTTGACAGTACTAGGGTTTGAAGTAAGGGCTTTGCACTTACTAGACAGGCATGCTACCACCTGAGCCACATACCCAGTCCTTTTTTCTTTGGTTATTTTGGAAATAGAGTCCCATGTTTTGGCCCAGGCCATCCTGGACTGTAATCCCACTTAAACTTTCCACACAGTTGGGATGACAGACATGACACATCACACTCAGCTTTTGCTGAAGTGGGATCCTTACATGTGTTTCTGGAGCTAGCCTTGAACTTTGACCCTCCCAAGTAGCAAAGGTTATAGGTATAAGCCACTGTGCTCAGCACAGATGTGTCAATTTTATGTCACAGGTTGTGGGAAAAGTTTATAGTCACTACAAACTGGAATCCCTAATTATAAACATGATATTTTTTTGAAGTAAATTTGACTTATACATTTAAAGTAATATTTCACTGGAACAAATCTGGTTTATAGCTTAGAAGCACGACAATTATGCATTTAGGGCTTTATCAAGAGAAATGAGATTTGCTAGATATTCATAAAATGTACATCTAAGGCTTGAATATAATGCAAAATAAGATATAATTGGCCTTTTTTTGTTTGTAGACAATGGAGAAAATTCTGATTCACAAGGCTAATAAGTTGCATTTTAATGTCTCATGTTTGTTCTCTTCAAGCTGATCAGATTGAAAGAATAATAAAAAATATGGTTTCAAGTTGTCTCACAATATTAAAGAACTGCTTATTTTCCATGGTAAAAATAAAAATACAGGCAGAGAGCTTCAAAATTCATAACTGTGAACACTTGGTAAAATACAAAATTATCTTAAATGATATGTTATATATTTATTTGTGATTGCACAAGTGACTGTTAAGCTGTGTGCAGCATATGTACCCAGCAGATGTGCTGAAATTGTGCTAGGCATTTAATGGAGCATTGATATTACTTCTACATTTACATTTGAGTAAATATTCACTGTCCTGAATTTTAATAAGCCCTAGTACAGAGTTACAATTATCCCTCACCAATGACATGTTGACATGTTCAAATATGTGCACAAAAGTGCAGACATTTGTCCCCTAAATGACGGAACCTAGCAGGACATGGTAAGGATCTAGCCTACCATGTGAGACAATTGGTACACAGTCAATAATTTTAAGTGTAAATATTTCAATAGTAATTATTTACAGAAGCCTTGATGGATTTCTGCCAAAATTTAGTATTTGTTACACTTAACATCTGAAAATGGTATGCATTCACTCCACCTCCCCAAGATGTAATAAGAAACTAATAAGTAGCTCCACTGAGGGGACCCCTAGAATTTCAGAACTTTTTCTCAGAATAAGGGAGCACTTCTCCTTTATTTCTTGGTATCTGCATAGATTTTGACTTCTGTCCTTAACTTGTAAAGAGAGAACTCAGAAGCGATATTTATAGTACATGCTTCCGCATTGCTTAGCAGTGTTGTCCAATATTGTACCCACTTCCTCCTGTGACTATTTAATTTTGAATTAATTACAATTAAATAAAATTCCCAGATTCACTAGCCACATTTCAAATCCTCAATCAATGCCTGGAAGTAATATCTATGATGCAAACTTAGAACGCGTCTGTGCTTGCAAAAAGTTCTATTGAACTGCACTTCTTTACAGTTCTGCTTAGAGTAATGATTTTCATAAGTAGGAATAAGCAGTAGCAATATTCTTCTCCTTGTGGATATACTTAAAGTAAAACTGCTTTTGTAGGTTAACAAAATTTTCTCCATAGCTCCATGTACCTTTTACTGTTAAAGATATAAACATATCATTTTCATATTTATTACATATCATTTGACTTAATACTTTTAAGTTCTTACTATACCAGTATTTATATTAAGACATGATGATTAAGATGATAAGCTTGACCTCTGCTGCATGGGCTCTGCATTCTGACAGGATAAAGTAGACATTAAGCAGATACTTACACAAATTGTAAGAAAAAATAGTATCTAATAAGATTTGGGGAATGAGGGTTGCTAATGCATCCTAAGAGGATTGGTGAAGTTTTCCTTCAGAGTCCAACTTTACTTGATATTTTGATATAGGAGAAGAAAATAATTCATGAAGATGAAGTTGTATATGTCAGATTCAGAAAATAGGTGGCAGTGAAGGGTACTGGAAGGGTGTTAAAAATAGAAGGTGTAGTCTGTGTGAAGGGCCGGACATAGAAAGAGACTGAAAATCAGCAAATGTGGAGGTGGCCAGCATGGCTGGTATGTAGGAACTGTTGTAAAAGAAAGCTGAGTAAAGAAAGGTAAGGAAAGCTTGGGCAAGCCCTTATCTGTGCATCAAAGATGTTTGGTTTTTGTTTTACAAATGATACCAGGCAATCAAATAATTTCAAGTGTAAGAATTCATGATAAATTTTACAAATCAATTTCATCAGGAAATGATAACTATGACATGGAAACATTAAAATTATTCCATTATTAGACAGATATGCTTTCTGTCCTTTTGTTTTTAGACCATCAGAGTGGACACATTTTGTTCACTATTCATTGTTCCTGGTGTTCTTCCAGAATGATTTGCTTGTAGCCTCTTTCTTTTCTTCTTTGTCACTCTTCCTTGCTAGTCCCTGGCTATCACTCATCTTATATCACAATGTCAAAAACAATTCAGTGACAAGTCCCAGATAGACAGAAGGCCTTTAACACAGGGCAGATGTGTGCCCCAGTGTCCAGTGGGTACCATTCCTGTCTTTGGCCTTTCCCAACACAAATGGTTTTCCCTGTCCTTCTTAGTTAACCTCAGGGACATACAGTCGCTACCTACTTCCAGCATTCCAATTTTTCATATAATTTAACACTTTTTTTTTTCCTCTTCAGCACTGGGGATTAAACTCCAGGCCTTGTATATGCTAGGCAGGTGGTGTATCACTTGAGCCATTCCTCAGCTTCACTTTTTAAAATATTTTATAGGTTGAGATAGGTTCTCAAGACTTTTGCCCTGGCTGGTCTTGAATGTACCATCCTTCTGTCTCTGTCTACTTTGCAGCTGGAATTATAGGTATCTACTACTAGGCCAACTAATTTAACATCTTAAAAAAATAAGAATGTCTCAACTTATCAGACTCATAATAGTATCTTGTTTAAGAAGCCTACTTTCCTATTCATAAACTCTGGTGATTGCTAAGAGACTCCATCTTCTACTGGGGATACTTCCGTCCTCCATGTTTGGACTGAAGAAGAGAGTAGCCTGTCTCCATTCACTATCTGCCTTCAAGTTTTTTCTCTGAAGTTACTTTCATTTTATACAATACTACAGACTGCACAGCACGTGGTAAGTACGTGGCCTAGAAATTCCGGACTCAGATCTTGGCCTGAGATCCAATTTAGAACTTCTTATACCCTCTGGGCTTAGATATTTTATTCAGCAAACAAGAAAGGATTTGAAGATTACACGATTGCAATTTTCCTAGCAGGTTTTGTTGATAAAATACCAGATCCAATGTCCTGTAAAGTATAAAGATTTCTGTTTGTAATTTGTTTTATAGATTTTCATTTAAAGCATGCATGCTAAAATTATCATTTTGTGAAAGAAAAGAATCATGATTGTTTCAGTGGTAGTTTTATTACATTTTTTTCTTTACCTTGTTTGCTTTTAGTTTATATTTTATCTCCTGCCTTGTTTTCTTCCTGATGAAGCAGGCTGTTGACTCAGCAATGTGTAGGCAACTCAAGTAGGACATGATTACTGAGATTCCTTTTATGTTCCCCTCCAGGGCAGCCACCTGCTTTGTCATTGAAAAAAATGACTCATGTGGCAGCTTGACAAATATCTGGTTGCTCAGCAAAGCCCTCCATGCAACTCACTTGTAGCTCTGCTTTAAAAGAGGGTAAAATGAAGATTAAAAATTCATTGAAATATCCCTGTAGAGCCCAGCTAAAAGGCAAAGAAAGGCCTTCTTGTTATAAATAAAACATGAGCAGTTTCAGTTCAGGGCAACGGGTCTCTTTTATGATTATTACACCTAAATGATGCAGGAAAACAAGGCAACAACATAAAAATATATGTCAAAGCAATATTGGAGTCCCTGATGCATTCTCTGACCCAGTAGTCAAACTCTTTCAGTCATAGGTTTCTTTGTAGTTTACCCTTTGAACCAGAAGAGTCTCCATAAAATCTGTGTCAAAAATTCCAGTGTATCTGGCACATGCTGCATAGTTTAACCTGAAACAAATGTTTTCTCTCTTCTGTTTTTGAAGCTCATAGTGTTGTTTTCCAATAGCATCAAAAATGCTATTGGAAATTGTTCCATTTATCTATCCCTGTGTAACATATGACCCAAAGATTTTAATGCTCAAAACAACTATTTTATTTGGCTTATGATACATGGGTCAGGAATTCTGACAGATCTTGACTAAGTGGCTTGTTATTGTTTCATGGTGGTGTCAGTGAGAGATGTTGGCCCAAAGAACCCGATTCCAAAATGATCACTTCATTCAAATACCTGGTGCCTCAGTTCTTGGCTTTTCTTTCTTTCCACATGGTGTCTTATTGTCACTGGTCTGTGCATTTTGTATGTATCTTATGTTGGTCTCAGGCAAGATGGAATTCTTATATAATAGTTAGCTTTCTGTAAAGGAAGTATTCTAATACATTCAGGTAGAAGATGCAAGGTTTCTTATAACGTAAACTGAGAAGTCCCAGTACATAACCCTCACCCATTCTATTGGTTAGGCAAATTACATCCTAGATTCAAGGTGGGGAAGAATGGATTCAAACTCTGGATGGGGGTGGAGGGATATGAAAACAGGAAGGAAAGGTTAAGATGGCCATATTGAAGGCAATCTACTATAAAATATTTCAAGCTATATAATGGTCCGTATTTCTTTTACTTGACATTTCCTCTGGAGTTTGTAGTCCTCCAGTAATTTTAAGCTTTATCCATTGGTTATGTGTTTTGAGGTGCTTTTATTTTAAAGAAGTTTTCATACTATCATATTGCTCCAAGCTATTTATAATCATGAGTTAATTACCATGCTGTGTTCTCTGGTAAACTTTCTCATAAGAGAGTAAGTTTAACATGATTTATTTCATGTCTACTGTGTATCACATATTTGTAGACATTGCAGATAGTTCAATTAAACAGCACCATTCTCTTAAGCATATAATATTATTGGGGAGAATTAAAAAATATAAGTATACAAGTATCTAAAATGACAGTGAAGTACAAGTACTATCGACAATTCAACAATTGTTTATGAAACACAGGTTGAGCTCTTTCCATGGGATCAAGGCATCAATTTGCTTCAGCCTGCTATCACTTTTCCCCACTTCGTGTACCAGTGAAACCACATGACTGATCTAATCAGTGCAACAAAATTACATGACTTGGAAAGTGGTGCTTAATCTTGAGATTACACAAACATATTTGAAAATTTTATGGAGACTTATATTTTTTGGTATGTAGCATAGTGATCACCCAGCTCTGAAGCTCTTCCAGGAACTTTAGGCCAAGGTAAAGAATAAAGAAACAGCTCTAGTTCAATTCTTTTTGCACCAGTAGTATAAAAATTATCCTCAGTTAACAGAGTTAGTTAAAAACTAACAGAGTTAGTTAGTTTTCATTAGATTACACCGGTGGAATTATGTGGATAATGTTTGCACACAATTGTGTGCATGTGTATATGTGTGTGTGTGTGTGTGTGCATGCGTGTGTTATGTAACTCACAGTTCAAAAGAAAAATCCACTTTCTAAGTATAATGCACCTTATTTTGTACGATTGCATTAAAGTTCTAGCTCAATGAAGTGGGTGATATTATTGGTTTGGGAATAGGCTTCTGCATATTTTCTTCATTTTAAGAATGAGAAGATACAAAATGTCAATAATCCAGTCTCTATTTGGCTGAGAACTGGTAGCTTAAATTTAGTCTCATTGATTTTCTTTTGTATATATTTTTTCTAGTAGGTTGTCTTCATTATATCTACAACACTAAATAGATTACATTGTCTACAGAAGTCAAGGCATCTAGAAAAAAACTTTTCTTTACCAAGAAAAATGTATGTAATCATTATAGATTTATAGGATTTAGTTTTAACAGCTAACAATTTGAATTAAGTAAATAATTCTAAAAGAAATAAACCAGACAAAACTTTTCTCATAAGAAAAGAATTACTATAAATTTCAAAGGTTGTCTCCTAGGTGCTGGTATTATCAAAGCATAGATGTCCATGCAAATAGTGCCCCTTCTTATTTTTATCAGATACTTGGAAACTTGGGAAAATATCTGCTGTAGATCTGCAGTTACCTCTTTTAACTATCACAAGAAAGTTATATATTTATTAGATAAAATGACAGCCAATTACATTTCAAGAAGCTTGTAGAAAGTAATACGGCTTAAATACATACTTGCAGATCAACACAGATGACAGTGAAAAATCACTATTAGTGCATTCCATGGGAATGAAGGTCTTCAAAGCTTTGATGCTTAAAATTATAGCACGGTGAACATTACCCAAAATTTACTGTGGCGCTATTAAAATTGTCTATCTAGCAAATTTATAATATAGACAAACTCATTCTGTTATATCTTGGTGGGGTAATTAATGAGAACATTCTATGTATTCTTTGAACCAGTTTTTGCCTAATTTGTTTGTAATACCTGACTTTTGCAACCAAGATGGACCTTTGAGTAATCAGCTTAAATGTAAGATTATTCACATAGCTAATTTATAACCTTATCAAATTCTTCATGTAGTCATTTAAATATCTTAGTTAATTTAGATTCACAGGCTTTCAAACTGAGAGATAACCTCTAATCTTCAGGAAGGTTTTGTGGCAAATAATAGAAATGATGATATCATTATTGCTGCTGCTGCTCTAGCTGCTACTACTATAACCACTGGAACAACAATAACAATTATTGTTACAGAAAATTCCAAATTGTAGACATCAGTGTTAAATTTACGTTATCATCTTCAAATCATAAATGCAAACATTTGCAGTGTCTCAGCAGTACCTGTTGGAGATGCCCCTCTAATAATTTTTTAAATTAATTTTAACAATTGTGAATGTAGGTAATTTTCCTGTAATTTATACATTTCTTTCAAATAATTTTGTAGCATCTTTTCATGTACCACAATTACTTTTGCTGAAAGAAATGTAGAATTCAAGAAAAAGATGTGTTTCCAGTAATATCCTTTGGAATTAGCAAATAAAAAATACAAAAAGAATTACATATTTAGAAATCTTCCTCTTATTCTTGAATTGTGTCTGCAGGCACTATAAAACCTAGTTTTTATCTTCTGCTATTATTTGATTTATGATTTCCCCTTAATGATACTCAGTAACATATTTCTTATCATGTTATTGACTGAAAGAATATAATTTGTGGAATTATGCAAATGTAACTATTGAGAATTCTACAAAGGGAGAATAAAATCAGGTTTGTTTTTCTTTATTCTACTTTTCTGATATAAATAGCAAGTCCTCCCTCTATCAAATGAGAGCTTATATATAATTTAATAAAGTTTACAGTTTTGAAATATTAGAAAAATAAGATATAATTTAGTAAACGTAGAAATATTTGCATTAGTCAATTTAGGCATAATATTTCTGCCTAATACAGTTCACAAATTCTCTTGGGTCAGGATTATAGACCTTTGCATATCTCCTGACAGGTATATAATATTGCAAAATGACTATATGATATCTAAATTAATAAGATTCTGTTCTATCCATCAAATGTTAGGATTTGTGTAACTTTTCTTATGAATCAGAGTCAGAAGGTAGAGGAGGTGCTATGCAAATAATTTCTCATGTGCTGTTTCAGATTGCACTAATTTTTTTCCAGGAAAGAACAGGACTTTTTTTGGTTTAAATAATTTGATTCTGAAAAATAAGAAGTATACTTTCAGAAATTAGATGTAAAAATCTCACAATTGTGAATAAGTCTTTCTTATCGAGAGAACTTTATACTTGTTCTGTTATTCTATTATTTCTTGTTTCTTATGTAAAACACTGGAAAGAGCAACTCTGATTGATGAGTTTTTAAGACTCATGAAAATGTAAAGAACAAACTGACTCACAACAAGTTTCCCATCATTTATACCAATCAACTATGTCAAAATATAATTGCTTTATTTACTATAAATTTTCAGTGAAATCAGATCAAAAGGTTATACTATGTCTAACAGCAATAGATACCAGTGTATTATTGTGTTAGAAGAAGGGATGAGGCAAAGATTTTGACATTTAATTATTAGGCATTTAGTGAAAATGTGTCTTTCAATATGTTCAGCAAATATTAATGTATTTTATTTACAAATAATACTGCCATACTTAGCCTCATTAACTATGATCAAACATAATTTTCCAGAAAAGTTCAAACATCTAGAGCCAGAAAGCTTCTGTTCCATTGGTTAAAACATCAACTTGATACAGCCAGGGAAATCCAAGCTGTAAAATAATGCAAAATGCTGAGTGCATTTGACAGTGGATGGAGTACTCATTTGCTAGGAATTTCTGAAAAGGAATTAAACACTTAGAAGAAGACTCTTAAAAGAATGACATGAAATGCTTCTTAGTAAACACAAATATATGCACTAGATGTTCACAAAACCCTGGATACACCAGCCCAACATCAAGGCAGAGGTGAGGATGGTGGAGTGGCTTTGAATCTTTGGATGATGATGTAATCTTTGATTACAGAACAGTGTAACACAGCAAGGGCTCTCTGAATGAAAGTAATCTGTTGAGTATTCTTTAATCCCAAATCTGCCACATCTGACCATAAAAACCATGCTCTTTTTCATTGGCAACTTTTAAACAACAAAAAAAGCAGTTTGTGGAAAAAATTATATAGAATGATGTAAATCAAAAATAATTTTGCATAAACAAACAAAAACGTCATTTTCTTCCTTTACAAAATCTGTGAACAGGAGAGGAGAACAGGTCCTGCCTGGGGGATTGGCATACCAGTGGGGGTGGAGGAGGAGATAGCGAAATGGTAAAGGAGGGTTAATATGGTGCAAATACTGTATACACATGTATGTAAACAGAAAAATGATATCTGCTGAAACTTTTCCAGGAATGGGGAGAGGTGGGGACATAGGAGAATAATGGATGGGGTGAATTCAAGTATGATATATTTGATATATTATAAGAGCTTTTGTAAATGCCACAGTGTACCCCCACCCAGCATAACAACAAAAAGGGAAATGTAGCACAGTACCTTACATTATGAAGCATAGTATAATCTATAAAAAGATATTTCTTTAGAACATTTCTACTTTTAACAATTGACAGTTTATATTAATTGTCATTACTCTGTGTTTTAAAAAAATTCTAAATAAATAAACATTTATGGAAGACAAAAAATAATTTTGCATAGGTAGGATGCACATATTGATAGATTGAAAGTTAAGAGATGCATTAGTAATAAGGGTTTTCAATGTCTTTTAAAACAATGGCTGAACTTCAAAACTAGGTGAAAAATAATTTCTAAGTTAATGTTTTTCTAAATGCAATGTTGTATATTCATTTGTATACATATAAATGTATCATATATTTATACAGAGTGGCATTTATCTAGAGTGATCATACCTTTTCCTTTCATTTCCTACACTGAAGATTTTACTCGTATTTATTTTATGTATCTCACACACAGTATGATTACCTCAATGAAACGAATAAATAGACATTATGGAAAGCTTTTTGTTTAAAAGACACCTAGAGAATTAGCAATTTATTCACAGTGGGTCTGTTTTTTTAAATATAACTTTCTGCTTCTTTGTATTTCAAGGTACAGTAAATCAATCATAAAAGAACTCGGTTTAAAGTACTGAGTTTTCATTTTGATTATATCATCTCTACAATTACTTGACAACAACTGCAGAAAACACTCCACAATTCTGTTTTGTCTAGCTATGCTTGATCGCACACATGCAGACACACACACACACACACCAGGAATGCACCAGAGAAAAAGACAGAGCTATTTATGTATGCAGCAGAATAACATCACGTTGAATTGAAAAACTAGTCTCTGGGGACCAATTTTACGCCTTCCTCTACAGCTGTATGGAGCCACTTTGGAACATAATATATTCTTTTGAAGTCAATGATCCCTGAGGGTTCAAAGCAAGATAAGAATTTGGCTCTTGGTAGAGTGGATGTGTTGTGTAGAATACAGTCTTTAATTCTAAGCCTCATCGAGCATTCACACACTTAAGCCACACACATGCAGGATGAAAAGTGGGAGTAAATCACAAGAGGATTCTTAAAATGATTAGCACCCAAAATATTGATTTGACCTGCAAGGAACAAAATCGAAGTTTATGTGCCCTTTGTATTGGGGTGAAGTAGTGAAGGAATGCTTATTTGTTTATCTTTTCTTAAAAGGGAGTGAAATAATAACAGGGAAATAAAAGAGAAATGATTAGTTGGGCTAAAACCGTTATGTCCACAGAAAAGATGATCAAACTGAGAAAGGAAAACATTACCAGTTTTTCTGAAATTTGATTTTATAGTATTCAGTATGAACAGATAAATCAAATTTATGAAGAGCTTTGACTGGACAAAAGTTGTGTACAGTATTAACCCCAACTAAAGACAAATCAGTGTGTGTGTTTTGGGTTCTGCTTCTTTGGTGAAACTTCTGCTGGTCACATTATTTGAATATAAAATAATAAGGAAAAATTCATTTTATACATAAATGCACACAATTAAGTACTGAAAAGTGTCAGCTCACAATAACTGTAATGATTAGACTGTTGATATTTACCTGTTTTTGGTCTGATTTATCTGTTTTTGCACAAAAGTATGTTTCCCAATGCAATTTAGCATTAGCATATATTAATTGTTCCTTTTTTCGATTAATATGCTTTGGAATTCATAGTTGAAGTTCTTAACATTACTAACAGGTATTCTGAAGTTTGATAGCATGCTAATAAGAAAGTGTTCTAGGATTCCTGTTCAAAGCAGTTTATAACTTTTACATAGCTGAAATTCAAAATAGCTATTAGAAATAAAGCTTGTGAGAAAGGAGCTGCTGGGCATAAATCTAAGAAGATAATAGCTTACTTTTGTCAGTAATTCTTGTTCTTGAAAGAAACTAGGGAAGAAGTCATTTGTTTAAGGGAAAGGTTTCATATACATGTTTATTCAATGGGTCAGAGATGACTAGAACAGTCAAGTGCAATCTGAAAACGATGATGGAGTAACTTAAAACAGCACAGACCTTATGCTCTTTTGGTGTAAGAGGAACTGTGAACATTTGACAACTTCTTTGATAGAAGAGGTAGTAGACGTGATTTCACAGTAATGAATCTCTTGAAACAGCACTAGCATTTGGACTATTTCTGGGTTTCCTAACCTTATCAAGGAGTTTGGTTGTATTTCAGCTAAAGTCTATTGACTTGGAGGCTTTCATCCTCTACTTCTAGATGCTGGAGACAGGTTAGATAGGTTATAGATTTAGAAAGTTTATAAAATGGTGAACTCTTTTCTAGGTCATACGCAGATATTTTTCTCTTTCACAGTTGTTTCTAAGAAATCTTCTTATCTTTCAAGTTTGCTCAATTGACTTTCACATTTCTCTACTTTTTCTTGATCATATAGACATGATAAACTTCTTCTTGAAGCATATTTCTTTACTGAGATCCTGGGATTTTCTTCATTTCTGATTCTGTATATAGACTCTTGACATGAGTTGGGGCAAAGCCATATAGGGTTTTCTTTATTCACTGTCACATTTTAAAGCAAAAATATTTATGGGACCAACTTTTTGCATATATCCTAATTTAATCTTAAATGGGATCTCCCTATGGTCATGACAACACTTCCTCCTCTAGCTAATCCCACCTATAAGTATAACATCCAAATTCCAAATACTAAGCAAGTTCCTTGCCAACTATTGCACCTCAGCATGTTGTTAGACATCTTGCCCCTCAAATTCTCCTTTTTTTCCTGGATAATTTCTTTCTTTACAATTCATGTTTGATATATTACAGATGCTTTCTGGCTCCCAAGGCTGGAAAACATATCCATTCATTATACACCCATAGCATACTGTGCTTAACTCCATTCTATCTTGCTGTTGTTTTTGAGTTGTTTTGTTTTGTTGTTTTTGACAGTAGTGGTGGTTGGTGTTCTACCCCTTGAGCCACTCTGCCAGCTCTTTACCCTATTTTGAATTGTACACATAAATACATATATGATCTTATATACATATAGATCTGTCTGAGGGGACTATGGGAGGCAAGATAGGGAAACAGAATGTAAGGCAGTGATAAATAATGGAACCTTACATCTATTATGAAGATAATATTATGCATCACTCTGCAAGCTGTAGAATAATAGGGGAGCAGGGCCATAGAGAAAGAGTTAGTAATAGGGGGGCTAATCTGATTAATGCATGATATATATGTGACTGAAATACCAACGTGAAACCCCCTTGGACTAGCAATATATACTTTTAAAACATGAAGGACAGGGAGTAAAACAGGTCCTTTCCAGGAGTGGAAGGGAGGGTGATATGGTGGATGTGTTTTGTATTCATGTCTGAAAATAGAATAAAGAAACCTGTTGAAATTGTTCTAAGAATAAGGGAGGAAGGATGAGGGCTCCTGATGGAGGGAGTGAATCTAATTAATATATATTATAAGAACATATGTAAATGTATCACCCTTGTACAACTATTATATGCTAATTTTTAAATTTTTTTAAAAAAGAAAATTTGAGATAGAACAATGAGCACAAATGCTTACTTTTAACTACCTTTGAAAGTATTCTAGGTTTCTGGTTTTAAATTATTTTGTTCATTATTCATATCTGTTCTGGGCCTGTATAATATTGAAAAAAGAACTGTAAAACCTAGTATGATAATCCTAGGATATATAAAAATATATGCAATATAGCAGTGAAAATCAAAAAGAAAGAAAATGCCTTTCATTTCTCTATTTTGAAGTGAATCATTGCTATATTAGCATAGAACTTCCTACATAGTATCAACTCAATATTTTTTGACAACATAAGAACCAAATACTTGGTTTAGCAGGTCCTTAAAAAGTGCTTTAGAGAATTCTGACAGCCTGTAACAGAAACTTAAATTTTGAGGGGGACTATCACTGCAGATATGAATTTGCCTATAGGAATTTCATATTAGAAGTTATTATTCAGTGCCTCTGGGTGAAATTTGGCATTTGGTTTATTATTCTCTTTTCTTTTCATTCTTTTTTGTTTTTTTCTGCTTTCTAATTTTAATATTAGAGTTGCTCCATGAATTATCACTAAAAAAAGAGCTTCAAGATAGTTTCTACTATTTCTTTGTTTCTATTTGTAGTGTTATGTGCACTATAATAGATTAGCCTTAAGATAAAAGAACAAAGTTGAAATGCTTTATAAAACAAATATTTAAAGCCTTTGTAGTGGAAAATTATCAACAAATTTAAAAAGCTATATGTAAATTTCCCTTTTCATATGTCCACCGATGAAAGTGAAGCCATTAAAAAAATAGAAAAGCTTTTTTTGTGTGTCTAGTGGATTGGCAAAAAAATGTCAAATTCATCATAGGGAGAAGAAATCACTATTTTGAAAACTTGGAGAACAGTCTGTGTTTATTTCTATGAAACAATTCTATGTTGTAGGCACTAAAGGACTGAGTTAAAATTAGGAAGTAGTAAACAAAAATATAAGCATTTGTTAAAAATATAAGTTTGTCTTCTTACTCAAGAAGTGCTAGGTAGTTTTTCTTGCCCTTCCAGCTCTATCATCCACTCATTTCTCCCGTTTCCTCTGTGTATCTCACAGTGGAGGGTTCCGGTAGAAAAACAAGCTGGGCTCATTGATGAAGGTAACAAATGCCATTTACCCTGACCATGAGTAGAGGGGAGCAGGGTAAAGTAAGTAAAGAAAACTATAGGCTTTCATAAATACAATAATTCATTACCTAGATTCTTAAACATAGAGTAATATTTGAAGAAGAAAAATGAAAAGTTTGGTAAGTATATACACCCTTAGTAGTATTAGAGTTTGGGGGAAAAGTTATTTTTAATGAGGGGCATATCTTCTAAGGAACCCTTTTATAAATTGAAAATGTAAATTTCAATGAGTATACCATGAGGGACCCATTGTTTACCAAAAAGACTTTCACTCATCACTGCATAAACAAGGATCTATTGCTTTCATTTTAATCCAGTTTTCCTCTTCTATTGAAAACCTTTTCCTTTTGAGATAAAGAATTATGCTAGGTCTACTTTTTATTGTAGCATTTTTCCATCTAACATTCCTGACACATGGTATGCATTTAAAAATTCTTGGTGAATAAATAAATGATTAATTTGGCAATCAATAAAAGTCAAAGGTTTGAGGTAACAATGACATTAAAATAATTTCTAACTAGTTATTCTTGTATTTTAATGACTTAGTATAATCATTGGGTTGCAAGTATAATGACAGAAATAAATTAATTAGAGAAATGATTTAAAGGAATCAGCATACACTCCTTACAAAAACAATTTAACTCAAAACAAACTTTGTGTCCTGCTGTGAAGGCAAATTCTGTGTTTGTTTTCATAAGTAAAGCAGCATTTTAACCTTCCTGGCTGGCTCACCAAAGCTGTAACCATAGTTCTAGGCCAGAGGCCCAACTCCAAGAGTTGGAGTCTGTCACTGGGCCTAAAGAAAATAAGCAAAAGTGAGGTCAACATGAGAAGGGGATCAGGAATCAGTGTAAAGATCAGTTAGAGATGAATCAACTTGGGTTGTAACACATTTGTACATGGAAGCAATACTAGGAATTGCTCTATATAGCTATCCTTAACTCAACTAGCAAAAACACTTTGTGTTTCTTATTATGCTTATGTCTTCTCTTCAATAAAATTAGAGATAAGGGCAGAACAGGTTTTGTGTGGAACCAAGGGAGGGAGGGAAGGGGGGGCAGGAGGGAGAAATGACCCAAACAATGTGTGCACATGTGAGTAAATGAATAATATAAATAAATAAATAAATAAACTGCACAGGTGGCAATTGTTTAAAAAAAAAAGTGGGGGGGACAGGGAGTGGGCAGAGTGGGTGGTAAAGGAGGGGGTGGGGGTAGGGGGGAGAAATGAACCAAGCCTTGTATGCACATATGAATAATAAAAGAAAAATGAAAAAAAAAAAAGTAATGGTAAAAAGGCAGGAGAGGATTTTACTCCAAATGGCCAGTCTGTGAAAACTAAAAATTTTAACCCTTCTTGGGCATACTGGCAGAGAGCAAAAGGTATGCAAAATTAAGTAGTCTTGGTCAAACTGTAACCAATCAATCTTTATCTCAGTTTTGGCTTGGCAAGTTTGCCCAAAAAAGTTCTTACTGCTTAAGTGGAGAGTTAATTCCTATAAGACAATTGCTCCTGCTTGGATGTGATCTTATTATAGGGTAACTGCTCTGCAAAGCTCTATTTCCTGGAATCCAAGGTGGCTGCAAATTTAGGACATTGTATGCAGATTTTCAGGTGCCTTTATGTGGGGTCTGGAACTGGACATTGTAAAAACTGACAGTAAGATGCCACAGTTATTCTTATTGTTGTGTACTGAGGCTTGAAGTGGATTGAGATAGGTTAGGTCAACAGTGTTTAGACAGTCACTCCTTGAATGAGTAACATGCCTACATGAAGAGTTAAGCAGGAGTCTTATCCAAAGTAAAAGAGACAGATACAAAATAAAGGGAGACATGCAGGCTTTTAGTTACCTGTGGACCCAATTGGGGTGTCAGTGCTGTTTAGTAAAAACAGTTTCTAAGTACCTGTTACTGTATTTCTGGACCAATCTCGGGTCTCAAGATGCTTATAATAACCAGAAAAATCTCTGTATTTAACATGGTTAAATGCATCCATGATAAGATTCATGGTATCATCTAGTTGTGGAAATGGTAAAGGATCTTTTACTGGTCTAAGTCAGTAAAGAAGAGAAGCAGTATTCCCCATTCATTCAAAAGGAATTTATGAAACCATCATCTCTCAGCAAATCAAAACTCTTGTATGCTATCACCTCTACCTTTCAATTATCAGTATTAAAATTTTTTAAAAAATTTATTTGTAACCATTAATAATCAATTTCACTTAATTTTTATCTTATTTTTGATAGAGTAATAATGTCGCCATTTTGTGAATCAGGGGCAAAAATGGCAGCCCTGCCCCTCAACAGAAATTTCCATGCTCTAAGACAGCCCCATCCCTACCAGAGACTACCACACATGTGCTAACTTCCTTAACCTCCCCCTTCTATAAAAGCCACACCTGGCCCAGAGTCTGTGCTGCGCTATCTTTCCCCAGCCAGCTTGGCGGTTCAAGCCTGCCATTAAACTTTGGTCTTGGACGTGAGACTTTTCTCATGAGCTTTCTTTGTGAGCAGCACTTTTCCTAACATTTTGTTGCCATGATTTGGATTGGGTGCACTCCCAGCACTGACCTTGCTCTCCCAGCCTTCCCCACCCCATCCTGCTCTCTCAACTCCCATTCCCTTCCTCTGGGATCTGAGCTGCTTTGCCAGAACCCCTGATCCTAGAAAGCTCTGCTCCCTCACTTGCTCACAGGGAATTTCCTCTGCCCCAGCATGCCTCCAGTTGCCATCCACCACCGGCAAATCTTCCCTCAAGGTCCTCTCTCGGTGAGTCCTCTTCGCATGCAGAGGAGGACGTGATCTCTGTCTCATTTCCTAGAAATCCCAGCGCTAGGTCTTGGCTTGCTCCTGTCCCTGGGAACCTGGATCCCTAGGACTGTGGATCCCTGTGATGAAGACATTCCTTCTGGGTGTTCCACATCTACTCTTTCTTGAGGAACTAATATTTTGGGGATGCCTGCCATATCTCTCCTCAGGTCAGGCCTCACCATGGAGATTGGACTGTCCCAAATTCCTTCAAACTCCCCATTGGGGAGTCTCCATTGGGATGTCTCCTGGCCAACCTTGGGCCCCTCTGCCTCATGCCTGATCTTAAGCCACAAAAGCTCATTTTTCTCTGTAATCAGGCATGGACCCAATACCCATTAGACAATGCCTCCAAATGGCCACTTAATGGCACTTTCAAGACCAATATTTTAAGGGATTTATATAATTTCTGTAAGCATGCTGGTAAATGGAAGGAAATACCCTATGCCCAATCCTTTTCCTATCTCCACAGCAAACCCTCCCTCTGTACTTCCTGTTCCCCTGAGTAGGTTCTATTAGCCTCTAAACGAGCTTCTAAACAAACCAAATCCTCCCCCAAACCTCCTCCTTCCCCATGTAAGCAGACTCCTTGGCTGCTCAGGCTGCCTGTCTCTTCCTATCTTCTTGAGGGGCTTTCCCGTCATGGTGTCAAGCCACTCCTTGCTAACTCTGGCCTCAAGGCAATTCCAGATCTGGGAGAGCTCATGGTCCCTCCCTGTGGGCTGAGACCAAGCCTGGGGTTTATTCAGCTACTGGAGAGTGGAGGTTTCATGTTACTGAAAGTGTTCCAGTACCAGTCAATGGGAGTGACCTAGAGGCACAGGTGATGGCTAATCCCTCAGGTGTGTGTCATGCCTCCAGGCTCTGCCTCCCCCTCCCTTACCTAAGATGTCAGGACACCTTTTCTTCTTCCTCCATGGTTTCACCATGTGTCCTTTGTCTCTGTCTGCCTTCCTCTCGCTGGAATTACTGGGACCCTGCCTCCCATGAAAAACTTGTAGCATGGTACCTTATGACTTAAGTTATTCCAACTAGTTTGCCAGGCCTCTCAGTCTAAAGTGACATTAAATCAGCTGCTAAGCAAAAGGTTACAAAAAAAAAATGGTAAGGAAGATAAGTAGCTTTAATGTCACTTGAGCCATCTCATAGTGGAAGAAAGTAGTTTAACCTAGACCAGATCCCTCATTCTTCAAGTGAGGAAACTGAGGCCCAGAACCGTTCAGAGACCTGCTCTCCAGAGTATCAGGTATCAATGTGAAATAACAACTTTGCCTTACAGCAACGCCCTGAAGAAAATCCCCTTACCTTTTTGCAGCATCTTAAGGATGCTATCAGAAAGCATACCACAGTGGGCCCTGAGTCACAGGTGGGAGAGGTTCTCCTCAAAGATAAATTTCTAACACAGTCAACCCCAGACATTTGTAAAAAAACTCAAAGTCTGTGGCTGAAGGAGAAAAGTCATTGAACCAAGTAATACAGCTAGCCATGTCTGTATGTATAGCTATGTCTGTATGTCTGGGACCTTACTAACAGGAGAGGAAAAGATAAGAGACATCGTGACCTCATTGCTGCTCTTAGAGAGGGCCCCATCCAACTGGGGCCTGCATCCTAAACTTGCTACCATGGGCACTTTTGCAGAGAATGCTTAAGAGGGACAGCCTGGGAGTTAGCCCCTCCCCAACCGGGATCCTGCCCTCTCTGCAAAGGCAACCACTGGATATCTAAGTGCCCCCTGCCTCCAGATGGAAGGCGAGGTGCCACCTCCTGTGGATTTATGGGTCCTGGCCCTCTGCCCACGCTCCATTTCTTGGCATCAATGTTGAGGAGCTTCAGGGTAGCCATGATGACAGGAAAAACAAAAGATCATTTTTCTCTTAGACAGTGGAGCTCATTTCTGTGTTTTACCTTTCTTTCCTGGTCCCTGGTCCAATGACAAAAGTTATGTTGGGGCATATCTGGCCAGCCCCTAGAGCGTTAGTTTACCCAGCCTCTGGCCTACTCTTTGAGAGACCTTCTCTTCTGTCACTCTTTCCTCATAGTTCCTGAAACTCCAGTGTCTCTGCTGGGATGGGATTTACTATCTCAACTAAAAGCTCAAATTTTTTCCCCCCAGGCAGCTATCTCTGCTGTTCACTCCTTCAGGAACAAATAGATTCCACAGTGTGGACTGATGAGATGAGTGTAGGGTGAGCCAGGATGGCCCTCCCTATTGAAATAAAACTCAAAAATTCCTCACAGTTTCCACACCCAAAACAACATTCCCTCAAGTCTGAGGGATGATGAGGCCTTAAGCCTATCATAAATTCCTTAAAACAACAAGGACTACTAATTAGTTGCTTCAGCCCCTATAATAAATCTAAAATTCTTATCAAAGTTAATTTTAAAATACAAGTTACAAAGTAAACAACTGGAAAGGATATAGATAGATAGTGAATGTATTTTTTGAGAAGTTAAAGGAAAAAGGAATGTTTTTTGGATGAGAAAGGATTTTGTAGAGAAGGGTTTGTCCTAAAGATTGTTTCAAATAGGAGGGATAAGGACAAACCACCAAAGGGTTTAGTATGTTATATAATGGTCTGAGTAAGTTTTAAAAATGTATAATAAAAAGCTTTGGCAGGTAATAAAGTTAAAGTTGAGCATAATCTAAGAGTTGCCTAAAAGATTTTTAGGGTCATGTCAAACTAAAATCAAATTCTCTATGTCTATAAAATAACAAGGTTATTTTAATATTGTTCTGCTCTGAGTAACATCTACAAAAAACCATTACAAAGAAAGATTTTATCAAAGAAATTATTTGTGTTTTCTGCTGAACTTGTCAGGCTTTAAGTACTACTAAATCAAGGTTCATTTACATATTTGCTTATGTGTCTTAAATGACCACCTTGTAACAGTGTTGTGTCTATACTTTATCTAAATATGGTACAAACATTTACAAAGTTATATAAAAATGAGCTAGACCTCTCTTTTATCCAGGAGTGTTACATTTAAATCCTGACAGCCCCTGCCTCCCACAAGTCACCTACCTAGGTGTGGCCTTAAAAGGACAGACTCATTCCCTGACTCATGAGTGCATCAACCTAATTTTCCACTTTCCTCCTCCCCATACCATAAGGCAGCTTAGAGCTTTCTTGGGAGTTACAGGATTTCCTAGAATCTGTATCCCTAGATATGCAGTCTTTTAGCAGACACCTTTTATGCTCCTTCTAATAAACTTGCCTCCAACAGACCCTGCTCCTCTGGCTTATCTTAACCTTACCTTATCTTAAACTTCTCAGGGAACTTCTCAGAGAGCATGCAGACCAGATCCTGCCCCACCCTATAACAATTTCTGTTAAACCAGGGGATCTTGTTCTCCTAAAGGGTCTTCTACCCTCTCCATTGGGACTTTGGTGGACCAGCCCTCATCTTGTCATTCTCACAATATCCACTGCTGTCAGCTTAATGGGATCCCCCAGAAATGGCACCTCTTAAGAACTGTTAGAAAAATGGAGAAGGGGTATGCCTATGTTCTCGCTGTCCTATTCTTAAGCTTCCTCCCTTGTGTCATATTACATGTCTGCTATTGCTAAGCAAAAATTTAACCAGTTGTACTTCCAGGGATACCAATCTCTCCGAAACCATCCAGAGGACTGCTATGAGGGCCCCTACCAGGACATTACAGGAGTCTGAGGATCTTGTCCCATACAGGGCCCCCTGTCAGCAGGAAGCAGCTAAGAGGCCAATGCTTTGCCCCAATTCCCGATCCTCAGCCCCTACCCTCATCATTATTAAAGAAAAAATGGGGGAATGATAGAGTAATAATGTCGCCATTTTGTGAATCGGCAGCAAAACTGGCAGCCCTGCCCCTTAACAGAAATTTTCATGCTCTAAGACAGCCCCACCCCTACCACCACGCATGTGCTAACTTCCTTAACCTCTCCCTTCTCCACTCCTCCCCCAGAGTCTGTGCTATGCCTGGTGGTTCGGACCTGCCATTAAACTTTGGTCTTGGACATGAGACTTTTCTCGTGAGCTTTCTTTGTAAGCAGTGTTTTTCCCAACAATTTTCTTGGGAGAAGTCTTAAATATGATAACTAATGGAATAAAATAGCATGAAAGGGTCAATTATTGTATACAATTTTTATTATAATAGCATCCACAAGTGTATATATCTACCTTTAAAAGTAGTAACTATAGTACATCATTTAAAATCTTTTACCAGAGGCAGAAACAACAAGAAGTCACAAATTACTCCAAGTTGAAGTAATTCAGAATATTTTTCTTGAAGCAAAGCATGTATTAGTAAAATATATTTTTAGAGTTTTAGGGAATATTTTTGATGTTTTGATTTGAATTTAAAAAATCTTATTTTTCTCTGAACTTATCAAGATATATATTTTATATTTGATAATATTATTAAGACAATAATATAGTCAGAGAAATAACTGTTTGAAATGGTGCTCTTGAATGTGACACAGCTGAGCCAGGTACATGAGCATGGCTCTCCATTTCCATGCCTTCAGTCAGTCCTTCTTCAGGTTGAAGTTTTAAAGTTAGAGGAAACTGTATTATAATATTGACATCTTACACCCATGCAAAACTTGGTTTTTTCTGAGTTAGATTTTGGGCACCTTTAGATGCCAGTTTCCCTCAGTTGACTTACTGTATTTGTTTTAGATTCTTTGTAACTTAACTTCTGTTTTACATATACTTTAGCCAAATAGCTCCCCACTGGATGTGGAATAAAGGCAAGTATGAAATGTTCCCTGAAGTCCTCTGTCTCACCAACCTGCTTTCTTGGCAAATGACTTCAATTTTTCTTCTGTAATTAACAATTGAGATTTCTTACTTAATTAACTGGAACAAATATTCCCTAGTTATCAGTCTCCATGTTCATCCAGGCTCTCTATTTCATGTTCTGCTCTATGGTTCATATTTTCTAGCACTATATATTAGCCAATATAAATCCCTCACATGAATTCAAAATTCCTTATACATTTTGAATACATTGGATTGTGACTATATGTTTGGGAGGGACCAACTTTTCAGTCAAATTAATTTCCAATGCTTTCTTCTTCACTAAGTCATTCCACATTGCTAGACAAATACTATTTTACGACAAAAACCAGCTTTGATGAATTTCACAATGCTTTGAGTTGTTTTCATTATTGTTCTTTCACATTTAATTCTAATTATATAAGTATGTATTTGTTTCCTTCTACAATGTGATCTTTGATGCAAGTAACTTTATATATTTTTTCCCATTTTCTAAAACTTTATTGAGGACTTTGCATTCAGTAGTGATGTAGTAAAAGAATTAATGATTTCTTATAATACTATCTTAAATTATGAAAACTATTGGTAAAACCAGTCCTTATTTAAGTTCCTAGAGCTCACAGGTTATAAGTTACAGCTCTTTTTCAGTTTAAATCAGTGCCTTTGAATGATAGTTAAAAAAGAGGATGGTGAATTCAAGATAACAAAACAACATTACTAAGCATGGAACTTCCAATTTTTGTTGATTATGTTGTTTTGTTTTTATCTTGATGTTAGTGATTTCATATCACAAATATAATACACATGAACTTTGGTTTTTTAATTTACTTATTTGTTGTGAAAGTTGTAGTAGTTCCATATCTACTCAGAGTTTATATAATAAACTACTTTATGACATTAAGGTTGGTACTTTTCATTTTTAGATATAAAACCACATATGTATTTTCAAATTGTCACAAAATACATTGGGGCTCACAAATGCACTTGTATATATTCCTTTACAAATATGAATTTACAAGTATATATTTACAAATATTTTAGAAAGTAGTTTTATGAATCACAAGGTGTAAATAATTAGGAATTTTGAATAATCAAAGTATAATGCTGATAATAGTACCTGATATTAATAAAATAACCAGTACTAGATATTTTTGGTTTCATTTATTTAATTCCAGAATGCAAAGCACTGGATATGGACCAAACCATGAAAAGCATAAAGCTCAAGTTGAAGATAATGAAGAAAATAAATAACCAAATTAAGTAGAAAATATAAAATAACATCAACAAAGCCGAACATATCAGTAAATAAAAATCGTGATCAGCATTAATATTTTACATCATTAAAGTGACATAATCTTGATTGGGATAAAAATAAAAGCAAAACCTAGCTCCTATGCAATATAAATAAATTCCATCAAGGCAATATGGTAGAGGAAGACACAAAAGGGAGGTAGAATAAAACCTAATTGGCAAATGCTATAAAACAGGGAGTAACTCTTTTGAGCAAACTTAAGTTGAAAGTTAAGCATAACATAAAATGACGATATTTCACATTAGAAATAAGTGCAGTTTTCTAAAAGGACTTAACAGTAATGAACTAGAGCTGGGGATAAAATTCAGTGGAAAAGTGCTGACCTAGCTTGTGTGAGGCCCTGAGTTCAGTACTCAGAACTGAAAAACAAAAATAGTAAGAGTACTGAATTTATATTTCCCTAACATCAATGTTTAAAATATATGCAGAGAATATTAAGAGAAATACAAGGTGAACATGAAAAGCCTGTAACTTTATTTGGACTAGTAAAAGTCTCTTTTTAGAAAGTGTTTGAAGTAGGCAGGACCTAAGACAGAACAGTGTAAATGGAAATTGTTTTTTGCCCATTAAGCCTATTTTCAATTCCTCTTGGGCATAGAATGGTGCTTCCATTTTGCAACTCCCCTGACAGTTCAGCAGGACCAAGGAACTGTTTGATGTCACAGTAGGTCCTTTGGCTTTATTCAGATGCAAATCCTGAATGGGCAAGGAGCAACCTTCCTAGTGTCTGCATCCCGGATTTCTTGAGTGACAGAGTTCTACGGGTGAGATTTACAAACCCAGAGGCTTATAACTCTGAACTCTAAGAATTTCAAAGGCAGAGATTTATAGTTCTAAGGTGCTCAGCTCAAAGTGGAGCCTTCAGAGTCAGGGTCTCTGAGATTTGGGTGTTGGGAAGCTCAGCTCTTAACTCTGAGCAACTCTCTGGAAATCTAGACAACAGGGCTTCGTCTCTCAACTCTTCACAGCCTTTTGCCTTCAGCAGCCTTACCTCTCTGTTTCTTCTCCTTTTCTTAGTATTTGTGCAATCTCTGGTCCTTGCTACTCTGAGACTCCAGCTACCTTCTAACTGTTGAATGAGCCAAGCAAGGAGTTATAGCCTATGAGTCTCAGGAGCTTATAGCCTCAGGTATCACTTTCCAAACCCATCTAGCTGCTGCTACTGCAGTTTCCTCAACTCTTAGTGTTAACAACTTAGTCATCTCTACCTGTGATAATGGCCACAAGAAGGCAGTAAAAGACCAATCAAGGTAAGCCTTCATTGAGGCTTAGTATTGCAGCACAAGCCCAAGGCATATGTACCAGAGAGAAGCCTCTCAGGACTGACCCAAAACAGTGAAGACAAGCCTATAGGTGTAAGCCAGAAGAAGGGCGTGCCATGTTTGGGCAGAGCTTCTAATTCTAACAATCACAACCTCATATGTGCATGACTTCTGTGTCCACTGACCATGAGACTCACATACATACAGCCTCTTTTCTCTCAATAACAGGCTTTTTACTGAGTCACTAGGGGAGGTGCTCCCCCTCCTCACCCACTTCATTATAGGCTGTTATTACAAGGCCAGAGCAGATCTGGACAGAGTCATCTCGGAGTCACCAAAGCATGTCATGGCTAAAGTGAAGTCTCAGGGAGCTAGTGCAGGCTTTCCTGAGCTGCCTGGGAATGTTCAGAGCAACTGAGTTGCTATGATGTACAGTTCATCCAGTTGTCAAAGAAGAGGCTCCTTGATTGATAGCTTCCCTCTCAAGGCAGGTGGGCAGGTAGGGTCTAACATCTGTAAGTCAGTGGTTAAGTGATTTGTTCCTAATGTTTAACTTATTTAAATTTAAAAAAATGTTAAATGCTGCTGACAATAAAGACCTTTAGTGGAATTAACACTCTTAGCAATATTCACAGTACTTAACCCCTAGAGTCAAATACCCTTCAGGAAGGAGGAGTTGTGCTCCTCTGATCTGTGGGCAACAGTGAGAGGAGCTACTTCCTGTCCTGGCTGAAAGAAATCTTCAGGGAAGATCTTCACCTACTGTCTTCTGCTGTCTTCTGATCAAATTCAGAGTGTGTAGCAGAGGATTCTGAGGCTCTTAGGTATCACCGCTAATTGCAATTTAATGGGAGTCATACTGAAAACTCTTCATCTATACTTAGGTTTCATAAAATGTACAGTTGAAAAGGCAGACTAGCATACAAAAGTTGTTCCATACATATTTAAACATTTCCCACAGCTGAAAGCAACAACAGAAAGTACCCATTTTCTTTTTAATAGTCACATTCACACTAGCAAAACTGACTCATCACTTTTAGAATTGATTTGAATTTAAAGCAAAAGCATTTGTTTTAAAATTCTATCTGCCTACATGAATTTACCCCTTGCATTAAATTACTCCTTGCATACACTCTGTGTTATTAACATTGAATTAAGACTACTTCATAAATTGAAAGGCTGCCCTAAATTCATTAATGTCAACAAAACATTCTCCAAAGTTTACAAGTATTTTACATAACCTATAGATTATAATTATCATATCCTGCATATTGATCCATGTCAGAATATGGATACATTCAATCAGTTTATTTTTTACATTGTCAGGTCTTTATTCTATGGAGAATCACTTTTTAAGTTAATTGGGGATATCACATTTTTTTGTAATTTTTGTGATGCAAAATATAAATGTCTTTTCCTAACTAAAATTATTTACTTTACTTCCTATTTTAAAACTGTTTTCTTTTTCATGTAAGAATCCATGTGCAATCACATTTTAAGCTCACATGCCATTAAAATTTATTAATTTTTTTCTTGAAAACATAATTATAATGTTCTATTTATTTCATCAACTCTCTTTTGACTGTTAAAATTCATTATGCATATGTTAGAGATATCTCTTTATACAGTTTATTGTCAAGTATTTAACATTTTAATTTTGTATTTAATAAATAGCTTTTTTTTCTAGTACTTGGGTTTGAACTCAGGTCTTTGTGCTTATTAGGAAAGTACTCCTCTACTTGAACCACTCTTCCAGATCCTTTTTTTCTGGTTACTTTGGAGACAGGGTCTCATTTTCTGCCCAGGCCAGACTAGACAAATGTCCTCTTATTTTATACTTCCTGCCATAGCTGAGATGACAGGTGAGCACCATGGCATACAGCTATAGGTTCATATGGGGTCTCTTGAACTTTTTGCTAGGCTGGCTGGAGCTGTGATGACAGGCATGAGCCACCAGTGTCCACCAAATAAGCAGCTTTGCTTCTTTTGCTCTGCTGCAAGAAATTCCAACTACTCTTCATTCTGAAATTTGGAAGACATCTTAGTATCTTTAGTTTTGTTTTACTGTCCTGGTTGCACCATCAGATTTTATCTCTCCCTTAGATTTCACATCAGCAATATAGATGTATTTTACATATAAAATTCAGCCATACTTTTTAATGAAATGTAACTTAGTTGTGCTATAATTAAAATAATGAGCTTTAATTTTATTACAAATGAAAATGTATACTGGTAACATACTATTTGCTTATAATCAAATTAACACATTACCATGTGGGATCAATATGTTGGAAAAATTAAACAAATTGAATCAATCTTTTGTTATATACAAGATTCACTGAATGGGCTTTTGCATAATCTCTGGTACGTGTAATACCAGAGATTATGCAAAAGCCCATTACATCCTTGACAATAAAGTTATATTACCCCATATGGAATGCAGGCTTTCTATAGCTTGAGCCATACCTCAGTGAATAACGGTTATTCTTTAAAGTTCTACTGTGGAAAGCATGATATATTTATGCTTACTAGAAAACATTTTATACTGGTTAGATTTGTTAAATAAAAAACAATCAGTTTCTCACTCATACTAGCCACTTTTCAAATACTCAGTAGCTAAATTTTGCTAATGGCTACTTTACTTAATGATGGGATTGTGGTACGAGAAATTGGGAGGCCCTGAGTTCTGGAATCTGAAATCAGAAGTCCACATGTTAAACACTCACAAATGAATTTCCTTTAATCACAGCATTGAGTTCAGTGCTAAGAGAAACTGTGTCATGTTGTCAATGTTCCATAGCAGTGGGTGGTGCATAGAAATCAGATTCAGATGAGAGGTATCAAAATGAGATATGTGAATTAAAAAAGGTATTTATGACTTCACCACACATCCTATGAACAAACGGAAAAAATACCTACAAAACACCTAAATTTGAATGTAGATGACTAGAGGATACGTGTAGTCACTGGTCTGTTGCAACTATGAAACGAAACCATTCTGAGCATATAACTCTATTTTAACCAGTATTTAATGCTTAAATAATTTCATAATTTTCTTTCTACCATTTTTAATTAAAAATCAGTTGTTTCCTTCTATACTGAATATTTGCAATGTTTTGGAATCTGTCTATACTTGTTTTTTTAAGCAGCTAACAGCAAAATTGCAGTACTAACAAAGGGTTCTCATACTTCTCTCCTAAAGTATAAGTCCACTAGGTACAATATCTGCCTTCCAAGAAATCCTGAAGGAATTTTCACTAAGTATCTGCCACTGCGTAAGTTTTCATCCTTTTTGTTTGTTTGTTTTGTTATACAGGCGTTTGAACTCAGAGCCTCATGCTTGACAGGCAGGTGTTCTACCAATTCAGTCATGTCCTCAGCCCTTTTTACTTTAGGTTTTTTTTTTTTTTTTAAATAGGGCTTTGAATTTATTTCCAGGTCAGCCTGGACCATGATCCTTCTATTTAAGCTTCTCGCATAGTTGGGATGACAGGTGCATGCCATCATGCACAGCTTTTATTGGTTGAGATGGCCTTCATGAACTTTTTCCCCAGGTCTGGCCTTGAACAGTGACCCTTCTGATCCCTGCCTCTCAAATAGCTAGGATTATAGGCATGAGACACTGTGCCTGAAAAGTTTTTCTTTCAATCCTCTGAAACATGTTTCTTCAACACCTATCTTGTGTACAAGCTGGAAGAATAAGAAAGGGAAATATGAGTGGGCCAACATATCATAGGAAATAAAGGTAACTTGCCAAGACTAGGAAGGAGTAATAAGCTCAGTGTCACATTTAATAACCCAATAAAAGATTCAGCAGTAAGTATCATGGTCATGAAATAGATATTTTTAAGAAGAGTCAGTAACTGGGTTCTCAGATCATAGGAGATGAATATAATTCATACAAGTCCTATGAATAATAATAGGATGATGATAAGTCATATGTGATTTTAATAATGATTATGGTTTTAATCAGTTAAAGGGCACTATACCAGTTATAGGCAATGTAATATATAGTATCTGACAAGTTTTTAAACTATATCCCTTTTTTCAGGGACAAAATTAAAACAAGTAAAGTCTATGAAAATGAGATAAACTAAGAAATAAATGTTACTGACTCATCAGTTGAAATTTATCTATCAAAGGGAAATTAAGCCTGATGTCCAGAGATTTCCTTTTGTATTGCTTTTCCATCAATGATCAAATTCTGAGACCAGATTAAGATTCAATTAGTTGAAAATCAGGACCCTTTATTACATTTAGATCTGGCAAGTTAGCTCTAAATATTATAAGGTAGAAAAATGTATTAAAGTGGAACTATATGACATTCAGAAGGAAAAAAATCCTAAAGTAAACATCTCCAAGTATCACATAAATATTTAATAACTTAATTAAACTACTAATGTTGATACAGTTAAACTAAATTGTAGAAGTATGCTTTGTGTTCGGTTTAAGGTTTGGATTTAAAAAAATAGATATAAGATATTGTGATAAAGTGATATTATATCACTTTAAGGTGATATAATTGTGATAATGAAATTTTAAGCACTTATAAATAGGCTTCATAACCTTTTAATCATATACATTTAATAAATTAATAAATTAATTTAGTAAATTAATAAATGCACTATTTGTGTCATTCACCTCTGTACGTAAAGATTATCAGATCTTTCTAAATTAAATTTCTGAATTCGGGTCAAGCAAAAGTAAATTTTCAAGGGTAGCAGTCATGCTGCCACATTTTATACTTATATAAAGTACAATTAAAATTTAAGAAATAATAGAAAAACTGGTTTATCTATTTGGAAACTAAGTGTCTAAATCAATGTTGAAGTAGAAAAATCAAAAGATGTTCTATGTCATAAAAATAATTTAAAAATCAAATAAAATGGAAGAGGGATCTTTCCCAGAGTTAGACATTGCAGCTACTTGGTTTCACATTCAATGTGTCTTCTAGACACACTAACAGCAAATACCATGAGGAAAAGCCTACACAAAAATCATGTCTTGAGCAATTGCAAATTCAGAGAGGGTTAGAACTTAAAAATAAGGGTTAAGCAAATAAAACAAAGTAAATGAATCCCTTCAAGTGGCCCAATGTTCCCACTCATGGCAGGGAGATGATTTACTGAGTGGAAGGACATGCAAACAAAAAATGTGGAGGAAATAACTTGGAAGAAATTATACTTTATTTTATTTTACTAAAAGTTTGCCATGAATACATTTCCATTTTTTATTCCTTTTCAAATTTTTCTATTTTAAAATCCATGTGCATTTCTAATTTATTATTTGTATAAACATAGAGCTGGGCAGTAATTATTTATTTGAATTCTTCCCTCATCCCAAATGTATAGTCACTGTTTCTGTCACCAAGAAATATTATTTCAGAGGTGGTAATTTAAAAGGTCACTTAAGTATGATATTATACTGCATTTTTATTTTCATTTTTTGCCATTTTCTTAATTCTAGACCTGAAACCATCAATCTGCTGCTTCATATGCTTCCATAATGCAGGCTGCATTCTGACAGTTTCTAGCACAAAGTTCAACATAAATATTTGCTTTAAAATGGCTAAGTCTGGAGTTTTTAATGTATTGATCTTTCTAAACTTGGAACAATTTTAAGGTTAGTAATGGTAAGACAGCTGATTCATCACAATCTGATAGCAACAGAATTCTCAACAAAAGCTTTGATTCTCTAGGATCCACTGCCTGACCAACAGAGTTTAAATTGCCTTCAAAATACAAATATCACTTATTTAGACTATTTTCAGATTTATTTTAATTAATGTTAAAATATTTTGCACTTTCATCCAAGCTTATGTTAATAAGACAAGACCAACTTTTATATATTATAAATTGTCCATTAAATTTCATCAGTAGTAATTCTAATGCTCTCAAATGTTTACTAAAATATAGACATAGTTCAGGGGCTTCTGACCACTGAGATTTCTATGTTAGCTTAAACATCATTAGGAATGTGCCTCACATTTTCTTATCAGGCCTAGAGTCTATGAGGGCCATTTTTATACCATTACCTTACCTCATTCCCCCAGGCATCTGTCTACCTGAGCCTTCATTTACACTTGAGGAAACTGATGATCAGTATCTTCAAGACAGCAAGCATATGACTACAGGCACACTGGGTAGAGACCCTGGATTACTACAAATCTATATCTACCAAGAGATGGTTAAAATTATTCCTTCAAATTCTAATGGAAAAGTAAACCTGATAAGCTTTTTGTCCCTAGTCTAATAAATAAAGCCCTTGATTTACTTTTTTCCTGAGACTGTTTTCCACCAGGTTGTTGACAGTGTCTTCATCCAAACTTAACTCCTTCCTTGTTCCTCTACGTCTTACCTTCTCAAACATTCAAATTTCTGTTCTGGAATTTTTAATTCATGATACAGAGGTCTCCTATATCAATTTCTTTCCCTGATCAGCCTCTCTACCTCTTTCATATACATAAAAATGAAGGCTCCCTGGAAGACACTGCTTTCTCCATACTCATATCAAATGCTTTAATCATAAGTCCCAGGGTATTGAGGTAATGGTGACCCTCTGCACATTTTCAAATGTATTTCTTTAGTACTTATCTTCCATTCAATAATAAAAGTGTAACCCACTGGCACACTGGCTGCTGCCACCAACCCACCAACCCACCAGCCACTGCCACCCACCTGCCAGCCCACCAGCTGCCAGCTCCAAACATGCTTGGGAGACCTTCAGCAGACCAAATAGAATACTTTCCTACTGGAGCCACACTTGGCACAAAAAAAGAAGAAAACTCTGAAACCCAGAAAACAGGATGGCTCCAGCACCACCAGACACTGGCTTCAAGCTGCCTAGGAGATGCAGACAAACAGGAAAGGGTGCTAAAAGACTACTATCAGAACTACTAAGACTGAAATTCTACTGTTCCTGAACTGGGATTTATTTTTCTTTTCTTTAAGTGTTTGTTTGTCTTGTTCATTCTTTGTCCACCATCTCTCCCTATTGATTGCTTCTCCATTAAAAAAAAAACATTTACTTTTTTTCTTTCTTTTTTTTTCCCTTCGTTTCTTGTTTTTGTTAGTTTTACTGTTGTAAGTTAGCTAATACTAAATGCCACAGAGACCAGGGACAGAAACCGTACAAAGTGGAATGACGGGAAGACAAAAAAGGGATGCAAACCATTTTCCTCCTAAAAATAAATTAGTACAGGATTCAGAGGGAAATGAAGAAAACAGATACCCAGATCCAGACTCCAACAAAACAAAGATAAACTATACCAAGGAACCCAACAAAGCCCAAAAGAACAACCTGAAAGAAGAAATCCTGCAAGTAATTAATGAGAACTTCATAGAGTTGTTACTAGAAATGGTCAACCAAAACCTACAGGAGGCAGTCAAGATATTCCAAGGCAATAAAAATAAAGAATATGAGAAAACACAGAAACAAAGTGAAACAGAGAACACCATAAATAGAGAGATAAATGAATTAAGGATGAAAATTGACAATATTAAAGAGGAAGTGACCCATGATATGGAAAATCTCAGAAAAAAGAATGAAACAGAAATACAACAGAAAATGGAAGGCCACTCCAGCAGACTAGAACAAACAGAAGACAGAATCTCAGAATTTGAAGATGAAATGGTAATTAAAGGAAAGACTGAAGAGCTATTAGTCAGACAACTCAAGACCTGTGAAAGTAATATGCAAGAACACACTGACTCCATCAAAAGACCAAAAGTGAGAATCATGGGCATTGAAAAGGGAGAAGAGGTGTAAGCAAAAGGAATTCATAATATATTCAACAAAATAATTACAGAAAATTTTCCAAATCTAGAGAAAACTATGCCCACTCAGGTACAGGAAGCTTCCAGGACACCAAACAGACTTGACCAAAATAGAGCTACCCCACAACATATTATCATTAAACCAACAAGCACAGAGAATAGAGAAAGAATATTGAAGGCTGTAAGAGAGAAAAAAACAAATATATTACAAAGGTAAACCCATCAAAATCACAGCAGATTCTCAACAGAAAACTTAAAAGCTAGAAGAGAATGAAGTGAAGTATTCAAGGCACTAAATGAAAATAACGTCAACCGTAGGATACTCTACCAAGCAAAGCTATCATTCAAAATAGATGGAGCAATAAAAGTCTTCCATAAGCAGAAACTAAAACAATATATGACCACCAAGCCACCACTACAAAAGATTCCTCAAGGAATTCTGCAAACAGAAAATGAAATCAAACAAAACCATGAAAGGAGAGGCAGTACCAAACCACAGGAGAAGAAAAGGCAAGAAAGTAGAGAGTAACATTGATTCAGCTACACAACCAAACCCTTAAACAACAAAGACAACAAAATGACAGGAATCACCATATACCTATCAATACTAACATTGAATGTTAATGGACTTAATTCCCCCATCAAAAGACACCATTTGGCAAACTGGATTAAAAAGGAAGATCCAACAATCTGCTGCCTACAGGAGACCCATCTCATTGTCAGAAACAAGCACTGGCTGAGGTGAAAGGCTGGAAGAGGATTTACTAAATCAATGGCCCCCCAAAACAGGCAGGAGTAGCAATACTTATTTCGAACAAAGTAGACTTCAAACTTACATTGATCAACTAGACAAAGAAGGACACTCCATACTCATAAAAGGGGAAATACACCAAAAGGAAATAACAATTATCATCCTATATGCACCCAATGTCAACGCACCCAATTTCATCATATTCTGAAGGACCTAAAGACATATATAGACTCAAACACAGTGCTAGTGGGAGACTTTAATACCTCCCTATCACCAATAGATAGGTCATTCAAACAAAAAATCAAAAAGCAAATTCTAGAACTAAATCACACCATAGATCAAATGGACCTAGTTGATGTCTGCAGAATATTTCATCCAACTTCTGCACTATATACATTCTTCTCAGTAGCTCATGGAACCTTCTCCAAAATTGATCCTATCTTAGGGCACAAAGCAAGCCTCAGCAAATAAAAGAAAATAAAAAAAAATCCCATACATTCCATCTGATCACAATGTATTAATACTAGAAAACAACAACAAAAACAACAGTAGAAAACATGCAAAGAATTGTAAACTGAACAACACATTGCTCAATTATCAATAGGTCATTGATGAAATAAAAGAGGAAATTAAAAGGTTCCTGGGCAGTCCTGAGAGGAAAGTTTATAGCCATGAATGCATATATTAAAAGGTCAGAAAGATTTCAAGTCAATGACCTAATGCTACATCTCAAACTCTTAGATAAACAAGAACAAGAAATTCCCAAAACAAGCACAAGGATAGAAATAATAAAAGTAAGGGCTGAAATCAATGAAATAGAAACAAACAAACAAAAAAAAAATACAAAAAATCAATGAAACAAAAAGCTGATTCTTTGAAAAAATAAATAAGATTGACAGACCTCTGACAAACCTGACTAAAATGAGGAGAGAAAAAAACCCAAATCAGTAAAATCAAAAATGCAAAAGGGGAGAAAACAACAAACACCACGGAAATCCAGGAACTCATCAGAGACTACTTTGAGAACCTATATTCTAATAAATTTGAAAATCTTGAAGAAATGGACAGATATCTAGATATTTATGACCATCCAAAATGGAACCAAAAGGATATTAATCACCTGAATATATCTATAATACCAAATGAAATTGAAGTAGTAATTGAGTCTCCAAAATAGAAAAGTCCTGGACCTCACTGATTCTCTGATGAATTCTGTCAGACCTTTAAAAAAGATCTAATACCAACCAAACTTAAACTGTTTCATGAAATAGAAAGGGAAGGAACACTGCCTAACTCATTTTGTGAAGCCAATATTACTCTCATCCCAAAACCAGACAAAGATACTTCCAAAAAGGAGAACTATAGGCCAATTTCCTTAATGAACATCAGTGCAAAAATTCTCAATAATATAATGGCAAACCAAATCCAACAACACATTAGAAAGATCATTCACCATGACCAAGTCAGCTTCATCCCAGGGATGCAGGGGTGGTTCAACATATGCAAGTCTACAAATGTAATACAGCACATTAATAGAAGCACAGACAAAAACCACGTGATCATCTCAATAGATGCAGAAAAAGCCTTTGACAAGATCCAACAACACTTCATGATAAAAGCTCCAAGAAAACTAGGAATAGAAGGAATGTACCTCAACATTGTAAAGGCTATATATGACAGACCTATAGCCAACATCATACTTAACAGTAAAAAATGGAAACCATTTCCCCTAAAATCAGGAATGAGACAAGGGTGACCACTATCCCCACTCCTCTTCAACATAGTACTGGAATTCCTAGCCAGAGCAATTAGGCAAGAAGAAGAAATGAAAGGAATACAAATACAAATAGGTAAAGAAACTGTCAAAATATCCCTATTTGCAGATGATATAATCCTATACCTTAAAGACCCAAAAGTCTCTACCCCAAAATTCCTAAACACCATAAAAAGTTATAGCAAGGTGGCAGGATACAAAATCAACCTACAAAAATCATTAGATTTTCTATACACCAACAACGAGCAAACTGAGAAGGATATATGGAAACAATTCCATTTACAATAGCCTCAAAAAAAACCCATATACCTAGGAGTAAACTTAACAAAGGATGTGAATGATCTCTACAAGGAGAACTACAAACCCCTGAAGAAAGAGATTGAGGAAGACTACAGAAGGTGGAGAGATCTCCTGTGCTCATGGATTGGTAAAATCAGCAGAGTAAAAATGGCTATACTACCAAACGCAATCTACATGTTTAATGCAATTCCCATGAAAATCCCAATGACTTTCATGACAGAAATTGAAAAATCCACCCTCGAGTTCATTCATTTGGAAACACAAAAGATCGCGAGTAGCTATACTCAGCAAAAAAAGCAATACTGGAGGTTATCACAGTTCCCAACTTCAAACTATATTACAAAGCAATAGCAATAAAAACAGCATGGTACTGGCACAAAAAAAGACATGAAGACCAGTGGAACAGAATAGAAGACCAGGTTATGAATCCACACAGCTATACGTACCTTATATTTGATAAAGTCACCAAAAACATATGTGGAGAAAAGACAGCTTCTTCAACAAATGTTACTGAGAAAAGTGCTTGTCTACCTGCAAAAAACTGAAACTAGATCCATCTTTGTTACCCTGTACTAGTGTCAACTCCAAATGGATCAAGGACCTTAATATAAGACCTGAAACTCTGAAGTTAATCCTGGAAGGAGCAAGGAATTCTCTGGAAGTAATAGGCATAGGCAAGGACTTCCTCAATAGAATCTCAGCAGCCCAGCAACTAGGAGAAAGAACGGACAAATGGGACTTCATAAAATTAAAAAGCTTCTGCACAACAAAAGAAATGGTCTCTAAACTGAAGAGACCACCTGCAAAGTGGGAGAAAATATTTGCAAGCTATACAGCAGACAAAGGACTGATAACCAGAATGTACAAGGAACTCAAGAAACTAACTCTCTAAAAATCAATGAACCAATAAAAAAATGGGCAACTGAACTAATCAGAACTTTCTCAAAAGAAGAAATTCAAATGTCTAAAAAACACATGAAAAAATGTTCACCATCTCTAGCCATAAAGGAAATGCAAATCAAAATCACACTAAGATTCTACCTCACCCTTGTTAGAATAGCCATCATCAAAAACACCACCACCAACAGGTATTGGTGAGGATGTGGGGAAAAAGGAACCCTCGTACACTGCTGGTGGGAATGCAAGCTACTGCAAACACTCTGAAAAAAATTTGGAGGCTTCTTAAAAATCTAAACATAGATCTACTATATGACCCAGCAATCCCACTGCTGGGGATATACCCAAAAGACTGTGACACAGGTTACTTACTCCAAAGGCACCTGCACACTCATGTTTATTGCAGCACTATTCACAATAGTCAAGTTATGGAAACAGCCAAGATGCTTCATTACTGATGAAAGTATCAAAAAAATGTGGTATTTATACACAGTGGAATTTTACTCAGCCATAAAGAAGAATGAAATCTTATCATTTGCAAGTAAATGGATGGAACTGGAGAACATCATTCTGAACGAGGTTAGCCAGGCTCAGAAGAACAAAAATTGTATGTTTTGCCTCATACGCGGACTTTAGATCTAGGGCAAATATAGCAATGTTTTTGGATTTGGGTCACATGACAAGGAGAGAGCACATATGTGACGGATGGGGATAGGTAGAAAACCCAAAACATGAATGTGTTTGATGTTCCCACACCAGAGGAACTAACACAAAAACCTTAAAGCGACAGAGGACAACATGAGAAGGAGATCAGGAATCAGTGTAAAGGTCAGTTACAGATGAATCAACTTGGGTTGTAACACATTTGTACATGAAAGCAATGCTAGGTATCTTTCCGTATATCTATCCTTAACTCAACAAGCAAAAATGCTTTGTCTTTCTTATTATGCTTATGTCTTCTCTTCAATAAAATTAGAGATAAGGGCAGAATAGGTTCTGCCTGGAAGCAAAAGGGGGTGGGGGGGAGAGGGTGGCAGTGGGGGCAGGGGGGAGATATGACCCAAACAATGTATGCACATGTGAATAAATGAATAAAAATAATCTTAAATGTGTATGCAACTAATAGAATTTCAAGATACATGAAGCAAAGACTGATGGGACTAAAAATTAAAAATAAGTAAGTAATTTAGAATTAACATAATTATTTAATCAGACAAATATACATTAAAATAATAATAATAAAATTATAATATTCAATATTATCTGTCTACACTATTCTATACCAATTATTCTTGCTTTCATATGCTGATGTTGACATCAACATTATGATATTTTAAACATCTAATTCATGATTTTGCTTTCTATCCCAAGGCTTGCCATGTTTCTATGGCCTCAAAGACTTTGAAGAACCCATCCTACATTTCTTCATATATTTATTCCTTTATGTTGACTAGCGCTTCTATTCCTCTGAAAGTTCTCTCATTGAGAGGTGCTCATGATCCTGCACTGATCCAAATGAAGTGTGCCCATTTTTAAGAACACAAATTATTTTCATTATGTTAATTTATTTATAATGTAATGTAACTTGCTTTTTGCCTTTTGTTCTGTCTGTCCTTAATGTCTTTAAATTCTGTCTTGACACAATCTCCCTCTACAGAATTGTTCAATTGATAAAAAGTTTCAATTATGCAAGATAAATTACATCTGAAGATTTGCTGTACAACATAGCATCTGTAGTCAACAATGCTATTACCCACTTAAAATTATGTTAAGATATCTTGTGATGAGGGTTTGTATCCTGGGAAGAGAGGAAGAGTCAATGAAGCTGTTGGAGGTGATAGCTAATGCCTTTGACATTGACTATAGTGAAGATGATTTTACTCATGTTTGCATATGTCCAAACTCATTGAATTATATTCTTAAATATGTGTAAGGATTTTTTGTACATTGATAATCCCTCAAAAAAGCTACTTAAAATCTAAAAGAAATGTTTGAAAAAGTCATCAGTGAGTCCTTGAGCCAAATTTTTTCTGCCATTGTGTTCCAGAAGTGATCTACTCTTATACCCTTAGCACACTCAATCATGGGTGAGGTATGTCCTAGATGTGAGTAGTGCAATGGATTTTTGGTGGGGGTTGTTTGTTTGTTTTTGTTATTTTCAGAGTTGGCAAAACACAGCAGCCATGGATCTATTTTTAGTGATGTATTATTCATATAACATAAAATTGATAATTTTAAATAGTTAATTGATATTTTAGCATATTCACTATGTTATATAGTAAATTACAACTATGTAATTTCAGAATATTTCCATCACCCCCAAAATGAAACCCCATAACTTCACACAATCAGTCCCAATTCTGCCCATCATCCCTCAATCCACAGCCTCCCCTCTTCTGGCAAGCACCAATCTACATTTTGTCTCTATGGGTTTGCCTAATTTTGGAAGCTCAGGAGCTGGGACCACTTGTTGATTGTGTGGGTGGCAGTAGAAAGCATACAAGATGCCTTCTCATGGCCGCCACACTTGACTTTGTATTGTTAGTCAGATACCACTTTCCTTCTCTCCTCATCTTCATGATTGCATTCCTCAAAGATCTCTTCAGTCATTTCTCTACTTTTTCACCTCCCATAACTAATTCAAACTTCATTTTGCCTTACTCTCACCTAACAGAATGCATCATTTATAAATTCATCAACATGTCTTTTTTGTTATAGCTTATGCAACATTTTATCCAGTCTCAGATCTACACACTATCTGTTGAACATAATTTTCTGTTTTTTATTTCCCTGTTTATTTTTGACCTTTAAATCTAGTGCTCCTGTTTCCTTGTTACCTAGTTCTCATTCAACATTATAGTTGATGTATCTCATATGTTCTTCATCTCAATCTACCTATCTTTGGGTTCCGTTACAATTCATACACCAACAAAATTTGAATATATGCTGTAGACTCATGTGCGTCCCCTTGAGCTTTGGACCCAGATACAAAATACACTTGTATATTCTAAATATATGCCTACAAACACAAAATGAAACATCTCCTACCATTCTTTCTCCAGTATTCTAAAGGTAGATTAATAATGCTAAAATCTTCTCAATTACCAAAGTCAGAAATTTGAACAAGGTCCCTTTATCCCCATAACTGCTATCCACATCTGTTTATTGAGCACTGTTGAACTTAAGAATTGTCTACCCCTGCCACTCCACTATTTTAAGCCAAAATCATATTTAAGACTAGTATTTAATAAACCAGTTGTACTGTGTTCCTGCCTTTGTTTCAAATCCTTTAATGTTTTTTAAACTGTAGAGAATTATATGGCTTTCATTCATAAAATGTTAATATTTTTGAATATGCTATTTTTACATGTAATTTATTAAAAAAGCTAATGAAATAACATAGGATAGATAGGGTTATGGAAAATTAGTATTTCAGCTCAAATTTTATTGCTAACTTGGTATATAACTTTGACACTGATTTAATTTTCATTTTTCTTAATGTAAAATGAATTGTAATAGACTGAATATTCAAAACATGCTGTGGCTTTCTTGCAAGGTATGTAAGTTTCTCAAGTGATATGTTTAAAAATGTGTTTATTGTCTTCATAACAAACACTAAAATTATAGCTACCATAGTATGAGAGATTGTGCTATTTTCATAATTTAAGAATTTATATAGAAAAGTGGTATAACCCTTTTACTAGATTATCCTTCTATCCCACCATGGTCTTTTGTTTATTCACCATCAATAATGTGATCTATCATTTAATAAACTCACACCTGCTATCAAGATATTGAGCTTCCAGGTCTTAGAATTCTAAAATATTCACTATCCAGTTCTATTGAGAAATGTTTCTTATACTAAACAATGGTAAAATTTATAAAAGCAAATTAGGATTTAATATTTTATTACCCTATGGATTTTATGAAATAAATATCACAACAACTATAGAACAAATAGCAGTTAAAAATTCCAGAAAGAATCAAGAGATAAAATGTTGTTATTATTTTATAGTTTTATGATGTATCAAAGGAACATAAAAATACTTGGCATATGGCACAACATAGATCCTAGAAGTTTTAGTTTTTACATATATCACAATTTTCTTTTTAAGATTATTAAAAGTTTTTACTCATATTTGAGAATTGAGGGTCACATTTAAGTGAGACCCATTAAGGAGACTCACAAAAAATTTCCTGATGTTTCACAGGCAGGAGATTGGAAGACTGAAGGGAATAAATGTTACTCAGGCTATTTCTGCTGAGCTGATCCTCAGTTGCTAATTATATCCTGCAAGTTGAAGATTTCCCAGTGGATATCTATTTTTTATATGATCCTTCATAATACATTATAGTCTTTGAAATTATCAAAAGGTTTAGCTCAGTTTTGATTTAATACATTTAAATTCTTTCTCTTCTCTTTTCAGTGTTAAAGAAAGAAAGTCAGGAAGGCAGTGCAATCCCTAGCAGATTAATCTTAACACAATCCTCTTGGTACTTTGCTCTACTCCTTTTCACCTGAAGGGATTTCACCAGGCAAGGTGACTGGTTTTGAAAATTAAGTACTAAAATCCTATTCATATCAAAACCTCCAATAGGTAATTAAATAGTTTTCTGTCCATTGTTATTTGATATGAAGACAATTATAATGAAGGAAATTTTTTTCAGTATTTGACCCTCATATACCCTAGACATCTGTTTACATCATTTGTTACTTGACTTGCAAAAATGAAAGTTAAAATGTTTTCACAGACAGGTGCAAGAGTTGTGGCAAAGTAGGTAAAATTCAAGGAAAATGCCTTAGGACTTTTCTAACTCAACCTCAGAACAATTACTGTAAAGCATACTCTGAAATTTTTATCAGTTTTCATTTACAAAATATTTTTTGTGATGTCAGTATAATTTCCAGATGTTATTCAGGGACACATTTCATTCCTGGCTTATTGTACCTTGAACATGTTGCATTTTACTTTTGCTGAGTAAAAGGTCTAAATGTAAGGCACTCTACTAGGAACATAAAATGCCCTTGATAAAAATACCTTTTCCCCACCAGATCCTGTTGCAAGTTGAAAGTATTTGATATTATGAAGCCTGTGTTAAATAATACATACCTCTTGAGGGGAGGATAAGAGAAATGAAAAGGCTGTGAATAAAACTTGATACAGGAATATGCATCAATACAGTACTTAAGGGAGAAAAACCAGTACTTGATATGTAAATGTCACCAAAAGTAGAAGATTATGATAGAATTCTTTTCAGGAGAAAAGAATTCATAAAATGTACCTTGAGTTTCACTTTCATTGCCTCACATGCATGATGTTTACCACTGAATATCGGTGTGTTCAAACGTAGAATGGGGAAGATCTTGCATAGCTAAAAATTTTTGGTTCAGATTCAATGAGGGACCTTTTCCAAGAACATGACATGTTAAGGACACAATGGAGGAGAGGGAGGGGGTGGTGTGGGTGGTAAGGGAGGGGGTGGGGGCAGGAAGGAGAAATGACCCAAGCCCTGTATGCACATATGAATAATAAAACAATAAAAAAAAAGGATACAATGATTTCCCTAATTAAAAAAAAATCCAGTTGTTTTGTTGATACTCTGTTGAGGAGAAAAGATTTCACTCCTCACCCATTGCTAGGTTCATGCCTAAGACCCTTACAACAAAAGACAGATTTACAAGAAGAAGTGCATAAAAATTTACCTCATTTAGGTTTATTTGAAATGAGATTCTTTAGAAATGGAGCTCAGAGAAGCAGAGAAGGACTGGGTACCTGTAATCTCAGCAGCATGGGAAGAAGAGGTGGGAAAACTTCTGCCTAAAGCTGACCTGGGGGTTGAGGGAGAAACACAGGAGGAGTCCCCATCTGATAAATAAACTAAATTAAGAAGTTTGGTAGAATGCTATATTTTTACATTTTTGTTTGATGAAGAGCAGAAAGTCTCATAGAAATATGATTGAGTGAATGGTGGTAATAATCTAATGTCAGAAAACTGGGGAAAACTAAAAATGCTTGTTTCTTCAAATTTTCATTGTGCTTCTGTGTCTTCATTCACATTGTAAACAATTTATTAGAGATGTAAAGCAATTGATAGTTTGGTAAAAATTGTATTTGCATATCAACAAAAGAGTGTTTCTTCATATTATTTTATTTTATTGCTTCAAAGCAAGAATAAGACCTTGTTGTTCATGTGTATTTTCTAAGGTTTTAATTTTTACATAGTTTTGCTTTCCTTTCTGGCTTTCTGTGTAGTCATCTGGTGTCTTTTTGTAGAGGCCTTGAGAGAATGAATCAGCCTACTTCATCTTGGAGGGGTTCCACATTCAGTGTTTAATAAGCTGCCTTGCTAGTGTAGCAGGCATCTTATCAATGTTTACAATACCACCAGCAGTGCTGCATTTTTAGGTATTTCTGTATATATTTATATGCCACCCATAAGTCTGCATTAAATAATACTGTGTATAAACAAAATGTTTAGCACAATTTGTACTTTAAGTATATAGTTTACAGAATAGAGAAATTTTCACTACACATCTTTGAATTTCAAATTAAGGAATCATCTTGTCAGAGATGTTTCATTAGTGAATCTTGTTTTACAGCAACATAAGCTGTTTCACAGTTTATGCATACACTGGGTCTCTATTATGCATTAATAAGAAAAGCACTAAGTCTACAGAAAGATAAAAATTCACCAGTGGCAGCATTGCATGAAACAATAGCTTTCTAAAAAATCATTTAATGTCTATAAGATGGCTTTATGGGCCAAGTACAAAATGGTTCCTTAATGTTTACATCAGTGTAATAAACTGGCTTCTGAAGAAATAGGGAACTGAAAGAAGAATCAGGGAGGAAAAGCATGAAATAACTGCCTGATTCTCTCTGAATGAATCTGCCTCTTTCAAGTTATGTATTTCTCTCACAGGCCTATCTATTACAGTCATCTCATAAAGAGGTTTACAATAAACTGTATGTCATGGCAGAAAAGTGACAAAGGATGAGTGTTACTCTATCAGAATCATTGTCATCCTATCCAATTATTGATAGTATGTAAAAATGATTTATGTGGTTTGAGTTGTGTCTTACTTAATAGTGTTTTTTAAAACTTAGGGAAGCTTCCTTCCTCCTAATGTTATTTATTCATTGTTTTATTCATTCAACCATGGATTGTTTCTCCTGTTACAAACGATCAAAATGCAACAAAGGACATGAGTGATGGATTTCATGGACTCATGGATTTTCCCTTTTTGTATCTGGAGACAGTGAACAAGTAAATAAATCCATAAATATAATATGATAATACCGTGGAGAAAAATGGGTTAGGTGGTTGTAACTTCTATTAGCAGTTTTTATTCATATAAGATACATTTGAGAAGAGAACTAAAGGAGGTGGGAAGTTAAGCCATGTTGATATCTGATGAAAGAATACCTGAAGAGAAGGAAATATCAAGAAAAAGCCCTGGTGATTTATATTTAAAAAATGACAGAAGAGTAACTAGATGGAATGGAGTACATATATTTTACAGAAGTTCATGAATTAAATGTGGGGCACAAAAGAAGTTGAAAAACTAACAAGCCTATGAGATTTATGATGTTGGGCCTGAGATGGAGAATATTGAAGTAAAAACAGGTGAGAGGAATGAGTAATCCAAGTTTCTATTGGGGACCTCATAAGACTGAAATTGTTATTAGTAGAGAGTTCAAGAACAGGTGGATATGAATATCATGCTAAGGGGAAAGATTGAGGCTGCTAAAATAACAATGGGATTTATAAGTGTGCAGATAGCTATAGAAACTGTATTAGAAATTAGTACAAATAGAAGAAAATTAGGAGTGATCTCAAGTTCAAATACTTAAGAAGTCAAGGCCACGAGGAAGAACAAAAATAAGAGAACTTTGATAAGTGGTCTCAGAATTTGAAGGAAGACAGTGAGTAAAGTGTGTTTGATAAAAGAGAAGTGATACTCTCTATTGTACATTTCTGATCAAATGGGAAAAATAAGTTAGTCCTACTGACCTGTAAAATAGTCATTTAGGCAAGAAACAAAAAACAAAGCCTCATTAGAGGGAATTCAAAGCTATGAAGACATCCAATGTTGATTAGCCTATATAAGTTCATCCCTTCTAAAAACATCACCTAGAAATATGGATCTAATGTGAGGTTGAAAACTCATGTCCTGTTGGCATTAGAAATGAGACATGGAGTAGTTGGCACTCTAGGACCAAATTCATTCAGAGAGGAAGCACAGAGGTGAGCCTGGCCTTTAGTGTGACTTTACTTCAGAGACATCTATCAATTCATAAAATGCAGGGCAGAATCCAAAAAGTGAGAGAGATGCCCATTTTTACCACGTGGGAGGCAAAAATGTGAGTTTATAGCCTGTAAAAAGGGAATAGCATATAGTCAACTCAAAACGTTCAGATGACAACCCTCAAAGGGCTGTGAATAAACACTCCAGGTTTCAGAAAAAGAAATTTAACCGAACTCAATCACAATTAGATTAAGTTATAAGAAGTATGATGAGGAAATAAAATCAATTTAAGATAAAATGCTCCAGGGAAAAGAAAAAAATGGAAGTCAATAAAAAAGCAATGCAAAATCTGACCAGAAAATTAAAGTTAAGGAAAAAAATTAAAGATCAATTTAACTCATAAAAATGAAAGGAAAACTTTTCAAATATATGAAATAAATTCAATAATATGTAAAAATTTATAAGGCATTATTTACAGTTAGGTTTTGGATGTAAGATAATTTAAAGCATAATAAAATTAAAAACAATATAATTTCACCAAAAAAATGAAAAAAAATCATTTGCTCATCTTAGCAAATGCATAAAAATAACCTTTTTGAACATTATTTTTGACAAATACTTTAACAAATTAAAGAACTTCTTTAATCTGATAAGAAATATCCCCCAAAGAAAACACTGCAAAATTCATGGTTAAAGATAAAATATTAAAAGTACTCTTTCAGTAACCAGGAACAGTGCAAGGCCTTCATTAATGCTGCATTAAAGATAGATTTGGAGCTGGAGACATGGCTCAAGTAGGAGAGCTCCTGCCTCCTAAGCTTCAGACTCCATGCCACTAAAATCATCATGGTCGTTACCATCATAATCATCATCATCATAATAATTTAAAGATATAATCAGAGAAATATGTCGGGAAACAGATCTAATCTTACAAAGGAAAAAAAATCTCAATATCCTCGTTATTGGAAGACAAGTTGACTATAAAAAAATCCAAAATAATTTACACATAAATGAATTTAGCAATGTTATTACATACAATATAGTATAAAATTTTTTAAAAAAATTCCATTTACTAGCAACAAGAAATTAGGGAATACATTTATTTGAAAAAAAAACATTTTGTCAAAAACTCATAGTTCAGAAAAATGAATATAATGAAATCTGAGGAGAGCTATAATTTCTCATAGAACACAAAGATTTAATACCTTTCTATTTTATTTTGTTTTATTCCTATATTGCACTTATTTCACCATCTTTTGGAGTATATTTTGGAAATTACTACATGATGGTCTTTTTCTCTGAGTTTGTCTATTTGTATATCTTGATTTGTGAAAATAGACACCACCATTCAAAATTAGTGTGATAGCCAAATTTTCTGGTATCTGTAAATAAGTTAAACTGTATAAAGTGGTCTCCACCTCTCCATAGAGAATTCCAAGATCCCCAATACACACTTGAGCATTCTATATATTTTTTCTTATATTCCCTGAATGTTTCCATTCCCTAAATGTAGCCAATTTGTCCTATGTTTTATACTCTGGTGCCTTCTTAAAAGACCACAGTTAAATATTATGAAGATCACTTGAATACAAGCACTGTGAAACTGTGACAGTTGCTCTGACAACAAAGAGAGCTACTAAATAACTAATGGGTAGATGGCTTATATAGTGTGGATACACTGGACAAAGAGCTGATTCATGTTCTAGCTTAAACGGAGCCAGGTAACATGAGATTGCATCACACTATTCAGGTTGGTGCACAATTTAAGCCATTAGTTCTGGAATTTTCCAGTTAGTATTTTCTTACCAATTGATCACCAGTAACAGAACCTGAGAATAGCAAAACCATAGCTAACAGGGAACTACTGTATGTCTTTAAAAGCATAGTGAAATATGATACCTTATTCAATCTTAAAAAACAACAGTGTTGTCATGAGACCATTTTTTCACTCTTGTATAGATTTATCTATGATACTTATTTAGCATGTTTCATGAATACAATGGAAATTGAGAAATCTCATTATTCCACTGCATGCTTTAAACAATGAGTTCTATTTTTTCTTTTTGATTGTTTACACAGTAATTACTAAAATTTTAAGAATAATAATCATTACTTTAAAATAAAATGTCAAAATAAGAATGACTTACCTTAGAGATCACTTTTCATGGGAAAATCTATTTTGTAACATTTGACAAGTAATTTTATCTTGTGTAAAAACTGGATAATAGCTCACTTAAAGCATAGTTTTCATCTTGTAAATATTAAAATAAAGCTACATTGTAATAATGTACAAAATACTTTAACAAGACCTGGAATTAGGACACCATATATTCATAATTGCACAAGTTATTTATAGCTTAAAATTCACTGTAGCAACTCATAGAATTTGACTCAGTAGTGATGATCTTTTCCAATTTTCTTAAAAGCTCCCTTCCTTCCGTTTTATTCAGGAGGATATCTAATGTGAATCTACCCTGCTGGATTCAGAATTCAGACTCAGAATATGTAAGTTGCCAAATCAACACTCATAAGATAGGGAAGGAAAATTCTGACATCACAGCTCTTGGAATTTCATCGTGAGTTTAAGTACTATGAGGTGAGGTGCTTTATACCATCTAGTGTAACCCTCCCTGTCTCTGGTACCAGTTTATAGAAAGGTGACATTCTTTAGATGTCACCTTTCTATAAATACAGCAATGGACTCATTGACTTGAGGCACATTTAGGAAGGAATTTCAGGTAACTCTTTGAAAAATAATTAAAGACTTTTAATAAATGTAGATCCTTAGGAAGAGTGACCAGACTTTCATAATCTTAGCAACAAGAAACAGGAAATCACCAGGCACCAGGTATTGTTGTAAGGAGTTTGCATTGCTGTTGAATACATTCTTCCTCATGTAATTAAAAAAGTATGGCATATGGAAAATACTATAGACAAATGACAAGTAAATCAATGAGAAACATTATCTTCCTTACTTTGCCTGTGAAAAATTAATAAAGTTCTTCAAAATTCTAAAAAGGCATCTACTACTACATCTGAGTAAGTTTGCAGCCCAAAAGCAAATGAACAAAGAAAAAAAGAAATTCTGTTTCACTTGAGGTCAAAGGGCACATGAAATCTAAAAATTTAGTAGAATGACTATCAACACCATTATCAGTTTCCAGAAACCAGTTCTGACACTTATGTTATAATTGTGTTTAAAAATATGAGCATCAATAGTTACTGTTGTGAAATCTATAGCATATTTCATATAATGTGCAATGAATTTTAAACATACAATGTATAATGAATTATACAATTTGATTTTGACAAAAATTGTTTTAGTATTTGTTTTTTAATGATTAGAAAACTGAAGTTCAGAGAATTGGGGAAATATTCTCCAAATCATGCAGTTAAGAAGTGAATTCTGGTCTATTAAGACAAATTTAAATCTTTGGAGGTGGGTGGTGGCACAGGCTTGTCATTCCAATACTCAGTAGGCTGAGACACATAGATCACACTTCACGGCCAGACTGGAATACTTAACCAGACTCTTTTCCAAAAAACTGTGTACATATATGTGTATACATATACACGTACATATTTGTGTATATATACATACATATGTGTATATATAATACAGAATAACACATACAGTATACATTTATACAGATTGACAAAAAACAAACAAAACCTCTTTGGTGATAATCACTATACTTTTATTTTCTAACACAGATAAAATAAGGCCCTTATAAATGTTTTTAAAATAAGGAAATATATTTTACTTTACATTGAAGAATGAGGGTTTTTTAATGAATGCATACCATGAGTGGTTATTTTATTCAATCAGCTATAATGAAAATATTTCTAAAGTGTTAAACTGAATTGCAAGATTTATTAAAGCAAACTACATTTAACATTTTTTAAATGAGTCAATTCATTATTGCAATCAGGTATAATGCCCTACTAAATACATGGGTGGTAGGAACTTATAGGGATATTTCATAAATGTCTACATTCACTGCAGGAACAAAAACCCTTGCCATTTTCCTACTTGTTGTAAAATCAATGAACAGAATGTAGGCTTATGATTATGGTATAATAATACTCCTTTAGATAAAAGTAAGTGATTTTTTTTGCTCTCCTTAAAATCATTTTCTTAAGTTAATATTTTAGTGACTTTGTTCATCTTCCCAATCTCATTACTATGCTTATTTTTCTTTACCTGAGACAGTAGTATCCAGTTTCAATTACATGAGCAGATATTCCTCCCTTAAAAAAGGGTTCTGTATTGTGACAATTTTTCTAGCTTTATGAGGAAATAATTACATGATTATTAAGAAAGTTCAAATAATAAGCCCTCAACATTTGGTTCTTTCCCTGGGTGTTGGATTTGTAAGGCTTCATTTTCTGATTCCTTTTTGATTAAGCAATTTTTTCCAACTTTTGTTTAAATTTATTGTTTGTTTGAAGACTCAGTATATATATTTTCTTTCTCTAGTGTCTTTTCCAAATATAGCTTATGCAACATTGTAGTTTTAAGCATACAGTCCAAATCCCGGTACAAAACATGATGTACAGAGGGAGTTTATTCAAAAGTCTTTGTATCAGACACTCTGTCTGCTCTATCAATAAGCAAAACAAATATGAAATTAATTCTCACAAAATGGAATAGTATATCACATATCTACTACTTATTTTATAAAAATTTGAAAAGAAAGAAATAAAAAGATTAAGTAGCTTCTTAAATTATACTACTCTTGGATGTGGGATTTGAAACCAGAACTGTATGACCTCACAATTGGTTTTATTTTAGTTGTCCAATAAGTGAAAATAGCACATCCAAATAAAAAGGCCTTTGGCTTTAGGAACATTCATATTAAAATCACTGCACTGAAAAAAAATGAAGATTTATTAAAAATTTTAATCACTGTTCTCTTGTTCTTTTCTTTTTTGGTTGTAATGTCATTTACTAGTGAGAAGGTAAATATTTCCAGTTCCACTTTTTTCTTTAAACTAAAGTGACTTGCATGTCACAATTAAGTAAAAGCTTGATTGAATTTTTACTGAAAGAATTATAGAAATTTTATTAGTTCTCAGAGAGACTTACTTGTCTGTCTATAATTTATTGCTCACATTTTATTAAAGGCAGTCAAGCAGACAATGAAAGATAATGTGGTACAATAGAATCCAGCAAGTGGTGTAGGCAATGAGTACAGCAGAAAGGCCACATTACCATATTGTCAGTTTTCTTGCTCACTTCTCTGTTAACACTGCAAAGTTGTTAACTTGTACCTTAGAAAGTAATAATTATAGTACAAAATATTGGTAATAACAGTAAGAAATATTTGTTTTTTCCACAATTAAAATTTATAGTTTTCATAATTAGTGATAAAGGTATGAGTCCATTAGCACTACTGAGTTAAGTATAGTTTTAATCAGTTTTGAATTAAAAAATCAGAGGAATTGAAGCTGTTATATATCACAGTATGATCAAAGTGAGTATATTTTGTATTGAAAAACTTGATTCATGTAAGTAAGGCTACTTAAGATTCAGCAAATAATAAATAAAATGGTTGCAGTTAGTAAGTTGGGATAGGATGGATGTACCCATGCATAATTTAAGGGTTTTAGAATTGAGAAAGTGATTGTATACATGATCTAGTTTTAATAAGTAGACCACTGAGAAAGATTACTTTATAATTAGGAGGACTATCAGCAATTATAGTATAAATTGTATCCAAGATTTTTGACTTATGAATTATTTTCTTCTGTATTAATTGAAGAACGTTTAAGTGAGGTAGTTCTGAAACAGTAGGAAGTGTACCAAGAACAGGAAGTCCTGATCAATAAAATAACGAAAGAGCAAATTTCAGTGATGTGTTTCAAGTTATAAATTAGCCATGCTTTTTAAAATGAAGCCCACTGTGTGGAATCAATTTCATGTCTTCTGGGATATGAAACCTCTGGAAGTCACTAGTCAATGGAAATGAGTTTTAATGATATCACTAATTATAGGAGATTACTAGAAATGCTTATTCCAATTCTTCATCCTTTACTTAACATATAGAAAAAGCCTAAATCTTAGGGTCTTTGCAGTTTGATAAGATCATGGTTTTAGATTTAAGAAGCAAATGTGGGCTAATCAATGTTTGTCTATTTGACTAAAGCATGAGATGTCCATTTCAGTCACATGTAATGATGTCACATGTTATGATAGCAAGGTGGTAGAATCTCTGTTACTCAGGGTCCCTACTGACATACATGGAACATACCCCACTTCTGACATAGTTATTTACTATGAATGAGAAATACATGTATATTTACAAAACTCTGGAATGTTGGCCCATCTTGACTAAAAGTAATGGGAGAATATTTAGTGGCCAGGAGATTACAAAATAAGAAATAGGAAAATAAGAGAAAGGCCAGAGAAAGAATAGTATTTAATAACAATGAGTCTGTAGTTCTGCATTCTATTTAAGGAAGCCAATTCAAAGCATCACTAAATTTCTTCAAGGCAGGAGAATGAATGATTGCTGGCTTCTTTCTCATACAAAGTCACCAATGAGATAACATTATTAAAAGATACATATATATGTATGTACACAAACATTTTGACAACTCTGAAATTTCATTTCATTTTATAATATAAGTCATAAGATACAATTGTGTCATTGCTTATTTGGTCATTTCTTTTAGTGGTATATTATGTTGCATCTAGCAATTAATGATTGTTTCATTCATTCAACTATAGTAATTTTTGATACTTTGTCTTTGACTTTTATTAAAGAAGATAACTTACTAAGTATGAGTTAATTTTCCAGACCAAAGTTTAGAATATTTAAAATGTTAATTAAAAATCAGATAGAATATACATAAGCAGCTAAGTCTGAGTTTTTAGAAAATCCCTGCAAAAAATTCTCTTTTAAAATCTGTAAACAAAAAAGTACATTTTATGATGAAGTATTTGGATTCTTTTTTCTAAATCATATGTGAAACTGCATCATGATGATTTATATGTGCTTATGTATTGATTTTGTGAAGAATATGTGAGACAGACATGGACATGCAACATTCAGATCCTCCTTCATGATTGCCCTTCACTTTACATTAGCCAGCAGAGAGTCTGTAGAAGTTAGTTTTTCATGGTTGTCCTCAACTCTTAAGCAGCGGTTTCACCTCGCTTAGGGTCAACATCCAGCCAATGACTAAGTACTTTGGGTGTCAAGAGCCTACCCATTTTTTTCCCACAGGCAAGGGTCATCTGAAAGGGATCATTGCTCTGGAGATCCCTCTGTTACCAGGACATGGAATGTCTAATGACTCTTGCTGAATCAGATTTCCATCCATTTAATTTCCTAAATGTTAGTACCCAATAAATTTTTTTAACTCCTGCAATGATTTTTTGCTTCTGAGAGAATCCAAATGCCATAACATAAGTGTATAATTTTGGTCACAGTGATCAGTAAGCCATGTGTATGTAACTGTCTTCTCAGACTTTGAAAATGTCTAACATTTTGGGTTAAGATTAAAGTTTTTTTCACATTCATTTTGCATTTATTGCTTTTGAAATGTGAACTTGTATCACAAGTAATGTGAATAAGGTGTGTAAGTTTTTAAGATAACGGATTGCTATTTTTTATGAAAATAATGGTAGATATTAGAGAATGAGACCATTTAGAATCATGAGACTATGACATTCTTCTGAGATGCATATAGCAAATTATGCAATATGCTCTACTTCAAATTTGAAAGCATAATGTTAGAATATATATATTACATGACAACTTTCTCCTGTCTTTAATACTGTGTTTCTGGGCCAGCTAATTAACTTGTCAGTGTCCTCGCCTAAAAATATAGACAATATAACCAGTATCAAACTTAGTATTAAGATGAAATGAGATAGTAAACATGAACAGCTTTTGAAAATTCAAGAGAGCACTACAATTTCTCCAACATTCATAAAGGTTTGAATATAACTAAAAAATACAATACCATTTATAGAATCCCACATATAGAAGAGATAGGTATGTATCATAGAATTATTCCACAGGTCTTATGTCTCAGGCCTTAGTATGGTCTGAGATCCCCTTTGAATATAACGTAACAGATGATTGCCTACAAGTATGAACTGGTAAATGAGAATTTTAAGCCTAAAATAATTTTTACATTTAAAGCCTTCTAAGATCATGTCTCAATTTACTCTTCTAAATTATTTCTAAGCCTATAACAATGTGAACTCTCAAGCCAAATTATAAAGCAATTTTAGTATTTGCCGTTCTATCTTTATACAGAGATCTTTGATTCTTAAAAATACCTTAAAGTTTCTTGTATATTTTCCCTGACCAGGGCAAAAAAACCCAGATATGGTAGGAAAATAAAAGCCTCCAACCAGATTGGGTGCAAAAAATGCTACATCAAGACATTAATCAATTTTGCAAACACTAGCACAAAAAAAGAGGATTCCAAAGGCAATAAGAGAATAGAAGACAACAGCATATAAGGGAGTTCATTAGTATCAGATTTCATAGCTGAGAACTTACTGTCTAGCAGTGTGGGAAAAACAAAATCTATCAAGCACATGCTATACAAATTTGACCTTAATACTAAGACAAACTGAAGTTGAGAGTTCACAACCACCTAGAACTCTTACAGAAATGCTAAAGGGAACTCTTGAAGATAAAAGAAAATGATGCTAATAATAATATGAAAACACATGAAAGTATAAAACTCATTGGTAAAAGTAAATATATAGTAAAATTCAGAAAACTCTGATACTATAATGGTATGGAGTAAATCAGATATATCTTTAAAATATAGGCTTAAACACAAGGAAGGGGTGAGGATAGGTAAGACACCTAAAAAACTAGCTAGCATTTGTTGCCCTTAACGCAGAGAAACTAAAGCAGATACCTTAAAGCAACTGAGGCCAATAGGAAAAGGGGAACAGGTACTAGAGAAAAGGTTAGCTCAAAAAGAATTAACCTAGAAGGTAACACCCACACACAGGAGATCAATGTGAGTCAATGCCCTGTATAGCTATCCTTATCTCAACCAGCAAAAACCCTTGTTCCTTCCTATTATTGCTTATACTCTCTCTACAACAAAATTAGAAATAAGGGCAAAATAGTTTCTGCTGGGTATTGAGGGGGGAGGAGAGGAAGGGGGGAGAGTGGGTGGTAAGGGAGGGGGTGGGGGCAGGGGGGAGAAATGAGCCAAGCCTTGTATGCATGTATGAATAATAAAAGAAAAATGAAAAAAAAAATAAAATGTAGGCTTAAAAATACGTTAAAAATAATGACTGCATCAATTTGTTAAGAAATATAAAATATGTAAATTTCAATGTCAAAAATAATAAATGAATTAAGATGTGATATTTGTTCTGTAAACTGCATGAGGAAGAGGAACAAATGACATGACGATCTGGATGAAGAATCAAAATTAAGGAAAAGCAAGTGCAAAGACCATGAGAATGACTTACTAGATGTATTCAAAGAATAAAATATAAAACATTATATCTGGATTGGAGTGAAATATTGTGAGATTAATTGAAGATGATGTAGATGGTTTACCAAAGACCAAGACTGGTCTTTATATGATAAACATTAGAATGCAATCAGTTAATTAAATAAATATTTATTAAACACCATGTACTATTACAGAAAAATTAATTTAACACTTTTTAAAATTGTAAGGAAGACTTTCTTTAGACTAACAATAGATGCCAACATTATAGCAATAAAAGAGAAAGATTGTGCTTAATTCTGGATACAACAAGAACACATGGTAATTTATAGTCAAGAAGTGAACTGAAGCAGGAGTAAGGGAGTCAATATATGGAAAATCACTAAGAAGAGACATCAAAGTATGAGAATTCCTGTTAAGATAACCTAACAGGATTTCTGTGGAAAGCATGGTGGGATAAATTGGTATCAGGTGATGTTAAGTGACGAATTTCATTATGTGTAGAGGGAATTTTGATATAAATAGAAGGAGGATCCTCTACAAATTGACCTAGCATTAATCCTGCTTAAATTGGACTTCATAAGCATTCTAAGATCAAGGCCAAGACAAAAGAAGAGAGCCTGAGAGCAATTTGGTCAAGGGAACAGGCATTAGCAGTACAAGACGTTTGAGATATATCATAAAATACAATATCCCAAAAATATTTGCTTTAAGGTATTTATGTTCTCAGGTATGGAGGTTAAAATATAACTTTCAGTTATTTTTTCAGTTATCTCAAGATGAAACTTGAGAAAGACTTATAAAATGTTAGGGTCTTAGTCATGAAGTAATTTGGGAACTTTTTTTTCTTGGTATAGAAGGAATAGCTAGCATAAAAGTAGAAGTAATCAAGAAAGAACTAACAAAAATCTAAGCCAGGCATGGTGGCTCCTACCTGTAATCTTAGCTACCTGGAATCCTGTGAAAGCAAGGATCTCACTTTGAGGCCAGTTAAGGCCAAAAGAATGCAAATTCTCATCTTAATAATAAGAAAGCTGGGTATGGTGGTGCATGCCTATCATCCAAATTATGCAGGAAGCATTAAATAGAAGGATTTGGATGCAGGCCAGGCAAGACATAAAATGCTATCCTCTTTATAATACCTAAAGGCTTGGGTGTGGCTCAAATGGTGTAGAGCCAAATTGGCAAGTACATGGCCCTGAATTCAAACCCTAGAATAGTCAAAAACAAACAACCCAAAAAGTATATAGCAGTGCTTCTAAATAATGGTACTGCACATGAAAATAAATGGAGAAATTTTCTTAAAATGCAGATTCTAATTCAAGAGGTATAGTGTAATGCCGTTTACTGGTGGAACCTGGGTGACCAAAGCTGTAAGAAGATGAGGGACTACTGAGTCCTGCTCAATAGCCACTTTAATGAAGTATACATTGCTTTTTATAAACTCCTTTTACACAGAGAGCATTTGGTCAGAAAAAGCATGCAAAGTATTACATGTCAAGGTTACATTAGTACAGGGAAGCACAGTTAAAATTAACTCTTTGTTATGTCTCTTTTACAATGGGAACAGAGAAGCAGGAGAAGCACATGGTCAACATAACTTTCTTATTTACATCTGAAGGCCATGAAGCCATCTGGGAACCTTGAGCACTATTTTTCTGGACATCTGGCTTTCTCACAAGGCCAGATGCCGACTCACACAGGAAAGCTCCCACTGCTGGCTCCAACAGTATAGGAGAAGGAAAAGTTGAGTTTTTTGATTTATAACAAACCCCCAGTTTGGGGAAAGGTAATGCTACTGCTCCCCTGTCCAGAATCTGAGTTAAAATAATCTATGAATATAAACAACATTTTATGGTTGGATCTGAAATTTCTCCCAAAGATTTGATTGCTAGCCAATGACCTTACTGGAAGGTGACGAAAGCTTTAGGATGTGAGGCCTAATTAGCAGAAGTAGGTCACTGGGGGTGTGCTCTTCAAAGATATATTTAGTTTCTGGTCTCTTCCTTTTATTCTCTATCTCTTCTGTTTCTCTGTCTCTCTCTGCCTCTCTGTCTCTGTCTCCTCCTCTCTCTACTTCCTGGCTGCCATGATGTGAGCAGTTCTCCTCCACCACATCCTTTCTGTCATTAGTTCTATCTCAACACAAGCGCACAGAGATGGAGCAGGCAATCATTGAATGAAATCCCTTAAACTATAAACCCAAAAATAAACCTTTCCTCCTTTAAGTTTTTTCTGTCAGGTTTTTGTCACAGCAATGTAAATCTAATGAACACAAAAAATTGGAACTGAGATGGGGTCATTGCCAGGACTATACCAGACAATGTAGTTCAGAATCCTTGGAATTGGTTTGTGGAAGGAGTTTGGAAATGTTTTTAGATAAAGGCTAAAAAGGTTCCAAATCCTATAAGCAGAACTCAATGAATGATTCTGATAAGAGCTCCGAAGACCATGATGCTGCTAAGAGTATTCAGACAGTGAAGTCTGTGCTAACAAGGTTTCAGATGGAAATGGGGATTCTACTGGCAATGGGACTAGAAGCTATTCAGTTACTTTTTGGCAAAGAACTTGCCTAAATTTTATCAATATTCTGAGACTTTGTGTGAAGCTGAATATGAAGGTGACAGACTATTTTATCAGGAAAAGTTTCAAGGCCTATAAAATTCAACACCAATACCCTGGAGGCATGGGCATTGCTAGTTGCTGTTTAGACAGATTTACAGTGTGAGTCATAAGCTAGGTATAGTGGAAAGATTTGTAAAATTAACAGTTTTCCCAGAAAAGAACTTTGTGTATAGTTGAGGCCAAGGAAAGTGTGATTGCTGAAGAGATTAGTGTCATTAAAAAAGAAGTCAGTATTTCATACAGGGACAATAGGAAATATGTTTTGAGCATATTTCAGGAATAGGCCAGACACCACCTACTTAAGTATGTAAAAGTACAACCTAGCTTTAAAGACTTTGCTTTGAGAAGAGAGTTCTGGATAATTTATTCTCACAGGTCCACCTAGGCTTCTTATTATCGTGCTCAGCTATTCAGGCACTCAGAAGCCTCTAGTGATCATTGTCCAAGTAGCTCTGATTATTGCTGGAGCTGGCAGCAGGTCATGGTGTCATCCATGAGATGTGGCTTTTACAGACATGTAGAATGAAAGAGGTATGGGGTCATGGAGGTTTCCATCCAGATTTCAAAGGAATACCTAGAAGGCTTGGTTGTGTGTGGCATGTCTGAGTTCCTGTGGGTACCCTGAGAAGTTGATGCAAGAAGCTTTGAGAGTAAACTGAAGCTGCAGTGGATACCCCCAGTAAGATGGAAATGCCAGGAATGTGACTATCTGCAGAGGAAAGCCACAGGCAATGAGTAGAGCTAGCCCAAGAGAGTAGCCATGTGGCCTGAAACCAACAAGGTGGTAGGGGCAGGGCTACCCAAGGCTTCCAGAGTCTACAACCTGCCACCAGATTCCCAGAATGCTGGACATGGATCTACAGGATTTAATGATTTAGGGTTTCAGTTTTGTTTTAGTCTTATCCCTTCTTTCTATGTTCCCATGCCTGCTTTTTGGAATGGAATATTTACTTTATATATATTGGATATATATTATTGGAATATTTACCTTGTAATATGTTGGGTATATCTAACATTTTTATTTTATCAGGAGCTCACAGTTAAGTTTTCTTTAAGTCTCAGAGAAAACTTCAGATTTTGACTTTTGAGTAATATGGGAACTGTTGAGTGTAGGTGGACTCTTGGAGATGAACTAAATGCATTTTGTATTGTAAGATGGAGCTTTCAGGGACCAAGGGCAAAATATTAAGATTTGGATCTGAAATGTCCCTCCAAGGCTGTGTTTTAAAGGATTGATTTCCAACTAATACTATTGTTGGGAGATGATGGAAAATTCAGGAAGTGAGGACTGTCTGGAAAAAGGATGTCATGGGAGTGTCATACCTCTGAAGGATGTATTTTGTCCCTGTCCCATTGCTCTTGCTCTTTCTCTGTCTCTGTCTCTCCCTCTCTCTGTCTCTGTCTCTCTTTCTCTCTTTCTGTCTTCCTCTCTCTCACTGTCCTTCCTGGCCACCATGAGGTGAGCAGCTTTTTTTCGCTACTCACTCCTCAGTGTAGCGTTCTGCCTCCATACAAGTCTACAGTGATCAAGCCAATTAACCATTGAATAAAACTTTTACAACCGTGAACCAATATTAACCATTCCTCCTTTAAGTTTTTTTTTCAGGAACTCTGACTAACACAATATTAATGAATGCCACTGCAAATTTTCCATTCTGAAAATGTTTGTATTAGAGACAGGACTTTGGCCTTATGCCTCCAGAATTCTTCATAACTCCACTTTACTAACTCTTCTTTAATTAAGAGAAAAATCAATCAAAATTAGTTTAAGTGGAAACATAGACTATATTATTTCCTATAGCTGATCCATCTTCATTACTCTCTTGAGCTTCAAAGACTCAAAGAATTTCATCATTAGGTAGTGTCTTTTGATTCTGCTTTTGGCTTTGATTCTTCTGCTTGGCTTCATTTTCAGACAGACATCCTTCACATAGTTTCCCCCCAGGAAGTAAGACTTCTATCAACACAGTTCCAAGTTCACAGAGAAAACCTATCCTCTAAAGATTTCCAAAGAGCTCCAGGATAAAACTGCATTTGACAATCCCAGAATAAGTGCCTTTGTTGGACTCAATCACAAATGCCAGTTGATTTGATGTTCTGTTTGGTTATGATAGTTTCACATAAGATCTTGTGATCAGAGATAGCATAAGTGTCTCTAAGCCATACATAATGATATTAAGGAAATGGAGATTTCCCCAAGACAACTTCTGTTACTAGACAATGGGACTAGACAATGGTAAGGCAAAAAATGACAAATGCTAATTATTAACCAGCAATATCTAAAGCACATCTAGCTCTCAGCACTAACATGAAAGGAAAATAATGCCAAAGTCCAATGAGCTTAGACAAAATGTGCTTTGAAATGGAAGACAAAGTTCACCAAGAATGATTGAATAAGCATAGGATGCTAAAAGAGTACATGAAATGAAAACAAATCCAAAGAAAAATAGTCTGAAATATCTGCAAAGCAATTGGAGGGAAAAATTCACATTGTATTTGTGTTTACGAAAAGAAGAGGTAGCATATAAAAGCTACTGGCTTGACATTATAAAGAATTTGATTCAGCTAGGACACAAAGAAGCCTTTTCTATGAATTGCAGCATTCTATCATGTAAGCTTCATTGAAAATACTCATTTTTTTCTCTGAAGATAGTTGAAATTGGGTTTCTATATAATATGTTTGAATAGAGATGATCAAAATTTTAAATCACTATACACAAGTTTACAAACTCAAGTTTAAATTACCACATGAAAGAGAGAAAGAGAAAAATTATTGAATTAGAAAACCAATGTAAATTAGCTGTAAATCCTCTTGGACATGTGCCCACATCTGCATACATAGCTCAACTTTTTCATTAGTTTCCTCGAGAAGCCCAATTATATTGGCTACATAATGAGGAAGTACCAGAGAGACATCCAATTATATTACTATAAAATGTCACTGGAAACTTCCTAGTAGATGTGACTCTTTTTCATATACCCACATGTCACCCCTATGCTACTGGATCCACCTCATGTTTGTCTTCAGCCTCTTTTTTCCTTCCTCTGCATGAGCTATGGAGTCTAGCTTGAGGCTTCTAGCAAGTCTTGTAACACTAGCCTATCACGACATGAGATTTCTTTTCCGACAACACTAGAAGATAGCACTCTTTCCATACTGACACAAGGGAAATTTTTATCATTTTGTTCAGTATATTGTAAGACCCAGAAAACAAAAAGACTCTAAAACCCTTTATTCATTCTTTCAACTCAACCCTTTTAAGCAATTTATGTCATTACTTCATTCATTTTCTAGCTTACACATATACTTCTACCTTCTTTCAATATGTCAATATCATTAATACAAGTCACTAAATTCTAACTCACCTGTAGACTAATAAAGGGAACTGACTATGCCAGAATAAAAGACCAGGTTATAAGTTCTCAATACTTGTTATTCCTGAATACTCAATTATACTTGATATTTGGACCATCTCTTTTTCCTGAAAAATTTCTGTCTAACATTACACTCCATAACTGGTTCTTAAAGTGTGTTTTTCAAGGCAATACGTAAGTATCATAAGGGAAATTAAAATTCAGAGTATCTGGCCTTACTAGGGGGTATAGCTCAGGGGCAGATCATTTGACTGAAGAGTATGTGGCCTTATCCAAGATTCACTAAAATTAGAAACACTGGTGGTGGGGCCAGTATTCTGTGATCTAATGCTACCTCTAGATAGTTCTGATCTGGTGTACTGACTTTTTAAATTTAATTTTTATCATAAATTAATTTTGCAAAATGATTTTATTGTGATTTTTGTAACATGTATATAATGAACTTTGATCAAATTCATCATCTTTGTTATTACTTTATTAACCCTTTTCTCCCCACTTCTTTTAACAGTGTTTGGTGACTTTTGTTGGTTTCATTATGAAACATACCTACATACATACATATATAGGTTTATATTACTTCTATATATTCTACCCCACCATCCTCTCATTTCCACCCTATCCCCATCCCTTGGTTCTCCCTCAAATAGTCCAGCTTTTACAAACATGCCATATTATTTTTTTGCCTAGATTCCATAAGCAAAATGTGACATTTTTTAAATTTAGAAATAAATGATGACTCCCCATGATATATCTTTTTATATTCCTTTTTCTTGTCCTCTTCCTTCTCTTTTCTTACCTAAATCTAATTTTTCCTAGAAAAAAGATTCCTCAGTTCTTTTATTTCACTTTGTCATTCTTTTTTTCAAATCTGATCCACAGCTATAATTATTACCTCTAAACAGGATCTTCAAATTAGTATCTTCATTTTCACATACTTTCTTTTGCTTTAACTCAAAAGTCTCAGTTCTGAACATATTTTGGCTTCAATATTTTTTCAGCTAGAACTTTAACCTAATTCTCATAAACATCTCAGATTGTATTTTTCACTTATTTGATTCCATGCATGAAACAATGATATTTTGTAGTCTATGAAGTTTGCAGACTCAACAGCATCATGAACTTCTCCTTTGATATCATTAATTGTGTGTAATTTTTTTCTGCTCTATAATCCCAGTCTATCTCATATGCTTATTCTCTCTTCCAATAGTCAATACAGGTAACGATCAATCTGTAGGAGTTTACTGGTAAAAATAATCAATAAGTGGGAACATAGAATAAAATGTTGTTTATTTAACTTAGCAAGATGTTTAATTTGTCGCTACAGATTTACAAATTATCCTTAGCCAAGATATTAATTTAAAAAATCTATAGACATTTTTCATTTAAATACTTTACCATCTGTGTGAGAATGTACTTAGGTTGTATTTTGGTTTTCAAATAATACCTAGCTTTAACACCTACTCAAGGATAAACTCTAACCAATTACTTTGAACTACTCTAACAGAAGCCATTTTTTTTCTCTAAATTTCCAAAGCCTTCTCTGGCAAACTGAGATAATGTCCAAAAGGAACTGCCCAGTGGAGCATTGTCTTTTAATCTCCCCTTTAAATGAGTGTCCTAAATTAAACCATTCTTTACTCAGGTGAAGTGGAAAATATCTTTTTTAAATATAAAGACTTTCTTGCTAAAGTTCCAAGCTTTCTAATAAAGAATTTTAAGACTACCAGCTTAAAAAATATGGATTTGATTCAGGACAGTTTATGTATTTCATATAAACTATAAAATTTATAAAATTGTGATTTTATAAAGTTTTAATATAAACTTTACAAAACCAATCCTAGTGTTTTTGGTCAAAATTCTACTTTCACTTGCTAATCAGTGATAAAAAGAAATTTACATCATTAATTTTAGAGGTTTCCAAAGATAAAGCACTTTGAATAGATTGAAAAAAATCCACTAACATTAAAACTCATTTTAGTCCTTTTTTTGTCAGTAGAAAATTGTTTCTTTGGAGAAAATGTTAACTATCATAGATGTATCAGAGTCCTGACAAACTATTATGAAATATATCACCATATTTTCCGTACATATTAGTGCATTATTTTTTTTTGGAGGTGCTGGAGTTCAAACTCAGGGACTCATACTTGCTTGAAAAACACTTTACCCCTTGAGTTTTGTCTCCAAACCTTGTCATTTAGTTATTTTTTTGAATAAGGTCTTGCTTTTATGCCCATTCCACCTGGACCACAATCCTCCTATTTGTGTTACCTACCTATCTGGAAGACAGGTACATGGCACCATGTCTTTTTATTGGTTGAGATAGAGTCTCTGTTTGCCTGGTCTGGCCTCAAATTTAAAGTCTCCTGATCTCCAACCACAAGTGGGTGTGAGTTACCACACCCAGCCTCATTAGTGCTTTTTAATGCATTATATTGCAAAAGTGTTCACTTTTATAATAATAACTCATATAATATACCAAAAACTCATGTCATTCATTAGTGTGTGACCTAATGGATGGTGATATATGTTCATTGATTGTTTACAAAGTAACATTTATTCCACCCTAAATTCTTTTCATCACCATAATTTTGAGAAGCTTTAAGGTTTGAACTATAACAGTAAAGTAAGTAGTGGTATACTCTCCTGATAATAGTTTTCAGAATAATCTTCATCACTGAATGAAGGATGAGGAATAAGTATAATTTAAAAGGATTCAGATTTAAACCCTGAAAGTTATAGTCTTTTCCTATCAGTAAAGCACTGTAGTAACTCCAAACAAGTTGGACCTAGATTCATTTAAATTTATCTTCAGTACTTATTTTGAATATAATTGCTCAATGGAAGTTTTGTTGAACTAAAAATGAATAAAATTTTTATCAAGCATTAACTCATTGAGAAGGGAAATTCACAAAAAGATAAAATAGAAGGTTAACTTATTTAGAGATAATATATTTATATATACATGTGTAGATATAGATAGATTCCAAAATAATTTATAAAGTGGATAGAGTATAATTCATGTAAGGTACATAAAATACATTCAGGGAAATATCATAGTAGTGATAAGGTTAGTTATCACAGGATCATCAAAGTAGACCTATAGTAAGTTTCATGAGTTTACTGTAAACTATGAATGATCTGAACAAATATATAATGGGGAATAAAATAGAAGTTCTTAATTAAAACTATGCACATCATACCTGAGATGTATAAGTTAAGTTGGCACCATATAGTGATAATTACTTCTCTTTATTCTATTCTTATAGAATAAAATCTCTAATAGATATAACAAATAAAATCAATAGGTATATTGAATTTAGATTGACATGGAAGCTAGCATAATATGTTTTAAAAAACAAAGGAAGCATTATTTTACAGCAAGGACAGAGTTTGTCAAGTTCAGCAAGGACCTCACATATGCAAAAAAAAACTAACATAAAAATTGCTTTGTTAAAGTTTAGGTAACATATTTATTGATTATTAAGATAATATACATGAGAAAACATAAATGAATGAGAGAAATAATCTTGGCTTCTTGAATTAAAATTCATATTCTCTTGATGGAGTTCCTTACATGCTAACTTCATAAAAAGAGACCATATCCACCCAGTCTATCGAAGATTCAATTACGTAAATATTTTTTCAGTAGAATCTATTTTACAATTCCATGCTTCACTGAGGTTGAATACATATTTTAAATACAAGGTGTTATTTGCTGACCTTCTTTCAGTTTCCACTACCCCAACTGCTCAGATATAAGAAATTGGTGAAAACTTTCCCATCTCACATTGTTAAAATATGAGTTATTTCTCTTCTTATTTTCACATAGACACTTCCATGTTATCTAAGTTTTATTTTACCAATTAACTACATTTTCTCAGATTTTTTCTTTTGTTTTGGAGTTAGAAGTTCCACCTTACAAAGGTTGAACTAAAGTTTTCTTAATTCATATAAGACTAGAAAATTCCATTATGAGTTCTGTGGATTTTGTTCACTTGCCAGGTATAGGAAAGGAAATAAAGTAATAAAATAGAACTTTAAAATAAGATTTCGATTTATGAAAGAAACTGTTTTGAGAAGGTCACAAAAATATCCTTGTTTCAGTAGAAGACTGAAGCATAAATGGGAAAAATAAATGGCAGTAGTCTTGTGGTTAAAAAGATAAGTCTTGATGGAATTCGTGACTGACAGTTTTCTTAGTCTCTGTGTCCCCAAATATTTCAAAGTGTCTCTATTCACTTTTCTATTTATAACAATGTGTAGGTTTGAAGATCACTATTTCAAGTTGATATAGAATCTGTAATGTTATAATGTGTCTACATCTTGGCATTGTATAGGGCCATCAACTTTCAAGTGATAGCCTTACAGTAAACTCTAGAATAAGGGATGGAGAATTTATTTAGTTTTTGAAATATTTATTAATCCCTTGGAAAAATGTCATTATTATCACGAATAGTTCCAAAGTGTAAAATGTATATACATATTATTGAAAATGTAACAAAGAGAATTATATTACACAATATACCCAGAAATGTTGCACATTTGTTTATAACTTAGTACTTTCTTTTCTTTTTTTTTTTTAAGTGTTAGGTAGACTTTATTTTAAATCATGTATGAGACTACTTTAGTGCTCAATGGTATAGCATTCTATTTTTTTTTCATTTTTCTTTTATTATTCATATGTGCATACAAGGCTTGGTTCATTTCTCCCTCCTGCCCCCACCCCCTCCCTTACCACCCACTCTGCCCCCTCCCTTTCCCCCCCTCAATACCCAGCAGAAACTATTTTGCCCTTATTTCTAATTTTGTTGTAGAGAGAGTATAAGCAATAATAGGAAGGAACAAGGGTTTTTGCTGGTTGAGATAAGGATAGCTATACAGGGCATTGACTCACATTGATTTCCTGTGCGTGGGTGTTACCACTTAGTGCTTTCTAGGCACTTATAGCCTTACCATTTTGCCTGTGACCAAGAAAAAATTTTTCTATTTTTAAAATCTATTACTACAGATCACTTCTAATATTCAAATACACATCATTTTAAAGTTTTTTTCATAGTTTTGTTTGAAGCTTATAAGAGTTGGTTATTGATTTAGAGTGGGTTTTGGCTTGCATATATCTGTTACAACAAACAATGACCTATCCTAACAGAAAAAGAGAATGAGATAACTAACTTGATACTAAGTCTTGGAGACCATGCATTGAAAAGTCCAAAACTGAGCATATCTTTTTCAACTATTAGTCATTGAAAATCAAAATACTCTTAATTCCAAGACATTACATGACTTTAGTGGCCAGGGGCAAGATTTCCTTCAAGAGAAGAGTGGTGGGTAGAAGGTGCCTGCATTGTTCTGCTTAATAAGAAAGATAAATCAATGGTGTCAGAGTTATAAATGGTTATACATTAAAGTTAATGATACCCTAGGCATGCTATAAGATATCTTTAGTTTTTCAGTTCCCCAATTCATGATTTCAAGTACTTACTACACAGTGTGCCAAAACTTATTCTCACTGAAATGTAGCTATATGTCCTTGACTTTAAAATACACTTTAACGTGCACATTTCTCCTGAAAATAAAGGAAGCAGAGAGAGACAGCAATGATTCCTTCTATGAACTGTTAAACATTGTATCAGTTTTGTTTTCATCAATGAAGGTGATTTTGATGCTAGAACTTTATGGTTGAGCAGGAATCTTCTCAAAGGAAAACAAGAGTTTTTTAATGAGGGAAGCAGATCTGAGGCAAAGAAAACCATCACAACATGATGTGTTAAATATAAATGGATATGGGTTTAAGCAATAATGAAAGGTTTATATTCCTCTATAATGTGCTTTCTCTATAAATAATCTTATGCTAACAATAATAATCTGAATAAGCAACATATTCTATGTACTCGACTTTTTAAAATCATCAGAAGGAATTTAAATAATTTCCCAATGGATGATACAAATTTGAATCACAGGTTAATGTCATGTATACTCTGACAACACAGATGGAACTGAGTAGATGAACAATAAAGAGATGGTAGGTGTCAGAGTCAAAAAGAAAGATAATTTACATGAAATCACAGGTTTTCCTTCTAGAAAGTGCTCCTTGCTCCTCCCTGAAGATTATAAACCATTCTAACATTTCATCATATTTGTTTTGGAAAGTAGTGAAGAGGGAAATAAGAGATGTCAAGTTAGTAAATAGGAGAGAATTCTATTGAGTCACTTCTTGAGAGGGGGATAAAGAGATTTTATTCTTATTAATAAACAAAGGGTGATATAATTAGACATATACTTTCATGAACAGATTGACAGAGAAACTAAATTGCTCTAAACAGATGGATAGAAGGATATTTTAGTAATTCAAGTAAAAGATGATAGTGTGTTGGTCCAGAGTGATATGTATAGTGGTGCAGAAAAGTGGTATGCCAGGATTTTAATTATGCATTGATTTTAAGAATGTGAAAGGGAAAGGAAGTAGCAAGGTGACAGAATTGTTTCATAAACTGAGTGATTGTATTAGTCAGGTATATCATCAGTGTAACCAAAAACCTTACAGAAACGATTTAGAAGGAGGAAGAATTTATTTTGGCTCATGGTTTGAGGGATTTCAAACTATTGTCCTTGGCTCTGTTTTTCTAGGTACACAGTGAGGTAGAACATCATGCAGCAGAAATATGTGGAGAAGGCAGTTCACCTCATGGCAGACAGGGAGCAGGGAGGAAGAAAGAGACTGAAGACCAAGATATCTTTTAAATTGCTTCTATAAGACTTTTGGTTACACTGATGATATAGAGCTGAAAAGGAATACTTATATACTGCTGGTAAAATGTAAATTAGTGCAATTGCTTTGGAAAGAAGTATGGAGGTTCTGAAAACACCTAGACCTACCATATGAAACAGCAATACTGTATCATACCTGAAGGAATGTAAACCAGGATACATTAGAGTCACTTGCACATTCACAGTAACTTCAGAAATTTAGTATACCTAGGAATAAATATAATGGAGGAGGTGAAAGTCTGTACAACAAAAAATATAAATCACTAAAGAAAGAAATTAATGAGGATATTAGAAGATGAAAGGACATCCCATGCTCTAGGATTGGCAGAATCAATATTGTGAAAATGCCTATACCACTGAAAGCAGTCTACACATTCATACAATCCCTACCAAAATTCCAATGACATCCTTCATTGAGATGGAAAAGTCCATCCTAAAGTTCACATGGAATAGCCAAAGCAATCCTGAGCAAATAGAACAATGCTGGAGGTTCAGAATCTATTACAGAGTCTTAGTAATAAAAACAGCATGGTGCTAGCATACACAAAAAGGCATGAAGAACAATGGAACAGAATAGACACAACCCCATGCAGCTACAGCCATCTGATTTTTGGCAAAGGAGCCCAAAATATGCATTAGAGAAAAGACAGCCTCTTCAACAGATGGTTCTGGGAAAACTGGGTATCCACTTACAGAAGACTCTAACTAGATTCCAGTTTCTTGTCTTTACTAGTACCAATTCTAAGTGGATCAAATATCTAAATGTTAAATGTGAAACTGTTTGATATATTAAAGAGAAGAAATTAAGTTGATTGTGATAACCAGCCTCTAAAATGGTCTGCAGAGACTCTCCCCCATAAAGGGAATTCATACATTTGTGCAATCTCCTCACATATTGTTCTGTGGTTAATTTGCGTTGATAATAACATCTGATAATTCCAAAATTAGAATATATAGACTGCAGTGAAGGCATTCTTTCTTTCTTTCTGTCTGTCTGTCCCTCATTCTCTCTGTCTTTACACACACATAAACATACACACATATTAAAAAATGAGGATCACCTTTTTAAATAACTGAAGTTTAAGTTAGATGTAGTTACTTTCACTTTTAGTACCAGCTACTCAGGAGATGAAGATCAGGAAGCTTTTGCTTTGTATACACCCCAGGCAAGATATTAGCTAGACTCTAATCTCAAAAAACAAATGTGATGTGGGGAAGTATGTCTGTAATCCCAGCAATGTGGGTGGGAGTCACAGATAGGAGGATCCTGGTCCCAGGCAAGTCTGGGATAAAAAAGACTATCTGAAAAATATTCTAAAGCAAAAAGGGCTGAGACATGGCTCAAGTGGTAGAGTATATGCCTAGCAAGCATAACTTGCTGAGTTCGAACCCTAGCAGTGCTAAAAACAATAATAAATATATAAATGAACTTAGGTTTCCAGTTGATCTACACGCAGAGAGAGATTGATGCTTGCCATTACGAATGAATTTAAAAATAGTTCTTGCCCAGAAAATTATCCTCCCTCATGAAAATTTCAGACAACAGCTTGACTACAACCTCATGACAGTCTTTGAGACAGAAGCAGAGCCAATTCAAAGTATCCTGGATTCACAAACTGTCTGAGTCTTAAGACTTGGTAATAATTAATAGACTGCTACTACCATTAATTTTGTTCACTATTATATCCTCAGAACCTGGAAGGGGCTTATAGGAATGTCTTTGTCAACAATTTATGTGGATGGGATAAATTCATAGATATATGGTAATGACATTGTTTTGAGTCAGCTCAGAAGAGAGAGAGCCAAAACCAAGACTTAAAATATTCAAATATTATATAATTAGTGGAGAAAGGCAGGACTGCAAAACCAAACTAGAAGTGTCTATAATGGAGGTGTAAGATTAAAGGGAATACCTATTTTCGGAATGAGTGAATGGAAACACAATTGAGTACTTCTTAGAAGTCTACTAAAGCAAGGATTAAGCTGTCTATTAGCTTTAAAATATGGAGCTACTGGTAACATTAGAGAAGTTTTATGGGGCTAGTGAGGCTGGAGGTTAGCCTAGAATAAGAGGATTAATATGTGGTTGAAACTTAAGGGAATGAATATATGATATTATATTATACTATAGATATTAAATTATGCTAAAGCTGTAGATAAGTATTCTAAAATGTTAGAAGATGAAGAAGAGGAGCAAATAACTCATACTTGGTAGTAAAGCAAAACAAACCATTAATATTGGAGTAGATTTGGGCAGATAAGAAAAATCATGACTTGTAGATTTGCTGAGTTTTAGATCAAGTAGAAAGTTCTATTTACGAATCTCCAATTCATATCAAAGTTCAAAATTGGAATGCAAATATAAGTATTGTTAGGAAATGAAGAGCCATCTAAACCATGGACATTGGGAGGGAGCCTAGAAAGCAAGTTTAGATGAAAAGAAATATTTATAAGAAAAAAATTAATAAGTATTGATACATCAGAACTGGACCACTCCAATATTTGGAGTAGGGTTTCTCAACAAAGGAATATAATGAGATAAGTAAGGGTGTTTATAAATTTAGAAAGGCAAATATTAAATGTCATTTTCACAAACTATTAACTGAGAAGTAATGATTTCTTCCTATACAAATGCAGGCAAAGATCACAGTAATGCTGGTAATCATTTTGACTTCCTCATCAATATAAATCATTTATGATTTTAGATACCATATATCATTGTCCTCAAGAATCATGATATATTGTTTATGCTTATTACAAATTCAAAGAAGCTAACAGAAATATTGGTAGATATTATTACTTAAAGAAGTAAAAACATTAGTACAGCAAAACTTTAGAAGTACTTGTTTGGTAACAAATTTTGATGTGTTATTCCCTTTGGAAACTTCAAATTATATGTTTTAAAATATCTTTAAAGAAATCCATAAATTTCCCAATGTTCTTGAGAGTGCTATAGTACAAAAGAATAGAACAACTTCTGACTTAATACATAGAAAAAGGCACAGTTAATAAAATAATAATAATACCAGCAGAATGTAACATACCAGAAGCCAAGTAAAGAAAGTGATTCAAGAAGTGAATGGTTAACTGTATCAAATGCTGCTGGAAGTCAGGATTGAATGTAGTCTGAAATTGATTCTTGGTCTTGGCAAGATACGATACCCTTATAACCTCGATAATGATGGTTTCAGTGGTCTGGTGGGATCTAAAGCCTAATTGGAGTCAGTTTAACTGAGAATCATGGCTGAAGAAGTGTAGAGTATATTTACAGGAAACTCTTTTGCAGTGTTTTGTTCTGAAGGTGAGTATAGATAGGGAACCATGGGAAAAACAAAAATCAAGGATCAAGCTATATTTTCAGTGTGTTTATTTAGGATTAAAAGTTCAATAGGGTTTTTTTGGTGTGTATGTGTGTATCTTGATATGGGAGAAATAGGGTATCAGCAACAGCAGAATCCTTCGATGAGTGAGAATATTAAAATCTGATTCTCGGGTGAGAGATTGGCTTTAGGAGTAAGTACATTTTATCTACTTTAATAGGAAAACAAATCTCAATTTATAGGGTTGGCAGAGGTAGGTAGGTTGATATGAAGTGAGGAGAGGAATGCTTATTGTTTTTATTTACTCTATGAAATGATATGCCAATCAGAGTATGAGGCTGTGTTAAGTAATCTAGGATAATTTGTAAAGTGAATGAATGTCTAGGGAAATGTAGGATAACTCTGCAGTGCTTTGGACCAACCTGACTTTTGCATTTAAATCATTAAATTGATAATAAAAACCATGTTTGTTTAATTCTCTAAAGACAGGATGAGATATCTAGGCTTAAACTGGCAATAAGCTGAATTGAGATTTCTTTAGGAAAGTAGAACCTAGCAGAAAATGGGCCAAAAAATTTATGGAAGGTATAGTAAAATAAAAATTATGGATCAGAAGTCTATGTAGGATTAAAAGAAAAATAAGGAAAATAATAAAACATATATGTTTAATGAATACATTGCAAGTCTAAATCAATGGTTTGACAATCCTACTATGGTAAACATGGATTGTCCTTTGGGGTACTAGAAGGAATGAGCTGGTGGGTCTGGAAGTCATGATAGTATAATGGGATCCTTAAGATAAAGATATCAGAGTGCCATTGTTTCCATGGCTTTAGAGACAAATCAGCGTGGGACATTGTGCTCACAGTTAAATCAGAATGGATTTCAAGGTAACAAGCAGTGATTTGGGAGGCTCAGATTTCTGAGGTGTCTGAGGATCAATCACAAAGACCTCAAAGATGTACTGTAGGAAGCAGTAGACTTGCTAAACTCTGAGTCAAAGAGTTGTAACTCTAGTTATTCCGTGATAACTAGCGATGGTGTAATGGAAAGGGCATTATTATTATTTTTAATCCTATGGATACCTCTCCTAATCCTGCTGTGAGCACTACTAGAACCCTTGGGAAAGGGTGATGGCCTTTGCTATAAACACTACAACTGCATCCTGAGGGAGATTTGTTTTTTTCAGTACAACAGCCTTTACAGCTGAGGAAAAGACAATGAGTATGATGCGTCCATGCAGAAGTGCACAGTATCCAGAAATTCATTTGGAGCAAACAACTCCAAGAAGGTCTTGGCTTTCATAGCCTCAGTATCACATATGACATTTAGAAGTTTTAGTTTTTAACCTGATTGAGACAATTGTGGTACAAAGCAAAATGTGGCATCATAATAACTATGTCTGGGGTCAAAATGTAAATTATATGTAAGTCAAAAATTTAATGTACTGTTATGGCTTCCTAAGTATGAGTGTATAATATCTGCAACATTTCACAAATTATTACTTAAGTTTTATTTAAATGAGTGATAATAAAATGATTATGTTAAAGTAATTTTGCTTCTTTTCTACATCTGAATCAAGTTATTTATCTTAAATTAATTTACATATATCAGGTTTGCCCTCAGGCAATCATTAGTTTATCATACCACTTCTTTGTTTCTGTTAGGCCAAGACTCATTTCTGATATTTACTGTGACATTTTGAGTATTATTTCATTTGTTTACACTCAAACACTTGTGGGTGTTTTAAAAGCAATACCAATGCTTTACCTAGTTTAATTTACTCTATTTTTTACTTCTCTATTTTTAGATGTTTATCAAAGATGTTAGTGCAGAGAAAATAAACAAATTTCAAAAATGTAGAGGAAAATTTTGGACATTAACTGAAAAATGAAAACCTGACTTAAGTTTTGTATTTCACTAAATGTTTTCCTTATTAAAATATGTACTTTGAGGATTTTCTGACATTCTTAGACTTTTGTTGAGTGAGGAGAGGAGAATGCTAATAATATGTTACCTTACATGGTTTATGGTGTGTATCTATTATAATCAACATATTACTTACAACATGCATGTAAAGTAACATATTTCAAATATTGTTGTAAGCTTATAATGTGCTTTCTACAGTCTTCTGTAATGTTGCATATCCCTTACTTATAATTGAGAAAGGGCGTAAGTGCATAATCCACTCTTTTAGTAACTAAATTGCCAATAATTGTGTAGTTATATATTGAGAGTTTCACCATAAGCTTCTGTTTAACTAATGGATAGATATGTTAGGCACTTGGGTTTTTACTTGAGATACTACTCCCATTTTACTTTTTTGATTGTTTGCTTTTATAGTGCCGATAGCATTATTTTTAAAATCTAATAACACTAATCTTTAAAACGTAGGAAAATAGTTTCTAAACACAAATTATGCACATGTTTTTCTTGCTTATTAAATATCATATGAATAATGTAAAGTCACTCCCAAAATAGTTTAGAGAGTGACAATGTTGTAAAAAATCTTGTAGCTTTTACTTATTTTTTAAAAATTACAAAAACAGAAAATATATTACTTTTAAATTTAGATTTATAGTACTATTATTTCTGTCATTTGAAGGAGCAAAATAGTTTTTAATGGTACACACCTAAAGTGGACCATAATTACGTCCGGTCTGCTCATTTTGAAATATGCTTTGTTTAAATATTTGGCAGGTGTATTGGCTCTGGAGTTGAAAATGTTAATAGAGCTGAAATATAATCAATGAATAGAGATTTAAACACAAGGGCACACTATTTGTTGTTTACCCTGAATTTTAGATTATTGAGCGGCTTTAAAAAGTTCTATTATAAACTTATTTTAAAGAACTAATAGATCAGTGTAAATATTTGTATTGAAAACTGAGACAAATGCAGGGATACAAGTTTCAGGGAGACTCATGCTCCTGTCCAGAGGTAGGATGCAATGTGAAAAGTTCCAAGTATAATCACATACTATTATCTTAACTTACTCAATTTTATTTTCTCTAAGAAAGATTCAGAATTTCCAAGTTACAGTCATTTGGAAATATTATAAAACTGAGACACATTTATTATTTCAGATTCTTAGGACAAATTTGAACATGTATTTCTCAATTAGTTGAATGATATTTTTAATAATCCAATTTTCTATAACTGAAGACAGTTGTCTTCTATTTTGCTACAGATTAATATTCATCTGAATAGTTAAGAGACATGCAATGCCCAGGCTTTGCTCTAATGTGTCCTTACACAAGAGATCCAAATATCACTGTTTTTTTAATTAGGTGATCCCATTGTGGTCATATTTGATCACTAATGACACAGGAAAAAGACAAATATTCAATTGATTAAGATGTGTATTAGATCCCATGGAGTTACTATCAATCAATTGATTATCCAGAGTCTTCATCTTTAAGCAGGAAACCTTTTTCAGATGTATGGCTAATCTTATACATTAAGTAAAGATTGCCAAATCATAGAGTAACTGTGCTGTTAGATGTAATCTCATGCTGCTTTTACAGATAATAGCTGACACTGGTTGGTAGTCTTCCTGATTGTTCTGTTTTAAAACAATTCTAAGTTTCTTTCCATGCAAACTCTGGGCATTTTCAAATGATAGTTTTGTCTTTCCTTTTGCCTTTGTGTCAGCTCTTCCTTTTCTTGATATGGCTTCCATTTCCTGTTTAGGTCACAGGATTTATTCTATTTAGGGTAGCTCCATGTTTTAGACTACTATTTTTCTAAGTGTAAACTGTAGGCCAACAGCATTGGAATTACATGGGTGAAAAATGGAGATTCATGAGAACTACCAAAGAACAAGGTCAATGAAATCTTCAGAATATTGCCCATTTTACAATATGTACGAGAGGCTATTGTTATGAGCATAAAACACACTAATTTAGGTATTACTCAGGCCCTTAGTCTGACTTTGTGCAGATGAGTAAATTCACGAATAAAAATGTATACATAAAATTGTAGGCCTTTATAACTGTCTTTAGCTTTCATCCTTCCTGTAGTTCAAGCTAACCCATATTTTTCTAAGTTGTCAATCACCCTTTCCTGCTATCTGATTATTGTTCCCAGGTGTGCAGCGTCCAGCAACAATGCAGCTTTTATACATACCTGTTTTCTCTTCATTTGTTTCTTTTGATGTTATGTCTAGGCAACAACAATTTAGCATTTGTTATCAGTGATTACACATCCTGGCTGCACATTAAAATCAACTTGTAAGGTTTTAAAAATTATTGATGCCTTAGCACGACTTCCTAAGATTACAATTAAATCGTTCTGGGAAGGAGCCCAGATGGCTTTTTTTCTTTGTTAGCTCCAGTTGGTTGTAATTAACACTACTGAGCTACTTGTTAGCAAGAGTTTCAAATTTTATCAAGAACTCAGATTTTTGGCTCATTATGATTTCAAGCATCAGGATTAAGACATAATTGTCTAGGTGCTAAGTCATTATATGGGCATAGACTTATACAAATAGCTAAATACTGGAAAGAGTAGCATCTCTCAGTTTAAAAAGTCTTCTTTTCAAGCTGCTGTGATATCCACTTTCAGAATTTATTGCCCAAGGGTTGCAGACGGTAGAGTGCTACTGAGAAGAGACACCCTGTTGGGAAAACAACATTACAGTGCAATTAATAACCAGGGGAGTCTCTCTTCCACACCCTTTTAGTCATCAGTAGAACAAAACGTACCGACTCAGTAGAGGTTAACCAGCCTTATAAATTTAATACCATATAAGATGCATGAGTACATGTACTTTTCAAAACAGATTTCATTCCAGCAACAAATATGATTTGAAATATTTCTGAAATATGTTTTCAGGGCAAGTTAGAGGAGAAACAGTCTTTATCATTATTTATAATCAAGTAATTATGTCAGTACCTGGTGGCATTTTTGTTATAACAGATAATTAAACTGTTCTTTTAAGTCAGACATCTTGTTATTTTTTGACATTCCATCCAACATATAAACACTGAACAGAGTGAAAATTTTCTATTGTTGATAAATATTACTTATGTTTTCTTAGTTTTTAAGGCTGTAGGAAGGAATTCAAGTTTTAATTTTGATTATTGCTGAAAGAGATGCAGACATTTCAAGTGGTCACTTCCCCAGTGCTTCTTTCCAGTCAATTCTTCTCCATGCTGTTATCTGACTTCAGACATCATAGATTAAACTTCAGCCTGGATTTATATAGTACGCATTCACTTTTTTTGGCTTTTCCCCCTTATCATAAAAAAATTCTAAATTGATACGTGGTGCTATATATGTATATATATAGTTGTTTGAGATTCACCTATGATATTCTGAATGCCTATACTGTGTGTGAGGATGTATGCATTTATTATTATAAATTATTATTATAGATTTTAGTTGCTTAATAGTATTCCACTGGGTGGATGTAAACCATGACTTGTTTATCCATTGTCCTAGCTTTGAGCATTTGGATTGTATTTGCATGTTGTAAAAAAAAAAAGGCCTGTGCATTCTTGCATAAGTTTATTTAACAATTTTTTACATGAATCTGTAAAAGTGAGATTACTATGTAGATATGGGTTAGTTTGTAAGAAATTGGTGAGCAATTCTCCAAAGTAACTAAGGAATTTTATACTTCTAGCATCAGCAGATGGATAAGAGGATATTTATTCTTACCAACATTTTGTTTTGTTGTGATTTTTGTCTCACCATTCTGGTAAGTGTGAATTTTGTTCTGGTGTATTTCATCATGACTTATATTTAGATTTGCATATTTACATAAAAATGCTGAACATCTTTTCATGTGCTAAGGACCATCTGCAGCATATATTAATTCATGAAGTGAATGTTTAAGCCTTTTACTCATTTTATATTGATTTACATAAACTTTATTATATATTTTGGAGAAAAGCTTTTGACCAGAAATATGTTTTATGATATATGTCCTCCAGTATTTGGTTTCTGTATTCATTTTATTAATGGTTTATTTTGCTGAAGAGATACTTGAATGCTATTGATTAATTTCTCATTTTCTTTTATAGATTGTGCTATTTCTTTCTTGCCTGAGAAAATATATAGTATGTTTTATTGCATTGTAACTTGAATTTTGGTGGGGTTATGGATAAATTATTTTCATTAATTCCTTTATGGATACACAAATAGTTTGACATTTGTTACAAATGTTTTTTGTATTAAATTGACTTGGTATCTTGACCTTATTGAATATATGAGAATCAATTCATGAACATTCTACTTAAAGCCACTTATTTAATTCCATACACCAAGACCAAATTCTCTTTTTTCTGCAACTTTATAGCAAAAATAAAATCATGTAATTGAGACCTTTAAATTTTATCTACTAGCAATGATTTATCTATTCTATATCTTCATCACTCCCACTAAAATTTTAGAATTGTCTTGTCCAAGTCAAAATAATTACCTAGGAACTTTTTAAGGACTCTGGGTGGACTGTGCATATCAGTTGAGGAACCATAGTCATCTTAATGATATAAATCTTCCCACGGCTCATTTAATTAGGTCTTCATTAGTTCTTATCAGCAATTATTCATAGCTTCCAAATTAGAGTTATTGTATATGTAAAAATTATTCTGTTATTTAAATTTTCATGCTACAGCCTGCTACTGTATTCAGCATTAAAATACATTTGCACAATTTTCATTATAATTACATGGAAATAAAATAATTTTTGCATATAGTCTATCCAGTGACTGTATTAGTTTCCTAAACATTTTAGTAGCTCATATCCAGAAATGCTTACTTTGATATTATAATAACGTTATCAATAATGATGAGATTCCTCCAACTTACTAATACACATAGATCTCTTTCTGTCTTGCCTTGTTGTGTTGGCTAAAATGTTAAACAAGACTAACAAGAGAAGACATCCTTGCTATGTACTGGTCTTAGCAGGAAACTGCTATGGCTTACCAATAGTGTTTACTGGGGGTTTATGTTCACACCCTCATTAGATACTGTTAGTATACTTACATTCTAAGTATGCCAATGGTTTTGTTTTGATTTTTACACAATGTGTGTTGGTTTTTCATATTTTATCACAGTTGTTAAGATGATTATATAGTTTTTAATCACTTATTCTGATAATTTTATTTATTGATTTTTGATAGTTAAGCCAAATTTGCATTTCAGAGATAACACAGTTTATTTTATACAATGTTGAATTTTGTTTAAAATTTTTGTCTATGCTATCTATGTTACATCCTTAATACTTTGTAGCTTTTGATGTATGCATTATGTTCTTCTCATAAAGTGAATTTTGCATTTTAGTATATGTTTTAAATTTACCAGTATTTTCCTTCCTACCCTCTTTTTGGTGACTATAAATAATGAAGCATGTTCTTTTTTGCCCTATAGTGACACTCTTACCGTATATTCATGATATCTTAATTACTTTTTTTGTTATTATAGTGATGTTACAATGTGCATTTTTAGCTTGTAAAACTGTAACATTAAAAATTATCACTCAACTTAATAAACTGTAAAAATCTTACTCAAACTTTGTGCTCATTTTTTATTAGTTTTTGTGTATATCATGCCACATTATATTGTTATTAATTTTGCTTCAATTAATTACTAATCTTCTAAAAACATAAGGAAAACAGGGTTTTTTGGCATATTTCCAGTCACCCATTTACTGTGGTCATAATTCCTTCTTAAACATTTAAAACTCTGCACTTCTCCTTCAGCCAGAAGTACTTCCTGTAGCATTTCTTTTTCCCCTCTCTCCTTGACATATTTTTTATACAGTAATTTTCTGTCAACTAAGCTTCTTTTTAATTTTTTAATTATTATTGTTGTGCTGGATGGGGTACACTGTAGCATTTATAAAGGTTCTTACAAAGGTTCTTCAATATAGCTCAACAGGACACAGTAACTTTCAGCTTGGTTAGTCTGATGGTGTCATTGTGAAAGATTTTGCACTACACAGAATTTGAGATTTATATATTCTCTCTCAAATATTTTTAAATATGTAAATATTATTATTTTGGTTAAAATAAGTGGTTAAGATTACCATTTCTCACTTTCTGTGAGAGTGCTTTTCCTCATTTCTCTCTTTAGGAACATGACTTTAGCTTTGGTATTACAGGATGTGATGTGTATGCGTGTGGTGGGGTGCATTCAATAAACTTTTGGATAAGTAGATATTTTTCATCAGTTTTTACACCTTTTTGCCATTATCTCTTCAAATATTTTTCTTCCGCACTATCTCACTTTCTCCTTTTAGTGTTCAATTGTGTATATGTTCTGTGGATCGATGCTTTCTTAGATAGTTTGGATTCTATACCTGCTTCTTTTACTTTCTATTTGTATTTTGTTTGCATGTTTTCTTTTCAATGATTCTTTTATTTTCTGCTTATAGTCTTATGTTAAACTCATTAAAAGAGTTGTTTTTATCAGATTTTTTTGATATAAATTTGTTCATTTATATAGCTCATTTATATGTCTCTGCTAAAATCTTCATCTCTTCATTAATTCTTTGCACAAAATTATTTTTCATCTTAATTATTGTTCATTTAAGTTGGTATGACAATCCTAACATGTAGACAAATTCTGGATGAGCTTCTAGTGGTCATTGCTCTTCCTGACTCTGGTGCATAATTTCTTTATTTTTAGTATGTTTATCATTTTTATGCATACTAATTATTGTGACAAAAAAACTTTAAAGACTGGCTTAAATACTACTTGTCCCAAAAGAATTACGTTCTTTCTTATGTACGGGGATGAATTAATTAATTGGTAATTTATTTGAGCTTCAGCTTTAAGTCTTAATTAGAATCAGTTCACACTCCTTGTTTTTATTTTATTAATCTTATCTTTTTATTAACATATTTGTACATATTTATATGGGATATTATAAATGTATTCATTCATATATACTTTGGATAATGATCAAATAAGGGTAATTAGCTTATCTATTTCCTTAAACTTTCAGCATTTCTATGTGGTGAGTGGGTTTAAACTAGTCTCTTCTAACAACTTTGACCTATACAATGCATTATTGTTAACTAACACCAGAACTTGTTCCTTCAACCCAATTATACATTGTATTCAATGATCAGCCACTCTCTAGTACCCCTCCTTCCTACTTTCTCTTGTCTCTGGCAACCATTACTCTATTCTCAATTTCTATGAGATCAGTATTTTTATATTACACATGAAAATGAGATAATGAGGCATTTCTCTGTGCTTACCTTATTTCATTTAGCGTAATGATGTCTATGTCTGCAAATGACAGCATTTCATGCTTGTGTGTTGATGACTAGTATTCCACTTATATATATTTGTAATGGAAATATATATATATGTAATATATATGTGTTTATCATTACATATATATATATATACACACCTATATATATATATCACATTTTCTGTATCCATTAAATTAATGACCATTTAGACTAATTATATATCCTGGCTATTGTGAATACTACTGCAATACACATGGGAGTACAGGTATTTTTGGTATGCCAATTTCATTTCCTTTGAGTATAAAATCAAAAGTGTAGTTGCTGAATCCTGTGGTAGCTCCCTATACATATACAATTTACAATATTAGTTAAAAGAAGGATGGAATCCCTGTAATTCGCAGCAAAATGAATTGAAGTGTGTTGCATTACATCAAGTAGAATAAACCAGGCCCATAAAGAAATTTTCATTTTCATGTGAAAGCTAAGAATATGTTGATCTGAATACAGAACAGTGATTGCTAGAGATTGGGAAAGAAGGGTGGGAGAAAGAGTAGATAAACGAAGGCTGGATCTGATTAGGGTACACCACATACACATATTTAGCTATCACCATGAGCCTTACTAACATGCAAAATCAATGTATACTAATCAAAGTTAAGATACAGTAAAATTGAAAGAAAATAAAATAAAAAATGAGGACAAGGAAAAATTATAAGAGCAGCAAGAGATAAAAAGCATGTCACATCAAAGGGAACATTTTGAATATTTTAATTATTAAATGGGAACTTTCAGAGGGATCTTGACTCTGGGCTTTGATGAGATTCTGAAGATCTGTTCATGCTTCAATACTGAGCTGCAAGATTTCAGAAATGGAAGAAAGCAGTCCTTGCATTTGTGAAACTACTGCTTCTTGCATACGTGGTAAATGTAGAGTTTTCCTTCTCTCTCTTCTCACTCCCTGCTTTCTGAGGCCCCAGAGATTTTTTAGTTCTGCTGTCCTGATCTAGCATTTCCATGCCCTTCCCCTTGTCTTCCTCAGGAGGGATTCCTTCCATTCTGTGACATGGTTTCTCTCAGTTCGTTCTTGTTCTCTGATATTGGAATGTTATCCAGTGGAGAATTAGAAGATAACTTTATTGTTATGTAGATTCTGGCTCTGTAGCAAAGTATTTTTTCTGAATTTGGCTAATTTGCTTGTGAGTTGTGGAATAAAAGAAATGCAACGTATGAAAAAAATTCAGTCATGGAGTTGAATGACAACAGTGCGTACCATTTGAACCAAACATTACAAGGAATAACACAATTTTACAAAGTGCTTAAGGCAGCATGCTACTTAAGACAGGTGGCTGGTATTCAGTGAATATTCTGAGAAAATGAACAGGAAAATGTTTGCTTCAAAAATATTTTAAAGAATGAATATATTAAATAAGATATTATTTCAAGGTAAATTAAAATGAGATATTTTCTAAGCCCTGATATTTGATTATCTCTTATTCATAGTATTTAATTTGCTTTGTCACTTTAACTTAAACTTGGAGATATTCAAGCAGGTAATAGATTCTTTTTTATAATTATGAACATTATCATTACTTAAATAATTTCAGCAGTGCTTAAAATCAGTATGTATTTAGCCAACAGTCAATTGAAAAGGATGGTTAAAACTTTCATTTTTATGAGGAAAATCTGTAATTATTTAGACATTTCCCTAGATATTATCTTATTGAGACTTCTTCCTTTTGGAAACTACTCATACAAGTATCTACGAAAAATAGTGTGATCCCAGGTAAAACAAAGACTAACCATGATAGTGATCTTTATTTGTAGGACTGTATGACAAGTGTAAATACTACTCTGGATAAACAGTAGGAGCTGGTGCAATCATTACTTACTCTTTATTAGTTCTAATAAGCACAGTCTGTTCAGATCAGACCATCAAACCCTGAGTAACATATTTTTGGTAATTTCAATAAATGGACATGAGTATTTCACATTTTCCATGGCACATCTTGGTATCTCTCTAAATGGAAAAAATGGGGAAAAAAGAAAAATGTACTGATATTTTTTATTTACTTGCATGATTTTCCAAGAGTATCTATTCCTATCTCCTTTAAACCATTTTTAAAGAAAACAAAAAAGACTTTAGGAAAAGATTAGCTTTGATCTTCTGAAAGAAGAGTGGCAATAATACAACAAAGATATATAAAACTCTGACTACGAGGCCACCATATTTATTCTACTACCGAGTATAAAATGACTCTATGTTATGTTGAAATTAAGAGACTCTCATTGAGCATGCCTACATAATTAGTAACAGACATCAAATATGGACCTAATTTTTGAAGCCAGAGCATTCTGAAGTTTATTGAAACAAATATAGTTACTGTATTTTAGCAGGTAACTAAGTTTTTCTTCACACAAGCTATAAATACAAATTGATTATAACTTTTACTTAAAAGTTCAGTGGTGTTTTATGAAGAAAATAGGGTTTTTTCATATTAAATGAAGTGGCCTGAGAACAGACTCAGGTAGCTATACAGGGCAAAGAGTGAATAACTTCCACTGTATGAAATTAGTACACGGAGCAACAAGGCAAGATGTCTTTCAGATTATTTGTGTACAGATTATTCACCTATGTAGTCAGGGTGAGTAGTTTCAGTTGAAAACCAATTATATCAAATTAAACAACTAATCAGTTGGAATAGTGGCTGCCTAAATTGACTAAATATTGAAATAAGAACAAGCTTTGTGTATTTTTTTTATATTTTTATAGTTGCACAGGAGGTACATTTTGACATTTACATAAGTGCTCGCAATATATCTTATTTAGCTCCACTCCCTCCTTTGTCCTCTCTCCCCTTTCTTAGAGCAATTTCAACAGATTTCATTCCTCCATTTTCGTACGTGAACAAAAAAAACCCCACCTTGTTTGTCCTCCTTCACCCTTTCTTTTTGCCCTCCCTATTCCACTGATACCCACCCCTGGACAGGACCTGTTTTACCTTCCTGTTCTTCATTTATTAAAAAAGAGCATTTTGTTAGTTTATGATATTTATGGAGGTGGTTTCATTGTGACATTTCCATGACTATATATATATATATATATATATATATATATATATATATATATAATATCTCTATATATATTATACCTCAAATTGTTGCATTCCCTCTATTATTCTCCTTCCTAACCCATTCTCCTTCTTGTGATATTTTGAACAAGTTTCAGAATTCTATATTCATACTTCTATAGAAAATGCATCAACTATATTCACAACTTTATTTTCTTCACTTACTCTTCCCTCCACTAGTCCCCAACATGTTGTTTCTTATGATCCTGTGCTTCATTGTTTAGGTGTCTGTTTGTTATTCAGTTGGAATTTTGCCTTGGTATGTAATCTATAAATATGTTGTGTTTAAGTCAGTCTAGTCTCCCTCCACTACTCTTCTTCACCCCTTTCTCCCTATCCTGTACTGGTCAACAGTTTTCAGTGTGTTTCTTCATGTCTTGTTCCTATACAGGTGTGATATAGTTCATTCTTACTCACTTTCTACCATTCTGTTCTTTTTTCCCTCCCCTTTAGTCTTCTTTTAACAGTCCTACTTTTGGAAAAATGTTCTGTGTGTAGTTATATGTATATATAATAATGCTTGTATTTTTGTTGGATATATCTTCCACATATGATGAGGCTTTTTTGAAATGAACTGGCTTACTTCATTTAAGGTAATATTACCTAGTTCCATCAATTTACCTGTGAAATGACAAAATATCATTCTTATTTATGGATGAACAAAATTCCATTATAGATAGATAGATAGATAGCCATGTACATGCCAAATTTTCTTTATCAATTTATCAATTATAGGACATCTGGACTGATCCCATAGCTTGGCTGCTGTGAATAATGCTGCAATAAACATGGGTATACAAGTGTCTTTACTGTAAATTGACTTAAATTGCTTCAGGTATACCCCTAGAAATAGTATTGCTGGATCATATGACAGTTCTATTTTTAGTTTTTTTAGGTGCTTCAATAATCTTTTCCATAATGTTTGTACTAAGGGTTCTTTTTTCCCCATATCCTTGCCAACATTTATTGTTGTGTTCTTGATGATAGCCATTCTTAGAGGACTGGGGTGGAATCTTAACATTGTTTTGATTTGTATTTCCTTTATGGCCAGGGATGTTGAGCAGTTCTTCATGAGTTTTTTGGCCATTTGTAATTTTACTTTTGAAAAATTTCTGTTCAGTTCATTTGCCCATTTCCTTGTTGGATCATTGATTCATTGGGAGTTCAGTTTTTAGGTCTCCTTGTAAATTCTGGTTATTAATCCCAGATGTATAGCTGGCAAAGATTTTCTCCCATTCTGTGGTCTGTCTTTAGTTACATATAGTCCCATTTGTCAATTCTATCTCTTAATTGTTGAGCCATTGGAGTTCTACTTAGGAATTGGTTACCTATGCCTAGGGGTTCTACTGCATTCCCTGCTCTTTCCTGCAGTAGTTTCAGAGTTCAGGTCTTATATTAAGGTCCTCAATCCACTTTGAGTTGGTATTTGTGCAGGGTGAAAGACATAGATCTAGTTTCAGTGTTCCACATGCAGATAATCAGTTTGCTCAGCAACATTTATTGAAGAAGGCTTCATGTATCTTATATATATATGATTCTAACAATTGCTTTGCTTTTGTTAAGATTTTTGGTTTCTGTTCTTATTAAATAATTTATGTTTAGCTTAGAGATATGCAAATATTATTGGTACAATTATATGCCACAACCTATGAAATCTAATTCAATTTACTTTACATAACAGTGATGTTTCTTCAATCATTTCTCAGATCCTAATCTAAATACACCTAGTGTTAAAGTACTTTTTCTCTTATGACTTTATTTAATAAAAAACATGGTACCAGAAGCTACGAAATTAAAACAGAAGTAATTAGTAGAAATTCTTTGGAGATTAATTTTCAAAAACTTTTAGAAATAGTGTGAAAGTCTTTTAAAAAATAAGATTTATAAAATAAAAGCATTATCAATTGCCTCATCACAGAGGACTGAGAGACTCAGGCATACCTAGAGCCATGCGAGAGCATGACTGCGACTTGCTGAGACTTGGGACATGAAATGTGTTGTGACAAGATTAAGCTGGACACAGTCTTAGAAAGCAGGGTTAGTAATCTGTTGTATATCCTAAAATCAAAGTGATACTTTGAAAGAGATTTTACTAATTTAGGCACTTAGGTAAAAAGTAGCATTTTATGTTTAGAAAGAATACTTGCTTAAATTGGTAGCAAATGCTGAGTGAAATCTCAGAGGAAGCCTTCTCAGTCCAACACACTGAATGTTCCTCCATGAGATATGTTACATTTTTTTCATTCTATGGTTAAAATGTTAGGAAAATCAATTTCATAAATGTTAAGAAAGCTTTACTCAGGAGGAGGGGTGGCTGTAGCAGGCATTATCCCTAAAAGTACCTGGATAGATGTAGCCTGTGTTTTCACAGGTGTCTGACTACAGCAGAAGAGGCAGAGCTTGAATACTACCAAAATTATACGACCATATACAATGGTTCCTAAATTTTTATCCCTCATGAACCTGAGATCCCCAAATGTCAGCTTCGAAAGACCTCTATTCCTTTCTCAAATTCTGCCTCTATATGATGGTGTCTCTGAGTGATCTGAAGAGACACTGTACTTGGTTTATTTACCGTCAATAAAGGAAATAATTGAGCTTTGGAGGAGGACAGGTGATACCATGTTACTACAGACTTACGTATTTCGAGTAGCTTGACCACAGCCACAACCAAGATGGCAGAGAATAATTAACTGAATCTTTGTCATCTACCCAGTGTCCAGGGCACAAGTGGTGGCAGTGGCTTCTGGTGCTACTCTGTTCTCCTCATATACAGATTGAGCAGAAGACATCATTGTGTGGCCCATAGATTTGGAACACACTGTCTAGGCTTTACAAGACCATGAGTGGTTCCCTGATAATATTTCATCTGCAGCCCTGGATATAAAAGCCGCACATCAGTGGGCCTGGTCATGGTGTATACAGTGCACTTTCCTTGCTCAATGTGTTCTCTACACTACACATCACCTAAAGTCATAAGAATGACTGAATATTTTAATGGACAGTTAAAGGGAAAGTTTAAACAGGGTGTGAAGTAATCCTAGCTTGTAGAACATGTCTCAGGCAAGAAAAATGGGGACTGAATCCAGCAGTTCTCCAAATGAGTACTTCTCATTTGCACTGCGTGTTTGACAATGCTGTCTATTCTTTTCTTTGTTTAGACATTCTTCTTTTATAACTACTGACACTTCAATCTCTGTGGGGAACTCTATCAGACTCTTCCATTGCTTTGACCCCATCTGGACAACTCAGCTCTGTGGGAAATCTGGATGGCTATTAAACAGCATGGGGTGGTAGACAGAAACCTCCTTCTCCATTTATCTCCAGGTACAAATCATGGATTTTGCCTGTAAGGATCTTAAGAATAATCCCCATCAATTTGAAATCTCAAGTTGAACAGTTTCTTTAAAACAGACCTACTGCTTCCTCTGAGGAGTTGCATAAGGTAGATATCAATATATAAAATTGAAACCTTTTACTGCATACAGGAGAATACAAGCCAGAAGGTATGACTGAACGCTACAGGGAGTGGGGAGGGCCGGGTCAAGGGCACTATACTTTCCGTGATGCAAGAAAGATCACACACATTGTAATGGTGGAGAGTCCCTCCTGACTAAGAGGATTGAGCGTCTTTGACCTGGACAGACCAGTTATGGGAGAACTGGGGAGAAGAAGACACCTTACTTTTGTTTCTCCCCTAAAAACTAATCCTGTACCTGCCCTGGCAAATTTGGTACACCTGTCCCACTGAGTTGCCACCCTCATGAATTTAGTGAGTTGTTAAGACATGTCACCACTGTTCTAGCTTGCAAATTAATATTTGATTGCTCTTCCCCTAAATACCACAATTAAATTAACATCACATTTCTCTAACATGATTACCACACCACTGAACACTAACTTCTTAACAATGATGCTAAATACCACATTTCTCTAACCATGAAATTTTCTATTACCTCAAGGAGCCCAATGTAATTAATGTGAAATCCAGGTGATGCCTCTATTGAACTCTGAAACTACAGACCAAAGAATCTTCCTAAGTGTCAGCTTACTCATGACAGAGATTGTAGAATGGAAAGATCTGAAAGAAGGATAATGGATTCACTGTGAAGGCTGTTTTGGCCATGATAATGGCATCCTCTTCTACCTTGGTTCTAACCAAATGGAACCCTCACCAAATGTAAACCTTTTACCAAGTTTAGCCACTGTAACAGACATCTAGATGGGTGACTCTAGTCTTACTCCCTGATTCTTAAACTCCAAGCACTGTTATACACTCTTACCCTTATAGAGTCTTATAAAGAAGATGGGGAGAGAAAAACAGAAAGAGCACAGAATTTTGGTTATATTTCCCCTGCTAATATAACATGCATGTAAAAATCACTGATGAGAGATTTTCAAGTATTCAAAGCAGCTCTCTCCTGACAATTGGACATGACAAAATCCACACTAAGTAGATCAGAGACTCCAAAACTGGAGGGTACTCAAGGGAGTTTCTAAACAGCATTACCAACATTCTGGTCATGTGTGCACTCTAGGTGGTTCTTCCATATGCTGCAGTCATATAGTTAAAAATGTTTCAAGTAACTTGTCCTTGCCCATTACTAAAATCTTCGGTGTTACTATTCCAACCTTGGAGAAGCAGACTAGTCTCCTTTGACTTGGCCTAAATAATGTTGGAAAACTGTATAGTCATCGACTTCCTACTGGACAACTTATTTTAAGTTTTGATTTTTTTATTTTGCAATTTCCAACACTTTGTATTGTACCCAAATCAATTAGACTACTAACAAAACAGTCCATAACAAGGTTCAGACAGAAGAACTCCTGGCTATATAAAGCATACTGGACTGTGAGATATCTTTGCTGATTGTCAGTACTTGAGCTTGTGGCTACACTCACTTCTTCAGGAAGGTGTGATATTTCTGCTTGAAGCAACTTTGTGGCCAAGGTCTGCTGTTGCCTCAGATTAGTTAATTGGCTATGATCAAAGCCATTCAATGTCTATTTCATTCAATCTGGAGATGGAGCAGCCTATGCTCCTTTCTTAAGGCCTGAGGATCACAAGGTGACTTTGAGGATCATGGCTCCAATAAAAACCCTGAGTGCTTTAATTACCTGATGCAAGAATGCTGTCCTTGCTGCAACAGATTGGTGCACATACACTATAGTATAATTTTCTAGAGTTATTGCAAGAATCCATTCTCTGGGCAGAATCTATGTTTCTATGTCAGGTGCCTCTGTCAAACCTCCTTTATTGGGGTGCTTCACTTAACTCAGTGCTTTTCACATCCTAGCCCTTTCTTATCCCAGTGCTGTATCCCTTGGGGTAGGCAGGATCCTGTTGTTTGGGGTTCTTTGGCAGTAAGACAAACAACTCCCCCATCCTGTACTGCGTGTCATTTGCTCAACACCTCATAACATTATGAATGGAAAACATAATAAAGGGCATCTGGCAGCCTCTTCTTTTTCTTTTACCTGCACTATTGCAGTAAGGGAATAAAGGCTTGATAGTATCCTTCAGATTGGATAATTATCCTAAATTGGCCACCTTGTCAACTGAAGAACTCAGTATTGTATGATAAGTATGCTTTCCAAAAGTATAGTGAGATAATCATTACAGAAATGCACATTAGTGGTGCCCCTAACTATTAGAATGGCTACTATCAAAAACAAAAACTAAAACAAAACCAAAAACAAGTATAGGCCATGATGCAGAAAAATTGAGGATCTTGTGCACTCTTAGTGTGAATATTAAAATAATACAGCAATTGTTGAAAATGGCATGTCAGTTTATCACAAACTAAGCATAAAATTACCCTGTGATCCAGAAATTTCATTACTGGATATATACCCAAAAGTATTGAAGGTAAAATTTCAAAGAGATATTGGTACATCCATGTTCAAGGAAGCATATTCAAAATAGCTAAAATGTGGAAGCATCTCATGTATATGTTGATAGATGAATGAATAAACAAAATATGGCATAGACATACAATGGAGTATGAGTCAACATTTAAAAAGAAGAAAATACGATTTTTGGTCTTTTGGGCCAGGCTAACCTCACTCAGAATGATGTTCTCCAATTCCATCCATTTACCAGCAAATGATAACATGTCGTTCTTATTCATGGCTGCATAAAATTCCATTGTGTATAGACACCACATTTCCTTAATCCATTCGTCAGTGGTGGGGCATCTTGGCTGTTTCCATAACTTGGCTATTGTGAATGGTGCTGCAATAAACATGGGTGTGCAGGTGCCTCTGGAGTAACCTGTGTCACAGTATTTGGGGTATATCCCCAAGAGTGGTATTGCTGGATCAAAGGGTAGATCAATGTCTAGCTTTTTAAGTAGCCTCCAATTTTTTTTACAGAGTGGTTGTACTAGTTTACATTCCCACCAACAGTGTAAGAGGGTTCCTTTTTCCCCGCATCCTCGCCAACACCTGTTGGTGGTGGTGTTGCTGATGATGGCTATTCTAACAGGGGTGAGGTGGAATCTTAGTGTGGTTTTAATTTGCATTTCCTTTATTGCTAGAGATGGGAGCATTTTTTCATGTGTTTTTCGGCCATTTGAATTTCTTCTTTTGAGAAAGTTCTGTTTAGTTCACTTGCCCATTTCTTTATTGGTTCATGAGTTTTGGGAGAATTTAGTTTTTTAAGTTCCCTATATATCCTGGTTATCAGTCCTTTGTCTGATGTATAGTTGGCAAATACTTTCTCCCACTCTGTGGGTGTTCTCTTCAGTTTAGAGACCATTTCTTTTGATGAACAGAAGCTTTTTAGTTTTATGAGGTCCCATTTATCTATGCTATCTCTTAGTTGCTGTGCTTCTGAGGATTCGTTGAAAAAGTTCTTACCTATACTGACTAACTCCAGAGTATTTCCTACTCTTTCCTGTATCAACTTTAGAGTTTGTGGTCTGATATTAAGATCCTTGATCTATTTTGAGTTAATATTGGTATAGGGTGACATACATGGATCTAGTTTCAGTTTTTTGCAGACTGCTAGCCAGTTTTCCCAGCAGTTTTTGTTGAAGAGGCTGTCTTTTCTCCATCGTATATTTTTAGCTCCTTTGTTAAAGACAAGTTGGTTATAGTTGTGTGGCTTCATATCTGGGTCCTCTATTCTGTTCCACTGGTCTTCATGTCTGTTTTTGTGCCAGTACCATGCTATTTTTATTGTTATTGTTTTGTAATATAGTTTGAAGTCAGGTATGGTGATACCTCCAGCATTGTTCTTTTGACTGAGTATTGCCTTGGCTATTCGTGGCCTCTTGTGTTTCCATATAAATTTCACGGTAGATTTTTCAATCTCTTTAATGAATGTCATTGGAATTTTGATGGGAATTGCATGAAACAAGTAGATTACTTTTGGGAGTATCGACATTTTTACTATGTTGATTCTACCAATCCATGAGCATGGGAGATCTCTCCACTTTCTATAGTCTTCCTCAATCTCTTTCTTCAGAAGTGTATAGTTTTCCTTGTAGAGGACATTCACATCTTTTGTTAGGTTTACACCTAGGTATTTGATTTTTTTTTGAGATTACTGTAAATGGAATTGTTTTCATACATTCTTTTTCAGTTTGCTCATTGTTAGTGTATAGAAATGCTAATGATTTTTCTATGTTGATTTTATATCCTGCTAGCTTGCTATAGCTATTGATGATGTCTAGAAGCTTCTGAGTAGAATTTTTTGGGTCTTTGAGGTATAGGATCATGTCTGCAAATAGGGATATCTTGACAGTTTCTTTACCTATTTGTATTCCTTTTATTCCTTCTTCTTGCCTAATTGCTCTGGCTAGGAATTCCAGTACCATGTTAAATAGGAGTGGAGATAGTGGACATCCTTGTCTGGTTCCTGATTTTAGAGGGAATGGTTTCAGTTTTTCTCCATTAAGTATAATGCTGGCTATCGGTTTGTCATATATACCTTTTATAATGTTGATGTACTTTCCTTCTATTCCTAGTTTTCTTAGAGCTTTTATCATGAAATGATGTTGGATCTTATCAAAGGCTTTTTCTGCATCTATTGAGATGATCAAGTGGTTTTTGTCTTTGCTTCTGTTAATGTGGTTTATTACATTTATTGATTTTCGTATGTTGAACCACCCCTGCATCCCTGGGATGAAGCCTACTTGGTCATGGTGAATAATCGTATGTTCTCCCTCATATGTGGACATTAGATTAAGGGCAACCACAACAATGGGATTGGACTTTGAGCACATGATAAAAGCGAGAGCACACAAGGGAGGGGTGAGGATAGGTAAGACACCTAAAAAATTAGCTAGCATTTGTTGCCCTTAACACAGAGAAACTAAAGCAGATACCTTAAAAGGAACTGAGGCCAATAGGAAAAGGGGACCAGTAACTAGAGAAAAGGTTAGATCAAAAAGAATTAACCTAGAGGGTAACACACATGCACAGAAAATCAATGTGAGTCAATGCCCTGTATAGCTAGCCTTATCTCAACCAGCAAAACCCCTTGTTCCTTCCTATTATTGCTTATACTCTCTCTACAACAAAATTAGAAATAAGGACAAAATAGTTTCTGCTGGGTATTGAGGGGGTGGGGGTAGAGGGAGGGGGCAGACTGGGTGGCAAGGGAGGGAGTGGGGGCAGGGGGGAGAAATGACCCAAGCCTTGTATGCACATATGAATAATAAAAGAAAAAAAAAGAAGAAAATACTGACACATGCAACAAACACAAATAAATTTTTGAGACATTATATAAGTAAAATAAGCCAGTCACAAATACTGTGTGACTCTACTCACAGGTAGCTCAAAATTATAAAGACAAAAAGTAGAATGATATTTGGCAAGACTGGGGTAGAGGTAAGGGATGAAGGGAAAGTTATTATTGCTAAATAGGTATAAACTTTCGTTTTCCAAGATGAAAAGAGTCATGGAAATGGGATAATTGCATGAGATTGTAACTACATTGAACTTCACTGGATTGTACACTTAAGAATGATAAAGACGGTAATTTTATAGATATTTCACTACACTAAAAAGTAGGAAAATTGGTTTAAAAAAGAATGCTTGAATGAGGAAAAACAAGTTGAAGAAAAATATGTATTCTTTCATGTATCTTTAATTTTCATACTAATGGAAGATAGCTATATTCCCCTCCCTGTATCTACTATCAATCTATTGCAATATATTATTTCAGCTGGAGTAAATGAAGATATTCCTGCTTCCCAGAGATATACTGTTGGGAAGAAAAAAGAACAGCATTTTTAATAACAAAGTTAATTATGGATATTTTTCTCAGAGTAGTTGCAGCTTGGAATCTGAAAACATGTAAGTGAATTTTTTGTAATCTGTTATTCTAAAATCCATTGGTCTACCTTAGTTGAATGGTTTCATCCGTACCTGGTTTTGTACTAACATGAATTGATGATTAAACAATGTTGGTATATTAAATTATTCAGATTTTATAAACATTGACACATTTCATTATATAAAATGTACAACCAAAATTCTTATCAGGAGAAACTTTAAGTATTGGAAATATGTCAAGCATGGTGGTAAATAAAAGTTTTCTAAAATTTGAATTTTCTTTTGAAAGCTCAGATTTTATCATTGTCTATATTGTTTAATGGCTTTCTTTGAAGTGGCAGCCTTGCTCTGTTCAGTTCTTTTTTTTTTCTTTATTTTGGGTATTTAAAAAAAAAACAGCTAGTTCAGCTTTCAAACAAGTAATTTCACAACAGTTTTCCCCCTTGTGACAATTGTTATATTTCAGTTTGTGGCAAACATACTTTATGAATATTTTTATTCATCACAGAGTAGGAAAAACATACTTAAGTAAATAATATTTTAAGGTTAATCAAAAACCATTATTAAAGCTTGTGTTTAGTAGTGAATTCGTGTTGATAAGAACATAATGATTACTAAGAACAATTTGAACTAACAAACATGCGTTTTGTTAATCAAAGTGCTGAGGAAGCACTTTCACCATGTCAAAACTAAGGGTGACCACATGAGTCACAAGGGTCAGCTTGTGAATAACATGGCCAAAGTAAGGACTTCAAACACTACTGACAAGAAAACACCCACAAATAAAAGAATATGTAAGAAAATAGTGGCCAGGTGTGTGAGGGTGCCTTTAATCCCAGCCTTCAGGATTATTATGAAGAAGGATCTTTAGTCTGAGGCCAGCTGGGTTAACAGATTGAGATATTATCTAAGAAGAAGAAGGAGAGGGAGAAGGAAGAAGAGGAGGAGAAGAAGAAGGAGAAATGGAAGTAAGGAAGGGTAGAAGGAGAAAGAGAATATGGACAAGAAGAAAATATAATACCAAACTCCGTTTAGTTCTCAATTTCATAGAAAATTTCTGTTTTTCCATAGAGAATAATTTGACGTATTCTTGTAAACACAGATAAATGTGAGAATTAACTGAAATGCTTTTGTAGAAGCCTGACCTGATGAACGAACTCAGAAAGTGGTTCAGATGTATCAATTTTTCTCTTGTGGAACATGGAATTAAGTTGATATTGCTAGTTTACCTGTCTGCCTTGAAAATGTATTATTTATCCCTTTAGAAATCCATGCAGTGCACCAGGAAGCAATCTGAAGTATTTATATCATGCCCAGAGCAATGGTTAAAAACATACAGTGATTTCCCCATTTAAAACCGTCAAACATGTTTCTATTTAATGTATAATAACTTCAGGGTCACTGTAATAAAATGCAATCAGTTCAAAGAATTTCAGAATCTGAATGATGTTTTTGGTAAAACATGCCAGGTTATAGACATGCTGTCACACAAAGATACTTACTTGGGAGTTAATCCTCTCAATTTACAGTCAGATCTCTTAAAGTTTAAATGCACTGACACAAATACATACACTTGCACAATCAAGGGAAAGTAAGAAAAAGTTAAGTTTAAAATCTATCAAACATTTCAATGTGGTTCATAGAGCTGAAATTAACATTTATAGCATCACCGTGCACTTGTAATTTTTTTGTGAAGTAATACTTTAATTCATAATGTTACTTCTTGATTGATTTTAGACTATGTTTAAAAATGAAAGTGAGCAAAACATACATTGTGTAAAGTCACAGAAATATTAAAATACCATGAGATAATTCAGCCATGATGAAGCTACAATATAATTCTAATCTTTTCTAGTTACAAATAAAACTCGCCACTGAGAAATTCCAACAGCTACAAACGGATGCTGGAAAGGAGGTCCACTGCTGAGGGGAAGGTCTTGGGGTAGGTGGAGTGTCTTCATTCACATCACTTTCCTACAGTGTGGGTAGTACATGGAGAGCTACTCCCGAGGCTGTGTTTGAAGGGATACAGGGATAAGCCAATTTTGGTGTGAATGGTTCAACTCTAACCATCTTCTCTTATGTTCATTGCATCCAATACATCAACCAGTAGAGTAGTGCACTCTAAAATAAGTAAGCCCATGGGGAAAGAAAGATTCTGATTCCTGAAATACTTGTAAGAAATGGCTGGCAGTAGGTAATTGCCAAGGATTCAGAGAGTTGCCTAATCCAAAGAAGACACTTAGAGTCTTTGCAATGGCAATGCAGATTGCTTGATCTGATGAGGTGACATCAGATGTGTGCTTACTAACTACAGGCAGTGGTATGACTGGGAATAACACACAGCAAAAGCATGGATTCAGTCTTTGAGAGGTGAGAATTATTACATGACAATAGCACACAGTAGTTGCCTGAGGAGGTTCCTAAAAGACATTTTTGCTGATTGTCCCAGATATTTTCCCCAAAGAGAATGCACTGGGATTGTGCCATAGAAGAGGGTCAGTGAAACACCATGAGGTCTGGTGGTCTCCAGGCATTTTAGCTTCCTAGATGCAATTCCAATTTCCTAATTTGAATATAATTCATATACTAACTTTCTCAGAGTTAATGTTTCATTCCAACAAACAACCATCAGTTCAGATTTAAGGGATGAAAACAATGTATTTGCATTTAAAAAAAACAAGTTTAGCTCAAAATTTTCTCTCTCTCTCCCCCTTCTCTCCCCTTCCCTTCCATTATGGACTTTCATTCCAAGTTAACTACATTTTTCTTAAGGCACCTAACCTCTCTTATGTGCCCTGCATCCAATACATCAACTACTTTTGTCAAATTTATCCCTATCCCTTGAATCCCACTTCCTTCCATCCTCACAGACACATCATTAGTCAAAAGCACCATCACTGTTTCTCTGGATTCTGACAATTGTTTCCCCAATCCTCATTGTACTAATGTTCATCCATTTCTATTCATTGTGCAAATATACATATTTTAGAAATAGGTTACCATGAACATGCTTAAAATCTTTTACAATCTCTCCATTGTAGGGGATCAAAAAAGAATTATTTACACAACTCAAAAAATTTGTCGTAGCAGGCTTTCAGGCCTCTCTACACTTACCTCTGTTTTTTGCACACCCTTTTTCTCATGCCAAAGTAGCTTCATGGAACTTCATTCCACCTTCTCCAGCTCCCACGTTTTCTTACACAGAAGAGTCTTCCCTTCTGTGCAGTCAATATTCCACATCACACACTGCCACTTAATAAATTGATGAATTGATAAATAGATAAGCACAATGGCACTTTCATGAATAAAAAATGTATTAAGACTATGTGCACAGTACTATGAAACAGTTCCAACAGTGTTTGAAAATATTTATCGTAATGGCTTCTTGAATAATATGGGTTTTCTGATTTAATTTTTATTGCAATATTTTTCCATTTTGAAAAACAGATGCACCTTCTTTCCCTATACCTTTTAATTTCATGATGAACTGCAATTTGTTGATAAGACATAAAACTTCTCATAGTATTGCTGCATTTGTATTAGGTACTCATTCCACATAAGAGAGAAAACATGTGGCTTTTGGCCTTTTGAACCTGGCTAACTTCACTTAAGATGATGTTCCCCAGCTCCACCCATTTGCTTACAAACAACAAAATATCATTCTTCTTTGTGGGTGAACAAAATTCCACTGTATATAAATATCATATTTTCTTAATGCATTCGTCAGTAGTGGGGCATCTTGGGTGTGTCTACAGCTTAGCTCTTGTGAATAATCTGCAAAAAACATGGATGTGCAAGTGCCTTTGTTGTGACCTGACTCAACTTCCTTGGGGTATATCCCAAGGAGTGGAATTGCTGGATCTTATGGCTGTTCTATTTTTTCTTTTTTGAGGAGCCTCCATTCAGTTTTCCATAGTGGTTGTACTAATTTACATTCCCACCAGCAGGGAATGAGGGACTCCTTTTTCCCCACATCCTTGTCAGCATTTGTTTGTGTTCTTGATGATAGCTATTCTAGCAGGAATGATTTGGATTCTTAGTGTGCTTTTGATTTGCATTTCCTTTATGGCCAGGGATAGTGAGCATTTTTTCATTTTTTTATAACCATTTAGACTTCCTCCTTTGAAAAATCTTGGTTCAGATTTTTTTTCCCATTTCTTCATTGGGCCATTGATTTTTTGGGAATTTAGTTTAGGGAGGCCACATACAAGAGGGGAAGAGTAAAAGAAGGAAGTTAAGAAGGTGAATATGGTTAATGTACTTTCTATACAAGAATGAATATAGAATTTTTAAAATGATCCAAACTACCATAAGAAAAGGACTAAGGTAGAAAGAAGGAAAATAGAGAAGATGAACCAAATTAATCTATCATACATATATACTTGGAAGGGCCACAAGGAAACTCCCTATGTACTTATCTTAAACAAACAAAAATCTATTCTTTTTCCTTTTTCTTTTTCTCATATACAAAATCAGACAATAGGAGGGCAGAACAGGTCCTGCCTGGGGGAGGGTTAGTATCAGTGGGAGAAGGGAGGAGGTGGGAAAATGATGAAAGAGGGTGAATATGGTGTAAATGCCATATACACATACATGTAAATGGAAAATGATATCTGTTGAAACTATTCCAGGAACAGGGGATATGAAGAAAAATTGTGGAGGGGTGAATTCAAGTATGATATATTTGTTATGTTGTAAGAACTTTTGGAAATGCAACAATGTACCCCCACCCAGCACAATAATTTAAAAAAAACATGAAAAAAGTAAAGCTTTTATATTTCATTTAGAGATAAATTTTGAAATCCTGGAGATATTTTTTCATATCATTAGCAAAAATGTATCAAGCCCATACCATATGTCAATCTTTTAATGATAGCATTTTTAAAGATAGGAGAAAAGATAACGTTCAATGTCTTAGACACTTCATCTCATACATATAAAAATTATGACAATACAATGTGTTAATTGATAAAATAGAAATATGAATCAATTCTAAGAGCCTGGAGAGCAAACAGTTGGATGTTTAACAGCTGGATATTCAACACACTACTGTCAAGCTCCCAAGAGGGTAAGAGCTGAGCCGGATACTGCAGGGGATGAAAAGGCTTTTCAGGAAGAAAAAGTCAGAAAATGATATTTAAAGCTGAAAAACATCACATAGATATAAAGGTGTGTGTCATCACTTTGTAATAATCATTTATAAGAGGTCAGAATTTCAAATTTAATGGCACCATTAATATGGATTGTAAGGAGTGAAATGGATAGAACCAAATTGTAAGTGATCTGTGTCTCCTTGGTAATGGGAATCCACTTGTGAGTAGAAGAATGAAGCAATCAGATAAATATTTTCAAAATGACTATGTACTTCTGGAATCAGTGAAAGAGAGGTGGGGAGCATGCAGTTAAAGAGTTAGAATAGTTCAGATTAACCACTTCCTTCCCCTCTCCTTTCTTTCTCTCTCTCTCTCTCCTTTCATTTATTCAACAATTACCTACTCCATGCTTTCTATCTTGCCTGTCAATATTTTAAATATTGAAGATACAGAACATGCCTCTGGTGAAGGGACATAAAAAATAAACAAAGATGTTTTTATCTACCTTCTAGTCTGATGCCTATAGTAAGTAAAACCTCTGCATAATATTTAAGATTAAAAGCTTTTACACTGTCATTTCTACCACTATTATGTGACCTCATACATATTACTTAACTATGGGAAATTCAGTGTCCCAATCCATACCTGTACTGACAGTATACAATTCATTATTAAGTAACATAGTATTTTAGCAGGTATCTCACATGTCATAAATTCTTGTGTTAGCATGAAGAAAAATTTCCATGAATACAGAACATTTTTGCAAAATTTCACTTTTCTTTATTTTTATGTTCTATGTCTTGACTCTTCCAACTCTAAACTTTTGTTCTCAATCTTTTCACTCACTTTTCTTCATATTAGTAAATTTACCAACACCACCATGCCTCACATTTCCCTTCAAAACTGTTATCAATTCATGCCTTTATTCCATGGTAATTACTTACTTTTTTCACTGTTCTAAGACAAATTAAGTGATTTCTTAAGTACCTAAAAAAAAGAACACAATTAATTATAGGAATCAAATTTTCTTCAATAAGGTTTTCATTACTTCATTGTATGTTTTAAAATATTATTCCTATTATGTTCCATAAAACACTGAATGTCATGCCCAGAATAACACTGTTTTAACACTGAATAAAATTCTAGTCAACAAACTCATCTTTAATAACTGCACTGTCTAAAAATGTTGCAAAAGTATTTTGTCATAACTCAGATCAATACAGTCATTTTCTACTTCTCTAGAGGACTGAGAATGAATTAGTTCATTACACAAGAGAATATTTGGTTCTTTGTTTCAGAGTAGTTTTAATATATATTAAATATATATAGTTATATTAATTCTTTCAGAACAGTCAAGATGGCGGCGAGAGGAAGGAAGCAGTAAGCGAGCCTCCTATAGTGAAATCTTGGAGAGATGCTGGAGACACACTTTACAGGCAAAATCACCACGAAGAGGCAAAACTTTGACCCCTCCACACCTCCAGCCAGTGCAGATAATCTCCACTTCATGTTAAACGGAGAAACAAGGAGGACCCCAGGGCTGAGTAATAACCAATAAGAACAATAAAGACACATGGGAAAGAGGATGGGGCGCACTGAGCACCAAAGATGGGGGGAAGGGAATCCTTCCCAGAACTGTAAATAAACAAGCCGGGTGGACAGGAGAGGCTCCGGCGGGAGCGGGGGCACGCGCCCAGCAACCAGGAGCGGGAAACCTTCTGAGAGTGGTGGAGGGAGGAAAACTCCACAGGAGAGGAGGGAAGACCCGCCTCCCACATGAACTGTAAACAAACATGACAGCTGGCAGCAGCAGCAACACCGCCCAGTAATCAGGAGCAGGAAAGCTTGTAAAAGTGGTGGCAGGAAGAAAACTGCACAGGAGAGGGGAGAAGACCCACTTCCTACATGAACTGTAAATAAACACACAGGCCTGAGAATGCGGGTGCAGTGTCACCTTTCCCAGTGTGCTTGGAAAGGGGAAAGCTTGTAGCAGAGGCTCATGCACAGGAGAACTCTGAGTAAACAAAGACTGCAGGGCCAGGTGAGTGCTAAGCTCACCCCAGAAATCTGCATAAATAATGCCTCCAGCAACAGCAGGCTGATAGCAGTGGGCAGGCAAGCCCTAGCAACAGATACCATTCTCAGAACTGTCTCCAGACTCTTTTTTAATTTTTTTCTCTTTTTCTCCCTACCTTTGATGAGATAACCACCAAATTATACCTGCATGCTGAAAAACTTCTGAAACTGTATTGCATTTGAACTTGGGACACTTGGTGGGGTTTTTGTGTGTGTGTGTGTGTAGTTTTGTTCTACTTTATGCATCCCCTTTGATGAGACAACTACAGAACAACATCTGAGGCACCATCTCCAGGATTGGAGACTGAGATGGACACCCAAATTATTAAGACTGAAACTTCATTGCATTTGAACATTGAGGTTTTTTGGTTTTTAGGGTTTTTAAAATTTTTTTCTATTTTTCATTTTATTTTATTTTTATATATAGATATTTCTTTCATTTACCTATTTTTAAATTTTTATTCATATCTTTTTTTTAGTTTTTATTTTCAATCCTCTCTCTGTCTCTCTAATGCCTGTTCAGCTTACTGTCGATTTGTACACTAAAGCTCCCTGTTTATAGCTTTGAAACTTTCTTTTCTGATTCCTTGTTCTGCTTTCTCCTTCTTGTCTGTTTATTTGTTTTTCCCTTTTCTTTAACTTCTTGCTTTCCATCTCTGCTCATCCTTCCATTCTAAACATTACCATTGTTATTATTACAAGCTAGAAAATACTTAATTGCATACAGTACAGGGACAGTAACAACACCAAAGACAATGACGGGAAGACAGAAAACCAGTTTCCCCACAGCAAAAAATTAGTACAGGAACCAGAAGGGAATGAAGAAAACAGATACTCAGATCCAGACTCCAACAAAATGAAGATAAACTATGGCAAAGGACCCAGTGAAGGTGACAAGAATAATTTAAAAGAAGACATACTACAGGTACTCAATGAGAATTTTATACAGATGATACTGGATAGGGTCAACCAAAATGTACAGGAGACACTCAAGAAACTCCAAAAATTTGAAAAAGCAAAAGAAGAAATAAAGGAAACCATAGAAGCACTGTATAAACACCAAAGTGAAACAGAGAACATGATGAATAAACAGATAAATGAACTCAGGACAAAAATAAACAACATTAAAGATATGGAAAGGATATGGAAAACCTCAGAAAAAAGAACAAAACAGAAGTGCAAAACAAAATGGAAGGCCAATCCAGCAGAATACAACAAACAGAAGACAGAATCTCAGAACTTGAAGATGAAACGGTAATTAAAGGAAAAACAGAAGAACTATTAATTAAACAACTCAAGACCTGTGAAAAGAAAATGCAAGAACTCACCAACTCCATCAAAAGACCAAACTTGAGAATCATGGGCATCGAAGAAAAAGAAGAGGTGCAAATGAAGGGAATGTGGAATATATTCAACAAAATAATAATGGAAAAATTCCCAAATCTAGAGAAAGATATTCCCATACAGATGCAAGAGGCCTCCAAGATACCAAACAAACCAGATCAAAATAGAACTACCCCACAACATATCATCATTAAAACAACAAGTTCAGAAACTAGGGAAAGAATATTGAAGGCTGTAAGAGAGAAAAAACAAGTAAAATACAAATGTAAGCCCATTAAAATCACAGCAGATTTCTCAACAGAAACATTAAAAGCAAGAAGAGCGTGGGGTGAGATCTTCCGGGCATTGAATGAAAATAACTTCAACCCCAGGATACTCTACCCAGCAAAACTATCTTTCAAAATAGATGGAGCAATAAAAGTCTTCCATGATAAGCAGAAACTAAAACAATATGTGACCACAAAGACACCACTACAAAAGATTCTTCAAGGGATTCTGCACCCAGAAAGTGAAACCCAACTTAACCATGAAAAGACAGGCAGCACCAAACCCCAGGAAAAGAAAAAGCAAGACAGTAGAGAATAACCTCAACTTAGGTACACACAATCAAACTTTCAAACAACTAAGACAACTAAATGACAGGAATCACCACATACCTATCAGTACTAACACTTAATGTTAACAGACTTAATTCACCCATCAAAAGGCACTGCTTAAAGAAATGGATTAAAAAAGAAGATCCAACAATTTGTTGCTTACAGGAGACCCATCTCACTGACAGAAATAAGCATAGGCTTAGGATGAAAGGCTGGAAGAAGATTTACCAAGCCAATGGCCCCCGAAAACGGGTAGGAGTAGCAATACTTATCTCTGACAAAGTAGACTTCAAACCTACATTGATCAAATGAGATAAAGAAGGCCATTCCATTCTAATAAAAGGGGAAATAGAGCAAAAGGAAATAATAATCATCAATCTGTATGCACCCAATGCAACGCACCCAATTTCATCAAACAAACCCTGAAAGACCTAAAAGCATATATTAACACATACACAGTGGTTGTGGGAGACTTTAACACCCCATTATCATCAATAGATAGGTCATCCAAACAAAAAATTAATAAAGAAATCCAGATCTAAAATATACCATAGATCAAGTGGACCTAGTTTATGTCTACAGAACATTTCATCCAAAATCTACGCAATACACATTCTTCTCAGCAGCCCATGGAACCTTTTCCAAAATAGATCATATCCTAGGGCACAAAGCAAGCCTCAGCAAATATAAGAAAATAGAAATTATACCGTGCACACTCTCTGATCACAATGCAGTAAAAGTAGAACTCAACAACAAAAGTAAAGACAAAAAACATGCAAACAGCTGGAAGCTAAATAACTCATTACTTAATGAACAATGGATCATTGTTGAAATAAAAGAGGAAATTAAAAAGGTCCTGGAAGTCAATGAAAATGAAAACACAACCTACCGGAATCTATGGGACACAGCTAAGGCAGTCCTGAAGGAAAGTTTATAGCCATGAGTGCATATATTACAAAGACTGAGAGATCCCAAATCAATGACCTAATGATACATCTCAAAGTCCTAGAAAAACAAGAATAAGCAAATCCCAAAACAAATAGAGGGAGAGAAATAATAAAAATAAGAGCTGAAATCAACAAAATAGAAACCAAAAGACTGTACAAACTAATAATGAAACAAAAAGATGGTTCTTTGAAAAAATTAACAAGATCGATAGACCCCTGGCAAACCTGACTAAAATGAGCAGAGAAAAAATCCAAATTAGTAGAATCAGGAATGCAAAAGCGGAGATAACAACAAACACCATGGAAGTCCAGGAAATCATCAGAGACTACATTGAGAACCTACATTCAAATAAATTTGAAAGTCTTAAAGAAATAGACAAATTTCTAGATACATATAATTACCCAAAACTAAACCAAGAGGAAATTAATCACCTGAATAGATCTATAACAAAAAATGAAATTGAAGCAGCAATCAAGAGTCTCCCCAAAAAGAAAAGTCCAGGAACTGAGGAGTCTCTGCTGAATTCTATCAGACCTTTAAAGAAGAACTGATACCAACACTCCTTAAACTGTTCCATGAAATAGAAAGTGAAGGAAAACTGCCAAACACATTTTATGAAGCCAATATTACACTTATCCCAAAACCAGGCAAAGACACCTCCACAAAGCAGAACTATAGGCCAATCTCCTTATGAACATTGATGAAAAAATCCTCAACAAAATAATGGCAAACCGAATTCAACAACACATCAAAAAGATTATTCACCACGACCAAGTAGGCTTCATCCCAGGGATGCAGGGGTGGTTCAACATACTAAAATCTATAAACATAATAAACCACATTAACAGAAGCAAAGACAAAAACCACTTGATCATCTCAATAGATGCAGAAAAAGCCTTTGATAAGATCCAACACCATTTCATGACAAAAGCTCTAAGAAAACTAGGAATAGAAGGAAAGTTCCTCAACATTATAAAAGCTATATATGACAAACCTACAGCAAGCATTATATTTAATGGAGCAAAACTGAAACCATTCCCTCTAAAATCAGGAACCAGACAAGGATGCCCACTATCTACGCTCCTATTCAACATAGTACTGGAATTCCTAGCCAGAGCAATTAGGCAAGAAGAAGGAATAAAAGGAATACAAATAGGTAAAGAAACTGTCAAAATATCCCTATTTGCAGATGACATGATCCTATACCTTAAAGACCCAAAAAACTCTACTCAGAAGCTTCTAGACATCATCAATAGCTATAGCAAGGTAGCAGGATATAAAATCAACATAGAAAAATCATTAGCATTTCTATACACTATCAATGAGCAAACTGAAAAAGAATGTATGAAAACAATTCTATTTACAATAGCCTCAAAAAAAAATCAAATACCTAGGTGTAAACCTAACAAAAGATGTGAATGACCTCTACAAGGAAAACTATACACTTCTGAAGAAAGAGATTGAGGAAGACTATAGAAAGTGGAGAGATCTCCCATGCTCATGGATTGGTAGAATCAACATAGTAAAAATGTCGATACTCCCAAAAGTAATCTACTTGTTTCATGCAATTCCCATCAAAATTCCAATGACATTCATTAAAGAGATTGAAAAATCTACCGTGAAATTTATATGGAAACACAAGAGGCCACGAATAGCCAAGGCAATACTCAGTCAAAAGAACAATGCTGGAGGTATCACCATACCTGACTTCAAACTATATTACAAAACAATAACAATAAAAATAGCATGGTACTGGCACAAAAACAGACATGAAGACCAGTGGAACAGAATAGAGGACCCAGATATGAAGCCACACAACTATAACCAACTTGTCTTTAACAAAGGAGCTAAAAATATACGATGGAGAAAAGACAGCCTCTTCAACAAAAACTGCTGGGAAAACTGGCTAGCAGTCTGCAAAAAACTGAAACTAGATCCATGTATGTCACCCTATACCAATATTAACTCAAAATAGATCAAGGATCTTAATATCAGACCACAAACTCTAAAGTTGATACAGGAAAGAGTAGGAAATACTCTGGAGTTAGTCAGTATAGGTAAGAACTTTTTCAACGAATCCTCAGAAGCACAGCAACTAAGAGATAGAATAGATAAATGGGACCTCATAAAACTAAAAAGCTTCTGTTCATCAAAAGAAATGGTCTCTAAACTGAAGAGAACACCCACAGAGTGGGAGAAAGTATTTGCCAACTATACATCAGACAAAGGACTGATAACCAGGATATATAGGGAACTTAAAAAACTAAATTCTCCCAAAACTCATGAACCAATAAAGAAATGGGCAAGTGACCTAAACAGAAATTTCTCAAAAGAAGAAATTCAAATGGCCAAAAAACACATGAAAAAATGCTCACCATCTCTAGCAATAAAGGAAAGGCAAATGAAAACCACACTAAGATTCCACCTCACCTCTGTTAGAATAGCCATCATTAGCAACACCGCCAACAACAGGTGTTGGCGAGGATGCGGGGAAAAAGGAACCCTCTTACACTGTTGGTTGGAATGTAAACTAGTACAATCACTCTGGAAAAAAATGTGGAGGCTACTTAAAAAGTTAAACATTGATCTACTATTTGATCCAGCAATACCACTCTTGGGGATATACCCAAAAGACTGTGACATAGGTTACTCCAGAGGCACCTGCACACCCATGTTTATTGCAGCACTATTCACAATAGCCAAGTTATGGAAACAGCCAAGATGCCCCACCACTGACGAATGGATTAAGACAATGGAATTTTATGCAGCCATGAAGAAGAATGAAATGTTATCATTCACCAGTAAATGGATGGAATTGGAGAACATCATTCTGAGTGAGGTTAGCCTGGCCCAAAAGACCAAAAATCGTATGTTCTCCCCCATATGTGGACATTAGATCAAGGGCAAACACAACAAGGGGATTGGACTTTGAGCACATGATAAAAGCGAGAACATATAAGGGAAGTGTGAGGATATTTAAGACACCTAAAAAATTAGCTAGCATTTGTTGCTCTTATCACGGAGAAACTAAAGTAGATAGCTTAAAAGCAACTGAGGCCAATAGGAAAAGGGGACCAGGAACTAGAGAAAAGGATAGATCAAAAAGAATTAACATAGAAGGTAACACACATGCACAGGAAATTAATGTGAGTCAACTCCCTGTATAGCTATCCTTATCGCAACCAGCAAAAACCCTTGTTCCTTCCTATTATGTCTTATACTCTCTCTACAACAAAATTAGAAATAAGGGCAAAATAGTTTCTGTTGGGTATTGAGGGGGTGGGTAAGAGAGGGAGAAGGCATAGTGGGTGGTAAGGGAGGGGATGGAGGCAGCGGGGAGAAGTGACCCAAGCCTTGTATGCACATATGAACAGTAAAATAATTTTAAAAAAGTAGGACAGACAGAAGGAACTCCAAAAAAAAAAATTCTTTCATATCCTTGACTACATAAGACATTTTGCTTCATTGAGATTTTATGTTTTTGTTTTCTTCTTTAGTTTTATATTAATACCTAGAATAATGCCTCCTCAAGAGTAATTACTCAGTATTTTTAAATAAATGTTCAGTAATTTATATATTTAACATTTATTAAAAGCACATTTGTCTATACTATACTGATATTTATTGAGACATTGATATATTATCAACTGATAGGTTCCCAAGTCATCCATATTATGATTTAATAAGAAATAATAAACATTTAAGAGATAAACAAATACATAAATATCATATACTTTAAAAATATATCTATAACAAAATTAATGAAAAATCCCTTTGGGATTCTAAAGAAGTAATGAGCACATTATTTGAATAGAGACAAATACAATATGTGAAAGATCAGTATTGGAAACACAGGTTAATATACATAAAACACACTCTGCTGATCTTAAATTGCAATATATGACCACCTCATTGCTGCATGTTTTTATCAGCAGGAAGTTAAATGTGATTTTCAAAACTCTGAAATGAATATGAATGTGGTACATCCATTTTTATCAATTCTGGACAATGAATCTGTGAAATGTTATCATAGGCAACGTGTCTTTGATTTTCATTGGAAAAAAGGAGTTCATCTTTAGCATATCCAAAAAGGCATAACTAAGGTGAAAATCTATAAAAAATAATATCATTTATCTTTCTTGATTGCATGGTCATTATGCATAGGCAAAACCAGATTCTATCAGGCTGTGCTTTTGAGATAGAATTTCCCTTTAGCATATATGACACATTTATTTTCATTGTTCCTTCAACATAGGAAATATATATATATATATATATATATATATATATATATATATATATATTAATATGATCAAAAGGCAATTTCTTACAGGTGTGTTTAGCTTTTTGAATCAGTTATACTAAATTTGATACTGAGTTCCTAGTTGTATAATCACAGGTTAAGTTCTTAGTCTTACTGAAGCCCAGAATTTGAATCCACAAAATGAGAAATATATATTATATGCAAAGTTATAGGGAAAATTAAGTGAAATATTTTCACTTAATATATAAAAATATATGCCTCATACATTGATTATTTATTTTATATTAATCAAATTTTCTATTTCAAAGATCAAATGCTTATAGTCACAATGTTTTTTCTTACCAAAGAAAAATTTACGTCCTTTCTAGAGACCTTTCCTGGTAAGCATAATGTATAATTCTTTTTTCCAGTTTGTTTATTTATATATTTATTTATTCATTTACTTATTTATTTAGTTAGTTATTTTTAGTGGTACTGGGTTTAAACTCAGAGCCTCGTGCTTAATACATAATGTATAATTCTTTAAAAAATTATTTATGGGATGACAGAGTGGCTCAAATGGTACAGCACCTGTCCAGCATGCATGAGGATCTGAGCTCAAATCCAGTACTACCAAACATAATTTTAAAACATTTTAATATTTTAAAATATTAAATATTTCATGCTTAACAGAAATATAATATTTAATTTGTGTAAATATTAATAACTGATTGCAAGAGGTGATCATCTACTGTTTAACTGGTTTCATATCTACTTGTTTTATTATTTGTCATGCTTTTTAAAATTCCTAAAATATGGTAAGTGTTAAAATATATTACATTAGAAACTAAACTCATTGGCCAAAGACTTTTCTGATAATCTTCAAAATAAAGTGTGTCTCCTTTTCTTCTTTTTAAATAATGAGCATCTTTTGTATTCAAAAGTTTTGTGCTTGGTAACAGAGGAGATATTGGCTAGGTTAGGTTCCCCATTCATACACCATAAGACCTAGTAGAACCAAATTCAACTGATTTTTCATAACTGATTTTGCTCAGTTTCTGTCTCCTCCTCTAAAATATATACTTCATGAGCAAAGTTCTGTTATTTACATGTGTCTCCTAGTATTTCAATTGCTTAACAATACACGACTCAGACAAAGTACTAATTAATCATCTTTTAACATTTTAAGTGGTTTGAAGTAAAGGAAGTCTCCCTGCTTGCCCCTGAGAGGTGAAAAAACAAATATGCCTATCATTATGTAAAAAAAAATTATATAAAGGAACTGGGTTTCATCAGAAAAAAATCAATATGGGTCACTTTTGCATGTAATGATCTTTCTAAGACTCATGATCATAATGACAACAACATCTAATACAAATTTAAATAAAGACAAATATTAGCTGTGAGTGTAATTTTCAACTTACTATTACCACATTGTAGAAGTAAAGAAGAAACAGTGACATTGATTTTAACAATTCATTTATTTAACCAATATGTGAAAATATTACAATTTCACAATGCATTCAGTAAAAAAGGTTAATAAGATATTTTTTCCTTTTAATGCTAAATCTTTCAAGTGGAATACATATTTTATACTTACAGTAAATCTCAATTCAAACCAGCTGCATTTAAACTGCTCAAAAGCCACATGGCTAGTGGCTACCATTTTGGCTAGTGGCTGCCATATTAGTTAGCATGGCTCAAGAATGAAAAAAGATATTAAAGTGATTATTTTTATTTTCCTGGAAAGAACATTAACATACTTATTGAGGTAGATAACCCTATCAATAGTTTATAAAAGTTGATATTATCAGAGAACCATCTTAAATCTCCTTTTGCTGAGGTCACTTGTTTGAGGTGAAGTTACTTCCTTCTTCTGGTGGCTTTAATTGTACTTTTCTCCTCCTAATGCCTTCTTCTCTTTTTTCTTTTCACTTCTTGCAATTATTTTCACCAAACACAATTTGTTTCAAATGGCTATAAATAAATGTGAATAAGGCAGACTTGAATTTGAGGGTTTGATTATTACATTACTGATTTTTATTTCTTACACCTGAGAGAAAACATTCCTCATGAAGTACTTAGTCCTGAGTAACTTCTATGACAAGTCTTTTGTTGTAAGTATTGTTTGATATATTATACCCAAAAACACACTTTAGAACTTTCTTATTCAAGAGTTCTCACAGAAATTGCCCAAAACTACACCTTCAAACAAGAGAAATGAGTTTGTGGAGCCGCCTACTCTGATGCTTTCTGATTCAACTTTAATTTTTTGTAGTTCAACATGTAGGATTGTTTTCAATCTTAGTCATGATTCTTCCTAAGAAATACTGGTGTGAAACAATTTCACACCAGTGTCCTATAGCAAATAGGTTACCTTTATTTGGATCCTGTATGATCTTTTCCTCAGGGTGCCTGAGCAGTTTTCCCACACTCATTTTATTTCAGGAGTATCACACAGAGTTTTACAGGATTTGGGCTTTTGTGGTCTTTCACTATCTTGACCTCTTTCACTTGTCTTTTTATTATATTAGGCCTAACAAGCAGTTCCAAGTGTACCAATGGATTTTTATCCATCTCTTTAAACAAGTAAGTTTTCAAAAATATTATAGAAGGACAAAACTGCAGGCATTTTTAAGTGTCCTATAGTTCAAAAGTTTTGTAACTGTAATTTCAGTTGGCCTATTTAATGTAAACTGAAGAGATTATCTATTGGTGTAATCCTGCAAATGATAAACAGAATACTGTGATAGCACATATCTTGAAATATCAAAAGTTTTAAGAGGAAATTCAAGTGGGTATGGAATACAAGTTTTGCTGATTTGGAGTTCATGCTTTCTAAATTTTTAAGTCTTTTCTAAAGTTTCTATTTATATCTGGCTTAGGGAAATCAGTTTAGTGTAAATCGACTTTACTATGTTTGTGAAATAGATGCATGAGTTTCAAAGAAATAAGCTTCCAAGATAGTAATAAAAGTGTTGATTTTGGTCTACATACAATAAACTCAAAATTAGCTCTAACAAAAGTATTCGACCACCAATTATATATTACCACATAATGTGTCAAAATACACAATAGAAAATTGTAAATAGACCCTAGTAAATATTTAAATAAACTCAGTTATTTACACATTACTTTTTCATTCTCTTTTCTTCCTTTTCCTCCTTATCTCCAACCTATCAATGTAATTCTTCATATGAAAAAACTAAAATTCAAATGCATTATTTCTGAATGAATGAAGTATATTATGCTTACATGTAAATAATCTTAATTATTTAAAAAGGTTCCACATGGTATTTTTGACTTTTTATTGTAAAACATGCTAGCTGATAAATATAAATTCTGAACAGAACACAGTCCATTTTCAATGTTGTCATGAAATTATCTCTCCAAGTCTCAAGCAGTTTATTTAATTATTACACTCTCCACAGTTATTTTATACTAACAATTTATAACACTATATTACTTTAGAAGTCCAAAGGAAAATAATAATTTTGACATAAAAGCAGGAGTCAATACTCCTAAGAGACAGGATTATAGCCAAAGAAGACAGCCATACTTGGACTGCTGTTCTATGCCATAGTGCAAGAAAGTATTCAGAAAAAGCAAATGTTCATTTGGGCAAAATTCTTGTGCTGCTTCACTGACTTGGGAGTGGAGTCAGGACATATGGAACTGTGAATAAAAGGAATGGAATTTTACTTTAATGAATGTACTGAATTTGTTTATATAAGCCAAAGTATTTTCAATGTCACTGTATGACTAATGCTAGGGAGACTTATTTGTGTTTATAAATTGCATTGGTATAATTCTTCAAGGTCATTTTGTTATGTAAAACATTACTCCTCCAGGAAAATCAGATTTTTCCTTTTAGAAAAATGGAGTGTACTAAAAATTGTCTTGGAAATTAAATCTATTTTATTTTCTACAATAAACTTATAATGTAAACTTACCATTTACAAGAAAATTCGGAGCAATGTGCATGAAATGTAAGCAGTCAGAACTTTCCACCATTTCCAATCTGTTTGGCATAACTTCTGGCAATTAAAATATATTTGCTTTAATAAGAACATCATGTTTAATAATCTACAACAAAAATAACACAAACAAAAAGATATTGGGTAATGGGCACAATATGCACTAATGTCTGAAACAGATAATCATCATCTTTGACATTTAGAGGAGCACAAGGATAATGGTTTTAATGTAAAGTAATTTTAATGCTCTCATTTGAATGAGAGACATTCATTATTTAAAATGTTAGAAATTATATTACTCAGAATCCCATGAATCTTAGGACTAGTTATTTTATATATAATTTTTATTGCAAATATATAGAATTTCATTGACAGAAACATACTATCTTTATCAAATAAAACTTTATTTGTGTTAATATTTTGGGAAGTAGACCACTTACCACTACAGAATATTTTGTTAGAAGGCATGTCCTGGTCATAAACTAGGCCAACCTTTTACAATCAAACTTCAATGTCCAATTGATTATCAAGATAAATTACATAGATTGGTAATAAATGGTAAAAATGACACATTTTGTGATGCACTGAAGTTGACTTGGTTTGAACTTCAAAGAATAGAGATAGAAATTTATTTGCCATCAATTGCATCAAAATTAATTTTAAGGTGAACAGCAACCCATTCGCTTTCCTAAAGATGCTGAAAAACTTGACTAGTCTCAGAGAATGAGGAATTTAGGAGTTCTCAGTTAAACTTAGGCAAAGGAAGCAGAATATTGTAATTGCTCATCTCATCACTTAGAAAACAGCGTGGATATTTAAAGCATTACTATTTCAGGTGTATACCATGGGCCAGGGGTATATTTGTCACTTGGGAACTTGTTAGAATACTAGGTGCCATTCAGGTCTACTGAATTTTAACAAGTAGTTGAAGAAGCATTGGATAAAAGGAAAATGGTGGCAGAGCAATAGTAGAAAAAAATATTGGAATCATGATAACACAAAGTCAACTCAAAAACAAGAGATGCAAATGAACAGACCAAAACTCATAAGAGATCAAAATCCATATTTGGAAAAGAGACAGAATTTCGGTGTGTTTTATATGACTGTCAGACTTCCTCTGTATTAGGACTAAACCAATACAGATAGTCATTGTTCAGGTAGAATAAGCACTGTTTAGCCCCCTGTGTGACAGAGTACCTGAGCTAGGCATTGGATTAAAAGCGTGCTTGGGTTGTCATAAGGAGTCTGAAAAAAGAAATTAGTAAAACGTATTTATGTATATAAAACAACATTTTCTGTAAAAATAGATACTGTGATTTTATTTCATGCTTCACAATAGCTAGAAAGAAAACAATAGGTAATGACATGGAATATGGGGTATATTCTTTAATATTATTTCAGTGAGTAGTATAAATTTGCCAAGGTCATTATCTTCTTTGTAAGGATGATAGGTATAGTTAATAATGTCAACCATTTTATGAATAATACATAGTGCTGGAGTTTGAAGTTCACCATTAAAAAAAGAAAAGTAATCTATCAAAAACTACATTGTCACATTAATGCAAGGTCAGAAATGAGACATTATAAAAACAATTTATGACAAACAGAAAACTCAACAAATATGTTCCAAATCAGTTTAACTATAAAAACAATTCCTAAATGGAGTACATTAATTTAAAAATGTTCCAATTCAGATAAAATGAAAAAATATAAGTGACAGACTAAATTAGATGACTCAAAAAGTCAAGCATAAAAGAATAATTAAATATGCACTACATAGTAACCAAAAGACATTTGTAACAAATATTATCAGAAAAACTAGAAATTCAGGTGAAATACTAGCAGAGGGAATACTGTTGTATATTATATAATGATGCAAGAAACAATCTTTCAAAACTAAAGATAAGATGATGTTTTAACACAAAAATTTGAAATCTATAAGAACAAATTAAGAATTGTGAGATAAACAAACTTACTCTGAATCTGAATGTGATATTGTTATACAATACTCTAATACTTGAATAGAAAGACTTAAAATATAGATGATTGGAGGAAACTTAGTTCCTTATTTAATATTTAATTTATTTTAATAATTAAAACCCCTGAGATCATAAAAACAAAAACAAAATTTGATAGGTAGAAAGAAGACAGACCAACTAAGAACATCAGAAAATAAGAAGTGACACAATGTTGAATTTTCTGGGTTTTTTTTCACCACCTGTATCCCAGAATTGTTGTAATAGACACAGGCAGTCTAGAAAATTCACTGAATGCAAGACAAAACAAGGAAAGAGAACCAAGAAAAGAGAAGCCTACAAAGAAACAGAAGCCTTACATAGTAGTTGCTGAACTCTAGCTAAACACTACAGAAAAAAACAAAACAAAAAAATACAAACAAAAAAAACCAGTGTCTGTACACTCACTCATTTTCACAAATCGTGTGTGGCAGGGGGGCTAAACTTTCGCCCTTGCCTGAATATATGGAGATGCTTTCAAACAGTTCTACGGTGATGTTAAAGAAGGCTAAGTGAGGAGCAGGGACTTTGACCTGCCTTGGGCCTAATGGATTATCATGAACAAGAAGCTTATCACAGCATGCCACTAGAGAGCACATAGGAAGTCTAGACCTCTCCTCCACTACACAGCAACATGGTGTCTGTTATGGACTGAATTTTGGTCCCTCAAATTTATAGACTGAAACCCTACCCCCTAATGGGGCTATATTAAAGGCAAGGTCTTTAAGAGGTATTTAAAGTTAAGTGAGGTCACAAAAGTGTGGCGCTACTCCAATATGATTGATTTCTTCACAAGAAGAAGAAGAAACAACAAGGACACATTTGTAAAGGAAAGGCCATGTGAGGACACAGTGAGAAAGCAGCCACCTCCAAGTCAAGGAGAACCCATACCTGCTGGCTCCTAGTGACTTTCAGCCACTACAACTGTGAGAAAATAAATGTCTGTTGATTACATTGCTCAGTCTATGTTATTTTATTTGGTCAGACCTAGATAAATGATAAAGTAAAGCTTGAATGCAAGACAAAACACTGCTGGGGTGAAATCAGAAGAAGCCTAGAAAAGAATCAGGAAATTTACCAAATACTGCAGCAATGAAGCTGTCACCTATATGGTGTCAGTGATGCTGGGTAAGAAGTAAAGCAGCATTTCCAATTTCCTCTGTGATGCTCGAATTTTCATGCATTTTGAAGCAACCATCCTAAGAATGCTTCAATAAATAATTATAGGTATTATTAAAATAAAGAAAAATAGAAAATTTTAGAAAAATAGAAATATTAGTAAAATAGTGAAAATATAGAGCATAAAATTAATGTGTCATCATAGAAAAATTCAGTAACTAGAATGAAAAAAATCAGTAAATAAGCTCAACAGAATACAGGAGAGCAAAGGAAGTATGTAAAATTGGGGCTGGGACTATAGTTCAATGGTAGAGCATTTGCCTAGTACATTGATGGGCCTGGTTCTGATCCAAGCAAAGACACACACACACACACACATACACACACACAAAGACTATATGAAATTGAAATTAGAACATTAGACAGTATGTAATATCACCATGAGGGAGGAAATAGACTGAAAAAATATGAACAAGATTTCAGAGACCCATGGGATAATAATAAATGTCTAATATTAATGTCATCAGACTGTTAGAAGAAAGAGCAGTAGTGAAAATGTGCTTCATGAAATAATGGTTTGAAAATGTTCTGACTTTGGCAAATGCTATGAGTCTTCCAATTCAAAAAGCTGAGTGAAACACAGATAGTATAAGTCTATTAATGAAACATGCAATAAGACACATCATATACACACTTCTAAAAAATACAAAAAGCATTTTGGAGCATTGAGAGAAAAATAACACCTTACCTATAAACAATAAAACAATTTAAATAACAACAGATTTCCAATCAGAAACTATGGAGGTCAGAAGGAAGTGGCACAATATTTTTAAGATGCTGAAAGAAAATTGCTCTTTTTAGATTTTTATTAGCATATATTAGTATAGAAGGATCTTTCAATGTGACATTTACTTATGTACTTACAGTGTATCACAATTAGATTTTCTTCCTAAATCAAAGAAAATAACTTTTGACATATACATCCATTGATAGAAGATAAATTAGACTTTACAGCAAAAAATGTATGTGAAGATAAAAGGAGACTTAGTTATCCCAAATGTGAATGCACCAAACCTTAAAGCAAATAGGTAACCAATATATGAATATATGTCAAATATGTAATCAAAAGTTCATAGACCTGAAGGGAAAATTTAAGGACAAGTATATTTAGTAACTTCAAGGTCCCCTCCTCTCAACAATTGACAGAAACTTAAAAAGTTCACAAAATATAGAGAACTCAATATCATCAAATACCAGCATCTCATCAACATATTTAGACCACTTTTCTCAACAAGCCAAACACATTCTTTTTTGATGACAATTGGACATATACCAAGATAGATTTTATTTCTTCTTTCTTTTGTTTGTTCCAGGTTGACCTTGAACTTGTGATCCTCCTATCTCAGTTTCCTGAGTGCTACATTACAGGCATGAGCCACCATGCCCAGCCATGGTAACATACACCTCATTTCTTACTTGATAATCTAAACAAACTATTATAAAAAATTGAAATCATACAAAGTGTGTTTTGCAACTGCAATGGAAACAAACTAGAAATTAATGACAGAAATTTGATAGGAACACCTCCAAACATTTAGAAAACAAGCAAAAAAATGGGTCAAAGGGAAGTTATAAGGGAATTAAAGATATACATTGCATAAACTGAAAATGAAAATTCAGCTTATCAAAGAAGTTGTTGCAGCACTAAGGATTGACATGAGAAAAGAATAAAGTTCTCAAGTCTATAATATAAATTTCCATCTCAACATCCTGATTGAAAATGAAAAAATGAAAAACACTGAATAAGAAGACAAAGAGAAACATAGTAAAGATAACACTTCTGTTAAAATTGATAAATGGGTTGAAAAAAATTCATACCAAATGATGGGAAGATTCTTTTACATAGGAAAGATCATTCTTAAGTTTGTAATATTAAAAGCTACAGAAACTGGACTACATGAGATAAATTTGAAAAAGAACAGTGCTACAGCTATCATCTTACTTAATTTAAGATTTATTATATACACACAGTAATCAAGAATTGTGGAATGTGCAGAAGGATATATACACAGATCCAAAAACAGCTAACTTAAAAATATATCCATGCAAATAGGACATATTGTTTCTTGCCAAAGTAATTCAATGGCTTTAAAAAAGCAAACTGAGCCTAACTAACTGACTAACTTTCAACCTAAGCCACACATTATAAAATATTTAGGAAAAAAAGCTTAGAAGACAATACTTGGTGTTAACACAAAAAGATAATCTAAAATGAAAATATTTCAAATTGAACCTCATGTAAATTTTTTCTCTATAAAAAACTTTGACAAAAGGAGAAAAACATGTAAACAATCAGTTGGAAGAAAATAATGCTAAACAACATATTTCACAAAAGACTGGCGTATAGAATTTGTAAAGAACACTGAAAACTCAATAGTTAAAAGATCCAATTAGAAAATGCACAAAAACCACGATGAGTCATTTCACAAAAAATTGTATACAGTGGCAAATAAACTCATTATTTCCCACTAGAAAATGCAAATTAAAACAACAATGGTACATCAATACATATCTGTCAGAATGAATTTTAAAACAATGACATCAATGATGTGAAGAAAATTAATCACTTATATAATGTTAATAAAATAAAGTGACTCAGCCTCTGTTAGAGAGAGGCAACTTCTTAAGCAATTTAAACATGCAGTTACCAAAACTCCTATAACTAAATTCTGCATTTTTATGCCAAGTGAACGTGTTCTAACAGCTCATTGGTAATAGGCCAATCTGGAAACAGGCTACATGCCCATTTGAATGGGTGAACAGTTAAAAATACTAGCACTTCCATACCATGGAGTATTACTTGAAGTGAAAAGGGATATACTCTTAAAAGTGGAAACACCTTAGATGAATTACCAAAAAATTCTGCTGAGTAATATAAAACAAATTCTACCAACTCATATTATCTCAAATTGTATCATTTTCTTTAATAACATCTTTACTGATATATAAAAGCACTTATTAAATTTACTCTTTTCATAATAGGCAGCATGACAATCTATTTTCACCTTTGTGTAGTTATAACCATTACCTAATTCTAAAACATTTTCATTACCTCCCAAATAAATAGCATACCCATTAGGATTCTCCAAATTTATTTTTCTCCTGCTAAGGCAATTCTTTGATTCTTGGATAAGAATTTCATTATCATATTATTAATTATTGCAAAAAACCTGTTAATAGATATTTGTTGAATCTAGCAAACAAACTGGAGAGAATAGCCATCTTCATGGTATTAAGTCTTCAAATCAAAGTGTGATGCTTTTTCATTAAGTTTTTCATTAATCTTTCTCATATTCAACAATGTTTTATAATTTATAGTGTAAAAGTCTTGTATTACCTTTTTTCCTGGTTATTCCTCAGTATTTCCGTATTCAAATTATATCAGTGTGAATAGGAATAGTTTTACTTCTTCCTTTCCAATCTATTTGTCTTTTATTTACTTTTCTTGCCTAATTGCCTTGGCTACAACCTCCAGAACAATGATGAATATGAGTGACAGGAGTGCACACATTTTTATTTTTTCTGATCTTAGAGTAAAAGCACTCAATTTTTCAGCACTATGTTTGATATTGTAACTCTGGGACTTTTAAAAAATGTACTTCATCAAATTGAGGAAGTTCCTTAGATTCCCATTTTTATCATGAAAGAGTATTGGATTTTGTTTTATTTTTAAAATATCTGTAAATATGTCTAAGTTTTCTCCTACTTTACTCTCACAGTCAACACAGCCCATCTGATACCACACAACAACAAGCAATTCTTCAGGACATTCTTCATCAGATACCAGCTGAGTGACTTCCAGTGCAGCTAAATTCTGAGACTATTTGCTTAGAAGTAGCATCAGGTTGAAGGTTGAAGGGCTGAAGGGTGAGTTGAAGGGTCAGTCCTGCAAAATTGACATGATATAAATTAGTATTCCCATAAGGTCCTCTTCAGGTTTAATTAATTTGCTAGCATGCTTAGCAAAACTCAGGAAAATACAGTGAACACATTTACCCATTTATTATAAAGGATATTCCAGAGATACAGATGACACAGAAAATGAAGAGTTGTGCAGAAGGAGGTGCAAAAGAAAGGGTGCAAATCTGTCATGCTCCCCCTAAGGTGTCACATCCAGGAATAGCTATGTTCAGTTATCTAGAAGCTGCCTAAAGACAATCCTTTGTGTTTTTTTACTGGAGGATGCCGTAAGGAGCATGCTAGATTAAATCACTGGCTTTGGTGAACAATGTAACCTTAAGCCCTTTTTCCATAGCCAGTTAACAGAGAGTGGGGTTCAATGTCCAAACCAATTTTAAAATTAACTCAAAGACAAGAGTTCTGATGAAAGCCAGGACTCAGTACATCATCTTGAAAACCAAAGAAAAGAAAAATCATTTATAGGAAAAATTATAAATAGCATAAATATAAGTAATAAAGAAATAATCACTTCATATAAGCATATGGGTAGTGAAACCATGTCTGCATGTACTTAAAAAAAAAGAAAAAAATGTATCAACTCAGAATTCGATGAAAATGTTATTCAAGAATGAAGCTGAAGTAAACACATTTTCAGATAATGGAATAATAGCAGTGACCTGAAAGGATTAAAGGGGAAAATAATTCCCAGCTCACCAATTACTAAGAATAATGTCTTTTCCCAACAGCCAGATAGAAGACCTCATATTTCATGGGACACTGACTACAGCACTCAGAAAGCCCTTGTCTCAGATGTGAGGGCAAACAAGTTGCAGCCAAAGTAATGTACTGGCCCTATCTGAAAGCTTAATAGCTAGACAAGAAAGTATTAAGCTATTTCCAAGTAACTTAACAGCAGTAACAAATAAATTCAAGAATATATGGAGCATGTAGGAATATCCAGCACCCAGGAGGAAAATCTGTATGTCTGACATCTAGTTTAAAATTAAGGCATGTAAAGAAACAGGTGATATGACCCATGATTTTAATAAAATAAAAATGGAAGCTAACACAGATACAATATGGATTATAAAACAGCTACTATATCCATGTTCTATTTGTTAAAATTAAAAAAGGTAGTTAAAGTTTATTGAAATAGAATAGGAAAAGTAAAACATAAAAAATTAAAGTTTCATTCACAATAGAACAAAAGAAATATTAAGAAATAAATTAGCAAAACCCATGCAATATCACTACACTGAAAACCACAGAACACTTTTGATGCAAGTTACAAAACACTAAAGTGGAATATTTTGTTCATTGTTGGGGAAACCAGTAGTCTTAATAATCAATATTATTGCATATTGACATGGATTCAAAGCAATAACTTTAGAGATTACCACAGTTACTTTTTTAAGAAGTTAATTAACCAAATCTAAAACTTTATGTAAATACAATGAGTGACTTAACAGAGTCAAAAGTCTTTTTAAAAGAAACAAACAGGTGACTGCCTACACTATGCAATTTCAAGGAATAGAATAAATCTGTAGTCATCAGGACAGTATGGTATTGGTGAAAGAATAAACACAAGGATTAGTGGAATAGAATAGACACCAGAAACAGCCCTACCTTTACATCTCCCATTAATTTTCAAGAAGTGTCAAGGCAATTCAAAAGGAAAAAGAAAGGTTTTACCAAAAAATATTCCAAAACCATTTGGTTATCCATTTGAGAATAAAATAAACATTCACAAAATGGATTATAATCTTGTATTTTAAAGATAAAATTATAAAACCTTCAGAAGAGAATGCCTAGTCTCAGATAGGAAAAGAATTCTTAGGTAAGACATAACAGAAATCATGATTGAAAAATTGATAAGTTGGAATCTATTAGAATAAAGCACTTTTATCTTTAAAAGACACCAGTAATAAAATGAAAATGTAATCCATCAAATATGAAAAATATTTAAATACATATACATAACAAAAATTTATTCAGAATATATGGTGAAATCTTATGAATCAATTATAAGAAGATTAACAACCAATGAAGAAAGCATGAATATTTGGATCATAAACTGTGGCAAGGATGTCACACAGACACATGAAAGTTTATCACATCATTTGTCATCACAGGAATGCAAATCCAGATCATAATTCCATACCTTTACACTTTTATTAGAATTGCTCAGATTATAAGGATTACCAATGCTAAATTCTATATTTATCAATACTAAGTGGACTTATGCTGCTAGAACTTTAACACAAGGAAAAGCTAAAAGTCTGTTTTAGAATGAAGGAGATTAAAGAGACATGTGGCTCTGAAATGATTTCCCTATAAAGGACATTAATAGAGCAATTAGTGATCTGGCAAGGGGACTGAAGATGAAATGATGGCAGTGTGTGTCAATGAAAATATTCTTATCAAATGGTTTCCATTGCGATAATGAAAGAGAGCTTCCTCTTTTGTAGAAAACACAAAATGATATTAGGAGTGATGGGCATCAAGTTAGACAATTACTTAGTATAAAATAGTTCAGAAATATTATGTTTTTTTATTCTAACTCCATATTTTCATAAGTCTGTGCTTTTTAAAATATAAGAAACAGGGGATTGGGGGGAGGTGGCACAAACAATACTGTATACACATGTAAGTAAATGTAAAAACAATAAAATAAAAGGAGGAAAAAATATAAGAAACATTATATAGAACCTCTTAAATGGAAAAATGCCATATATATACATATACATATATATATATATATATATATGTGTAATGTTTTAACAATTATAGTTTATAAAAATAAGCTGGAATTATTAGGGCACATTTGTAATCAAGTAACTCCAGAGGTAGAGACAGGAAGATTGAGAGGTTGAGGTCAGCCCAGAAAAAGTTAGTAACATGCTATCTTTAAAAAAACCCTCATAACAAAAGGACCAGGGGCATAGTTCAAGTGGTAGACCTTGCCTAGCAAGTGCCAGGCCCTGGGTTCAATCCCCGGCACTGCTGCAGGAAGAAAAAAATGAATTTTAGGTACTCTCACCATAAAGATATGTCAAGAATTTGATGTGAGGGATATATTCACCAGCTTGATTTGATATTCCACAATGTGTATACATCAAATCACATCATATCCCATAAATTTGTACAATTATTATTTGTTAATGTAAAATACACTAAGTTAATAAAATAAAAATTTAATTAAAAACAACAATATGCTTATGCAGCAGCCATCCTTACCTGCTGCAGAGAACTCCAGCATACAAGGTTTGCTTAAGAAAAGCCTAGGGCTGCTCGCATAAAAAAAAAAAATGACACCTCTAGCTTAGGGCAGTATGAAATGCTAAGCACATTACAGGAATTAAAATAAATTACACTGAACACTCAAATTTCTATGAAGCACTTCCATTTTCATATTAGAACTTGCAATTTAAAAACTATATAAGCATATGATAACTAATTCAATAAAACTTACACACTCAAAATTATTAACTGAACTTATTAACATTAAATTTCGAATATTCTTATTTTGGTACATATTATGCCACATCAGTCAAATTAATTTTTCAACTCATAATATGGATTTATTATAGTTTATATAATAATCTATTTTGTTTAATTCTGATAATATTCCTCATGAAATATTCTCCAGGCTGGGTGTAATCTCAGCTACTTAGGAAATGAAAATTGGGAAGATGGTAGCTCGAGGCCAACCCTGGCAAAGAGTTAACAGTTATTTATTTCAACAAATAAACTGGGTATGGTGACATGTGTCTGTGGTCCCAGCTATGCAGAGACATAAGTAGGAGGATGACAGTCTGAGGCTAGTGAGGGAAAAAACATAAGAACCTATATAAAAACTAGCCTTCAAGCTAGTTTATAAATGTATTTCCAAGGAAGAGAGGTAAATGGAGGAAGGCAGCTTGCTTTGGTTAGTAAAGCCAAATAAGTCATTTGATCATGGAGTGATGAAGGGTCTTTGTGATTGAAGCTGATTTGCACTTTACTGCACATAAATAGAAGGAACTTTGGAAAATTTCAAATCTGCCAGAGCAGCTTCCTGGGGAGTTTGCCAATGGGCAAACATTAGCTAGAAAAACTGTTTTCAAAGCTTGACAGCAGAACTCCACGATGGCTGTCAGGGATTTAACTGTGACCTGTGGTTATGACCTTCTGAACAAACCAAGAAGAAGGAAAAGTCAGAAGTAAAAAGTTGAAATATAGATTGGTAAGTTTATGATCTGCACATGATCATCTGAAGTCATTCTGTAAGGGTGTATCAATGGCATATACTCTTGACACAGATGCAGTTGTAGAAATTGGGAAGAAAGACTATTTTTAAACAGATTATATTTGAATATAAAGAACTCATACTTTTTTAAATTTGTAACTCTAATTTACTGTCCTGTTTTGAAAATTCCCAAATTCATTGATTTTTTTAAATATAAAGTTAGAATACTCACCACAATCCTGTCAATTTTCATCTTATTATATCATTGTCTCCATTTTCCATTTTGTGTAGGTTAAAATTTTGTTTCCCTCTTTAGAAAGCTAAAGTTCCCTTTAAGAAGTCCTGGTAGCATTTAAGATGGCATTTGGCCTATAACGGACCCTTGTTCTGTATATTGATGATGTTACAAATACTGTATTTCCATGAAATATATTTCCATGAAATGTGAAAGTTATTTTAAATTTCTTTGTAATGATGTTTAATTTAGCAGAGATCGATTTAATACCAATGTGATATAATGGGATTTAGGAGTGTATTTTAAAAAGACATGGATTATTTTGTTCCATTCTCTTTGGTCATGATTGTTATACAGATCTCTGTCAATACAAAATTATTGAAAAGAAAAGGATAAACACTTACCTTGTGAATACTTGGAAATGAAAAAGTTGAAAAATTATTGAAAAGAAAAGGATAAACACTTACTTTGTGAATAATTGGAAATGAAAATTTTATGTATTCCTAAATGTATAATCTTTGTGAAATAGAAATGATTATTTTGGGCATGTGTTGGAAATACATTCAGAGCACACACACATAAATAATGAGAAGGACTTGTTGAACCAAAGTTACAGGAAACTGTAAGGGTAGAAGCATCCTATCAAGGATGGAGAGGTGTAGGTATAGATAATATGGCATAGTTATAAGGACAGAAGACAGGGAAAGCTATTTTATTTTATTGATTTTTTTGTTAATTCGTAAGTAATTTTATATTATATTCTTGTTGTACTGGGGTCATTTTGTGACATTTACAAAAGTTTTTGTAATGTAGCATAGTTGAATTCATCCCCTCCATCATGTTCCTTTATCCCTCCATGCCCCCATTCCTAGAATAGTTTCAACATGTCTTATTTTTCCATTTTCATACATGAGTACATAATATTTCTACCACATTCACCCTCCTACACCCTTAGCTTATATCCTGCTCATAGCCACTGGTACCAACCCCCACAAGGGAAGGCTATTTTAAAGAGAATATCAGAGAATAGGGAACAACTTCATTAAGTGGTAGGCAAGTAAGCAAAACTTTTAAGAGTAACCACAACTTTTCATGTTCCAAATTTTTCATTTCCAATTATTCACAAAGTAAATGTTTATCCTTTCCACTATCCTTCCATACCTGTATTCTCTAGGTATCTATCTTCTAGAGTATCTTTGAGCCATATTAGGTAACATATTAAGAAAAATCAAAGAACCTACCACTGAGAGCTTTGTTTTGTGAAACTATAGAAACCCTTCTTATTACTCAAGAAATTGTCTTTGCCTGAAAGTGAAAATATATTTTAGGTAAAGTAAAAACATTAGTTTCTTAATTTTGTTACATAATAGGACATTAAGATTGCCATACAAAAGATTTTCTAAAGTAGAGTGTAGGTGATTACATTGGAAGATTACAATATCCATATGACACCCTATAATGCTAACACAAACGTCAAAATATAGAAAGGAATGAATTACTGGCTTGTGTAGATTTATATATATACAATAATGAGGGTTAACATTAAAGAAAGTGACAATAGGCTGGAAAGTTTGTAAGATTTTCTTCATGCATTCTCTAATATTGGCGTGTAATTTACTTGATTCCCCACACCTTAAATCTGCAAAAGTTGAAGCAATTCTGCTTCCCTACCTCTTATTATGTATAGATGCTTAGATGTTTGGAATAGTGCACCAAACATAGCATAGCCTGGGCTGTTCTGTGTTAATAGTAATGCTGGAGAAATAGTCACACAGGTAAAAAGATAGTATTAGACAGGGACAATCTCAACACATGGCAAAAGTTGGCATCAATGAATTATCTTGAAAAGATTAGGTCCAGTTACCCCCTATGCTTGTTAAATCAATGTTAGTGCTCAATAGCTTTTGTTTGAAGGGGAAACCTACTTGGAAGGTAATGATGTTTGAAATTTATGGAATGTGATTCTGGTTTTGCATGAAAAACTTGACTCCTATACCCCTGAGGACAACAGAAATAAATATCTTATGGCTTTGTAATCTAAGTTGTCTGCATCCATTTTTGATGTTTTATTCCCTCTGGGTTCCATGAACCTCTGCAGCAGGAGAATAGGTTATGTGCCCTAAGACTCTGCTATCTAAATTTGACATTAGATTTTAAGAAATGAGGTGAACAATACATTGAATAGATATGTTTCCAATAGCTATAGTACTTTTCTGCATCCCAAATTTAACCAATCAAAATTTATTTACCTTTTTAGTAACAATTATTGTTATTATCACTATTTTGGTGCTAGGGATTGAGCCCACCCAGGCCTTGCACATGCTAAACACAAGCTCTGCCACTGAGCTACACCTTCATCCTCTCTCATATTTATTTTGTGCTTTGGGTGTACTCAAGTAATCTCAATGAGTTTTGGTTGTTTCTTACTTGACTTTGGACCCAATGATAATAAAGATGGAATTTAGCATGCATATCCTGTGTGCGATTTTTATTGCCATTATTTACATAGCTGAATATGGTTATATTGTGAGTGCTTACAAAACAAGCAGAATCACATATAGCTAGCAATTGCATTAAAGAATATACAGTGTTGTATTTGATAGGCCTCTGTAAGAAGCACATTTTATGGGGAAAAATTATGGCCAGCATCAAGGTACTTGTGAAAATAAAATGGCAAATAAAAATAATGCTCCTCAAATGCAAGTAACTGTTCAAATAGTGATTTTTGGTAAGTTTGTTGTGATATACTATAGAGAGAGGGTAAGTACTCTACTAAGTGGAAAAACAAACATTATAACAAATGTCACTAAGCATGAATTAAACTTGCATAATATACCCATGATAAATCAGTTCAATTAGAGAGCATTGCATACATTTGCAAGTAGGTTACGGTACTACTAGATGGCTTTTTTAGGAACAAAATGGTCATATTTTGGCTCTTTTCTGGTGAATATAATTTAAAATAGTTCACACATGAAAAATCTCTTTGGTCAAATTATACTCATTGGTAAAATAACTTTTTACTTAATGGTTTAGTAATCATTAAGATATTAAAATTTAAATAATAGCATAAATTTGTATAATGCAGAATTATCTATGCTCAAATATGGATTCCTTTTTCCCTTTAAAGTTGTTAAAAATTTGTAACTTATAAAAAGAATTCTCTTTTGCTTTCATTGGGAGCTTTTTAAACTACTCATTTGAAGATCATTGTAGATCCACATGCAATTCTAAGAACTAATGCAAATAATAATAAATCTGTATAAGTGCATTATGCAAGCACAACCAGGGAATCAATTTTGATCCAGTCAACCAACCCTGTTTGCATATCACCAATATTAAATACACAAATTCAAGTTTGTGCTTAGTTCTATGTCATTTTTCATATGTGTGGACTCTTAGGAGCATCTTATGTAGCCAATATAATAGTATTATTTTCACAAGTGTCCCTTGCACTATCTTTTTATGGCTATGTCCATCTCCATTCTCCCCTTCATTTCTAAATCATAGCATCCATTAATTTGTTCTTCATCTCTGTAATCTTGACATTTCAGGAATGTTATACAAATATAATCACATATCTATATATTGTATTTTGAAATTGAACTTTTTAAATTCACCATAATTCTTTTGAGATTTAACCAAGTTTTGTGAATCAATAGTTTATCACTTTTATTTCTAAATAATATTCCATCTAATGGATCAACTGCAGATTACTTAACCATTTACCTGTTAGAAGGCAGCTACATTGTTGTCAGTCATTGGTTATTAGAAATTGTGGTGTTTTGTTTTAGGGATTTCTGGGTGAATTTAGATTTTCAGTGCTCTGGGGTAAATACCTAGGATTAAGATTACAAGACTGTATGTTAATGGCAAACCCTGTTGTCTAACAAATCACTGTATTTTCCCAGGGTGGCTATACTATTTACATTTCCATGAGCGCTGTGTGAGTGATCCAGTTTCTCTGAGTGCTTTTCCATATTCAGTGATGATTCTCTGTTTTAGTCATTCTGATAAGCAAGCAGTGATATGGATTTAATTTATTTTTCCATAGTGGTTAACATGTCAAACATCTTTTCAAGTGCTTATTTACTATCTGCATAATTTTCCAGGTAATGGCCTATTGCCACACTAACCACTTTGCCATCTGTGAAACATGACAGAAATAGTCCTTTCTTTGGGAGTTTACATGTCATTTCCTCTGACTGGAATGTTCTTCCCCATTATGACATCCTCCTCACTCCTTCAATTGTTAAAATTTCATTTTGTTGTTGAAGTTAGCCTTTTGTTTAAGTATATATCAGTTCTAATGATGTCTTTTCTCTTTAATGTTTTTTTTCTTTAGTTGTATATAGGATACAATATATTTGAGTTCTATTTATCTTGTTTACTGACTAAATTTTCCCACGAATTCATGAGTTCTATGAAGACAGAGAATTTCACTTGTTGCAGTCAATATGGTGTTCTAAGGTACAAAACTGTGCTGAAACATAGTAATGTTCAACATTGTTTATTAAATAATTAACTGACAACTTGCTCTGATAGTTATAAAAATGAGTCATCTGGTGCCAGATAATTGGGTTAAAATCCTTGTTTTTCCTAGCCATGTGATGTATGAGGACTTATTTGACTTCTCTGTGTTTTAGTTTCTTCATCTATAAAATTGGAATAATAACATTTTTGACACAGCTCATAGAAGATAATACATAACAAATTTTGCACAATCCTTAGCACACAGAAAGTGCTAAAATATTAGTTATTATGATGGTTATTTTTATTGCTGAATAAATAAAAAGATCAAAAATAGTATTAGAAATAATAATTTACTAAATTATCAACATTGGTTAATTCAGAACCCTTGATAGTCAAACACATATTTAAAAAACATATTTCTGTACTGTTAAGGAAACAATAGTTAACGAAATTTTCTGTATCTGAATATCGGAGTACATGCATCTATCTATCTTCTGTTTTCTCCTTTTCCTTAGAAACAATTTTCTCTTAATTCTGCTCATTACATTCTACCAAGAAGTGAATATAGAAAAGTGATTTTTCACATCTTCTCTGGTCCTCTGGTTAGGTTGATTTATGACTCCTCTACTGCCCCAAATGTCCTACTGAAGCATCTGAGAGTTCTTTGCCTTGGGGCTTTCCTTCTCATCTTCTCAGGTGCCCTGCATCTCATTTACTCCACAGCTGTGTGTGGTACTTTCATTAAGATATAGAAGACCTCTAGTTAACAAAACCAGAAGTCTACTCAAGGAAATTTTAAAGGCTTCATAGATTCACTTAGTGTATTGGCCTCAAGAAATTCATGGTATTTCACTTCAATCAGCATGGAAAGTCATAATTGAAAATTATTTGTTATATTTTAGTAATCCCTAAAGGAAGGAGAAGATAACACTGCAAATGGTTTAAGGGTTTTTGTTTCTTGTAAGAATAGCATATACTTCATTGTCAAAAATTTGGGTCTCAGATATACAAAGATAAAAATAAAAATAAAAAGATAGAGCCTTTGAAAGAATTTAAATTACAAAACAATGAATTTTCATTTATCTTAAGGTTTTTGTATAATTCTGTAGATTGTATTTTACTATATACACCTACACACAGAAAGATCTATGTGTGTGAATATATACATCTATTTTTAAATTTACATATCTATATTTACACCTGAAAACAATATGCATGTGTGAAGATACATACAAATATGCTAATATTGTAAATTTACACTCTGGAATTAGCATACCATTTTAAATGCTCAAATAACTATATTCAAAATGGGCTAATTCATTTCACTCTCATCAACTGATTTCCACATGCCTCTCATACTTTCTCCTCTCCCTCTTCTTCCCCTCTGTCACTCTTCCTTTCTTCTATCTCTCTCTGTCAGTCTCTCTATCTTTCTCTTATTTCAACCAAGTAGGAAGAGAGACAGTACCATCTCATTACTTAAAGTATGCTTTCTTTTAGAATTGTAGTTAAAATTACCATTATATATTCTGGTCTGTTTGTATTTTTTTTCATTTTGTGAAAGGCATATTTCTCCCGGTTATCCATTTGTACTTCAATTAATAGTTTTATGTGATCTTTATATAATTTTCATTTATAGTGTTTTGGTCTGAATTGTATCTCCTTCAAACATATATTTTGAACTTTTAACCCTCAGCACCTCAGACTGTACTGTATCTGTAAATAGAATCTTTACAGAGGTAGTAAAGTTACCATGTGATTATTAGGATAGGCTTTAATTCAACATGAGTGCTCTCATAAGAGGAGGAGATTAAGACAGGAGAGAACAGAGGGAACACAATGTGAAGACACAAGCAGAAGATGGTACCTCTAAGCCAAACAGAGACATCTCAGAAATTAGAGCATGATCAGCATCTCAAATCTACCCTCATTCTTTCTTCAACCACTAATTACCTCCAAGTACAGAGCATTCTGTCTCCATTAACTAGCTCTGTCTTAATTAGTTACACATAGGTATGCACATGTTAACCTTCAGTAGATTCTGCCAAAGAGTTTCCCAAAGAGCACTTCATGCCTCAGCAGCAATACAGCCACACAGAAGAACTGAACATGCTTCACATCATGCCATAACTAAGTAATACCAGTCTTTACTCTAACTATAAATACTTTCTTCATTTTAGCCATTCTATGTTGTTTATAGTGGTAGCTGATGGCTTGACATTTTATTTTTCTGTGAAGTATGAAGCAGCGCATCTTTCAAATGCTTTTTTGTGAATTACACTTCCTTTCATCTGATATCCTTGCTCAAACTGTTGACTGTGTTTATATTGTTTCACTCTTTGTTGATTTTAGTTATACAAAAAATATGTACCATCTGACTATTTGTTAGCTATGGATGTTGCACATTTCATTTGTATTTCACTTGTATTTCAATTTTATTTGTATTTCAATGAAGAACTATTTAGTATAGCCATGTGTATCATGTTTCTTTTATGATTAACATTTTTGCAATCTCTTTTAGAAAACTTTTATTATAAGGTACAGAAGTTGTTCTCCTGTGTCATCTTCTAGAAAGTTTTTCTTTATTATTAACATATTTAGAGCATTTTAATATTTCAAATTTAGCATTTAGAATTTGTGAATTATGAATCAAGGTTCTTTTCATGGATGTTTAATTAATGCATCCAGCACCACTTTCTATTTTTGCTTCAATGCATTTTTGTCATAAATAAATTGAAAACATGTAAGTTTGATTTTTCTATTTTCATTTTGGTTTTTCTATTCTCTTCCATCGATGTGCCTATCTTTGCATAAAAGCCACTTGGTGGCATAATCTTTCTGTTTTTGACTATCTGACAATATCTGTATATCTCATTTTTAAGACACATATTGAGCAGGTTCAAATTTCTAAGTTAGTTATTTTCTTTTAGACCCTTAAAGATGACATACAATTTTCTTTTGGTTCTCTTTCTTTCTTTTGAGAAGTCAGCAGCTGTATTATTTTTCTCCATTTGAAGGTAATGCTTCTATTATTTTGCTGATTATTTGCTTAAATGTAGATTTATTTTCCTATCCTAAATCTTTTAAAAGGTAAATATAGTAGCATTAGATATGACATCAGAACAAAAAATAGACATAACTTGGTATTGTTTAAAAGAACTATGTCATATAGTCACCTTAACTATACAATCCTTAGACAAGTTTTCCATTCTTTCTTTCCCCCTTCCTCTTTCCCTTCTTCCTTATTCCTTCCTTCCTTCCTCCCTTCTTCCCTTCTTTCCTCACTTTCTCCCTTCCTTCCTTCTTTATCTCTTCCTTTCTTTCTTTCTGCATTACTGGGATATATATGTATACAATGTATAATGACCAAATCAGGATAAATAACATTCCCACATTATTATAATTTGTCTAAATCCTTTGAATTCCTTCCTTCCATTTCATCATAAAATACATATCATTGCAAAGTATGATCACCTTATTGTGCTACACTAGAACTTACTGCTCCTGTCTAACTGTGTTCAGTACCCATTATCTCCCTCTTTTTATCCCCACACCCATTCCCCTTCCCATCTTCTAGTAATGACTATTCTGTTCTGTTCTTTAATAAAGAAATAAAACTTTAATAAAGCTCTCTGTTATCAGTGAGGATATGCAGTATGTGCATTTCTGTGCCTGTAACTTGTATTCTACTATGTCTTTAAATATTACATTCTGTAACTATTAAAATACCACTTATTCTTTTGTTAAAAAATTTTCATTTGCACCCTAAATATTTGGTTCTGTTTCCTATACTTTTCTTTTGTTTGGTTCTCTAGGTCTCAAAATGGACATATTCTACAGTGCCAGTTTCCAGTTTGTTATTCTTGTGAGTTGTCTTCTTCAGTGTTACACCTGTATATTGTGTGCTTAATTTCAACCACAGTGTTTAGCTCTTGAACTCTTGTGTTACTATGGATTCCATTTCTCTCCAACTACCTATGTTGCTGAATTCTTCCAGTTATAACAATCATAGTTTAAGCTTCTATTGAGATAGCTATTTTTTATTATTTCTGTTGACACTTTTAGTGAATAATGATTTTTCATTGAATGCCAAATATTTTGCTTGAAATATTAAAATATTTCTAGATAATTTTATGTCTGGAAATAATTTACTTCAGTGTATGGCTTCCAATAAAGTTGGATATAGATTACCTTAATTCAGTCAGAAATTAAACACATTCAAGATAATGTCTTCAGGACTTTTTAACATTTCTCTCAATCTTATCTATACCTCTGGACCATATGAGGGTGTAGAATATCCTTGGGAGGGTCGCAATATAGACATGAGTCTCCATAAACGCTCTTCTTATATGACACTTTCTGAGTATCTCCTTATCCATCTATCCAGCAGCATTTATATTGTGCAAATGACTCAACAAGGCAAGAAGCAGAATGTATGAGGCTTACTTCCCTGTGCTGTATTAATTTGCAGGATCTTTGCTCCTCAATTCATGGTTATTTTACCATCTCAGAGTTCTAAATTATTTTATTCCCAGTACCATAAAATTACTAAAAGTTTTCTTAACTTTCTGGTCCTTCTGCTCAGTTATTTTTTAAAATTCATATTCCATATATTCCTTGTGAGTTGGAATATAGGAAAACAACTTTAAATATTGAGCTGACTACAAAGATTACTTTTTCATATTTTAGGATCTTGACCTAAGGTGTTCTGATTGCATTGATAGCTCTTAGGTGCCTTTTAAGTTTGATAATGTGACTTTCATTTGCTCCAAAATATAAAATAACATGGTTGCATTATGATGAATTACAGTGATCATAAAGGTGTGCTGATGAAAACAGAATGGTCTGAACTCTAAAATCAAATTTAGATTGTTACAATCCATACAATTTTCAACAGTATAATAATTTTTAGAACTATAATTTTTTTTAGATTTTGCTCCTTATTCTTGGGACTTAAAACCATTTGTAAGAATCTTAAAATCTTACCACAAAAATCTTGGAAGTCCTTTACCAAATTTTTGTTGAATAGAATTTCCTTTATCTCTGTAGGTTCATTCGTTAGAAAATCATGGGTACTCTAATTTTGACAAGTTGCCATGTGGGTCAAATGTCTACCGTTACCCTATGTTTTCTTATTAGTACATCTTCACTTAAGATCTCATTCTGGGAAATCATATATTTCTTGTTTTTATGTTTTTTCTTTTGCTGAAGTAGTTTTATAAGTTTTGAATGCTGATATAAGCATATATAAGTTTAGATCTCCCATACCTAAAATTATTTTAACTCTCCTAAATTATGATATTATATTGCATTGAGATATAGGATTCATATTTTAATAGCATTATTGTCTAGGAATTTAAAATGATATAGGTTTTTTTGCATCTCTTTTCCAATGGAAACAGTTTCCTTATTCTTTTCTATATCTTATAATGTTTTTTTTTTGCATGAGTACATTAATTTTACCAGTGTGTATGATCATAGAGCCGTGATCTAAAAAAATCTCATTTTCTTTTTGGTGATAGTGGAGCTAGAATTCAGAGCTTCATACTTTTCAAGCTCTGTACTAAGGTACTCTTCAGCTTGAGCCATACCTTCACCCCTTTTTGTTCTTCTTTTTTGGAAATAGGGTCTCACTTTCTCCCAGGTCTGGCTCAAAAGGTAGAGAACTTGCCTAGAAAGCTGGAAGCCCTCAGTTCAATCCCCACTACCATCAAAAAACAAACAAACAAACAAAAAACTATAGCGTACTAACTTTCATTAAGTGTGTGCTTTTCCATGATTCATGGATGTATCTTTTTTTCCAGTTATTTCTATGGAATTATTTTGAAGACATGAGGTAAGTCCCTTCCCAAGAAGTTATTTTAAAATATGCACAAATGAAATGAAAATATCCAATATCTAAGTAACTTAGGAGACACGAGGTCATATACCAGAAATATTTTTATTTAAATAAGTTATTTTTCTGGAGGAGTGGCTTAAGTGGTAGAGCCTTTGCCTAGATAAATTATTTTGATCTCTAAGTTATCTGCTCTCAATTATATTTCTTTACTGTATCTATAAGTCTTTTCAACATTACAAATATTTTACAATGTTTCCCTAAGATAGTCATTCTGCACATACTTATGTAATTACAAAATTATATTTAATAAGCTTGCTAACATTTTCAAAATAGGAACAATTCTGTGTTACTCATTGTGCTAATGTCTATTAGGAGTAAACATTTATGTGCATTAAAATATTAAAGTCACATTTTTCTTTTATGAAAATTAAAATTTAATTAAAGGTTTTAAAGTTTTTCATTATTATAAAGATACTACATTTATTCATTTACTTAATGTATCACCTTTTATATTTATACAAGGTGTATTTATTTCCTATGGCTGCCATAAAAATTCAGAAACTAGGTGGTTTAAGACAATAGAAATATACTGACTTATGGTCCAAGAGGCTAGAAATTCAAAATTAACATCACTATAGGTTCATGTTCTCTCTGAAATCTGTCAAAATACTTTATTTTCTACCTTACAAGGTTTTTTTTCCCATTTTCTTCCTTTCATTGCTTTCTTTTGTCTTATTATATTTTAGCAGTACATTTTCCCTCTTAGGTTGCTAGTGTTATTTTATTTTTCTGCTAATTGGTTAATGGAAATTTTATTATTAATACACAATCATTGTACAAAGCAAAGAATTTCATTATGACATTTCCATGCATGTACATAATGTGCCTTGATCTTGTCCCCCCATTTCCCCTTTCTTCTCTCCCCACCCTCTCTCCCTTTTCCCCTTCCACATCCTTAATAGTTCCCTTTTCATTTTCATGTATCCCTAATTTCCACATGTGAGAGAAAACATATTCTTTGTGAGACTGACTTATGTAACATAACAAGAGAATCTCTAATTCCTGCAAACAGCATAATTTCATTCTTCTCATGACTGAATAAAAGTGTATCAATACCACACTTTTATTCATTCATCAGGTGATCTGCACAGAGCATGATTCTATAACCTGACTATTGTGAGCAGTGCCCCAGTAAATCTGAGTATGCGAGTATCTTCACAGTAAACTAGCTAATTCTTTTGGATGTACACCCAAAAGTGGTATAAATGAATCATATGCAAGTTCTATTTTTAATTTTTTGAGGAACCTTCATATTGATTTCCATATTGGCTAGATTGAGTTACATTTGCATCGCAGGGTGTAAGGGTTTCTTCTACTGCGCTGCCCCCAGTTCTTACCAGCACTTGTTACTGTTTGTATTCTGGATGGTAGCCATTCTGACTAGGATGAGACAAATTCTCAATCTAGATTTCATTTTCATCTCCCTGATGACTAAAAAGTTGCACATTTTTTGTGTATTTCATGGTCAATGCATTGCTTCATTTGAAATGTGTCTGTTTAGTTCATTTGACCATTTATTGATTATATGTTTTTGACACCTTCATCAAAAACTAGATGGCTGTGGCTATTTGAGCTTATTTCTGGATATTCAGTTCTATTCTTTTGGCCTATGTGTCTGTTTTTGTGCTTCTACTATAGTCCTTGTGTTAGTATACCCTGGTAGTATGGTTTGAAGTGAGGTATTGTTGCATATTCACCCTTGTTCTTTTTCCCTGTTTACAGATAATATGATCCTGCTCTTAAAAGATTTGAAAGACTTCAGAAAACTCTTAGATCTGATAAACATTTTCAGCAAAGCATAAATATACAAAATAAGCATACAAAAATCATTAGTTTTATTTGGAGGCTTCTTAAAAATATAAACATAGACCTGCAATTTGATCCAGCAATACCACTCTTGGGGATATACCCAAAGGAATGGGAAACAGATTACTCCAGAGGTACGTATACACCTATGTTCATTGCAGCACTATTCACAATATCCAAGTTATGGAAACAGCCAAGATGCCCCACTACTGATGAATAGATTAAGAAAATGTGGTATTTATACACAGTGGAATTTTACGCAACCATAAAGAAGACTGAAATCTTATCATTTGCAGGTAAATGGATGAAACTGGAGAACATCATCCTGAGCGAAGTTAGCTGGGCCCAGAAGACCAAAAATTGTATGTTCTCCCTCATATGCGGACATTAAATCAAGGGCAAACACAACAAGGGGATAGGACTTTGATCACATGATAATGCAAGTGCACACAAGGGAGGTATGAGAATAGGTTGGTAACCCCATCCCCCCCAAAAAAGATAGATAGAATTTGATGTCTTCAATGCAAAGGAACTAATGCAGAAACTTTAAAGCAACAGAGGCCAATAGGAGAAGGGGACTAGGAACTAGAGAAAAGGTTAGTTCAAGGTGAATCAATTTACAAAGTAACACATAAGTACATGGAAGCAATACTAGGAATCTTACCATATAGCTATCCTTACCTCAACTAGCAAAAACCCCTGGTCCTCCTTATTAATGTTCATACTCTCTCTTCAACAAATCAGGGATAAGCGCAAAACAGTTCTTGCTTGGAAGTGGGGGTGGGGAGGGAGGGAAGGGGTGGGGAGAAATGGAGAGGGCGGGGGGAAGGGGGGAGTAATGACCTGATCATCGTATGCACATATGAATAAAGGAAATTAAAAAAATCATTAGTTTTTGTATACATTAACAACAAACTTGCTAAAAAATAAGTCAGGAAAACAATCCATTCATTATAACCTCAAAAAAACAAACAAACAAACAAAAAAACCCCAAGTATAGGCTTAGCTAAAGATGTTAAAGGCCTTTGCAATGAAAGCTGTAAAGCACTGAAAAAAATATCATTGAAGACACTCAAAGACAGAAAAATATTCCATGTTCATGGATTGACAATCTTGTTGAAATGCCCATATTACCATATGTGATCTATAGAGTCAATGAAACTCCCATTAAAATGCCAATGACATTCTTCACAGAAATAGAAGAAATACTGACCTAAAATTTATCTGGAAACACAAAAGACCCTCAAAGAGTCATAGAAATTCTGAGTGAAATCATTGCTTCTGTTTTTTTTTCTGGCAATACTTCGCATCATTTGGTTTATAACTGCATTATTCTAATATATGCTTCCAGTGTTACACAGTCATATTGTCTCTATTTCTGTGTCTCTTCTCTTCTTACAGGAACTCTAGTAGTTTGGGATTAAGTTTACCTTACTATAACATGTTCTCAATATTATTAATTATATCTCCAACAATCCTATTTCCACATAAAGGTCACATTCTTTTAGAATGAAGAAGTTCTAGTAGTTAAGACTTTGATATAGATTTTAGGGAACACAATTCAACCAATAATGCAAATAAAAATAAAGGTTTTTAGAGTAGGTGGTTTCAAATAGGATAGGACATGTAACTCAATTATGTAAACCAAAATGACTAAACTGTGGCACTGCCACATCTTTTGATCTTTCAAATATTCAATTAAATTTTAACTCATTTATTTGATAGCTAAATTATTAATATTTCATGCAATTAAGGATAGCAAATTAAGCAAATTACTGTTGTTTTAATGAGATAAAACAAAAATCTCAATTTGAAAGCAGTCAGAGCAGTCACCCAAATATCCCAAACATTTGCCTTTCTGTTCCCTTTTAATATGAAAATTATTATAACACAGTTTTCCTTGAAGCATATAGAAGGAAATAAAAAGATGTATCTGGTTAAAGATAATTTCTCAAACCATTACTTGTCTTTTATTCCTCCCAATTTGATACTTTTCTCTGTGTTCCTTTTCACCCTTTTCTCTTGTTCAATAATTTTTAGTTTTTGTAGATAACATCATATGAGTAGCATTAAAAACTTCTGGGCTCAGCACATGTAGAGTCTGGTTTAAAGGGTCTGCAGTATTGCATATCTTTGCAGCAATACCAGGGTATTCCTACTGCATTTCTTAGTTCTTTCTGCCATAACAAAGAATTTTAATCAGACTCACTCTTTATTTTTGGGTTTTTCCAGACAAGGTTAAGAAATGAAGTCATAGAATCTTCTAAATCCAAGAGACTTAGCACATCTGTGTGTATGTATGTATGTTTGTGTGTGTGTGGGGGTGCTGAATTCACTCCATCAGCCCTTTTTGCATTAGTTACTTTTGAGATAGGGTCACACCTTATGCCCAGGCTGGCCTGAACTGAGACTTTACTATTTGTGCTTCCCAGTGTAGCTGGAAAAACAAGATGATGGAATGTGTCACCATGCCAAGGCCTTGGTTGAGATGGGGGCTCATGAACTTTTTTCACTGGCTACCCTTGGACTGTGATCCTCTTGATCTCAACCTCATAAAGTAGCTAGGATTACAAACATGAGCCACTGTACCTGGCCACACAATTTACTTTGAGTACTATTTGTTTTACTCATTCCACTTTTGTAGCAATGTTAAGTGGGATTAAACCATTTTACAAGTCAGCAATCATCTTTTTCGATTTGAGATATTTTTACATACTCTTGGTAAATACTTTCAGAGGTGAGTGGTTCTGCCGTGAAACTCATCACCTGCCTTTCCTACAAAGGTGCTGGAAATACATAAATAAGTCTGATTATTCTCTTCAAAACAGTTCTTACTCTCTCTGATCAGTCTCTTGTCTTTTCATAAACATAGGTTCAATACTGTTGGTGGCGGAAGGACCATTGAGTTGTTTTTGAGACTTCTTCAAATGAAAATACTTTAGCATCTTCCTTTTTAATTATGAGAACATGATGGCTATTTTTTAACTGATCAACCTCAGCTAAAAATCTGTGTCAAATTGCAATGTCCCATTAACATCCAGATGTAAAAATTTTTCTAAACTTGATTATTCTTTCAAGAAATTATCAATATTATATGTTGCATAATTGCCCAAACTGCCAAGGTTCAGATAATATGAGATTTTTCTCCTTCCTTATTGGAACAAAGACCATGTTTTATGGTGCATTGTTTATTTTTAATAATCCTTAAACCCCATAAAATATGTAGCTTTATGTGCAATAAGTCTAAATCTAGGAAAATTAAACAATGTTTCAGTGGATGTGAAATAGAGCAGAAAACAAATTATGAAACTGAAGTGGCTACAAACCACAAGCACATGAATCAACAAGAAGTAGAGCATAAAAGACGTGGAGCAGATTCAGAATGATTCTATAAGCAAACTGAAAAAAAAAAAAGGACGTTTTCCAAAAAATTTTCCTCCTTTTGACACAGGAAACCCGATGGCTGAAAACAATGACTTGGATGTTGATTAAGGAATCACATCCTGCCCTGCTGAAGCAGACAGAGCAACTCATGATATACATCAGTGTCTTGCTGACCTGCACTCCTTGCAAACCACAGACCGTCCAAGATTCAAAAGTCCTCTATCCAACGGATGGAAGGAGTTAATGATGCATAACTTAGTCTTAAGAAGTTGATAACACATATCCCAGTTTCCCAAGGTGACTACCTCCATGTCCACAGGCCCCTATAAAAGCTTGAGTACCCTAAGTGCCCATCCTTCTTGAGCTTTCCTATCATCCCATCTGAAGGGTATTCTTTCACTTTGCTTTGGATGAATGAATCTGCTCCTGTTTAAAGCTTCACTGTGTCATTCCTCAAATCCTTTCTCTAACGTAACAAAGAACCTTCTTCTGACCCTTACTTGGTTCCCTGCATCCAGTAACATACATTTAAGCCCTAGGATAAAGGTACTGATATATAGTTACTGAGGCAGAGAAGATAGGGCATTTATGAATAAAAATATTAAATTAGAATTATGTTAGATTTGTCATTGCAATGCTTACTGTATAGCCTACCAATGTCCTAAGCCTAGCTGTGGGAAAATTAGGATTATTTCAATATGTGCAGATAAAAATATCATACCACCTGATATAGTTTGCAGACGACCTATGAAAGTACTTAAAGCTATCATCATGTATTAACAAATACATGAATTTGGAACAAACTTGCACATGCTAAGAAAAATTCAGGAGGTCAGTGTGTAAGTCTAGTGAACTATAAAAGTGATGGTCTGTTTTGATTGGATTGAGAAATGTCTTCGAAATTTGTAGAGCGCATGTGTGGGTGTATTTGTGAGGATGTTTCCAGAGATAATTAGATTATGAGCGCTCTGACCTAATGAATGGCTTAATCCCCTGACAGATTCAAATTTCAATAGACTATTGGGAAGTAGTGAAACTGTGGAAGGTGGGTCCTGGTTGGAGAAAGTATGTCCTTTTGGGGATATATCTTGCCCTGCCCCCTTCCTGTTGCACCTCAGCTCTGTTCCCTGTCTACCATGATTTGAGCTGCTCTGCTGTGCCCTCTTTGCCACGAAAAATGATACACCTGTGAAACCAAGATAGAAGTAAATCTTTCGTGCCTTAAGTTATTATCTCAGATGTTATGGTCACAGCTACACAAAAGTAACAACACTGGAAATCAGAAGTATACTGACCTGAAATTAAAGAGGAAGTTATGAGATAATACCTTGTAATTAGAAAGACACAGATTATTTAAAGCCTTATAGGTAGGTCAGACTTGAAATCTAAGGTTTTTTGTAAACATTAGGCATTGTTAGTTTTGTTCGCTCAGTTACCAAGAGTTTGACTTCTTTCTTTTCTCTATGTTTATCATGCTTCCTTTGTTCCATAATACACACAATTGGATAAATCTTTTAGAATTATGTTGTTAGTTTTAAGATAGAACATAATAAATATTGTAGATGGATGAGAAAATTTTTTTTCTAAATAGAAATTGAGGTAGTCTGTTGAAAAGTAGTGATTCTTGTATATTCATGTATTTTGTATCCTGCTACTTTGCTGAAAGTGTTTATGGTATCTAAAAGTTTATGGTAGAGTTTTTAGGATAATATCATATTATCTTCAATAGGAATAATTCGACTTCTACCTTCTCTATTTGAATCCTTTTCATTTCTTCCACCTTTCTTATTTCTCTGGCTAGGAATTCTAAAACTGTATTTAATAAGCATGGGGGAAAACAGATATCCTTGTTGCATTCCTGACTTTAGAGGAAAAGGTTCCAGATTTTTCCCATCTAGTATGATGTTGGCCTTTATTACGATGAAGTATGTTCCTTCTGTTCCTAGTTTCATCAAAGCTTTTATCATGAAATGATGTTGAATTTTGTCAAAGGCTGGTTCTGCATCTATTGAGATGATCCTGTGAGTTTTCTTTACTCTTTTTATATGCTGTATTACATTTATTGATTTGCAAATGTTGAACCATATTTGCATTCTTGGAATGAAGCCAATTTGATCATGATATATGATTTCTTTATTGTTGAATTCAGTTTGCAAATATTTTATTGAGAATTTTTCATCTATGTTCTTTAAAGAAATTGATCTACAATTCTCTTCTTGTTGTATCCTTGTCTGGTGGTGTAATGAGTGCAACACTGGCTTCATAGAATGAGTTTGGTAGTGTTCCCTCCCTTCCTATTTCATGGAAAAATTTGAGCAGTGTTGGCATTAGCTCTTCTTTAAAGATCTGGTAGAGTTTGGCAATAAATCCATTGGGTCCTAAGCTTGACTTTGTTGGGAGATTCTTTGTTGCTGCCTCAATGTCATTACTTTTATAGCTCTGATTCTTCTAGATTTTCTGGTTTATTTTAATATAGGTTTTCAGTGTGTTCTTTACTGATATTTCACTGGCATTTGCTATGATATCCCATTTTTCATCTCCAGTTATATTAATTTCAGTTTTCTCCTTTCTCCTTCAAATCTGATTGGCTAAGGGCTTATCAATCTTATATATCTTTTGAATAACCATCCTTTTGGTTCATTGGTTCTTTTTATATTTTTTGGTCCCAATTTCATTGATTTTAACCTTGATTTTTATTATTTTTCCTTTAGTTTTGGATTTACCTTGTTCTTATTTTTCTAAAAGCTTAAGGTGCTTCATTACATTACTTACTTATGACCTCGCTTTTTAAAATATAGGTGCTCAAAGTTATAAAATTTCCTCCTAATACTCCCTATGCTATATCCCAGAGGTTCTGGTAGGCTGTGTTTTCATGTTCAACTAGATTCTAGAAACTTTTTGATTTCCCCCCTTATTTCTTTCATGATCCACTGGTCATTTAACAATGAGTTTTTCAGTCCCCATGTGCTTGCAAACTTTTTCTGTTAAGTTCTAGTTGTTTTCCTTTATTTCTTTTGGTAGTACTGTGGCTTAAACTCAGGGTCTTACCTTTGCTAGGGTTCTAGGCAGGCACTCTACCACTTGAGCCACTTTGCCTGCCCTGTTTATGTATTGGGTTTTTTTCAAGGTAGGATTTTGCAAACTATTTGCCTCCCACTGGCTTAGAATTGTGATCCTCCTGATCTCTACCTGCTGAGTAGCTAGGATTGCAGGTGTGAGCCATGGACTCCTGGCTGAGTTCCAGTTTTATTCCATTGTGGTCTAATAGAATACAGGGAGTTATTTGAACATTTTTACATTTGTTAAGACTTTCTTTCTGTCCTAAAAAATTATCTATTTTGGAGGAAGATCCATAGGCTACTGAGAAGAATGTGTATTTTGCAGTAGCAGGATGAAATATTCTGTAGATGTCTGTTAAACCTGTTTGTTCTATAGTGTCAAGTCTAAGGTTTGTTTGTCTGGGTGACCTATCTATTGATGAGAGTAGAGTATTGAAATCTTCCACTATTATTTTGTTGGATTCTGTCTGTGCTTTAAATCCAGTTGTGTTTTTTTTTTTTTTTTAATGAAGTGCACTGATTCCACTAACACAGCAAACAAGAGATAGAATTACAAATTGGACTGTGTCAAGCTAAAAAGCTTCTGCATAGCAAAGGAAAGAGTCACTAGACTGAAGAGACAGTCCACAAAATGGGAGAAAAATCTCTTCCAGCTATATATCTGACAAGGGACTAATAACTCAAATTTACAGGGAGCTCAAGAAGCTAAACTGCCAAACAATCAGCAACCCAATGAATAGATGGACAAATGAACTGAATAGACAATTTTCAAAGGAACAAGTACAAATGGCCAGTAAATACATGAAAAAAAAAGTTCTTATCCTTGGACATAAAAGAAATATAAGTCAAAACAACATTGAGATTTCACCTCATACCATCACAATGGCTATCATCAAGAACACAAACCATAACAAATATTGATGAGGATTTGAGGAAAAAGGAACCCTTATGCACTGTTGGTTGGTGGGAATGTAAATTAGTACAACCACTATGGAAGGCAGTAAGGAAGTTCCTCAAAAAATTAAAAGTAGATCTACCATAAGATCTTGTGATTGAACTCCTGGATATATATCCAAAGGAATATAAGTCAGCAAACAATATAGGCACTTACACACCCATGTTTATTGCAGTACTATTCACAACAAGCCAAGTTTGGAAATAATCTAAATACCCAACTATTGATGAGTGGATTAAGAAAATTTAGTATATCTACAAAATCATGAGTATTCAGCCATAAAGAGACTGAAATTATGTCATTTGTAGGTAAATGGATGGATTTGCAAATCATCATGTTAAGCAAAGTAAGCCAGGCTCAGAAAGACAAAGGCTACATGTTTTCTCTCATATGTGGAAGAAAGGCTACCAAAATAAATGAATATAAAAATACTAACATGATCTCATACATACACACACACAATTTATCAGTATATATATATATATATATATATATATATATATCTCACAATGAAACACACTGAAAGCAGTTGATTAAAAGGTAGTGCTAGAGTAAGGGAGAATAACAGAGAAGGTTTAATCCGATTAAAGTACAAAATATTTGTGGGTGAAATACCATGATGAAACCCCTTTGAACAAGGAATGTACCATTGAAAAATGAAAATCTGGAACATAAAGCATGTCCTGCTACGGAGTGGGCAGTAGTAGGAGGGAGAGGGTAAATGAAGAGTATGAAGGAGGGGGAATAAAGTTGATGGACTTGATGTATGAAAATAGAACAATGAAATTTTTGAAATTATTTTAAACAAGAGTGAAGGCGATGAGAGAGAGTGATGGAAGAGATGAATCTAATGAAGGTTAATTGTAAACATACGTGGAAATTTTGCAATGAAACCCCTTGTGCAAACTAAGAAATGCTGAAAAATGTTTAAAAACACAAATGGCACCTTCTGTAGAGTGAATTGGGAGGATTTCAGGAGAGTAAACCAATTATATTTCTAAAAGCAAAAATTGGGTCAAATCACTAGCAAAGGTTTTGTTGGCTAAAGTCTATATTATTAATTTTTGTGCTAGTGGGTATGGATTTCATCTCCAGCACTCTGACACATATGATAGAGAACTACCCAAACTGGGAAGGTCACTGAGATACAAGGGAATGAAAACATGTCAAATATTCATGATGGTGCATATTTATTAAGAAATGAGGCAAAACTGAACATTTAATACAGTCATAAACCATATGATTTCAGTCTTGTGCTGTGATTTCAGTTAATATTTATCTACATATATGATGTTTGTACTATATAGCCTAGGAACGTAACAAGCTACTCTGTTTAGATTTGTGTAAGTGCATTCTATCATGCACTTCATGATGAAATTCCTTGATGCTGCATTTCTCAGAAGGTATCACAATTGTTAAGGGATGAATGACTTTATATCATGGCCTCATTCAGAAGTGGTATTAGAACTGGAGGAATGGCTCAAGCAGATGAGTGCCTTCTAACAAGTGCAAAAGACTGAGTTCAAATCTTAGTACTGCAAAAAAAAAAGACATGATATTATATAGGATGAACAGAATAAAAAGAACTGTAAGGAAAACCCTGACAATTCAAAAATATGCATGGTAGGGACTAGAAGGTAAATAAATCAAGGAGAAAGAAGGTAAAGAAGTCAACCTAAGAAGAATGAGTATGTAAGTTTGTTATTGTCAACATCTGTATGAATAGGATAAAACTCTCTTAGAGTCATTCTGTGCACATTTGAATAATGGATGTACGGTTCAAGATGGCTTCTGTGATTCCATATTTCCAAACCCAAGAATAAGAGAGACTACTGGTAATCTACCCCCAGAGATCTTAAGAAGGAAAAGGGACTTGGTTACATGATGAAATTGTTTTTTAGCACATGTCATTTGAGTTGATAGTAAGGTATGTCTAGTAGAATACCTTGGGCAACTATGCTGAAGGTTCAACTCAGGTGAAGGACAGCATAGGAGCTGAATTCATTTCTAATCATGCAAATACAAAAACTCCTTAGTTAGAACACTAAAGACCAATTTTATTAGTATTTAAGCATTATTAATACTGAACAAGAGAAATGAATGGCTTTTCAATTAAGTATCATATTAACTACATGTGTTAATATTAATAGAAAATGTTAGGACCTGATTTCAATAACATATGTCTTTATTTTAGATTTGTTAAAAGTAAAAGAAAAACACTATTAGTGAAAATGTTGATTGATTATAGGATCTGAGTTTCAAAGCACAAGTTCAGTAAATGCTATGAGAAGGCCATTTGGATTTAGACCAAAACATGTAAAGGAAAGTAATAAGGGAAGTAGAGTTTGCTGTCTAATTTTTAAAAATTTTGGCTTACTTGTAGATATGTATGTATAGCTATGTGAATGCAAAATTAGCCAAGTAAACTGAAGAGCAAATGTAGAATTAAATATTTGTGTGATTTCCCATCACACAAAAAAATATTAAGAAAAGTAAAGGATTATGATGATGTGACAACATTAAGTTATTCGCATCAGTGATATACTTACTAACTTACAAGCTGTCACAGATGATACTTAAAAGTTTTGGAAATACATAAGGAAGATGGGCACGGCCCACTGTTCACATTATCACATTATGCATTATTAAGAACATTAAAGGAATGCATATTGAATTTGTTGATATGAAATTTTAGTACATATAAAATATATCTCAATTTTCTACCAAAAATCAAATATATAATAACTGGGTTTTGAAAAGTAGCAAAATTTTATATGTATCTCAGCAAAAAGTTTATTTAATACTGCCATGGAAATACTGAGTTCACCTTGTTTAAATTTGTGTTTTTGCTGTTTATTTAATTGAATACATGTTTCAAACTCAGACCTTATTTATCATTTTCATAAGTGTATTATCAGTGTACTTAATATCAGTGTATATTAAGTACAATTAATATTAAGAATATTAATTGATGGGCACTAGGTACTCAATAAATATTGAGTGACTGACTTATAAATAAATTGGTTTAAATTTCTTCATTAATTTTAAAGGAATAAAATAATATCTATTTTATGTTTCTTATAATAAGTTAAGGAGCCATTTTTAGAACATGATTAGTTTATCATTCCAGTGCCTCCCATACAGTTGAGATAATAAGTGCTATTTTTGTCTTCTTTTTTTCCTTATCACATGCAAATACACTCAAAAGCTAGCACAGTTACATATTTGAATAATTATTGCATTAATATCTGTGAATAGCTTTATAAGAAATATTTAAATCATACTTAAAATTAAATATGAACATTTCCCATTGCATATATAAAAATGCACATTAGCAAGTATTGCCTTTTAATTATTTTAGTCAAAATGATTTTTTGTAAATAGATACTTTGTTATCCATTTAATATAATGGATGAAAATACATGATTTACCTTTTAGGCATGTCAAAACAAGTCGAACATAAAATTATTACATCAAATATTGATTTTAAATGTAAACTTTTATGTCTACTCAGTGGTTTACCTCTTTCACTAGCTCCAAAATAGTTTTCCTCAACATTTCAATCATTATGAGTTATGCTATGCTCTGTTGGTCCCTAAACAATTAGACATTTGAGACATATATTTTACACTTGAGTTTCTGTAGAGAACTGCTTTATGATAGCTGAGAAGCAATAGATTACTCTTTCCTATATGGAAACTCAAAAGAATTGGTCCATTATTCCCCATTGAAATTAATCAGTTCTATAATCATATGTTATATTTTACTATGTTGATGTCTCATAGCATGTTATGCTAGACAGATAGATGGATAGACAGATAGATAGATGTCTGAGAAAATCTCTCACTGAACTTGTCTACTGTATAGAAAGGTAAAATTTTGAGTTCCATGCCAAAATAACTGATGCTTTATATACTATAATCTATAACATTTTAGTTGAACTAATAGAAAATATAGTAATCTGGATTTGAATTAAATCCCTTTACATTCAGTGTCTTCGTTTTGTACATCTTTGACAGTGATGTGGAAATATTTCACTTTAGTATTACTTTGCTTCATAGCACTGAATGAAACGAGATTTATTTTATATTTCACATTCGCATTTAATGTATTCTTACAACACAGCTGGGAACAGTTGTAGTCATAAACTCAAATGATTATGTAGTTTGTAAAAAGAAGGAAAACTAATATAACTGATAAAGCACTTTTCCTAAATCAAAAGTTAAACTTTTATGAACAATTTTGATTCACTTGTAGCTCTAGGCCAGTCTGATCATTCCCATCTGCTCCAATAAAATTAGCTCAGTTCACTGTAATTCAATTACTATGCTTAAAGACAGGTAGCCTCTCAGGGGGTGTGGAAAGCATTTGTTGCAAATGTATTTTATCGTGTGTGAAATAGTTCGTGTTTTTTACAACACATGTAGCAAGTTAAATAATTTTCCATTTGGTAGATGAACCAAAAACCTCTGTCAAAGAATGTAAAAAAAAATATTGGACAGAGAGTGAGATTTAGATTTTAATATTTTTAAATATTTGTTGTTTGGGGCTGTAATGTTTGTGTGTATTTGGATATGTCATTTATTGTACTATCTTAGCATAAAGAATCTGATTTTCATATTTATGAGAATCTTAAACCAAACATAACATCTAAGTATGTAAAACAATGCAAAAACAATTATAAATATAAAACTACTAGAGTGATGGATAAGCTTATGACAGTGTGGCCCTGTTTCATGAAAGATTCTTATTTCTAAACTTATTAATTTGTGTACATTAAATATATACAGCTCCCCACATGTCAATCATACTTCAATAAAGTGCTTCTTTTTGAAAAATAATAACCATTAATGATAATGTTTTGATATTTTTCATATCAAATAAAAAACTATATATATATAAGCAATTGTTTATAAGACCATATGTGTTAAGTGGACATTTCCAAAAACTACACAGGTGGCTTGTGATGATCACCATTTGCAAATGTTAAGTAAATGTCTACATGTAAAACAAGTTCTTCTGGGTAAGTGCACAAAATAAATAAGTCAAATATTTGGTTTATATATACCAATACTTCTTCTCTTGATCTTCATATGCACTCAGATTAGAAAAAATCTAACTTTGGCATATTTTCATTGCTTAGCTTAGCATATTATATTTTCAAAAATTCTATTTTTTTCTGGACTTTGCAACCCTAAATTCATTCTTGGACTAGTATTTGAAGGTTGAACATTCTCTTAGTATGTAGAATTATTTCACATGTTTAAGTTGTCAGACTTGTTCAAAATTGGAAGTAGAGGCAGGAGGAGTGTGAGTTCAAGGCCAGCCTGGGCTACATGGAGAGACCACATCTCAAAGCAACAAGAACATTGATACCAAAAGCCTATCAACAGCAGCTCACACACAAAAAAGTGAAAAACAAAATTTGGCCCTCAAATGTTACAGCAAATATCAACATATTTTGTTTTAATATTTATTTAGGTAATATATAATTCTATGGTTTTGAAAATACTAGCAACTTAAGCAGGGAGAATGATGCTGTCTACGGTATATGAAGATACTTCTTTGAGTAGCAGAGTTCATTTAATTGTGCTCTGTTGTTTTAAGAACAAACTCCTAAAGAAAGGAAGTTTCATCAAAGTTTTCAATTTGTCATGAAATGAAATTTTGTTTTTGTTTCAGTTCCTACAACCCAACTCGATTCTTTAATACCTGCACATTTTATTATGTAAGTGGTACAAGGACTTAAAATTAAATCTACAAAGCAATACATTTCCGCCAACTGTGATCTGTACTAACGTAAGAGGAACATATTGAAGTACCGGTTGGCATCTCCCCCTAGCTGTAACATCCAAGGCTGCTCTCACAAATATGCAGAGGTGAGCTTCCACAAATTATGTTATTGAATATGTTACTCCTGGGCTTAAGCTAGGAAGCCTGCTTGTTGAGTGAGCATTTCCATACATGTTTGAAGTAAAACTCTTAACTCATATACAATGGGATAAAACACTAAACTCTGGTCAGTTAATATCTTAGATGAATATTATTGATACCAACCAAATCATATATTTTAGACTTCTTTAGTTTAAAAATACTCATGCTATTTCTTAGCTCAGGTCTCTTTGATCTAATGTTTCTTTCTGCTTACAGAAAATAAGGAGCAGGATTGGGCAGATAAGGAAAAGATATAATAGATAAATATGGGATAGTAATTAACTCAGGCCTTTGAAATATTGGCTTTGCACTCTGTTTTCAGGATACAGAATGACTGAAATGTACAAGGTAGGTCTCATGGTCATGGTTTCCACCAAGATCCTCAAACACAGTGCAAGTGAAGGAGTTCATCCAGCAGCATGAAATCCAAAGAACTCAGAGCTAGGAATGCGATGGGAGGAGAAAACCATATACCTCATCTTGCTGGAGCCACTGGAAGATGAGCAAGCTTCTCTCTGCATCTCAACTCCTGGCAAATATTTTCACACCTGGATTTATCTCAGCCCTGGTATCCACTAGCTACTGGTTTGCCATTGTTCAAGTGATCCTATAAACTTCCTTTATACAACTGAAGAACAAATACAAATTAAAGTATAATTGAAGAAAAATCACACTGAATCAACTCCTAGAAGCAGAGTCAGTAACCTGAGGGAATAACATGGCACGTTAAAATATAAAACCAGTGGTTCTGTTGAATTATAATCTGTATGTGGAGATTAAACAGGTTTTTAGCAAAAAAAATTATAGAAACTTTCAGATATATAAAACTACAGTGCAAAAAAATCTTTCCTGAATACAAAAACAAAAACAAAAGGCATGACTTTTAAATGAACAAATTAAATAAATTAAAAATGTAGAATGTTCACAATAGCCAAATTATGGAAACAACCAAGATGCCCCACTATTGATGAATGGATCAAGAAGATGTGGTACTTGTACACAATGGAATTTTACTCAGCCATGAAGAATGCAATGTTATAATTTGCAGGTAAATGGATGGAACTAAAAAACATCATTCTGAGTGAGGTCAGCCAGGCTCAGAAAACCAAAAATCGTATGTTCTTCCTCATATGGAGACTTTAGATCTAGGACAAATGCAGCAATGTGGCTGGACTTGGATCACATGACAAAGGGAGAGCACATATGGAAGATATAGGAATAGGTAGAAAACCCAAAAGTGTTTGATGTCCCCACTCTAGAGGAGCTAATACAGAAACCTTAAAGCAATAGAGATTATCATGAGAAGGGGATCAGTAAACAGTGTAAAGATCAGTTAGAGATGAATCAACATGGGTTGTAACACATGTGTACACAAAAGCAATGCTAGGAATATTTCTGTATAGCTAGCCTTAACTCAACTAGCAAAAATGTTTTGTCTTCCTTATTATGCTTGTGTTTTTTCTTCAACAAAATTAGTGATAAAAGCAGAACAGGACCTATCTGGAACTAAGGGGGGAGGGGGGAGAGGATGGAGGAGGGGTGCATGGGGGAGAAATGACCCAAACAATGTATGCATATGTGAATAAATGAATAATCAAAAAAACAAAAAATTAAAAAATAAAAAGAAACGTAGAATGTCACTGGTGAAATCTAAATTAATTTTCTATAATATCAAATTGAGGTGTTAGCTGACAATAACAAGAATGCAAGTTCCAATATGGCAGGTCCACTTTTGCATGCTTTTCCCTACTTTCAGCACCTACAAAAGTACCCAGTGCACACAAAGAGCTTATCAAATGTTGGTTAATGAAGATATAATCAACAAATAATGAATTAGAGATTAAGAATAAAATAATCAGAGAAGACAAAGCTATCAAACATAAAAATAGGAGATCCTAGAAGGAAAAACATCATCAGTTTATTATATAACAAATACAGAAATAGAAGAACAAATTCCCTGGCAGCAGGTATATCAACTGTGTTTCCACTGTGTGTATATGTGTATGTACACAGTTATTGTTTAGTACCTGTGAAGGATTGATTCCACCTCCCCCCAATAAAATACCCAAATTATTAGATGCTCAGTTCCTATATAAATAATCTAGGCACATCTTCCCATATACTTTAAGTCACTGCTATATTATTTATTATACCTAATAGGATATAAATGCTATTTATTTACTTGCTCTTCGGTGTCTTTTTGTGAATAATGTCAAGGAGAAAATGTCAGAACATGTTTAGTACAGATGCAGCCATCCTAGTCCCAACATCATATTACACATCAGCAACTATGTAACTTATTTTTTTCTCAAGTATTTTGGATCCATCATTGGTTGAATGCACAGATACAGAACCTGTAGAAGTAGAGGGCTAACTGTGCATATATTTGAAATATACATAAATGAATAAATCTGTGTCTTTAAAAATGTGAACAACAGTGTGCAAGCAGAACACATACAGCAGTTATTAATGTTCACATCAGAGGACTAGGACAGGGTGTGTGTGAAGGAAATAGCTTTAATTTGTCTTGATATATTCTGAGTACTTAATATCTTTTTTACTTGCAATTAGGCTTTCCAATAAAGAGAAATTCAAAACAAATCATCATGAACAGCAAATGAGCAGCAAAGAAGTAAGTAATTTCATCAGCTCTGAGTCCCAATGACAACAGTTAGTATTACCATGAAAATGCAGGCTTTGGGGTGTCAAGAGTTGGAATGAAATTCTGTTTTGCTTCCTCCTATCTCCTACCCTCAAGAAAGCTACAAAGCCTAAGGAACAATCCCCTCCTTCCTTCCTTTCTTTCTTTCTCTTTCTTTCTTTTGTTTTTCTTTCTTCTTCTCCTCTTTTGTTTATCTTCAAAATGGGAATGAAAACAGTAATTCCAGCCTCTTACGGTTGTTATGAGGACTTAATAAATTAACATGTGCAAAGAATTTAAAAGATCCAGGCATGGGTGGAACAAACCTGTAATTTTAGCTACTCAGGAGGAAGAGTCAGAAGGGTAGAGTTGGAGTCTAGTCCCCCCAACAAAAGTATGGAGACCCTATCACAAAAAAAAAAAAAAAAAAAAAAGGCTAGGATGCAGCTCAAGTGATAGAGTGCTTGCCAAGCATTCATGAGGCCCTGGGTTCAATCCCCAGTACTGCAAAAAGAAAAGGGGTAAAAATGTAGAAGAGTAGAGGAAGGTGAGTTCCTTCTAGACTGTAGCTAGCATTAATATCCTGCTAAAACTTGAAAAAAGTAAGTAGACTATAGTTCATTTTGTCTACACCCCAAATCCCAAATGATCCTAACAAATTTCAAATCATAAATATAAAAATAAATATAAAAAAATATAAAAATAAATATTAAAAAGTAGCTTTTTCTCACAATAACTCTGTCACTCTAGAGTTGGAAGGTAAGCTGAGTTCTCCCTCATTGCTCAGACTAATAGAACCATTTGATTCTGGCTAATTGCTCAGGGGCTGAAAGCAGCATGGCTTCTTCCCTAGATTTCCTATTATTCATGGACTCTGAAGAGTGGAAATGGCTAGGAAACCCCTAACCCAGAGTGTTTTGGAAGAGATTTCCAAATACCCCTCTAATACCCTAAATCTGAAAATATTACTGCAGATAATTCTAAAGTAGAATACAAATATTCTTCGATGAAGTTCCAATTCACATTTTCCTGCTGATAGCTATTAGAGCTTTCCTTAAGTGATGTTGTCCAAACTTACAAAATACAATGAAAATGAGAATGAAGGTTTGTAACTGGGAAAATGGTTTTAACTACTTTGTAGTTTGGTTACTACAACCCTTTGCAAATCCATATCAGTATCTTCCTTCCTCCATTTGATAAGATCACTTATTAATTATATTATAGGCATTAACATAGGCTTTGGAAGGTTCCTTTTGGAAGTTATATGATTTGATGATAACTTTGATTTGCAGAAAAAGTAAAAAGGGGTATTCTGAATCTTTGTTCCAACTATTAAAATCATAAGAATTAACATATACCTTATACTATTCTTGATTTTAGTATTAATACTTATTTAAATGTATTTATTGACTATTGTAACCTTCTTACCTCTTCAGGTTTAAAATGAAATGTATTTTGCTTACAGAAAAGTAGTGTGTGTTTTTGTGCTTGTGTGGTGGGGGTGTGTATGAAATGTACTTTAAAATGAATTTCCTTCTATACTTCTCTATCCATTTTTACATTTTTGAAATCACATAAAAGTTGCTACTAGCTATTTTACATTTAAGTTCAATTGAAAAGATTGGGAAAAATACATTCGATTTTTATCTTTCCTTACATTTCTTTAATTACTAGTATTGTCTGAATATAGTTTTCATATCATGTTTAGATCCTGTTTTTCATTTTTTCTAGGAATTTATATTTTAAGGTGATTTTTCTATAATTTTGGAGGGTTCTTACTGATTTGCAAAGAAGTTTTTATAAAGATATTAATCCTTTATCACTTTATATTATTCCACCTACAAGTTTGTTATTTGCCTTTATTTTAATGGGTTAATGGGTTGAAGCTTTTCATTGCAGTTAGTAGGCATTACTAAAATATGTAAATACTAGCTATTCTAATTTAAAGACTTTCTATTAGACATGAAGAACACTCTTTCATTCAATGTTCCAAAGTAACATCCTTATACCCACAATTAATAAAACATGTCTTGATGATTCTACTTTTCAAAGTTATGAAGTGAACAAACTCCTGGGTCGTCTGCTTGTATCTAGGATTTCTCCAGGCAGTTTCAGAGTTTCACAATCATTATCTACTTGGTCATAACCATTTGTTTTCCCAAGAGAGGGCAAATTTATTAATCTTGTTTCTAGGGAAAGAAATTGCAACTTTGGCTGAATGACCCCTGTCATTACACAAACCAGCAGAAAAGGAAAAATCTGCCTTTGCTCTCCAGACCACTCTCACTTCTCTAGCATCCTTTTGGGCCCCAGCTACTGGCAGTTGAGATTTAGGTTATCATTCAAACTATTTAGATTACAAGGGCTAATATCATGGAGTACACTACATTTGCAATGTTTAGGGTCCTGAGCATACAGGGAAAACATAGCACAAATGTTCCAGGAAGCAGAAGGTAAAGTAAAATAATTACAACATGCTGGGATGTAAGCCATCCCTCAGTATGAACATAAATAAGATTCTTAGCATTGTCAAGACCCCAAGTGTGAAGATTGTACAATAGTTGTCAGGATAAATGCTGGGTTCAGTTTCGGTGTGAGAGGACATTGGGATGCATCCAATATCATCTTTCCTTATAGTAATTCCCATAAATGAAATTTCACCTCCTGGGTACTTAATTGTGCAGAAGACTATGCTAGAAAATATTCTGGTTGCAGATTGTGGGTTTAGCAAGAATCTAACATATAAAACAATGAATATGAGCAAGATAGGGAAAGAATATCTCCTTAAGTCCTTTTTAAATCTCTGTAAACACACTGCCAGCTGGCTCCTTAGCAAAGATGAAGTACCAGCTGTAGAGTCTTTACAATTAAACCCCCCAAAACATTGTTGTCCCAGAAGCATAAGATAATGAGTTAATGTAAAACATGGGATGTTTTTCTAAGTGATTACTTTCATTCCAGCTGTATGTTTTAACTGATTATAACTCAGCATTACCAATTATGATAATGCCCATTTTATTTTAAAATTATAAGAGTTGTTTTGATATTCCTCTTTACAGTGTAGATATACAGCTGGACAAGTTTCACAGGTTCAGCCTAGATTATCCCTGGAGAAAACTGATCATTTATGGTGCCTTGGGGGATAGTAGGTTTTGTACTCTGCAAATCCTATTACAATGAATGTGAAAGAAATTGCGAATTAAATAGAGTTCTCATTATCCTCATGCACTAAATAAAAAAAAAATTGCCAAGTATGCTAGTTTTCATCTGAACACTACCAGTAATGCTGGTAGGAAGTTCTAGACTGGGAGCACAATTTCATAGAGTTTTGACAACAGTTTATGAACATTTCATTTTCTGTTAACAAAATGACTCTTGGGGACTGAAGGCAAGAAAGTTGTTCCCTTACTGGAATCACATGTTTTCCACCACTATTTTCTGTACTTTGTTATTTGAATCATCATCCTAAATATCTGACTCCCCACAATTAATTTTAGCACAACTGATTGCACCATTAATCAATGCTCTATTGTCCCTTTCATTTAGTTAGACACCCATGACCTATCCCATTGGATATGAAATTAAATGTTCTAAGACAGATACACTGATATTCTAGAATTAACAACTTTTTAACTGAATGATCTTGAGGAAATTATCTATTTTTATCTAAATAAAAATATCTATCTATAAATTATCTATTTTTATCTAAATTATCTATTTTGTTTTTCAGCTGTAAAACTATATCACACTCTGAATTCATGGGACTTACACTCTGAATTCATGGGACTTTTTGTAGCATATAATATTTGTACAGGGAGATGTATTGTAATATTTACATGTGTGCTTATAGTATATCTTAATTAGATTTACCCCTCTCCATCATTCTCCCTTTTCTCCCCTTCCTGCTTCTTAAAACAATTTCAACAGGTTTCACTCTTCTATTTGCATATATGAATACAGACTATATCCATCATATTCACACTCATTTACCCTTTTCTTATGCCCTGCCCCCTCCCACTAGTGTCTACCCACTGAGAAAGACCTGTTTTACCCTCTTACCCTTCATTTTTAAAAAACTGTATATTGATAGTTCAAGGGGGTGTTATCTTGGTATTTCATACATGTATATATCATGCCTTAAATACCCCATTATTAACTCTTTCTCTATCACCATGCTCCCCTATTATTAAACTGTTTACAATGCAATATGTTATATTATATTCACAAATAGATGAGAGGTTTCAATATTTTTCATCGTGGGACTTTTAATGTTATTTGTTCAGTCAGATTTCTTATTGCTGTTATTGTGTTAGTGGGCCACTAACACAATATTGGAACTACAAAATGACCCTTACTAGAATGCTAAAATACCATATCTGAGCATACCCATTGGCCAGGGAAAGTCACACTGCCAAGAATTAAACCAGTGAGATAAGGAATATAACCTTTGCACACACAAATATATATCAAACACTTGAGTTGGGTAATAACTCCCAGATTACCTCTCCAAATAGTACACTTGTGAAAATGAGGCAGATACTGTTAGAGAGCATAATTAGGTCAGGGTAAGGAAAATTATCACATCCACATGTTGTTCTGAACCATTTTGATTTTCACAAAAGGATTTTGTTATGGGTGCCCAAGAAGAAAGGACTGCCAGGTGTGGTAGCACATGTCTTAGAAAGCTGAGGTAGGAGGAGATCTAAAATGACATTTGGGGTAGGGAATCAGAAATCCTAAGCTCTGTGACCCCTGAAACCTCCTTGAGACATTGAAGGTACACTTGGGTAATTCTGATTGCTCCTACCAAAATAATAACCATCATCATATCAGATGCAGGTAAAATTCAGAGACTGACCCTTAAATTAGTCTGTAATTACACCTAACAGCAGCAGAAATCCCCCTTGGCACAGCCAGCAAGGTGTGTCCAGCCTCTAGCCCTGGGAATAAAGCCCTCCAGACATTTCTCTTTTTGTTTTGTTTTTTCTTCTACCAATAAGCAGAAGACAGAGCCTCAGGAGCATCAATCAGAATCAAACTCTGTAACATCCTGGAACCCTAGCCTGTGGAAAGCCTCCCTATGCCATGCTGCATTGAAAAAATTAGGCCATTTCTCACCACCAGCTGGCTCCAAGTTTGCTTGTATGAAACAGCAGAACAGGTGAGCATCACACACCATGCATGACTCCCCTACTGATCCCTTGGGACTATATTCCAGTGCAGCCCCTGGGCAGACTGAACCCTCCCAGCAAAACAAAAACTGTAAGCCATGAACTGCAATCTAACACCAACAATGGAAGTGGGGGTGGAACACTGAACCTGCCCCAGAGAACAGGGGTGTGACAACTCAGCACCAAACTCTCAGTGAACTAATGTGTATGTAAAGCAGCAAAGGCTGAGAGCAGGAGCAGGATGATAAGCCAACATTCCAGAAGAAGTTGCTCTCCCTCCCAACTACTCTTTCTGCCCCTTTTCATTTGAATAAAATAAAATATGATAACAGAAAATTTCCCAAATCCTGAGAAAGTTTTGCTCATTGGGTACAGGAAGCCTCCAGGACACCAGAGACTTGACCAAAATAGAAACTCCCCACAGCATATTATCATCAAATAACTAGAACAGAGACATAATTTGAAAGCTGTAAGGAAGAAGAAAAAAATAGCATACAAAGGTAAACTCATCAAAATAATAGCAGATTTCTCAATGGAATCCTTAAAAGCATGAAGGGCATACAGTGAGGTATTTCGGACACTGAATGAAAATAACTTCAGCCCTAGGATACTCAACCCAGCAAAACTATCATTCAAAAATGATGGGACAGAAAAAGTCTTCCACAATAAACAAAAACTAAGACCGTATATGACCACCAAGCAACCACTACAGAAGATTCTACAAGGAATTCTGCACACAGAAGATGAAAGCAAACAGAACCACAAGAAGATAGGAAGTATCAACCTATAAAGATGAAAAGAAAAGTAATAAGAGAGTTGCATTGATTTGACTGCACACAACCAAATCCTTAAACAACAAAGACAAGTAAATGACAGATATTTATGGTATCTAGGAGTTCTTTAAGGTGTAGAATCATGTTGTCTGCAAATAAAGATACTTTGACTATTTATTTACCTATTTGTGTTCCTTTTATTTCTTCTTCTTGCCTAATTGCTTTGGCTAGGAATTCTAGGACTATGTTGAATAGGAGTGCAGAGAGTGTGCATCCTTGTTTTGTTCCTGACTTTAAGGGAAATGGTTTCTGTTTTTCCCCATTCAGTATGATGTGGGTTATAGGTTTGTCAAATAAAGCCTGTATAGTGTTGAAGTACATTCCTTCTATTCCTAGTTTTCTTAGAGCTTTTATCATGAAGTGGTGTGGAATCATATTGAAGAGTTTTTCTTCATCTATTGAGATGATCAAGTGTTTTTTTATCTTTGCTTCTATTAATGTGCTATATTACATTTATTGATTTGCATATCTTGAACCATCCCTGCATCCCTTGGATGAAGCCCATTTGGTCATAGTGAATGATATTTCTAATGTGTTGTTGGATTCAGTTTGTCATTATTTTATTGAGGATTTTTGCATCTATGTTCATTAAGGAGATTGGTCTGTAGCTCTCTATTTTGGATGTGTCCTTGTCCAGTTTTGGGGCAAGTGTAATACTGGCTTCATACAATGATTGGGCAGTGTTCTTTCCCTTTCTATTTCATGGAAAAGTTTAAGGAGTGTTAGTATTTGTTTTCCTTTGAAGGTCTGGTAGAATTTGGCTGAGAATCTATCAGGTCCTAGACTTTTCTTTTTGGGGAGACTCTTTAATGCTGCTTCAATTTCATTATGTGTTATAGATCTGTTTATGTGGTTAATATCCTCTTGGTTCAATTTTGGATGGTCATAAGTATGTAGAAATTTGTCCATTTCTTCAAAATTTTCCAATTTATTTGAATATAGGTTCTCAAAGTTGTCCCTGATGGTTCCCTGGATTTCCTTGGAGTTTGTTGTTATCTCACCCTTTTCTTTTCTGATTTTACTAATTTGGGTCTTTTCCCTGCTCATTTTAATCAGATTTGCCAGGGGCTTGTCAATCTTGTTTATTTTTTCAATGAACCAACTTTTTGTCACATTGATTCTAGTAGGGTTTTTTAAGTGTCTATTTCATTAATTTTGGCCCCTATTTTTATTGTTTCTCTCCATCTGCTTGTTTTGGGTTTTACTTGTTCTTCTTTTTGTAGGAATTTAGCATGTAGCATTATGTCATTTATTTGAGATCTTTCTGTCTTTTTAATATATGCACTCACGGCTATAAACTTTCCTCTGACCCACTGATCATTGAGCAATGTGTTATTCAGTTTCTGATTATTTTCATAAATATGAAAAACACAGCATTATACTGGCACAAAAACAGAGATGAAGACAAGTGGAATAGAATAGAGGATGCAGATATGAATCCACACAGCTACACCCACCTTATTTTTGACAAAGGCACCAAAAGCATATGATGGAGAAAAGACACCCTTGTCAACAAATGTTGCTTTGATTATTGCTATGGATCTGTAGTACAGTTTGAAGTTGGGTATTGTGATACCTCCAATATTGCTCTTTTTGCTCAGTATTGCTTTGGTTATTTGTGGTCTTTTGTATTTCAAAATGAACTTTAGGGTAGATTTTTCAATCTCTGTCATGAATATCATTGGGATTTTGATGGGAATTGCATTGAACATGTAGATTACTTTTGGTAGTATAGCCATTTTTACAGTTGATTCTGCCAATCCAAGAGCATGGGAGCTCTTTCCACCTCTATAGTCTTCCTCGATCTCTTTCTTCAATGGTTTGTAGATCTCCTTGTAGAGGTCAATTCACATCCTTTGTTAAATTTATTTATAGGTATTTTATCTTGGGGAGAGCTATTGTAAATGGAATTGTTTTCCTATATTCTTTCTCAATTTGTTCATTATTCACATATAGAAAGGCTGATGTCGCTTTTGTCATTCAGTTCTAGTTTTACTGCATTGTAATCAGATGGAATGCAGGGGGTTATTTCTGTTTTCTTATATTTGCTGAGGCTTTCTTTGTGCCCTAAGAGATGATCTATTTTGGAATAAGTTCAATGGGCTGCTGTGCCATTGTTGGATGAAATATTCTGTAGACATCAGTTAGGTTCATTTGATTTGTGGTACCATAGGATTCCTTTGTTGATTTTTTTGTTTGGATGACCTTTCTATGGGTGATAGAGAGGTATAAAAAATGTAACTAGATCCATGCCTGTCACCATGTACTAGTATCAAGTCAAAGTGGGTTAAAGACCTTAATATCAAACCTGAAACCCTGTAGTTAGTACATGAAAGAGTAAGGAATGGCCTGGAAACAATAGGTATAGGCAAGGACTTCTTCAGCAGAACTGCAACAGCCCAGCAACTAAGAGAATGGATGGACAAATGGGAGTACAGGAAATTAAAAATTCTTCTGCACAACAAAATAAATGATCTCTAAATTGAAGAGACAACCCACAGCATGGGAGAAAACATTTGCTAGCTATACATCAGACAAAGGGCAGATAACCAGAATACATGGGAGCTGAAAAAACTGAACTCTCCAAAAATTAATGAACTAATAAATAAGTCAGCAACTGAACTAAACAGAACTTTTTCAAATATGAAATCCAAATGACCAAAAAACACATGAAAAATGCTCACCATCCCTGACCATAAAGGAAATGCAAATCAAGATGACACTTAGATTTCACCTCACTTCTGTTAGAATAGCTAGCAACAAGAACACTACCAACAAAAAATGTTGGCAAGAATGAGGAGAAAAAGGAACCCTCATTCCACTGCTGGTGGGAATGTATGCTAGTACAACCACTTTGGAAAACAATATGGAGGCTTCTTAAAAACTAAACATAGATCTGACATATGATCCAGCAATACCACTCCTACGGATATACTGGAAGGAATGAAACTCAAGTTTTTACAAAGGCACCTTCACGCCCATGTATATTGCAGCACTATTTACAATAGCCAAGCTACAGAAACTGCCAAGATGCCCCATTTCCAACAAATGGATTAAGAAAAGGTGGTATTTATACACAATGGAATTTTATCCAGCCACAAAGAAGATGAAATTTTGTCATTTGCAAGTAAGTGGATGGAACTGGAGAAAATCATCTTAAGTGAAGTTAGTTAGGCTCATGAGGCCAAAAATCACATGAATATTATGGACCTAAAACAAAGGCAGTAATATTATTGGACACGAGTCACACACTAAGGGGAGAATGTGCGCAGGAAAACTAGGGAATGGGAACGAACACTAAAAATAGGGACACTAAAAATAGGGAAAAGGAAGGAACATTATTAACGATTTTCTAAGCACTAACCAAGACACAAGTCTTGAACACATCCTTTCCCATCACCTATCAAGAAAGCATTTTAGTAATGCAAATTAAGATGATTTTTAAAAAATTAAGCAACTCCATATTTCTTTAGTATATGGACAGAGATTATTTTCTTCTGTACCTGATAGAATTTGATGTTTGCCAGGTCCAAATGTCCTGTGATCACAGATTTGAATTTGACTGTTTTTTCTTCTTATGTCTATTTTAGTTGACTCTTACACATCAATAGACAGAAAAGAAACAAACATTATGTATAAACTATTACATGGGAACTTCTAGAAGATCTCAAGATATTTTCACTATTATAAGTAAGAAAGAGATGTTTGAAAATGAAGTAGATATCATGTTCCTCAGACCTGGTATGTTTTTATGGTCTCTAGGTTTATTTTTTCTGATTCAGGTTTCTAGCTCACTTACATCAATCTCACTAAAACAAGCTTTTGCATACATCTTTACCCAGAAACCTCACTAGTAGTGTCTCACTATTTCTAACAAATCAAACTGAGAATTCTATTATTGAGCAAAGTCTATCAAGTCTAGCTAAAAGTTTCACACCTATCTTGTTTCCAGTAGCTAGTCTCTGTCTCTCTTTTCTCTGGCCTTATCTTTCACATAAAATATCTCTCCAGATCCTCTTGCCTTCATATTTTAGAATTTGAAGCCCAATTTGTTGAACTCTAGCTTAACTTTCTTCAAATGAAGAAAAAAACAACTATAGTAACAATTTGGGGTTGTTCTAAGAATTGCTTGGCAACTTTTCTGAACTTCCTACACTAAGATCTATTGTGTACTTGGTACTTATAAATGGATATCCTTGTCTTTTTTCCTTTTGCAAAAAAAATTGAAGTATTTCAAACCTTTAGATAATTATTGTTATTCTTTTTTCCTATGTATGACTCACACATATACCACCACCCAGTTACATATTTAAATAAAACTAAACATACATCTCTCACCAACTTGCCACCTTTACTTCCAATGCTTTAGTGTAGATATTTTAATTAGGTTCTCATGGCTATAGTTTTCTTTTCATTCTCTGTGCCTCTAGTTAACACCTCTCCTGACAGCCTGGCATACACATTTTAATTTTAATGCAATCTTTGTTTTTTTCATGATCATGTCATACCTCCTGCAAAATAACATTATAGCACTATTAAGTTGTGCTATATATGATGGAATAGAGTTTCATCTTCTTACTAAGACTATAAATGCCTTGAGGAAGAAAAATCAATTCCTTTATTTTCATATTGCCAATACCTATCTATCACAGTTTATGGCACATTTGATGAACATAAGAATGCTGCTTTGAAACACTTCTCAATCTGTTTCATAGAAAATTGAAAACATAATACGAACCTGTGGATAAGTCAAAAGATTTGGCTTCTAGTGCATGTCCACATCTTTGGTCTATAACCTGTGGAAAACTGCTTAAACTGTGTGACCCTCACTTTATCATCTAGAAAATGCAATTAAAATATCAATTAAAAATCTCTTTGTCAAAGCCAGTCACTGATGGTTCTCACTTATAATCCTAGCTACTTGGGAGTCTGAGATAGGACTGTAGTTTGAGACTGCACCAGGCAAACGTTTAACAAGACCCCATGTCAGCTAATAGATGGGCACAGTGGCATTTGCCTGTTATCCCATGCTACATGAGGAACTGAAATTGGGAGGATCATGGTTCCAGGCCAGCCTGGACAAAAAATGTTCACGAGACTTCATTTAACCAATAGCTGGGTGTGGTGATCCTCAAGTCATCCTGTTAACAGCAATGATGCAGAAGATTTCCAAGTTCAGTCAGGTTGTTAACTGGAGCGCTGCAGGTGGCCTGAGCCTCTTTCCAGCAGGGAAGTCTCAGAATAGTAGGAGTTCTGATATAGTGGCTCAGAGCTGCAAACAAACATTTCAAGCAGATGGCAGAAGCTGCATTGCCTTTTACATCCTAGCTTTGGATGCCATGAAACATTGATTCTCCTGAATACTTTTGGCTACAAATGAACCACTAATTTTGACCCAGATAAAAAGGGACGGTTATCATTAAGTAAGAGGGATTCTAAAGAATCTGTTGTTTTGTTTAAATCATCACTTAAATACAAACTGCCCAGGGTTACATAAATATAAGAATTATGCTTTATTATATTAGCCCTATTGTGAAAACATGACTAATCATATTTGTCTCATCTCTCATGATAACATAATCTCCAAGATTTTCTTCTACTTACTACTTCTTTTCTATCTTTACTTTAAATTTTGAACCATTCAGGACTTGGCTTTAGGCTTCTTTTTCTTTTCTATAATAGTCACCACATTCATCATACTAGTTGTTCTCAAATATTTAACTCTAAATAGAAACATCTCCTTAAATCTATATACACATATCCAGCTGTTTATTTGAAATCTCAGTTTGTATATTAAGCATGAAATCTCAATGAGCCTACTAAGAATTTGGATTCCATTTCCCAAATAAGTCTGCTATCAGTATACTCCATCACTATCCATCCCAATTTTCAAACTGTGGCTTTTTTTCTCTTTTTTGCTACTTATATACAAACTCATTATACTTTTGCTTAAATTATGGTGGCTAAAGTTATTTTCTTGCAGATGAATGCATAGAAATTGCATGTTCAAACTTTGCATAATAATTTGGCTTTTTATATTGTTCTGTATATAGTATATGTCTGAGAGCAGCACTGGAAAAGTACAGAATACTTAATTATCACTAGTGTTCTTTCCAATTATGTAACACCTCTCTTTTTTTCCTGCACATAGACGTCCAGAAATACACACACACACACACACACACACACACACACACACACACACATTCAGTCTTCACTCAATCTTTTTTCCAATTTTATTGAATATGCTAATAACTAATTGATTCATGGAAATAAATAAATCAATAAAAATTTCAATAGAAGAAAAATCTGGCACATATGATGTTTGTCTGAATATCATTGTTACCAAAGATTTGTGTGTTGATCCAGCCAAAATCCCTTCTCAGGTGCCAGAAGATTTTCCCCATTTTACCATTATTTCAGAATCCCTGCTCATCTGTTCATTTACCAATTGAATTTAAGTCATCCTTGAAATGCTATTCTCCATATCTTTTCTTAGTTTCGACAAATGTGTGATATAATTTTGATGAATGGGTCCTGAGGGAAAGACTACTAAAGAGCTTCTGAATGAGTTTCTTAGTGCTTCAGTCAGAAACACAAGGAGAATTTTTCCTTCTCTAACACCAAGGGGACTGTGGTACCTGGGATGCATGGCACTGAGTCAGCATGAAGTCTGTGCAAAGAAAAAGCCAACACTAGAAAGATGGAAGTACCTGTGTCCTTGGTAATATCACTGAATCATCAAATTAGTCATGGAATTATCCTTTCCCTATGCTTTTATTTATGAGAAAAAGATAAACAACTTACTGATTTAAACTTTTTAATTAAGGTTTCTGTTATTTGAATTGGAAAACATTCTAACTGGAAGGTTACAAAAGACTTGAACAAATAACCGCACCTTGAGGCTACCTCAAAATTCCTCTCCTCCCCTGAACCGTTATACTAATTGCAAAATGACATATTTCACCCACCCAGACACCAGTTCTTCCTGCCTGGAACCAGCTACCCGGTGGCCTTTTTTCCTCCTCCCTCCCTACTTAAGGACCAAGCTTTACCACAACCATGTGCCACTTACTTTTGGATTCTTCTGGGCGTATTTGCTGCCCCTCTCTGGCTTTTAATAAAGGCCCATCTAGTCTGTTAAGGTCAGTTCATTTTCTTTCTCATCTATCCTTTCCGTTAAATAGTTTGAACCTAACACTAACCTATTCAAGGACTCTAGCTATTAATTATCCCTGCCTACTTAAAGAAACTAGCAATATTAAGTAACATGTTCCAAATCACTCAGTCTTCTTCCTGTCTTTTTCTGTTCTTGTTTTCTCTCCTCTCTTCTTCTTTATTCCCTTCTCTTTGCTTTCCTCCTGTTCTTTTGGCTACTTCTTTACCTTTCTGTGTCTCTGTCTCTCATGCACACGCACCACCCATTAACCATGTGTGCACATGCACAAATGTATGAACATGAAGTCTTTACTCAATTCTGCTGTTACTTTGACCACAGGAGAGGGACTGAGGACCACTGATGCCCAATTAGTGTACCAGTGACTAAATACTGTTAAGTGCTCTGAATATTGAATGTGTAATTACTGCTTATGTATTGTAAGTTCCAGAAACTTTAAATAATGACCCTATAAAAAACATTTGGATTTATGCAAAATATTTTTTGGATATAATAACTTCATAATAAACTTAATATATGTAATAAAATTAAGCCTGTTATTATAAAACTTTCTGAGAAATAGGAACCATTGCAAGGTACTATTTTAATGGCTATTTATTGTTAATACAAATGATATCCTATAGGCTTAATAAACATGAAATTATTATTGAATCATAGGATGGCTAATTAGTTTTGTGAATTTTAAGTGCTGTGTTTGCATGTGACAACTAATTACTGAATATGCACAGTCTAATCAATACTTTGTCTTCACATGTTATTCTGATGGTTTTAAACTTAAATTGCCAGAAGTAGAAGACATTTTCCTGGTATGCATTTTTCAAGCATTACTAAATGGTTTCATTATACAGCATGTAGATACTGTTTTCCTCTCAAGTATAATCAGTGACAAATATAATCTTAAGTCTTTAAGAAACACCTTATGTTTACACCTTGCCAGAATTTTTCACCATAGAAAGCTGAAAAAAACAATCATTCCATTAGTGACTTGTTCTTCCTTCATGAGGTGAATAACAAAGTAAAGCACTGAATTCCATTTAATAAACATACTGCTAATATACTTCTCTCTCTGTTTAGGCAAACTTGATCACTCCATTCTCTCAATGACTCTCTCCTTTCTCTACTTATTCTATAGCAATGGAATCAGAATAATCAGTGTCTCTTTAATAAACTGTCTGGAAAAAAAGCAAATTAAAAACTTAGAAACAATTGCCTAAAGGATATCATTAATATAAAAAGCATATGATTTGATTACTAACTCAAAACACAAGGGAATTTTTTTAGTCCTAAACAAAGAAAGTTTTATATTATATTTTATCATCTATAATGCTATCAAGTAGGGTTAGTTATGACAGTGATAATGCCAGCAATATTAGTGAGGGATGAAGACGTAGTATGCATTTCCACTATATACCCCTAAAGTATTCACATGTGTTCTCAAGTCGTGTCTTTAATATTTTGGTTAGTTTACTGCATTAAGACATAATTAGGTAATGCTGGACAGAATCAATCTTACTTATAGCTGAATTCATGTGTATTTTAACTTGTCTCGCAAACAAAATTATAATCAGACTTTCTGATAAATGAAATTAATGATAAATGATGTTAATGATCATTAATTCTGCCTCAGAATAAATTTTCTGGGTCTTCAATTTAATTTAATAAAGATATACAGAATATTGAATATATAAGAAATAACTTCATGACACATTTCAGTCAACATCAAGGTAGGTTTTAGTAGACAGCATCAAATGCATCTTAGAGAAGCAATTATGCATTAAAACATTCAGCTAAGTGAAGTCTGTATATGGAGATGTATTTCTAGTTACCCAAGGTCTCAATTATGTCTTACTATAAACAGTAGTGTTCTTTATAATGAAAAGGTTTTAAAATGAAGATTTTGATGTTTCTGTTTTTGTGTCATTTATTACTTTTTTATTTATCTGGTTGTCACTGAACATTCATGCATTATTCTTAAAAATTTGCAGATGGATTGAAGCACTCTCTAATTTTAGCACAGATGATGGTCCTTATATTTACAGGTGTCCTTCTCATCACCAGCCATTGTACATGAGTTGATGACCAAAGTTGCAGAAATTATTTTTTGAGAGACAAATAGAAGTATCCACTGAATTACTCCAGTGGTTCTCTGGTTGCCTGGCAATTAAGAATGGGAATCAAGTTTTCTCCTCACCACAAGTGGAAGGCCTTCTGTGGCTCCAGCTTTCCAGAGTTCCCTATTATGATGGTAAATCTTGACTGTCAACTTGATTGGATAAGAAGCACCTAGGAGATAGTAACACACACCTCTGGATGTGTCTGTGAGAATGTTTCCAGGAAAGATTAACCAAGGGAGGAAGAGCCACCCATATTCAGGAAGACCCAACCATACCATCCCATAGACCAGAGGCTGGATAGACTGCAAGGGGTGATGAAGAACCCTGAGCTTGCAGGCATCCTCTCTTTCTGCTTTCTGGCCCAGATAATGTAGTTGGCTACCATGTTGTGAGCTGCTCTGGTCTGACATCCCCTCCAAGCCATGAGAGATTGAAACCTCTGAAATTGTTAGGCAAAATAAAATTTTCTTCTTTAAGTTGTCAGATATTTGTCCCAGAGAAGAAAAGACTAATATTTGTATGTAGTTGGACTTGATGTTCACAAATTGTGATGCCTTTATTAAGAAACACCACTCAAGTTTCCCCTCTACTTTGTCAGATCACCTTTATGAAAAATCTGTGTGTTACATAGCTGAAAGGTAGAGATGAGACTGCTATTCTGCAATATGGAGCCTAAGCTACACCCTCAGCCAAGGATACATCTCTGTTAGGTGCTGAGAGAAAAGGTGACCACATGATCTTATAGCTGCAAACATTTTTCTTCATAGTTCTAGCCTATACTCTGTAACTCTTGCATGTTGTTTGCTAAATCAACTATAATCAATAATTTCACCAAATCATACTTTACTATTTTCAGGTAAAATTATAAAGCAAATTAGCTAAAGGGAAATCTTCCCAGGATTGACTTCTTAATGATGTCATTATATTAAAAAAAGCCTAGAAAAGTCATTCAAACACAAAGGACTATTGAAATTTTTTAGACCAAATTAAGGAATCACTTATAGCTAGAATTCTAAGTATGTCCACCAAACACAAATCAAGCTTTAACTTCTCACCTCACAGTAACTTCTCATTTTAAAATGAGTACACAGATTTGCTATGACCAATAATATTTAGGATCTTAATTTTAACCACCCCTTCAAGGAAGGTGAATGGATTTTGGAATACAGAAAACTTAGGTTTATTACCCAGCTCTGCCACTTAGCAGTAATCTAATCTCTACAAAAATCTCTTGAGGATTTTGAATCATTGAATATTCATCATCAAAGTAAAGATAATAAACACAATCTAACAAAGCTATTTCAAGGGTTAAATGAGATAGTATATAATGATATTTCTGTAGATAGCCACTTTCTGAGGTTTGATAATCTTTCTTGTTCACATTAGGATTAATTACTTCTGGTTAAACTTTTACTATTCCATCCTCTATGGTACCTAAAATGCAAATCAAATAGGATTTTTGTGCCTCGTTCTTTTTTTTCATAACTATGTGATATACCATCTTTGCCAAGGGCACTTTGAATTTGACAATCTGAATTACTGACCACACAGAAAAAGATGCTGAACAGTACTGGGGGCCAAATTCTGCCATCTGATATGCACTGAAGCTTAACTCTCAGAAAGCAAAATAAGTTAAACTTTCCACAGACTGACAGTAGCATTTGTACGTGATTTATGATCTGTCAATGTCCTATCATCCATAAAAGTGTTTCTTTTCAGCTATATATCCCAGGAATTTTAATAGAATTTATCTGAAGGGAACTTCCCCTTAGATTTTGTTCCAAAACATTTAGTAACAACATAACATAAACATGAAGGATGGATGGCTGAAAAAAGAATAATTTAAAGTCATGTTACAATTATTATTATATTAAAATTATTTGGAACATAATATTTTTCTGGGAAGAGCATTTTATTTTATTTATTTTTATATTTTTTTCATTCCTTTATTCATATGTGCATACATTGATTGGGCCATTTCTCCCCCCTGCCACCCACCTGCTCGCTTCCCCCCTCAAGCCCTCTTGCTTCCAGGCAGAAGCTGTTCTGTCCTCTTCTCCAATTTTGTTGAAGAGAAGACATAAACAAGAAGAAAGACAAACCAGTTTTGCTAGTTGAGATAAGGATAGCTATACAGAGAGATTCCTAGCATTGCTTCCATACACAAATGTGTTACAACGAAAATTGATTCATCTCTACCTGACCTTTTCACTAGTTCCTGATCACCTTCCCATACTGACCTCTGTTACTTTAAGATTTCTGTGTTAGTTCCTCTGCAATGGGGACATCAAACATGTTCATGTTTTGGGTTTCCTACCTATCTACTCTCCCCTTAGTGTGTAACCCAAGTCCAACAACATTGCTGCATTTGCCCTAGATCTAAAGTCCACATATGAGGGAGAACATATGATTTTTGGTCTTTTGGGCCAGGCTAACATCACTTTGAATGATGTTCTCCAGTTCCATCCATTTACTTGAGAATGATAAGATTTCCTTCTTCTTCAAGGCTGAGTAAAACTCCACTGTGTATAAATACCACATTTCCTTAATCCATTCATCAGTAGTAGGGCATCTTGGCTGTTTCCGTAACTTGGCTATTGTGAATAGCGCTGCAATAAACATGGATGTGCAGGTGCCTATGGAATAACCTGAGTTGCATTCCTTTGGGCATATCCCTAGGAGTGGGATTTCTGGATCATATGGCAGATCTATGTTTAGATTTTTAAGAAGCCTCCATATTTTTTCCAGAGTGGTTGGACTAGCTTGCATTCTCACTAGCAGTGTATGAGGTTTCCTTTTCCCCACATCATCAACAACACTTGTTGTTGGTGATGTTTTTGATGATAACTATTCTAACAGGGGTGAGGTGAAATCTTAGTGTGGTTTTGATTTGCATTTCCTTTATGGATAGAGATGGTGAGCATTTTTTCATGTGTTTTTTTACCATTTGAATTTCTTTTTTTGAGAAAGTTCTGTTTAGTTCAGTTGCCCATTGTTTATTGGTTCATTGATTTTGGGAGAGTTTAGTTTTTTAAGTTCCCTATACATTCTGGTTACCAGTCCTTTGATGTATAGCTGGTAAATAATTTCTCCCACTTTGCAGGTGGTCTCTTCAGTTTAGAGACCATTTCTTTTGTGCAGAGCTTTTTAATTTTATGACGTCCCTTTTGTCCATTCTTTCTCTTAGTTGATGAGCTGCTAGGGCTCTGTTGAGGAAGTCTGTGCCTATACCTATTACTTCCAGAATATTCCTGCTCTTTCATGTACTAACTTCAGAGTTTTGCATCTGGTATTAAGGTCCTTGATCCATTTTGAGTTGATACAAGTATCAGATGATAAACCTGGATCTATTTTCAGTTTTTTGCAGACAGATAATCACTTTTCCCAGCAACATTTGTTGAAGGGTGGTCTTTTCTCCATTGTATGTTTTTGGCACTTTTGTCAAAAATAAGGTGGGCATAGCTGTGAGGATTCACACCCTGGTCCTCAATTCTTTTCCACTAATTTTCATCTCTGTTTTTGTGCCAGTATCATGTATTGTTTATTGCTATGGATCTGTAGTATAGCTGAAGTTGGGTATTGTGATACCTCTAGCGTTGCTCTTTTTGCTGAGTATTGCCTTGGCTATCCACAGTCTCTTGTGTTTCTAAATGAACTTTAGGGTAGATTTTTCAATCTCTGTGATGAATATCATTGGGATTTTGATAAGAATTGCATTAAACATGTGGATTGCTTTTGGTAGTATAGTCATTTTTACTATGTTGATTCTACCAATCCATGAGCATGGGACATCTTTCCTCCTTCTGTATCTTCCTTGATCTCATTCCTCAGGGGTTTGTAGTTCTCCTTGCAGAGGTCATTTACATCCTTTGTTAAGTTTATTGCTAGGCATTTCATTTTTTTTGAGGCTATTGTAAATGGAATTGTTTCTACATATTCTTTCTCAGTTTGTTCATTATTGGTGTATACAAAAGCTAATGATTTTTGTAAGTTTGATTTTGTATCCTGCCACATTGCTGTAGCTATTTATGATGTCTAGGAGGTTTTGGGTAGAATTTTTTGGGTCTTTAAGTATAGGATCATGTCGTCTGCAAATAGGGATATTTTGACAGTTTCTTTACTATTTGTATTCCTTTTATTTCTTCTTCTTGCCTAATTGCTCTGGCTAGGAATTCCAGTACTATGTTGAATAAGAGTGGGAATAGTAAGCACCCTTTTCTCATTCCTGATTTCAGGGGAAATGTTTTCAGTTTTTCTCCATTAAGTATGATGTTGGCTATAGGTTTGTCATATATAGCCTTTACAATGTTGAGGTACTTTCCTTCTATTCCTAGTTTTCTTAGATCTTTTATCATGAAGTGGTGTTGGATCTTGTTGAAGGCTTTTTCTGCATCTATTGAGATGATCAAGTGGTTTTTGTCTTTGCTTCTATTAATTTGCTGTATTACACTTATAGATTTCAGTATGTTGATCCAACCATGTATCCCTAGGATGAAGTCAACTTGGTTGTGTTAAATGATCTTTCTGATGTGTTGTTGGATTTGGTTTCCAATTATTTTATTGAGAATTTTTGCATCAATGTTCATTAAGGAGATTGAAGTATATAGTTCTCATTTTTGGAGGTGTCTTTGTGTGGTTTTGGAATGAGTGTAATACTGGATTCATAAAATGAGTTAGGCAGTGTTCCTTCCCTTTCTAGTTCATGGAACAGTTTAAGGAGAGTTGGTATTAGATGTTTTTTAAAGGTCTGATAGAATTCAGCAGAAAATCCATCAGGTTCTGGACTTTTCTTTTTTGGGAGACTATTGCTGCTTCAATTTCATTTTGTGTTATATTCAGGTGGTTAATATCCTCTTGGTTCAATATTGGATGGTCATAAGTATCTAGAAATATGTCTGTTTCTTCAAGATTTTCAAATTTATTAGAATATAGGCTCTCAAAGTAGTCTCTGATGATTTCCTGGATTGCCATGCTGTTTGTTGTTATCTCCCATTTTGCATTTCTGATTTTACTAATTTAGGGTTTTTCTCTCCTCATTTTAGTCAAGTTTGCCAGTGGTCTCTCAATCTTATTTATTTTTTTCAAAGAAACAGCTTTTTGTTTCATTAATTCTTAGTATGGCTTTTTGTTTCTATTTCATTAATTTTGACCCTTATTTTTGTTATTTCTCTCCTTCTTGTTTTGCAAGCAGAATTGCTTGTTCTAGTTTTTCTAGGAGTTTGAGATGTAGCATTAAGTCATTGGTTTGAGATCTTTCTGTCCCTTTAATATATGCACTCATGGCTGTAAACTTTTCTCTTAGGATGGCCTTTTCTGTGTCCCATAGGTTCCAGTAGGCTGTGTTTTCATTTTCATTAACTTCCAGGAACCTTTTAATTTCCTCTTTTATTTCATCAGTGACCCACTGATCATTAAGCAATGTGTTGCTCAGCTTCCATTTGTTTGCATGTTTTCTATTGTTGTTTTTGTTGTTGAGTTCTAGTTTTAATGCATTGTGATCAGATAGAATGCATGGGATTATTTCTATTTTGCTATATTTGCTGAGGCTTGCTTTGTGCCCTAAGATATGATCAATTTTGGAGAAGGTTCCATGAGCTGCTGAGAAGAATGTATATTGTGCAGAAGTTGGAAGAAATATTCTGTAGACATTAGCTAGGTCTATTTGATTTATGGTGCAATTTAGTTCTAGAATTTTTTTTATTGATTTTTTTTTGTTTGGATGACCTATCTATTGGTGATAGTGAGGTATTAAAGTTTCCCATTACCACTGTGTTGGAGAAGAAAAAGGGGTGGAAACCATTCTCTCCCCAAAAAATAAATTAATACAGGATTCAGAGGGAAATGAAGAAAATGGATACCCAGTTCCAGACTCCAACAAAACAAAGATAAACTATGTTAAGGAACCCAATGAAGCCCACAAAAGCATTCTGAAAGAAGAAATCCTGCAAGTAATCACTGAGAATTTCATGGAAATGTTACTAGAAATGGTCAACCAAAACCTACAGGAGGCACTCAAGAAATTCCACAACAACAAAAATAAAGAATATGAGAAAATACAGAAACAAATAAATGAACTCATAGGAGCCCTAAATAAACACCAAAGTGAAACAGAGAAACTATAAATAGAGAGATAAATGAATTAAAGACTAAAATTGACAATATTAAGGTGAAAGTGACCCATGATATGGAAAACCTCAGAAAAAAGAATGAAGCAGAAATACAAAACACAATGGAAGCCCACTCTAGCAGACTAGAACAAGCAGAAGACAGAATCTCAGAACTTGAAGATGAAATGGAAAGTAAAAGAGTAACTGAAGAGCTATTACTCTAACAACTCAAGACTTATGAAAGGAATATGAAACAACTCACCAACTCCATTAAAAGACCGAACCTGAGAATCATGGCCATTGAAGAAGGAGAAGATGTACAAGAAAAAGGAATTCATAATATAGTCAACAAAATAATAACAGAAAATTTCCCAAATCTAGAGAAAACTATGCCCATTTAAAAGCCTCCAGGATACCATACAGACTTGACCAGCATAGAACTACCCCATGAGATATTATCATTAAAACAATAAGCACAGAGAATAGAGAGAGAATATTGAAGGCTTTAAGAGAGACAAAACAGGTAACATACAAAGGTAAACCCATAAAAATCACAGCAGATTTCTCAACAGAAGCCTTAAAAGCTAGAAGATCATGGAATGAGGTATTTAGGGCACTGAATGAAAATAACTTCAACCCTAAGATACTCTACCAGCAAAACTATCATTGAAAATAGATGGAGCAATAAAAGTCTTCCATGATAAGCAGAAACTAAAACAATATATGACCACCAAGCCACCACTATAATAGATTCTTCAAGCAATTCCGCACACAGAATATGAAAACAAAGAAAAAAATGAAAAGACAGGCAGTACCAAACCACAGGAGAAGAAAAGACAAGAAAGTAGAGAGTAACATTGATTCAACAGCACACAATCAAACCCTTTAACAACAAAAACAACTAAATTACAGGAATCACCGCATACCTATCAGTACTAACACTGAATTTAATGGACTTAACTCCCCCATCAAAAGGCACTGTTTTGTAAACTGGATTATAAAGGAAAATCCAACAATCTGCTGCCTACAGGAGACCCATCTTATTGACAGAAATAAGCACTGGCTTAGGGTGGAAAGCTGGAAGAAAATTTACCAAACCAATAGCCCCCCAAAACAGGCAGGAGTAGCAATACTTATGTCAGACAATGTAGACCTCAAACCTACATTGATCAAATGAGATAAAGGAAACTCCATATTAATAAAAGGTGAAATACACCAAAAGGAAGCAACAATTATCAACCTATATGCATCCAACATCAATGCACCCAATTTCATCAAACATACTCTGAAAGACCTAAAAACATATATGGCACAAAATTTTGTATTTACAATAATACATATGACTTAATTTTTCTCTCCTCATTTACTTCTTCATTTGAAACACTAATATGCATTTTTTACATTTTCTGACTACCATATTATTTAATTATAGTTCCATTTCACTGTACATGGGTTACTTCATCTCACAGACCAAAACACTGCAGTATTTCCTCTCCATCAGACAGCCCCAGGGAGGCTAACTTTCTTCCTCTTTCTTCCTGTATTGAATGACCCATCATTCTGTAATCAGTGAACATGAACTTGACCCTTGGTTGAATTCCATAGTCACCTTTCACCAAGTCTGCTTTTACTGAAGTCAAATATATTACATAGCCATGACAGCTAACATAGGGGAATGGGAGTATGAAAATGCCAATAAGCCATGGCAGGTACCATTGAGGCTCAAAGATGTCTCCTAAATCTATGTTAAATTCATCATCTCACGGAGAATTTCAAACATATTCAAATAAGCCATGTATCATAATGATTTCCAATGTGTCTATCATTCACCCTTAACAAATATTAATCATATGTCATTTTGTTTCACTTAGGCTCTTCACACTTAGTAGCTACTTGTATCTCATTTGTTTAAGTGAATTTTCTATACATTGAAAGACAGGTGCAAGTAATATGTCTTAGTTTTCTACAGAGCAGCAAGTGACTAATTTTCATAATATCTTATTATATATTTTATGAATAACTAGAATAGAGGAATCTTATAGATCTAAACACAAACTATATGTGAAGAAGATATAAATTTTAATTACCTTGATTTTCTCAGTATATATTGCATACATACCCCATAAACATACACAATTATTATGTGTTTCTCAAAAATTTTGGAAGTATTTAATGAGATGGAAATGCAATGTGAACTTCCCTGATTTAATGTTTACACACTGTGTATATGTATTGAATTATCACACACTACCCTGTAAATTTGTATAATTAAAATAATTAATAAAAAAATGAAGAGAAATATAAATCTTAATACTTCAGTTTGGATAAATAGATAGCCATGTAGTCATCATCTGCATCAAGATATAAAATATTGTGGTAGAGGACCTGCCCCCAAGTTTGAATCCCAGTACCACTAAAAAATGACATTTACTTTGTACCAGAAGTTTCATTTATCTCCCTTTCCATTGAATCTCTCTACACAGAGTTAACTGTTGTTCTGATATTTTCACTATACATTAGTTTTGTGCAGATTAGATTAATTTCAATAGTTTTCAAATTAAGACTAACTTAGTTCAACCAGCATACATTTGTGAGAAGCTTCCTTATTGCAACACACATTTTCATTCCATAAAACACACCATTATTATTCTGGTGCTTCTGTGAGAGTGATTTTTTTTTAAGAGATCAATATTTAAATGAATGGATGAGTAAAGAAGGTTTCCCTCTGCAGTAAGTAAGCATCACCCAATCAATTGAAGGCCGGCATAGAAGAAAAAGGCTGACTGTTCCCAGAGTAAGAGAGAATTCTATCTGATAGCCTTTGAACTCAAACTTGGATATCGAGTCTGCAGAGTTTTGATTTGTCTTCCCCAGTGAGCACATATACTAATTTCCCACAATAAAATGCCATTCTCTCTCTCTCTCTCTCTCTCTCTCTCTCTCTCTCTCTCTCTCTCTCTCTCTCTCTCTCCACTCTTTCTCTCTCTCTCTTTTTGCCTCTTTCGGGAAATCTGTAACTAATAAAGTGTGTTTTGGTGTTTCAGTTGGTTCAAGTCAATTTTTTCACTGATGATATTTCTCTGTGCTGCCTCAAAAATCTTTCTTTTCTTACAATTAAATCTTAAAGATATACATTTATGTTTAGGCCTTAATTATATGGTTTTAATTTAGTATTGAGATGTATGTTTTATCTTGAGTTAATACTTCTGTTTGATATGAAGTAAATGTCAAAGTCATTTCAGAGTCATTTGATAAAAGGACTTTCACTAAGTTACCTTGGAAGATTTTTCAAAAATCACATGATTATATAAATGTGGTTACTTCTAAGGCTCTCATTTCTGTTAGAAGGCTATGTTTGACTCATATGCCAATATCTCAGTGTTCTTAATAGTGTTTATTTGTAGTAATGCCTGATCTGAAGTAATGTAAAATCTTCCACTTTGCTCTTTTTCAAGGTTTTTCTGACACCTCTGGTCCTTTACCACATAAATTTTAGAATCAATTTGTCAGTTTCTTCCTATAGTGAAATATTCAGTTGTCATAATTTGTATGCCGTTTAATCCACAGAAGAATTATGGGGCAATTGATAATAGCAATATTTTGTCTCTCAATCCACAAAAATGATAAAGCTCTTCATTATAAGTTTTCTGAGCAAGACTTTAGAGTTTTACATATAGAACACTTGCATGAGTTTCATACAACTTATTCTTAAGTATTTTGGGGGTTTTGTTAATACCATGTTATTTTTATTAAATCTCATTTGTATTTATTTTAAGTTTTACTTACTTGTATAATTAGATACTATAAACAATGTTTGTGTTATTATTATTTTTATTGGTGGTACTGGGGTTGAACTCAAAGCCAAACACTTGCTGGGTAGGTACTCCACCACGTGAATAACACCCCCAGCCTAATGTTTGTGGTTTTGGACCTGATTAGTCCAAGAGGTAGTTTTCAGATCTTTTATTTTTTTTTAAACAATTTATACCTTTATAAGTTGAAACACTATTTCTTTCTTCTGACTTTTGTGTTCTTTGTTTATTCTTCTTTCCTGATTTTCTTTTTTATGGTAGTATTGGGGTTTGAACTCAGGGCCTAATACTTGCTAGGCAGGTGCTTTACCACTTCCACCAGCCCTCAGATTTTCAATATGATACAAAATAGAAGTGCTCAGAGCAGGTAAATGTTCTCAATTTTACATCATTTAGGTTAACACACAAAAATTTGGAACTTCTGTTATTCTAAGACTCTCCCTCTATTGTGAACAACTAATCATTATTATATTTCCTATAAAATGAAAGCCAACCACGATAACCCATATCCTCCTGTCCTCACAATTAGTAATGCATGATTTTACTGCCCTCTCTACCCCTTTCCATTACAGTAGAAGAAGTTTCCCTCATAGAGTACAGTTCCTGTGTTGTAAATCCAAACCTTAAAGTTTCTCGAGACTCTCTCAATTATCTATTCTATTTTCAATGCATTCCTTTCTGCTGGTGATCTCAACACTTACAAGTCTTCAATTATCCTAACCCAATGTATCATAAATGAGAATAATGAAGTCATTTCAACTGATTTTCCCCTCCAGATATGCTCAGCATCATTCTGCCCAATAAGATTCAAATTTACGCTGTGACATTTTTACTCAAAATATCACTCCCTTAACTCCCACTTACCTCTCCAGAACTATGCTTGTATTTATTTGATAAACCTGAAATCAGTTTCATGGTACCTCAGACACAATCTTATTTAATGGGAGTGATTCACCTTTGTCCAAACTAGCCCTTCCAGAAATCTCCTAACTTGAATTTCTAATAGAGACTTAGGAATTACCATGCTATCCTCTTTGCTATTCACTTCTGGTGTTAAAGAAAACACTAAGCCATTATAATGACATTTCTTTCACATCTTCAAATTTTCCTCAAATTAACCATGCATTAAAGTTTTCTAGTCCATATTATAGAAAGCACTTTACCTAATCTTTTGTCGTTTAGGATCATCTCCTTTAAGATAAGTCTAGGTGACTGCCCCAAATCCATTGCTTTGTGAGGTCTTCTAGGTAGCTTGAAATACTGTGACAAACTTCTGGTTAATATAAGGCAAGAATATTTTGTGTGTAACTTCTAAGAGTCTCTTCATAATAAAAATGTCACTCTTTTTTCCTCACTTCTGACTTTGGATGAAGTATACTGTGGCTAGAAATCTAACACCATTTGCATCATGACATCAAAAGCAATATGTTAGTCAACTTTCTGTCACTGTGAAAAAATTCCAGAGATAAACGTTAACAGAAGAAAGATTTATTTTGACCCACTGCTCCAGAAAGGTTCTAGTCCATGGACACTTGACTCCATCACTATGATCCCTTGGCAAGACAGAACTTCTTGGTGGTAGCAGATGCCACAGCAGACTTGTTCCTCATGACAGCTGGGCAGGAAAAACAAGAGAGAGAGAGAAAGAGAGATGCCAGGGATAAAATATATCCTTTAAGGGCATGCCCCCAATCACCTACTTCATCGAACTAGGCGGTATCTCCTAAAGTTTCAATATCCCTCCAATAGCCCATTAAGTTATGAATCCATTAATGGATTAATCCATTCATGATCTAATCACTTCCTAAAGGCCCCACCTGTGAACACTGTTACAGTGGGGACTAAACCATCAATTTATGAATTTTTGGAGGACATTTAAGATACAAACCATAATACATCATATGCGTAGCATCAAAGACCACACTGCAGACCAGATTGCTGTAAATCTCTGTTGCTTAATATTCCCATAAAAGTTTTGCAATAAAATTTTAATTAAAATAGGTAGCTTATTACACAGTAGAGTGAGTATAATTAAAAATAGTGCATTAAATATTTCAAAATAAGTAGAAGAGAGTTTGTGTTTCATCACGAAGAAATGATAAATGTTTGAGGCAATAAATATACCAATTATCTTTGTTTGATCATTACATAATGTATATATATGTCAAAACATTTTATTGTATACCATAGATTTGTACAATTATTGTCAATGTGGGGGAGAGAGGGAAAGGGTGGGGAGCAGGGGGGAGAAATGGCCCAAACAATGTATGCACATATGAATAAATGAATAAAAAATAAAATTTTAATTAAAAGTAGAACATGATACAAATATATTTATATATTGATATGTTATATAATTTAATGTCATTGATAATATTTAACATAAGTATATTCTAAACTAGATATGTATTTATAAATGAAATGAACATATATATTATATCATACATGTATTTCTTCTATTTGCAATGAAAGACTTTCATATGTTTAGGGCACTGTTTTATGGTCTCTGTTATACACAGCTGCACTAAATACATCCATTCAATTCCATTACTAGAATAATTTGATCACATCACATTTCTTACCACAACCTGTGAAAACTTGTAATTACCATAATATTAGAATCCATACATCTTAATGAGGCACACAGGGTACTTCTTGTTCCTTGGACCCAATTTGGAAGCAATTCTCACTTTACTTTCTTTCTTTTCTTTTATTATCATATTATTGCTTTACTGGGGTACACTGTGACATTTACAAAAGTTCTTACAATATATCATAGTTAAATTCACTCCTCCCATCATTCTCCTTTATGCCTCCTCCCCCATTCCTACAATAGTTTCAATATGTCTCATTTTTCCATTTTCATACATCAGTACATAATATTTTCACTACATTAAACCAGAAGATTCCTCACTATATAAGAGTGACCTGGTATATTGTGATTTTTTTGTACCTTTACATGATATTCCTCTGAATTCCTTCTTAATTACTTTCCTTGAGATCAATTTATAACATCTAATTTTCCTTCAGGATTTAGATTTCATATTATTTTATGTATAAAACAACTGCTCCCTGTTTCCTGGCTATAGCCAGGACATTACTATAGTTTGGAGTAGAAATGTCCTGCAAAGGCCCATGTGTTGAAGGCTTCATCCCCAGATCATGCTGTTATTTTGATTTGGTAGATCATTCGAAATACAGAACCTAGTGGAAGGCCTTAGATCACTGGAGATGTGGCTTTTAAGGTGGTAGTGGGATCCCAGCCCACTTTCTCTTTTTTTCTACCAGTCACTATGAGGTGAATGCTTTTGCTCTACCAAATGCTTCTACCATGATTTATCACCACAGGCCCAAAGCAATAAGACTGAATGATTGTGATCTGAAACCTCTACAACTGTGAGCCAAATAGATCTTTTCTTTTTATAAGTTGATTATCTCAGGTGTTTGTTACATGATGGAAAGTGGATTAGCACAGCTGGACTGAGTGTTCCTCCTGGGAAATGCCAACTTAGAAGGCTTTACCCCTGTAATAGTTACTCTAACCATGAATTACTGTTACTGTATATTTCTTTTAGACAGACAGAAATTTGAAAGCTGTTTAAAGAAAGGTATTGCATCTGACTAAACATCTTCCCCATTTATAAAAAAAGGTCATTATACATACTTAATAGATATTTGTCAAATTTTAGTAGCAAAAGAAACATAGCAATGTTTTTACATTAGAGTTTGCAGCATCATAGAAACTTTCAATTTTAGTACAATTTACTATAAAAGGATTAAAGTGACCATAGATAAGTATGATTTTTAAGTATATTTAATAACAGAGCTTTGTATCCTTCAAACTTTTGAATGTGAAGAGCTTTTTGTTGTTTTTCGATGAGATATTTTTACTGAATATTCATGCACTTTAACATCTGTGTGGTTTTGTTGTGAATGTTTGACAGAGAAATTGTTCAACAGGTACCCCAGCTGCCAAAGCATGCCATTTGTGATGCTTCACCAAGCAGCACACTCTTCAAACTATATTGCACCCGAGCAGGAAAATCTCTACTGGGAACTACTGCCTTAAATGTTTCAAAGCCAACACAGAACACTTATATTTTTCAACATCAGGTCTCATGTTTTCCTGCAAAATTGGACTCTGCTGATCAGCTCCTTTGTATTTTTCACCTTGGGTGACAGCTATATGATTGATACTGTTTACTGACTTTCCAAAAGGCTTTAAATACTGTCTTATCTTTGACATCTCACTCATCTCTCATGAGTTACTTGTCAGTTATTTATCCCACATGTTATTTATTTCTTTATTTAATAGTGACCTTCTTTTGAGGAGTTCCATGGGTTTGATGAATTTTTTTTAGTATTGTGGCTTCAATAGTTGAGAAAGGACAGAGTAATGGAAAATTACATAAAAAGAGCTTTAAGCAGCTGAGAAGCACACTTCATGTAATTTCTATACAAGAACATTTCATCTTATAAGGTATCCTATGTATTATTTCATTTAAAAGTTATTGAGCTGGGGCCATGGTCCAACTAGTAGAGTACCTGTCTAGGAAACATGAGCCCCTGAGTTCAAATCCAAGTACTTCCCAAATCAAATAATTTAATAGCTTTTGTACCATTTAAGATATGATATTTCTGATTCCCCAAGCTTATTACCCTCTCCTCTCTTACTCCTTGTCTCTACTGGTGACTACTTCCTTGTTCCAGATGATAAAACTGAAAACAATTCTCAAGATCACCTTTTCATGTTCACCCAGTCATTAAACCCTACTAAAACCATTGAATTTACTCATTCAGACAATGCTAATTAATCCTTTACCACATTTCATGGACTTTGATATATGGTGAGATGGAAGGCAAATATGTATAAGCCCTGGCACCACGGATCTAAAGGAACAGTTTGAGAGTTGGACATAATCAAATAATCTCACCAAAAATTGAAGTAATGCCATAGTTATAGGAAGGTGAGATCCTTGGTGCTCCTGGTGCATATAATAAAATTTTGCTTAAGAAGTGTTATAATGTGCTTAAATTGGAAACAAGTTAGCTTGACTAAATGATTCTATGATGTATACATATATCAAACATCACACTATACCCATAAATACATAATTTTTTTATTATTCACATGATATGAAATATATTACATTTTTTAAAAGAGTAGGACTTGAACAGACAAAAGAGAGGACTGGAATGTTTCAGGCACAGGGACAAACATCTGCAAAGCCTCAGTGGTCATAGGTGGGTGCTGTATTTTACATACTAACAGGCAGTGTAGCAGCAGTGTGAGAAACAAGATCAGGAATACTTTCAAAATGGGTTTTGATGAATTTAGTAAGAACTTTTCTATGTTAAAATTCATATGATGTATTAAAGAAAATGATTCCTGGTATAAAAACTCTTTGAAGCCAATGATCTACACTAAATAGAAAATGAGAAATTAAGGTGATCAGATTTGGGAATTTGAAAGGATATCACTCATCTGTGTGAAGAAAAGATTGGCAGGAAGTAGTGGTAGATAGGAGGAGATTTCATATGCTGCTGAGAAAAGGTGATCTCCTTAACTTACACAAAGACAGTGTTCAAGATCATTTATTGTCAAAATTGTACAAGTAAGGGAAAGATGGGAAAGAACCATGTTTAATGGGGGTAATAGTCTTAAGATTTATGTACATAATGACTTGAGGATACCTTAAAGATGATCAATGGGTGAAGTCAGCTAGTATGCTAGAGTTGGGTTTGTTGGTGTATGACTGTATTGCCAGCACTACAGTGACTATGGCAGAGGCATCATGAGTTTGAAGCCAGCCAAGGCTACATTATGAGAACCTGTCTCAAAAACCAACAGCAACCAGAAATATTCAGCTAGATAGATCTTTGAAATTCTAGGCTGGCACTATAATTTCAAGTTAACTGAATAAGTGAGATAATTAAACTAATGATGCAGATGAAATTACTTAAGTATGAAAGGAGAAGACTTAAGATTGGGATGTAATGCCTTAAGCACAGAAATATCTGAAGAGAGAATGATAAAGTTGATAAATAGAAAGAAAAAAGTCAGTTGCATAATAAAAGGCAAAGAAAAAGTGCTGTATTACAGAAAGAAATTGGCTGGTCAACAAAAATGAAAGCATATGTTTAAACAAATATTTGTATACAAAGATTCATAGCAGTATTATAGCCCCAAAATGTAATCTGCTCCAATTGAGAAAGATCAGAGGGACTCTCCTATTCCTGGGGCACTGGAGCAGGAGTTCAGTACTAGTAAGCATTGCTAAATACTATTAAATGCCATAAGAATTATTAGTTCTGTGTCGAGGTTTTGTTAACCCTTGTAATGTTTTCTGTAAATGACTAAAATTATCAAGAGAGGGCCATTTGACAGTTTGACAAAAGTGGACTGTTTGACAAGCTCTTCCCTTATGCCTGGAAGCCTTGAGCAGGGAGTTGTCAGCCAAATAACTCATTTACTGGCAACTGGCTGGACTGCCCTCATGGCAACCTGACTATTTTGGACACTTCATAATCACTGTGATACCCCCATAGCTGTAGCAGACTGTGGCTAAATAAATGCTCTCATCATGGCCATTACAGACAGCCTGCACCTGCACCAGCCTGTAAGCAAGAGAAACCTCAATGAACCCCAGATGACACTGTAACATTTTTCACCCAGGCCAGAGGGGAAGTACTTCCCCTGGTTCAGGCTCAGCAAAATGCCTATGCTTGGTGCAAACACAATTCTCCATTTGCATGAAGGGTTGTGCTGTGATTGGTGCAAACACCCTTGCCATTCCCCTCCCACCTCCACTCCTCTATATAACCAGACTGTCTAGCATGCTTTTCAAGTCAGCTAAGAGAAACACTTATGTGCTAACCCCTGATGTTTTAATATTAGGCCCACAAAAAAGCTTCTCTGCCTAGTAAAAGGCTCCCCTCAAGTGGTCTATTCTTGCCTGGTAGTAACAGGAAGAAGAGATGGTGGAAGCAGCAGTGGGCAGTAGCAGTGGCAATGGTAGTGGCAGCAGCAATACCAGTGAGAGGGTGGCTGAAGAGTTGCAGAGAGTGGCTGGGGCAGAAACAACAGGAGTACAGGGAGCAGGAACTGCAGTTCCCAGGCATAGGGAGAATTGTAGGGAGCTGTTAAACCTTACCAGTCAAGTGTCCTGAGAAATCTAACACTATCCACTGTCAAGGGACAAAGATCCTGACACTGTATCTGAGAACTGTAACACTAATCACTATAGGGCCAATACCTGAGACCCATGCAGGAGCTGTAGCAACAGCAGGTGATTACTAATGCTGGGAACTAAAGTTTACAATAGCTACAGAGCACTGGAGCTGCTGGTTAAAACCCAGGGCAATACTCCTCCAACCTCAGTACCTGAAGCAGTACCTACCTCTCAAGTTTTGGAGCTGTGAGTCTCTGAGTCTGCCTGTCCATCACCTAAGCTTTGGACACTCAAAGGCTTGAGAGGGTCAGCACTAAAAGAATTTCTTCTTGGCTACTCATGATTTCTATCTGGGTAGAGCAAAAGGATACCAGGAAGTTAACTGAAAACAAAACGTCCATCAGCTATTGCGTGACTAAGCACATTATGGAACACAACTCAATGATGAAAGGTGGTAAGCTATTAATATGTGCAAAAACATGGATAAAAATTAAAATAATGTTACCAAATGAAAGAAGGTGAAACACTGAATTATTCCATTTCTATGAAATTTTAGAAAAAAAAACATAAAATATCACAAAACAAAGTATGTTACTGATTTTCTTAGGCTCAGGGTTAGATGAGGAGGAGAAGATTAACTGCTCAAGGCTAAAAGAGGAGTTTTGGGAATTATGTAAATATTCTATGTCTTCATTACTGTGGAGATTAAATGGGGAATCTTTTTTCCTTTCAAAAGTTTCTTTTATTGTGTTGGGTGGGGGTACATTGTGGCATTTACAAAAGTATATCAAATTATTGTATTTGAATGAACCCCCTCCAGTATTCTCCTTCAAATTCCCCTCCTCCATTCCTGGAATAGTTTCAACAGGTACATTTTTCCATTTACATAAGTGTGTACATAGTATTTGCACCATATTCACCCTCTTGTACTATTTCCCCACCTTCTCTCCCCTCCAACTGGTACCATCCTACACCTGCTCACAAGGCAGGACCTGTTCTGCCATCCTGTTCTCTGATTTTGTATAAGAAAAGAAAGGAAAAAAATTAGTTTTTAGTTATTTAAGATAGCTACACAAGGAGTTTCCTTGTGGCACTTCTATGTTTATATGCATTATACCTTGATTTGATTCATCTCCTCTATTTTTCTTCTTTTTGCCTTAGTCCCTGTCTTACGATGGTTTCAACCAGTTTTAAAATTCTATATTCATTTTTGTATAGAGAGCACATCAATCATATTCACCTTCTTAACTTCCTTCTTTTGTGCTCCCCCTCTTGCATGTGAGCTCCTTTAGTATGAAATGGTGAATGTTGACTACTGTGGAGATTAATGGTGAATAAAGCTGGGCCATCAAGTGAATTTGGGATCAACAAACTCATATGGTATAATTTATACCAAAATATGTTTGGTTTAAATATTATGCACATGAATTTATGTCATTAATAACTGTGTTTGTAATGGCTGAAGAAATAAAATCATTTCTTCTAAATTTTAAGGAAATCAATTATTTTTTTCAGTACCACTCAATTGCTTCAATTTTCATCTTATTCAATATCCAACATACATAATGTTTCATTGTAACTAATATAAAATCTGTTATAAAAATCAACCATTTGATTTATTTGAATGCAGTTATATGGGTCCCAAAGAGCAGTCAAGTAAAATTATTTTACTTATCATTTGAATATATCACATAAAATTTAAAGCAATAAGACCATTTTCTGATTCAAAAATTATTTATTAAAAGTTTAAAAACTGTGTTTCTGTAGTAGAAAATAGAACTATAAGGAACATTTTAAAAAGGTTGTTATTGTTTAACATGTATACCAAATGTTAATAAGAAAAAAATGCCAGTCTGTTTATTTGAGCATTTTATAAATCACAGTTTTATACCATCACATCAATGGTGGTACATCAACACATTACATTATAAAAATATTTTATCAGATAGATCCAAGATGGTGTTTAGGGTAGGGAATCAGAATTCCTGAGCTCTGTGACTCCAGACCACCTCAAGATGTGGGAGCTACACTTGGATAATTCTAATTGCTTCTAGCTAAAAGAATAACTGCCAAGACATTAGATGCACATAAAATTTAAGGACTAACCCTTAAAACAGCCTTTAATTGTACCTAACTGTCAAGAAAATCCTAGTGCTGCATAGCCAACAGGGCAGGTCTGCCCTGGGAAAAAAAGTTCCTTGACTGTTTCTCCCTTTTTGTTTCTTCTTCTTCTTTTTTTTTAATAAGCAGAAGATAGAGCACCAACCAGAACTGAACTCTGCAACATCCTGGACCCCCAATATGTGGAAAGTTTCCTTACATCCGCTGTGCTGAACCCAGTCCCAGGAAAAGTTTGCTTCAAGAAAAGTGGCACACCATTTCTCCTTGCTGGCCAGTTTCAAAACTGCCTGGGTAAACCTGCAGATCCAACAAGTGAGCAACACACACCACATGGAACTCCCCTATCCTCCTTTCAGGAACATAATCCAATGTAGCCCATGGGCAGACTAAATGCACTCCCTAACAGAACTGAAAAACAAACAGCAATTTGTAATCTAACATGGTAGTGGGGGTAGGGTGGAATACTGAACTTACTCCCAGAGAATGGGGTTGAGGCAAGGAGCCAAACTCTCCATAAAGGAAGGAGGGAAAAATAACAAAAGGTGAGAGCAGGAGTGAGGCAACAAGCCAAGCTCCCAAAGCAGAGCTGTGGTGGATTACTGAGCTAGTCTTTTGTGGGACTGAGGTTGATACTCAAACCAAACTGCCCCATTCTGCTGTGGGAGGAGCTGACCAGACAGAGTTGCATCTGTAGGGAATCACAACTGCCACCTGGAGAAAACAATGACAATATGACAACCTTGCATGAACTGACAGTGAGGTACTTCAGGTCCCAATAACAACCCACCCTGTGGACAGAAGGAACCAAATACTGTTCACAAGCCAGTCACCTTGTGAAACCACTTCAGGGATCCCACTTGCAAAGGATGGCCCATAAGACCAAGGAAAGTAGAAAAAGAAAAAGAAAAAGAAAAAACCCTCCAACCATTTCTACCCCAAGCTGTCTGACAGGAGAGGCAAATCCTTCCCCATGAAGTCCAGAATTGTGCAACAAAGGAATAAGTCCAGAATTTTTACCAAGCTTACTGAAATTTTTGTTGTTGTACCTGCTTTTTAAAAAAATTTTGTGTTATTAACTTTACCATCACTATTTTGTTATCCCTAATCTTACCCCCTTCACTTTCGCTCCTTTTCTTATGCTAAAATCCATTGTTCTTTCTACCTACTCTTTCTGCCCCTTCTCATCCACTCTCTCCCCCTATCTTCACCTCTCCCTCCTAAGCTTCCCCAACTTGTCACCACCCTTCCTTCCTACATACTCACCACCTGCTGACTAGCCTACTGTGCCAACCATACACAACCTCAGCCACCTGCAATCCCTGACACAAGCACCCTCCACTACAGTGGAAATACACCCAAACACACACAAGGGCCACAAACCCCAGCATCCCTGTACCTCTTCTCTCATACCCCTTTTCCACCTCCTCCAGTGCCACCTTTACCAATAACCCAAGTTTTTATCTCTAGCCAAAAACCATTAACGCCCCAACAACCAATGTTTATGGATATTATCTGACAGGAGGGATTTTAAATATAATAGGTAAACAATAGGTCTGGAACTGAAACTGTGAATTTGATATTGCTTATTTACACCTCTAGGCCAGGCACAGAAAGAGCACATCAACCCAGCTAACAACTAAGGTAGTCACAATACAAAAATTAAATCACGGGAAAGAAAACAGGCAATTAAAACCACCAACTATTCCAATCAAGTACATAGTTGCACAGCACCATTCAGAGTACTAGGGAGAAGAAGGAAAAGAAACTACACCCCTCAAAAAAAAAAATTCAATGGAGGATTTAGTGGGAAATGAAGAAAATGGATAGCCTGTACCTGACCCAACAAAAAAATGATAAATGTCACTAATAAGCCCAATGATACTCACAAAAAATCCCTCAAAGAGGAAATCATGGAAGAGTTCACTGAGAAAGTCATAGAGAAAATACTACACATGGTTAACCAGAAAGTACAAGGTGCACTCAAGAAATTTCTAGACACCTCAAATAAAGAACTTGAGAAGACACAGCAACAACTAAATGAACTCAGAGAGGAATTCAATAAACACCAAAGTGAAACAAAGAACACTATAAAAAGAGAGCTGTATGAAATAAAGAACATAACACAAAATATAAAAGAAGAGTTGAACAAAGGTATTGAAAACATCAGAGAAAAGAATCAAAAAGAAATCCTGGAAATAAAAAGTCCTTTTAGTCAAACAAAAAACACAGTGGAACATCACTTCAGTTGACTAGAACAAGTAGAAAACAGAATCTCAGAGCTTGAAGATATAATAGAAATTAAAGAAAAAAACAAAAGAACTCTTGGTCAAACAACTCAAGAGCTGTGAAAGGAATATGCCAGAACTCAGCAACTACATGAAAGGACCAAACCTGAGAATCACGGGCATTGATGAATGAGAAAAGGGACAAGCCAAAGGGATACATAATATATTCATTACATTAATAACAGAAAAATTCCCAAACCTTGAGAAAGATTTGCCCATTCAGGAGGAGGAAGCCTCCAGGACACCAAACAGACTTGACCAAAATAGAAGCTCTCCATGGCATATTATCATTAAAACAACTAGCACAGAAAACAGAGAAAAAAATATTGAAGGCTGCAAGAGAGAAAAAACAAAAATCATATAAAGGTAAACCCACCAAAATAACAGCAGATTTCTTAACAGAACCTTAAAAGCAAGAAGGGCATCGAGTGAGGTATTCCAGGCACTGAATGAGAATAATTTCAGCCCTAGGATACTCTTCTTTCTTATTGAATATATGCACACTTCAAGGAAGAAGAACAAAATATTATCCTTCGCTGGTAAATGGATAGAATTAGAGAACATCATTCTGAGTGAAGTTAGCCTGGCCCAAAAAACCAAAACTCGTATGTTCTCCCTCATATGTGGACATTAGATCAAGGGCAAACACAACAAGGGGATTGGACTTTGAGCACATGATAAAAGCGAGAGCACATAAGGGAGGTGTGAGGATAGGTAAGACACCTAAAAAATTAGCAAGCATTTGTTGCCCTTAACACAGAGAAACTAAAGCAGATACCTTAAAAGCAACAGAGGCCAATAGGAAAAGGGGTCCAGGAACTACAGAAAAGGTTAGATCAAAAAGAATTAACCTAGAAGGTAACACACACACACACAGGAAATTAATTAAATCCTTATCTCAACCAGCAAAAAACCCTTGTTCCTTCCTATTATTGCTTATACTCTCTCTTCAACAAAATTAGAGATAAGGGCAAAATAGTTTCTGCTGGGTATTGAGGGGGTGAGGGGGAGAGGGAGGGGGTGGAGTGGGTGGTAAGGGAGGGGGGGCAGGGGGGAGAAATGACCCAAGCCTTGTATGCATATATGAATAATGAAACAATAAAAAACAAAACAAAACAAAAAAACCCAAATTAACAGGGGAATAAAAGGCTTCCAAAATAAACAGAAACTAAAACAATATATGACCATCAAGCCAACACTACAGAAGATTGTATGAGGAATTCTGTACATAGAAGATGAAAGCAAACAAAACCATGAGAGGACAGGAAGTACTAAACCACAGGAGAAGAAAAGACAAGTAATCAGACAGTAGCATTGATTCAGCTGCACACACTCAAATCCTTACACAACAAAAACAACTAAATGGCAGGAATCATCACATACCTCTCAACATTACGTTGAATGTCAATGGACTCAACTTCCCTATCAAAAGACACCATTTAGCAAATTGATTAAAAACAAAGATCCAACAATCTGTTATTTAAAAGAGACCCACCTTATTGAAAAAAATAAACACTGGTTTAGGGTGAAAGGCTGGAAGGTGATTTATCAAGATAATGGCCCCCCAAAACAGGCAGGGGTAGCAATACTTATATTAAAGTAGACTTAAAACTTACACAGGTCAAACAAGAAAAAGAAGGTCCCTACCTACTATTAAAATGGGAAATACATCAAAAGGAAATAACAATTATCAACCTATATTCATCCAATGTTAGTGTACCCAACTTCATCAAACATACACTAAAGGACTTAAAACCACATATAGACACCAGCACAGTGGTAGTGGGAGACTTTCATATCACTTTATAACCAATAGAGTGGTCATCCAGACAAAAAATCAACAAAAGAAATCCTACACCTAAATGAAATCATAGATTAAATGGACTTAATTAATGTTACAGAATATTTATACCTTAGCAGCCCATGGAACTTTCTTCAAAATAGACCATATCTCAGGGCACAAAGCAAGCCTAAACAAATATAAATAAATTGAAATAACCCACTGCATTCTACCTAATCATATGGAATACAACTAGAACTCAATAACAAAAGCAGCACCAGATAATACACAAACAATTGGAGGCTGAACAATATGGGTCATAGAAGAAATAAGAGAGGAAATCAAAAAGCTCCTGAAATTTAATGAAAATGAAAACACAACCTATTAGAACCTATGGAACAAAGCAAAGCTAGTCCTAAGACAGAAGTTTATAACCATGAGTGCACATATTAAAAGGACAGAAAGATCTCAAATAAACAATCTTATGCTACATCTCAAACTCCTACAAAAACAAGAACAAGCAAAACACAAAACAACCTGAAGGAGAGAAATAATAAAGATAGGGGACAAAATTGATGAAATAGAGGCCAAAAAAAAAAAAAAAAAAAAAAAGCAAGAATCACCAAAACCAAGCTAGTTCTTTGAAAAAATAAATAAGATTGACAAGTCCCTAGTGAATCTGACTAAAATGAAGGAAAAGACCCAAATTAGTAAAATCAGAAACAAAAAAGGGGAGATAACAACAAACACCAAGGAAATCCAGGGAATCATCAGGGACTATTTTGAGAACCTATATTCTAATAAATTGGAAAATCTTGAAGAAATGAACAAATTTCTAGATATTTATGAGCAAACTGAATGAAGAGGCTATTAACCACCTAAATAGATCTATAACACATAATGAAATTGAAACAGTAATAGAGTCTCCCAAAAAAGAAAAGTCCAGGACCTTATGGATCCTCCACTGAATTCTACCAGCCTTTAAAGAAGAACTAATACCAACACATCTCAAAGTTTTCCAAGAAATAGAAAAGGAAGGAAAACTGCCTAATCATTCAATGAAGCCAGTATTACACTCACCTGAAAACTGGACAAGGACACATCCAAAAAAGAAAACTACAGGCCAATCTTTTTAATGAACATTGATGCAAAAATCCTCAATAAAATAATATAAACCAAATCCAGGAAATTGTCAGAAAGATCATTCACTATAATCAAGTCAACTTCATCCCAAGGATGCAGGGATGGTTCAACATATGCAAATCAATAAATGTAATACAGCACATTAATAGAAGCAAAGACAAAAACCACTGGATCTTTTCAATCAATGCAAAAAAGTCTTTGATATGATTTAACAGCACTTCATGATAAAACCTCTAAGGAAACCTGGAGTAGACGGAATGTACCTCAAATTATAAAGGGCCAACATCATACTTAATGGGGAAAAACTGAAACCATTTACCCTAAAGTCAGGAACAAGACAAGGGTGCCCACTCTCCCCAGTCTGATTCAACATAGTCCTGGAATTCAAAGCCAGAGCAATAAAGCAACAAGAAATAAAAGGAATACAAATAGGTAAAGAAGTAGACAAACTATCCCTATTCACAAATGACATGATATTATACGTTAAGACACAAAAAATTCCATCCAAAAAGTCCTCGACACCATAAACAGCTTCAGCAATGCAGAAGGGTACAAAATCAACTTACAAAAATCAGTGGCCTCTCTATACAACAACAATGAACAGATTGAAAAAGAATATTTGAAAATAATCCTATTAATAGCCTCAAATAAATCAAATACCTAGCAATAAACATAAAAAATGATGTAAATGGCTTCTATAAGGAGAACTACAAACCACTGAAGAAAGAGACTGAGGAAGACTACAGAGGTAGAAAGATCTCCTGTGCTCATGGATTGGTAGAATCAACATAGTAAAAATGGCTATACTACCAAAAGCAATCTACATGTTCAACACAATTCTTATCAAAATTCCAATGACATTCATCATAGAGGTTGAAAATACTCTAAAGTTCATTTGGAAACATAAAAGACCATGAATAGCCAAAGCAATACTGAACAAAAAGAGAAACACTGCAGATATCATAGTACCTGAATTCAAAGTATACTACAGAGCCATAGCAATAAAAACAGCATGATACTGGCACAAAAACAGATATGAAGACCAGTGGAACAGAATAGAACACCACAGTGGAACAGAATAGAACACCAGGATGTGAATCCACATAGCTACACTCACCTAATTTTTGACAAAGGTGCCAAAAACATACAATGGAGAAAAGATAAACTCTTCAAGAATTGTTGCAGGAAAAGTGGATATATGCTTACAGAAAACTGAAACAAGATTCATGTCTTGCACCCTATAATAGTAACAACTCAAAGTGGATTAAGGACCTTAATATCAGACTCAAAACCTTGAAGTTAGTGGAGGAAAGAACAGGAAATACAGTAGAAGCAATAGGTGTAGCCAAGAACTTCCTCAGAAGAACACAAGCAGCTCAGCAACTTAGAAAAAGGATGGACAAATGGAACTAAATGAAATTAAAAAGCTTCTGCACAACAAAAGAAATGGTCTCTAAATTGAAGAGACCATGCACAGAATGGGAGAAAATCTTTGCTAGCTATATATCAGAGAAATGACTGATAACCAGAGTATACAGGGAGCTCACAACACTAAACTCCTCCCCAATCAATGAACCAATAAAGAAGTGGGCCCCTGAACTAAATAGAACTTTTTCAAAGGAAGAAGTCCAAATGGTCAAAAAACACATGAAAAATGCTCACCATCCCTGGCCATAAAGGAAATGCAAATCAAAACCACACTAAGATTCTACCACATTCCTGTTAGAATAGCTATCATCAAAAACACCACCAACAAAAAATGTTGGTGAGAATGCAGGAATAAAGGAATCCTCATACCCTGCTGGTGGGAATGTATGCTAGTACAACCACTTTGGAATACAATATGGAGGCTTCTTAAAAAAAACTAAACATAGACCTGCCATATGATCCAGCAATACCACTCCTAGGGATATACCAGAAGGAATGCGACTCCAGTTTTTACAAAGGCACCTGAACACCCATGTTTATTGCAGCACTAGTCACAATTGCCAAGTTATGGAAACAGCCAAGATGCCCCACCACTGACGAATGGATTAAGAAAATGTGGTATTTATACACAATGGAATTTTACTTAGCCACAAAGAAGAATGAAATTTTGTCATTTGCAAGTAAGTGGATGGAACTGGAGAACATTATCTTAAGTGATATTAGCCAAGGTCAGAAGGCCAAAAATCATATGTTCTCCATCATATGTGGACTTGAGACCTAAAACAAATGTAATATTATTGGACATGGGTCATACACTAAGGGTGAATGCGTACAGGAAGAAGAGGGAAAGGGAAGGAAACTAAAACTTGAAAGTCTTTGATGTGCCCACTGTAGAGGAGCAAATAAAGTAATCTTAAACTGACAGAGGCCACAATGGGAAGGTGACTGAGAAGTAGTGAAGAGGTCTGGTAGAGATGAACCAATTCAAGTTGTAATACCAATGTGCATGGAAGCAATGCTAGGAATCTCTCTGTACAGCTATCTTTATCTCAAACTAGCAGAAATGCTATGTGTTTCTTATTATCTCTTATGTTTTCTCTTCAACAAAATTGGAGAAGAGGGGAGAACAGGTTCTGCCTAGAAGCGAAGGGGGTTGGGGGAGAGGGAGGGGAAGGGGGGCAGGAGGGAGAGATGGCCTAAACAATGTATGCACATATGAAGAAATGAATAAACAATAAAAGAAAAATTAAAAATAATTTTAAAAAACCTGTAGAACAGGTTCTGCCTAGAAAGTGGGGTTGGGGTGGAGTGGGAGACACAATGTATATAGATGTGAATAAATGTAAAAAGAATAAAAGAAAAGAAAAAAGAAAATGTGGTAATTATACACAATGGAATTTTATCCAGCCACAAAGAACAATGAAATTTTGTCATTTGCAGGAAAATAGATGGAACGGGAGAATAATATCTTAAGCAAAGTTAGTCAGGTCCAGAAGGCTAAAAATCACGTTTGCAGTCATATGCAGATTATAGACCTAAAACAAATGTAGTAGTATTATTGGACATTGGTCACACATTTAGGGGAGATCATGCTTGGGAGGGATAGGGAAAGGGAAGGAAACAAAAAACTTGAATGTGGTTGATATGCTTACTGTAGAGGAGGAATACAGTAATCTTAAACTGTCAGAGGCCACTATGGGAAGTGGACCAGGAAGTAGTGAATAGATCTGGCCGAGAAGAACCAATTTGGGTTGTAATACACATATACATGGAAGTAACACAAGGAATCCCCCTGTATAGCTATCTTCATCTCAAACTAGCAAAACTCTATGCTTTTCTTTTTATCTTATATGTTTTTTCTTCAACAAAATCAGAGAACAAGAGGGTGAAACAGATTCTGCCCATAGGCAGGGTATGGGGTTGAGGTGGTCCAAATAATGTATACACATGTAAGTAAATGTAAAAATGATAAAATTAAAAATATATTTTATCAGTATATACTGATCAATTGTTATGATATTTATACCATGTAACATATTATTAATATTGTTAGTCAAGTACATCAGACTAAAATATTTTTGGTTCCTTCTATTGGCAAATCTTCTTTTCTTATTTTAATATTGTAAGTGACACAATAATATTAGGAATGCCTCTTATGAAATGGCCCCAGTGGAGTAGAACACTTGAAACTCTGGTCTTTTCTAATGGTAAGGACAGAGAGGTAGGTATAACATGAAGAAGCAGGCAGTCAACAAATGCATTTGGTTTTTAAAAAAATATTATTAGGATATATTCATGGTACAAGGGGGATTCATAGTGATAATTCCAAATAGGCTGATATTGTATATTGGTTAGATCACCCCCACCATCTCTCCTCCTTGATCCCCTCCCCACCACACTTAAGCAATTGCAAAGAGGTTTCTTTGTTCTATTTCATGAAAGTATCTGAAGCCCATCTATCTTAAACCTGTAAGGTACTGCCAAATAAAGACAACGCCATGTGTGGAAAGAAAAGGTTTATTGGTCCAGACCGCAGGGCCATCTCTCGGGTTCAGAGTGAAGTGGCTTGGCTGAAAATGGGTAGTGGGCTTCATAGGAGGGGCCAAACCATGGAGAAGGGAGAGAGTCCCTGGTCTCTGATTATCTGTGATCACCAGATGGAACAGGTCGACATGCCTGGCTAGTTGAGTAACTGGAAGTTCCTGAATTGTTTTGCAAGCCGAGAAACAATCAGGCAGGGAGAAACAAGGGGTCACAAATCAGGGGGTCTGGCTTTAAGGTGTTAGCCTCAGGTCCTTCTGCCCACCCCAAGAATGCCAGGGATCTAACAAAACCCTCACCTTAATCACCTTCATTCATCCTCTTCCCTCCCACAACTACCCCCTCCACACACATACTATACCTATTTTACAGTTCTGTGCATTTGTATTTCCTATAAGGGCACAGTGGTTGAAGACTCTACACTGCAATACCATCCTTGAAAATATGAAACAATGCATATAAAATGGGTGTTGGACAAGAGAAAGAGCTTGCCCCTAGGTTTTTGCTTTTCTTTGTATTTTCATATGCAGCACAGGAGATTACTAAAACATGCCTCTAGATGTGTCTGTGAGGGTATTTTCAGAGAGAATTAGATCCTAAGGGTTTTGGCATAATGAATGGTTCAACTCTTTGATTCAGAATTTGAATAGACTAAAGGGAGACACTATAATTGTGGGAGGTGGAGCCTTGTTGAAGGATGTAGCTTGTTGTATGCCAATGGGGTAAATATATCTTGTCCTGGTTTCTTCTTTTTACTGGACTGCTCTGCTTCTTGTCTGCCATTAAGTGAGCTGCTCCACTCTATGCTTTCTCATTATGATGGAGAGAAACCATGAGGAAAATAAATCTTTCCTCTTTTCAGTTGTTTCCATTGAGAATTTTGCAATAGCAGCAATAAAATTTACTAATACACTAACAACACTTAGGTTGAATCGTCTCACACGCACTAGGGTTTACTAGGGTTATCACCAGAATAGCAAGAATAATCTTACTAAACCTGCGTATATAATTTTATGCATTTTCTTAAGTGTCTTGAATTACTAATATAACTTGTACTAAAAGCCAAACACCTAAAAAAGTTCCATACATAAATATAATTAAAATCCATAAGTAATTTTAATTCTTAAATGTTTGTTTGCACATTTCAGTTTCAACATTAGAGTAGATGATTTGTGGAGCATCTGATATAATACACTTGATATGGAATCATTTCTCTCAAACTATGGGTAAACTATAATTTATTTATATAAAATATAAATTTCTTCTAAATAAAATATACTCCTTGTTAATCAATGTTTAGAAATTCTCTTCTTCATTCCAACCCTATGTTAGCAATAAAATAGGGTACATAAAAGTATAAAAAACATGAATTTGCATGATTGATACTGAATAATCTTCATTCTCCTATCAGTTGCATCAGTGAACTTTTATTAGGCTGATTTAATGACTTAATTAAAACAGTATATAATACATAGTATTATATACATATTTCATATATATTTTATAAATAATTATATATATATTGACTATAATCACCATAAGATTACTTGTGCATTTACCTCATAGGCTATTCAGAATGGCCAGAAATAAAATTTAGAAGCATAGCACTAATATTATTCAGTAAGCTAATCCAATGAAAATTCCAGAGTCCTGAGCCATAAAATAAGACACTAACTTGCACATCTTTTCCACTGATACTGGCATTGCACTCTTCCTCTATAGAAATGCTGTCACTAGCACTAGAATATGGTAGAACTTCTGTGGTCCCCTCCTCAAAATAAATTCTTCATGATCCAACCTCCCTTATGTCATTAGCTCTAGCATCATCACCCAGGGCTGGCTCATCAGAGTAATGAAGCATACAACCAATCTTTTTACAGTGAAAGGAAACTTCCCAAAAAGATGGGAAATTTCCTCTAAAAGGGAAAATGTGTTTTTGATATTGTTGTCCCGAATGAAGTAAAGAAAATAGCCATGGACATTAGTCACAATTTTCTAGATGCAAATACTATAATATTTCTCTCTACACACTGACAATTATTTCTATTTGTTCAAAGGCTTTCTGGTGTAATACATGAAGATTAATTAATGCCCTTGGGTTGTAGCCAAGTTGACACTCTTTATTTATGAAGTGGCACTCCATAACTTATGACTACATTACTTAAAAATTGTTAGGGTCTGAATCTTACTAGTGTGGCAGATAGAGGTTCATTACAATATAAGAACTTCAGCATGCTCAGCCAAGGGCAAAAATTAAATAGGAATTTTAAGTGCATATTTTCATAAAACCTTCAGGTTAATATCTAAGGAGCAGTAAAGAATACCGTGGGAGTTGCCAAAGTTTTATGATAAGCCTTGGTCTCCACTGTCAAATGCTGGTAGCAGATAGAGCAACTATTTGAAAGATTATTTTAATAAATGAACTTGGAGTCAAGATACCATTTTGGTTCTGTTGTGTCTGCTCCTATGCAAGATGGGCAAAATAACACTTAATTTAATGGTTGGTGTAGTAAGAAAGTGATATGATAATAATTATGATGATGGAAAATTATTAAAGAAAAATACAGAAACATAAGGTATATGTTAAGTTGTTCTGTAATTTCCCTTCCTCTCAACATCTCAGACTGATTCCATTTTGATTGTCTTCCATTTATGTTTCCTCTCTTCTCATTCTCTTCCCATTGAATCCACAAATACCAGAATACCAGTTATTTGGAATATATAGATTTGATATTGTGGACATGAACTGCCTTTATGACAACTTTTTCTCCTTTCCCCATTGTGATACACAAGGAGAAAAACAAGTGCATGTGACTATTTAAATAAGGAATGTTGACCTTTTTCTGTTAGCTATCTTTGTGTTATAGTCAACAGTTTTGGGCCATTGAGCTAACATTTCAGGACTCAATCCACCAGAAAGTTACATGAAGCTTTGCAGGCTTTGACATGCATAAACTACATCTGAACAAGGCATAAAATAAGATTGGTATCCAACTGTACTCTGCTCAGTATATGTGTGTCCTGGTCCTTGGCTGTACTAAGTCAAAAGGGGGTGCAATTTTGTAATCCTCACAAAATTCCCTTATGGAATCCCAGAGCATATGTATGTTTTTTGAAGTCTCAGCGTATTTTCAAGTAATGGGGAAAAACCACTCTATTTTTCCCATACCTTGCTCAGGTGCTCATCCCGGAAGTACTCATTTTAGTATTTGCCTGCCAATATCTTCTCACTCAGCCCTCTGGAGAAGAAAAACAGCAAAAGAGCTCAAATCCATTACCTTATCACTTGTCCACTTTTGCCTTTTTTGTAGAAACTTATAATTTTATAACATTTTAACTCTGTCCCCTTCTTCTCTTGTACAAGGGACAAAGGAGAAAAAGGTGGAAAATAACATTTTTCTGTGGTTTTATAAGAGAGAAATAAAGGAATGATCTTTCATGACATGATATCCATTAATCTCTATCCATGTCTTTCCAGCTGTATGCTCGTATAGACAAAAAGAAAACACTGGAATAGATAAATTTTATTTTTATTATCATTGCTGTTCTCTTTTTAAAAGTTTGAGAGAAGGATTCCATACTGAATGATTAACAATTTTTAGTTTGGGGCCTTAGATGTCAATATAAAGTCAAAGGAAATCCTCCAAAACAATGGAAAAAACCCTATTGATTATATAAGTAAATGCTAAGTACCCAATTAATGCCCATGGATATTGAATCTGAATATTTTTAGTTTATAGAACCAATTTATTATATTTTTATAATATTAATAATAAAGAATCTATCTAATATTCATGTTAAAAGCACATGCTGCAAATCACATGGATTTATATAACTTGAAAAATATATTAATATCTAAATGGTAACTTTGAATTGCCTAATTTTGTGGGTAAAAGTTACTCTGGAAGTTACCTATTTCAAAACCCCTGAATCTATTAATCCTAAGAAAGTTTAAGACAATAAGCCTATATCTACATTTTTAAAACATGTTTTCTAATTAAATTTGAGCCCAGCTTAAAATCAAACAAAATACATACATATATATATTTGTTTCATTGTTTCTCTATCTACTGGCTATGTGATTTCTGAACACTTATTTTACCTCTTTGAAATTCATTTCTCTCATCCATAAAAAACTCATAATAATAATAAGATAGGGAACATGTATTGATGTCTTTTGCAATATTAAAATATTATTTGAAGTATTTCAATACTAATAAATATGCAAACATATGACAGTAAGCATGTAATAACTAAAATTAATACATAATAACTCATTTAAGTTATGTGAAGATATATATGGTAGATATATTCCCTATAATATGTGTAACTATAATTCATGAAACTAATGAATGTAAATTACAAAGCATTCATATGTCAGTTATGAACAGTCTCTTCACTGTCTGATGCAGTTTTCTTTGCATCCCACATGGAGTCATCTAGTTCCCAAATTTTGCTTAATCTGTTCATGAATGTCTCTGTACATGCATGAGTGACACAAGCCCTCTCTCATTGACTGACCTAGCAAAGTTGAGAATGAGTTAAAAAATTAGAGACAGAATCTAACAAGGAAGAATGAGAGAGGTGGAAAGAGAGAGATGTCTATAACCAGTGGCACTATTTTATAATAGAACACAATAACCATTTATAGTGCAGGTATCCTTAGGAACTTCACACTAAAATCAATATGCCAGCTGTGAAATACAGCTCTGCTGCAGGCATTTTTTTTATAAGAAAAAAAGATACTTATAGATATAACAAAAAATGGAAAACATATGAGTAAATTTATCCCCAGGGATAGAATGGTTCCTAGGAACAGAACACAGTGAGAAAATCACTAGCTGCTCTTTATGCAGTGTTGTAGTCATACAAGGAAACATAGCAGAGGCATGGCTGTCTCCTCCAGGACAGTATGAACTCATCAGTAAGCATCTTTGGATTCAGGCTCACCTGCTCAACACTCAACATACAGGCTTCCTTGAAGGGGTTAATATTGGGGTTTAGGTTCCTGGTGCTTCCATCCTCTAGACTGGGCCACTATCTCCACTGGTCCTGCCTGGGAGGGCAATGGGTCAGCACAGAAGAAGTGAATGGCTCCATGGGCCCAGGCTGTCTGGCACCAAGGATGCCTAGACCTTCTTGGCAGTCAAGGTTCCCACAGGTGTTGGGATTGTAGACATCCCTAGAGCTCAGCAGGACTAACTACACTGGGAAAGGAAGATCAGAGGACCCCAAAAGGCACCCAACAGGGTCCCATAGTGAGTTGCAAAGCCCTCTCCAAATCCACCAATAGAGAAGCAGCTAGCCATGGGAAGAATGGGAAGAACAACTTGTAGATCAACACTCCTAATCTTCCACCCCTGAAGTCACCACATGGCTCCAGGCTCTATTACTCAGCACTAAGTGGTAAGGCATGCTTCCCAGAACACACAAGAACTCAGAGCTCCATGCTCCACCTGACTACATGACCTGCTACCTTCATCCTGAAACACCAGGGAAACTGAAGCCCCTGTGTAAACAAGATGGAAGGCTCCTACTGCTTCACAGGTAACAGAAGGCATAAGCCAGCAGGCTTGATTCCCCCAGCAGCAGCCTCACTGAACTGTGCTCTCTGAAGCCTGTGTGGAAAATCAGGCTCCAGGGTTCCCACTGCCTTCAGGCTTGGTACCTCGCTCCTTACAGGACTACTCCCCTACTTTCCTGGAGCCCACACCTGGAAAGCAGACCCCAGAGCTCTTGTTGCCTGAAGGCTTGCTTTCTCTGTGCCTGCACCAGTTGCTGTGGCTCCAAGTAGCTCAGTGCCAGCAAGCAAACCCCAGATCTCTCACTGCCTGTAGACATGGGTCCCCCTTGCCTGCAGTAGCTGCCACTGCTCTTGGAAGCCCATGCCTGATGCAAGCAGACCTACTCCCTTGTAGGCACCAGTTGATTTAGGCCTGCTGGCTTTGTTGCCCCACAAGTACCCTCAACTTGCTACTAAGTGCCAGGAGCCTACCACACACCTAAGTAAAGCCCAGGCTCCAGGCTTTGCTGTTCTGTTGGTGCCGGGAAGCTTCCCTTCCCATGGAGCATGGAGGCCCAGCACCGACCACTCTCCCTGACATCAAAAGAGCCCTCACTCCCCCATCGAAGAGCTAGGATGCCAGATTCCCCACTGAGGGGAGAAAAGTTATAACCTGCTACTCTGTAGGTAGCACCAGAAGCCCTATTCCCCCAAGTTACAAAGAAGCTCAGTGTTTCACACTGCACCATCCTGCAGGAGAGTCATGTCTCTCCTGTCTAAGAGCTGTTATCCCAGCTCCTCCACTGAGTGGCAATCTGCTACTCTGCTGGTGAGACTACAGGAGATCCCCTGCACCTTCATCAAAGAACAGGAACTCCAGCCCCCTCACTGAGAGGACAAAAGAGGGAATAGTCACCAAAAAACCTTGCAAGGGGTAACATACCCCTCTCTAAGGAACACTGCTGTAGCTCCAGGAGAAAAAAACCCTCAAAACTCCAACTAGAGGGACACGAGGGATTAAAACCCTGACCCAAAATAACTCCAGATGCGTAAATCAAAACGCAGAATAAAAAAGTCAGACAACCACTCTCCGTCAAAAGCCAATTCCACCACTAAGGATCCAAACACCTACATAGAGGAAGAGCTATCAAATAATGAATTCCAAAAAAATAGTAAAAATGATTAATGACCTCAATGAAAAAACACAAAAGTTAACATTTGACCTCAAAGAGGAGCAAATAAACAATTAAATGAGCTTAAAGAGAATATAAAGAAACAGATGAATTAAATTAAGAAGAATGTCCATGATATGAAAGAGGAAATCAATAAAGATATGGAAATCCTGTAAAATATTAAATTTGAAATTAATAACTCAATATCCCAAATAAATATTGTAATCAAAAGCTTGGCAAATGGAGTGGAGCAAATTAGAAATAGAGTATCAGGAACAAAAGACAAAGTAGAAGAATTAGACCAAACAGTAAAAGATCATGAACAAATGCTAAGAAAATGTGAATGGAACATGCAAAATGTCTGGGACATCATGAAAAGACCAAACCAACAAATCATGGGTAAAAGAAGGAGAGGAGACACAAACTAAAAGGACTGACAACCTAGTCAATAGAATAATAGCAGACAGAGAGAGTCACTCAGGTGCAGGAAGCTTACAGAACATCAAACTGATAGGACCAAAAAAGAAACACACTCAGACACATCATAACCAAAACAGTCAGCACACAGAACAAAGAAAGAATTCTGAAAGCTACAAAAGAGAAAAGGCAGGTCACATATAAAGGCAAACCCATTAGAATAGCAGCAGATTTCTCAACTCAAACTCTAAATGCAAGAAAGTCAAGGAAAAACATAATTCAGGCACTGAAATAAAGCAACTGTCAACCTAAATTAATCTTCTCAACAAAACTATCCTTCCTAATTGAAGGAGAAATTAAATTTTTCATAGCAAGGAAAATCTAAAGGAATTTGCAACCACCAAGCCAACACTACAGAAGATACTTAAAGAACTTTTACATATAAAAGATGAAAGTAGAGTGAGATGGGAAAACTTAAGAAAGGATAACCCTATTGAGCAAGTAGACCAATAAAACAAGGAATAGGTAAAACTAAACAGGGAAACTAAAATCACTGGAAACAAAAGGCACTGAATGTAAATGGCCTCAATGCCCCAACCAAAAGACATAGAATAGCAAATTGGGTTAAAAGACACAACCCAACCAAATGTTGCTTACAAGAGACTCATCTCACTGAAAAAAAAAAAAAATAAAAGAAAGTAACCCACTGGCTTAAGTCAAAGGGTGGAAAAAAGTTTTCCAAGAAAATGAACCCCATAAATAAGCAGAAGTAGCTATACTCATATCTGACAAAATAGACTTCAGAATAAAATCAATCAGAAGAGACAATGAAGGCCACTTAATATTAATGAAGGGAACAATTTATGAAGGGAAAATATCCATCCTTAACATATATGCACCAAACACAGGGGTACCCACCAACACTGAAAAAACTAATAACCCTAAGAGCACAAACAGACACTAAGACAGTGATAGTGGGAGACTTGAATATGCACTGTCACCAATAGATAGGTCATCCAGACAAAATATCAACAAAGAAACTTCAGAGCTATTCCACACATTTGACCAAACAGATGTGGTTGATATCTACAGAGTATTTCACCCAACAACTAGGCAATACATATTCTTCTGTGTGGGTCATGGAACTTTCTCCAAAACAGATCATATTTTAGGGCACAGGGCAAGTATGAACAAATTCAAGAAAATCAGAATAACCCCCTGCATCATATCAGATCACAACAGAATAAAACTAGACCTCAACAACAAAAGAAACCCTAGAAAATATTTAAACACATGGAGACTGAACAACACACAACTGAAAAATCAATTGTTGATCAAAGTAAAAAGGAAAGAAATCAAAAAGTTCCTAGAATCCAATGAAAAAGAAAAGACAACATACCTGAATCTGTGGGACACAGTGAAATCCATGCTAAGAATAAAGTTTATAGCTATAAATGCCTACATTAAAAGAAACAGAGACCTGTCAAATAAACACTAATTATGCACCTTAAGCGTCTAGAAAAATAAGAACAAAAATAGAACCCCAAACCAGCAGATGGAGAGACCAAGATCAGTAGAGATTGAAACCAAACAAACTATACAAAGAATCAATGAAACAAAAAGTTAGTTCTTTGAAAATATTAACAAGATTGACAAACCCTTAGCCAACATAACAAAATGAAGGAGGGAGAATACCCAAATTAATAAGATGAGAGATGAAAAGTGGACATAACCACAAATACCAATGAAATCCAACAAATCACTAGAAAGTATTTTAAAAACTTATATTCAAGTAAACTGGAAAATCGAGATGAAATGGATAAATTCTTAGACACATATACAAACAAAATTGAACCAAAAAGATATTACCACCTAAATAGTCCTATTACATTCAATGAAATTGAAGTAGTAATAAAGAATCTCCCTATAAAGCAGAACAGAGGACCTGATGGATTCACAGCCAAATTTTACCAAACCTTTAAAGAAGAACTAATACTAATACTACTCAGACTTTTCCAGGAAATAGAAAGGGAAAGAATACTACCAAACTCATTCTATGAAGTCAGCATTACACTCATTCTGAAAACCAATAAAGACATAAACAGAAAAGAGAATTATGGACCAATATCTTTAATGAATATAGATTCAAAGATTCTCAACAAAATACTGGCAAACAGAATTCAACAATATAGCAAAAATATCATATACCATGACCAAGTCAGTTTCATTACACATAAACAGAAGGAAGGACAAAAACCACATGCTTTCTCAGTAGACACAGAAAAAGCCTTTGAAAAAATCCAAAACCTTTCATGATAAAAGCTTTGAAGAAACTAAGAATAGAAGGAATGTTCCTCAACATAATAATGGCTATATTTGACAAACCTAGAGCCAACATCATACTAATGGAGAACAACCCCTAAAGTTAGGAACGAGACAAGGCTGTCTGCTTTCTCCACTCCTATTCAGTATAGTTTTGGAATTCCTAGACAGAGCAATAAGAGTAAGAAATAAAAGGGAATTGAATAGGGAAGGAAGAAGTAAAACTATTCCTATTTGCAGATGACATGATCCTATTCCTAAGAGACCCCAAAAACTATACCAAAAAACTACTAGAAACCATAAACTCTTTCAGCAAAGTATCAGTATACAAAATTAACATACAGAAATCAGTAGCTTTTCTACATACCAACAGTGCACAGAGTGAGAAAGAAATCAGGGAAACAATCCCATTTACAGTAGCCTCAAAAACAATAAAGTATCTTAGAATAAAATTAATGAAAGAAACCAAAGACCTTTTTAATGAAAACTATAAATCACGGAAGAGAGAAATCAAAGAAGACATGAGAAGATGGAAAGACCGTCCATGCTCGTGGATCAGGAGAATCAACATTGTGAAAATGACCATACTACCAAAAGCAATCTACATGTTCAAAGCAATCCCTCTCAAAACTGCACATTCTGCACAGAAATTAAAAAAAAAACAGGAAATACATTTGGAAACACAAAATACCTCAAATAGCCAAAGCAATTCTGAGCACAGAGTCCAATGCTGGAGGCAACACAATACTGACTTCAAAGTATACTACAGAGCCCTAACAAAGGAGCCCAAAGCACAGTATGAGAAAAGATAGCCTCTTCAACTAATGCTGCTTGAAAACTAGACATCCACATGCAGAAGACTGAAACTAGATCCCTTTCTTTCACTCTGTACCAAAATCAACTCAAAGTGGATCAAAAACCTTAATAGAAGGCCTGAAACTTTGAAACAACTCAAAGAAGCAGTGGTAAACACACTGGAACCAACAGGTATAGGGAACAACTTCCTAAACAGAACTCAAAAGGCTCAGCATCTAAAGGAAACAATGAATGGGACTGCATCAAACTAAAAAGCTTCTTCACAGCAAAGGAGACAGTCACCAGACTCAAGAGACAGCCCACAGAATGTGTGAAAATCTTTGCCAGCTACTCATCTGATAAGGGACTATTATCCAGAATCAAGAGGGACCTTAAAAACTCACCCCCCCAAAGAATCAACACCCCAGTGAAGAAATGGGCACATGAATTTAACAGGGAATTCTCAAAGGAAGTAGTACAAATGGCCAGGAAATACAGGAAGAAGATTTCATCTCACCCCACTTAGAATGGCCATAATCAAGGGTAATAACAACAACAAATGCTGGCAAGGATGTGGAAAAACAGGAATCCTTATACACTGCTGGTGTCAGTATAAATTAGTACAATCACTATGGAAAGCAGTATGAAGATTACTCAAAAAACTAGAGCTAGAACTGCCATAAGATCAAGTGATACTGCTCCTGGGCATCTACCCAAAAGAACATGAGATGGGATACAGTAGAGACACCTGTAAACCAATGTTCATCACAGCACCATCCACAATATCCAAGCTCTGAACACAACCCAGATGTCCTACAATTGATGAATGGATCATGAAATTGTGAGATACATACATATTTAGAATGGAGTATTACTCAGCAACAAGGAATAATGACATGTGGTTTGAAGGTAAATGGATGCAATTGGAGGACATAATGTTAAGTGGAGTTAGCCAAGATCAGAAACACAAAAGACATGTTTTCTCTCATACATGGAAGATAGATACAAAGATAAACATACACAAAACAAGCATAATCATATACAAATTCAGATGTAGAACATGTTTGTAACAGTGGAACTACTCTATGGAACTTGGTGAAAGAGGGGAAGGAAAAGACATAAGATGTGAAGGTAGAGGATATAAAGATAAAGATGTGTAGTGAAAGCATTGAAAAATGGGGGGGTGTGAGGTAAAGGGGTAAGGGAAAGTATTTGAAGTGATTGAACAGACCAAAGTAAAGCACACACAAGGTGGGCATATATTGAGACACCCCTTTGAATGTCAACTTAAATATTAATAATGAAAACCGGGACTATAAAATAGGCACAGGGTAGGGCGGGCAAGGTGAAGGAAGGAGGTGAAAGTGATGGTATATGGTTGATGGTTATACCTATATGAAACAGAACCAAAAAACCTCTTGCAATTGCTTTAAGTAGGATGGGGAAAGGGCTGAGGGGGAGAGGAGATGAGGGCAACATAAATAATGTACAATATAAGTCTAATCAGAATTGTCACTACAAATCCCCCACACTGTATAATGAATATATCCTAATAAAAATTTATAATAAAAATGCCTCTGGGTTGAATTATTTTTACCTAATTCTAAAGTAGTTGGACACTTGTATTAGCTTGCTTTAAATGAAGAAAATTGTGTTTTTAGGTCTTTCATAAGGTTCACTGTGTGGTTGTATTTTTTCACTTTAGATTCCATTAGGATGAGCTGTCTTTCAGATCCACTTAGATGTCCTAGAGAAATGAGAGGCACCACACACCATTGACAGAAGTATAACTAATGGCCCTTTCTCAGAATTTCTGACTCAGGGTGTTGATAAATGTAAGATTGCAGGACAGGCAAAGAGTAGCAAAGTCCTTACTGACTTAAAAAGCAGCCTGTCAGTATTTCAAAGTAACAAAACAGCTCCTTCCAAATTATGCAGACATTATGTTTTTTGTGAATAGATGCAGAGATAATGATAATGATGATAGCTAACGATTTGGTGCATTCACGATGTTTTAGGCTCTCCGCTAAGCATGTTAGGCAGGCTACCTTTTTATAAATTTAGTTTACCTCTGTGAGGCAAATGTCAGTGTTATTCTCTTCCCCCAGTGCAGGAAGTAGAGGGACAATGCTTTCTAAAATAAAAGAGTAAAATGAATCCTGCCTTTTCACCAAGAAGTAGTGAGTCTGAAAACAGTATTAATAATGTGGAGAGAATGCAATGAGAAAAATGAAAAGGTAGATTTAAATACTCTCTCTACAACAAAATTAGAAATAAGGGCAAAATAGTTTCTGCTGGGTATTGGCGGGGGGGGGGGGCAGAGTGGGTGGTAAGGGAGGGGGTGGGGGCAGGGGGGAGAAATGAACCAAGCCTGGTATGCACATATGAATAATAAAAGAAAAAGGAAATAAAATAAAATTGAAGTAAATTATTTAAAAGTTTATCCTAAACATGGACAGGAAAGAAAACAAAAGACTGTTTTATAGGGGAAGGTAAATACAAAGGCATTCTCTTATACCTACTTTGTATGGGAAAACACAGAAATTGGGTGAAACAATATATGCATACCTGTAGTGGTTTTTTCACAGACATATTCCTAAATAATTATGTTGGGAATATTAATATTATAGTCTCCCACAGAATAATACTTGATACTTTTGTGAATGAATTATTCATCTAGATTATTTATTTATATTATAAATGTTAGTTCTTAACTTTTATACATCAGGCTCCAGGATAACACTTCATTCCATCTCTGTGTGGCAAAAGACATTATGCTAGAGAATCTGGATGGATTAAATAAAGCTGGAATATGGATCACATGGCCTCAAGCACAAGGAACAGTTTACTTTTTGGACACTTCTCAATCCCACCTATGGCAAAGGGGTTGTTCTCCATGGCTCTCACTTTTCTCTCCTCACTTTCTTTTGTTTTTATTTTGTGTCTTCTCAAAACCTTGTCTTCCTCATTCACATCTCCTTGATCTGCTTCTTGGGCTGTTTCAGGAGATTCTTGATGTCACCTTAGCTCCAGGCACGGAGACCTCACCTCTTCCCTTGCTATAACAACTCTGTTTATAAGTAACGTGTTTCTATCTTACAGACTTTACAGATTTTTCACATCAATTAGAGATGGGTTTCTAATTTTTGACCTGTGTACAATATCCACTTACAGGTTAAATTGTTTTGCAACTAATAAATAGCAAAACTAAAGGAGGAATGACAAGCAGCAAAACTAGAATAATAACAAAAATTTGAGTGTTGAATTTGATGCATACATGCTAGTTATCAACATAATTTATAACTTTCTGATTTTACATTTAACAGCTTTACCTAATATTTTAAATAATTAATGCTTGAGTATCCTACAAAATAATGACATTTTTATTCTAGCACCAAAGAAAGGTGCCTTGGTCTCACTGGACAAAGGAGGAGCAGGACAGGGTGACAAGACAGTGTGTTTTTGTGTTTTGGCACACATCGCAACTTGTTCTTGTCCAGCCAAGGAGGCTCTGTCTTCCTCAGAAGATTCCAGCTCATGGGAGTTTACAAAAGCACCTGAGACTGTCTTGCAGGCTGAAGTCTCCTGAGAAACAGGATGCAATTATAACCTACTTGATTGTGCCACAGATCATAAAATCTTCAGAAAGTCCTCACCAGAAAATCAACAGGAGTTAGTTTCATCATTATTATTTAGCGATAAGTCTCAAGACTTATCACTAAAGTCACCTTAGGGTTTTAGTTTGAATTATTGGCAGAGAGAGAGGGGGAGAGAGAGAGAGAGAGAGAGACTGAGTTAAGTGACAGAAGGAATAATAATAAGAAAGAGAATGAGAGAAGAGACTTGCTTTTGTCCTAGTGCCAGATTTTTAAAGTCTGTCTGCCTATTGGTACTAGTTTGGTCAATGGTAAGTGTATCCTGTTGTAATTATACAGGGTATAGTTTAAGGTACATAAATTGTCCACTTCATATTTTGTGCACTTCATTTAAGAAGGTCATAATCTCAGGTTACAATTGTTTCAATACTATACTTCTGAAATCAAACCTATTACTAAAGATGAGGTAATTGCCATGGCAAGTCTCCTATGCTGAAAATAGGGCCCTAATAAGGAAGAAACAGGACTATAAAGTCCAAGATAGAGATATTTGAAAATCCTGAGGCCCACATGGTTCTGAGCAGTAAAAATCCAGTAGAAGCTCTCTCTTTCTTGGTTCAGAGGAGCAGGCATTCATCACTCAGAAACCACAAAAGGTTGGTGACTCATACATGGGTTTGTTCTCCTCAATATACAAAATTAAATAAAATTCAATATGATAGAATTAAAAAATAAATAAACACAGAATTATGTATCATAACTACTGTCTTTTTAGTCAGTTTTTGAAATTTAACATAACGATAGCCAGTTTTCTAATACATTTTCTAATATATTGAACAGCAGCTTCAGCAAAACTTAAATATCTACAGAAAATAAAAGCAGAAACAATTCCTTAGCTGACTCCTACACTTTTCTTCATTTCTCTCTACACAAAATGGAGGAAAACAAAAATCTCAGAGTGATCATACCAGTTTTATCAGTAAAGAATGACACATATCTTGGGCTACCTACACAAGATATCTGTGACCAAATCATACTATCCAATACCTACTGAAAATATTCCTTATTCCAAGTCTCATGTATCCATCTATTTTTAGAATGTGCCTTTTATTTGATTTTCAGTGGTAGGATTATCTTTTCTGGGCCATTCATTTTCTATTGAGAGTTTATAAGGTAGTTGGCCAGTAGCTCTTAACACAGGAAAAATGAGCATCATCATTTTGTCAGACTCCCAGTCCAGAAGGACCATCTATTTATTTCCATAATCTGCTTCAGAAAACCTGCAATGAGGAACCATTGTTGTACTTTTCTGAAAACTACCATAAGGCTTAAGACTATCTAAACATATGTTAAATCCTTTCAGAATTCCATTTAAGGAAGTCTGTCTGACCCCTACTGAAGATGAGAGGCCAATGAAGAACTGAGGATGTCTCAGAGGCCATTCAGCCCCAACTGCTAGAACTGAGAAGGATCTTTAATCCCAGGAGTCTACAGCTGAATACAGACTCATGAGTACACACAAGTGAAAGCAGCAATGTTTGTCCACCAAGACATGAAATCATGTAAGGAAATGTTATGATCCAATAAACTAGCAGATAGTTTTTATGTAGTAATAGATAGCTGAATCATAACTGATGAATTATTTACAAAGAATTAATGATCCTTTATCAAGAATCTAATTCTGAACATACAATACCTTTTTCTGGAACATTTTTCAGTAAACTTGCACCAGGTATTTTGCATCTGTGGTTCCTGTGTTATGGGAATCTCATAATTATTAAATTTAAAAGATTATCATATCAAAATAAAGTTAATGGAAAAACATTGCTTCATATTTAAAGATATGTGTTTTAATGGCTTGTTTTATTAAATAGAAGTGATTTCATATGCTACAACATCACTAAAGCTGTAATCCTTATTGTCTTCCATAGGAAAACATCATTGTGCCCATTTAGAATCTATTATCCCATTTCAAAACTATAAGTTACGTATAAGCAGATCTTAGTCTAGTAGTGGTTTTGTTTTGTATCTTTTCTGAGTTTTCCTTGAAGTGATTTTTTATTAGTTTTCTTTATAAATCATCTTCAAAGATAGATGATAGAAATGAAGAGATAGAAAAAGAGAAGACAGACATGACAGAAGTTACTCAGGCTTGTTTGAGAATGTTTGTAATCTCCAGGTATATAATTTATAGACAGCAGTAATTATCAAATGAGAAATGAAAGCAAGAACACTACAATTGTTAGAACTGAGAAAATCACCTGCTCCCTTTCAGCTGTTCCATCCTTAGTTGTACTGCAGGTGTAGTGAAGAGCATGAATCAAAATATGTTAAAGGAAATGCATTCTATCCAGCTTAGAATATCATATTAATGATGGAAGTAAATACAGAAGAAGATATTCAAAATGTCTTACCAGTTCACAAGGTCCATGGTTGCTTTCTAAAACTGATGAATTTCAATGAAGTAGCCTTAGTTAATAATTTCCACATAGGTTATTTTTTTCAACCAGATTAGAAGATGTGGCCAACATCAAGGATGTTAAGATTATTAAATACTATATGTTGAATAGAAATTGGGTATTATTTTTATTTGCAGCATGAATTTTGACGATTGCTTAAAGTCTTGTTAACTGTCACTAATATCAAGACAAAAAAGTCCCTAAATTGCTCCTTATAGTCAACTTTCACAACACTCAGTCTAGCAAACATTGTATTTTCTGCCTCTGTAGTTTTTCATTTTTCAGAGAGACCATGAATTTTAATTATAAAGCTTTTACCCTATGGAGATGATAAGTCTTTAATAAGATAAAACAATATTTTTCACAAACTTTGAAATGCCTTTGGAGGAAAGAAAATTCTTTGTAGTTCCATCAAGCTGTGATTTTTAGGTTGAGGTTAAAAAGCATTTCTTGAGGATTATTTTTAAGATAAAATAATCATCTGAATCTGGTACAGAAAATATTTGGAGTCTGAAAGGAACTTTAACAGCTAAAGGCAACAATAGCCCATGAGCTTACATGCTGAAAACATAAGCCATCTACAACTTGGTATAAATGTTATTCTTCCTCATTTTAAATAATAAAAGAAAAATCTAAATTAAAAATAATAAGAAGAAAATCTCATAAAAACATAAGTGCATTTATGTATTTACTCATTCGACAAATATTTAGTGAAGCATTTAGATTTCTTTATATAGCATCATGTACATTTGAAGACTTCTAATATCTTTAAAAGACAAGTATTTGAGGGCAATTACTTTACCTGAGGGATGATCTTAGGAAGGTATCAGTGATTGGGGAGGTGAGTTAGTAATGGGAAGCCATCCATAAATATTGTATTATTTGTTTTACAAGCAAAAAGGAAATTTATTCCCTTACATAGCTAGATAATCTACAGGCAGATTTTGACTTCAGACAGAGGTGAATGTAGATATTAAATGGATGTTATCAGGCATCTATCTGTTCCTCTCTGTCCCTGAGCTCTGCTTTCTTTAGGTTGGCTTTATTTTCTGGAAGACTCATCCTTCCTAGTAGTAAGATATCTACCAGACTTATACTCTACCAGCTCTCTTGCCTGATATTTCCAGGAAAATTCCTGGATCTGATTTTCACTGGTTCAAATTTAATCACGTACCAACCTTTGAACTGGTCACTCTGACTCTGAAAGGTCAGTTCTGAGTTAGGAGCTGACCACTGAAGTGTATTATGAGACTGGACCCTACATGATGAAGACTGAGGAGGGGAGGGTTTCTTTTCTTTCTTTCTTTTTATTTGATGTTTAATTTCTTATTTTTTTAAATATTGTACTGGGTACATTGTGACATTTTCAAAAGTTCTCACAATATATCATAGTTTAATTCACCACCCCCCCATCATTCTCATTTATTCTCCCTTCCCACATTCCTGGAATAGTTTCGACAGGTCTCATTTTTCCATTAAAATAATGTGTTATGGAGAAGTTCAACTGGGATGGTGGCACATTCCTTCCTTCATTCCAGCATAGCACTGAGGAGACTGACAGGAGCATCAAAAGTTTAAGGCCATCCTGAGCTATATGGAGAGACTCTGTGTTAAAAAAGAAAGAAAAGAAAAATTCCATCAGTCTTGGCAGCTCAGGAAGAAAGTGTTAAGTAGACCTAAGACTTATTTTAGTCTAAGGGTGAGATAATTAGTGTATGTATGCACTTACATTTTCTTCAATTGTTTTACTCTTTGGGCTCAGATTAAATAATTTCTGCTAATCTATCTTAAAGTTTATTCATTCTTTGTTCTGATATTTCAAAATCATTTAGGAGATTTTCACTTCAACTCCAGTATCGTAGCTTTCAAATCTAAAATTTAGTTTTAAATTCCTATTTCTCCATTGAGATTCTTTATTTATATCATTATTATGAAAATATTTTTCTTTGATTTTTCAAGTTTGATACCATTTAATACATTGGGCATATTTTTATAAGTGCTTTGAAATGTTATCTGGTTCAATATCTGACTCGCTTAAGTACGGTTTGTGTTGCCTATTTTCCCATTAGTATTGCTTCTTTATTTTATTATATAATATGTAATATATATATATATATATATATATATATATATATATATTAGTTGTTATCTTATATATGTGTATATATATATATGCCTCAAAATGGCAAGCCCTGAATATCTACCTGTTGGAGAGCTCACTTGAACTTCAGACTGTTTTCTAATCTGCTTTGGCTTTAATTATCCACTAGATTCACTAAAAGTTTACCCTGCACATGTGTAGAGTTTTCTAGTCAGACAAGCAGGCAGGCTTAGCAAGTTTATGGGTAGAGCTTTCATTTCTAGCCTGGGTTCATTCGTTTCACTCTGATCTGCCACTTACCCCAAATACAACTGCAACTGTAGACTAGAAGAGCTGTGTTTCCTCATCAACTTCCTACAAGTCAGCACATTTTACTGGCAGTGTCACCAGTGTAAGTTTCTGCTTATCACTTCAGAGTCTTCCTCTTCTAGCAGCAACATTGCCGATTTCCACATGTGTGCCATCTGATGACCACCATTCGGGCTGTCTGAATTGGATGGAATCAATGGAAGCAGTACCAGGAAAGAGTGACAGACTTTGCTCTTGCCAAAATTACTAGAATGCTTCTGATTTTGTTGCTTTGTTTTTAGTCATCTGTGGAGTCATAGCATACTAATTTATGACCATTTTGCCCAATTTTATTCCATCTTCCCCTTTTTATTTCAGGAGAGGACTTCGCAACTTCTTAAGTTCACAATAGCTGAAGTTTCTCCCTGCACTTCCCACAGTTTCTCTGTACTAGAACTGTAAAATGAGATGTTAGATTAAAAAATGTTAGTTAAAAAAAGAAAATGTATCAGGTTTCCTACTAAAGCAAGTCACATAAAATTCCCACTTTTCTGACTGCTTGATGTGCTTTATAAATGCTGGTTCCTAAAAAGCAACCTAAATAAAGCAGGGAAAACTGAACTACAGGAAGAAAATGTTGATGTCTTTAAGGTAACATTTGCACCATCTCAATGAACTTCTTTCCCCTGAAGTTATGCAAACAGGGTGCCAAGTGCAGTGATAAGTTTATTTTATTCCTACTTATTTATTGGTAGCATAGACAGTAAAAGCACCTAAAACACACATACACACACACACACACACACTTACAACAGATACTTATTTCCATGTTTGTTTGTTTGTTTGTTTTCTGATAAAGTCATCCATAATTTAGCATTTCAATTGTATTCTGCATAACTATATTACTAGGCTATTCAAATTAATTATGTGTTCCAATTTGAGGTATGTTTTTTGCTCTGGGTAGGAATGCACTCCTGTGAAATCTGTCTTATATACCTCTCATTTTGATCCCTTGCTAAATTAGTTTGTAGTTTGTTAGTTGCTTTTGAAACTAAAACACTACTTTCATTATACGAACACCAACCCTCAATTATACTCATCCTTACTTCTTGTTCCTTCTTTAATCCATTTGCATTCCAACTGCGAATATATTATTCTCTTATAAATTACTTCTAATGGCAGAGTTTATGCAAATAAAATAATTACTAGCATCTTTTGATACAAAAAAGATTATTTAGGGCAATTAAAAATTATCTGAGACTAACAAAAAGGAGATATAATTATGAATCAAAGCAATCTGACAAGGTGAATATATCTTGAGGTATCCCAAGGCACACTAATTAGAACAGGAGTTGCTCTTTTCTTCATGCTACAAAGTGAACTAAAAAAGAGTGAGTGTGTTAGCCTGTATTAGCAAGGTAGCAGAAAACACAAAAACTTCAAAAACACTATTGTCAAATCCTCCTATATATTAAAACTTGCAAAAAAATCTAATTGGTAGTTACACTGAAAGTTCCTTGTGAAAATGAGGTTTTCAGATGCTTAAGTTAATTAAAAAGTAAAAGGTTGGTTTTATAAATCACAATTCCCCCAAAGTTAACAAACTTTACAAAATAAGGTTTTGATAAGAGAAACAGAAACTAAAATGTGAGTGTTTGAGGGAAAAGTAAAGGACAAAAAAAAATTGGGTTAAAAATCTTAATACTTGGATAAAAACAAAAATAAAAATAGTCTTGATAAAGGCTTCTAAAGACATTGCATCATTCTTCCAGGATTTTTTTAGCCACAATTACTTTGAAAACTTCCAGTATCAATTTTATAACGTTATTGACTAACCAGATCTAGTGTTATAATAGAAATCAGGATCAAGTTCTATAAATAAAAATTTTAAAACAGAATGGAAGAAAATCTGTTGTTAGACTCTTCCCTACACACTGAGAATGGTTACCTTCTGTATATCTTTTACAATTTATATCTTATAAGTTATACCACATTTTATTCATCTAGCTCAATTATTATAATATCATTGATGTAAATGGCCAATGTTCAGTTCTACAGGATGGCAAGACAGTCTAGATGAGAGGTTGATGAGCTTTCTATAAAGGTTATAGCAACCAAAGATGTGAATTGAGCAACTGTTTTCACTAGAACGTTGATGGCACTTTTTAAGTTGTATATTATACATTTAAAAATGTAAAAACAATTCTTATCTCACATTCCTTATGAAAGAGGATAATAGGACATAGTTTTCTAAACTTTAATATAGATTTCTTTGAAATATACTATGACATAGAGCACAAAAAGGAATACAGTTCTTTAGTCAAAAGAGTACACTTGTATTGTTGTCCTAGATGTGAACCACTCCTGATCCATTTTTCTGATCAGAGTAGAAAAGAATGCATTCTCCAAACTGTGAATGTCATTTGTCAGAAACAACACTAATCTGCAGTAATGAAGATATCATACCTGGCATGGCAACTGAGACCACAGTCACTACTTCATAGAGTATTTAGTAATCTACTTTCATCTTTCAAGATCCATCTAATTTTATCAGGGACCAGAGTGATGTAGCAAATGGAAATATAATTGAATGTATAATAGGGATACTATATCTGCATCCTTTAGCTTCTTAAAGGTGGCTCTAATCTTTTCAATGTCTCTCATACACTATGATCTTTTACTTAGCATCATGGCTGGAGAAGAGAGATTGTGGCCGGTTATTTCAATAGGTCTTCTCAAACATTATAGCTGATATCCCACAAAAACACGGAGACTACTCTGGATATCTGATTATATGTTCTTGAGCAAGACCTCATAAGCACTGTAAGCTTAGTCTATGCCACAGCTCTATCTATTATTAGTACCTCACATTCTCCCACTCTTATAGCAATAGCGTAATGGCCCTTTCGTTCTCTGAGTGTCAGTGCCAGTCTGGCCACTGTGTCCAATTGTCCTAGAAATACTTATTTATTTTTTCTTCCAATGTACAGATTCACAAGGAAATGGCCACAGTTACCTTTGAGAAGGACTGAGGATATTATTGTCGTTTATATTAACTGTGCTGTTACAGGTTCCTTTATTCTGGAAACAAGTATTCCTCCACATTCATTGGATTTCCAAGTATGAAAACTGCCTCAGGAAAGGAAACCAGAAAAAGAATCAGGGGCATTTAATTGGGGTGAAGTGACTATACTTAGCCCTCTTGTAATCCAACATTGATTTATTCCAATAATACAACATAATTATGACTGTCTTTTTTCCCCTATCAAATTACTGTCTTAAATCAGTCATCTTTGTAATTTTCTGTGTGTCAGACCCTTTGATACTCTGCCCCTTTCCCTTTCTCTGATAATTGTGTCCATAAGGAGACTTCAAGCAGGTTGGCACTGATTTCTGGCAGCTAGAGGTTCAAGTCTCTATGATTCTCATTTCTATCAGTAAGCCTACATGTGTCATAACTCTATGATCAGCCCTTGCTTACTGAAAGAAACCAGCAGGTAACATATAAGCAATACTGAGCCTGTCTCACCTATTTTCTTCCAACATTGTTTTGCTTAATTCTTGACCAACCAAGCAAACCTTTGCCAAGTAATCAGTGCAGACTCATACCACTAGAAGTCTCTCCTCTGCAAATATGTGTACTGCCCAGTAGAAGAAATTTCTTCGACCTACTGTGTTTCAAAGACACATTTTGAGTGGATCTAAACAGCATCAGCAATTTTCTTCCTCATAAAATCATACTGTGAGGAGCTAGTATGAAAAATAACACATATGTGTTTTATGTGCATATATATTATACATATATATCACTTTTCATCTCAAATTGCTATTTCACTTGTTTCGTGTCTTATATATTTGCATACTGCTTTAAATTGTGATATAGCATACCATTTGCCAAATTGATTTTGATATTTTACATTCAAACCTGTTGTAAGTTATTATTAATGCATTTACAGAACACTAGCTAGCAATGGCACCTTAATAAATTGTAATTGACATTAGCTAATTTTCTTTTGTAAGAGCAGTAACTTCTAGGAGCTTAAGGATATTGATCATTAACACAATGGTCCATGTCACAAGTATCTTCATTTATCACACCCTCATTTTCATTAGTGGCATTAGTAAACACTTTAATTCACTTCTTCAAATCAACAAGGCGGTGTGATAGGGTTATGTATATAAATTCCAGATTTGGTGGGAAAGTAAGAAAAAATTTTACATCTACACTAATGATTATACAAGTGCTTAAATTAGATGAGACATCATTCAAGCATGTTGTAATATATACCAGACATTTAGAGAAGTAGGTTTCAGCCCTTAAAATTGGTGCCTCTTTCTTATTTTTACCTACAAATATAAATACATTACATTTTTGCCAAGTACAAATTTCCTTGCAAAGCACATGTGTAGCATCTGGAATTATGAATGTGAAGTCCACACTGATATTTTTTCCACAGAGAATGATTTTTCATTTTTGGGAAAACAAGTATTTAAGTCATTTTAGTACGTACATCCCAGATATATGTAGAGATTCACATTTTTAGACATCTTTATTTTTCACTCACTTGTAGACATCTTTACTTTTACCTGTCCTCAATCTAGAATATTTATGGAAATTCAGTTTATGGTTCACTATACATTGAAATTGCTTAAATGCCACAACTGACCTGACAGAATTCAAGATGGACTAAGCAGAAATAGAAAAGAAAAATGTATTCTACGTAAAACATGTGATGAATGTCTGACTACAAAATTCTTTATAGCCTTCCTATTTAGTTAATATTGATAAAGGGAATGCTGACAGGAAGTAATTTTAATTTCTTCATATATTTCTAAATTTGACACATAAATAATTGCTATTAATGTTGGCAATCATAAGTGCACAAAAATTGTTCACTTTTTTCTCCATGTGGATGTATACTATACTATATAGGGTCTGTAGAAAGATAGCTAGTTGCATGGCTCCTGAAAGAGGACACTATGAGTTACTCTGAGCAATTACTTATCTTTTATTGACTTTTTCTCATATGCAAAATGGGGATAGTGTTATACCTACCTCAAGGGTTTGTTGAAAGGATTATGTTAGCAAACAGCTATGATGCCTGAAAGTGACTAGAGTATAATTACACTGAATGTTGCAAATATTACTGTCTCTCTTCCATGAGTATTTGGAAAATTCCATTACTGATGTTTGCTTCTGTTGCTCAGAAGAATGGAGTACCTTTGATTATATATTTAATTATATACATGCAGCACTTAATGTGTTTAATCTTCATTTGCGTCATTGCTTTAGTAATTTTTAGTCATTTATTTATCTATTGTATTTATTAATGATTTGGTCCATTGTGATATGAGTGCTCTGGAAAAAGAAATTTTCACTCAACAAGTTTTCATGCAGTGACATTTCACACTAGGTGTGATTTCTAATATGCTTTCCCTGACTCAGGAGACCAAACATTATTTTAAATGACAAATTGGATGTAGAGAAAAAATAAGTCTTCTAAACCCTTTTGTGAAATTCATGACCTTAGGTATATCAAATAATTACTAAACCATGTCTATATTTTCCCTCTAGCATGGTATGGGCATAGTGACATGTTAAAATGTTGATTTTATTCATGAACGTGTTCAACAACTTGTAGTTTAGCAGTTTTTTGAAAACGATAAGCAGAAATAAATGAAATTTTCAAAGATGTTAATAATCTATTGATTGGAGGTACAATGTTTAGCTTTTTCATATTTATAATTTTCTGAAATGTGAACTTGGTCCAATAGGGTTTAGCGAACATAACTGACACTGGCTTTCAGTTATTTCTATGGAAAATAGGAAAAAATAGTTCATCTCATTAACAAGGACATTTCTTCTGTCATGATATCCATCAGAAAACAATAATTAGACCCACATTTGGCTCTTTTCTAACCTCTATATGGCATGGAAATCTTATAATGAATGCACTCATTGGCAAATATCATGTTCAGAACGGGGAATTTTGTTACCCATTTTCATTGAGCATATTTTTTATTAGCAACATAAACCATTATGCTAAATGTCTCTCAATAGAACCCCAATTTTCAATATCTATGTTTCATGTGACAGTTGTGCTCAGGATGTGTGTGTGTGCGTGTGTGTGTGTGTGTGCGTGTGTGTGTGTGTGTGTGTGTGTGTATTTGTGCTGCATTGCTTTGACATTCTGCCTTGATACACTGAATTAGGATGATGAGATGACCTGGGGGATATGATCATTGACCAATTCACTCAGAACTTCATATTGTTCATTTTCAGAGTGACAAATATTTTACTAAAACAGGTAAAAGGTTTTTATATTACCATATTTATCAGTAAATTTTATGAAAGGAGAAATTAAATGGCTAATGATACAGGTAAATATACCTTATCAAACTTTCACAATTCACCCATATTTTCTAAACTAAATATTCTAAAACATGTTCTTAACAATTCTCCAAATTCTCAAAAATTGTCCATATACTACAAATGTTCATAATTTGTCTTGCTACTATTTCTGCATGATAGATTTTAAAAAATATTTATTTGTTCTTTCCTTTCTTCCTTCTTTCCATTTATAAAATAAACTGGGATATATTCTGAGTTCATTTTTCAGATTGTCTTTAGAATGGTTTTCCTTTGGCAAAGAGCATCTTCTACTCCTGTTCACATTTACTGTCTCTCTAACTTCATACCTCATGTAATTTAATTTCCACAATTAGAGCTTGATCAATCAGAGCAGATAATCAGAGCTCAATCACAGCATTTAAATGTTTTTAATACTAATTTTATGCTTTCCATTGTAGCTTATAAAATGTGGAACAATGTTATAACATGAATAACTCCAGAACATATTACCTTACTTGATAAAAATAAGGACTTCCCAGATATGGTTAAATTAAAGATCTTGAGAAGATAAGATTATTTGCATGGCCCAATGTAATCACAAGTGTTCTTATAAAAGGAAGGTGGAATGACCAAAATGAGAGAGAGAAGATGTATGTACAGAATCGAATATCAAAGAAAAGAGATTATACTGTGGTGTAGACTTTGAAGTGGAAGAAGGGACCACAGGCCAAGGTATGCAATGTCCTCTAAAAACTGGGAATAGCAAGGAACCAGATTCATCTCTAGAACTTCCAGAAAGAACTCAGTGTTGAAGATCCATTTTAGACTTCTAACCTTCAGTATTTTAAGCCAATAATTTTTTGTTATTTTAAACCATGAGTTTGCTGTAATCTCTCTTAGCAATGTTTGAAAATCAATACAGATATCTATGAGCATTGAACTAATTTTTGTTAATTGACTACTTATATTTTACATGTCAAATTGACTAGTCTAAAGGATACCCAGACAGCTGGTATTATATCATTTCTGAGTATGTCTGGGAGGATATTGCTGAAGTGAAAAGAAATTAAATTAGTAAGCTAAGTAAAGAATACCCATCCTTACCAATGTGTGTAGGCATCATCCAATCCATTGAAAGTCAAAATAGAACAAATAGGCAGAGAAGGGACAAATTATGTAGTCTTTGAACTATGACATCCATCTTCACATGCCTTTGGACTCCAGACATTTATTCCAGTGGACCCCCCAGTTCCTAGGTCTCCAGATAAGGATAGAATTACTTTGGGCTGGTGGAGTGGCTCAAATAGTAGAGTACCTACCTAGCAAGCACAAGGCCCTGAGTTCAAATCCTAGCACTATAAAAATAAATAAATAAATATAACAACCACCAAAGGACTAAATTACTCATTTGTTGTTCCTGGGTTTCCAGCTACCAGATGTTGAATTGTGGGGCTGCTTGGTCTCCATTATCACCTGACACAATTCTCATCCACTTATCCTTTCTCTTACCCCTCTGTCCTTTCCCTTCCTTTTTCCTCCCTCCCCCACTCTCAGAAATCCCAAGTCATGTGTGTGCCTTTAGTGACTTTTCTTTATGCAAACATTGTAAATTATACTACACAAAACTAGATGGCATTTGATTTGGCCTCTTTCAGTAATTAATATATGCAGTGAACAGGAGATATATGAGGCCATTGCAGGTATAACATGGCATAATGCTTTACAGTAAACATTTTTTATAAGCAAAAGGAGTACAATCTAAAATAATGACAAAAAGTGTAGCATAGGAAATATATAAACCAGTAACATAGTCATTTATTACCATGGCTATGTGTTGTGCATAATTGTATGTGCTATACATTTATATGACTGGCAGCACAGTAGGTTTGTTTGTGCCAGCATCACCACAAAAGTGAGTAATGCATTGCACTAAGACATTATGATATTGGTGATGTCAATAGGAAATAGGAATTTTAGCTCCATTATAACCTTGTGATACCATAATCACACATGTGGATATATGGTGGATATATGGTCTGTCATTGACAGAAATGTTATGTAATGAATGATTATATATATATATATGTATATATATATGTATATATATATATATGTGCATATATATATATATATATATACATATGTGTGTGTATAAAAAACTGGTTCTGTTTCTTTGGAAGACCCTTTCATAATTGCAGTCACATACGTATTTTCCATACATTCAACATTCTCCCACTACTTCATCTCCTCAATCGTTGAAATCTCAAAGTTCATATTTTCAGTGATTATAAAGCTCCTCCGTCTCTATGATTACCTTTGTTTATTGATAAATCATGGAAAGTTGAGAAATGTAAAAACTACTGTGGGTTACTTATAAGATAAAGACCAATAACAAAGCTAAATGTTAAAATGCATGAAATGGTAAAATTATATGTGTGCATATGTGCCTGCATTTCATTTTGACTAAAATGTGTTCAGAAAAGTGATATATGTAACATTTCTTTAGAAACATAGTCACAATCAGTTTACAACTTGGATGTGCTCTATAAAGCAGATACTGTTCACTTGTTGTGAAGTTTAAAGACTGATGACAAAATTCCACAGCTAAAAGAACATGATGTTTGCTATAGTATATGATAATATATGCTATTAGAACTCTAATAATAATATTTAAAAGATACTGAGTGTGCATATTTCCTGTTGATGGTTTTCATACATTATTTCACTTACTTTTGATGATAAATCATGTGAGATAGTTTCTGTTAGTAAATTTTATGAAAGAATCAACTGAAGAAGTGACTTCCACTTGAATTTTGAATGTCTTTGCTAAATCAAGGAAAATTTATCATAAACCTGTTCATAGACTTGTTTATTATGATCCTAAAAGACTATTAATTTCTCTAACCCTTAACCAAGACTGATAGCTGTTAATTCAAAATTCTCATTTTTTAAAGTAATGGGTTCAGAAGTATTTAACTTGCTATACTGTAATTGTATATTTTAACTATCTCTTTGATCCTAATGACAATGCCTGTTTGCAGTTTAACAAAATATATCATGTTCTTTATTGTCAGTAAATGACATTTAACAGAATGTGGTAAAAATGGAATTGACATAGCCTAGGGGGAATAGGCAGCAAAGCGATTATTCAAACATGCTAATTCTTAAGGAAAAATAACTGAATCAAAAAGAAATATTTTTTGAAACAAGTTTTCTCTAAATCACAGTAGGTTGCTATTATTTATAATTGATTTATGACAGGATATAATTTATGATCAAAGCTATATGTATGTTTGAGAAGAAAAACACCAGAGTACAGGAACTGGGGGAATCCACTCCCATGCATCGTCTCCTATAGGCTCTTATTCCTGTTTTGTTCCTTGACATTATCTACAGTGGCTTCCAAGCAAGTGTATTTCCACAGGGCATTTGTCATCTATTTTTGTTAATGTTTGCCTGCTGCTTTTGCTGAGTTGGCAGCCATGCTAGACACTGACTTCCAGTTATTTTTTTATGACGACTAAAAAGTATGTTGTAAACTGTCAGTTCTCATCCATCACTGTATTATCATGAACCATTCCAGCCATGACCCTCATCTAATTTGTTCCTCAGGCTTTAGGAAGGATTATATTAAAAAAAAATAAAGCAGTCCAAGATGTACTGGATATTTAATCTGCTTCAAAAGCCTTAGGGAAAGACTACTGAAATATTTGGCATTCCTTTCAATGCCATATGGCAACTTGGTTGCTTTCATTATTTTGTGATGTTAGTAAATATTTACTGTGTGTATTGGATTTTAGTCAGTGGTAATGGAAACAGGATAAGAAGGGTAAATTACACCTTAAAAAAGGCAATTACTTCAATCGTGTAAACAATTAGAAGGTTACATCTAGTTTAAATAAAGTCATATAATATCTTTAAAAAAATTGTGCTTCATCACAGATAGTGTGAAGGAGAGGTTGTAGAAGCTGAGTCACAAATACCAAACATCAAACAATTAGCTTTAAGTATAATTGGGACAAGTACAGCACAGAACAATTTATCTGAGGTTTCTGATAGATTAGATTGTAGGATATGATTTGGCCAAACTCATTTAAAATAAAAAGTACAACCAGTACTCCAATTCATGAGCAAATTAAACTTTATTCCTAGAAATCCAATACATGTTTGATTCTATAGATGTTGGAATCATGTTTCCATACAATAGTAAGTGCTAGAAATTTGTAATTATATATAATAATACATAGTCTGACTGCCTATAGAAAATTTTCTAGATGGTCTCAATTCTTCAGCCATCTCCTTCTCTTCATCCTTTCCTAAATGAATTTGCTGTTACCCTACTTAATGAGTAGAATATGTTTCCCTACTTCTTGACTTTGGGCTTAACAATGTAACATACTGTGGTCAATGGAATGTTAACAGACAGAAAATATGTGCTTGCAAAGAGAGGAAGTCCATCGTGCCTCAGATTTCTTCAAAGGGCATCTTCTGGGAGATCGCTGTTGCTCCTCGGTAAGGGCCACAGGAAAAGGACACATGGAGGTCCACAGAAAATACCTGAGAACCAACTTCAGAGAAAAGCCCATCCAGATGCAGTCTTTGAAGGAGAACATCCAGCCATGTCTACCTGAACCCTTTGAATCCACAAACTTCTCAGCCAAACTTATTGGTGTGAGGAAAATTTTGTAGTTTGCATCTGAAACATTAATATAGCAATGGGTAATAGATGCATTTCCCTGTGTGATTTGTTTCTTAATAATCTTTGTACCTAGTTTTACTTAGCAAATATTTATTGGATGAATGAATAATTTTAATAAAACATTACTTGAAAATTCTAGAAAATCATAGCATGTGTTCTTCTGGAAGGAAGTCTCTACTTCTGACCTATTAATGACATGAGAATAATATAAAACTTGATTTTATGTGTTCCGATTAATTTTTATGCCACTTACATTCATAGCTGTTTGAAAAAGTACAATAATTAGGTATAGTCTGATGACTATATTTAAAGTTTACTTGGAAACCTTGTTGTTTAGTTATGATACCAATTTGATTTAGAGTTAGTTTTCATAGACTTTTTAAAGATAAACCATGGTAGTCACAACACATTCAGTAACATGTGGAGAGCTGGCATCTAGAAATATATATTGAAGGAAGTACTCTTTTTAAAATAGAAAACAAATTCTTTGCTTCAACAGACAACAGTCACATATCTTTGTACTTCTCACACATAGAAATATGTGTAAGGCAATACAAGAAGATGGAGAGGGTATAACTAAGAAATAGAGGAACTACAACTTTAGTTTCTTCTTTGTAAATTTTTCATTTATGAGATTCAGAACATAGCCAGTATGATAGCATAGATACACACAATGTAGAGAAAATCCAGGCTGAAAAAAGAAAGCCCATAGCAATCAGAAGAATATCGCTGATGAGTCAGATCATTTGAGGGCTCATGAATCACAACGTGGCCTGAAATTTTAGAATAGGGACTGGAGAAGGAAATTTGACTCCAAGGTAGAGTTTCATGGAGAATTTAAATAGATACTTTTCTCAAAATTTGTGAGTAAGATTAGGGTTATGCCTGGTTCAGCAATTATAGAATACCTGAGACTGAATAATTTATAGGGAATAGAAATCATCTGAGTTTATATTTCTGAGACTAGAAATTCCCCAAGAACATGGCACCAACATCTGACAACTGCCTTCTTAGTTCATCAACCCACAGGAGGAAGAAGAACAAAGAGGGCAACAGTAACTAAACCATGGGGGCCTGAACTCACTTCGTCACAAGCTCACTCTTACAACAGAGAACCCAGCCCTGTGAGGACAGCACTAATCTACTCATGAGGGTAGCGCTCTCATTACCTAATCACTTCTGGAAGGCTCTACCTGTCAAAATTGGTGCATTGGGTATTCAGTTGGGGACACAGTTAAAGCATAAAAGACTGTAGTAACTAATTAAAAGGATATAAATTTTAGAAACATTGTCAATGTCTATTTAAGTTTCATTGTGGTTTCTGCTTTTTTGGGGGGGAAGCAGTACTGGAGTTTGAAATCAGGGTTTTGAAATTGCAAGGCAGGTGCTTGACCACTTGAGCAGGACCTCCAGACCTTTTTCTCTGGTTATTTCAGAGATAGAGTTTTTCTTATGTCCAGCTGGCTTGGACTGAGACCCTCTTGTTTTCACTACAGCTGGGGTGTACCACCACTCACAGCCATGGCAAACCTTTTTGTCCCAGGTGGCCTTCAACCACGATCCTTCCCAAGTCAGTCTCCAAAATAGCTAGGATTATAGGAGTGAATCACTGATGACTGGCTCCTATAAATGTTTTGGAGGCATCATTAATAAGGACAATGCTTTTTTTATTTTCAAATGAATCTAGAATATTTTTGTTTGCTGTTTGGTTTTAGTAACCCATAATTTAGTCTTCACTCATGAATTTGTATGTTTTCACAGTGTTTTTCATGAATTAGTTTCTTTTAATATACACATACAAACGCTAGCTTAAGGCTACTAAATACAGTTAATATATTCACTTGTTTCTTTTTGTAGTTGTTTGGTTTGATTTGTTTTCGATTTTTTTTTTTGTAAAGTTAGGCTATTAGCTAAAATCTTGTCATTCTCATTTTCTATTTTCTTCTTGGTGTCGTTAACATATTTTGCAAGCATTTGTTCACTGGAAACTGTCTCATAGTTTATGAATCAGTAATGATACCAGGTAGGGATGAAGGGTTTGGGTTGTTTAAGTTGTTTAGTTCAAGCTTGCCCTCTTCTGTTGCTACAAAGAAGTGCAGATCCACAATGACAGTTTATTCAGGAGTGGAAACTTATGTCTAATTTCTGTGGTGATTTCATCTCATTCTCCTCCTCTTTTTCTCTAGAGGACTTATTTTCTTGTTGCTTGATTCTGAAGTATCTAAGAAACATCACTCATGTTTTTTCCTCTTCCCCCTGTGGTAAACTATAAGAAGCATATTGTGGCTGTAAGAATTTACCCTTATAAGATGCAGTCAAAGCATCTCTCAGTGCCACACTGTATGTCACTTAGAAGTCTGATGCAACCTGGCATGAGGATTTCCAGCTGTGGCCTGGGGATTAATGGATTTCCATGAGAAAAGGATCTCAAACTCTGGACTCTATAGAGACAAGGCCATTTCAGCCTAAATATAACTTTTATGGGTTTGAAAGCAAAGTTTACCCTTACAAGAATATCTTAAACTTCTTTTATGGAAGAAATTTCTGGAAACTGACCTCAACTGAATCCAGATACAAGAAAGAAGGAAACTTCCCCAAACTCTGAGAATGATCTTCTGATGGACACCCTTTCAGTCAAGAACCCATGTGATCCCTGACTGTTTTTTGACCCACCTCCTGTCAAGTCCCACCCAAATAAGAACAAACTTCTTGAGCAACAAATGGTGACTAAGTATTGTTTTCAATGTGAATGAAACCAAAGGGGAAATAAAACGTCACTCCTTGTGAAATAGTTAACTAGGACCAATGAGATCCCAAGTGCAATACCACTCACAATGAGTATTACTGATGACTTTCTAAGACTACCATCTTGTTCAAGGTTCTTTTCTTTTCTTTTTTTTTTTTCAGTACTCAGACCTATGTTTACGTGTTCCTGCTTATTAGGGTAGTATTTGCTTTTTCTGATGGTAAATTCCCCTCTCTCCCAATAACACTTTTCAGTCAAAGCTTTTACAAGTTAGATTTTCTGGCTTTGCATATTTCTGCGCCTGCATTGAAATTATAAAGTGTGTGTGTGTGTGTGTGTGTGTGTGTGTGTGTGTGTGTGTGTGTGAATGCTAACTCTCCTGGTATGAGTTGTGTGTTTTGTTTGCATACATTGTTAATCAGTGTTATCATTTGAATATGAAATGTCTCCCACAGCCTTATGTGTTGAACATTTGGTGCCCAAATGATGGCATTATTTTGGGAGGTGGTGGAAACATTGAGAGGCAGGGTCCAGCTGAATGAAGAGAGTTCCTGGGGGCATATTTCTAAAGGTTATATGTTGCCCTCAATTGCTTTAATTGTCTCATGTTGCCATGAGGTGAAGAATTTCACATTCCCACCATCGTTATGTTCTGCCCAAGAATGTAGAGCCAAGAAACCAGGGGTTGAATCCTCTGAACCCTCTGGAGCTAAAATAAATCTTGCCTCCTTTTAAATTGTTCTCTCAGGTATTTTGGTCACATCAAAGAAACCCTAACTAATAGAGTCAGCATGATTTTTTGGAATATGTGTGAAAAGAGTTGGATTTAGGAGTATGCATGTTCATGTATAAACAGAATTCCCTAAAACTTTTAAATGGAATGAAAATAGAATAGATGAAATTATATTCACATATAAAATACTTGGAAAAAATGGGAGAAAAATCTTGGCCACCTGTTCATCCAATAAAGGACTAATATCCAGAATCTGCAGGGAACTCAAAAAGTTTAACCCCCAAGAATCAACATCCCAATGAAGAAATAAATGGGCACATGAATTAAACAGGGAATTCTCAAAGGAAGAGGTAAACACATGGCCAGTTAAATGCATGAAGACGTGTTCAACTTCCCTGTTTATAAAAGAAATGTAAGTCAAAACAACACCGAGATTTCATCTCACCCTAGTTAGAATGCCTTATTCAAGGGCAATAACCGCAACAAACGCTGGTAAGGAAGTGACAAAACAGGAATCGTTATACACTGTTGGTGGGAATGCAAATTAGTACAGCCACTATGGAAAGCAGTATGGAGACTCCTCAAAAAGCAAAAATTAGAATTGCCATATGATCCAGTGATACTGCTCCTAGACTTCTTCAGGGATCGCAGAGGTTCTTGACCTGAAAGGGCTCAACAAAGGAATGAACAGACAAATCACAAACCAGAAGGCTGATGACCAACTGGCAAAATTTTTATGTTTTCATCAGGCTTATAAGCAGTACAAAGCAGGAAGTTATACAATGCAAGAAGATCTTCTAGGCCTGGGAAACAATGCCCACTACCTGAGAAACAATGTCTTCACTCCAACCTTCCTGGTTTCATAAACAAAACCCGGACCTCCATCGTTTCACTTAGTTTCATGTACATAAAAACTCAGGCCTTGGTTGCCAAGGACATGTTGCCCTGTTCTGAACCTGTCACAAACAAATACCTTCAGGTTATTAATGTTTCTTTTCTCCAGACAAAGGGAGCTACTCCATATTCCCTCAAAACCCCAGTGAGATACGTGGTGCACCTGCAGTCTCTGACCTTGTCAGGATCCTGCTAAGCCACAATGATTTTGTCAGATTGTGGCTTATGGCTTGCAACACATCTCTACCCAAAGAAGCAGAAGTCAGGATGTAGTAGAGACACTTGTTTACTGATGTTCATCACAGCACTTTTCACAATAGCCAAGCTTTGGGAACAACCCAGTTGCCCTACAACTGATGAATGGATCAAGAAAATGTGGTATATATACACAATGGAGATTTACTCAGCCACAAGGAATAATGACATGCAGTTTGTACGTAAATGGATGCAACTGGAAGACATCATGTTAAGTGAAGTAAGCCAGGGTCAGAAAGAAAAAAGCCACATATTTTCTGTCATATGTGGAAGATGGATCCAAAAGATGAACATGTACACAAAAACAAGCATGGTCATATACAAACTCATATGTAAAACATGTTTGTAATAGTGGAACTACTCTATGGAACTTGGGGAAAGAGGGAAAGGAAAAGATAATGATAGAGCATCATTGATATCATAAAACATAAAATGTGAAGGTAGAGGATATAAGGATGTGTGTCGAAAGCTGTTGAAAAATGGAGGGTAAGAGGTAAAGGGATAAGGAAGAATAATGGAAGGAGCTGAATGGACCAAAGTAAAGTATTCCCACAGCAGAGATACACAGAGAAATCCCTATGAACATCAACTCGAACATTAATAATGAAAGACAGGACTGTAAAATAGGTACAGTGTGTGTGAAGGTGATACTAGTGGGAGTGGGAAGAGTGAATGAAAGAGATTAAGCTGAGGGTATATGGTTGATGAAGTTCATACACTTTTGCAAAGTAGAACAAAGAAATCTCTTGCAATTGCTTTAAGTGGGGCAGGGAGAGGTCTGAGGGAGATAGACAGTGGGGTAATCTAACCAATGTACAATGTAAGCATAATTGAAATTGTCACTACAAATCTCCCTGTATAATGAATGTTCTAATTACAAAATTTTTATTAAAAAAATACTTGGTGTATACATGTGTTTTCGATAAATAACTATATATTTAATATACAAAAAATTATATGTGTATATGTATACACACACCAAATTTTGATAAATACTCCTATTTATCAAAGTTGTGGATGAAAAAATAACAGAATAAAGAAAAGAAAACATAGGAAAAGGGCACTGTAATAGAATGTTCTTGGGATATTTTGAACAGACCATGAAGAAACTTTGATGGATAGAGGTGAATAGAAGAATTAAAACCAGTTTGGGAAGCAGGTCATGGTAGCCAATGCCTGTGATCCCGGTCCTACAGAAGCTGAGGCAAAAAGATTTGAACTGTAGGTTAGCCCAAGCTGCATAAAAAAGCAAACAAATAAGCAAACAAATAAGCAACAACAACAAAAAACCACTGCCACCACAACAAAATACCTCCCCCACCAAAAAAACCCAAACAAATAGTAGAAAAGAAAACCAGTTTGGATTCACAACATAGAGAAAGTTTTTATGCTGGTAGTGGTAACCCAAGCCACAAGCAGCACATTTAGATAGCATGTTAAAGGAGTTGCTCTAAGAGGGATCATATTTTAAGTAAGTTAATTTTTGCTACCATTATTGCTACTTATTTCAGTGCTGGGGAATGAACCCCTTACCTTGCATATGCTACACATGTGATCTACCACCAACCTAACCCCTTTTGTTGGTTTGTTTTTGTTATATAAACTTAAGTATACAACATGATGTTTTGATATACATATCATAACAAAATGACCATTGTTAATTTTTTCAAACAGTACCTAACATCTACTCTCTTGGCAAATTTTGATATATAATAAAATATTAATAACCATATTTCTGCTGTTTAAATATATAGGTTTATTAATCCTCCATAACTGTAAGCTTGTAAACTTTGACTTATATCTCCCAATTTCTTCTCCTTTTTTTCCTCAGTAAGCATGCTTCTATTCTCTTTTTCTGTGTATTTAACATTTTCTTCTTTTACATTCTTCATGTAAATGAAGTCGGGAAACGTTTTTTCTTTCTTTGTACACTGACAAGTAGAAAATAGTGATGGAAGAAATTGAAGAAGAAATAAAAAAATAAAAAGTTATACCATGTTTATTAATTGGAAGTATTGATACTTTTTAAAAGATCCGAATTGCCCAAGGCAACATTTATATTCAATGATATCCCTATCAAAAATTAAAATGCCAATTTAAACAAGTCATTGAACATCAAGCCACATCTAAAATTGGTCTACATAAAAACAGACTCTCGATAGATCAAGCTCAAAAAATGAAAGCAACATTAACAGATTGTGTTCAAGCTACAGTTTTGTTGCTTTAATAATCTCATTTTACTTTTAATATATTAAGATCTGAATTTCTTTCATTAAAAACAACACAGTCTACACCATATGAGTCAAAAATCTTTATGTCGTGAAACTTTCTCACTATACAAAGCTTTGCTTCAGGCACCTCAGTCTGTTTTTCTCAATTGCTCTTTTTATTTAGCTCCATGAGCCTCAATAAAAGTAACTGCTTGCAAGACATGTGAAGGTATTTAAATTATACAAACGCACATAGAAAGGAGAAATTCATGTAATTGAGGGCAACATAAATCATCCTTACTCTATAATTTTATTCTTTCAGATCTAAATAGCATTGTGTAAATAACACAGATTTCCAAAAGATTAAGGTTCTTAATTAGACCTACTGGACAGCTAATCCATAGCTAAATGATTTTGGTTGTTTCTTATTATAACCTGCCATACTATGAAAGTTAAAACACAGGTATACATCTTTGAAAAACAAAAGTTACTAACAAAGAAAATAATTTTACTTAATAATATTATTGAAGTAGACTGTGATTTTCAGACCCTAGGAATATATTAACAATAACTGCAAATTTCATGAAATTTTGCATCATGTACTTTGTGACACATTAGTAATGAAGTCTTATTTAATTCCTATAACAGTGCTCTAAGGTTTCATTGTTCCCATTTCATATGTGAAGTAATAGATTTCAAAATGTTAAAAAATTTTTCCTAAAGCCACACATCTTGGAAGATGGAGACAAGCTCATATAGTCTAAGCCCTCCCTCTCTCCCTTTCACTTCCTCTCCTTCTCAGGCTGGCACTCTTCGCATTCTTTCTGCCCCAAAATGTTCCCCACAGGGAGTGGATTTCAAAACTTCCTCTCCACCCTTTTACTGGCAAACTTTCTGAAATGAATATATTCCATTCAGTAAAGCATACTGGTGCATTTTAAGTATATTCATTGCCTTCAAGGAAGCTAGTGTTTCTTCATTTAAGATCCTTTTCATTCAGCAAAATATTCAAACATGCTGTGATAAGCTGATTTTCTGGATGAAAAACAGTGACTGCCCAAGAGTTTTTATTCTTCCAGCCAGTTGTTTATATCACTGTGATGATCTATAGCATTGCACATAATTACAACTTCCACACAAAAAAAAACTGTTTTCAAAATAGAATAAAGATCCCTAACCAGGAGGAAATAAGGGAAGCCAATGAATTCTTGAAAGAAAAGACCTTGAGTTTTGTATTTCTATTACTTGGGCAGGAATCTTATCATCAGTATATATGATTTTATCCATAAAACTCTATGAACCTTAAGAAGAAGGAACAAATAAACCAGGCCAATGTACATTATCAGCATACTACTGTATGCTGTAAGAAAGGGGCAATCCTACAAGTGTCCAAGGAAGAAAATTTCATACCGTACAGGGAAACAATGGCAAGGATTAATGAGATCTCATCTGAAGTAATGCCAGCCAGAAGACAACAAATATCTCCAAATGCTTAGTTATTGGTCTTCTCTTTTAGCCAAAAATTTCCATAAAAGAGAGGGACTCTTTACACTCCATTTCCCTTGCCATTACTTAGCACAGAAATAGTATATTGTTGGTAAATGCTACTTAAATAAATATGTGAATGCTTAATGTATGAATTTAACTTAAAGCCTTAATGACACAGTCTAACCAAGTAAGCTTGTCATCTCAAGGCCGCTATTATTGCAATATCTATATTACTAAAATGTCTGTATTTTTCCTAAAGTTCCCTAATTCTGTTTGAGTAATTAATAACTAAAAATACAAATTTGAAAGGAAATAAATTGTATAGGAGAAGACTTAGAAATATAGCCTTCTCAGTGGATCTGAAAAGTGGTAAAAATATTTTCATCATTTCTATAAATCTAAATGATATTTAATGATAAAAAAACCCTGAAAATTAAGACAACAAAACTTGTTAATATGATAAACAAAACATTTTACTCTAATGAAAAATATAAAATAGTCTAAAGAAATAATATTTAAGATACTTCTATATTTTTAAAGTAACTAGGACATTATTTTATCTGTATTCCTCCAAAAATTCTTTAAAATAGAGTTCAATTGAATTTATCTATCTGTGAGATAATGCAATTCTAAGACTTGATTCGTTTGTTTTGCTTTTTTTGTTTTATTTTGTGAGGCATGGTCTTACTGTATAGTGCAGCTTGCCTTGAAATCACTATGTAGCCCAAGCTGTCTTTGAACTCTTGATCCTCCTGCCTTAGCCCATAAATGTTGGAATTATAGGCATAAGTCACCATACCCAGGTCTGCGATTTGTAATACTGGCCAGAAGTCATCCCATCCAAATATGTTTCTCATACAATGATATTATTTTAATTTTCTAAAACAAATCTTTATATACTTAAAAACAAATACATTACTCAGAATTTAGTGCATTTATAAATTAATTACAGTAAGTATTTCAGATAAAGGCAGTTTGTAAATGGAACAAAATGAACCCAAACCAAATGTTTTTGATTCCAGACTCTGTGGCCATGATCATTATATCATACTTTCCTCTAACAAAACTGCACCTGGAAGACACCATGACCCTTGGTGTAGCAGAAATAAGAATGCCAAGGATGGTCAAAAGAAAACTGGAAGTAGTTTTAGGCTGGCATATTGAAGTTATTTTTCTCTGTCTTGGCTGTATTTCAAGTAAAATTGGCACTACTGCCTTTGGTGAGTTTGGGTACTTTGTTTTTTAAACTAATAACATTGAAAGCATGTGAGAATTGGGCATGGTGTTTCACAGCTGTAATCCCAGCACTCTGGAGACTGACGCAGGAGGGTTGCTAAACTGCATAGTAAGACACTGTCCAATAAAGAAAAATAGAGAAAGGAGAAGGATGGAAGAGAAGGAAAGAGGGAAGGAGGGAGGGAAGAAAGAAGGAAATCTGTGAGGCTGAGGCTGAGAGAATGAATTACTTAATTACATTGAAATGGGTAGAAATACTTACATTTCTCTGTTTCTCTGCATTGCTTGAATCCAATTTCCTCAGTAATCAGCTAATCACCGAATCTGATCAACAGGTATAGTTAAATGATGGTGATGAGTTTATAATCTTTCTCAAAGAAAAAAAGACAATTAAAACTTTCAAGTTTGGTTTTTTTCTATAACAGGAGAAAAATTACTTCTTAAGTTTTTACAAATGTAGAGATGAATTGCCTAGGATGATATTTGCTCCAAATTTAAAATGGACATGGTGCGTTTTAAAAATTATCTCCATTGGTTCTTTTTTGTACTTTTGAAGTAGATAACTTGTTCTAATTTTGATGGCATGCATTCAAATTCATATGCAGTTTCTTCCGTGAACTCTTTCAGAGGATATAGGCTGGAACAATGGGTTTAACTGAACAATATTATCTCTGCTTCACAGATGACAGAACTGAGAAAGAAAAGCATGACATGTTCAATGCCACAGAATGTGTCACCAGCAAAAATCAGGATTAGAACTCACTGTCCATGATATCCAGGGCTAAAAGTTGGCAAAAATTCACCCACATTTCACTAGTGGTACTTGTCAGCTTTGCAAACTCCAAAATAAACAGAAATATTTCCATAATATTGTGAAAAATAGGACCAAAACCTTCAATTTAGAAATAAACTGATACATATATTTTTATTATAGTGAAAATAGATTGGAAAACAATATGTGGTCAATGGTGCACCCACTTTTGTGTGAAAGTGAAGCTCACTGTAAACAAAATAAAAGCATGTCCATCTTTCTCATTCACCATTTCATGTAATTTAGGCAGACTATTGTCCATATCTTATTTGGTTGGAGCCATATTTCCAATGGTCAATGTTTTTAAACTATAAGTAATTATGCCATATGGCTCTACCCATTATATGAACATATAGAATGGTACTTGTATAAATAGTTTCTTTTATTATTATTCATTTATTCAGATGTGCATACATTGTTTGAGTCATTTCTTCCTCCTGTCCCCACCCCCTCCTTGTTCCCCCTCCCCACTCCCTTTCAGGTAGAACCTGTTTTGTGCTTTTCTCCAATTCTGTTGAAGAGTAGAAATAAGCAATAATAAGAAAGACATAGCATTTTTTGCTAGTTGAGATAAGGACAGCTATACAGAGCGATTCCTAGCATTGCTTTCATGTACAAATGTGTTGTAACCAAGGTTGATTCATCTCTAACTGATCTTAACACTGGTTCCTGATCCTTTTCTCGTGTTGACCTCTGTTGCTTTAAAGTTTCTGTATTAATTCCTCTGGAGTGGGGACATCAAATGCTTTCATGTTTTGGGTTTTCTATCTAATCCTGTACCTTCCATATGTGTTCTCCCTTGTCATGTAACCCAAGTCCTACAACATTGCTGTATTTGCCCTTGATCTAAAGACCACATATGAAGGAGAACATATGATTTTTGGTCTTCTGCGTCTGGCTAACCTCACTCAGAATCATGTTCTCCAGTTCCATCTATTTATTTGCAAATGATAAGATTTCATTTTTCTTCATGGCTGAGTAAAATTCCATTGTGTATAAATACCATATTTTCTTGATCCATTCTTCAGTTGTGGGGCATCTTGGTTGTTTCTATAACTTGGCTATTGTGAATAGTGCAGCAATAAACATGGGTGTGCAGGTACCCTTGGAATCTTTTCTCCTATAAACAAAGTCTTAAATTCCTTGCTTCCAGACTTGGGTCCTCAAACACTTATAAGTATTGATTTCATTTATAATGTGTTTCTTTGAGTTAGCCTATTACAGTGCAGGAATTGTTAAAATTCTTTAAACTACTCTGGCCATGAAAAAAATGATTTTAGAATGAGTTTAGGATCTCTGGGGTTTCCAGAGGACTTATTGTGGGATCAATGTGACCACAGCTATTTTAATGCTAGTTCTAAGATAGTCATGTCCTTTACACCATCAGTCCTTCATGAATGTACAGTAGAGCTTTCTAGAGTCCGTGTCACACACATTTGACAGCTTTATTATTTTGGCATTGTTTAATAGCATTTTTACTTTGATAGCATTATTACTTGATTAATGCTGGTGAATTCTCATGCCATAAAACTTTCAGTATTAACTACTTGTATAGTAAATAATATAGGTTGAACAAAATTTTGAAATATTTGAAAATGAGTATAAATGGAGCCTTTAGACCAAAATGCTTATAGACCATTATCCTAAAAAGACACATCTGTTTATTCCTTGAATTTTGATTTTAATTTTTTTCTATTTACTATAATACTCACCTCCACCCTTACTGACATTTCCAAATCCCCCACCTACTGTTTCTTTTCTCCTCTGTGATATTTATTGTTTTATAACATGCAACATATTCACATTTGCATTATATATATTGCTTCTTGTACTCTAATATCCCCTCACTGCAATGTAAAATTCATAAAGCTGAGACCTTTGTGTGTTGTAACTATTGATGAACAAAGCATTTAGATGAGTATTTATTATGTAATATGTGAACAATATGTATGTGTGTTAATATGGATATTTGACATTTTTAGGGTTTAATATTGTTATACATATTACAGATAATTTATTACTGTGTTGAGCACATGATAGATTATTGAAATGCGTTAGATATTATTCCTACAAATAATATATATATGTTATTATATATATATATGTTATTATATATATATGTTTTTCAATATATAATAAAATTTCTGTGGGTAGGATAAAGCTCTGGACTTAGCAAAATACAAAAGATTTCTTCTAAACATTATTTTTATAAAATTTTTAAAAAGTGGAAAATAGAAGCTAAAAAGTTAAATACTGTCAGAAATTTCAAATTATCAGGGGAAGGAATGACATGCTTCACCTTGAAAAAAAATGAATACTTTTCCTTATTAAAAGTCAATCAAAATCATGTATGTTGGGTGTGATAATTGACATTTAATGTGTATGTACATATATAGTCACATGTCCATGTTTGCAATTTCTATAAATATATTGATTTTGTTGTCTTCTCTACATAGATGATCATCTGCAAATAGAGACAGTTTTATTCCTTACTGCCCCATCTCTATCTTTTTCATTTCTTTTTCTTGTCATAAGGCACAAGCTAAGACTTCCATATGATCAGTGAACATGGTGCTAAATGACATCCAGCTTGCTTTCATTCTAGGAAATCATTTGGTTTCTCACAATTAAGCAAAAAATAGCTGTAGAATTTTATATATGTTCATTATTGAGTTAAGAAAGTTTACTCTTTTCCAAGTTTGCCAAGAGTTTTATGATAAATGGGTGTTAGATTTTGTCAAATGTGCTTTCTGTACCAATTTAATACAATTATGCAATTCTAATTCCCTAGTTGGTTGATATAGTATTACATTAATTGATTTGGAAAGAAACAGACCTGCATATCTGAAGTAAATCACACTTTGTTATAATGTATAAATTCTATACATTTTGGGGGTTGTTTCGTTGTTATTTCCATTGTTTTGTTTCTTAAAAAATTAATTTGTTCTGCCATAATAAAAACTGATAGAAACACATAATTTTTATTGTTACTGTAAATGGTATTTAAGTTGCTATTTTAATGGGTATTGTCCTATGAATGAAAAATGCCTTTAATGTATTTATCCAGTCTAATTGCTAAACTGTCTAAAATTTATTGAGTTTTTCCATATATATATATATTCCTTCTGAAAAAATTACTGTATTGTAATTACTTTTCAATACCTTTAACTCATTTTTTTAATTTTATGGCATTGAATAAGACAGGTTTTCAGGTCATACATTGATCAGAAATAACAGCAATAGGTTTTTCTTGTTCTTTACTGTAAATGAACAAATATTGCCAGTAATTACCATAGTCAATGATTAATTTTTTCTTCTGACTTCTGATTACATAACCATCTTAATAGAGGGTAAAGAATTAAAGTAAAAAATGTGATCAATCTACAGAAGTATTTATAGATGAGAAAAACAAACCTAACAAAAATGTGCAAGATTACTATTGCAGAAAGTTTAAAGTGTCTTTAATATTAGTAGAGAAGACATACTTTCTTTGTGCTTATTATTTCTGAATGATGGCTCATACTTGGCTAAAATAAATTTCTGGGAATATAGGGGGAATGGCTTTAACCTGCTGAATCTATAATAAATTTGTATTTGCTTCTTTGGGGCACTAGGGGGCAATACCAACCTTGAATCCCATTAAGTTTTTGATTTAAGTATTTTTTGTTTTAAGAGGATAATCCACAAAGCTGGTAAGAATAGTTACCTAGTTACAAATACTCAGATTATTCTAATGTTTTCCATGAGCAGATAAATGTTTATGCACTGTGACATTTGCAAGAGGGCAGATTTTCCTACATATATCCTGTCTATAAGAGAGTAGTATTCTTGCATGTCCCATGTATAGCAAAAGGTGTCTGTATAGCTCAGGCCTGGAAAGGTGGAAGGCCTGATATTTCAGTCCAAAATGTTTAACATTCTCTCCAAAAGATAATCTAGCACTTGTGTTGAGCAAGTTCTTAGTGTTATGCTTTAGATTTCAATTGAGCCTTAAATATCTCTGTGTGTTCTCTAAATTAGGATCAAGCATCTCTTGCATGCCCACTAAAAATAAATGTTTATTGAATTCTGATCATATATAAGACATACCATGAAAATTAGAATGAAATGGAATATACATGCTAGAGATACTAACTGCCCATCTGTAGTTCAGAATCTAGTACTATGAACTGTCTATGTCTAAGCAAATGTTAGGAAACACATCAAAGATACATTGAAAATAAATGTATCCAATAGCATATATAACTGTGGCAGAAAAAATGAAGTGATAATCACAATGGAATGTGATGAATTAGAGCAAAATATCTAGTGAAACAGAGATCAAATTTATTTTGTAAGAAAGAAATGAATACAAGTTGCTTTCTTTAAAAATTTCTCATAGATTCCATAACCCTCACCTATAAAATGGTAGTTGGTACTGTTTACCCATACCTTGAATTAGTGTAGTGGAAAGATGCCAGGTCAAAAAGATTTCTGCTTCACTCCCTTGCTTTCCTAATACATTTTGGTATATTTGTTTTACTATCTTATCTCATTTGTTAGGCTCTGTGATTATTTACTTCTGAAATTACTTCAAACACATGAACACAAAAAATGATTGATTTAAAACATGGAATTTGGCAAGTGATTACACATAATGTGCTCTAATTACCTGCTGTGGAGCTTTCATCCTATGAATTTTTCATAAGGATAAGAGTGCAGAGTAAGTAATTAATTGATGAAGTTTTTGATTTAAACAGTGAATATATTTATAACTTACAGATTAAAACAATTGTTCTGGTTGACTGAAATTATAAATATTCAAATGTTATATAAACACATCATTAAAACTATTAGGTCTTCTAAGTAAATTGTGTTAATTGACTTAAAACAACTATAATTATTTTTTACCACCGTTGTTAAAATCCTAATTATTTAGCCCCTAGTCACATATGGTAAATTTTCTTCAAAATATCTGTGCTTTTAAGAAAAATATGGGATTATAAGTAGTAGTCTCTCTGAAAGTAAGGCTTATTTTGGTCTAGAAGAGTAATACTGTTTTTCCACTTAATGCATTAAAGAGAACTGGAACCCACTTCAATCACTTTCAATAAAATTTTTATCACCTTCTGATATAGTAGAAGAACTCAGTTGGAAAGAATTAAAGGGAAAAAATAGAAGAAAGATGAGGAAGTGGAGGAAAAAAGAAAAATAATATTGCAGTGACCAGCAAGACACTCTCATATATTTATCATGCTAAATATAATGCTTTTAACAATATGATTAAAGTTGTGATTCTTTATTTGAATATAAACAGTGAATTTCTTAATTTTCCTTTGGAAGGGGTTATGACTTTTGGGTATAAAATATTTCATTCAGGATTTGGCATCTTGAAGAGGTCAGTGTTCAAAGTCCACATTCACTTTTAATTAGAAGTATTTTCTTAGCATCTAAGCTTAAATTACAAACAATATGATGCCATAGATATTTAATTGAAGGCCCCACTAAGCTATATTAGTTTGCTAGGACTACTGTAATAAATTGACCTGACAAGGTGGTTAAAAACAACAGAAAAATATTCCCTCACAGATCTGGAAAATCAAAGTCTAAAACTGAAGTATTTGTATGACCAGGTTCTCTCTGAGGTCTCTGGGGAAAAAATAAAAGGATCCCTGATCTAAAGCAAGTTCCCAGTCCAGGAGTGTAAGTTCCAGTATGTTTCAAGGCCTAAGTATAATTCTCCATAGCTTGATTCTCTGTTTAGTCTCTCTCTTCCTCTGGTCTTGTCCATCGTGCCTCTGTCCCTGAATCCATAGTTATAACCGAAGAGTTTTTAATTGAAGTTGGGTAATTCTGTCAGCTCCTTTCTGCCTGAAGAATCCCAGGATACAAGAAGATTTCCTGTATCCTGTCCCATTTTTATCCTTTAAGCATAAGCTAGAAGTGCTGATATAACATTTTCAAGAACTTTTTTGATCTTCTGTGGATGTCAAGGGTATCCAGGTCATTGAAGAATAGCATTATCTACATATCATAGCTAGATATTCCTGACCCTCCTCCTTGCTTTGGTCAATATGGTTGACTGAATCCATGAAATGATCAACAAATTTCTTAGCATTAGATATTTCAGTCATGCCCTGTGCTTGTTCCTAGAGAACACTATCTGGATGGACTGAGAATTTCCTGAACCATCACAAGCTGGCTCCTTTTTACTTGACAGTTTCATCCTTCTTTTATCTCTTTCCCCATAAGTATTAAGGAACTACCAGGCTATACCTTCTTCATGTCAGCAAAACATTCAAGTTCATTGCTTACACGTTTGATTTTCTGCCCACCAGAATACAATTCAGCCAGGTTTTTTACTACTTTATAATAAGGATTGAATTTCCTCTAGTGTTCAATAGCATATGTTTGATCATTTCTTTTCTTCATTTTTCATATTTTCACCAACATTCTGTTCATTCACTAAAATAATAAAAACTTTTCCTACCATCAATTTCACTTCAGAGCCCTCATCTGAATTACCATTGATTCATATATATTTGGGTTTCTAGCCACAATTTTGAACCAGTTTTAATTGCAAAATTAGCAAATATCAAAATATGTGTCAAATTTCAAGCTAACATATAATAACATTTTGAGAGAGATATTAGAGAATTTATAGCCTTCCTTTAAAAGATGTTTGGATAGCAAATACTTTGCTATTTTTATTTTGGTATTAATTATGAAATATAAAAGTATCATTTTATGTTTATCTGCTTTTCTTCCATCAATGTTAAGAACCATATGTAAGAAGAGATCAAAAAGGTACTATTTGATTATATGTGACTTTAAAAAGAAACAGGCAATGGAATCAAATAGACATGGCAGAAAATAAAGAACAAGAAAAGATAAATAATATTTATTAAATCAATAGATTTAAATACAAAAGAAGATAGAAGCTAGACAGAAGTTGAAGTACATAATTCCACTGAGAATATTGGGAGAGTGAAATATTGCAGAGATTAATTTAAAAAGAAACATCAAATTAAGAGAAAAGTACCATAAGTATGAGAGAGAATAAAAGAAACAACATCTAAAAGAATAAAATAAAGAACTGAATGTAGATATACAAAGTGATTGTACAGAGTGGAAGGTAAATTTATGAAGAAGTAAGTTGTCTAGGAAAGAACAATAACAAGTTAATGGCAACTTGCAGACAAGAATTACAAAAGTGCACTGAAAAAAAATCAAATGAAGAAAGGCCATTCCTACCACACTTTTTACTTAGAATGTGATCTAATGCATTTTTAAGTTATAACCTGTAGGATATTCATGTAACCAAATAGTTCATATTTTTTGGTATGTCCTGTCAATATTGGCTAGTTCTAAATTCAGAATATGAAAAAAAGTATTAATTAGGTCTATATCCAGAAGTTCATCTGACAGAGATTTGTTGTTCCATCAAAGCCCACAATTTTATGTTAAAATGAAAATGAAGTATATCTGTGATTATTACTCAATTATTTTAGTTGATTATTATTGAATTAAGTGCCCTACAGACAACAGTAAATAAGACTTAGTAGCAATATTCAATTTTTATATTTTACCCAACTCAGTTTTTTTAGTGGGATCCTAGTTTTGATAGTTCCCCATCTCATCAAATACCATCATATTTGTTACTTCAAAAGGAGTAACACAAAATAGTAGTCTTAGCTGGGTCATTTTTCCATGTACAAAATGCTCTGTTTAAAAGGAAGAGTTGAGTTAAGCACTCAACTTATACATGAGTCAAAACATCACAGTATATCTTATAAATATAATGTGTCAATAAAAATTAAAAGAATTTGACATACACATATATATTAGTCTTGTCTGGCTGCTAAAGTGTACTACAGACTATCTTAAATGATAGACATTTATTTTCTCACAATTATAGAAGCTATGTGCACTGATTCTGTAAGTTCTCTCTTCCTGGCTTGTGGATGGCTTCATTCTCTGTTTTGTCACATGGCCTTTCTCTGTTGCACATACCCTGGCATCTCTTATTTTCTTATATGATCATCAGTTCTATTGGATCTATTGGATTATGACTATGCCCTATGATTCCTTTCAACCTTACTTATCTTTTTATAGGATCTGTCATCAAATATAGTCACATCAGGGAATATACCTTCCATATATGCTTAGGGATAGACCTGCTACATAAACTTTGGGAAGTATAATTCAACAATATGAATAGCACAAAAAAAGATTGTGAAATTTTGTTTGTGTTAATAGCACTTGTGTTTTAGTTGAGATTATAAAGCTCTTTAGTTTAGCAATAAAATTATTCTCTTGCTGAGAGTCTATACTGATAGATTTTTCCCCAGCAAGTAGATCCATTTAAAGCATTTCTGTTAGATTATGAGCTGTTAAGCACATCTCCCTCTGTTGTAAAGAATATGCAAAACATACATTCTAAACAAAATAACACTCTATCTGCAAGCAATGGCATTCCTTAAAATGACCTGAGAAATAGAAACATATTTTCAAAATAATCCTAATAGTTATTTTTCTTTCTTATAATAAATCTGATAATTCTAACTTTTTGCAAAGATGTCTCTTCTGTTTAATTATAATACAAAATTATGTTTAACATGTTGATGAAATAGTTCACAAGAACGAAAGTAACACAGTGAGCTTCTTGCAACATTTAGAATCCATTGTCTATCGTAATTCTTCTTTTTAGTGCTGGAGCTGGGGGAACATCTTTGGCTGAGCACACATAACTATGCAAATACCATCACATGGCTTCAGTGAGACTTTCTAATGTTTGCCAAAGTGGAATTTAGGCCCGAGGCATCCATCACCTCTGAGGTACAATCAGATTTGAATGTAGATTCCTGGACTGGAGATGTTAGGAAGTCCAATAAGGCTGTAAATGATTCTAGAAACAGCAGGAGAAAGGAGCTGCTGAATTGCCTGAAGGCTAACTGAAAGCTTTAAGTAGCTTCATTTACAGAAGAATATCCTGAAACTAAAGCTATCATCAATGTATTAAAATGATCACATTTTCCTACATTTTTTCTTTTTGTTTTAATCTCCACCACAGAAGCAATAATAAATACTTCTTACAGCTGTAAGCTTATGGGGAAAACTATTGGGAGCTTGTTTTAGAGTATCTAAGCATTATTTCCTCTACATAAAACATGCAAAACTCATTCTGCAAGGTAAACTATTAAGGATTCATATATATTCTCTTGCTAATGCTGGATTGCTCACTGTAAGATCCTTCAAAAATGTACCTATTATGTCTAATTTAAATTCTGCAAATTTCCTCTCTGTTACATAAATATCAGTGAGTGCACAGAGCAGTAGATAACAGCCTTTACAAAACCTTTCTCCTTCAGACAAACGGGGGGTGATGCTGTATTTTAAGTCTTACTTCTCTTAAACAGGCTAAGTGCAATGCTTTCACAAAAATCTAGGAGTTTCATCTTGCATAGGGAAATAATATTTCTATTGCTATTCTAAGAAAAGAAGACTCCTATTTGAGGCCCTAATTACATTGTACAAGCCAGAGAAATAGTCTTGTATATGTATAGAAGAATATTGTGAGTAAATCTCCATCTGTACTGCAATTTTGATATCAGGACTATGAAGTTCTGTTATCAGAATTAAGATTTAATGAATTGTTCCCTTCCATGAAAAAGACCCTGGACAGGCTAAGGAACAAGTAAATTTCTATTTTATTCCTACATCCTTACTATCCTGAGTGAGATGTAAATTTGACTTCCTAATTGAGATCCCATTATTATACATGTTCAAATTAATGAAATTTAGGTATTTGTATACTGTTGATATTAAATTATAGCATGGAAATGTGGCCTGGGGGGTCACTGGGTAAATGGATGACATCTTATAAAAGAAATATTTTTGACAAGATCAGAAAAAGTTCTTTTTTATTCACATATTTATTTATTCGTAACAAATATTTAGTATCTTGGCATGCCAGAGGATATTCTAGATACTGGACACACAGAATAAAACAGACAGAATGCTACCCTCATGGACCTTAGAGTCCAGTCTAATAAACATACTACTTAAGTAGGGGGTAGCATGATTTTTAAAAATCATGAAAATATAAAATTTAGCAGAGAAGTCAATACATAAAAAGAGTAAAAAAGAGTCAAACCATATAAACACAGAAAACCAAATATGAACAAAATAAAAAGAAAAGAATATTCAAAAATTTACCCCTTGCCTCAATGCCAATTTACAAATGACAAGAGCAGGGTTTTGAGGAAAAGGAACTACTCCTCATCATATGAAGAGGTCAGGGAGAGTCAACCTCTCAAACAACTTCATCCCACTTCTGACAGAAAATGTCCACTTTTCACAGGAGAGTTCAGGGGCTCAGTTCAAGTTTGATGCCACATCTCTAAAGCTGTATGTCTGGGTTAGAAAAGGTTTACTACTTTTCTGTGGTTAAAGAGAGACAAGAAGGATAGGGTTGTTTGGTTTGGATGAAGGGTACACAGTGTTCCTTAGGTTCTCCAGCACGAAGAGAAACAAAAAGGAAAAAATGGGGAAAAAATACCAGTTTGCATAAAAAGCACAGAAATTGGGCTACAACTAAAAGTGTATGTGTATGTGTGTGGGGGGGGCGGTGTTTGTTTTTTCCCTTTTGTAGTCTTGGTTACATTTTCCCCACTGTCAATTTGCTCCTTCCATTTCCATGGAAAAAGGGTGTCACAATCAGCTACTTGCTTCTTATCTTTGGTTCATTTGTGAATCCAAGTAAGGAGTCACTGCTCCTCAGCAAAAGCAACTTTTAAATTCCATTATAAAAACAGTCAGAAGAACATTAACAGAATAACAGAAGTAAGTCTTTACATATCAATAATAACCATGAATTTAAATATATTAAAAGATAGAAACTGGATGAGAGAATAAAAATCAAAAACCATCAATAGGCTGCCTATAAGAAATTCACTTCACCAGTAAGTTATACACAGACTAAAAGTGAAGGAATGGGAAAAGATATTCTATACAAATGGAAACCAAAGAAAGCAAAGTAGCTATACTTATATCAGATAAAATAGGCTTTAAGTCAAAAATCATTCAAAGAAAAATTAAGGTCATTAGCTAATATATGTATAATATATATACATATATCACTATATAATGATCAAAGGGTCAGTTTACTCAGCATGAAATGCTGAAACAACCAGTTTTTTTTAAAATAAATACTGAAGGGAAAGACAAGTTTCAATACAAATAATTGTAGGAAACTTCAACACCCTGCTTTTATGAACAGACAGAACAGCCAGACAAAAAAGTCATGAAGGAAACATCACTGTTAAACACAATATAAAACAAATTCACTTAAGGGTCATTTATAAACTATTTCATCCAACAGCTACAGGATACACATTCTTCTCATCAGCCCATGGAACATTCTCTAGGATAGACTATATTAAGCCACAAAACAAGAACAAAAAGAATTTAAAAAAAAGTTGAAATCATGTACCTTCTCTGACCGTAATTAAATAAAACTAGAAAAAAAAACCAAAAAGAACTTTAGAAAATGTACAAATACATGGAAGCTACATAACATACTTGAAAGAAAAATGAATCATTAAAGATATCAAAAAGAAAAATTTAAATTTCTTGAAATAAGTGAAAATGGAAGCACAAAATATTGAAATTAATGGAATATGGAAAAAACATGTACTAAGAGGGAAATTTACAGCATCAATGCTTACATCAAAATAATGGAAATATTTCAAATAAACAACTTAAATATGCATCTTGGGGAAGAAGAAAAGCAAGAACAAATCAAACTCCTAGTTAGTAGAAGGTAAAAAACAACAAAAATTAGAGAAAATATAAATGAAATATAGATGAAAAACACAACAGATCAATGAAACAAATGAAATCAATGAGAGAAAGAAAGAGAAGGTGTACACACAGGAAAAGAGGAAGTTAAAATATCCCCAGTGTCAGGTTGTATGAATCTGTCTATATTAAAACCTGATAAATTCACAAAAAGAATGAAACGAATTCTGTAAAGTAGTAGGACCCAAAATCAACATGCAAAAATCAGAAGCAATCCCACTCACTAGATCTAAAAGAAATTCCTAGGAATAATTCAACTGATATATTTGGTATATTGTAAGAACTTCTGTAAACGCCACAATGTACCCCCCACACACAAAAATTAGAAAAAAAAACTAAAGAAGTAAAAGACTTTTACTTACAGAGAAAACTCTGATGAAAGAAATTGAAGAAGACAAACAAAAAAATAGAAAAATTGTTCACAAAATGAAATGGTTAATATTGTTAATATATTAACATTATTAAAATGTCCACAGCATGAAAAACAATTTAAAGATTTAATGTAATCAAAATCAAATTATCAGTGGCATTCTTTTCAGCACTAGAAAAAATGATCTTAAAATTTATATGGAACCACAAATACCCAAAGGAATCTTGAGCAAAAAGAACAAAACTGGAGACATCACCATGTCATGACCTCAAGACATACTTCAGGTCTATGGTAACCAAGACAGCATAGTGCTTATAAAAACAAAGCAAAACAACAATAAAAGACTGACACATACAGCAAAGCAAATGACTAGAGATCCCAAGAATAAATCCATATATCTATAGCCAATATTTTATCCACAGAGTTACTAAGAACATACCTTGGAGAAAATAAAGGATTTTCAATGAATGATGGCTGGAGAACAAGATACTTATATTCAGGAGAATAAATTTAGAAACAATTTCTCACCCTACACAAAAATCAACTCAAAATGTTAAATGTAAGACCCCAAATTCTTAAGCTACCAGAAGAAAAAAGGGAAAACATTTCAGGGTGTTGACAGATACACATTGCATGAGACTCCAAAACACAGGCAATGAAAGAAAATAAAGGTAGTTAGGATTATGTCAGTCAAGAAGATTCTGCACAGAAAAAGAAACGATCAACAAAATGAAGAGGCAATCTACACTATGGGACAAAAATATTTGCAAACTATTCATTTGATACAGGATTAATGTCCAAAATATTTAAGGAACTCAAAAACACAACAACAACAAAATACATTCCAATTTAAAAAGTAGGCAAAGATCTAAATAAATATTTCTCAAAAGAAGAAATACAAATGTCTGACAGGTATGTGAAAAATGCTGCTAATTATCAGGGAACTTCAAAGCAAAACCACAGTGAGATATCATCCTTCCCAGGTCAGAAAGTATGGTGTAAAAAAACAATTTAAAAAGAAAATGAAACATGGTCAGGTAGGTACACGGTGACTCGAACCTACAATCCTAGCTTGCCCGTTTATTAGTTTTTTTTTTTTCAATTCCACCCTTGCCCCTCCCCCTCATTGATTGTTGCATGGGAAATCAACTGGTTCTGCCCTTCCCAAGGGTGAGCACAGGTTTTGAAAGCACCTGGAGAAGAGAAGCTCACTTTCTCAGCCTCCAGATCTATCTGGGCCCCACCATGCTCCCTTTCCCTAACTTTAAATAAACTCACATTACATCCATGTGTCCTCCCATAGGTTCCTCCACAAGGAACAAAGAATTTGGAAGTCTTCTGATCACAGACTGAACCAGTGCATTCAGTAACCGCATTAATGCAGCAACAACATTTTTGGAAAAGCCAGCCAGGATTTAAAAGGTAAGATGTTATGTTTACTGATTTGTTTTCTTCTAACATATTCTTCCCTGCCCTCTGGCCCTGTGCCCCTTCTGCACTAGATCTTGGACTTGCTGGGAGGCCCTGGGGACGCAGGCCCAGGGGACACACCACCTTAACCTGTGTTACCCCCCTCCAATGCATGGGGTCCAGAGCATGGTGCTGGGAGATGTTGGGGTGTGCCACCTTAGTCTAGCCTGTTGCAGCACAAGGTGTGCGAGGCCTATGCAGCCCCACAAACCCCCATTGTGGCTGCATTCTGGTAGACATGCAGCCAGGGATGGTAGAAATACAGGGGTGGCCAGTGCCACAGGGCTCAGGTTCACCATCTGGCCCATGTGGAGAGGGTGTTCAGGACTGCCCAGGAAGACTTATACGGGCCATGGCAGCTGCTGCCTCAGGCCAGACCTCTGCTTCCTGCTGCACCATGTGTCTGCACCTTTCTCTCTTCCTTCTTTCCTCTCCCTCATCTCTCCCCCACCCTGTGCCGTGAATGTGGAATACACCAGTGCTCCAGGTCTCTGTGTCTCACAACATATTGGCTTATTCTGCCAAAAATGCTCTATGTTGAGAGCACTTGCCAGGGGATCTAACCCCCAGGTTCAGGCAGCCAAGAGGCCCAGAAGTCATACTAGCCATCGGGGCTTCAGCCATGGGGGCTGTCTCCCCAGGCACTCAGGCTGGTTCCTCTCCACCCATCCCAAATCAAAACCTGTCCCATGATATGGGCCACCAAATGCCAGTGGGGTCCTGGGAGGGTGGTGAGTGAGGGGTACTGTCCACCTGACCAGCTCTGTTAGGTCCCTGGAATTCTTGGGGCAGGCAGAGAGTCCAGAGGCTAACACTGAAACCAGACCCCCTGATTTATGACAGCTTGCAAAACTCCCCTACTTGTTTCCCTGCTTGCAAAATCTCAGGAACTTCCAGTTTCCCAACTAGCTAGGCATATCGACCCATCCCATCTGGTGATCACAGATAATTGGAGACCAGGAACTCTCTGCCCCACTCACAGTTTGGCCCCTCCTATAAAGCCTACTACCCATTCCAGACAAGCTGCTGCACTCTTATCCTGAGGGAGGCCGCCCAGCAGTCTGTACTTCAATAAATCTTTCTTTTCTACATGTGGAGTGGTCTTTGCTGGGCAGTTCCTTACAAGCTCCAGGCCTTAAACTGCCTTCAGAGGTGCTCCTTGATAGTTTTTGCCTCAGGCAGGGGCAGATTCATTGAAAGTAGCTTGTTGGAAGAGGAATATACTTTCAACAGACTCAAAGTGTGTTGTCTCTAGAGTGAGAGCAATGGGATCAGGTTTTAAGGTTCAAAGATTTATTTTAAAAAACCCTCTTAGTTTTGGGTCCTTTTGGCCCCTGGGGTGATTTCCTGAGTTTAGCTTATTGTCTCATTAAGACAGACATTGAGTGGTCTACTGGTTCTTGCTTTAATTGGTAGAGAATTTCTTTTTTGAGATTCCTAGCTTTTGCTATGTCAAGCTCTTAAATTTGGGTCTATTGTTTTGTTAAATTTACTTGTGAAAACTTTCTTATGCCAGACACAGCTGATATTAGGATGTGGATTACTCTTGAGGATTCTGGCTACCTGATCTTAAGTAGAGATTAGTGGAGTTGAAAAGTTAAATTAAAATGATTTCTTTCTGTGGCCACCATTTATGCTTACCTGCTAACTATCAGAGGCGTCCTGCCTATCAGCGCCAGCCTGGGACCCTCTGCTTGGAGGTTGAGAAGCTTGTGATATCAGGGACAGCCTGGTGCAGGCTCTCCAGCCTTGCCCCTCAGTGCGAGCTAGAAGCTCCACCTAGCCTGCCTAATGCAGCCTAGCCAGCCAGTGGAGCCTGCTGTTGCTGTGGCAGTGGGTGCCTCTGCCACTGCAAGTACCCAGGGAAGCTAAAAGCACTGAGAAGCTAAAGGAGCTTGCTCTGGCAGCCTCTGCTCCATGCCTCAGCCAGACTGCTGCTTTCTGTAGCTGCCATGCTCTGCAGCCCTCTTCCTCTTCCCCCTTTCCCACTCTCTTGCTTGCCTACTGCCACACCTCTTCTTGCCCAAGCTTTCCCCCCCATAGCCTTCAGGGGTTGTGGAAGCACTAATCCCAAGGTCACATTCCCCTGTCTCAGGAACACATGCCCTGGGTCCATCAGTAAACTGCTGGCACTCTTCACTGATGGAATTCATGGGATTACTTGAGAGATTCTAAAGATAGTTTCTAAGTCTCCTTTTTCTTAGGGAAGCTAACAAGGACTTGCCTGCCTAGCAAATGTGAGGCAATGAGTTTAAAGCCTACCTTAGTTTGCGTCGATTATTTGGTCTTTTCATTAGAATGATTAATTCATATGGGCAGTAACACCTATTTCTCAGGGGAAGTGTGTTTTATTCCTATAACAGACTGCTATTTTGAGCCTATATGTTGCATGTAACATGTCTTTGTGTGCTATTTGAGAGATCCTTTGGAAAGGCCATATGGTCACAGGAAGTGCTGCTATCATCATCAAGCCACCACGTGGTACACAGTGACATCTTGCCATCCTCTAAGAAAATTATAACTAATTTGTGGCTAAATTCTATAAATTAATATAGTTTTAATACATTAATTTGTTAAGGATTGGACAAAAATAGGGTATTTGTGTTAAAGATCTGTTATAAACTACTTAAGATTCCAGCTGGCTAATCTACTAAAATTAATGACAACAAATGATTTGTTTAAGAATGTACTATGAATTAATGTAATTGTTTTGTATGCCATTATATTCTTTCTCTGTATGTCTTAGTCTGTCTCCTACCATTGTACTTGTGGTCATTAAATTCTTACTTATCTTTTTTTTACGCTCATACATGCGTGCTTATATCTGACATTTTGGTTTTTTTGGCATGCCTTGATCAAAATATCAGTGTGTGTCTATGTAGATGTCTTTAGGATGGTTCTTACACTGCTTTTATGAAGTTAATGTTTAAAGCTGTTTTCTTTAAAAAGTTATTTACAGTTCTAATCCCAACAAGGGATTACCTATCCTCTGTTTAGGACTAAAAGTTTATGGATAATAATCTCAATCTGTTTCATTATAGTGCAAGCGTAATTTACATTTAGCTCTTTTTTAATTAAGTGTATTAACCCATGTGTTCTTGTAATTACTATTATAAAAAAAGATAGTTTAATTTACTTTCTGAGTTCATTAAAATATAAGGTTGCTAAGAGTTTATTAAAAGCAGTGTTATCTAAATTTAAGTTTTTACAAAGATTGTTTCAAGATACAAATTAAGGTATTAAAAATTATAAGATTATGTATGTGTGATTTTGTCTGTAGTTAAAAGTTTGCCTAGCCTGTTAGACTCAATCTATTTAAAGAAGCAAGGATAGGTGAGAAAGAAAGTGAACCGACCTCAACAGACTGGATTGGCCTTTTTTAAAATCCAGAGAGTGACACCAAATATGCCCGGACAAATCAAAAAGTAAGTGACACACGGTTGTGGTAAAGCGTGGTCCTTAAGAAGCGAGGGAGGAGGGAAAAAAAAAGTTACTGAGTAGCTGGTTCCAGGAAGGGAGAACAGGTGTCTGGGTGGGTGAAATATGTCATGTTGCAAGTAATGCAGTTGTTTAGGGGAGAAGAGGAATTTTGAGATAACCTAAAGGCAGGGCTAATTGTTCAAGTCTTTTATACCCTTCCATAGACAGTTTTCTAAGGTCAAAATTTAAGGAACTAGTGTGTCTTTAAAAACGAGTTTCTATTTTATCAAAATAACTATCAGTGATTTTTTTGACGCTATAGGCTGATAAAAAATTTTACCAAAACCAAACAAAAGTTCACCCTTCAGATGGTGTGATAAAACCCCAAGTTTTTAGGAGTCTACTAAAAGGTGACTAATCTTAAAATACTACACTAGGTATGCCATTAACTCTCAGTGACTGAGCCTGCTATTCTTGGTCTTGAGGGGTTGCATATATGTCAACAACCCTGGTGTGTATCCCAAGCCATTTTTTTTAACAATAGCAGTCTAGAATGTGATTTCTTATCAATATCCATACCATGACTCTCAGTCATTGGGTTTATTAACTTTATACTTATTTCCTTATCACTGTTTCTGTATCTAATCATTTCAGACATTAATCTTATTGGCTTATTATTATCATTTTAGACAATGTACATGTTCTCCCATTCTTCTCAATTTACAAAGTTACTACAACCCCATGACCTGATGTGCACATGTGCTGCTGACTCTTCTTTCACAACCAAAATCCTGAGCTTTCTGTCCACATCTTCTCACTACAAAACAAAGTACACAAGTCTAAGGGAAAACCAACCATGAGCTCTGGGTTTGATTCAGCCAAGTTTACCTCAATGATATTTGGATTCTGTACTGGTTGCAAAAGATCATATTAAGATATTTCCTTTTTATATTGCTATCTTTTCATTTTATTTATTGCTTTTGGTATCAGCCTCTGTGCCCAATGTATCGTAGTTCTGATGTTTTAATAGTTGGGTTGGCATTCAGGATCAGCATCCCACTAAGGAATCTTCATACAGCGGTGTAAGAGACTGGTCCTTTGGAGTAGTAGGAAGTCAGTGTACCTGCCGTTGTTGCACAGAGACATCTGCTGAAGGCCTTTAAGGCAAGCCAGGTCTAGAGGACCTGCAATTGAGACTTCCAGGATATTAAGAAGGATGCCTTTAGAATCTTGGGCTGATCTCACTCTTTCTCAAAGGACAATCTTTCTCCTTCTGTTTCTCTCTCTCTCTCTACCAACCAGCTTAGGAAGTTCAATTCAGGAGCCCTCATGCAGGGGTGGAGAGACTGACCCTTAGGAGAACAATTTTCTCTCTTAAGAGGTAAATTTCCCTTCCTGTTCCTTCTCTCTGTTTCTACCAGCCAGCATAGGGGAAGGCAACATTCACTTGGCAGTATCCTTAAATACTGGGAGTGCTTTGATCCTGCTAAACAACAAAAAAAAGACACTTAGGCCATTTGATATGATTTACTATTCTTTGCATCCTGCCTAAATTAGTCTCTTCCAGATTCAAAAACCCTAAGGTATTCTTCTGGTAACACAGAGGAAACTATGTAAAAGTTCTTTTAAATGCTTCTAACACTGCTAGTGCCTTGTATGTGTATCTAAATGTCATAAAATCACTTATAGAGTTAAAAGTGAATACATATACACAGCTATAGTTCTTTTATGTAAGGTATATTCTATCTAATAAGGTCTTTGACATTTCTGCTCTTTATGACAAATGCTAAAAATCTTGTCTTTTAGGCCTGATATCTCTTTGTCAGAACATTATATTAGGCAATTGAGCATTAAAACAGGGCTATTTAAAATTACTGACACTGCCTTCCCCTAACCATTGGGAAATTTAGGGTTTTTAATTGTCAGTAATATATTGACAATACTGGCAACAACTGACTTGTTAATTTACCTAACAAAAATTCAAGGTTTAAGCTGTGATACTGCTATTGGCTCCTTTATAAGTTAGGTGTCTTTGTGTTCTTCATGTATACAAACCTTCTAAAATAGATATAAAAAGGTACTGTACCAAGTTGGTATCTTCACCTCATTTCAAAATTGCAATAAGAAAAGTTTAGCAATACTATAGTAATTATATATATATAGAGCAATACTATAGTAATTGCTAAGCTATTAACCATGGTTATTTTAAGTTTTGTCATTACAGTTATAATCCTACTGAGACATTTACAGAAAAGCCCATGAAAAATGACTCTGACAAGTGTTTATCTATCAACAAGGACAGACATCCTTAAGTACTAGGGTCATTTTGTATTTTCCTTATAAAAACTTTGTAACTGTTGTCTGCTGACACTTGACAGCAATTTAAGGTGTCAGTACATCTCCTATGGGACAGTTAGTTAATGAAGCCAAGCCTAAGAGCCATTTTTTAAAATAAATCTCTTTGGTGATTAATTTGGCCAGAAAGATCACATTGATGCTGACTTCTGATCTGTTTGATGTGTTACTTCCCTTTCTCTGTGAGACAAAATCTGACTTTCTAAATGAAACTATGGCTTTCCAGGAGAAGCTACTCCTGCTCTGGAGGACAAAACTGCCAAATTGGCAAAATCTGCAGAGATGACTGTTCAGAGAAACAGTTTCAGAGGATGTGATCCCTTAGCTGACTGCATCCCCCAATTTCTTAGAGGAACAAGTGGCATTCAGCCATCCAAGATAGTTCAAGGGGGACTACACACGTGAAGAGACTTCTCTAGACCCAGATGGAGTCAATTATGCCTCACCTCTAAAAATAACCAAAGTTGAGAGATTTTTAAAAGGGGCCCTTATATATGTGCTTTAGTATTTAAACCTTTTAAACTTCTGGCAAAAAGCAAACTCATGTCTTTGGCCAAGGCCTTCTGTTTAAGCAAAGCAGTAAAACATTTAATGGTATCTAACTTCTGCTTAGGGACATTGTGTGTCTTCTTTTTATACAGAACTAAGCCATTGAGGTTTACCCTCTAATTGGACTGACACCTGCCCTCTGGTACACCTAACCTCTAATATAGATATTACCCCAAATAATCAGTCCTTAATGGCCCACTACAATGACAGTCCAAATAGAAAATCATCTACGGGTTATAAATAGCTACAGGTATAAACACCTATAAAAAATAACTATAATGGTCTCTGTCACTTTTCAAAATGAAAAGTTAGATTTTTTTTTATCCTTCTTGCTACACATGACAGGGCTGCTTCTGATGCTCCTATTATTGTTCATGTTTGGGTTATACCTTCAAAACAAATTTATGTCTTCAAGGAAAACACCTTTAGGACCCAAATCATGAGGCAAGATGGTTATTGATCTCCACAGACGAGATCTCCACGAATGAACCAGAGCTCCATGAGGAACCTTAATTGAACTGGACAATAATTCAGCCACCTTGTGTCCAAATGAGCTCCAAGGGAAAGAAATAGGAGAGACAATTTGTCCTTGTAGGTAGGGTCTGCTGCCCCTTGTTAGCTCGAAGCAGATACTGAAGATGGACTGCCCACCTTCAACAACCCCCAAAAAGAATTTTTTTTGGGATATTGTCTCTCAGGGGGAATTTGAGGCAGGCTAGAAATAGGGAAAGTTCCAATTCATCTGTACATGTAGGTTGCCCATGTTTGGCTCAGGGACGGTCCAGATCACCCTCACCTGGCCAGAAACTGCGCATGCCTCCCCCAACTCATTGATTATTGGATGGGAATCACCTGGTTCTGCCCTTCCCATGTGTTAGTGTAGATTTTAAAAGCACCTGAAAAAGAAAAGCATCTCAGCCTCCAGATTCCACCTGGGCTCCCCATGCTCCCTTTTGTAGTCCCCTTCCCTAACTTTTAATAAACTCCCTTTATACCCATGTGTCCTGCCATTTCTCCACACAGGAAAAGAATTTGGAAGCCTTCTGATCACAGACTGAACAGGTGACATTAACATATACACATACCTAATTGAGTACTATTCAGTCCTAAGAAGAGCAAAATCCTGGCATTTGTAGGAAAAAAGATGGAATTGGTGGTCATTATAAGTAAAATAAGCCTGATGCAGAAAGACAAATACTGTGTATTGTCTCTTACTGTCTCCTCTCATAAGTGGAAGTTTTAAAAAGTTGACCTGAAAGTATATAAAAGGTTGTGAGGGGAGGTATAAAACATGTGATTGATTTAATTAATGCGCACAATGTGTGTGTATGAAAATACCAAAATGAATGCCATTGATATGCACTATTAATGTCATAAAAACTAAAAACAAAATAGACCCACTTTATGATCCATTAATCCTTCTTCTGAGTATATATCCAAAGAAAATGAAACTGTCAACCAAGAGAAAATGATGAGATAAAAGTGCTAATTACACTGAGTTGATCATTACATATTTCATGTGTGTATTGAAATAAACTGTACTCCACACCAATGTAAAATTATTTTGTGATAATTTTTAAAAAATGAAATCTTCTAACACAGATAACTTATTATAATGGCGAAAGAGGTAGAAACATTTTATTATTGAGTAAATATTAAAGCAGGGGCATGTTACACAATAAAGACAATCTAGTAAGAGACTGCATGAACAGAACCTCTATCCTTTTATGTAGGCAAGCAGATGCTAGTCATAGCACACATTTTCTCAAGATAAACAGTATGAAGTCCTGAAGTAAGAGGACTTGATGTCAGTATTTGTCACATGCAGTTGATTTTTAATTCCTTTGATGATCAAGGTGGTCATCTGTGTTTGCTAAATGTGTTTATTGAGAGGAAATATAAGCTTCTAATATCATTATGACCACATATAGTTTTGTAATATGGAGGGAAGATGCCTTTTTCATAGAGGCTGGGAGACAAGGGGCTCTCTTCCTTGGTGATTACATTTCCAAGAGATGGTTCTTAGGTACTTAAGAGAACATTTCTGTATCTTAAAGAAGACAAAAGGCTAATTTATTTTGTTAAAGATTTATTTATGTATCAAAGAGACAGAACGAACTTATCACAAGTATTCTAAAGTTAAGTTTCCAAGAAAAGGAAATAGGCCTGGAGGCTTGGTTCAAAGAACACTTGCCTAGCAAGAATGAGGCCCTGAGTTCTATCACCAGTGCTGCCAAAAATAAAGGGAAATAAGGAAGTCTTTGCAGTGACTTTCAGCAAGGAGAATTAAGCCTATTTTGTGTTTGCACTTATAATTTCTTCATGTGATTCTATAAAGTAAGTACGAGCATTACATTTTCATTGCTATTTCTACCTTTCTCTGGGCAAGTTTCAGGCATTGAAACTTCCAGCATGTCCAGTTAAATTTAAAACAATAATCATTTGTTTGGAGTTTGTGATAAACATAGGTTTTTTTAATTTTATTTATTTTTTCTTGGTACAGACGAAAGCTTTATTGCCATCCTCTCCCAGAGAAGACTTTGAAGGTAAGAAAAGTCACCAAAAGCAATTTTATCAATATTATCTATATCATAACAGTGTGTTGAAATTGAAAGAAAGATATTACCTTTTGAGATATTGAATCTCTGCTTTTCATTCAATGAAAAGTGTTGGAGTAGGTTACTGTGACAATGTCCAAAGGTGGAAAAATAAAAAAGGAAATACAATGTTCCTGTTAGTTTCTCAATGGAATTCTTAGGTGTCATTTCTCCTCACAGCAGTTAATTGATAGTTACCATCTAAGCAAGAATATGGTCAGATATAGAGCCTCAGCCTGCCTGGTAAAAGAATTTTCAAATCTTCCATTCATTAGAAAACTAAACTCTTCTATTATTAATCCAATGACCCAAGTACCAATTGTCTCTTATAGTGGGGACATAAATGTCATGTAAAGAAAAGAAAAGTAACTACCATAAGATAAAAAATATGGTATAAAGAACAGCCAACTTTCCAATCTCATTTATTTAAAAGATAATTAGCCAAACAAATCAAAACACTTTTCTACACTGGTTCAGTGTTCTGTTTTGGGTACTCTGGGAAAAACTCTGTGGCATATTCCTTAATTTTCAGCACAGTTCGTTTGTCACCTCCAAGTCTGCATCTTTTTTTTTTTTTTTTCATTTTCTTTTCTTTCTTTTTAATTTTTTTTGATGGTACTGGGGTTTAAACTCATTCTTGCTAGAAAGTCATTCTCTCACTGGAACCATGCCTCCAAACCCTTTTTGCTGTATTTTATTTTTCAGATAGTCTCCCATTCTCTTTCCCCTGGGCCAGCCTGAACATGATTCTCATACCTATGCCTACTGTTTAGCTGGGATCACATATGCACACCACCACTCCCAGCTTATTTGTTGAGACTGAGTCTTGCTAACTTTTTACCTAGGCTGGCCTCAAACTGCAATCTTCATTATCTTTTCCTCTCAAGTAGCTGGGGTTACAGATGTGAGACACTGCACTGGGGCATTGGCCTGCATTTCTTACTACCCATTCCCCATTTATTCCTTTACTCCTTCTATTGCAGTCACAAAAATGTTTCCCCATCCCTGAAATTCCTTAGTTCACTGTAGATTCTTAGCCTTGTACTTGCTTTTTTTCTCAGACTCACCTGCTCCCTCTCCCCCAATATCTACTCACTAGCCTCTCACTTCTTTTCCCATCAGTTTTCCCATCACATGTCATTTTGTCACTTGGATCACCCTGTATAAATAGCAACTTTTCTTCTATCTCTAAGACTGCTTACATCTCATTATCATGCTTTATATTTGCTCTTAGCATTTAGACAATATCTGACATGTAAAAGCACAAAACTGTTAGTGGCACCATGAGTCATATTCTTTGCAATCTCTACTAAACCCTTCTATTCATAGCATCATAGGATTTCCTGAGTAGATGTGAGTCTGAAATCTTCCTTCTCACAATATTTCATATTTTTAGTTTCTTAGCCTATTCTGTGCATACTTACCCCATAACACTTGCTGCCTTCAGTCTTTTTACTTTATTTGCTTTACTGGAGTTTGAATTCAGGACTTTACACTTATTAGCCAAGTCATACCTCAAGCCTCCAGTTTCTAACCTTTTTTCATTTTTAGTTATTTTTCAGTTTGATCATGTGCTTTTTGCCTAGGCTAGCCTTGGACCACAATCTTGCTGTCTACTCTTCTCAAGTAACTGAGATTTACAGATACAAGCCAGCGTTCCTGGCCCTGCTACTTTCAATCTTATATGCTTGTTAGTTACATGCATGAGCCTCTATTATAAGAATTAGACAGACCATGTACTTTCTTTCTTTTAATCATCCAAGTTCAGTTGATAACAAATTGCCTGGCATTTAATATGTACCAAGTAATTAGATGCCAAATATTAATATCTATTAAAATACCTTACATTAAGAAAAGATTGAATTTTTATAAGATAGGAGTACTTCATAATAAAACTAATGAAACAGAATGAATTCACCAGACTTCCCAAGAAAATGCTAGAATTTAGATGGTGGAATTTATTCACCTATGCCAAAGAATAATTGGGGCTTGCAAACCTATCCTTAAAGCTATTTGAGAACATGGAGCTGTTCATATTCTTCTATGCAACAGGACAGACTTCTCTATTTTCTGATGGCAATACACTCAGTATTGTGCTTCTAAATAAGGAGCCTGTTTGAAGTAGAACCAATTTTCTACACAGCCCCTTTTCTTGTTTGAGATTATTCTGTAAATTTTCAGGATTTGTTTTGTTTCCTTTCCTTTTCTTGGGACATTGTCAGAGTAGCCAGGCCTAACACATTTCACTTCATGGAAAGAGTGAGATAGAAAGAGATTCAATATCTAAGAAGCAATATCTTTCAATTACAAGGTACTTTTATTCTGTAGATAACACTGATAAAATTGCTATAGGGCAGGGGTTTTTTTGTTTTTTACTAACCTTAAGGTCTTTTCTGGGGAAAGAGAAAGCTATGAATTTCTTGTTTACTCTAAAAAAAAATTGAAACAATTAAATAACGAAAGATTCCACTTAAAATTTGACTTGACTTGTTTGTTTCAACTGATATATAAAACATACAATTTAATTAATGAAGTGCCATGTGAGGTTGTGATACATATATATATTTTATAATGCTCAAATCAGGTTAAATATATCTATCTCCTCAAACATGTGTCATTTCTTTACGGTGAAGACATCCAAAATCTTTTCTTTTTTTTCTTTTAATATCCTATTTTTTAAAAAAATTATAATTCATTCATTCACATGTGCATACATTGTTTGGGTCATTTCTCCCCTCTGCACCCCACTCCCGCCATATCCCCCCTCCCCCTTGCTTCCAGGCAAAACCAGTTCTGCGCTCTTCTCCAGTTCCATTGAAGAGTAGAGATAAGCAATAATAAGAAAGACATAGCGTTTTTGCTAGTTGAGATAAGGACAGCTATACAGACAGATTCCTAGCATTGTTTTCATGTACAAATGTATTACAACCAAGGTTGATTCATCTCTAACTGATCTTTACACTGGTTCCTGATCCCCTTCTCATGTTGACCTCTGTCACTTTAAGGTTTCTTTATGAATTCCTCTGAAGTGGGGACATCAGATGCTTTCATGTTTTGGGTTTTCTATCTAACCCCATACCTCCCATATGTGTTCTCCCCTTGTCATGTAACCCAAGTCCTACAACATTGCCATATTTACCCTAGATCTAAAGTCTGCATATGAGTGAGAATATATGATTTTTGGTCTTCTGAGTCTGGCTAACCTCGCTCAGAATGATGTTCTCCAGTTCCATCTATTTACTTGCAAATGATAAGATTTCATTCTTTATAGCTGAGTAAAATTCAGCTATATGTATAAATACCACATTTTCTTGATCCATTCATCAGTAGTGGGGCATCTTGGTTGTTTCCGTAACTTGACTATTGTAAATAGCGCTGCAATAAACATGAGTGTGCAGGTGTCTCTGGAGTAATCTGTGTCACAAATCCTTCTGGTATATCCCCAGGAGTGGGATTGCTGGATCATCTCGTAGATCTATGTTTAGATTTTTAGGATGCCTCCAAATTTTTTTTCCAGAGTGGTTGCACTAGCTTGCATTCTGTTGTGCAGAAGCTTTTTAATTTTTTGAAGTCCCATTTGTCCATTCTTTCTCTTAGTTGCTGGGCTACTGGGGTTCTATTGAGAAAGTCCTTGTCTATACCTATTAGTTTCAGATTGTTTCCTGCTCCTTCCAGTACTAACTTCAGAGTTTCATGTCTAATATTAAGGTCCTTCATCCATTTTGAGTTGATGCTAGTACAGGGTGATAGACATGGATCTAGTTTCAGTTTCTTGCAGATGGATAACCACTTTTCCCAGCAACATTTGTTGAAGAGGCTGTCTTTTCTCCATTATATATTTTTGACCCCTTTGTGAAAAGTAAGATGGGTATAGTTGTGTGGATTCATATCTGGGTACTGTATTCTGTTCCACTGGTGTTCATGTCTGTTTTTGTGCCAGTACCATGCTGTTTTTATTACTATTGCTTTGTAACATAGTTTGAAGTCAGGTATTATGATACCTCCAGCATTGTTTTTGGCTGAGTATTGCCTTGGCTATTTGTAGTCTCTTATGTTTCCATCTCTGTGATGAAAGTCATTAGGATTTTGATGGGAATTGCATTAACATGTAGATTGCTTTTGATAGTATAGCCATTTTTACTATGTTGATTTTACCAATCCATGAGCATGGGAGATCTTTCCAGCTTCTGTGGTCTTCCTCAATCTCTTTCTTCAGGTGTTTGTAATTCTCCTTGTAGAGGTCATTAACATCTTTTGTTAAGTTTACTCCTAGGTATTTAATTTTTTTTGAGACTATTGTAAATGGAATAGTTTCCATATATTCCTTCTCAGTTTGTTCATTGTTGGTGTATACAAAACCTAATGATTTTTGTAAGCTGATTTTTATACCCTGCAACCTTGATATACCTGTTTATAATGTCTAAGGGTTTGTGGGTAGAAGTTTTTTGGGTCTTTAAAGTATATGAGCATATCATCTGCAAATAGGGATATTTTTACAGTGTCTTTGCCTATTTGTATTCTTTTTATTCCTTCTTCTTGCCTAATTGTTCTGGCTAGAAAATCCAGTACTACGTTGAATAGGAGTGGAGATAGTGGGCATCCTTGTCTCATTCCTGATTTTAGGGGAAAGGGTTTCAGTTTTTCACTGTTAAGATGTTGACTGTAGGTTTGTCATATGTAGCCTTTACAATGTTGAGGTACATTCCTTCTATTCCTGCTTTTCCTAGAGCTTTTATCATGAAGTGGTGTTGGACCTTGTCAAAAGCTGTTTCTGCATCTATTGAGATGATCAAGTGGTTTTTATTTTTGCTTCTATTGATGTGCTGTATTACATTTATAGATTTGCATATGTTGTACCACCCCTGCATCTCTGGGATGAAGCCGACTTGGTCGTGGTATATGATCTTTCTGATATGTTGTTGGATTTGGTTTGTCATTATTTTATTGAAGATTTTTGCATAGATATTCATTAAGAAAATTGGCCTGTAGTTTTCCTTTTTGGAGGTATCTTTGTCTGGTTTTGGGATGAGAGTAATATTGGCTTCATAAAACTAGTTAGACAGTGTTCCTTCCTTTTCTATTTCATGGAACAATTTAAGGAGGGTTGGTGTTAGTTCATCTTTAAACGTCTGATAGAATTCAGCCGTGAAGCCATTAGGTCCTGGACTTTTCTTTTTTGGGAGACTCTTAATTGCTGCTTCAAGTTTGCTTTGTGTTATAGATCTATTGGGTGATTAATATCCTCTTGGTTCAGTTTTGGATGGTTGTAAATATCTAGAAATCTGTCCATTTCTTCAAAAATTTCAAATTTATTAGAATATAGGCTCTCAAAGTAGTTTCTGATGATTTCCTAGATTTCCAGGTGTTTGTTGTTATCTACCCTTTTGCATTTCTGATTTTACTCTTTTGAGTTTTTTCTTTCTTCATTTTAAATAGATTTCCCAGGGGTCTGTCAATCTTACTTATTTTTCTAAAGAACCAGCTTTTTGTTTCATTAATTCATTGTATTTTTTTTGTTTCTATTTCTTTGATTTCAGCCCTTATTTTAATTATTTCTCTCCTTGTGCTTGTTTTGGGGTTTGCTTGTTCTTATTTTTCAAGGAGTTTAAGCTGTAGTAGTAGATCACTGATTTGAGATCTTTCTGACCTTTTAATATATGCACTCATGGCTATAAACTTTCCTCTTAGGACTCCCTTTGCTGTGTCCTATAGGTTTTCTTAAGTCATGTTTTCATTTTCATTAACTTCCAAGAACCTTTTAATTTCCTCTTTTATTTCATCAATGACCCATTGATCATTGAGCAATGTGTTATTCAGCTTCCAATTGTTTGCATGTTTTTTAACTGCTGTTTTTGTTGTTGATTTCTAGTGTTAATGCATTGTGGTACGATAGAATGCGTGGGATTGTTTCTATTTTCTTATATTTGCTGAAGCTTGCTTTGTGCCCTAAGATATGATCAATTATGGAGAAGGTTCTGTGAGCTGCTGAGAAGAATGTATATTGTGAAGCAGTTGGATGAACTATTCTGTAGAGATCAGCTAGGTCCATTTGGTCTATGGTGTGATTTAGTTCTAGGATTTGTTTATTGATTTTTTGTTTGGATGACCTATCTATTGGTGATAGGGGGGTATTACCAAAATCTTTTCTTACAGCTCTTTGATATATAGTCAATCAATTGTGCAAAAGCCCACCAGCACATCTTTCTCCCATGTACCTATAACTTCAGTAATCATCAATCATCCTTTTTCCATTATATACTCTCTCCTACTCTTCTCAATCTCTGGTCACTAACATTCTGCTTTCCACTTGTATTATATCAACATTTTATATTCTGTGTATGAGTGACATTCATCATGTAGCATTTGTCTTTCTGTGCCTTGCTTATTTTACTTATGATAATGATCTCCAGTTCCATCCATGTTGTCTCAAATAACAGGACTTCATTCTTTTTTATGGCTGAATATTATCTTATTCTGTATATGTACCATATTTTTTTATCTATTAATCATATTATGGACAATTAGTTTGTTTCTGTTTCTTGTGAACAGTGCTGAAATTATGTGGCAGTATATTGTTTGATCATATAACAGTTCTATTTTTAGTTTTTAAGGCACCTCCATACTGTTTTCCATGACAGCTGTACTAACCTACATTTCCCCTTCTCTCCACATCCTCACCAGCATTTCTTATCTTTTATCTTTTTGATAATGAACATTCTTAATGGAGTACAGTGATATTTCATTGTCTTGAATTGTATTTCTCTGGTAGTTTGTGATGTTAAACATTTTAAAAATGTATATGTTAGCCATTTATATAGAAAATTCATAAAGCTCAATAGCAATGAAATAAAAATGGCACTTTAAAAATGAGCAATAACAGAAACTCACTTTTATAACAAATTCCAAGTGTGGCATGTATGTCTGAAATAGATGAATAAAATAACAAAAACATGAATTATTATTTTAATGCATTCAGTATATTGGAGTGGTATACTGTATATAGTATTCTAATTCAGTATGTTATATAATGTATGCATATTTCAAAATGTCATGTTGTATATGATAAATAGATAAATTTCCATTTGTCAAGTTAATAAATTAATTAAATAAAGTTATTTTCTTTCATCAATTCTTTATAGAATTACAGCGACTCCTTTGTGCTGGTAACAGGACAATGTGGTAAAAACAAATCACTGCTCTGGGTGTCTATGACTTTCTCTCTAATCCTGGTCCTGTTGCAACATTGGTCAATAATGATTGATTTATGGCTAAATAGACATCTCTTTGAGAATCAATGGAGTGTGTGCCACAGAATTTAAACACTGTGTTAAATTCTGTGTGAAAAGCAGGTACTCTTAATGCACAATTGTTTTTTCCATTTTTTATTTGGAAGTTGATAATTCAAATTTCTGTACCAATGTAGAAACTGGGAAAGATGAAAATCACTCTCCAATGGCTCACAGGTTCTCCTTGAATCTAGTTTTACTCTAAGACAAAAATAGTTGACCCTCATTTTCAAAAGAAATTCTTCCTCCTGAAGCATAAGAGAGACCTGGCAGAAAATCTGCTACTTAAATTGTTTATTGCAGATAACATTAAGAATTCAGCATGTCCACAGAGGCCTAGCACATTCCACTTGACACATCTCATGAAAATCACAGAATATCAGGCTGACTACCTATATTTCCATAAATAGGTATAAAGGTAGATCAACCAAAGGCATAAAGGCATTCAATAAAATAGCAAATTTAAGGAGAGTTTGTATTCTGGTCTACTTCCTTATCATTTGACATGCCAGTGAAAAATATACTATTGCAGCAGTTTTAGGAATTTATGCATTATTCAGCCACAGAGAGAAACCTAACCTCAGTTCTTCATAATAAGACTGGAGAAACATACACACACATACTTACAAAAAGGCATACAACTTAATAGGTAAACTACTTTCAAAGAAACAAGAAAAAAAGATGTCAGAATCATACTATTATAGGGTAACATCTGTGGTGCTGAAATTAGAATGTGATCATGAAATAACATAAACTGAGTAATGTGAAGAAAATCATAGGGTGCAAGATGTGAGCAAGTCTCTTACTGAGCACGGCCTAATTTCCTTTTCCATAAACCTTCAGAACATTTCCTTCAAATTCATAAATGTAAGAGCAATACTAAAATCATCCTTCTGCCTCTCCCACTAGAAACAAAACTATTGTTTTTTTATTTGATGTTTGACTTCTAAATCTGACATTATGTGATAATTTTTTTCTTTTGATAATGTTCAAGTGTTTCTGCTTAATTGACAGATAAATCATGTGTACTTATCATGTATAATATGTTTTTGTGGTATACATATCCACATATGTATGTAGTAGAATGGTAAATGTGGCTGATTGACACATTTTATCTCATATAGTTATTCTGTTTTTATAGAGCAAACACTCAGCCACTCTTTGCATTTTTCAATACTGTATTTTCATTATATGTATATAATATATTTTCATTAACTATAGTCATCTTTTACTTATATTGCTTGAAATTGTTCTTTCTATGAGAATGTGTTGTCTTGTATCTCCCCAACCCCTCCAACTACTCCAGACTTTGGTAACCATCATTTTACTGTCTAATTACATGAGATATTTTAAGATGAGGGATGATGTGTCAGTTTTAGTCAGGCATGTAAAATATTACAGTGAATCACATAAGGATGATTCAACTCACAAAAGGCAGTGCACCCTGTTGTTTAGTTGTAGGAAACTGAAATTGGCAGTTTCATTACTTACCTTAGAAACTCTCCTCCTTTTAATAAATAATTAATTTTGTCATTGTCTGAGTAAATTATTCTTACTTTTCTCCTAAAGAAGGTACAGTAAGACCATTCAGAAACAGATAATTGCTACAGCTGCTGGGCAAGGATTGATCCATTTTCTTGTTTTTTCTCTATTAAATAAAAAATTGCAAGAATTGTTTTAAACTTTTACACTAGATCCCAATAGCTCAGATTAAATATGAAAGTGGAGTCACTCATACCAAAAATCCACATCAGCAAACTGAAACTGAGTGGCTATCTGGACTTCTGAGCAATCAGGAGAAAAAAATTGTAGCAGCCAAGTATCCTGAACAAGTCAGTTTCAATGCACATCATCTTGAAGTTCCCTCTGATTTAATAACAATAAGAAAGCCAGCATTGAAGTAACTTGATGTTAACCAATTAGTTATTTCTCTACTGTTCTATTTCTCTTTCCTGTCTTACAAGGAAATTAACTTTGAAATGGCCAATCTGTTTTTAGTTCTTTATTTCTGCTTTCTTTCAGCCTTTCTCTGACTATAATACAAAATTCTCTGCTAAGCACAATGAAGCACTAATTGTTTTTATAGGTTAAAGGGTCACCCAACCACACAATTTCAAATAGAACCAATTAAGATCCTTAACTATATTTGTTATAATTTTATTTGATGGCACATCAGAAGATTCTAACTTTCTTTTGTTTATTATAACCTCTTTTTAGGATAGGTTACAGACATATTTATAAATATTTATATCACTTCTCTAAAACATCAGCAAGTCCTTCTTAGGAAAGGTCATTTCCTGATCAAGAATTCGGGAACTTTATGTGTATACTGAGACACAGGCCACAGGATTTCAAATAGATTTGCAGCATGCGATCTACTTTGCAATTTTTACTTTCCCCAGTTAATGAAATGCTTCTGTTTAGATATTTATAATGCATGTATAAGTTGAAAATAATATGATAGATTCAGGATCTTCCTAAAGTTGAAAATTATTTTGCACTATGAATTTAAATCCCACTTTCTTAAAACTAAGGCTGTCACTAAGTAATCATAACAAAACATAACAAAAATGTAGCTGAGTAATAAGTGGTATTAATGCAATTTGTGACAGAAGGGATTTTGTAAGCCACAAGTTATTACACCCTAACTCTTCTTCAGTAATAAAAATAGAATTGAAAAATGACTATAAATAACAGTGTACTTTATATGTATATGTAATGTGCTATACATATCAAAATATTGGAAGAAAGTATTTTGAAAGTTTCTACCATAAAGAAATGATAAACCTTTGAGCAGTTAGCTATGTTTAACCTGATTTAACACTATACAATGTATAAATGTATCATAACAGTACATCGTACCCCATTAATATGTACATTTTAACACTTTTATAGATCAGGAAAAAAGAAAATTTCAGTAAATATCCATGAAACTCTTATTTTAGAGATAAAAATGCATGCATTAAAATAGTTTTATTTAGTCATTAGTGCTACTGTTTCACAGAGTATGGACAGAGTTTTAGAATAGTTCAAATAATTTTAAAATCAACATGAATAACCCTTCTACACTTTGAAATGATTATATAGTTTGTTTTATAATTTCTTGACATTTCTTTGAGAGAAGGCTTATTTTATATAAATTTATATATATTAAAATATATGCACATACAACTCTATGTATTTTTAGTATAAATTTAAAATTTTTTATATTGATAGACACTGAAAATGTATGCATTTTTAAACAATGTAATTTTAAAATTTACGTAATTTTAAAATCCATAATGGCTAAGACACTATCAGCCATTGTGTGTTATTTCTGTTCAAAGAATTGTATTTCAGAAAAATTGTTTGAAATGTTGATTCTGCATGCAACTTTTTCAGAGACTAATGAAAATGAATATTTAAATGACAATGAACATTGCAGTTTAATATTCAAGTACCAAAAGATATAAGTTAAGATGCCTGATGTTTTTCTGACATCTGAATAGGGAAAAAAAATGGGCAATAGAATACAGAAACTCTATTTGAAAAAATCACTGAAAGTATAATGGTTAAATTCTCAAGAATCATGCTTGCTATCTAACAACAAGTACTGGATTAAAAAAATAATAAATTGTCTTGAAACTACAAAAGAAATATGATATAGGGAATATGTACTACATAAAGAAAACTCAGGCAGAAATATATTAGTTATGTTACATTATATTGGAGAATATCTGCTAAAATTATTATAAAATTGAAATTAGTAAGAGTAATGTATAAAGGCAACTTCAGGAGTTTATAAGAATATGGTAAATAAATAAAAAACTAATAACTTAAATCTAAATAATTTCTAAGATTCTAAAAAATACTGTAATGCCTTTCATTATACAGAAAGTTTTAGGGTAGAGCCTAGTACATTTTACAAATAAAATGATGTACCTATGAAAATATAGAAATATGTCAATCAAAAAACATTTATAAAGAATCATGGTCACTTGAATTTAGATCATTGAAACTTCAAATTATATATAACTACATGTAGAATGCCATTTTACTTACTTCTATGTGTATCAGAAACATATCATATATTGTCTACTAGACAATTTATAGATTTCTGATAGAATTTTATAATAGGACCATTATTTCTTTTTTTTTATATCCAACAAATATTTATTGAGCTCCAACTATGTTCAATGGGGATATAGCAGTAAACAAGAATATCCATTTTACGCTAAGCAATTTACATTGTAGTCAGGGAAACTTGTATTAAAGAACATAATAAAAATGTCTATACTCCCAAAAGCAATCTACATGTTAATGCAATTCCCATCAAAATCCCAATGATATTCATCAAAAAGATTGAAAAATCTACCATCAAATTTATTTGAAAACACAAGAGGCCACAAATAGCCAAGGCAATACTCAGCCAAAAGCAATGCTGGAGGTATCACGATACCTGACTTCAAACTATATTACAAAGCAATAATGATAAAAACAGCATGGTACTGGCACAAAAACAGGCATGAAGACCAGTGGAACAGAATAGAGGACCCAGATATGAAGCCACACAACTATAACCAACTTATCTTTGACAAAGGCACTAAAAATATATGATGGAGGAAAGACAGCCTCTTCAACAAAAACTGCTGGGCAAACTGGTTAGCAGTCTGCAAAAAACTGAAACTAGGTCCATGTTTATCACCCTGTACCAGTATCAACTCAAAATGGATCAAGGACCTTAATGTCAGGCACCAAACTCTAAAGTTGGTACAGAAAAGAGTAGGAAATACTTTGGAATTGATAGGTATAGGCAAGGACTTCCTCAATGGATCCGCAGCAGGTCAGCAACTAAGAGATAGCATAGATAAATGGGACCTCATAAAATTAAAAAGCTTCTGCTCAACAAAAGAAATGGTCTCTAAACTGAACATACCACCCACAGAGTGAGAGAAAATATTTTCCAGCTACACATCAGACAAAGGACTGGTAACCAGAATATATAGGGAATTCAAAAAATAAATTCTCTCAAAATTAATGAATCAAAAAAGAAACAGGCAAGTGAACTAAACAGAACTTTCTCAAAACATGAAATTCAGATGGCCAAAAAACACATGAAAAAATGATCACCAACTCTAGCAATAAAGGAAATGCAAATTAAAACCACAGTAAGATTCTACCTCACCCCTGTTAGAATAGCCATCATTAGCAATACCACCAACAACAGGTGTTGGCAAGGATGCAGAGAAAAGGGAACCCTTTTACACTGCTGGTGGGAATGCAAACTAGTACAACCACTGTGGAAAAAAATTTGGAGTCTTCTTAAAAATCTAAACATAGATCTACCATATGATCCAGCAGTACCACTCTTGGAGATATACCCAAAACAATGTGACACAGGTTATTTCAGAGGCACTTGCACACCCACGTTTATTGTAGCACTATTCACAATAGCCAAGATATGGAAACAGCCAAGATGCCCCACTACTGACAAATGGATTAAGAAAATGTGGTATTTATACACAATGGAATTTTATGGAGCCATGAAGAAGAATGAAATCTTATCATTTGCCAGAAAATGGATGGAACTGGAGAACATCATTCTGAGTGAGGTTAGCCTGGCCCAAAAGACCAAAAATCATATGTTCTCCCTCATATGCGGACATTAGATCAAGGGTAAACACAATAAGGGTATTGGACCTTGATCACATGATACAGCAAGAGCACATAAGGGAGGTATGAGGATAGATAAGACACCCAAAAAACTAGATAGCATTTGTTGCCCTCAATGCAGAGAAACTAATGCAAATACTTTAAAGTGACAGAAGCCAATAGGAGAAGGGGACCAGGAACTAGACAAAAGGTTAGTTTGAGAAGAATTAACTTAGAAGGTAACACACACGTACAGGAAAGCAATGCGCATCAACTCCCTGTATAGCTATCCTTATCTCAACTAGCAAAAACCCTTGCTCCTTCCTATTATTGCTTTTACTCTCTTTTCAACAAAATTAGAGATAAGGGCAAAATAGTTTCTGCCTGGTAATGAAGGGGTGAGGGGAGATGGAGCGGGAGGGAAATAAGGGAGGGGGCAGGAGAAAGGGGGAAGAAATGACCCAAACATTGTATGCATATATGAATAAAAGAAAAAAAATGAATACAGAAGAAAGGTATTAGATCAGTTTGAATTAAAGTCATATACTGTTATGAAACAAAAGAAACTAGCATTTCTGAAGGAAAATGCCTTGGGGCAAAAAAAAAAGTTCTGATAATTGAAAAGGGAAGATAGTACATTCAGTTTAATCAGTATTGAAAGAAAAGGAAGTTATGAATTGGGCTTTTAGCTCATACAGAAAGTAATTTTAGTAGCTAAAGTATCTTGAAAGACAGAGGAAAATGATCTATGTGGAAGGCTAAGAGAGAACAAATACAAGAGTTTTTAAAGCAGTAGCTAGTAGAAACAGGGGAAACTGTGATATGTGAACCTGTAAACTAGATTTTGATAATAGAGAAACTGCTATAACATTCATCATGGGACTTAGAATACAACTGAAAGGAAAACCCTTTGATTAAAGATAATTCTTTTTCTATCTCTCAGTCTCTTCTAGTTTCCAACTGTTTGTAAATCTCATCTGAACACAAAACTCTCTTCTCTTGATTTTTCATTCTATTTTGTTCCAGCTTTGTTTCCTAAAATGTTTTTACCTTAGCTTTACAACAAAAACACACAAAAAATAATTTCATAATGACTTAGGGGATATTTTTATATAAAATATCATTATACTGAATAATCAGTTAAATATTTTACCCAAGATAATGCAAACTTAATAAATTGCATTAAGCAGTCAAACATAAAGAAAATCAAACATAAAGAAATAAGCTTTCAGATTCCACTCTGAACCTAGAGGACTGGAAAGAAATTATTCCTAGCCTTACAATAGCATCAAAACTTTGGAAAAACTGCAAGTTCATGACTTAGTGGAGGTTAAGTGTGTGCAGCCCATGGGAATGTTTGCATCTACTTGTAGTTTTTCTCCATTATCCCCACTGACAAAGATACACACACACACACACACACACACACACACACGTGTGCACGTGCCTGTGACACAAAGATAGCAACAATGACTATAAAGATTGGTTAGATCCCTCAGGAAGCAAGCCTCTTTCATGGTGAAAGCCTGGGGTTAGGAAACAACAGCCTATACAAGAGGGACATGAAACACCACCTCCATCATTTTCTCTACCTACAGTACAGAGCAAAAACCATAATCCTCAGAGGAAGGACAGCGATCATGTTCACTCTTAGGATATTGGAGAACCCACTGCAGATTGGGTTAACAGAAAAGAAAAATCTCCTCAGGAGAGGCAGGAACACACTCCAGTGTAGAACTAAAAGTGGGAGGGAACAACACCAGCAAAAAGGTCACACTTTTGAGACTGAGGTATCACAAGACCAGATGATGACCTTCTCTTATACTATTCCCAGGCTAACAAATGTCCCTGAGTGGGAGATGGTGAGAGTGGGGATGGAGCAGCAGGAAAAAGTCTAAGTGGATATGGATGAAAAGCCTCTATCAAACCAGCCCAGACCACAAACACAAAGTCTTATGAAAGGACATTGAACCTAGTATGGGGGTATATGTTTGTAATCCCAGCTGCTCAGGAGGCAGAAGCAAGAGGATTGATAGTTCAAGGCCAGCCAGGGAAAAGACAGCTGTAAACCCTGTCTCAAAAACAAAATTTAAAAAAAAGTGCTGGGGACATAAGTGCAGTCTTACAGTGCTTGCCTCACATGCATAAGGCCCCAAGTTCAACCTCAGCATCACAAACAAAAAAGAAAGAGAAAGGAATAAAAAAGAAAGGAATTTGAAACTTGTGATGCTTTGGAAGTAATCCTAGATACAACAAACCTAAACCCAGATCAGTTTAAAATTGTGACAAAGTATACAAATAATTAAATTTACCATATTAGCCATTTCTAAGTATATAGTCCAGTGGTATTAAATTCATTCATAATGTTGTATAACCATCACCCACTATACATTTTCATAACAACTTTTAACTTTGTGAAATTGAAACTCTGTACCCATCAAAAATAACTTCCCATTTTCCCTTTGTTCAATGCTGCAACTGCCATTAGTGTTATTGTTTTGGCAGTACTGAAGATTGAAGTCAGCACCTCGTACTTGCTAGGTAAGTGCTCTGCCACTTGAGCCACAGCCTCAGTCTTCTGGATTTTAGTTTTTTTTGGTTTTTTTTTCAGATAAGGTCTCACATTTTTGTCTGGTCTGTACTTGGATCTCCATCCTCCTCCTTCTGCTTCCTGAAGGAGCTTAGAATACAGGTGTACATTCTTTAAAACAAAACAAAGCAAAAAACTACTTCCAGTTCCTCATATTAGTAGAATAGTACTGTATTTGCCTTTTTGTGACTGGTTTATATCCTCAAGATTTGTCCATGATATATGATAGAATTTCCTTTTGAAGGCTGGGTAATATTTCATTATATATAAATAGCACATTTTGCTTGTCTATTCATCTCTTAATGGACGCTTCAGTTCTTTCCACATTTTCACTATTGTGAGTAAAACTGGTATAAAAACAGGTGTACAAATATGCCACAGAGATCTGTTTTCAAATTTTTGTGTATATAACCTGAAGTAGAATTGCTGGGATATATTGAAATTCTACTTTTAATTTTTTTTACAGCTATGAGGTTTGAACTCAGGGCTTTATGCTTGCTAAGCAAGTGCTTACGCTTGAGTCATGCCTCCACACCTTTTAACTAGTTATATTGGGGATTAGGTTTCTCTTTTTTTTCCCAGGTCAACCTTGACTTTGATCCTATTATTTTACACTTTCTGCAGTACCTGGAATGGCAGGTTGCACCACCACGCCCAGCTATTGGTTGAGGTGGGGTCTCAAAAACTTTTTGTTTGGTCTGGCCTCAAACAGCAATTCTGATCTTAGTCTCCCAAGTAGATAGAATTACAGGCATCTATTTCAATATTTGATGAATAGCCATGCTGTTTTCTGTGCGGATTATGCCATTTTCCACCCACCTGGAATTAAATTATAGACCTTCATTGATTATAATGTATCGATATTTGGATACTACTTGCAACACTTGTATCATACTAATGTAATATGTTAATAATAGCAAGATGAATGTGGGGTAGATGGAAATTATTCCTATTATTTATGCAATTTTACTGTAAACTTAAAAATGTTGTAATGTAGAAATGTGTTTTTTAAACTACCAAACAAAAATACATTGGCATTTTGCATTTGAAATGCTGAAAATAAAATATAAAGAGAAAATTTTGAAGTCACCAGAAAAATGACACATTACATAGACAGGAGCAAAGACATGAACTACTGAGTTTTCCTTAGAAATCTTGTGGGACTGAAGACATGGAGGTGTTTTAATATTAAGACATGCACGAAAAATACCCCCAAACCTTATCACACTAAAATTCTATGCTCAGCAATATAATTAAAAATGAAGATAATTCTCAGGTCTCGAAAAATGAATTATCATTATATTTTATCTCAAAAGTGTCCAATGGTTGTGGAAATCAAAAACAAAATTATAGCAGGTACAGTTGCTCTACATGTTTTGTTTTGGTTTCCTAGATTCAAGTTTAGACTCTGTAATAGCTGCTATCTGAGAATTATGCAGGGAGCAGACAAAAAACTTCAATAGAAATCTCTTTCTTTGTATAGCTCACTAAGGAACTGTGAGACTAATCACTTGCTTTAAATTAATTTCATTCTTGGTTTTATTCTTCTGGTCCCAATCAAGTCACATAGATCTTTATTCTGGTATCCTTAGAGACCAAAATGGTATCTAAAATTATGGGAAGAAAATCCTATTTGGCTAGAGGAACTGAGAGCTGTTGCCCTGTGGCTTACTTTTTTTTTTTGCAGGATAACCTGTTATTTTTCTTCTCTGTAACAGTGATAATGGCTACACCACTTAGTTTTATGTCACAATATTCAAGATCAGCTTTACCTTGAAAACTTGCCCTTGTTAAGTTATTGTTTTTCCTGTCATAGCAGCATTTTAAATTCTGAGGAAAAATTGCCTTTAAGTGAATAAGATACTAACGTCTGTAATCAACAATAAGATGGTATTGTTTCAAATTGGAGACAATCCCCCCCCACCATTTCAGTAGGACTGAAGCACAGAAAACTCTTCCCATGTTTGCTAATCAAGTAGCTAGCACAGTTCACCTGCATAAACAGGATATCTGCGGATGAAGTCCTTCATTACCAACTTTTCTATCAAAACACCAAGAAAACTGCTTTTCAGTGTACCACAAGAAAATTTACAAAGGGTTTTAAGGATAGTTTGGGAGTTTGGATTTATAGTTCTCTTATCAATTTTAGAAAAATACAAAATAAATATGTAAGATGACTTTTCATGATAAAGGAGAATGAGAAAGAGGAGGAAGGGAGAAGGGGTGGGAAAGAGGAAGAAGGAAGAGGTGGAGGAGGAGGGGGAGGAGAAGAGGAATCCTTGATACATAGACATAGAATTTGATAAGAGCATAATTTCTACATTGAACAAGAAGATATTGGGGAGCATATATGATCAAGATACAGTGAGGAGACTTTCAAAACAGTTGTCAAAATTATCTGAACGTTCTCATGTTCAATATATACAAGAAAATGTCATATCTTTAACAGGTAGCAGTCTATTCAACACACACACTCACACTCACATACACAGAGGGGAAGTGTATTGCACTGGATTTTGTTTGTTTGCTTGCCGATTTTTAGGCATGGTGGGATTACTATTATCCATTTGCATGAACCAGCAGCCTGGGGGTTCTCTTAACATCTTGTCTGTCTGTCAATATCCAACCTTCAAGATACATTAGCTCCTTTCTGAATAGCCAAACCATTCTTTCTCTCTCTCCATTTCCACTGATTCTTCTTTTTTTTCTTAATTTTAGATTCTCATTATATCTTGCTAATGGTTGCTGTTGTAACCATTAGATATATTTAGCATGTAAATAAAAAAGATTATTAAAATGCAATACCTAATTTCAAGGAGACTATTTAAGAAAAAATTAAATATCAGAACAATTAATTTTTATAAAGAGTGTGGATGTTTTATAACAGGCATTTTATGTACTAAGTTTATAAAATCCAACTTCTAAAACCTTTAAAAGGAAACATTCTTTCAACAAGTCTGTGTCAATATCAGCTCAAGTGGCCACCAAAGCTTAATCTCATATCCTTCTAATGCATTATCAACACTGCTGGCAGACTGATGTTTCTACAGTATAGATTGGATTCTGCAACTGCCCAGCTTAAAAGCTTTCAGTGGCACCAGATCATCTATGGGATAAAATTCAAACTTGGTGACATTGTCTTCATGGCCTATTAAAATCTGACTCTAAATTATCTTTTATGCTATATCTCCTACAAATCCCACTTTGGTTCTACCAACAACAAACCATTTCACTCTGAACTTTTCATGACTTCTAACACCTCTCGCTTCCCTATGTTATCCATTTTTTCTTGAATAGCATTTCTGCTTGAAAAATCAATACTAATGAAAGTTCATTTTCCTCTCAAGTCTTCCTCTAGTTACCTCTCCCTTATTGTATTGGTCTTTTTTCTGCAGCCACAAATACCTTATAAATGCTGGTACAATAGCTCTGTTGTATTTTTTTTCAGAGTTAATGCTTATCTATTAGACTGACATGTATAGGCTATGTTTATTCATGTTTATACTTTAAGGATTTAGGACAGGCTGTTTTAAAGGATTAATACATGTTTGTGAAATGAATGAATAATATTGTGTGCATATACTTATATAAATACTTTTATCCATTTTATTTTATCCACTTTCATTATTTAAATGTGTCTTAAATCCATATTATACATCCTCAAATCTGTATTATACATACAAATAACTGTATAAAGTGTGTTTGCATTGGTATAGTAATAGCAAAAAATGCTCATGTGTTCAACATCAGAAAATCAAAGCTTTTGGGAAATGTTATGTGCTATACCTTGATGTGAATTTGCATGATATGAGCCTTTAAGTGGTGGTATTGGCAAAGACACTGAGGTAGAAAAGGCAAACTCAAATCTGGTGCCAACTCCAGTAAAGATGGACAGTTGTTGCTCCACAGTTTGTATCAGTTTGCTGTAATCAATCTAGCACAAAGCAACTGACTACTTCTGTTAGTTAACTCTGCCCTGGTGAGTTCTCTGAGTTCATGTCCGATATTGTAAGGTTGGGATTGCAGCATTAGCAGTCAACAGATTTGAGAAAGAAAGGAAAACCTTACTATTGGGCTACCAGCCTTCACAGGCCCATTTCTCAAACGCTGGAATGGCTTAGACGGAACTCTGCCTAATATCCTGTGTTCACATCTGTGGAAAGACCACAATGAACCCCCTTGTACAATGAATGTATGCTAGTAATAAAAATGAGTCTGTTTATTTGTTTCTTTAAAAGCTTCCTGTAGGTAACATTGGATTCTCCTGCTTTTTTGCCCACACCCATGTCCCATACATGCATCTTTCTTGAAAAATTCTTGCTTCTTCACTTCATCCCAATCTTTCTCAGCTCTAATATCTCAATCTGGCTCTTTTCAAGCTCTTAACCAATCAGTTCAACCATTTGTGACTCACAGATTTTCTTAGAGGAGACCACATCTACTCAATTACTGCTCACAACTGTTCCTAGTTTGTCTTACAGAAATGCATGCTTATCTTCCTCACTTCTGGAAATCACAACAAAGCCATAGCTGTGGGCTCCAGAAGAAACATTTTTCCAGGGAGAAGATGAAACAATTTCAGTGGTGGTATTAAATTATTTCACTAGGCCTGTTAAGGCTCAACTGCAAATGTACCGTTTCAATTATACAGCAAAGTATATTGCAAATGTTGGACCTCATTGGTGGAGACCACTCCAGTTGCATAGTATAATAGATGCTTCATTTGCATTCAGTCATTCTGCTTCTCCTGGGTTCTGAAGCACATAAGGATTTGGCTTCTAGAGAACAATCCTCTCCTGCAGTTGGCCTGATGCTAAATTACATGCAACATCTTATCTAGCCTGAATACTTCTAACACATTGAATTCAAGTATCAGGTAGATAATGACTCAGAGTAGTACACAAGGTGCTAGATCATTAGCCCCAAATGTGAAATGATCCTCCAATTTCTGTCACTCTACCTTAGATACAGGAATTATAACAAACAAGAATTTGTATTTCATTTTAAAAAATAAATTTTCATTGATATCACAGTCTTGTATTCTTCTTGGATTTTATTTACTACTTGTGTGATACTTGTAATACTTGATATGCAGAATACTTGTTGAACAATAGGTACAACTAACATGATAAAATAAATGTAGCAATCATTCTTCGTCCCTAAAAATCCATAAGGGATGCCCAAGTTCTCAGAAGAATATGTATTAAGAATAGAGCTTTATCATTGCTTTAATCTAAAACTGTGAGCATTATTTCTCTTTCCACATAGAAATGTTTTACTTTTGATGTTCTTTATTGATCATGATTGAAGAAAAGGTAGTGCTGGAAGTTAAATTCTTCTCTTCCAGAAACACATCCACAGCGGTTTATAGTAATCTCACCATTACCTACCACAGTCATCTGTGTTTTTAAAGATTCATAAAAGTGAATTGAACAAAAGTATCACGGAAACAACCATCTTTGATTTCTGAAAGATTTTGTCCCTATTTCCTGAAATTCTTCCTGGGAAACTTTTTCTTCCTGATTTACTGTCTTGGATTTGATGGTGAGTATGGAGTTTGGAATTTCCTTTGGTAATGGCGCTCCCTCAGCTTGTCAGAAGCTAACCAGATTGTAAGGATGTTTGCCCTAGTGTTTTAACTGGGTTCTGGAGAGATAACCATAGCAAAATTAGGTGTAGGAAAAATCCACTATGAAGTAGACTGGGTCTTAAACTCTTAAAAAAACTCTTAAAAATATTGATATTTAACTTTCCTCAGTGTTCACTCAATCTGGTTTAGAGTCTTAATAGAACACTGATCAAATACACTTTCATTGGCATTGCACCGTCCTTCTCATAAATGACCTAGTTCTCCTTCCCTTTGAATTTTGGTCTGTAAACAGTTTTATATATGGAAAGGGATAAGAATTTACAATTTTCCTTTGCTTGTCCATTTTTGATTTTTCAGATTATGTAAATCAACTGACACCTTAATTTTCTGCTTTTGTGCTTTATTTATAAAGTTATGGTAAACTATTTGTGTGTGGAATAAGTTACTCCTCTTTCTTTTACTATTTGAAGCTCCTGTGGTAATATCCACTTTGCCTGTTGGTTAGGTTTTGCCACTCTGCTTCTGCAATTCTGAGACCCCATCATTCTCATCAATAGCAGAAACCTCAGTGCATTACAGTATCTCCTACTGTCAAACACTGTCAACAGCTCAGTTACGATAACGTTCTTTAAGATTTTGCTGATTTGGAAACAATGTGGATTTCTACTTGTGTTTGAGGTCAGGCATTCAATGATTTTTTTCTATGGACATGCTCTTTTGGGTCCTGATTTTTTTAAACCATTATTAATTTGATGGTTATCAGATTTTTATTAAATTGCTGTATCCAGTAGCTATCTCTTTACCTTGCTTGTTCTCTACATGTTATTTTATGCCTCCAAATTAGCACACAATACTTCCAGGTTACTATATATCACAGGTTACCAGTGTATTATTTCCCAGAGATGGAAAACTTTTTTGTTAATGTTTTGAATATGTGAGAAGTTCCGTCCAAAAGTTATCTTGAAGTTTTGTTTTCTGATGTTATTCCTAGTATCAATTATGGAAAAAGCAAAGTCCTATCAGGAAATACACTGTGGTAAGATAAATAAAGAGTGTTACTAAGGAGAATTTATATAAAGATGTGGGCATAATGAGCAAAACCCACAAAGTATAGTAAAGCCTTCAAATTGGACAAATTGGAGCAGGGTGTTATTTCTGTCTCTAGATCTAAAGGAGCAAGGAGAGAAGAATGACTCTGACTAAAAGATGTAGGTGCTATAAAAGACTGCCACCATGCAATGTGTGGTAGCTGCCTCATAACAGCTCAAGAGAGCAGACTGATCATATCTCTTCCCAACCCCAAAAACTATCATAAACCATGACGTTAGACTGACATTAAAAATGACACAGATTTCTTAATATCAACCATGATGCAAGGATTTATATTACAGAATTTAGAAACTGCTAAAAAATGAACATTTGTCCTCCAGAGAGCTGACTGTTATACATATACCTGAAGTCCATGGGACCACATAATAGAACTTGTGACTTTTGGTAAAGAAAGAAAAGGGTGTGAGCTGCTATTCCTCAGGTATCCTTGTAGTGCTTCTCACTGGCAGAGCACAATCTCAAAACAGAAGCCAGAGGTGTCATGTTTGTAAGTGCCACCTTCCAAAGGTACAGAACAAGGTACAAATGACTAGAGTCAAACTAATGAATATATATTTAGCACAAGTGTTTACTGAAATATTTCCTGAGTGGAACATACTTGAATCAAATTACAAAGAATAAGAAAAAGTCCTTAACAAAGACCTTCTTGCAAAAGGTTGCAAATATAAGAGCTATCACTTACAAAGGTCTTAAGTGTGAATGTCTTGGGTTTTGCATGGACTCAGAAGGGCGATGTGACAGTAGTGCAGTGAAGAATGAAATGAGGTGAGTTAAAGAGGTAGGAATGGGTGAGATGATTAATAGTTACAAGGCTATTGTAAAGACTAATTTATTTTTAATAACATTTGCTATATTATTGATGTATAATAAAATTCACCAATTTTTAAGCTCAAAGTGTGATGATCACTGTTAGTAATGGTGTACAGTCAAGTAACAGCCACTTCAAGTGTGATATTGAATAAATTCTTCACCTGAAAATTTTCTTTTTGATGCTTTTGGGTGGATTGGGTCTTCTGACCCTTAGCCCAAGGCAAAAAATAATTATGTCAGTAGAGTTTCCCCTCTTCAAGAATTTCACATAAATGGAATCATACACTTAATCGTTTGTATTTCACTTTAACTTGGCATAATTTCTTTTTCTACGGTGCTATGTGTTGAGTATGGCTGAATAATGCTCCATAGGGTGACTATACCACACATTGGTTTTTATAATTCACCAGCTTATGGCTGCTTGGGTTTTTGTCTGTTTTGGTGTTTGAGAAATGCTGCTTGAGACACAATGTATACAGTTAGCTGTGTAGACACATACTTTAATTCTCTTAAGGAAATATCTAGGGGTTAAACTTCTGGGTCATATGGTAAATGTATGCTTATTGTTTAAATTGAATTACAAAGTAGTTTAATTATTTCATACTCCTAACAGCACTGAATAAATTCCACTTTTTTCACATTATTAGCAGTACTTGAGAGTACTGAACTTTTAAAAATTATTTCCTTAATTGCTGATGTCAAGCAATTTTTCTGTGAAATATCTATTCATATTTTTAGTCCATTTTTAGTTGTGTTGTTTCTCTTATTGCTGATTTGTAAGTGTTCATTATTACATTGTTCTCAGTATATGCTCTTGGTCAGATCTGCTTCACGTTTTTCTCAGTCTGTTGTCTTTTTAATTTGCTTAATTCCATATTTTGAAGCCTACATTTTAATTTTCATGATATTCTATTTATTTAATTCATATGTTAACTTTTTTGAGCCATTTATTTATTAGCTTCATTTTTAGACAGCTGCATTTTGTATAATTTATATAGAATAAGTTTGCCCACTTTAAGGGTATGGATCAATGATTATTTTGTAAATTTGCAAAGATGAGTAACCATGAATACAATATAATTTTAGAACATTTCCTTCACTTCAGAATGATTCCTTTTTCCTATTTGCATTTAATTAGTGTTTTTTATCCTCAGCTAGCCAATCACTGAGCTATTTCTGTCTTTTTAGATTTGCTTATATATGTTCATTCATGTAATATCATAAGTTTCATTAATTTTTATTGCTGAATAACATTTCATTATAAGGCTAAAATCACATATTTTATCTACTCACCTGTGGATGGACATTTGGGTTGTTTTTGCTTACTTGTTTTTATGGAAATAAATTTGTGTACATGTTTATATGTGAACTCATGTTTTTTTTTTTTCTCTTGGGTAATTACCTGGAAGTGAAATTTCTAAGTGTACACTTAATTTACATTCAACATACTAAAAACCACCAAACTGTAAGTATACTTATAATACTAGTTTACTGATTATTTAAAATCATTAACAAGTACTGTATTTAATCAAGTACCTTCAGGCATCTATTGATATGATCATGTTGTTTTTCTTTATTATTATTTATGATAAGTTTTATTTATTAATACAAATTTAATTTCCAGAAGGAGGGAAAATATACTTGGTCATGACATATCATTTTTATTTATTGTCAGTAAAGTTTTCCAAATTTTTAGAAACTTAAAGGTATTTCATCCACACTGTACTATGGCTGTCTTGTAAAGTTTCTGTTCAGTGTAATATAAATATTGAATTTACAAAGTCAGTTTGAAAATCTCCCACCTTTTGTATTTTTGTGTAAAATTGGCACTACCTCTTTCTTATGTATTTGAAAGAATTTGTCAATGAAATTTTGTCATTTGAAGGTAAATGGATGGAACTGTAGAACATCATCTTAATTGAAGTTAGCCAGGTTTAGAGGACTTGAGAGGGGGTGGGAAAAAGAAGTTTAGGTGAATATGGTTAATATACTCTCTATACAAGAATGAATATAGAATTTTTAAACTGTGAAACAACCATAAGAAAGGGACAAAAGTAGAAAGAAGAAAAATAGAGGAGATGAACCAAACTGGGCTATTTTATATACATATATAAATGGAATTGCCACATAGAAATTCCCTGTGTAGCTATGTTAAACAAGAAAAAATGTCATTTCTTTTTCCTTTCTTTTGCATAACTGGAGAACAGGAGGGAGGAACAGGTCCTGCCAGTGGGGGGGAGGTGATTGATATCATTGATACCAGTGAAAGGGGGGAGGAAGTGGGGAAAAGGTGTAAGAGGGTGAATGTGGTTCAAAATGTACACCTAAATAGGAATGAGAAAAAGATACCTGTTGAAAGAATAAAGGAGAATGATGGAAGGGGTGAATTCAAGTATGATATATTTGACATATTGTAAGAATTTTTGTAAATGCCACAGTATACCACTACCCAGCACAACACAATACAACACAACACAACACAACACAAAACAACACAACACAGAACAGTACAGTACAGTTCAGTACAATACAATACAATGCAATACAAAAACTTGCTGGAGCTGAGGCCTGGTGAAGTGGCTCAAGCAGTAGAATACCTGCATAGCAAGCATGAGGCCCTGAGTTTAAACCCCAGTACTGTCAAAAGAAGAAAAGAATAGAAAAAGAACTGTCCAGAGCTGAGATTTCTTTGTGGGAAAGTTTTAGTTTAAGTTAATTTACAGAACTATTGAAAATTTCCATTACTTCCTTGTCCACCTTTGGTAATCTTGGAAATTTAGTGAATTGTTACATTTCAAAGAATTCTTGATGAAATTTCTTGATGTAATGTTGGCTGTAACATTCCATTAATATTCTTTTAAAGAATATAAGATATTTTAAAGTTTGAAAGATTTTCCCCTTCCATTACTGATGTTCATTACCTTTTCTAAATTTCATATATATATATGAATATATATATAAATTTCATATATATATGAATGTATATATAAATTTCATATATATAGCTAGATATTGACAGATAGATAGCTATAGATACATACATATAGATGATAGATAGATAGATATAGTTACACACATATATAGTAAACATATTGATATTATCACAAAATCATCTTTGGCTTCACTGATACTTTCTGCTTATTTGTTTCATTAATTAACATTTTTTATGTATTGCTCTCTGCTGTATATTTACACTGTTTTATTCAGTTCTTAAATTATCAGGGAAACCCAGATTATTCATTTTAAGTCTGTCTTATTTTTAATATTAGCATGATGTGTTTTCTCTATGTAGTGTTTTCAGTACATTCTGTAAATTTTTTTATATTATCATTCAATTAATAATAATTTATCATTTTATTTTCCTCTTTGATTCATGAACTATTGAAAAGAATTTTATTTCATTTCCAAATAGCTGAGTTCTCCAGTTTAGGTAATTTTTGTTATCTAACTAAATTTTTTTTTAGTTTTAAAATACATAGTGTATAAATTCAGTCTTTATAAATTTACATAATCTCATTTTCAGAAATGTACAATATGCACTATGCATAGTTGAACAGATATATAATTTATTTAATATCAACACATCGACATAGAAACTGTAGCTTTGCGAATCTTGCTGATTACACAGTAATTACCTTGCATCCATTTATTTTAACATTAAAATACATTTCTAGTTGACAGCAATTATTTTCATTTTAAATGACATTCTGATAATCTCTATTTTTTTATGTATATAGACCATTAATTTTTAATATGATTGGTGTAGTTTGTTGAAAGCTTCTCATGTTTTTACTTATATTCCACATTTGTATCATTTCATAACATCTATAATTCTATTTCAATTTTATTGTTTATGTTTTAATTATATATTCCCTCCTATTTATTGGCAATTTTCCTTTGAAGAACAATGTATGCTCTTAATTTCCCACCTGAATTAGTGTAAACTATGGTGAGCTTTCAAATGTTTGTTTTGATCCATATACACATTTTCCTTTATTAATTTTGTATTATGTTTATGTAATTTTTAAACCTCATAACAAGTGGGTCTATTTTTTGCTCTAAGTAGTTATATGTTTTTATAAATAAACTTAAAAAGCAAAAATTGAAGCAAATTGTATTTAGCTGCAAATGTACCATTTTTGATGCTCTTTTTTTGACATTTTTTCTTAGTTTTCAAATCTCCATTTCATATAACTTTCCTTCAGTCTGAAAATTCTTGTTTAAAAAAAGTGACTTCTTTTTAATCAGTGGAAGAAATGAATTCAAGTATGATACTTTTGATACATTATAAGAATCTTTGTAAATACTCCAAAGTACCCCCATTCAGCACAACAATAATAAATTCTTTTTACTGTTATGCTGGGTGGGGGTGCATTGTGGAATTTACAGTGTTAAATTGTGTTGAGATCTAGAAGTGTTTTACATGTTCTATGTATTCATATTTTGAATTCTTTAAATTTTCATACATTAAAACAAATGTATATGTATATAACATATACATATATATTATATTTACACATATATGTAAATTTATGTATTTATATATTTATATATATATATGCCCTACTGAGGTTTGTTGCTATGCAAACCTAGTTACTTTACTTGCTAGGCAGGCACTCTACCACTTGAGCCATTCTGAAGTTCCCCTTTAAATTATAATTTAGAAAATGACTATTAATGAACTGTACCTCCAAGTTATGTCCTGTGTTCTCCACATTAATTATATATTTCATCTTCTCTTAGAAACTACAGAGAAATAATATTTTATCATTATAGCATGTGCATGATGCTCTCGACAGTGATGTGGATGTTATGGGAAGAAGAGATGAGCAGCAAATTTTGAATTCCAAATGCCAAATTTAATAAGTACTGTAAACTTGAAAAATCAGACATTTAATCAATATTTTACTAGGCTATTAGAGGCAAATTTTCAGACTAAAGACAAATGTGTTATTTTCTGATCACACTTTTCAATTTGATCTGAACCACAGTCACAATAATTTTTTCCTGCTGGTAACAAGTAATGGTGTAAGGAAGAATTGTCTTAGAAGTTTTCTCCTCTTCAAAGAGAAAAAACAAATGATGAATCAATTTACCCAAAGAATTTTGCACTGTGTTACTTTCCACAGTGATTGAGAACTCATTTTAAGAATCTTTGAGTGTAGAAGTTAAACTATTCATACTGTTTTTATTCATACCCACTTCATGAAACCTTGATGCATGTGTGATGAACTAAATGTGTCACCACTTTAACAGTTAAAATTCTGTCTAGTTATTTTCTTGTCAAATGTTAAATACAGGTAACATACACCTAAGACTTGACTGTAGATTTGCTTAATTTTGTTATCATAGTGCTTAAAATGTTTGATTTGGCAAAAGTTAATAATCAGAGACTTCATATTTAAAAATGGATTTCCATTCTCTACTGACAATAATGTGTCAACATTCTGCCTGGGAAAAGTCGGAGGAACTGCTCTGCCATTCCACTCAGCTCTTTCCAATTTGTCTAAAGCTCTATGACTCTTCTCCATTTTAGATGTGGGCTGTCTCATATAATTGTGTGTTTCTCTTTTGGATCATATAGATTCTCTTCCCCACCCTTCATTTTTGCCTTTTAATTTTCCTCATAACTAGAAAGGTGATTATTGATTTTAGTATTACTGTGTTATAACAAAAAACATCATTTCCAATGATAAAAGCAACGATTTTCAAGTTTTCTTTGTGAGAAATACTTAAAAAAAACAAACAATATAGTAGCAGGAAATAATGTAATTGAAAATAAACATTTTTCTCCTTGATGGATTCTACTTACTAATGTTTTTCTCCCATCAGTTTTTTCTCACCTCCACATGCATTCTTTGAAACTGGGGAAAGCATGGGCTCAGACAATCTCAAAGATTCTTAGGAGCACATTTTGCAAATATTAATTAAAAATTATTCATATCATTTTATATTAAGGATTTCTTATTTTAGTAGAAGTTTTTGAAAGTCTTATAATTTTAAATACTCATGTAACTCTGTTACTTTGTTCATTAAATTAGGATCCAGAATCAAGGATTCTATGCTAATTTCAAGAATGCCAAAGTGCTATAAAGGGTGTCATTATAAACAAATTAAACCCAGTAGCTATTCTCGTAATATAGCTCAACCCAGGACGAGGCATTAAGGTGTTCACTATGTGTTTGTTTTTGTCACCAGTTATATGTTGCTTTGATAATGAGTGCCAACCTCAGAAGTACTCAACTGTTATTTTCTTCCCTATTGATTTTTTAAGCTGAAGGTGACCCAGCCTGATTTATGCCTATACCTACTATACAAAATTCCCAATATATCCTAGCAGGCTATACTAAAGGTAATAAAAGTTGCAAGTCATCTATCTAAAACTACCTGGATAATGAAAGCTCATTTCAGGGAGCTGAATAGATAAGACATTGATTCTGGTAAAAGACAATGTATGCTTAACTCATGGTCTGGTAATAGAATGAATGGAATTAGAGAGGCTGGATGTCACCACAAATAACCTGAATCTGCTCATGAGCTAAGTTGGTTCCTAAGTGTGTAAAACTTGGAGAAACTTAAAAAATATAGCAGTGCCACATAGAGCAGAATGAATATAAAAGAGGATTGTTATTTAATTAGGATTCAGATACTTGATGTAGCTCTTCAATTAAGAATAGCCCAAGTTGTTATTTCGCATCATGTATTAAGCCAAGGAAACTTCCTTCTCCATTATATTACTAAAGAGAAATTGGATGTTTTTGTTTGTTTCGTTGACTAGCTTTTTTCTAGTGCCTGCTAGGGACCCAGTATTGAATAATGAGTGAGAAAGAAATAGTTCCTGAGTTTATAGAATTTGTATTCTAGTAAAAAAGACAAAAAAAAGAAACCCTAAAAGGTTGATGTACAATGTAGTAGTCAAAACAGAAAATTGGAAAGTACCATTGAGGAGAAATTAACAGTGTGTACAGAAAGTTTTAGGGAAATAGGAAACTCATCAACTTGTCAAGGAAAGCACAATTGAAGGTAGTAATATTCAAGCAGAAAATTAAGTAAGGTGAAGCTACAGAATGAAGTATCTCTGGACATCAACTTTAACCTTAGGAAAAAACAGGTAGGTGTAAATCTTTAAGATAAAAAGTGATAAGCATAGTTTTTTTTGAAGAGGAAGTCCAAAAATCTTTGAAAACTCCATCATTACAGACCAAGTAAACCAGGGCCTTATGGACATCTTGGTCAGTACTATAGGATATTCTAAATATGATCACAAGGCCACACCTGGATTTTGAGTAGAGTAACGGAAGTCATTTGGAAAGGAATATTTTGGCTACTGAGATACTGCATGTTCAAATTCTGACATGGTCCCTTTCCTGGTTATTCAGATATATAACATCCCTTATGCCATCAGAGGCAGCCATTTGAGGAAAGATCACTGGATAAAGACTTTTATATCTCTGTTCACTCATAGGAAAGACCAATTCACACCTCAATTCTACACTTTTCAGTAAATCTTAAAAATAATTGTCCATATGAATTTAAATTGTTCACTTCACCCTGCATTCAAACGCAGAGTCCATTAAGTCTGACCTATACTGATTCCTCTGATATGCTTTAGTTTGATGATGAACTTGTCATCCTTTTGAGTATGTCTACCATATGTTTTTATACTTTTTTTAAAAAGTCATTTTTATAGGGACAGAGAAAAGTGACTTAATGCATAAACCCAGGACACCAGCATTGAGGTAATTTAAGAAAAGCATTATTTACTTTATATTATTGGTGTTCTTTGTCAAGAAGACAATTACTAAGTGATCACAGCCCACCTTCAAGTTGATTTTCTTCTCACTTACTTTTAAGCAGTTGTCTTTTGGTTTTGATTTGATGGGACTGGGATTTGAACTAAGGGCTCTCCACTTGTAAGGCAAATGCTCTACCACTTACACCACACCTCCAGTCCATTTGCTCTGGTTATTTTGGAGATGGGGGTCTCATGAACTATTTACCAGGGCTGACTAGAACTATGATCCTCCAGATCTCACCCTCCCAAGTAGCTGGGATTACAAGCATGAATCACAGGAGACCGGCTGGTTAATGGACTTGGTAAAGGTTAGCTTATTAACTTTCTAATATGCATCAAAATATTTATTCTTACTGTAGATGTTCATGTATTTTTTTACATTTTATTTAATCTAATTAACCATGTTATTCTAAATTGGTTTAATCATGTCTTTCCCTTTTAACATTTCGTGCTGTACACCCCTATAATCTATTCCACAAAGTCTTATTCCCAAATTGCAGTATATTTTGGAGGTTCCTGCCAAAATAGTACAGCTAGATGTGATTCCACTTAAATATTTCTAAGAGATCAGGTTAAGTACCCTATCAATGATATAAGATATACAGTATCATCAATATAAAATTCACATTCATTAATATGTTCATTAATATATTCATTAAAGTAATAAATTAATTATATCAAGTGTAACACAATAGATATGGCAAAACATACTATAAAACCTATTATTAGTTGAAAATCAAGCAGATCAAAGACTAAAGGAAATAAATAAAGAATGAAGTCCTATCATTTGCAACAATATACTGACATTGAGTTCATTTTGTTAAGTCAAATAACCCAGGCACGGAAAGACAAGTACCACATGAACTCATTCATGAGGAATCTACCAAAGTTAATTTCATACTGGTCAACAAGGCTGGGGAAAGTAGTGGGGAGGGAGGGATGGGAAGAGGTTGATCAATTGCTACTTTAGTTGTAGTTAGATAGGAGTAAAAGAAAAAAGTAAAGAAGGTGAATGTGGTTAATGTACTTTCTACAGAAGCATGAATGTTGAATATTTAAATGTGTTGAAATTACCATAAGAAAGTGGCTAAGGTAGAAAAGACAAAAATAGAGGGAATAAACCAATTCAGAATATAATACATATATACATTGAAATGTCATAATGAAGTTCTCTATATAACTATCTTAAACAAACAAAATTGTCTTTCTTCAGAAATGAAGGACAGGAAGATAAAACAGGTCCTGTTTAGAAGAAGGTACCAGTGGGAAGAGGTAGACTATAAGGAAAGGGTGAAGGAAGGTTAATATGGTAGAAATATTATGTACTCATGTATGAAAATGGAAAAATGAGACCTATTGAAATTATTCCAAGAGGGGAAAAAGTGGAGATAAAGGAGAATGATGAAGAGGGGAGAGTGAATGGAGAGTGAATGTAACTGAGATATATGGTAAACACTTTTGGAAATGTGGCAATGTATCCCAAGTACAACAATAATATAATAATAAAAATTTAAAAAATAAAAAGTTCTGGTGTGCCATGGCACAGTAGCACAACTACAAATATTGATTGTGTTCTGTATTCTCCAAAAAGCTAGAAGACAGGGTTTTGTGTTTTGCTAAAAGAAGCAATAAATGATGTAATCCATCATGTTTAACATATATATATATATATATATATATATATATATATACATATGTATATATCAAAATATCACATGGTGCTTAAAAGTATGTATAATTTTTATGTTTTATGTCTGTTAAAAGTAAATGTATTTTATTTAATAAAAATTAAAAAGGGAATGGGAGTAGAATCAGTATGTCTACTCTGGATGATGTAACAAAATACCATAAATTGGATAACTTGTAAGCAACAGAATGTATTTCTCAGTTTTCGAGGCTTAGAAGTGAAAGCCCAAGGCACTGGTAGAGTTGCTGTCTAGTAGATCCCATTCCTCATGCCCAGCCCTTCTCCCTGTAATCTTTCATGGTGAACTTGTCCAACAAAAAAATTCACTCAAATCTCATTTATAATGGTACTAATTAATTCCACAGCCTGACCTCTTAATACTATAAACTCGAGGCTGGGATTCCCACACACTGATGTGGAGGAAACACATATATATATTCAGACCATAGAAAGTATCATAGATTAGAAAGACAAGCATTTATTGAATTTAATTTTTGGCCTTTTCTTTCACTTGCTGGGGACCAAACCCAGGCCACTGTTCTTGTGAAGCAAATGTTTTATCACTATGATTAATCCCTTACCCACCGAACTCAATTTTAATTTTTAATTTAAACTTAATTATAGGAGGAAACACATCAGCAATCATTTATATATGACTAACTTAGACACATAAAATGTTACAATATAAGTAGACACCTTGGAATCCTTAGCTACGTGAAAATTTTTTTCTGCTATATGAAAAGCTTTTAAATTTCTTCCTTTGTTCTCTTACCATAACTCATCTTGTACAGTTTGTCAAAAATTTAGATAAAGCACAGAAGTTGAAGAAAAATGCAAAAATAAATCTTAAAGATTTTATTTAAATAATTCATTTAAATACTGAATATGGAATATTTGAGCTTTTTCAAAAGATAATTATGATGTGTCTATCATGGTAACATCCAAGATGAGTCTCATATAAGTTATAAAAATTAGGGTACATCTTTGATGTTGGTCCTCATAGTTTATGTTTTAATGTATGTTGAAAATTAAGCAAAAGTTCTAAATAAATTTATAATTTAACATATAATTGTAAAGTGATTTATAAAAGGAATGAAAAAGACAATAACTTGGATAACAGAAAATTTCTAATCTACAGGTTGCTGTTTTGATATTTATTGAATATTTATATTTTTGACTTTTAACTCACACAATAATGCTGTTAAATTAAAATTTACTTAGCTTGTATTTTAAATAGATTGTAGCATAAATCATTTTATAATTAAAGCTTCTAAGATTTCTGAATGGAAAATAGCAATTGACACTTCTAGACTAATGTGAATAAAAGAAATAACAATGAATACTTATTCCCAGGCCTGCATAGAGTTTCTTGTGCTCTCTTTTAATACAAATCTTTCCCTTTGGTTGCTAAGCATTTTATTAACCTAATTTAGAGACATAACACAGTTTCTGAATCACTAGGATAACAGGGATGGAACAGCCAGGCCAATAAATTCTCTTATGTTTATCTCACCTTTCTTGTCACCTCTTTTATCATTGATTTCTCAACTCCATTCAACCTATTTTTAATGATGATCCTTCAGATTTCTGGAAGTTTGAGCTCCAATTTTTTAATATAGTTTTATGCTTATTCTGTACTTCTCACTACTTGATTTAAAAGCCTTCAGCAAAATAGCTTTGTATTAGACATTTTGATTTCAAATTTATGTTACTAATAGTATTTTGCATTTGTCATAATACTATTTTTTTTTCAATTTTCCTACAATTTAAATATTTAATGTTTGAATGATTCTCATATCTAAACTTCATATTATGAAAATCATAGAATTTTTAGAGTAACAATGTTAAACAAAATATTTTAATTAATTTCCTATATGAACACAATATAAGATAATTATGAAGTGGATACTTGAGAGAATTTAATTTATATTTACCATAGAAAAATGTGTACTTAAAATGATACAATCAATTTATTTTCAAATCATGAAGACAAATTAAAGTGTCAATAAAATACTATGAAAAAATTCAAGGAGAAAAACCAATTTAAAATCAGACTTTAAAGGTGAAAAAGAGTTCTTCTACAATATGTACCGAACCCTATGCTGAGAGAGAGTGAGAGAGAGAGAAAAGGTGTTAATACTTAATGAGTAATTCTTTGCAATGACAAGAAGAAATGCATAGGTATATTTAGCAAAATAAACATGGAATTATTAAATGACAAGAATCAAATCTACAGAGGAGAGTTAGGAGTGAAATCAGACACAGCTTTGTTGGTGGTGCAAGGTAGGCTTTCAACTCATATGAGAAGAATGGTTAACAAGTACAACTGGTTAGTGAAACACAGACATTTTAGTTTTGGTTCTACGTTAACATCAAAATTTCATGCTGAGAGGTATCCATGACATGTCAGCTACTGATATGCTTGTCCAAAAGCCCCATCTGAGAAAAGTAAAACCTTTTAAATACACATTAATTCTTTGGTTGAAACAAGCAAAGTTTAGATACTTTAACTGATACATTTTCACATTTGTACACAGCTCCACTTAAGGATTTATCTGACCCATATATGTCTTCTCCACATCTATTCCAGAACTAAAAAAGTGTTCTTTAAGGAAACCCAACAAAATTGTTTACTGAATTAAATAATTCACCCAGGAAATATTTTTGCAAACCTTCTAAATATAAATTGCTAGAGGAACTGTTAAGAAATAACCAAAACAATTCACTTGAAAAATGAGGTAGTCTATGACTTCATATATTCATTTATATTATCTGTTTTCAAAAACTTGAAGGCAAATACAAAACAAACATTGAAGACATGTTGTGAATAATTATGTCAATTATCTGACCTGTTTTTGCATCAAAACTGTGATATAAAAATAGACACCGCTGGTTTATAGAGGAAATATACATTCAGAATAAAGATATTAAAGATAATTATACCTTGATTTTATGTTCTCTACATTATTAATAGACATTGAAGTAGAACTCTACAGGGCTCATTGTAACAATATTGTGGATTAATTCATTTTCCTCTTTATTTGGGATGTCTTCAAGTACAGAGCTTATATTTAGCCATATTTAACAACTATGCCCTATTGTATCAAAATTTCATTTTTATTCTATTATACAGTAAATATTATTAAAAGATATTATTGTAATTAGAGGGTTTTAAAACAAACAAGTAGAGATATCAACAACACAAATGTGCCTGAGCTCTTCACATAGAATTAATATTAAGTGCAAAGATGAAAATCATCAGCCTATCTCCTCGCTGGTTCACCACCTATGCTTCTCCCTCTACATTGACTGTCACACTGCTCCCCTGAGGTAGTAGCATAGGAGTGATGTTTTATTTGATCTTATTTCTCAACAACATGGACGTCTGTGTTATCATAACGTCAACTATGATAAAACTTTGCTGACAATCAGATGAATAAGGAAAAGCTCAGGAAAGCAATGTGAAGTGCTGTGAAATAGTGGACAGAGGGGAATACACTAAAGGAATAAAAGTAGAACATAGATATTGAGAAGCTGCATGAGTCTTAGATAAACAGATTGCTATGTGAAAATCAGTAGTATAAAGCCATGGAAACCTGGGAAGAAAAGAAATGACCCTGAAAAACTGAACAACTCCTAAGAACTTCTAGTTTCTTTCATTTTCTCCTAAAAATGATTTTATCAAAGGCTATGTCCATTATGTTGAGCAAGTTCATTTATTGTAGGGAATTGTTGAGCAATCCTGTAATGCCTTTCTTCCATCTGCAGTTCAGTCACCATCAGGAGTACAATTATTCTGGGTAGTACAAGCATTTAAGGATGCTCATCCCCAAATCACTTAGTATGTTTTCTTCCTACTGTACAAATCTCTTCAAAAAAGCCATCTGGAATGCAGTCTGTCCTCATCAAACTCCCACACTATATGTTCAGAAATCTCTACACTTTGTTTTCTCACTGTCTTACTTATCCTAAGTAACACCTGTCTGTATAAGGAGTTCGTCATGTCTCCTTGCAGATCATCCAAATGTAGACAGCATTTGTGGTTTCTTTCCAACATGTCAAGTCCCAGAAAAAGTTTTTACATGCTAGATGACACTATTGCTCCCCCATTTCTACCTTAAGACTTAAAAAACTTCTTCCTCTTTCATAAAACTTCTCTTTCAAAACATGTTATTTTCTTCTTTCTATATACCTTCTTTTTTTTACCACTTTCGTCATCTTTCTAGTTATATCAATATCCATGTGAGTGATAAATTCAAAACTTTATTCTTTTACTGTTTTAGTTTCCTTGACTCAAATAAATTTTCCTCAATATAGTGATATAATCTCAACCACATATCCACTCACCTTTTTATTTTTGCTGCCTCTACTTTCTTATCTCTTATTTTCTTCCAAACCATTGATGTTTCTATTTCTACAATACAATGAATTAGTTTTCAAAAGGACACCAGCTTGTCTTACCTAACGATGAACTTTCAGTTATCTTGTCACAACTCACAATAGCATTTTATATTATTGACTACTCTTATGAGAGATGTACATGTGTGCGCACGTGTGTGTGTGTGTGTGTGTGTGTGTGTGTGTTTGTATGCTGTTTGCCTGGCCATCTTCTGATATCCATGAAAGGTCTTCTCAGTTTCCTTTGATCACTCCCTTCTAGCCAATACTTATATCTTTGCACTATGCCAAGATTTTCTTTTCAACCCTTGCCTCTGTTTTCGTGCATACATTGGTTTTTCCATAGGTTACTTCTTTTATTTTTTTTTCAGTCCACCTCCTTCTATAGGAAAATTGTGTGCATAGGAATATTTATTTATTTATTCATTAACTTAATTTTTTATTATTGTTGTATCATTTACAAATGTTCTTACAATGTATCAAATATATCATACTTGAATTCTCCCCCTCTACTTCTCCCTTTCATCCCCCCTCCCTGGATTTCTGGAACAGTTTGAACAGGTATCATTTTGCATTTACATACATGTGTATACATATATACTCTTTTTTATGTTTAAGTATATTTTATCACTAGAATTTATAAATGTAAAGTTAAAGCAACTATATTTTAACAACTCTGATGTAATAACCAAAATAATTAATCTTGTTTTATTTATAATGAATATTATTCAAGGTTGAACCACTTAAAATAGGTGTTAAGTCTTTTACTCTTTAAATAATTCTGAGTATTTTTTAAAAAAACATAAGGCAGCCATTCAATTATTTCTTCTAATACCTAGTGCTAAAATCTCTCTGATTATTCCATTTTAGTAATTGTCTTTTTGTTTGCTTTGTTTAAATAAGAATGCTAATATAAGTTCCAGGCATTTAAATTTCATATAATTTATAATTTCTTCTTAATCTAGAATATTTCCATCCTTTATTTCAGTTTATGACTTAAGTGAACAGTCCTTAGTCCTGTGGAAATTCCAATACTCTATAGCCAGATTGGCTAATTGCATCCCTATAATGTCATCATGGTCTTCACCTCTATGCTTTCTATAAATCTAATTAGAACTGGAGATAGAATGAGATACAAGTTCATATTTAGAAATGAATGCTTCAGAGTTCATGCCATTCCCTTTGTATTGCTGTGCATTTCAATTCAAGAGATTCATCATATCTATCTGTTTAAGAAGATAAAATTGATTAGCAGCTTCAGATCTTAAACATCTATTGTAGTATTCATCTATCAACCTTTCTTTCAAGAGTTTAGTAGACATTGAAAATCATTTCTCACCATTAATTTCCATTATCTACATGCCTTTAAACATGTATGCTGAGGACTGATTTCATATTCATAGCATTGCTTTCTTCATTTATTGCCAACCATGCATATACCATCTCTTCTTGGAGGTTTAATACATACATCCAAGTTAACTTTGTCAAGCAGAAATATTGGTCCCTATTTTTTTGATTTATTCAATGTCCATACTTTTATTTTTTATCTTTTATTCATTTATTCATATTTGCATACATTGTTTGGGCCATTTCTCCCCCCTACCCCCCACCCCCTCCCTCTTCCCCCCACCACCCCTCGCTTCCAGGCAGAATTTGTTCTTCCCTTATCTCTAATTTTGTTGAAGAGAAGGTATAAGCAATAATAAGAAAGATAAAGTATTTTTGCTACTTGAAATAAGGATAGCTCTACAGAAAGATTCCTAGCATTGCTTCCATGTACAAATGTGTTACATCCCAAGTTGATTCATCTCTAACTGACCTTTTCACTAGTTCCTGATCCCCTTCTCATATTGACCTCTGTCACTTTAAGGTTTCTGTATTAGTTCCTCTGCAGTGGGGACATCAAATACTATCATGTTTTGGGTTTCTAAGCTATCCCCATACCTCCCATGTGTGCTCTTCTCTTATCATATGTTGGTTCCTATTTTAATGCACAAGGAAGACTTATCTCTGTGAGGGCAACATCAGACAATGAGTTGCTCTTTCCATTAACTTAGGAATAGCCCTTGACTTTTCTCTTTGCCTCATTTTAAAATCAATATATTATTATATCTTATTTGCTTTATTCATAAACTATGTACTAATATTATCAATTTGTGTTCTATATTCTGTCCTACAACTCACCCAAAATGATTATTTTAAAAGCATTCCCCTAACTTCATTGTGAAAATTCTCTCAAACTTTTATATTTCAACCAGCATCAAATCAAATTCACATTATATTCTACCTTGTCTTTCCAAGATAATCTCCCGAACTTCCCCTCCATACACTCTACCTACATGTATCCTCCTCCTGGTCATCAAATTTAGAAGCAGTTCCCAATTGAAGCTTTTTGTATTTTCCAATCTTTATATTTAGAATTCTATTTTTCAATGGCATCAAGTAACTACCTCCCTCACATCATTTCAGTGTAAATTCAACATATCTGAACTCCCTCAGCTAAATAAGCAGTCACATTCATCCAATAAATTTGTGTATTACTACCATAATGTTCTTGCAATTATCAAGTTTATTTTGTAGATTAGCTGATCAATCAATTACTTAATGTATCCTTCATGTGTTGTTCCCAAAGAGAATATAGTCATCCTTCTGTATCCATGGGATTTGCATTTGTGAATTTAACCAACTGTAGATCAAAAATATTTGGAGGAGAAAATTGTGTCTATATTGATCACATGCAACCTTTTTTTCTGTTGTTATTTCATAAGTAATACAGTATAATTGAATACATATTTTTCATTCCTGAACCTAGAACAGTGCCAGAAACATAGTTTATAGCAAAAACCTATAAGCAATTGTTGACTGACAGATTTGCAATTAAAAATCCGTTCAAATATTTGCAAAGAAAAGTTTCTAATGATTAAAGCAGTGCAGTATGTCATAAAGTTAATTAAAATGAATCTGAGAAGAAATTAAACTCAATGATTTTAAACAAAGCAGGATATCTCAGCATTAGATTTGGCAAAGTTTGAAAAAGAGAACACCTCAAAAACTATGATTATAGTATAAGCACTTCAAAACTCACTATTTAAAAATTAAAAGAATTAAGGGGGAGCTTGAAAAACTGCAAATTTTCTCTAGTGTATTTTCCAAATAAGTTCTTTTTCTGGTCTTATTATGCAAACCAAATATGATATTAAATATATCTTATTCTGCTATAATTTTTCACAATAACTATGTCTTAAATTTAATATATAAATAAAACAATTTCATTATATATAAATATATTTGCATGAATGTAAGGTAAGTTTACTGTTATACCATCTACTCTTTTATATTTCAGATAAGGTAAATGTTAATTTTACTTTTTCAATTTTAATGCAACTTCCAGTACAAGGTCATCATTGCTAACTACCAACCCATATCACCCTCTTTTGGAACCAAAAACTGAAAATTGTAAAAATAATTCACACACACACACATAGCATTTTAAATTTCCCTAAAATTAAACTTACTGTAATGGCCTTTTTCAGATTAAATTAGATGGAAATGCCAAGAACACACCAGCCACATGCAATGTATTCAGTAAATGTGTTCCCGCCACCCTTGAATAAATATGGTTCTGCATCACATAAAGATGTTTTGGTCAAGGAAAAAAAATCACATACCTAATGGTGATTCCATAAAATCGTATCATCTAGTGACTTCTCTACTATCTTAGTTTGTCTAAGTATAACTATAATGGTCACAGGATGAAAAAATTACTTAGTAATGTGTTCCTCAGAATGTATCCCATTAAGTGACACCAATTATCAATGCATGGCTGTATACTTAAATTGGTGATAGAAAAGGATGAGGCAGATTAAATTTATCACAACTGAGCTCATACAATGCTTCCCTAATCAGTCTTGTGGCACACTCCTGCTTAATTTCCTCAAACCGATCAGCCTCTTTTAGCCACAATTCTACCATGGTGTGCATAGCAGACAAATCATAGGCCTTAGTAAATGGCCTGTGAGCTAACTTGTCAAACTTTACTGTTTATGAGTTCTTGAATATTGCCACACTTAAGGGTTAACACTTTTAATTATTTTAATGTGATTTATTGTTTATAAAATTAAGGTTGTTACCTCTTTTTTTATTGTTGGTTTTGGGGTTTGAACTCAGAGCCGTATGCTCGGTAGGCAGGCTCTCTATCACTTGAGCTACTCTATTATTCCCTTCTGTTTTGATTATTTTGAGATAGTGTTTCACATTTATGACCAGGTTGACCTATACTGCTTCCCACAAGCTGGGATAGCAGGTGTGGCGACCATGTCCAGTTTCTTTATTGGTTAAGATGGGGTCTCACAAACATTTTGCGAAGACTGGCTTCAAACAGCCATCATCCTAATCTTTGCCTCCCAAATTGCTAGGATTAAAGATGTGAGCCCCACACCCAGCAATACATTACATCTTTTTGACATATTGTTAAGATATTCCTGAAATCACAAACTTAATATATTATCATGTCACTATTTATAGTTTTGTTATTGAATAATATTATTAAAATAGTTTACTACAATAGAATGGTTGGTTTTCTTGTGTCTTGTTCCAAATCAAATTTTGAGATCATCTGTATTACTCAAGAGCATTTCTTTGGTCCCACAAAACTTAATCTTTCCATAATTCACCAAACTTCTGTTTACCTCTATCGATGATAATGAATCATTTATTTCCAAATGAAATATCAAGATTATCTTCTGAATTACATTATATAGCTAGCATTTAATACCATTAATACATCAAATAAACAGTACTGTATAATGAAGCAGGAAATTTTAGGAACTTTTACATGAGTTACTAGATATTAAAGAAGTTAATTCTAAATGTACTCATGTAAGAAAATGAAAAAATGGGATCTGTTGAAACTATTCCAGGAATGGGTGGATGAAGGATAAAGGAGAATGGTGGAAGGGGTGAATTCAACTATGATGTATCATAAGAACTTTGGCAAATGTTACAATATACTCCTAGCACAAAAATGATTTAAAAATTCTAACTGCTAAAGATCCTGGAAAACATGCTTCTAAAAAATAAATTTCCTCTATGACCAATTGTCAATTTCTCTAGTAAGACGATCACATATAGAGAAGCAAGAATTTATTATTTTTTATTGATATGCTGGGTGGGTACATTGTGGCATTTATAAAAGTTCTTACAATACATCACACTTGAATTCACCCCCTCCACCATTCTCCTTTATCCCACCTGACAATCCTGGAAGTTTCAACAGGTATCATTTTTCCATTTACATACATGTGTACACAGTATTTGTACCATATTCACCCTCTCACACCCTATCCCTACCTACCCCCCCCACACACACTGTCACAAACCTCCACAGGCAGGGCATGTTCTGCCCTTCTGTTATGATTATGAGCTTAAGTTTCTTTCCTATATTTGTTCTGATGTTGATCATATATCTTCAGCAATTGCAGCTGGAATAAACATTAATCTAGTACTTCATAGATTGATTGGTATAACCAAGGTATCCTTGTGACATGAAATACATTCCTTTTAAAATTAGTTTAAGTTTTAACTTTAACATTTAATCTTTGGAGCTCTATTATGCACATAACATATTTAGCATAATTTTATAGATGAGTAAATTAAGAAGATAATGCACAAAAGTAACATGGTTCATGAATACTAATACAAGATTGGGTAGAGTGCTGCTGGAGGGGAATGCAATTCTCAAAGCTATTCCAAGAATGGGGCATTAGGGGGATAAAGGACAATGGTGGAGAAAGTGTATTCAACTATGATATATTTGATATATTGTAACAACTTTTGCAAATGCCACAATGTACTCCACCTAGAACAACAATAAAAAATGAAATAAGTTGCTTTGAATTATGTCTAATAAATATTCATGACCCAAAGTTATATGTAAATACTTGGTTAAGTAAACAGCTATTTAATAATAAAAAAAACTCACTCCAAGTTTTAGAGAGGCAGTAACTCTTATATTGTGTACCTCAGTTGGTAGGTCTTTAACCTATTTTTCCTCTCTGTTTCTCTGCATGTGTCTCTCTGCACAACTCTATTAATTTTTCCTCATCTTATCCCCTCACCACCACTCATTATTTTACCATGAGAAAATCTATAATGAAACTATGCTAACATTACTGATAGGGGATGAAAGGATTTGATAAATTGATTTAAAAATATATAGGTGAGAAGATTTATATCAATCTAAGAAGAATTTTTTTTTAATGGCAGTACTTATTTTAACCATGTTATAGTCCTTGATTGATTGTATCATATTCAGTGGGTCAGAAACTCAATTTTTGGTTTTGTTTTGCTTTGCTTTGTTATGGTGAGGATATTTAAAATGAAATCTCTCCTTTCAAAAACTTTAGGTGCACAATAACTATAAGCACAATGTTGTATAGCAAAGAAGCTTTCATCTTTCATAATTAAAACTGAACCCAGTGATTAGTAATTCTCCATTTTCTCTTCCCTTGCCTCTAGCAGCCAACATGCTATTCTCTTTCTTTAGGCTTGTCTATTTTAAATACATCGTATAGCTGGAATCATGCAGTAATTTTCCTTCTGTGACTGGTTTACCAGAAATTCCGAATTTTTTGTTCTCTTATTTATTTATTTTATTGTTGTGTTACATGGAGGTACCTTGCAGCATTTACAAAAGTTCTTACAAAGTATCAAATATATCATATTTGAATTCACCCCCTCCATCTTTCTCCTTTCCCCTCCTCCACTCCACATTCCTGGAATGATTAAAACTAGATAGTTTTTCACTGTATCTATGTACATTTTAATCATTTATCAACTCTTGTTTTGTAGATTTTTTAAAACTTGATATGATTCAAGATATCTCAACCTTGACATTATTGACATTTTGGACTGTATGATTTTTTCCTGATGGGTGGAGAGGGAGGTCTTCCTGAGTTCATTGTATGAAGTTTAGCAGCATTCCTGTCTTCTGTCCTCTAGATCTCATTAGCACTCCCAGTCCTAATTATGACACCCCAAATGTAACCAGACATTTGTCACAGTGGTCTAAGTAGCTTGCACTAGAAAACCAAAGATATAATCCACTTTTTATATACCTTTTGCATTCCCAGTCATTGCCTTAAATGAGTTTTGAATTTAGAGTTAATGTAATTTCATTTTTTTGCAGTTATGAGATAATTTGTAGAATAGCCATGATGTAAATCTCTAATTTTTCATTTTTTATTTGTAAAATATTATTCTAATTCTGCCTTCTACTCCCTGATTTTTGTTTTCTATTCCATCTTAAAGACTGACTAATTCTAGAAATATAAAATATGGGATAAGGAAGGCTACAGAAATCTGTCTCCCCAAATACTCATGCTATACATAAAAATATAGAAATTGAAAAAGTAGCCAGTTATTTAATTATTGATAGCCAGTGTGAGTCTAAACTAACATTGAAATTTCTCTGTATACAAATGATGATATATTTTACTCAATATAGAATTTCTGAATTCTCATTACTTTGAGTTAATACTTAAAAATATTTATTGTGTCACATAACAGTTACAGACTTTTTTCACCTAATAATTTTACTCTGCAGAATCAGTAACAAATTCAAATATTTCTAATGTCTTTCTTTAGCAAATCAAATATTTCTTACATTAAAAATGATGCCTGAGATGAACATAATGCAAATTCACATCCTATTTTCCTATTACAAATATGACATGATACAATTTTAGATTAGGTCATGTATGAAACTAAAATTTTATCATTTAGGAAGTAACTAAATCACCAGTAATTGAATTATGATGACTTGTTAATGAGATCATCCTATACCTCTAGTCATTCTGTGTGTAGAATGCACATTCTAAATCATTAAGCTCAGTATGGAAAAAATAACTAGTATTTTATGTTTTATTTTCCTGGGATTGCATAATGTAAATATGTAAAACCATCTAATACTTGCACTAAGTTCATATATTTGCATTTCAAGGTGTCCTGAAATGTCATTATATAATCCAAGTCACTTATGAAAGTCTCTGATAAATGAAATAAAAAGATACATCTTGAAAATTAGTATAGTCTTAAAATCTCTATACTATGCATTAAACTGGTTTAATCTGCAATTATTATTTTTATTATTGAATAAATTGGACTTAAAACATTTGGGACTTAGCATGGATTAAATGCTATACAAGTCATATCTTCTATTTGGGATTCATCTGGTTTTGAATTGTGTATGTTTTCCCTAGGATCTTTCATTTCAGTGACTGATACATTCTGAGATCCCCTTGGAAAAATTCTTCTGATTGAAATACTGATCCCTGTTTCTTAGCTTTTCAATCTGGCAAAGCAGTGTGATCTAGTTAGATTTAAAGTTATTTGGTCTACAAAAACAAGGTCAAGTGTCTGTGAAGAAGGTGCTTGGCAAGTTACAAATAAGTGACAATAAACAAGAACTATCTGGTAATAAGATCCCATAAGCTCTGAGAGATGATAAATGATTTATCCACAAGTTAGAAAAAGGATCAATTATGTGTTTAAAACTATCGTTGAAATGTTTTTGAATCTACAAGGGGAAATGATACTTCTTTTCAATTTATATAGGATTTTAAATCCTCTGATTAAGATCTGATTTTCCATGCTGGGAGAATCAAATGATTCAGGATACAATAAAAATTATAAAGCAAAGTATGTGCTATAATAGATTTGATCAATACATAGCACAGAAAAGGAAGAGAATAATTGAAGTTGACACTATGGGACAAAATTAGCAAAGAGAATGAGAGAAAAAAGGGAAATAATGTGAAAGAAAAGCACTTTCATAGTTTGTGTGTTGTGAATACCCAGAAAATGGGGAGAAAAATGGTTTTGGACACACAAGTTTCAGTAAAAATAGGGCAGGTAAAAATCTGATAGTAAGCATTTCCTAATAGAGAAATTTTGCCTCTCTAAGAGAAAACATGTTTTCTATGATAAAATGTTAATATTACCAATATTTATGGTGCCAAATGCCAACATTTATTGAGTACCTAACAGTGTGGGAAAGCATGTGAGTCATTGTAAATGACATATCTGTTATTCCTCTCAACTGAGAAGTGACTACAGATACTACCACTTTGCACTAGAAGACACTGGGGCCTAGGATAATAAATGACTGAGTAAAACTTACAAAGACCAGTGAGTGGCCAAAGTAGGATTATAATTCAGGTTTTAGTTGTTACTGTTTTTTTTAATATTATGTCACATTGAAAGAATTCCTTTTATATAACAATAATATAATGGAATCAACTGTTTCACAGAGGGTGTATTTTAGTAGGGTCTTAAGAGATAAGTACTATATTTTCTCAGACTAAATGTGTTTAAAGTTACTTGAGGGAGGAATAACAAAGAGAAAATAACTTTGAAGTGTAAATGATTAAGGCATATTTAAGGGATGACACAATTCCAAACAGTTCAGAGACAAGAGTACAAAACACACGGCATATATTTTTAGGTAAAAGATAAGAAAGCAAACATCAGGGTAGATTGGGATGAAATTAGATACTGATCTTTGGAATGTGAGAAGAAAGCAAATATTTCCTCCTGTCCAAAGAAATTATAACTCTGTTTATAGTGGTTACATCATATTGCTAAGGAACATATGTAAAGCAAAACAACCAAAGGATTCTTTTAAGCAGCAGTGTAAGCAGTTTGCACAATTCACATATGAAGTGTTTTTCAACTGAAAAGCAGCATGGTACCTAGAGTGCTCTGAAGTAGGCAGGCATATCCATCAACAGGGGGAAGTGACTGATTCTCAGACTTTCTGACTGTAGTGCTAATAAAGTACGTGTCTAATTTAAATTAGAAATACTTGTGTACTCTCAGTGTGTAACAGACATTTGATATAAAGTCTGAAGAAGAGATTTGAGGTGAGGACTTCAAAAATTAAATGTAGATAATGGAAGAAGTCTAATGAAATTTTCTGCAAGTGATGAACATATAGAATAAATTATATGTCTAGAAACATTATAGAAATTTATTATGAGTAGTTATGGATTAACATTCAAAAATAAGAAGAGAGTTTTCCAACTGAGAGTGCCATGTCAAATTTTCATTCAGAAATAAGTAGAGTTGAGGCAGAGTTGGGAAATAAGTAAGAAAATAATTTTTAAAAATATGAAATTTCTTGAAATTCAAGAATACAGAAGAACTGAGATGTCATCATTTTTCTCTTTCCATTAATCAAGAAAAGTAGATAATATATGATTAGTTTTAAGGTAGTTTGAATTGTCTGATGTAGTGTTTTAAAAAACATCCAACAGAGTTTAAGACTATCAGGGTATTATAAAAAAAAGTCAAGCACCTTTGCTCATACTTTCTATTTGTTAACTTTCTCCTTCTATTTGGGGAAGAAAAATGAGGATATGGGGATAAAAGTACTGTAAGAAGAGAATTATAAGCATTATGAACCTCAGTATTCACTTTCCTTAAACTTGTGTATTTACCAAATACCTGTATGTTATTATAGCCTCTCATCTGGACAATCAAACATCTTTGGCTATTGCCCATTTATGTCTATTTTTATTTTGTAATAGTCACTTTGTTATATTTTTTATCATTGTAACTAGCTAGTTATGTTTGCCCCATTTTTCATGCAACTTGCATAAAAATCCTAATATTGACTAAAAACATCTAATCAAAATGCTTCAGATGCAAAGAACTTTAATTTCTACCACCTGGATGTTAGAAGCAAATGAGAGGATAAAGACAGTTATTTTTGAGTCAAGAATGCTAAAGTTTGTGAGGTTATTTGAAAAAATGAGATGAAAATTTAATTCAGACAAATGGTTTCCACAGTTCACCTCATTAGAGCTACCAGTTTAAGAATAAAAAATAAGTCAACAATTGCATTTTCTATTTTGTTATTATACTTCATTTTTAACCTCTACCTCACTCAGTATTGGGAATCTTTTTACTAGCTATTATTATTCTCAAGTTCTTTGAAGGCAACCTTTTCGTAATAAATCACAGGTACAATTTCATTTAAACAGCTCCATATAGCATGAAATTATAGTGTGACAAAGGCACATTTCAGGATCTTTGTAAGTAAATTTCTATATTCCCTAATTGCTGTAAAGTGAAATATCGGAATCAATGAAGCAAATATCAGATAGTGATATAGATATCCCTGAAATATGCCTTGGATAAAGTGCTGTGGATAAGAAAAAGATTATTGTTCACTGATATCCTGTCATTGATGGCAAATACAGCTTTAATCATAAGAAAACCAACTTCACTAGGAACTGAAATAATTGAAGGTATCAAGATACTTGATCTCTCCCGTGACTTAGTTTGAAATATATCTTGAATAATATACAATGCTTTAAGAAAAATATCACTATCACCCAAAGATGAAATAAATGCTCCCAAATTTACTTTCTTGAACTTATACTTTTTTATGCTATGTATTTTGCAATATGTTATTGACAAGGTAAATTGTGTATTTTATTTTCTGAAGATTTAACATCACTAATGAAAATGGTGTCACCATTTGTTACTTAGGATTATTTTATCACCATTACAGCAAATGCAATTTTTAATGTTTTTGCAACTTATAAACATATTTTAATGCACTGTTTCTATTGTACATATTACATATGTCTAAGTTACACATCTCTAGCCCAGTCAATCAAGAGGGTGTGGAAGGAGCAACTCTTCTACAACAATAAGTACACCTTCATCAAATCTGACATTCCATCCTCATTAGAGGACCAAGGACTACTCTGTACTGGGAGAGGACAAAATGGGCCAGGAACTATACTTGTTCAACAAAGCAAGAAAGTACAAGGGATAGATTAGGAAGTGCAAATGTACAAGGACAACACTTCGTCTTTCGTTCAACATGTAGTAGTGGAAATCAACTTCTTCTTACCATGAATAATCAATAATTATTCATTTCAGCATTGTTAACATGTAATACACAAATAGCAAAAGGTAGTTAATATTAATTAAATATCTTATTACCATAAGATTTTATTGCTCAGAAAATGAGCAATAAAATACATGAAATAGATGTTTCAAGATACTGGACATCAGAAAACAAAGAGTAATGAACCCAGAAAAATGGGAGATGAACATGGTGAACACTGCTTGCTTTTACTCAGAAACTAGACAGAGATTCTAAATGATGGTGTGAAAAGTAGGAACTTAAGCAGAATCTAGTGAAATCCTGCAGTAAGGAGGTCTATGGGGTCTGTGGCCTGGGACACATGCCTATAACTCACTGGACAAAGTACTAGGAGTAGGAGAGGCATCTGAAGATCTTTAGAAAGCCCTGCCAATTATTCAGCTGAATACTTAGCAAGGAGAATCACTGGGGGTCACAAGAGACCATTCACAACAATTTATGTGTGAAACAAAAAAAGATAAAACGAAAGAGAAATAAAGGACAATCAGTAAGCTGTGGGGCAACGTGAAGCAGTTTAGTACTTACGTGATTTCAGTCCCTGAAGAGCAGGAACATAGTTAATGAAATAATGGCTCAAAAATGTTGTAAAACATTTCTGGATCCCAGATTAATAAGACGCAAGCACAAATAACATGAAGAAAATATACTAAGGCATGTCATAATAGCTCAAAATCAATTATGAAATCTCAACAGAGAAAAGGACACATTATAAGGGAAGAACAAAGACAAGGATAATAATTATCTCTTCAAGAGAAATAATGTAGGTTAAAAAATTGTTGAAAATAGGTACAGAAAGCCTATCAATATAGAATTATATATCAAGCTTTAAAAAAAATCTTAACATTGAAGGCAATGTGCTGTTGAATTTTGTTGCTAGTAGTTTGTTAAGGATGTTTCAATCTTATGGCCACCAGGAATATTGGCTTGTGGTTTTCTTTTTATGTTTTCCTGGCTTCAGTATCAAGGTAATGCTGTACTCATAAAATGATTTTGGAAGTGATTCCTTCTTTTCATTTTTTTGGAAGAATTTGAGGATTTGCCTTAATTCTTCTTTGAATTTTTGGTGGAATTTGCCAGTATAGACATCTGGTCCTAGGCTTTTCTTTGTTGGGAAGTTTTTGATTACTGTTTCAATCTCCTTGTAAGTAGGTGCAAACTTTAAATTTTTTCATGATTCAGTCTTATAAGTTGTATGCTTCTAGAATGTTTTTGTTTTTGCTAGGTTTTCCATTTTTTGGGATATGATTGCTTTTATTATTCCCATGATGTTTTCTTACTTCTGTGGCATCAGTCATAATGTGTCTTTTGTTTCCCATTTTATTTTTATTTTTTCTCTTTTTTTTCCTGGTGACTCTAGGGTTAAACTAGGGGATTGCTGACTTTGTTTATCTCTGCATGAAAATCTCTTACTTTCATCGATTTATTGCATTGTTTTCTATTTTATTTATTTCTTCCCTAGTGTTCAGTATTTCATTCCTCCTGCTAACTTTGTGCTTAGTGTATTCTTTTCCATGGGCCACTCAAGACTGATGTACATAGAATTTGTTGATATCAGCACTTCAGTTTCTAACTTGTCATTAATTAAAGTGGTGTGTTACTTTCCTAGAGTGGTCTTTTTAAAAAGTACTACAAACTGGATGCCTTAAACAACAGAAAGATTTTTTCTCAGAGAAGTCCATGTTATAAGTCCAAAATTAAGGAATCAGCAGGACCATTCATGTTTTCTCTGGAAACTAGAAGAGAATCTATCTTTGACTTTCCCTAGTTTCTGATGGCAGCTGGCAAGCATTGTCATTTCTTGTCTTGCAGTAGTGGATTAGTCACGGTTCCCCAGAGGAACAGAATCAATATACATGTATGTGAAGACACTTATTATACTTGGTTGTGATCATGGAGGAGGAGAAGTTTCACCATCTACCATCTGCAAACTAGAGAACCAAGAAAGACGGTGGTGTAATTCAGTCTGAGTCTGGCAACCTGACAACCAGGGTTTGAGGTGAGGTGGTGTTGGGAGGGAGGAGGTTCAAAGGCCCAACCAGGACCTGTGATGAATGACAAGCAAAATGATGAATGACTCAGCAAAAGAATAAAAAAATAGTTTATCTGCTGTTCTCTAAAAAGATTGCATGATTCCTCCCCACAATGATGGTGTGGCAGCTTTTTTTTATTCAGTCCATTCAGCACACGGATTCAAATGTGAACTACTTCCAGAAACACCCTTACAAATCACCAAGTACTATTTGGGCATCCCTTAGTCTCAATAAGTTGATGCAGCAATTAACCATCTAAGTGGCCTCATTCTAATTTCTATCTTTGTCATTACATAGAATTCATCATACGTGTTTGTGTTCATAGCATTTTCTTCTTATAGGGGTACCAGTTGTGTTGAATTAGTATGACTTAAGTGTAACCTGATTACTTATGCAAAAATCCTATTTCCAAGCAGTTCAAAAGGCATTCAAGACAATCACAGGTTATGGGGGTTATGATGAGTGTTAATTCTTTGTTTCAACCAGGTGTTGGATTCTGCTTTATATTAACAACACTCAGGGCTTAGGAGAACAATGAGCTGCTCTTGATGTAACTTCCCAAGACTATCCTCTGACTTGATGCTTTAGTAAGACTCACAGGAATCATGAAACGTGTTCTACGGATGATCAGATCTTTTTAAAAGTTTTTATATCTTCTATTATTGTACCGTGGGTACATTTAGACATTTACAAAAGTTCTTACAATATATCATTATTCAGCCTCTCCATCATTCTCCTTTATCTTCTCTCCCCCATTCCTGGAATAGTTACAACAGGTCTCATTTTTCCATTTATATACATGGTTAGATCTTATTACCTACAAAGACAAAAATTAAAATCAAAAGGAAGAAATGGTACATTGGACAAATTCCAGCAGAAGCCACATTCAAGCATGAAGTTGTCTTCTTCCAGTGAAGATACAACACATCCAGTACCACATCCTCAGTACCACAGAAACAAGACAAAACAAAACAAAGCAAAACAAATAAAAGCAAGCAAATAAACAGAAAGAAGAGCTTAAATAAATATTGGGCTGTTTTGCTGGGAGTTATTTGTCCAAGATCTTTTGCAAATAGTGTCTAATAAAGTATTAGATGTTATTTATCTACCAAATAAAACTTTTAAAAATTTTAATCATTATACCATTTCACAAATACCTTACTACTTTGTAAATGCATGACATAACCTCATAATAAAAAACCTTTGAAAGGAATAAGGTAGAAAGTAGATAATTAGAGGTGATAAACAAATTGTGGGGTATAACGCATATATACATGGAAAAACCACAAGAAAACTCAAACAAGTAAAGATGTCAATAAATAAATAAAAAGCACAAAGATCCTACCTTTTTTTTTAAAAGCTAAACTCAGAAAGAAGATATAAAAATAAGTTAAGCATGAAAAGTTAAAGATAAACAAGTTAAAAAATGAAAAATGCTGGGTATGATGGTATATACCAGTAATCCCAGCTACTCAGGAGGTGAAGATAGGAGGACTGCTGTTCACAATCAGCCTGGGCAAAAAGGTAACAAGACCATATCTCAAAAAACAAGGCTGAACACCTGTGGTCCCAGGTACTCAAGATGTAGAGGATCATGGTCCAAAACCATGAGATCAAAAACTCCAGTACTACAAAAAATAAAAAGGTAAAAGATGAAACATGGTAGAACCAATAAAATGAAAGCTTTAGTGGATTTCAAAAAAATATTATCATGGATAAAGAAATAGTTTTATAATAATAAATATGTTCATGAGGACATAGTAGTAATGAATGTTTATGCATCTGAAACAGTTATCCAATACATCAAGCAAAACTTACAAAACAGTAAAGATAAATCAACAACAGTAGTTGAAAATTTCAATATTCTTTTTTATTAATTGATAGGAAAACAATACAAAAGATCATAGTAAGCACTGAATATATTTATAATCCAATTAACCACATTGAAAAGAGCATTTATAGGGCACTCTGCCTGATGATAGCAGAGTACACAATGTTTTAAGGTGAACAAAGAAGATTGATCAAGATAGGCCACAATTGGATGATACTAATTGTCTCAATACCTTAAAAATAATTCAAATAATAGAGAACATGTTCTGTGACCAAAATAGAACTAAATAATAGCTATCTCTGACCCCCCCAAATTTAAAACTAAATAACTGAAGGATTTTAAGGAGAAACCACAAAATTATTTTGAAATTTTTGTGAGCTGGATGAAAAGTGTGTGTGTGTGCGTGTGTGTGTGTGTGTGTGTGTGTGTGTGTGTAAATTTGATGCCACTGAAGATGTAATGGGGAGGTACTTACAGCACTGAACTTTGTTATTTGAAATGATGAAGGTCTCAACTTAATTATTTCAGGATTCCAACTTAAAGCAATAGGATGAAAAGAGAAAATTATTTCCAAAGTAAGCAACAGACATTAAAATTAATTAGTCTGACCATGATGAACATTAATGAGCATATAGACACAGTGAAGTACAGTGAAACTTGAATGCAATTGTGGTAGAGATTTTACGATAGTCACTTTGTTAAACAGTTGGCCCTGTTATCAAGATTAAACATATACCTCCTTGTGCATAGTCATTTTATTCCCATGTGTACTCAAGATAAATTAAAGCATATATCTGTGTAAATACTTGTGCCAAATTTTTCTAGCAGCTTAATTTACAGTAAACAGATCTGCAAACAATTCAAATACCTGTCAACAACTGAATAGATAAGTTATGGCATATCCACACTGTGGAAAACTTACTTGACAATAAAACAGAACTAACTCTTGATAATCACAATCAAATACAGTGTTTCTTAAATGAATTATCTTCAGTAGTGATATATATTCCTACACATTCGGAAAAATGAACAGGACTTCCTGTGAATTTTCAAGTATCTCCATGCAAAAAATTAAAGGAAAAGAAGTTTTCCAGAAAAATTGACAAACAGTGAAGGAAAGCAAAAGAGAAGCAACATATAGAAAAAGAGGAGAACCTGAAGAAGAAAACTAAATCAATCAAACGGAACAAAGTATAGTTCAAGAAAACTCACTGATGGAGGGAGGAAAAAAATTGAAACACTAAAGGTAGAGCATAACTAGAATCAAGACACATTTGAGTACAATTACTCAACTTTAAAGAAAACCAAAACAATATGCTTCACTAACAGACAGGAAAACAAAAATATAAAGGAAAAGACTAGTTTTATAACAGTGGAAAAGGAAAAACATATTTAAAGTTCTTAAAGAAAGAAAATATGAACCAAGCATTTCACATGCAAGATAAGTGACTTTCAAGTAAAAAAAGCACAAGTTTGTCAATATGGAAGAATTTAGGCATATTATTTCCATTAGGTCTTCTTGAGAAATACAGAGGATAGCATGACTCAAACAGCCAAAATGTCTAGGGGAATAATGACGAAAGGATTTCCATATAGATCTGAGATAAGTCATGAAGAACAGGGAGAGAGCAGAGTGTAAAAGAACTATATGGGCCCCAAGTACAAATATGAAATGAGAGACAAAGTAATAGGTGTTATCTTAATTTAATCATTTGAATTGCATGCATATATAAAAACAAGTTTGTACTATATAAATATATGGAATTATTACTGGTTAATTAAAATAATATTGATGAAAATGTAGATGAGATAAAAAACAAATAAAATTGTTTCATTAATGGTTTTGAGAGGATTATTTGTGTTATGTATGTAATGTGTTAAAACTAAATTAGTAATCAAGCACTATTCTAAAGGCCTTAAAACCAGGCCTTTCAGTGTGGAAAAAAGATAATCTAAATGATGTTTAACAAAATCCTTATAGAATTTTGCAGTGTCAACATGAATTAATTAAATGATCGCTAATCTTTGATAAGATACCTTTAAAGATGCAATGATAAGACTTAATAGAAATGAGCATTGCTGGAATACTGATTATGGTTTCGAAAGAGCATTTCATAAAGTAAGTCAAGTCTTCCTGGAAAGACAACTAACTTGAAGTCTAGGATGGGGGTGGTGGTAGATTTTCTTGCTACAGTCAAACCAGATGACGTTGAAGCCCTATTTTCCCAATGATGGGACATTTTTTTATTTCTAGGAAGTTAGTTAAAAAATTATTGAATGTAAGAATTTTAAATCATCAGACATTTTAAATGAAAGAACTTATGATAATACTAAAACTGGTCACTATTAGAGGTAGATAGGGAAAAAACTCATCTTGGATCTGAGAAATAAAGGAAAATAGCCAAGTATTTATTTTGCCTTTCTTATAAGAATATATAAATATTTATATAAATGATATTATAGGGGAAGAGTTTCTATAAAGAGGTATCTAACTAAGTAATGAAAAATAAATTATTAGAATTAGAATATTAGAATTTTGCAATTCCCAGTGAATTAATAAATTGGGACATAGTGTATAATCAGCTTTTATCACAAATTTAAAAAAAATTATATGTCTCTTGATAATTTCACCAATAAGATTGAACATGAATACTATCAAGACTTCAAATCTAACTGACACATTTGGACAGAAGGACACACTGCCCACATTGGGAATGTGCAGTTAGCAATATCCAGTTGTAAGAATCTTCAAATTAAATGACTTGGATTAACTAAAGTATAAATTGCAATATTAAGTGTTGGATAGAGAGAGGACTTATAGACTAAAAGAAGTGTAAAATAAAATTTTCAAAAATTAAACTTTTAGAATTCTACTTTGTAAGGATTGTACAGTTGAGCAACAAAACTTCAATGAAATGTAAGGAAATGGTTAGTCAATACAGACTAAGTTTGAGGGAGAATGTGAAAGTAAAAACTGGGTCAAGACACATTAGCAGCATATGTTAGGCCTAACAAAAATTTTTTTAACAGGGATAATGATTATGAAATTGTTTGCTTTATAATAACTTAAGGTTTTACATTGGTTTATTTGTTTATTTATTGCAGTACTAGATTTTGAACTCAGAGAATCATGGTTTCACACTTCCAACCATTTCTGCTCTGGTTATTTTTGAGATAGGATTTCACCTCTTGCCCAGATTGGCCTGAACTGTGATCCTCCTATTTTATTGCTACCTGCTACAACTGAGATGACAGGCGTGCTCCCCCATGCTCAGATTTTTAATGCTGTGATAGGGTCTTGCAAACTTTTTTTTCTGGGCTTCCTGGAACCATGATCCTCCCAATCTCAGTCTTCTGCCCTTCTGCATAGCTTTTAATGACAGGCACAAGCTGCTTCTCCCAGCTGTTGGTTAAGATGTGGGTCTCAAATCTTCTCCCACATCCTGTCCAGCCCCCATTGACCTGCAACCACAATCCTCATCTTCCCAAATAGCTAGCATTACAGGCATGAGCCACCAGTGCTTGGCTAGTTTTTACTTTTTTTGGTTACAATTGAAGATTTAAAATGTCATTTGTGGACACAGAAGTGTTTGACCTAGTCCCTAATTGTTTTCAGAATATGAAAAATGTGATGCCTGGAGAAAACTATAAAATGGCACAGTCCAATGTAAATAGATGCTATCCTTCATACCATTGGAGTAATCTTGAATGTTCTAGAGAACTAATACCAATCAAACTTTTCATTCCCCTAAAATGGCATATAAGAAATGTTCTTCACTGTGAGTTATAAATACATTTTAGAGGCATGGAATTCTATACATTGAGAAATTGTTAAGAGCCTCCAGTTTCCCATTATTGTAGAATGTGACTTTTTAATTTTAAGGGATTATTTACTTGCTAGATACAATATATTAGGTAAAATTTGGCTCCTGAACCATCTTACCTGCCTGTAATCATAATTGTATGCTTTAGAAGAGTTGCCTGATCTGAGACCCCATTATCCTGCACCATGACAACAGACACAAAATTAGATGGTGGGATAGATATGCATCCCTATTGACAAGGACCAAACTCATGGTAAGAAATTTAATCCTAAAAGCAGATGAAATAATCATGCTTTATATTCCTTAATTATCTCCTCAAACTATTAAGTGTGAAGAGTGTCATTCCTTAGACAGAAAGTGCTCTATTAAAATTTTTAAAGGTTGTGAGAAAATTTTAAGACTGGTCAATTGATTTTAATGTCACTCCAGTAACTGATAGTCATTCCCTTATTTCTAACTGACATATGATTGGAAAATAAAGATAACATATATATTTAAGATGTGCAAAAATATGTGTTGATACTTGTAAATATGGTGAAATGATTTTCCCAATCAAGCTAATTAACATATCCACCACTCACACACATATTTACCATCATTTTCTTTCTGGAGAAAAGAGTTTTGAGTGTATTTTTGAGGATCTAATATGCAGCATGTTGACTATAGTTAGTAACAATATAACCCTTTTAGAATCAAGTCACTTCCTCCACCAGCTCTCTTTAGAGACGTGGACCACTGGATATTGTCTACCTTTACATCTGCCTGTCTTCTACTTAAGTTGGGTATAATTCAAGTAACCACTTTTTGACATAGAAGCCTCAAAATGTAATAAAATGGATGTTCAATGATATCATCAGCAAATTTATCATATGTTTTAAAGTCTAAGTGAGAAATATGACAATTTCAGACTGCATATCTGTCAAATCCACCTTTTTTTCATCCTTGATCAATATTGTGGAAGAGTTAAACAGTTGTGCCTATTCCTTGAATTTCAGGGTGAACTTTATGAAATCTTATATTTTCAAGTTATCTGCCTATTCCTCTTGAAGATGATGAACACTGAAAAAAGAAAAACATGCTCATCAATGACATTGAACCTAAGATTCAGAGAGTTACAGAGACATGTTTTGATTTAAAAATGGAATGTAACATGTCAGATGAAAGAAAATGAGAATATACACATGCCAAAATGTCATTTTCATAAAATACCTGTTTGAAAATATTTCATTTTACTCAGGAGATTAAACAAGGCTTTAAAGAAATAACTGGCTCTACTTTAAAATACTGAAAAATTTTCTCTGCATTTATGTTGTAGATTTCCAAGGCTATTATCATTTTTGAGCCAGAGAAGCTAGGCATTTATGAAATCAAAGACCAAAGACATAGTAAAATGTATCATGAATAGTGTCATCACAACAGTTATCATTTATTTCAAAGTCTAACTCAGAACCATGACAGTATCAGATAGCATATTGTAAAGGAATGTTCCCATGCCTTTTGTTCAATTCATGGAAGAACTTAGAGGTCTAATAAGAGAACAAACAAAACACTGAATCTAAACTTAGCAGAGCAATGACCCTTAGGGATTTATATCATTTCCACTTAGTGAGATAAAGAACAGAAAGATGATTTTGTTACATGATGGCTAGATTCAACTAAAATTTAGGCAATTTGAGTTTTTCATTATTTTCAATTCTCTTTAAGGTATACTGGAAAGCTTTTAGATAACTTTAATCAGTTAATTTTCATAATTCTTTTTCAAATCAGTTTCTTTTCATCTTCACTATCAGTGATTTGGTTCAAAATACATTTATCTTGTACCTGCATTGCTAAAAAACTTTACATAATTATCCTTTTCATTTTTATTCTTGCCCTTTTCTATTGAGAAAATGTCTTGAAGTCCTAGTAAGTCAGTATTGTTTGCACCAAATTAGATCGAAGTGAAGAATTAGCTAAAACATAATGTATTTTTCCCCTGCGGCTACTGAAACAAATTGCCACAAACTTAGTGACTTGAAACAGCAAAAAAAAAAAAAAAAAAAAAATTTCTCGCAATTTTGGAGGGCAGACACCCGGAGTAATTATCACTGGGCTAAAACCAAGCTGTTATCTGACTTGCACTGTATCCTGAACCAGTAGAAAATTCATTCCCTGACTCTCCAGCCACTGGTGGCTGGAGACATTCCTTGGCTTGTAGATACATCACTCCAGTCTTCAAGGCCAATATGTGCGAATCTGTCTCTGCTTTACTATCTCTTCTGTGGGGTGTGTATGTGTATGAAATATCCCTCTACCTTTCTCTCATGAGGATATCTGAGTTTGACAGACTATCAGCATAATTCTATAAAATCTCCTCATCTGAAAATCCTTTATTTTAGTGACATGTTCCAACATGGCTCTGACTTCTAAGATTATGTTTACACATTCTAGGTCCTGTTGAGAGTTGGTATCCTGCCTTTTACAATGACTCAACTCAGAGCGATGCCTGGTTCACAAGGCTTCTGGTCATCATGACGTAAAGGGTGATGGTACTGATTCCAAGATGGCGGCTAGAGGTAGGAAGCAGAAAGCGAGCCTCCTATAGTGAAATCTTGGAGAGACGCTGGAGACACACTTTGCAGGCATAATCACCGAGAAAAGGCATAACTTTGACTGCTCCACATCTCCAGCTGGCGCAGAGAATCTCCACTTCATGTTAAACGGAGAACCGAGGAGGCCCCCGGGCCGCCAGTGGCCGGCGCCCATACGGCTTGGGAAGACGCGGACCAGGTGAGCTTCGCGGTACCGCGGTTCCCCCACAGACAAGCCTGGGCCAGAGCAGCATAGCCCCCTGGACAGACTGACCTCCACCCGGGAAAAAAAGAGAAACTGAGTACTAAGCAATAAGAACAGTTAAGACACGCTGGAAAGAGGGTGGGGCGCCCTGAGCGCTAAGATTGGGGGAAGGGAATCCTTCCCGGGACTATAAATAAACGAGCCGGGCGGGCCGGAGAGGCTCTGGCGGGAGCGGGGCGCGCCCAGCAACCGGGAGAGGGGACGCTTGTGAGAGGAGGGAAGACCCACTTCCCACGTGAACTGTAAATAAACACGCAGGCCTGACAACGCGGGGCAGTGTCGCCTTTCCCAGTGCTTGGAAAGGGAAAAGCCTGTAGCAGAGGCCCCCCTCCCCCGCACAGGAGAACTCTGAGCAAACAAAGCCTGTGGGACCAGGTGAGTGCTAAGCTCACCCCAGAGATCTGCATAAATAACGCCGCCAGCTACAGGCTGAGAGCAGCAGGCAGGCAAGCTACAGTTGCAGATACCACTCTCAGAACTGCCTCCAGACGCTTTTTTTTTCTTTTTCTCCCTACCTTTGATGCGAGAACAACAGAATTACACCTGCAAGCCGAAAAACTTACTGAAACTGTATTGCATTTGAACTGGGGACACTTGGTGGGGCTTTTTTTTTTTTTTCCTCTGTGTGTGTGTGAGTGTAATTTTGTTCTACTTTATGCATCCCCTTTGATGAGACAACTACAGAACAACATCTGAGGCACCAACTCCAGGACTGGAGATTGAGACGGACATCCAAATTATTAAGACTGAAATTGCATTGCATATAAACTTGGAAGTTTTTTGGTTTTTTGGTTTTTTTTGTTTTTTTTAATTTTCTATTTTCCATTTTATTTTAATTCATTTTTATAAATAGATATTACTTTCATATACTTATTTTTTATTTTTTTTATCTTTGATTTTCAATCCTCTCTCTGTCACTCTATTGTCTGTTCAGCTTACTGTCGATTAGTACACTAACACTCCCTGTTTATACCTTTGAAACTCTCTTGTCTGATACCTTGTTCTGCTTTCTCCCTCTTGTCTGTATATTTGTTTTCCCCTTTTCTTTAACTTCTTGCTTTCCATCTCAGCTCACTCTTCCATTCTCAATATTACCATTGTTATTATTACAAGCTAGAAAATACTTAACTACACACAGTACAGGGACAGTAACAACACCAAGGACAATGACAGGAAGACAGAAAAAGCAAGGAAACCAGTTTCCCCACAGCAAAAAATTAGTACAGGAACCAGAGGGGAATGAAGAGAACAGAAACTCAGAGCCAGACTCCAACAAAATGAAGATAAACTATGCCAAAGGACCCAATGAAGCCTACAAGAATAATTTAAAAGAAGACATACTACAAGTACTCAATGAGAATTTTATAGAGATGATACTGGATAGGGTCAACCAAAATGTACAGGAGACACTCAAGAAATTCCAAGACAATAAAAATAGAGAATTTGAAAAAGCAAAAGAAGAAATAAAGGAAACCATAGAAGCACTGTATAAACACCAAAGTGAAAGAGAGAACACAATGAATAAATGGATAAATGAACTCAGGACAAAAATAGACAACAATAAAGAAGAAAACAGCCAGGATATGGAAAACCTCAGAAAAAAGAACGAAACAGAACTGCAAAACAAAACGGAAGGCCAATCCAGCAGAATAGAACAAACAGAAGACAGAATCTCAGAACTTGAAGATGAAATGGTAATTAAAGGAAAAACTGAAGAACTACTAATTAAACAACTCAAGACCTGTGAAAAGAAAATGCAAGAACTCACCGACTCCATCAAAAGACCAAACTTGAGAATCATGGGCATCGAAGAAGGAGAAGAGGTGCAAGCCAAGGGAATGCGTAATATATTCAACAAAATAATAACGGAAAATTTCCCAAATCTAGAGAAAGATATTCCCATACAAATGCAAGAGGCCTCCAGGACACCAAACAGACCAGATCAAAATAGAACTACTCCACGACATATCATCATTAAAACAACAAGTTCAGAAACTAAGGAAAGAATATTGAAGGCTGCAAGAGAGAAAAAACAAGTAACATACAAAGGTAAACCCATCAAAATCACAGCAGACTTCTCAACAGAAACATTAAAAGCAAGAAGAGCGTGGGGTGAGATCTTCCGGGCACTGAATGAAAATAACTTCAACCCCAGGATACTCTACCCAGCAAAGCTACCATTCAAAATAGATGGAGCAATAAAAGTCTTCCATGATAAGCAGAAACTAAAACAATATGTGACCCCAAAGCCACCATTACAAAAGATTCTGCAAGGGATCCTGCACACAGAAAGTGACACCCAACTTAACCATGAAAAGGCAGGCAGCACCAAACCACAGGATAAGAAAAAGCAAGACAGTAGAGAGTAACATCAAGTTAGGTACACACAATCAAACCTTCAAACAACTAAGATAACTAAATGGCAGGAATCACCACATACCTATCAGTACTAACACTTAATGTTAATGGACTTAATTCACCCATCAAAAGACACCGTTTGACAAAATGGATTAAAAAAGAAGATCCAACAATTTGTTGCTTACAGGAGACTCATCTCACAGACAGAAATAAGCATATGCTTAGGATGAAAGGCTGGAAGAAGATTTACCAAGCCAATGGCCCCCGAAAACAAGCAGGAGTAGCAATACTTATCTCTGACAAAGTAGACTTCAAACCTACATTGATCAAACGAGATAAAGAAGGACATTCCATACTAATAAAAGGGGAAATAGACCAAAAGGAAATAATAATCATCAATCTGTACGCACCCAATGTCAACGCACCCAATTTCATCAAACATACCCTGAAAGACCTAAAAGCATATATAAACGCCAACACAGTGGTTGTGGGAGACTTTAACACTCCATTATCATCAATAGATAGGTCATCCAAACAAAAACTCAATAAAGAAATCCAAGATCTAAAATATGCAATAGATCAAGTGGACCTAGTAGATGTCTACAGAACATTTCGTCCAACCTCTACACAATATACATTCTTCTCAGCAGCCCATGGAACCTTCTCCAAAATAGATCATATCCTAGGGCACAAAGCAAGCCTCAGCAAATATAAGAAAATAGAAATAATACCGTGCATACTATCTGACCACAATGCAGTAAAAGTAGAACTCAACAACAAAAGTAAAGACAAAAAACATGCAAACATCTGGAAACTAAATAACTCATTACTTAATGAAGAATGGATCATCGATGCAATAAAAGAGGAAATTAAAAAGTTCCTGGAAGTCAATGAAAATGAAAACACAACCTACCAGAACCTATGGGACACAGCTAAGGCAGTCTTGAGAGGAAAGTTTATAGCCATGAGTGCATATATTAAAAAGATTGAAAGATCCCAAATCAATGACCTAATGATACATCTCAAACTCCTAGAAAAACAAGAACAAGCAAATCCCAAAACAAATAGAAGGAGAGAAATAATAAAAATAAGAGCTGAAATCAACGAAATAGAAACCAAAAAAACCATACAAAGAATTAATGAAACAAAAAGTTGGTTCTTTGAAAAAATAAACAAGATCGATAGACCCCTGGCAAACCTGACTAAAATGAGGAGAGAAAAAACCCAAATTAGTAGAATCAGGAATGCAAAAGGGGAGATAACAACAAACACCATGGAAGTCCAGGAAATCATCAGAGACTACTTTGAGAACCTATATTCAAATAAATTTGAAAATCTAAAAGAAATGGACAGATTTCTAGATACATATGATCATCCAAAACTGAACCAAGAGGAAATTAATCACCTGAATAGACCTATAACACAAAATGAAATTGAAGCAGCAATCAAGAGTCTCCCCAAAAAGAAAAGTCCAGGACCTGATGGATTCTCTGCTGAATTCTATCAGACCTTTAAAGAAGAACTGATACCAACCCTCCTTAAACTGTTCCATGAAATAGAAAGGGAAGGAAAACTGCCAAACACATTTTATGAAGCCACTATTACACTTATCCCAAAACCAGGCAAAGACACCTCCAAAAAGGAGAACTATAGGCCAATCTCCTTAATGAACATTGATGCAAAAATCCTCAACAAAATAATGGCAAATCGAATTCAGCAACACATCAAAAAGATTATTCACCACGACCAGGTAGGCTTCATCCCAGGGATGCAGGGGTGGTTCAACATATGAAAATCAATAAACGTAATAAACCACATTAACAGAAGCAAAGACAAAAACCACTTGATCATCTCAATAGATGCAGAAAAAGCCTTTGATAAGATCCAACATCATTTCATGATAAAAGCTCTAAGAAAACTAGGAATAGAAGGAAAGTTCCTCAACATTATAAAAGCTATATATGACAAACCTACAGCCAGCATTATACTTAACGGAGAAAAATTAAAACCATTCCCTCTAAAATCAGGAACCAGACAAGGATGCCCACTATCTCCACTCCTATTCAACATAGAACTGGAATTCCTAGCCAGAGCAATTAGGCAAGAAGAAGGAATAAAAGGAATACAAATAGGTAAAGAAACTGTCAAAATATCCCTATTTGCAGATGACATGATCCTATACCTTAAAGACCCAAAAAACTCTACTCAGAAGCTTCTAGACATCATCAATAGCTATAGCAAGGTAGCAGGATATAAAATCAACATAGAAAAATCATTAGCATTTCTATACACTAACAATGAGCAAACGGAAAAAGAATGTATGAAAACAATTCCATTTACAATAGCCTCAAAAAAAATCAAATACCTAGGTGTAAACCTAACAAAAGATGTGAAAGACCTCTACAAGGAAAACTATACACTTCTGAAGAAAGAGATTGAGGAAGACTATAGAAAGTGGAGAGATCTCCCATGCTCATGGATTGGTAGAATCAACATAGTAAAAATGTCTATACTCCCAAAAGTAATCTACATGTTTAATGCAATTCCCATCAAAATTCCAATGACATTCATTAAAGAGATTGAAAAATCTACTGTTAAATTTATATGGAAACACAAGAGGCCACGAATAGCCAAGGCAATACTCAGTCAAAAGAACAATACAGGAGGTATCACAATACCTGACTTCAAACTATATTACAAAGCAATAACAATAAAAACAGCATGGTACTGGCACAAAAACAGACATGAAGACCAGTGGAACAGAATAGAGGATCCAGATATGAAGCCACACAACTATAAGCAACTTATCTTTGACAAAGGAGCTAAAAATATACGATGGAGAAATAGCAGCCTCTTCAACAAAAACTGCTGGGAAAACTGATTAGCTGTCTGCAAAAAACTGAAACTAGATCCATGTATATCACCCTATACCAAGATTAACTCAAAATGGATCAAGGATCTTAATATCAGACCCCAAACTCTTAAGTTGATACAAGAAAGAGTAGGAAATACTCTGGAGTTAGTAGGTATAGGTAAGAACTTTCTCAATGAAACCCCAGCAGCACAGCAACTAAGAGATAGCATAGATAAATGGGACCTCATAAAACTAAAAAGCTTCTGTTCATCAAAAGAAATGGTCTCTAAACTGAAGAGAACACCCACAGAGTGGGAGAAAATATTTGCCAACTATACATCAGACAAAGGACTGATAACCAGAATATACAGGGAACTTAAAAAACTAAATTCTCCCAAAACTAATGAACCAATAAAGAAATGGGCATGTGAACTAAAGAGAACTTTCTCAAAAGAAGAAATTCAAATGGCCAGAAAACACATGAAAAAATGCTCACCATCTCTAGCAATAAAGGAAATGCAAATTAAAACCACACTAAGATTCCACCTCACCCCTGTTAGAATAGCCATCATCAGCAACACCACCACCAACAGGTGTTGGCGAGGATGCGGGGAAAAAGGAACCCTCTTACACTGTTGGTGGGAATGTAGACTAGTACAACCACTCTGGAAAAAAATTTGGAGGCTACTTAAAAAGCTGGACATCGATCTACCATTTGATCCAGCAATACCACTCTTGGGGATATACCCAAAAGACTGTTACTCCAGAGGCACCTGCACATCCATGTTTATTGCGGCACTATTCACAATAGCCAAGTTATGGAAACAGCCAAGATGCCCCAGCACTGACGAATGGATTAAGAAAATGTGGTATCTATACACAATGGAATTTTATGCAGCCATGAAGAAGAATGAAATGTTATCATTCGCTGGTAAATGGATGGAATTGGAGAACATCATTCTGAGTGAGGTTAGCCTGGCTCAAAAGACCAAAAATCATATGTTCTCCCTCATATGTGGACATTAGATCAAGGGCAAACACAACAAGGGGATTGGACTATGAGCACACGATAAAAGCGAGAGCACACAAGGGAGGGGTGAGGATAGGTAAGACACCTAAAAAACTAGCTAGCATTTGTTGCCCTTAACGCAGAGAAACTAAAGCAGATACCTCAAAGCTACTGAGGCCAATAGGAAAAGGGGACCAGAAACTAGAGAAAAGGTTAGATCAAAAAGAATTAACCTAGAAGGTAACACCCACGCACAGGAAATCAATGTGAGTCAATGCCCTGTATAGCTATCCTTATCTCAACCAGCAAAACCCCTTGTTCCTTCCTATTATTGCTTATACTCTCTCTACAACAAAATTAGAGATAAGGGCAAAATAGTTTCTGCTGGGTATTGAGGGGGGGAGTGGGAGGGGGTGGAGTGGGTGGTAAGGGAGGGGGTGGAGTGGGTGGTAAGAGAGGGGGTGGGGGCAGGGGGGAGAAATAAACCAAGCCTTGTATGCACATATGAATAATAAAAGAAAAATGAAAAAAAAAAAAAAAGGGTGATGGTACTATAATTTCTGAATCTCAAACACAAGGGTATACATGGTTTTGTAAAAGACAGGATGGTTTGAAACTTCTCTCTCTAGGCCAGATAACCAAAGAGGAACTGCAGCCTGGAGATGAAAATGTAAGAGAGAAAAATATGCTTGATCAGAAAAAGAACTGATAGAAAATGACAGCACTAAGAGAGCAAGGAGAGACAAGTTGCGAATGGAGCCTGAGGTAAGCAACTCAAGGTTAGCCACACAAATCTAGAAGATGTTCTTAGTTGAGAGAGGCCAACTCTTGCTACATGATACATGAAATAAATGCATAGGACATTTTCAAACCATGTCTAGCATTCATTTATGACAGATATACATATAAGTGCATAGATTCTAAATAAGATACCTGACTGAGACTCATACAAGCTCTTTTAACCTGGCTTCACTTATTCATCATGGCTGACAACACATATGTTAACCCCTGTGGCTTAGTCGTATCCCAATAACTGAACCAACTTGTAAGAGAAAATATGTACACCAAATATATAGAAGAAAAACTTGTACTTTCTGGTGTAAATTAGAATTAAAAAAAGAAAACAAAAACAGAACAGGCATTATGCTATGCTCCTTTACCTAGCCTCCTGCCATTTTCTCATCTTTTAATTACATCATAATAAATCTTTGCTTTCTCCTAAAAAATAAAAAACAAACAAAAAAAACCAAAACCACACAAAACAAAAAACAAGTAGAACAGTGACCTGAGAACAAAATTAATATTATTTTGTTATATAAATTGATTTGCTGCTTCTAGTACTGGTAATTTTAAGGGAAAATTATAAGTTCCATTATTGCTTCCGATTACTGATAGTCTTTCTTCTAATGAGACTCTTATTGAGAGATAATCTTGAGCGATCATAAAGTCCTGCCCTTTGGAATCCATCTTTTTTGTAAAAACTGGCTTTGCTGATAAGCTCTCTAGGTAGCTTTGGATGATGTTTTCAACTTCTCATGTTGTAATTTTTGTAACTATCAAAAGAAAGAATGCATTTAAAAGATGTATAAGCACTTCATAGACTTCATAATTATTCATTTCCTTTTCCATTTTCCTTTGTCAAAGGGTATGCTCATTAGACTGAACTCATCTCCTTACCTAAACAACTGGAATTCCTGTAGGACTTCTGGTCTAAAATAATGCTGAGATTCTACCTCCTGTGAGCTACAGTCCAGGATTCTTTTCTTATGAACAGGAGCCTCCCAGACCTTTCATCCTGTACTGCCTCCAAAATTTCCTGATGACAGACAACCCATTCTGCTTGTTGATTGCTAGAACTCTGCTAGAATCTCAACTTCCTGCAGACAACATTTTATTTTCCTTTCTGGACATCTTAGTCTAATCAAGCTCATTGTTGTATATTTTATCACTTTTAAGAATCTATATTTTCTCCAAAGTCAAGTATTAATTTATGACTTTAAGTAGGATTGCCCTGGTAAACTATGCACTAGGGGAACCATTTTTTTCTAAGTATAAAATATGGATCAGAAAAGGTGAGAAGGAAAGAATAATTATAACTTTCTTGTTAAAATAGATGCAACATAAAAGTAGGTAGAACTAAATTGCTTACTTACAGTGTAAACTAATATGAATAGAATCAAAGAATTAATATAATTAATTAAAACCATTCTAAACCTACCAAAATAACATAGAGAGACTTGAAACTAATGTAAGATTTAAATAGCCTGTAATGTTAGCTATATCTACCTTCTGTGCTGGGGGTCAAACCCATGGCCTTATGTAGGCCGGGCATGTGTTCTACCACCGAATTACACCCCAGCCCACAAAAGGGCAACTTGCTTCTTTTTTTTTTTTTTCCATATTTACTTCTTTAACAAGAAATCACACAAAGCCCTAAGGATCATTGTTTTGCTAAATTTACCTTAATTTACAGAGCTTTTGTTCTTGTTTCAAATTACTTAATATATAAATGTGAAAGTTTCCTTAAAGTGAAGTAATTGAGGGCTTAAAAAATAAACAATTTACATAAAGGGTAAGGGATTATTTGAAACCTGAGATTTTAAGATAAACTATGAATCCATAGGTAATACATTTTTTAGATTAACATATTACATTACATAAAAGAAAGAATAAAAAGCACATGCATTATTAAAGAAAAATTTATATTTGAGATGAGACTACTTCTTTCCCTAAAACATGTGAGACAAGAAAAGTTTAAGTGAAATGGGTTGGGGAGTATAGGCAGATTTGAGGACCCAGTCTTCCCTTTGCTCCCCAGCATCATGGAATTCTAATCAACAAATCCATGCCTCGTTTTTCTGTCCTATTTTCATAGGTTTCCTTCTGGAAGATGGTATAAGATCTGAAAACCAATACAAATACTTCTAAGAATATCCCAAAATTTATCAATGTTAAAATCAAGGTTAAAATGAGCCATGTATACAATCATTTTGTTTATTTCTAATTATTATCCAGTTTTCAGAGGGATTCTTAGAGGTGTTTCTGATTTCCCTTTTGCATGCTTTCAATTGGAAAGAATGCAGTCTTTCTAATCCCTTTCACTCTAGTTTTAACTAGAACTCCCAATCTGAAATATACACACACATAAGTACACATGATCTGTATAATGTATATATAATTTAATTCATTATTTATTGCTACATGCATTCTGAAATGTCACTTATCTCAGTAAAGTTGATTAATACCTACATCCTTATAGGATAGTATTTCTTTAAATGGTACTATTCTAAGGCTTTCAACTACATCTTAGGCAGAAGTTGTTATTTATTACATCACACAAATTCCCTGAACAGTCTGAAGGAAGCATTTGATGCTGTATTTGGTTTGCAGCCAAGTCATTGAGCAAAATTCTGTTCCAACATCCTTTACGAACATGTAAGCAAAGTAATGGAAATGTCTTTTGAGCCTACTATCAACAAAAGCATCCTCACTCAATGCATTAGCAACAATAATAAAAGCAAAGTACACTCAGACTAAAGACTCAGAGCCCAGCCATGGCCTCTTTTCATAAATCAATTCATGATCACTTTCTGTGGAGCATCCAATTAACTATAAATAAAACTTCAAAGATGCTTAAAAATTGTTTCTTTCCCCAAGAAATGACATTAAGAAATAGCTTCCTGATAGCAATCATAACTGGTTCGTATCATTTATTACAAAAGGTTTGACCATGGTTAGGAGGTTTAATTTTTATGTTTCAATTGGCACAAAGTCAAAAACATGTATTTACGTACAATGGCAAAAATAGCTGTAAATTCTATTACCAGTGACAGCAATTTTCCTTCAAATACCTTAGGCTGAATGTAAGTTTATTGCTATTTCTAGTAAAGACTTACAAGCAATTTCTATTTTACAGTCATCATGAGTTAAACTCACAATCCCAAGCAGCAGCCATTCTAGAGTGATGCATAATTGAAAGAAAGAAGTTTAACATGTGAGCATATTATCCACCTACACTTGCTCTATATCCTGGGTGTTTAATCTTCTGCCAGCACCAGCCAATCAATATGTCTGGCCTGTCAGGGTCAGATTGACAAGGTGCTTGCAGTGGCAATTTTTATGTTGTGCTCACTATTATCTTCACCTAGTGTTTTTACATTTCCCTGGTGGGGAAACTCTCAGCATCAAAATGCAGCATAAGTCAGTTGTTCGCATGGAACCATTTTTTGTAAATGAGACATCGCTAATCAGAGTCCTTGCCTGGCATAATGGATGCATTAACAGAATGATATTCATTCTTTCCTCAGTAAAGTTCAAACTTTTCAAAGGGACTCATAAGAATTTCTTTTAATCTCAGATTAATATTAGGATTAGTATTATTTTTACCTTGTTTTAAAGAAAATCAAAATTGTCATTGATAAATTCAAAGTAACTTACAAATTCATTTACAAGAGTACTAATGTGGAGAGTAGAATCAGTATGCTCCCATATGTGAAAGTGTATGCAGAGCAAATATCTCTGGGGTGTATGAATAATTAAGAAAATTAATTAAGAAAATTATTATGATTATTTTGTTCTTATTAGGAAAATGTTTCTGTACACTTAGTTTTCTAGTTAACAAAGCATTGTCAAATGTCTTGCAATTGAATCATCTCAACATAGAAAAAATGACTAATATATTCTCATATTACATGCAAGGGTTACAAAACTCAATATTTGAGTCATATTCAGAATTACTTATTATTAAGAATAGAATTGGTAATATCTTATATGTTAGCAAACATCAGACCTGGGACCAGGATCCAGAAACAAATATAATATAATGATTATATTTTAACAAAGAATTATGGATTGAGTGAATGAAGAATATTTTAAATACATGATTGAATCACAAAACAAATTCCATTACTTCTAAGCCTAGTTAATTAATTTCCTTTGATTTTAGTTATCATTTTCTTATCACAGAAAGACATTTAAAAAAAACAGACCCCCTACTGAAAATATTGACCCAAATTAGTCAACTTGTGTGTTAACTAAAAATTGCTTCTCACTTTACTAATATTGCACCAGAAGTGAATATAAAGATATAAGGCACATAATTTGCTTGATAGTCTTTCACTTCATTTTCCATGACATTTGTTGTAATGACACTTATAAATATATTATAAGTGATCTGCTTCTGTAATTTAACTCAATATTGATGTCATGTATGCTTTTAAAAGCAGATAACAAACAGATGTATAAACATACGAATGATAGGAAAATATTGAGAAGAAAATATGCTCATAAAGTTCAAAATTGAAAGCTTTAGCTAAAAGTTCAGTAGATACCCAAATCTGTTCATACAGTTTTGCTCTTTTTGATTTTCTCTGAAATTTTCAAAACATTAAATCTTAATCAAGACAAGATCTTTGTTTTGGCAGATATAAATCTTCTGGGGAGGTACACTTTTGAATAACTTATTTGAATATATCACTCATATTTTCAAATGTCTCACTTGTTTCACAAATCTCCAAATTTTGGCTCTGATTTGCCTTTCAAATTTTTGTTTCACCACAATGTGCATGTATTATCTAGTAGGTAGAATTGTGCATCTTATAACTGAAATATTAAATGCACAAATTCTAAATTAGAATTCCAGTATTACATTTGTGTATATTTGTGTATCCATCACCCATTTTACAGAATTTGTATACCACTCAAGAAAATTGCACCCCATGTTTTTCAGTGTCTTCCCCTCCTCCATGATCAACACCATGGATTAGCTTTGTCTATTCTTTCATTCATATAAACAGAAGCATGAACCATTCATGACTTTTTTGTTTGGCTTCTTTTAGTCAAAATGTTTCTCTGATTTGTCTTTGTTGTGATGCAAGTTTCAACAGATTTGTTTCCTTTTTATTCTTCTGCAACATTTAAATATATGATTTGGGGCTTGAAAATACAGCTCAGAGTTACAGCACTTGTCTGACTTGCTGTCAATACATAGCACTAACAAAAATAAATAAATAAATAAACAAATACATGATGTTACAACTTGTCTATCCACCTCGTGTTGATTGACATTTGGGCCACTTTAACCTTTAATTATTATAAATTAAGCTACTATACCCTTTTGAAAAAAGAATTGTGTATTTAATTAAGCTTGAGCAGGTTGGTACCAGTGGTGGGGTGGGGGAGGGGGAGAAGAAGTGGGGGAAATGGTGAAGAAGGTTGAATATGGTCTAAGTACAGTGTACACAGGTATGTAAATGGAAAAAGGATATCCTCTGAAACTATTCCAAGAATGGGGGGCCAGGGGAATGGAAGAGAATGGTGGAGCGGATGAATTCAAGTTTGACGTATTTGATATATTATAAGAACATTTGTAAACCCCACAATGTACTCTCATAGAGCACAGAAAAAACAAACAAAAAAGAAACTCAGTATCTTCTCTGGAAGCTGTTAAATCTTTCTCCACATACCAGATATTCTTGTTTCTCTGAACATTAACTTAATCCTTTACTCCGCTGTCTAGGATATTTTCCAAGTTCAGAGTTGCAGATTCTAGATCCAGATTGCTGGGGTGAAAGTCCCAGCTCCATTGCCACATCTCGTGACCTTAGACAAATGTTTCAATCTCCCTTATCTATGGTCTGTTCATCAAAAAAGTAAATATTGTGGCTTGGACATTCCACTGAATTGCAGAGACTATTAAGTAAGATAACATACACAAGCTATTTCAAACAGTGCTCGACAAATAGAAATTAGCTATTCATTATTACTGTCACCAACAATGAGATGAATACAATATCTTTCATAAACATTATCAGTATTAAAATTCATGTTTTACCTTCTTTCATTTTCTGTTGCCATACTGAATAATGAATATTTTTAACTTTTTTATAACTGTATTTTCCTTTTATTAATTGAACATTTATTTAATAACTAGTATGCATTGTCTTCTGGATAGTGGTATAGAAATTAGTAAAACAAATTTTCTGTAACAAGTTCAAAATCTGTGTGGATTAGGAAAATAAAATAACCAGCTCTAACTGAGTTTAGTGGGGACAAAATTGAGGAGGAAACAAGAAGTATCATGAAAATGCACAAGGTTCAAAATTTATCAAGCATCCACAGAAATGTAAGATAGATTATATATACACATGTACATATATACATAATACGACTGCTATCTATACCTTATCAAGTCCATCTATCATTCATTTGACATTTCAATCACATGCTAGATTTCTCCTTACAACATCAGAACATGTCTGTCATAAATATCTTTGCAGCAATAACTGTGAGCATCAAATAATTTATAAGGCATTTTTCTATTTCTAAGGCTACATAAAATCTCTTATTTTTCATGTCTGTTCAAATTACTTCAGGAGCTTTATTTTTATTATTACAGGGTGGGGTACATTGTAGCATTTACAAAGGTTCTTACAATGTATCAAGTATATTCTACTTGAATTTCTCCCTCTACTTATCTCTTTCATCCTCCCACACCTGACCCCTGGAACAGTTTCAGCAGGTATCATTTTTGCATTTACATACATGTGTATACATTATCTGCACTGTATTCATCCTTCCCTTTCCTTACCTTCTCCCCACTCCCACCAGTGCCAACTCTTTCCCCCAGAACTTGCTCCATTGTTCCATCCTCTTGTTCTCTGATTTTGTAGAAGAAAAAGCATAAAAAATAAAAAGAGAAACATAACGTTTTTGCTAGTTTGAGGTAAAGATAGCTACACAGGGAGTTTCCTTGTGCTGATTCCATATAAACATGTGTTACAAGCCTAATTGGTTCATCTCTTCTAGTCCTCTTCACTCCTTCCTGGTGCCCTTTCCATGGTAGCCCTGGCCAGTTTGTGATTTCTATATTCATTCCAGTACAGTGAGAACATGAACCATATTCAAGTTTTTAGTTTCCTTCCCTTGCTCTATGCCTCCTGTGCATGTGACCCATGTCCCATAATATGCTGCATTTGGTTTAGATCTATAATCCACATAAAAGGGAGAACATGGGGCTTATAGTCTTCTGAGTCTGACTAACTTCACTTAAAATGATATTCTCCAGTTCCATCCATTTACCCTCAAATGACAAAATGTCATTCTTCTTTGTGGCTGAGTAAAATTCCATTGTGTATAAATACCACATTTTCTTATCCATTCGTCAGTAGTGGGGCATCTTGGATGTTCCATAGCTTAGTTATTGTGAATAGTGCTGCAATAAACATGGGTGTACAGATGCTTTTGTTGTAACCTGACTCACATTCCTTCTGGTATATCCCTAGGAGTGGTACTGCTGGATTGTATAGCAGATCTAGTTTTAGATTTTTAAGAAACCTCCTTATTGGAGGCTTTCATTCCCACCAGCAGTGTATGAGGGTTTCTCTTTCCTCCACTTCCTTAACAGCATTTGTTGTTGGTGGTATTCTTGATGGTAGCTATTCTAACAGGAGTGAGGTGGAATCTTAGTGTGGTTTTGATTTGCAATTCCTTTATGGACAAGAATACTGAGCATTTTTTCATGTGTTTTTTAGCCAGTTGGACTTCTTCCTTTGAAAAATTCTGTTCAATACATTTGCTCATTTCTTTTTTGAATCATTGACTTTTGGGGGAGTTCAGTTTTTTGAGCTCTCTGCATGTTCTGGCTATCAGTCCTTTGTTTGATGTATAACTAACAAAGATTTTTCTCCCATTCTGTAGGTGGCCTCTTCAATTTAGAGACCATTACTTTTGCTGTGCAGAAGCTTTTTAATTTCATGTAGTCCCATTTATCAGTCCTTTCTGTTAGTTGCTGAGACACTTAAGTTCTACTGATGATGTCCTTGCCTAAGCCTGTTGCTGTCAGTGTATTCCCTGCTCTTTCCTGTACAAGTTACGAGGTTTCAGGTTTTATATTAAAATCCTTAATACACTTTGAGTTGATGCTTGTATATGGTAACAAACATGGATCTAGTTTCAGTTAGAAACTAGAAAAGTTTCTAACTGGGAAAGTTGCTGGGAAAAGATACCCACTTTTCCCTGCAACGTTTGTTGAAGAGACAATCTTTTCTCCATCATATTTTTTGTACCTTTGTCAAAAATTGGGAAGACGTAGCTGGTAAATTCATATCCAATTCATCTAGTCTGTTCCACCATTCTTCATATCTTTTTTTGTGCCAGTCCCATGCTGTTTTTATTGCTGTGGTTCTGTGGTATAGCTTGAAGTCTGGTATTGTGATACCTTCAGCATTGCTCTTTTTGCTCAGTATTGCCTTGGCTATTTGCAGTCTTTTGTCTTTTCAAACGAACTTTAGGGCAGATTTTTCAATCTGTGATAAATGTCTTTGGTATTTTGATGGGAATTGTGTTGAATATGTAGATTGCTTTTGGCAGTATAGCCATTTTTACTATGTTGGTTCTACCAATCTATGAGCATGGGAGATCTTTCCATCTTCTGTAGTCTTTTTGGATCTCTTTCTTCAATAGCTGGTAGTTTTCCTTGTAGAGGTCATTCACATCCTTTGTTAAGATTATTCCTAGGTACTTGATTTTTTTTTTGAGGCTATTGTAAATGGAATTATTTTCCTATATTCCTTCTCAATCTTTTCATTGTTGGTATATAGAAAGGCTATTTATTTTTGTAAGTTTACTTTGTATCCTGGTATTTTGCTGAAGCTGTGTATGTGTCTAGGAGTTTTTTGTTGGAGATTTTTGGATCTTTTAGGTATAAGATTATGTCATTTGCAAATAGGGATAGTTTGACTTCTTCATTACCTATTTGCAGTCCTTATATTTTTTTCTTTCTGCTTATTGTTCTGGCTAGGAATTCCAAGACTATGTTGAATAGGAGTGGACAGAGTGGGCATCCTTGTCTCATTCCTTACTTTAGCAGAAATGGTTTCAGTTTTTCCCATTAAGTATGATTAAGTATGAGATTGGCCTATAATTCTCTTGTTTAAATGTCTCCTTGTCTGGTTTGGGGATGAGTGTAATATAGGCTTCATAAAATGAGTTAGGTAATGTTCCTTCCCTTTCTATTTCATGGAAAAGTTTGAGGAGTGTTTTTATTATTTCTTCTTTAGAGGTCTGTAGAATTCAGCTGAGAATCTGTTAAGTCCTGGACTTTTCCTTTTTGGGAAACTCTTTATTGCTGTTTCAATTTCATTGTGTGTTATAGATTTGTTTAGGTAATTAATATCTACTTGGTTCACTTTTGGATGGTCATATATATATAGAAATATGTTCATTTTTTTCTTCTAGATTTTCCAATTTATTTGAATATAGTTTCTCAAAATAGTCCCTGATGATTCCCTCGATTGCCTTGGTGTTTGTTGTTATCTCTGTTTATTTTGTTTCTGATTATATTAATTTGGGTCTTTTCCCTCTTCATTTTAGTCAGATTTGCCAGGAGTTTGTCAGTCTTTTTTTTTTAAAGAGGCAGCTTTCCGTTTTGTTAATTCTTTATTTTGTTTTGTTTTGTTGGCTCTGTTTTGTTGATTTTGTCCCTTATTTTTATTATTTCCCTCCTTCTGCTTGTTTTGGGTTTAGCTTGTTTTTGTTTTTCTAAGAGTTTGAGATGTAGCATTAAATCATTTATTTGAGATCTTTCTGTCTTTTTAATATATGCACTCATGGCTATAACCTTTCCTCTGAGGACTGCCTTTGTTTTGTCCCATAGGCTCTGGAAGGTAGTGTTTTCATTTTAATTAGCTTCAAGAACCTTCTGATTTTCTTTCTTACATCTTCTATGCCCACTGATCATTGAGCAATGTGTCATTCAGCTTCAATTGTTTGAGTATTTTCTGCAGCCACTTTTGTTGTTGAATTCCAGTTTTATTGCATTGTGATCAGATGGTATGCAAGGGGTTATTTCAATTTTCTTATGTTTGTTGAGACTTGCTTTGTGCCTTAAGGTATGGTCTATTTTGGACAAAGTTCTATGGGCTGCTGACCAGAATGTATATTGTGCTGTTGGAGGATGGAATACTCTGCAGACATCTGTCAGTTCCACTATATCTATGGTGTCATTTAGTTCTAGGATTTCTTTGTTGAATTTTTATCTGGATGACCTATTTATTGGTGATAGAGAGAGGTATTAAAGTATTCCACTACTACTGTGTTGGGATCTATATGTGGTTTTAAGTCCTTTAGTTTATGTTTGATGGAACTGGGTGCACATAAGTTGGTAGTTATTATTTCCTCTTGATTTATTGCTCCTTTTATTAGTATGAAGTGACCTTCCTTGTCTTGTTTGACTGATTTATGTTTGAAGTCCTCTTTCTCTGATATAAGTATTGCTACTTCTGCCTGTTTTCTGGGGCCATTAGCTTGATAAATGTTCTTCCAGCCTTTCACACTAAGCTGGTGTTTGTTTCTGTCAATAACGTGAGTTTCTTGTAAACAACAGATTGTCAGGTCTTCTTTTTTAATCCAGTTTGCCAAATGATCTGTTTTGATGTATGAGGGAGCTGAGTCCATTAATAGTCAGTGTTAATATTGAGAGGTATGTGTTGATTCCTGCCATGTAGTTTTTGTTGTTTAAGTGTTTGAGTGTGTGCAACTAATTCAATGCTACTCTCTGAGTATTTGGATGTCCTTCTCATAAGGTTTAATACTTCCCATCCTTTCATGGTTAAGTTTGTTTTTGCCTTCTGAATGTAGGATTACTTTCAGAATCTTATATAGTGGTGGCTTGGTTTAGTTTCTATTTGTAATGGAAGACTTTTAGTCCTCCATCAATTCTGAATGATAGTTTTGCTGAGTAGAGTGTCATAGGACCAAAATTTTTTTCTTTCAATGCTCAAAATATCTCACTTTACACTCCTTGCATTTAAGGTTTCTGCTGAGAAGTCTGCTGTTATTTTGATGGGTTTACCTTTACATTTTTTTTTTCTCGTAAAGTCTTCAATATTCTTTCTCTGTTCTCTGTGCTAGTTGTTCCAATAATAATATGCTGTGGAGAGGTTCTATTTTAGTCAAGTCTGCTGGGTATCCTGGAGGCTTCCTGTACCTGAATGGACAACTCTTTGCAGAAATTTGGGAAATTTTCCACTGTTATTTTGTTGAATTTTGTGTCCCTTTGGCTTGCACCTCTTTTCCTTCTTTGATGCCCATGGTTTGCATGTTTGGTTTTTTGTTGGAGTTGCTGAGTTCTTGCATGTTCCTTTCATAGGTTTTGAGTATTTTGTCTAAGAGTTCTTCTATTTCTTCTTTACTATCTGTTTTGTCTTTGAGTCCCAAAATTCTGTCTTCCACTTGTTCCAGTTTGCTGGAGAGGTTTTCCCCTATATTTTTTATTTGATTTAAGGAACATTTTATTACTGGATTTCTCTTTGATTCTTTGTTTCTGAGGTGTTCCATATCTTTGTTAAACTCCTCTTTCATATCTGTGCTGTCTTCTTTATTTCATATATCTCTTTTTTTATAGTCTCCTTTGTTTCACTTTGGAATTTGTTGATATCGTCTCTGAGTTCATTTCATTGTTTCTGTATCTTCTCAACTTTTTTATTTGTGGTATATTGATATTGTTTGAGTTCATCCTGTACATTCTATTTAACTGTTTCTTGAAGCTTCTGCATAAGTATTTGAATGAGCTCATTCATGTTTTCCTATTTTGAGAGTTTTTTAATGATGTCTTGTGCTCCTTGATCATATTTATTATTGTTTTGTTGGGGTCAGGCACTAGGTATTCATTTTCTTCATTTCCCATTAAATCCTCTATTGTGTTGTTGGTTTTTTGTGGGGTAAAATTTCCTTGCCTTCTTCTCTCCTTGCTTCTATGATGTGTTGTGCTCCTATGTTATTGAGTGACTATTTGTGGATTTTAATCACTTGTTATCTTCCCCTTGACTCAATTACTGTGCTATGACTGACTTAGTCTTTAGCCAGGTTGATGTTCTATTTCTGTTCCCTGACCTGGCAGTATAAATTAGCAATAACAAATTCACCGATTCAATGTTGTACCAGTTATTTACAGAATATGTAGTGAGCCCATTGGTGATATTATGAATAAGCCATGAAAATTGGGGATGGGGGATAATGGTTTTTTGGATAGAGGTAGTGTTTAGATATTTAAAGAGCTCATGATGGAGTAAGGAATGGAAAGGAGGAATGGGGTGGGTGAAAAGGAGTGTGAGGCATGGGGGTTGTAGGGTATAAGTCCCTAGTATGTGTTGAGATATAATTCAGTCATTGTGGAAGAGGGTGCTATTGTCAGAGATTGCCAAGTGATAGGAAAGATGAGGCAATGTGTGAAGTTGGTATAATAGACTATTCAGTTGGTGGTGCATATTGGGAAGGTTCAGGTAGTGGAGGAAGAGAGAGACAGAGGAGAGGAAGGTGAAAAGGAAGGGAGAGAAGATGGAAAGAGAAGAGAAAGAAAAAATTGGGGGAGAGAAAGGAAAGTGGGGTAATAGAGGGCTGAACGAGTCAGTGTTAGAACAGAATGGAGAAGAGAGGTAGGTAACAGTAAGATGGAGTAAAATGGAAGAACAAATGAAGAAAATAAAGATTTAAATTAAAAATTTTAAATAACACTGATGTGTGTGTGTGTGTGTGTGTGTGTATATATAATGTTCAATGAATGTTCTGAACTCTTTCCTCTGATTTTTTTATAAGGGCTTTGAACAAGACATTGTCACTTCTTATATGGTGGTATGTTGAGTTGCTTGGCAATGGATGTTGCCCTACCCTATCAGACAGCTCTGGGATGGATCTTCTCTGGGTGTATGAACCCAGGTTTCCTTAGTGGAGTGGGTCCTCTGGAGCATGCATATTCTCAGAAGTGGTCCCAGGAGTGACTGGTAAATGAGCAATTGCCAGCCCCTTCCACTCACAGAGCAAGCCTATGTGTTAGAGATGAACCAGTCAGTAGCTAAGACTGGTTCAGAAGGATGGCTGGGTTTTCCAATACCAGCAGCATTTTCTGCATATACCCTGAATTCATAAATACATCCAGCACTGATTGTTGTTACTTTGAAATGAGTTGTGTGGATGAGCATTTTGTTGGCCTTTTTTCATAAATTACTGCTTCTGTCTTTCATTTCCAAGTGATAGCCTATAACCACACTGCCTCCATTGGATACTGGTTCATGCCAACCCACAGTGATGCTTTCTCAAGTAACATTAGTTACATGGTATAGATGGTGGTCCAGGTGTTGCTATGAAAGAGAGAAATCCTGTAAGTTAATACATTTAGCACATTATAGTGAATTAAAACCTGGAATCTTTGAAAAGTTTAACAACTTACTACATGGTAGTTTGACAACCACACAAGCTGAATCTATGTGATCACTGATGCCAAAGCAGTTTCTGCCTTGATGAGGAATTGGTATTCTTCTCCTGCGGTCAGAAGAATTTCTCTCTTGAGTGCAATGTAATTGGTAATTTCACTTCCACCATCATACTTAGGTGGCTGCCATTTGAGAGTCACGTTTAAAAAAAAAAAAAAGAATGAGCTTTTATTCTTGGTGAGACTGTCAGTTTCAGCTTGCTCCCAGTTTCACCAGGTAGTACAACTCCTAGCTTTCACCACAGTGCTGCTGAGTCACCCTACCCCAACACGGACTTTTTTAGTTCTGCATTCTGCCCCTTCTCCCCTTCTCTCCTCTGTGTATTTGACCACCAATTTTGTCCAGAGGGGATACAATCAGCTCCTCAGCTGTACTAGAATATGTGGTTCCCTCCAAAACAGATACTGTGTTTTGCTTTCCTGGCAGATTTGCAGATTCACTTTGTTGAATATGGGTCAGCTACATAGTAGCACAGGCAGGCAGCAGATAGAGGTTTTGTGTCCACTCCATGTGTGGCAGATTCTGGCCTTCCCAGATGCTTGCAGCTCTCTGTGTGGTTCATTTTATTGCATTATTTTTGGCAAGGTTGCAGACACACTCAGGCAGAGATAGGTCAATGCAGGCAGGTGGCAGTCAGAGATTCTGTGTCCACATGTTTTTATGTCTGGTCCAGATATTTCCACATGTTTGCAGATCTCCTTCTGCAGTTCTCTGCATTGTGGTTTAGCTTTACTGACCTAAGTTGGAGAGAATTCAGAGAGAGAGAGAGAGAGAGAGTGAGAGACAGAGGGAGAAAAAGTGGCAGAATGGCTGGGGATGTCTGACTCTGCACCTGCCTGTTCCCAACCAGCTAACAGACAGGCAGCTCAGCAGCAGCTGGCTGACTCTGTGCCTGGCTGTTATGTGCTATAAAAAGTTAGTTTAAGGGCCAATGAAGATTATGTGCCCCCTATGTGTTGGCAGTATCTTGGTTGGCAGGAAAAGCAGGGTTACCCAATACTTGCTGCCATGAAAATCTGCAGAATTTGTTTGAAATCCTGCAAGTCAAAAAGTCCCAGGGTCTGTCAACTATCTGCCATCTTGGTCCTGCCCCTGCTGAACTTTTGGAAGCATTTTTTTTTCTAATGTAGGTTCTTATCAGCAATGTTACAGTTATTCCTTTTCATTTTCTGTATGTATAGCTGCTGGCTAAGCACCCCTTTTCAAGTCTCACATAAGTTATTTGAAACCTAGTCACAGCAGGTAACCTTTGACCTAGATAAAATTTCCCTTCCTGTGTGATTGTGATATGGTGAATTTGCTGTTTATCTCACTGACAGAAAACCCAATACACTCCATAGCTACTGATCATGATGAAACTTCATGCCATAACCATGCAAATAAGTTTCCCTTTCACTCATATGTTCTTTAGCCACTACCCCCAGAGAGCTCCTAAGCCTAAGGGATAATGTCTAAGGACCTCAAAACAGGTACATTCCCACAGTCAGCCTCTCTCTCTCTCTCTCTCTCTCTCTCTCTCTCTCTCTTTCCCTCTCCTTTCAGTTCCAGTCACCAGTAGACACCCATAACATTAGAATTGTAAGTAATAAATATCTTTTGTTTCAATGCAATTTGGGTTAACTTCCTCATTATGTCCCACTGCACTGAACACCCACTGAAACCTAACTTTTCCCCTGGTCAGGGCTGTCCTAGAAAGTGTCTGAATTGGCTTATGGCCACTCTCAAAAGAGTGACCTCAAGACCATATTAGAAAGAAATGAGGCATTGGAGCATAACTCAAATGTTAGAGCATTTGCCTAGCAAGCACCAGTCCCCTAGTTCAAACACAGTGCTGTCAAAAACAAAGAAAGAAAGAACAAAAAGCCAATTTAAAAAAAAAAAAGAAAAAAATAGCAATAGAAATCACCCACAAGCAGTCACCTATGTGTTTATCATAATGTACATGATATCTGGGTTTACTGATTTTACTCACAAACAGAAAATAATGAACCTATCTCTTCTGGTGTCTTCTAGTGACAGTTGTTTTGTTAAGTATATACCTGGTTATAATGATACAAGTTTCTTCATTCATGTTTCACATCCTTACAAACAGTTTTTTCTGGTTGCACCAGTAACTCAAAAGAGGAGGTGCAACCTCTTTTTCAAGCTTCTTTTGTGTTATATTTAATGCTGTTTCACTGCCCAAATCTGGAATCAGTGTTATTTAAGAAGGGTAAAGATCAGTTAGAGATGAATTAACATGGGTCATAACACGTGTACACGAAAGCAATGCTAAGAATATTTCTGTATAGCTATCTTCAACTCAACTAGCAAAAACGCTTTGTATTCCTTATTAGGCTTGTGTCTTTTCTTCAACAAAATTAGTGATAAAGGCAGAACAGGACCTGCCTGGAACTGAGGAGGGGAGGGGGGAAAGGGTGGGGGAGGACAGAGGGGAGAAATGACCCAAACAATGTATGCACATGTGAATAAATGAATAATTAAAAAAAAGAAGTAATACCATATTAGTTCCTCAAAGGAAATTTTTTTCTTTTGGGCATATACATATCTTTACTTTCTAGTATTTCATACATTATCTAACCAATTTCTTTTTTTTTTCTTTCATTTTTCTTTTATTATTCATATGTGCATACAAGGATTGGTTCATTTCTCCCCACTGCCCCCACCCCCTCCCTTACCACCCACTCCGCCCCCTCCCTCTCCCCCCCCAATACCCAGCAGAAACTATTTTGCCCTTATTTCTAATTTTGTTGTAGAGAGAGTATAAGCAATAATAGGAAGGAACAAGGGTTTTTGCTGGTTGAGATAAGGATAGCTATACAGGGCATTGACTCACATTGATTTCCTGTGCATGGGTGTTACCTTCTAGGTTAATTCTTTTTGATCTAACCTTTTCTCTAGTACCTGTTCCCCTTTTCCTATTGGCCTCAGTTGCTTTAAGGTATCTGCTTTAGTTTCTCTGCGTACCAATTTCTTAATGATGACCTTGTAAGTAATTTCAATTATGTTTATTTTTGAGAAGTAATTATTATGTACATACTTCTATTCACTCATACATGAGTGTGTTGACAAAGTAAACAGCTTCATGTGAAATAACTGTTGAGTTTTTGTATTACACATTTTAGTAAAAATGATAAATTGCCCTTCCACAGAGGACATACTGAGGAAGTCTCATATGACCAAGATGACTGATAATCTTTGAAGGATGTCTGGAAAATTTAGAAAAGTTCCCCACATCTAAAAGAATGATTTAGAAATAGCCACTGTTTCTGATTAATGTACATCCTTAGGTATAATGAGGCTTGGTGACTGAAAAGAACAGTTTTGTTTTAAATCAAACAGCTTTGTTTTTACCTGGGTTGGCAAATATTCTCTGAAAAGGATCAGTTAGTAAATATTTTATACTTCTGCTACAACCACTTCACTCTTTTACAGAGTGAAACCAATGGATGAAGATATGTTCCAAAAAAACTTAATTGACAAAAACTTGACTTGCATTCCAGAGTGCTAGATTGGGTCCTTGGACTATAAAGTTTGCCAGCCTACCCTTGATGTGGATGGTTTTGCCCTTGTGCCAGATAACACTAGCTGAATTTTAGCCCTACTCACAAAGAGCTGTTGATATTTATGAGGGAACACGTTATGCTTAATCGCATACAAGAATGCTATTTTCTCAATGTTTGCTAATGCAAAATGATATGACATTGATATTCCAATTCTGCTAGACAGAAAATAGTAAGCCATTTTTTAAAATTTGACCTTTCTCTTAGAAGGGAAATTAATCTCTTTTTAAATAAAAACTTACATTTCCTTTCCTATGTACTTTCCATAATTCTTATTTTAATATTTAAAATTACTTTTCTGATTGATTTTAGGTACTCTTTCTGCATAATAGAAATTATGTACTGTTTGTGGTCTCAATTTGTTTTTTTTAAGCATGTCAATCGATTTTTGAATTTTATGGCTTCTACCAATATGTATTTTAAAAATAACATTTACTTCTTTTTGTGTTATAATAAGAAAGTCTTTCTTCATTTTAAAGAAAATTTCTTATAATCTATTCTAATTATTTTTTGTTTTGTTTTGATATTGAATAAAGTTGTAATGTATCTTGATCTAGTGCTGTAAGGCATGAGTTCAGCTTATTTGTTTCCTAAATAACAAGTAATATAATCATGATTCTTGAATAGTCTATTATTTAATTAAGATGCTTATTTTGTAATGTTATAAATTTGCATACAGGCTAGATATTTTTCTAGCTTCCTGCTATGTTCCATTGATTGGTTGTATCTTTGCATACCGACATCACCAACTTCTAATTATGGAAACCTGACTATGGTTCTCATCTTTGTCACTTTCTGCTATTGAATTTTCTTACCAGTTTTTAATTTTTATAGTGAATTAGAGAGTCTACTTGAGGAGCTTAAATATTTTAAATTGGCATTTCTAAAGGAAATGTATAAAATTTATAAATTATTTTGAAGAACACTTTACTATTCTTCAAATGTACATTTGTTTTTTCTTCCCCCTCCAATCTTCATTTTTTCTCTCTATCACTTGTGTATTTCTTATCACTATTACTCCTAGTATTTTTATTCTCTCTTCACATTATAAATGAGGCCCAATTTCATATATTTCAAAAGGTTGAATATGCACACATAAATAACTATACACATAATTTCAGTACATTGTTTTAACAATTCACATAAATGAATTTTTTATGATTCTAGTTTTCTGATCTTCTCATTGATTGTTTTACATGTTTCTGGTTCAATTTTGTCATTTATAAATAGCAAATGATCTTATTTTCTTTTCTATACTCCCTTAAATTTTAATTTATATAGATTTTTGTAAATGCATTTGGCCTATATTTAAAAGAAACATTTTAAAAGAAACATTTGTCCATACATTTGTTTCATCCTTGGCCCAGTTGGTAATCTTTGTAAGATTTCCAACAAACACAATGCTAACTTTCAGGTTTTCATTAAGTTAGTGTCATCTTTATTTTAATAAAAAGACTTCCTAATAATGAAATAACATTAAATTTAAAAGGATACTTTTTCAACATCTACAGAGATAATGTAAGTTGCTAATATTGAAAACTCCTTGCATTTCTGAAAAGACACTGCTTTATGACAGTGTATTACTATTATTATTATTATTATTATTATTATTATTTTGTCTTACTTTTTTTTGAGATTTTTAGTTGATAATGTGGAACTCATACCTTCATTAAACATGCCACCTTCTTGATTGTAAATTATAGAATGTCCCTTTATTAAATAAGAAAATAAATATTTTATAAGCTATGGAAAATTCAAAACATATTAAATTTGGTAAGATTCCCTATTGAATCTGTCTGGCCTGTTGACTTATTTTAGGAACCAAGAATTTGTTCATTGTATATTTATTAAATTGGATTTTTGTTAGTGTATCTCTTTTTAAAAATTCTATCTCTTCTTGAATTGTTTTGGAGACACTGTGTTTTCTTCAAATAATATTTTCATCCAGATTTTTTATTTGTATTAAGCTAAAGGAGATAGACTTATGATCTTCACTTCTTATCTATTGCCTTTCCCCTTTAACATTCTTCTTGTTCATTTTCCATTAGGTATAATTTTTTTTAATTTATTTTATTTTTTCTTCAAAGAAGCAGTTTTCAGACTTATTTGTGACTGGAACTGCTTAAATATATTGACCTCAATAGTTTTATCCTTATTTACTTTTTGCAAGTGTTTTTGATTTATTCTTTAAATACTTTTCAGTTAATAAGACATAATAATGTCTTATTAATTTAATATATAAATTTTTATTCTTTTATCTATATTTATATACCATATATATCTACACACAATCACATATATACATATATACAATGCATACATAACTTTATCTTGGTTTCATCTAGATCTCATATGCAAGTCTTTTATAAGCTTTTGTTATCACTTGTTATATATTCTGAAATTATAATTTATGTTTTATCTTTATCTCAAAAATTTTGAGAGATATATTTTCTTCCTCCCTTAAAATTCCAGATGAGCCGGTGGAGTGGCTTAAGTGGTAAAACTACAGCCTAGCAAATATGACGTACTGAGTTCAAACCCTGGTACCGCCAAATTTCCAGATGAAAAGAGCAATTTCACTTTCTGATTTTGGACTTCAGTTCTACTTTTTCTAATTTGAAATTTCATTGGTATCTATGAAATGGAACCTATGGAACATAGGTTCTTATTTTCTGTTATTTTTATTGGAGATTGATATATTTAGATAGCTGTCATATCTTCATTTTGAATTGTAGCATACAGTTACTTTTCTCAAGTTTAACCATTTCCTGAATTTGTCATTTTTCTAGTAGATCATAGTACATTCCTCTATTTATCATGCTAAGTCATAGTTTAGAGTTTAACCTGAAAACAAGCACTTTTTGCTCAATAGGTAAATTCATCCCATTTATACACATTAACATGATGTATTTGATATTCACTTTGGTCCACGAAAATTTTAAGTAATCCTCATTATGTGCATATCTTAGACAATATTGGTTTTCCTGTCACTTCTTCCTCATTATAATACCTACAATCTCTATTTTTACAACAGTTTGCATTAAATTCCCCAGACGGGCAATGATGAAATTAATACAGCTGTTCTTCCCCTCTCTTCCATGACTTCAGTTTTCAATTTTGATTTATTACACTAAATTTCATTTTGTGTACTTTAGGGCTATTCAATGTGATTTATTTTTATGATTTCATTGGAACTCCAGCTATTATGTAAAATAAGTAGTCATAATTATCATACTTTTAAAATTGCCTTCTCTATTGCAATATCCATAGGTATATAATTTTTATATCATCACTGCTTACATTGTAAACATATTATTTCTCAAGATTCTCATTTGTTTTAATGTTCATCACATTTTTCTTAGCATAAGAAATAAACTTATTCAAGTTTATTCTGTAGGTGGAAAAGAATTCATTTTAAAATGGATTTCTAAGTTTTTGCATGTTCATAATTGTTTGGCTGCTACTTTTATATTTTATAAAATGCTTTGGCTGAACATGAAATCATTGAAAAATAGTTCAGTTTCTTGTAAATTTTGTGAATTATTCTGTGATGTCAACATTTTTTGGTCAAACTTACTTAAAAAGTTGTGTATTATCAATAAGAAGGTTCAAATATTTAAATCAGGGAAATTTTGTTCAATTATAATTTTACATATTTGTTGGAAACAAGGGGAGTGGAGGAAAGAGGTAGAGGTAGGGAAGAGGAGGGGGAATGGGAGAGAAATGGCCCAAAAATGTATACCCATATGAATAAAAAAATAATAAATATTTGTTTCATGCTATAACATTGCATATGATTGATTTCCTTTGTTTCTTTTCAAACTTAAATTTTTCTTTACTTAAAAATGCTAATAACTGTTTTCTTTTTCTTGTTTTTCTCATCCCTCGCCTTGAGGTCATTGACTGTATTTTCACCTATGTCTCATCTCTGGTGTTTATCTCAATTTCATATCCTATTTGCTGATGGTTTTTCTTGAGTTCTGGTCACTTGTATTTTAATTCCTTCAACTGTTACCTTTTCTATGTGATGAAACATTTATATTTTTTTCTGTTATTCTGTAAATAAATTTTTTCATCTGTTCCTAGATTAAAAAAATTGAAGCTAATATTTCTCATCTACTATGAAATTTCTGCTATGTTTTCTCTTTTTATCTTAAAGTCTACATTTTATGTACTTTGTGTATTAGCATGCTATCACTGTGACAAAATGCATGAGAAAAAGAACTTAAGGGAGGAAGAATTTCTTTTGGATCACTATCTTAGGTGTTTTAGTCCTTGGTCTCTTGGCTCCATTGGTTCTGAACCAAGATGAGTCAGAACATAAAGGTAAGGAGCATGTGGTGGAGAAAAGGCAGCCTGGAAGAAGAGAAAGGGGGTGTGGATGAAGAAGAGAACCAAGACAAAACACGTCCTTCAAAGGCATTCCCCTGAGACCTACTTCTTCCAAATAGGCTTCCTCATAGGCCATTGAACTATTAACTCATCAGTGGATTCTTCAATCAATATGATTACTGGTCTCAGGATCCATTCACCTCTGGAACCAGCTGCAGAACCAAGTCTTCAATATGTGAGTCTTGGGTAACATTTTAAGTTCAAACCATTACACTTGATGATGATAATAATATTTGAAGCCATTGTGAATTTTTGAAGCTAATTGCTGAAAAATTTTTTGGTGGGAGATATACCAGTCATGGTTCAAATTTTAGCATCTCAGTGCTGATTTTTATGTGTTTTAGAATTACTTCTGTTTACCCAAAGAGAAGAGACCACTGTAGATTTTTTTTTTTAAATGCAGTCTCTTTGCTCCTTCCACACTACAATGTGGCCTTCTGTGTGATTGCTTGTTTGGTGCTGTCTCCTTTGCTTCTGGGAGCAAATTGCACAGGTGAGTTTCTACCATCACCCTCCACTTCTCTCTCTGAAGAACTAAAGAAGAGGTTGAGATTTCATCCAGTAATGATGCCTCTCACCTCCCAAGAATGGTCTCAGGTTTTTTTTTCCCCCTGAGACATGCAATGGGAAATCCTGTCTCTCTATTTATTTATCCTGCCACTACTTTTTTATATAGTAAATATTCATTTTATTTTATTTATTATTGTGCTAGGTGGGGTGCATTGTGTCCTTTACAAAGGTTCTTACAATGTATCAAATATATCATACTTGAATTCACCCCCTCCACCACTCTCCTTTATCCCACCTTCCCTGATTTCTGGAACAACTTCAACAAGTATAATTTTTGCATTTACCTACTACTGTTTTTTAAATATATTTAGTGTTACGAGCTAAACAGTGTTTGCTGCAAATTCATATACTAATGTCCTAATCCCCAGTACCTTAGTACCTTTTCTTGTAAAAAACTTCGTGGATTCTTCCCTTCAGCTGTTTTCTAAGTGAGAAAGAAAAGGCATAGGTTGTGGAACCATAATCAACATTTAAAATTTCACATTTCATTTAAAAAATGTAGGTCATCTCTCTTCTTTATCTCATGATGATCTATTAGTTAATCAAGATAGAGAAAAAGTTATCATTTTCTGATATTGACAATATGGATTCATTCCTTAATGAATATGTAGATTCTGTATAATTCTGTAAGGAATTCCATAAGGAATTATGTGGAATAGTCATCTGCCAGTGAAAATTGAGAGCACACAAAATATACTATCCAATAGCAATGGAAATATTTGTTACAAGTCCTTTCATTTGTGAAAAACATAAAAAATATGTTTATTGTGAGGCTTATTGAGTTTTCTACATCAACAATCAGGTCATCTCTCATTTATTTAAAAATGGTGTCTTAATGGGTGTATTGCCCTGCTGTCTTGTCAGGAGAGCCTAAGAGAAAAATAAACAGATAAGGTAGAAGCTTTTATATCTTTACATTTTTCTAAATTGCTTAATGAAATGTAAACAAAAAAATAAAGTGTCCATAATACCCACCTTTCTTATTTGCCCGACCATAGCTGTAACATGCAGACTGCCGCAGTCTATAAATGTATAGGCCTACTCAGCTCTTTTCATAACCTACATGAGCAAATATGCAACTGATAGATAAGAAATTCACCTAATCTGCTTAATTCAAATTAGAGAATATATTTTTAATACCCATGGGATAAAATCCATTTAAATGTCACCAAAAGGTCAAAAGAGGAAGAATAAACAAAATAGAATCATGCTGATCAATTTTTAATACTATAAAAAAATCACAACTTCTATAGTTCATAACTGAAAAACTAGGTATTATCCAAAAAATATTATTCTGGCAAATATATGGTAATAGTATTATTTATTTCTTGCATGATATTCAAATAAACTGCCCTGAGGCCCATTCTTTCAATATATGGTATTACTTTATTTCAAGTTTTATTTGATTTTTTCCAGTTTTATATAACATCAGAGTATGAGCTTATTTTTTTACTTCTTTTCTTTCTCGTGGTATGCTTAATATACAATAAAATTCACAGAACTTACATTACCAATTTTATGAGTTTCATGAATTGTGTAAACATACAGATGCAAACACCTCCCTGAAAAAGAAATGTTTCTATTTTCCCAGAAAGTTTTCAAGATTTCCTTTGTAATTAGTCCCTTTTCCTCCACAAACAAGAGCAAACACCTTCTGACTTCTTTCATCATAGACTTGGTTTGCATGTGCTGGGACTTCATCTAAATGAACTTTAAAGAATTTGCTCTTCATGCCTCGCATTGTCTCTGTAGTCATGCTGATGAATCCACAGTGTTGCATACATCAGTAGTCCATTCTTCTTTTGCTACTAAATAATATTGCTAGGTACAAATGCAAGTTATGTTTTCATTTTCATGAGGATGAGCATTTGGCTTATTCAATTCTCTCTTTATTCTGAAGTGTTAAGAACATTCATAACTTACACATGCATTTCTCATATGAAAATAACTGGAAATATTTATCAGAAACTGTCAAACAGCTCCTCCAAAATACCCAGAAGATAGTGTATTATCTGTAGCTGTGTTAGGGAGTTTCAGATTTTCCATGTCTGTTATCATCAGTCCTTTTAATTTTTTTTGGTGTCCTAGAGTTTGAACTCAGGGCTTTGTCCTTGCTGGGTAGTCACTCTACTACTTAACTCATGCCTCTAGCCTTTTTGCTGCAGTTATTTTGAGGTAGAGTCCTGCTTTTTGCCAGGCTGATCTGCACCATAATCCTCCTACTTTAAGCTTGCTGCCATCACTTGAATGATAGGTGTGTGCTACCAAACCAAGGTTTTTCCCTTTGAGATGGAGTCTTTCAAACTTTTTTGCCCGGGTTGACCTTGAACCACAATCCTCCCCTGATTTCAGTCTTCCAGATAGCTAGGTTATAGACCTAAGCCACCAGTACCCGGATAGTCCTTTTAATTTTAACAACTTAAATCACTGAATATGGTAAATGTACTGACATCTATCAGCAAACATGGTGAGTACACAAGTATTAATATATCTTCATTTGTAAAGTGTGTTTAAAGTCTTTTACAGATTTTATTGGGATGTTGTAATGGGTATTTATACAATCTGGATATAACATTTTCTTAAATATATGCTACAACTATTCTTTTCCAACCTGTAGCTTATCCAGACTTTCTGCCCATTTATCAATTTATGTGATCAGTGCTTTTTGTGTCTGCTTCCTCCAAAATTGTTATCTATATCAAATGATAAAGAAAACATTCCACTTTTTTCTAGACATTTTAATTTTATATATTTAGCATTTAATTTTGTACTCCACTGTCTTGGTTCAGATAACTATAGCATAATATCATGGACTGGGTGATTAAACAAAGGACAGTTGTTTCTCACAGTTCTAAAAGCTGAGTGGTTCAAGATCAAGGTATACAGAAATCTGGTGCTTGTGGAGGGTTGGCTGTCTTATCATGTCTTCACATGGAGGAAAACAAAGAGAGACACACAAAGAGTAAGAGACAGAAAGAGAGAAAGTAAGACAGTTAGGAAGTATGAGACACACACACACACACAGAGAGAGAGAGAGAGAGAGAGAGAGAGAGAGAGAGAGAAGGCTCTTTCTCTCTTTTTACAAAGGCTCTAATTCCATTAGAGAAAGTTTAACCTCATGACCTATATTCATCCCAAAGGCACCACTTCTTGATACCATTAGGGCTGGAATTTTAGCATATGAATGTGAGGGACTGCAAACCACTACAAAAATTCCTTGATAGTATCAACCTTGAATGGTATTTTTGGAGGAGTTTAAATGAGTTGAGGGTTTTTCACCTATATTAAGGTGAAATCTTCAGGTATTATTGATTGAATATACTTTAATCTTCCTCATTGGATTTACTTGCATTATAGTCATAAATAAATTGGCTGTATATGTGTGAGTATTGTGCTCTCTATTCTGGTACATCAATCTATGTCTCTACTTACCTCAGTACCACACTCTATTAGTAGCTCTATACTAAGACTAAAAATAGGATTGTATAAATCCTTTACCTTAGACATTTCTTTCTCAAACTTGTTTTGCCTAGTCTGTGACCCTGAATTCTTTGCAAATTTTAGGACAACTTGACTCATTTTTTTAGTGTTGCCAGACTTTTAATTTATAGAAAATATAAAGAAAATAGTCATGTAATATTAAGCCTGCTAAACAATGAACATCATAGCTTTCTTTTTTTACTTTGGAAATTAATTTATTCAAGAATGATCTGTATAGTCCCACTGATACACAAATTCCTGAACACACACAGGAGCAGACTTAAAGAATGGAAACCAAGAATTGAGGTAAGAATAAGGAATGAAGGAATGAGGCAGGAGAGGAAAGGGAGAGCAAGAGGTAGGAGAGAGCAGGAGCATCCCTGCACTGCATCAGGTGGGCGGGCACAGCCAATCTGGGAGCATCCCTCCCCTGCTGGTCTGCAAGGAGTGAGCTACTTCTGCCGCTAAAAAGCTTTCAGGGGACAGTGCATAGTCCTGCTGATGCCATCACCTTTTTTTTGCTGCTGCCCTTGTGAGGACTTTCAATTTTCATGTCAAGAGATGTCAATTTGTCCAAAGGAGACAGTTTCCAAAGCTGCTTACTGTGAATCAATGAGAGATGAGAATGGAATTGAGCTTTAGGGAAGCAAAGTAGAAGTTCTCATACAACTTTAAAATGTTTCAGCCATCAAATGATACTCTTTCCTTGAAGATATATTTGCCATTTGTTGTGTAGAGATTGTATCTGCCTTCAGTATTGGGGTCTTTCTTGGATTGTGTATTCATGAGGGTTGCATGCAGTTTCACACTAATTTCAGTCCAATTGCCTAAAAGTATTTCAGCGCTCCATCAACTAAATACTGCAGCTGTTCAAACCATCTTTCATGTGCAGACTTTGACATAAGAACCATACCAAGATCATCATTAATGCACTCTATTCCTGACATATCTAATGCCATCGGAAATGTCATTAATAAATTCCTCTTTACAGCCCTGTTGCTTCTCAAATGTCTGCTGGATATCTGATTCACTCAGAAATATCAACATCACATTAGTTCAATGAAGCTTTTTGGGATTTTGGAGAATGGAGCTGTCAACCCCATGATCCACAGAGTACTTCTCCAATCCTTCCTCCTGTAACTTCTGGAGTCCTTCCTGATTCTGACCTTCATTGAAAAAAATGGCAAGCAAATAAGTGAAGGACTATTTTCTTCTAAAAGTATCTGAAAGAACATCAGTCCAAGTTCAGGCTGACATTACACCATTTTTATGCTTTCCGGTAATCACAATTTCTCCATCTTGTCCAAGTTTAAGGAATGCTAGTAGAAATTTTGGTCTCCACTTCTATTTTCTTCTTAGTGCCTCCTCTCATTCCACCTATATGCTTGTAGACCAAACTGGGGCACTCACAATGGACCAGAGCCAATGAGGAGTCCTACTCACCTCATAGGCATCACAGTGCTCATCAGAGTACCTCATGGAATCTTGAAAGAAGTTGGTAAGTCTTGTCTGGGGTAGGATTCTTCCTGTAATTCCATCCATCAATTGTTATAAACTTGGGCACAGAACTTCCATGATACTTTCCCCCCAAAATATTCTGACATATTTCTTTCCTGTACAGTCCCGGGCTGTGACCACTCAGAAGGAAGGGAATAGAAATTTCACCCTGCTTCATGGAGCTTTGGAGAGAAGGAAGAAAACAGCATATTTCTTCAATATTATGGGGATTAGCTGAATCCCTGGATCATAAAAGCAACAAAAGAAATGAGTAAGCCAAAGTAAGTGAAGAGAAAAGGACTCCAATATTGCAGGAAAAAAAAAACCAAGGTATCGTGAGGATGATACCTTTCTTTTAAATAAATTTATCAGTATGTATGCATAGCAATATTTTTACTTATTTTTTGCTTTTTGGAATTTATAGCTTTTTTATTGTTGTTCTGGGTGTGGGTAAATTGTGGCATTTACGGAAGTTCTTACAATATGTCAAATATATCATACTTGAATTCACCCCTTCTCCCATTCTCTTTTATCCTCTCCTTCTCCCATTCCTGGAGTAGTTTCAACAGTTATCATTTTTCCACTTACATACATGTGCACACAGTATTTGTACTGTATTTACCCTCCCACCCCCATTCTACATCTCTTCCCCCTCCTACTATTTCTTACCCACCCCCCCGACAGGACCTGTTCAACCCTCCTGTTGTTCTCCACTTTTATAAAAGAAAAAACATGATATTTTTGTTTGTTTAGGATAGCTACACAGGGAATTTCTTTGTGACATATCCTTGCATATATGTATTATAACCTAAGTTGGGTCATCTCCTCTATTTTTCTACCTTAGTCCCCTTCTTATGGTGATTTCAGTAAGTTTAAAAAATTCTATAGTCATTCTTATATAGAGAGTACATCAACCATATTTACTTCTTAATTTCCTTCTTTTACCCTCCCTCTCCTTAGTTTGACCTGTTTTTTCATAATATTGCTGTATTTGTATTAGGTCTATATCCCACATATAGGAAAACATTCAAATTTGGCCTTCTGAACCTGGCTAACATCACCTCAGATGATGTTCTCCAATTCTATCCATTTACCGCAAACAACAAAATTTCATTCTTATTTGTGGTTGAATAAAATTCCACTGTATATATAAACCATATGTTCTTAATCCATTCATCACAGAATAGGAGAAAATCTTTACCAGCTATAGATCAGACAAAGGATTAATAACCAGAATGTACAAAGAGCTCAAAAAACTAAACTCCCCCAAAATCAATGACCCAATGAAGAAATGGGAAAATGAACGCAACAGAGGTTTTTCTTCCTTCTCTTTTTTGAAAATTTAAAAGGTGTTTTTGTTTTTTTGACAGTTTGGGAGATGGTCAATGACTGATTAGACATAATGAACAGAGCTTTTTCAAAGGAAGAAATCCAAATGGCCAAACAACACATGAAGAAATGTTCAACATCCCTGGCCATAAAGGAAATACAAATCAAAAGCACATTAAGATTCCACCTCACTCCTGTAAGAATGGTTATCAAGAACACAAACAACAGCAACAAAGATGTTGGGAAAAAGGAAACCTCATACACTGCTGTTGAGAGTGTAAATTATTACTACAAGCACTATGGAAAACAGTATGGAGGCTCCTTAAAAAACTAAAAATAGAACTACCATATGATCCAGCAATACCACTCTTAGGGTTATACTGGAAGGAATGTAAGTCAAGTTATAATAAAGGCAACTGCACACCCAAGTTTATTGTAGCTATTATTCACAATAGCTAAGCTATGGAAACAGCCAAGATGCCCCACAGAAATATTTTTTGTACTTAGGTTTGAAGTTTTTTTCAGTATTTGTAATATTGTTTCCTAAGTATATGCCATTTTGATACAATAGTTAATAATATTATTTACTTATTTTTTCTTTCATCTTTAGTCATAGTTGGCATATGGTAGTGTAAGTGATTTTTATCTATGACCTCACAGTCTATGAATTAATCAAGTGGGCTTGTTAGCAGTTGTTTATATATTACATAGGATTTTTTTATTCATAATCAAGTTAACCATGGATAATGATTTTATCTTTCACTTATCCCTTTCAGATCTTTATGCTTTTTGTTTCTTCTTGTTTTTATTTTTAGGTGAGGAAGGGCACTGGGATTTTGAATTCAGGGTTGCTGCTTAGTCAGATGCTCTACCACTTGAGCTGTACCCACAGAAGGTTTTGTTTTGGCTATTTTTTTAATAGACTCTAACATTTTTGTCTGGCCTGACCTGGATTGCACCTCTCACATATCTGGGATGACAGGCTCATGCCACACATCAAGCTTTTTAAAATAATTCCATTGGCATATAATAGGTATACACGAAGATATATTATGATATTTACAAATATGCTTACAATATATTTTAGTTGGCTTTACTTCCTCCATCTTTCTCCTCTTCCCCTCTCCCTCCTTCTTTGAACAATTTCAACAGGTTTCATTCTTCTATTTTCACATATGGATACAAAATACATCCACCATATACACCCCATTTCCCCTTCTTGTGCCCATCACCATCCCACTAGTATCCATTCCCAGAAAAGACTTATTTTTCCCTCCTGCCCTTCACTTTATTTTTATTAAATGTATATTGATAGTTCAAGGGGGGTTTGCCTTTGTAGTTCAGATCTGTATATATTGTACTTGCTTCAATTAAATTAACCTCGTCCCTCCATATTACTTACTCATTCTCTATCACCATGCTCCCTTAACATTCAACAGTGCATTATATTTTATTCATACAGAGATGGGTTGTTTTAATATTTTTTATTCTCTAACATTTTGTTTATATCTCCAACTTCCTAATGACTAGCTTTTTATTGGATGAGATGGGATCTAACTAATTTTTTGCCCAGGTTGGCCTGAATTAGTAACTGCCCAATCTCTGCTTCCCCAGGAGCTGGGATAACAGGCTTGAGCCAGTGTCAAGTACTGCTTTTTGACTCTTTTACTTGACATGCATTCCATGTTATCCATAGATGTACCTTCTTTTATATTTTACTTTATGCACTAAGTTTATATGTTTTCCCTCAGACCAAGAAATTTAATATGCCACTGCTTCTATCAAAAGAGTCTATGGAAACTTGTACCACATTTCTACCTGTAGCAATCTTACCCTCTTTCTTTGGGGGAAGTATTCAAGTATAATACTGGCTCCTCAAAAAAATTCTTGCCTGTGGATATTTATATTTACCAATCTATGATTTAACACCAAAAGCTACTTCTGAGACAATGAGATACATATAAATAAAAACATGTACATCTTAAAACAAATTGAATAGTAAGAGTTGATTGATTAAATTGGTCTTTCAACATTTTATAAAATACTTCAGAGCATAAATATGTTTATGATCTCAGTTACTATCAAAGAGAATCAGTGAGTAAAAGCATTTTTAAAAATTTTGTTTAGACTATTTTATACTTTATTGAGCATTGATAACAAATGCATTCATCTGCACTAGTCACATTATTTTATTTATAGGTTGTTTAATAAATTTGATTTGGAAATGCCATTTAATTAATATCATAATAAAACTTCTATTTGCTTAGAAATATGATTGTTTGACCAGAGCACTTAAACTTACCTCAGATTTTATTTTTCGGAAAGCAACATATTCAGCTTTAGAATAACATCCAAATATTATCATTGATTAATAAAAATAACTATGTAACCCTGCTGTGTTGAGAGTTCAGCAGAATAACCCTGAGTTTCAGTTCCAAGAATGAAAAACAGCTGGCATCAGCATAATGATCTCAAGATAAGATTATGAGCACTACACAAGTGTGAATAAAAATATTTGATGATAGTGAAAGCTTATAGTTTCAGGAAGAATGGGGAGTAGGCGACTATTAAATAAAGGAATTTAACTGAATAAAATTTATGTTTGGGGTTGACAGAGTGTTTCAAGTGCTAGAGTACCTTCCTAGCAAGCTCAAGACCCTGAGTTCAAACTCTAGTACCACTAAAAGAAGTTCACTTATATTTATGTGTTATTTCATTTGAAGCAATAAACCAATTCACATGGGGCAATGTGGATGGAACCTAATCAGAAAAACTTGTACTAGTTTCTGAAAAATTTGGAACTGCTAAGGAGAGAATCATAGAAGAGCATACATCATTCAGTGTACAATATCAATGCCAACAAATTTCATATTAAAGATAAAATAAGAAAACATGATAGATAAGTCAAAAGAGAAAAAATAGAGAACAGGAAGGAAATCCAAATTATCCCAGATACTTTAGAGCTCAGCAAATGACCTTCACACAGATATTCCTGGTCTTAAATTTGTCACGATAGGTGAAAAGACTGGGAATGTCAAATGGTAAATTGAAAATGTAATCAAATGTAAGTCAGAAAGCTAACATTATAATATTTAACACACCATTTTAACAACATATTATAAAAAAAGTAAATGCTGATAGATTTGAAGATATAACAAAAATCAGCCAATGAACACCAAAATTTGAAGAGATGCCCTATGCAATGTATCAAAAGGTATACCCAAGAAAAGGGGAAAGAATGGGCAAGAAGATTTTTAAAAAACAATGGCTAAAAATTCCTCAAATTTGATTGAAATGCTAAATGTAGATATGAAAAGCACAGCAAAAAATCAACCTGTATACATTCCATGAAACCAGACATATCTACTGTAACACAAAGATGAAAAAAAATTTTAGAAATAGAGAAAATCACATATTACATAAAAGTAACAAAAATATTTATTTATTGAAATAATTTTCAATCAAAAGATAGTAAAATAATACCTTAAAATATTTGAAAACATTACAAAAGTACTTTATACATCAAGGATAATCTATCTTCAAAAGTAAAAACAAAATAAACACAATTCTAGACAAAAACAGAGAAGAACTGGGCTGCAGATTTCTTACATGATAAAGGTTCAAGAAAGTTTTTCAGGCTTTTCACAGAAAAGACTCTAGATAAAGGGATAAAAAAATGATGGAGGGATTGAGTTCAACTATGATGTATTTCATATATCATAAGAACTTCTGTAAATGACACAATGTACCTCCAGCACAACAAAAAATTGAAAATAATGACAAACAAACAAACAAACAAAAATATATATATATACAAACTAGAGGGGGATGGGAGCACTGATTTGTGGAAAAGCATTATGTCGTTGAACAGTATAGATCATTCAGTATTACAGGGTTTTCAACATGTGTACATATAACACATGTTAGAAAAACAACACCAAGCACTGCTAAAGTTATCTAGGTTCCATCTCACACGATTCATATGAAGTGGTAACTATTACTTTTAGGTAGATAGTTATAACAGGCAGATTGCAATTCCTGGGCAACTACAAAAAGTAAATTAAAGAGGAATCACAATAAAGACAACAGGTAAATACATCTGTAAAAATAAATCACGATATTTTTCTCAAAAGTAGGCAGGAAATGTGAGATAAAGAAACATATAATAATTGCATGGAAAGAGATGGGAAAAATAGAAAATACATTTTAGAATGGTAGAGATAAATCCTATTATACCAACATTTAATTAAATATAAAAAAGTGTAAGCTACATAATTTAAAACAGATATTTTCAGAATGAATAAAAAAGCAAACTCAACCACTTATATAATAAGAACATGTTTAAATATAAGAACACATCTGATGTGAGTTAAAGCTTGAGTAAAGAGAGGGCTTAACTGATAATAATTAGAAGGCTATATGATGATACACGTATTAGAAAAAAAAAGATATGAGAGAAAAAGGACATATTATAAGTATAAAATTGTATGTTCATCCAGATAATAAACACTTATATGCAGAATTAGAAACCAAAGTAAAACTTGATGAAAGAAAAGGAAAAAGTTTAAAGTATAATTTGAATTTGTAAACATTTCTCTCAGCAATTAAAAACAAATGATTAAAAAAAATAAATGTGAGTGCCTATGTCATTGTAGCACTCCAATACAACTTGTGAGACCAGCATGTAAGTATGCCATGTTATATTTCCAAAAGTCAAACTTACATATTTTATATGATCTGGTCGCAGCAGAATTAAATCAGAAATAGATTAAATACAAGTACTTCATGTTCTCATTTATATGAAATCTAAAAGCATTGATCACATGGTTGTTGAGAATAGAATAGTAATTACAAGTTACTATTGAGACAGGGTGGATGGAGGAATGGGAAAAAGTTCATTATTGGGTACCGAGTTACAATTAAATAAGGCTAAGCAGCATTGGTGTTTTATGTCACTGTGGGATGTCTACAGAAAATAGTAGTGCACTATATATTTCAATTAAGCTAGAACAGAAGATTTTTGCAATTTATGCATCAGTTAAAAGTAAGTTCAGTTAAAAATAAAATGCCAATTGTAAAATATATACAACTAAAAGAAAGTCAAACTTCATTGCTCTGGAAAGGATACTATACTTGGTAAAATCACAGCCAAAGAAAAGAAAGAGAGAAATTATAAATTATCAATATCAGGAATAAAAAGGGCACATCTTTCCAGATCCTACAAAGAACAGAAAGAAAATAATGGAATATCATGAGAGCATTTTGACAACAGTGTAACAAGTATGATGAAATGCGTAAAATGTTTGAAAAACACAAGTTGTTAAATCTGACACAGATAAAATAGAAAATCTGCACAGCTGTACATGTTTTCAATCAATTTAATTCACTCTCAAATTACTTCCAAAAGGAAAGCTCTATTTTTCCCTAGCAAATTCTGTCAAATACTTATTGGTGAAACAAACTCCCACACAAACTCCCTTTTCATGAGGAGTAGGAATGAGCATCTGCCAGTCTCAATTAAAAGCCTAATTGTAGCCCTCATTCAAACAAGACAAGGTCACTTCAAGAAAAGAAAAGTACACTCAAACATCCCTTGTGAGCTCAGAGACTTATATTGTTGAGAAAAATATTAGTAAATCAAAGCAAGTTATATTTGTGTCACATTTGAAAATCAATAGGCGCATTGACCATAATAAAAAGGTAAGAGAAGAAATGTATTTTTAATCAATTCAGAAAGAGCATTTAACAGATTGCATGTTGGGGGGAAAAAACAAAACAATCCAATTAGCGGTAGAGGCGAAATCCCGTGGTGTGTAGAACACCATACTCTTCCTGTAATTCAAGAACAAACACAGAGTGTCTTCCGGTGAAATAAAACAGGATTGCCATTGGAAAGGAAATAGCAAAACTCTAACTATTCATAACTTCATTGTTTAGAGAACCAAAAGGAACATATGAATATCTTCTAGTGTTAATAAGGTTGACAACACACATGATATAAGGACAAGAATCAATCACATACTTTCTATACTAATATTATATATGCAAAAATTTTGTAAAAATCATTAAAATACACTTAGGAAAACTTCTCAATTGGTGGTGCTGGAAAACTAGGACACGCAATTAGAAAAACTGGCAGCAATGAGCCACAACACCTAACTCATATCATACCTAATAGTTTGAGGTAGATCATAGACTTACTGTAAAAGCTAGATATATTAAATTTCTAGAAGAAAGAGTTAAAAAGTTACTATGAAGGAGTAGGCAAATAAACATGAAAGAAAATTGCTAAGCTAAAACTTAAGAATAGTAAATATTTCTGCCATAAAAATGTATGTATTGCAACTGTGAAAGAGTTGAACCTATAAAACAAAATATAATACATGTGCCCTAGAAGGGTCAGAATGAAAATGACTGAGATCAAAACTTGGTTATGACACAACTTTGATTCTCCTTTATTATTAACAAGAAATTTCCTATAAAAGTAAATGTACAAATAAACTATTCAGCTAATAATATCCTAAGTATTTACCTGGGAGAAATCTATGTCTTCAAATAGACATCATGAAAATCACAACTTTACCTCTAACATTACAGTCTTCTTAAACTTACTACTACATAAATGTCTACCCAGACAGGATCCTATAGCTATTTGTGCTGTTTTCATCCAATAGAATACTGCTCAATAACAAAAATGAGAAAATTATTGGTACACAAAATGGAATGACTCATTCTAAAAGCTTTATGATGTGTGACACAGCAAAAAATGAAGAGAACATAATGTAAGTATCCAGCCAATGAATTTCTAGATTGTGTAAAAATATGTGAGGAAGAAAAGTTTTTAAAGAATTTTAAGATGTCTCCTCTGAGAAGTTTAAGTCGGACAGAAAATAAGTGAATTTTATTGGATAGTGGAAATATGCTATATCCGGTAGCAGTATGAGTTATTCAAAGATACTTGTGAAAGCTATGAAATATAGGTGGGAGATCTGTGTATTTTAGTGCAAATGTCCCTCTTAACAAAGACAAGATACTTATTAACATAGTCTCAAAAAATCTAAAAGTTATTATGAATAACAAATGGGAAAATAATAACTTGATTACAAATAGCATTGGTGGACACCATCATAAGCAAGGTGACTAAATGCTGAGACAAAACCACGTCATGCATCTCCTCATATGATAGGGTGCGCTGAGAAGAACCTACCATTGCTTACGTGCTTTCATTGCCAAAAATGCACAGCTTGATTCTAGTTACCATGGTACATGAAGGAAATCACAATTTAGTGGCATTGTGCATGCTATCTTCTATGTTTTCTTCAGGTTACAAAGTATATCGAAAGAGCTATGTCAGATTAAAACAGGCTAAGAAATCATGACAACAAAATCAATTACAGAGCATTTTCAACTTTTGTACATGAAGAGAAAAAATGAATTAGCAAAAGACTAAAAGGATTTCATCTTCCTTTACAGTTTTCCCATTTTTGTGCAACAGAATGTGTACTATTTTCATCCCCCAATACCCAAAAATCATAAAGGAAAAGAAGGAGCTAATAGAATTTGATCTAAAAGATTTAGAATTTAGAAGCCAGGTTTTGTAGCTTAACCTGATAATCCCAGCAGGAGGCAGAAATTGGAAGGACTACAGTTCAAGGCCAGCCCAGGCAAAAGTTAGTAAGACACCACTCAGGTCTCACAATCCAGGTATGGTAGGTAACTCATGCCTGTAATCCCAGCTATGGAGGGGACATAGATAGTAGAATAGTGGGCCCAGGCAAAAATGTGTGGCCCTATCTGAAACATAACTAAAAGCAGAAAGGGCTGGGGACATGGCTCAAGTGGTAGAGCTCCTCCCCAGCAAGTGCAAGGCCAAGGTTGAACCCTAGTAATGCCAGAGAGAAAGGGAGCACAAGATACCATAAACAACAAAGCAAATAGGACAGTATGTCAACAATTGGTTAATTTGGATAAAGATTATACCAGAACTTGTTGCTATGTTGCAATTTTTGGTAAGTGTGAAATCTTATGAAATTAACAAGTTATAAAATAAATATAGTCATTGTATTCAAGGAACTTAAATTCAGTAGGAGAAACATAAGAGAGAAATAAACAAATGAAAAAAGTGATGTAATTTTAGATGAGCATACTTGCCTTCAGAGAGAAGAAAATAAAGGTCTCCCAACTGAATAATACTGTTCTGAGCTCACATATTCTGTTTTAGGATAATTTGGTCTTTATACCTTAATACCAAATAGGTTGTGCTTGGTGTTCTATAAATTGTAATTGTGTGAAGTAAGACAAAATCTAATGTGCCCCTGTGTCTAGGAAATCACTAAGTCATTAAGTCAGAAAAGCATTGCAAAGTACCATTTTTCAAAAGAGTTATACTTTGTGTCTTAAGTGACTGTTCAGCATAGGAAACCACTCTATCCTACCTAATTTACCTCTTTGTAGATATAGCTATAAAAAGAATTGTTCCAGAAATCATGCATTCTACATAATAATTAAAATTGTGCAGAAATTTTGAAAAAGAATCAACTTGTCCAAAAAAGCTTCCATACTGAGAATATTTCCAAGTGGTATAGGATTCTACAGTACTTAAATGAGATCACCTTGTTTAATATTTCCCATTTACTTATTTAAAGAGTTAAAATAAAATGATCATAAAAGAATTGGGTAGTGGAAAACAAATTATCATTCTGTTTCATTTACCATCTGTGAGAAGTTAATTAAGAGAAATGGGAACTAAGACTTGGGGATGATTGTTCATAAATATTTCTAAAATAGATGTAAAAGCAAAGTTATAGAAATAATAGATGTGATGATATATAAAACTGGGATCTACTTAAATGAACATATATCAAATCAGTTTTATCTTTCCAACTTCACTTATACTAAAAATATCAATAAGTGCACCGAATAACTAAAAACAATATGAAAGTCAGAAATTAAATCCTATTAGGTTTTAAAAATCCTACTTTTTATAACATTACCACCCTTCCTCTAGTCAATGAACTACTATTGCCAGTATTTTTCCAACTTTGCTTACCTGCTAGAAAAAAAAGTGAAATGCATTACACAGTCTGGGAGTTGCTGTTTTGACTATATAACTAACTTTATTTTAGTAAGTCAAATGATACAGAATGGAAAACCATGACAATTTAACAGTTCTCACTATTTCTGAATTTTATTTTCTTTCTCTTATTATTTTTGAGTTTTGACAATGCAAATACATTCTCTTGTAGAAAAATTGGAAAGGGCTCCAAAGGAAAATGAAATTATTTTGGTATCATGGTTTTAGGTCATTTAGTGTTCCATGCATGAAAGCAAGAAGAATGATGCTATATGAAGCGAATATTGTCCTGCAATGAAGCCATTCAGATTTTTTAAAACATATAAAATAAATAAACCCTAACTAAACTACAGATATTCTAATAGCTACCTTTTGTAATTGTCTTTTATGTGTATATTGGTGGAATTCTTACAAAGATTCAGATACTTTGATCTAATGAATATAGGACTTAGAAATTGTGTTCGATAGACAAAAATAATGAAGATTCAGACAATAACTTAAGAACAAATCATTTTCCTTTGCAAAAATAATTAATTTTATTTTACTGTAAATTCCAAGCATTTCAATTTTACCTAAAAACCATTCTATACAAAGAATAATAAAAGAAAGTCTAGATTTTTAATTCAGTTAGACCTCAAAAGAAGAAGTTACACTACATTATCAGCATTTCTCAACTTCTAACTTGGTGATATTTTCTGTGTCCCATTGTTTAAATTAAAATTGAGGAATATGAACATTAAATGTCATATTTTTATTAATTGAAGAAGCTGTCTATTCAGAAATTTTAAATGTTTTTTAACAAGGTTTGTAATCTAAACAAAGTTTAACTTAGGCTTGGAAAAATAAAATCCTCCAATTTCTCACATACAAAATTTTTGTCATTACAATAACTGGAATTTGGATAAGCACTGTCATTTAAAGAAAAAGTTTTGTTAGTTTCAGGAAGAAAAATGACATGGGATCCGATCCTGACTAAGATAAATTCAATACTCTTGTGAACAGTTTGTCCATGTGGCCTTGTCTTAATGAGTAGTAAAGCAGGTGAGATTTGGCACGTCAGCTAGTCTTATCTTAGCTTTCTCTCACAGGGCTGTGACAGACATTCTATGGCCTGTGGGGGATTGTGCATACCTTGCAGTGGGTGATATCTGTCAATGTATCTTGTTCTTGTTCCCTGGCTTGACAGGAATTCTGCATCAAGGTTGAGGATGGGTGGGAACCCAGCCCATTTATGCCTGTCAGCTTCACTGACAGGCAGACACTGGAGCTGCCCTCTTTAGTGTCTTCTAGCTCAGCTTCTAGGCACACAAGAATGGGGTGTTTCCCTTGCTTTGTTCATTAGAACAAAGAAAAATCCATGACATAGAACTATGATGCATTTACTCTTCCTACTCCCCTCTGATTCATTGTTTGAACAGTCTATCCCTCCTTCTACTCCTGCTTAGATCAGTATGTATTCAGTATGGGAATTAACATTCCTGCTTTAAGAATACTAGCATTCCGGTATACACTGTGGATAAGCATGCCTATAGTTCTCACAAAATCATCCTACTGTAAGAGTACTGTATGAAATGTAATGACCTCCATTTCTATATAATTTTCTCGTTTCATTAAATCCCTGCTTATTTACAGAGATCCTATAACAAAATACCATAAACACAGTCACTTAAAAAATAGACATATCTTTCTTTCTGACAGACCTAGGATTGAGAAAAGTCATGTCAAGGTGTTGGCAAGTGTGGTTACTGGTTAGAGCTGATTTCCTAATTTGCAGATGGTGCCTCCTTACCTGAGAGAGAGAGAGTGTCAGGGGGAACAAGGAGACAGAGAGCATTCCTAGTCTCTTCATGTGCTTATGAGATCTTAAATCTTCATGACCTGCTTTAAACTAATTTCTTCCCAGAGGCCAGCCTCTGTCTCCTCTTGTCACATCGTGAAGTAAGTTTTCAACTTGTGAATTTTGGGAGAGGCACAAACATTCAGCCTGCAACAGCCTTATGTTAAGTCACTCACCTACTAAATACTGACATGAGAATTTAAGACATCTAATTTATTTTGTGTAAAGACATTAATAATAGGATCTCACAATTCAGTTAAATTTTTATAACCTGTGTACTTGTTTATTATTTGTATTCGGTAATATAACAACATTCAATAAATCTACTCAATGACAAATGTGATAAATTTTATTATTCTCTACTTTTTACCACCCTTGAAATGGTTAGCCATCAAACCATTTTGTGCTGCACAAGGGGAGAAGAGAAAAAGGGAAATAAAGAAATTTACATATATGCATATGTATATATATGCAAATGTGTAAAACAAAATAAGAAGTACCAATTCTAATTACAGTCTTTGTTTTTCTAATTGCTTATTGCAGTTATGTCTGGTATTTGTATTTACCTTCAACTACCCATTCTGCATTCACTTTGCTTTTATCAAGCTCCTCAATTGCCTGATCTTCTTTACCTGGTGGGTGGGGTCACCCAAACCTTCATTTCTGAATGGTCTGAGCTGTTAGCAGTCCTGCCTGGATTGAGTTATAATTTTCCATTATGTGTAATCACAGAGCATTGCAATACCAAGAGGTGTCCTAAGGAATCTCCTCTATTCCATACATTCTCTTTCTTGAATACTAACAGCCAACACCCTGAGCCCCATATGAGATTCATAACTATAGGAAATTCTTGCATTTAGTACATGGACACCCTAAGTAAACTATGTAGTCTTATTTTGCCTAGATTTCTGCCTTGGTGAGACTGTGAAATAATAAACAGATTTTTTTTATTTCCTTTATTCATATGTACATACAATGATTGGGTCATTACTCCCCCCTTCTCCCTGCCCCCTCTCTTTCCCCCAACCCGTCCTTCTCCCCCTTACCCCTTTGCTTCCAGGCAGAAACTGTTTTGCACTTATCTTAATTTTGTTGAAGAGAGAGTATAAATATTAATAAGGAGGACCAAGGGTTTTTGCTAGTTGAGGTAAAGATAGCTATATAGGGAGATTCCTAGTATTGCTTCCATGTACATGTGTTACTTTCTAAATTGATTCTTCTCGAACTGACCTTTTCTGTAGTTCTTAGTCCCCTTCTCCTATTGACCTCTGTTGCTTTAAAGTTTCTGCATTAGTTTCTTTGCATTGAAGACATCAAATGCTGTCTTTTGTTGTTGCTGTTTGGGTTACCTACCTATCCTCATACCTCCCTTGTGTGCACTTGTCTTATCATGTGATCAAAGTCCAATCCCCTTGTTGAATAAACAGATATTGATTTAATCTTCTCATTTGTAGTAAATTTTATGCAGTAACTAAAATGCTGTAATTAAAAATATTTGTGGTATGCATTATATTTCACTAAGTAGCATTTGCCCACTAGTTATGATTCTGTATTTAACCTGGAGATAAAATTTCCAAGTTATGATTCTATACTTAACCTGGAGATAAAATTTGTATAATTTGTCAATGATGTTATGAACTTGAAGGTAACTTTGAAAATGGAATTACTTCTTCCCCACCATTAATTCTCTATCCTGAATCTTTGTTCATTCATTCATCAAACATTTATTGAGCAAATGATATCTGCCAGCACAGGAGACAGCTATTAGGGACTATAATGTAAAAATGCTGTAACCCTAAACTCATGGAAATTGATATATAAAATCCATATTTGGGTGGTATAATATAAAGTTAACTTTGCTTCATACTTCATGTTTTAATGAATTTGATTTTATTAGCTAGCTTTTATTCCTAAATTCAGAATCAGTTCAATGTAAAAATTAGTTGTATCTAGCCAACCTCAACAAATTAAAAAGGCTAAACAAGAATCATATTAATCCAGAAACTATACAGATATTAAAGAGTAATTTTTACTCTTTAGTATATTATATAATATATATATATTATATATATTAGTAATATAATATTGAGGATCAGTTGGTCAATCAAGGAAATGTCATGGTTTTAGGTGCATGAAAGCTAGCCTCAAAGAAGCTATCTTTCTCCAAATTGCCTTACCAGTAAGATTCTTAAAATTATTCCAAGAGTTATAGGAAATGTCTCTAAAAGTATCTGCTTGAGCCAAAAGTCCTGAGAAGAAAGAAATGAGCACTGGCAGTTTTCTCCATTAATCTATCAAATGAATGCTGAAATGTCAGAGTCAAGTGATAAATACATTTCAATTCAGTCCTTCGAATTGAGAAAGTAGCTTGAAGGAGAAAGGTCAATGGCCTGAAAGTCAGTTCACCTTCTCCTGGAATTAAAATGAGGTGCTGAAATAAAAGCAAAGAACAGTAAGTTTTCATTAAAAGTTCTTATGTATATGTCCCTCGAACTTCATTAGTATCTTTTTCTTCTAATTTTCTTATCTTACGAAATATTTTGACAAACTAATTTTTGAGTTAAGTTAATACCAGGAATATTTAAACTCAGCAGAATCACAAAATAGTTTATGTTTGTATCTCCAATACCATAAAACTCAGTTACTGCATACAAAAATCTATCAGAGAGCCCTGTGTGGTGGCACATGTTTGTGATCCCAACACTCAAAAGGCTGAGACAGGACAATTGTGAGTTTGAGGATAGCCTGGACTCCATAATGAGACTCTGTTTCAAATAACTAGTTAGTTAATCAATTAACTAAACCTCTATTGCACTTAATTCTTCTCTATCATGATATCTTTTACTTGGCTGTCCTCCTTAAACTTCTCATCATTGCAGAAATAAAGGAGAGTCATGGAATAAAAATGTGAAGATGATAAAAAGTTTTGATAAAAATGAATAGAAATGAAGCATCACTAGAATGAAAAAAACATTAAACTTATAAAAACATACTTGATAGAATTCATACCAAAGATGAGTTTTCACAAATGAAAAACAAGAAGAGGACAAAGACTGGTAACCTGATGTCCCTTAATTTGAATGGAAAATGATTGCCTATCTGTTGATATTAACATAAAAATAGAACAAAACCCTGAGGGAAGTGTTTGCAATGTTCCAATGAAAGAATGAACAAGAATTTGGCAGTGTTAATCAGATACTATATACTGTAGAAAGTCGCTCTTGTTACACATTTGAGAGCCACTTCATCATTCATTCAACAATGTTGAAGCTCAACATTGAATGGATAATTATCAAAGATACCTGCCTCCACTTTTCCTGAGATCAGATATCAGCTGTGCATTTTTTTGCACTGATAGAAACAAAGGAGAGCCTTCAGTTATATAAGCAAATGAGCTACTCATTGGAAAAGACTCACTCACTAAATTAATTACTCTTAGAATTTATGCTTAATTCCCTTGTAAATTCAAATTTTTCAATGCAGTTTTTCTTTCAATAAGTTTTGGCAGATATAATGCTTTATGTTCCAGTTTTTCCTAGACACATAGAAAACTGTACTTCTCCACAGCTTTATATGTAGGTGACTATAAGTTACTGCTTTGTCTGGACAAGTTCGAACAAACGGGCCATGTGTCACTTTCAAGTGAGGCCATGAATCACAGATGCTTAGGCTCCATCTCCTTCTCTGCACCACATTGTACAGGAAGATCTCGTGTTGAAGTGGATAAGCCACATTTCTATGCCATGGAAAGCCAGAAGCCTTGGAGTGTGGTTGAGACCTACTGTGGACTTTACATGACATATGGGGCACTTATTACTGTGTGAACAAAACAAAAAAATGTCCTGCTGAAAAACTGCTAATGATAAAATGATAACTAAAAATATTAGGCTCAACAATTTTGAAATAGTGTGAACAATGGAAAAAATTATTTTTATGATTCTGTTCAGCTACCTTATAATAAAAGTTATGATGAGTTTATAGATGGATATTTATCCTTGACATTGTATCTCCAATCCCTTCATTTCTTTTGTGTGACATAAACTAGATCCCGTATAAGACATTTCCTTAAATGATCTGGTGACAATCACATATGCATCCTAAGAAATGTATGTTACTTTTATACTACAGCAGGGATGAACTTTTCTTTTATAATAGCTTTTCAAATAGATACTCATGTTTTTACAAGATACAAATAATATTCACTATAATGGATAATGCATGAGACTTCTAAATGATGTGCTTCCTATTGTCTTTGACAATAAACTCTGGGAATGACAATTGCTGAAGTAAACAGAATACACTCATGCCTATAAAGGTCAAGCATCTTATTTTCATCAAAAATTGTTATACATACAAAAGATTTTCTTATATACCAGTGACCCATGTAAATAAAGCTAGCACTGAGAGTTACATTTCATGAAAATTTTTTACTTTCTCTTTATCGACATGTGCTTTTTACACAAGGACTGAAGATTTGATATTTGTATCCCATGAATCATTTCTTGAATATTTTAGTTAATGAGATGATAATGATAATATCTTATCCAATGGAACTGTGCAAACTGAAAATCAGATGTTTTTTGTAACCATTCCTTATATTATCCCATAATAATACATTTTCTTAAGAAATATTTTTTAAAGACTATATTGACATTCCACTTATTACTTATTTTCAGACAGGATTTTCTTATGTTATGTAGCCTAGGCTGGCTTCAAATTCATAACCCTCCAAGCTCAGCCTCCTGAGTACTGGGATTACAGATGTGTGCCACCATGCATGGGTATATATCAACTTTTAAAGGCATCTGAAACAAAGTAATTGAAAAAGTCTTTAATACCATACACCCTTCTTCATAGTATTAATTCTTTATTGGAAATTGCTGGTATACTTTACTAACGCTGTTACTCAGGATAAAAAACAAAATGGGATTCCAAATCTCAGGACTTAATTTCCTGTCATATCTAAAATTTAAGTCTATGTGCTAATTCCTGTTGCACTATATACTTACAGTCTGCACAAATCTCTCACACTTAAGGACAACAAAAAGTAGCACTGAAAACAAAACCACAAATGGGAATAAACTATAACACATATGACCAGAAAAACATCAGTACCCAAAATATGTAAAAATAATTTATATATCAATAAAAAGATTGTCAACATAATAGAAGAGTGAGAAAAAGAAGATAACCACATATATTTCGCAGATAGGAGCATACAAGTCATAAGTGAATAGCCCTAACTCTATTAAAATTGGATCAATGTAATTTAAAGCCACAGTGAAATAACCTTTTATATCTTGTAGACTTGTCAAAAAATGAAAAAATCTAAAACTACCACTTGTAAATTAAGATGAGAAGCAACTGTGATTTCTTATTTCTTTTAATTAAAACAGCTAAGAAAAGAGAATAATTATTTATTTTGGCAGTACTGGGGTTTGAACTTAGGGCCTCAGGCTTTCTAGGCTGGCACCCTACCACTTGAGCCACTCCACCAGTCCTATTAATAATTAAAAATAAATATTTAATTTAAATATAAAATGTTACTATCTAAAACAATTAGAAATAATTAAATGTAATTAATTGAACAAGATTAAGAATAAACTGTAATCTGAGTGTCCTCAGACTTGTTATAGGCAATAACAAATATAGAACAGTATAATTTTACAATATTTTAAAGAAAATTATTTTAAAATAAGACAATTTATTATTGATACATAATGACAGAACACACCATTTTAATAGTGCTCATGTCTTTTTTTAGGAATTATTTGAGGAGGAACTTAAAATAAACCAAGTAAACCAAGGAAGAGGAAAAGCAGAATTCAATAAGCAATGCAACCAACTCAAGAAAACAGCTAATGTTGTTCCAGATTGATTATTCTGCAGAAGGTCTAAAGAGCAACCAGTCCAAATAATAACTAGTAAAAAGAAGAATTTGGTAGGATGGAGAAAATGCATGTAATCCAAGATAAAAACCCTGTTATTTAAAAGAATAAAAGCAGTTGGACTCTTGTGGGGGGAAGGAAAACAGACTCACCAATCAATCTTGTCTTAGCAAGTGATAGAATTTCAAGAAAAGTAAATCTATGTGATATTAATTCTACATTAATTACAATTAGTCTTTTATTAGAGGCACTGACCACAGAGAAGAATGTGTATTACTAAAGTAATTTTTGCTTGGTCATTATAATGGAAATACTGTTTGTTGCTTTAAAAATGGATTTATTCTTTAAAAATGGATTTATTCTAAAAACAGAGCATAGATATCTTGGCATATGATTTTCAGATTAGAAGGCTATTTGATATCATCTAGGTAATATAGGTTTAGTATTTAACATACGTATCACAGTATAAGTGTAGGTAACCAAAGATAAGACTTTAAAATGAATTGGAACATAAATATAGGACTGTTATCACTCTCATATTGGATGGAAATCTTGTTCAATAAAACAGTAATGTAAAGGAAATGGGTATAAGTACATTTTCTAAAAGTTCAGTGGTAATATCAGAGGAATAATGAATAATATTAAACTATAAGTATTACTGGTACAAGGAATGGAAAGTAAAAATAGGAACTTATTTAAATAATTTTGTAACCCTTGTCTTTTGTTTTAGAGAATGAATAGATGTCTTGTAAAGTTATAGTAAAAATGATAAAAATGGGAACTTATTTAAATAATTTTGTAACCCTTGTCTTTTGTTTTAGAGAATGAATAGATGTCTTGTAAAGTTATAGTAAAAATGAGAGATGCACAAAATAATTAGCTCCAAAATACCTAATTTGCCATCTGTATGTGTGAACCGTCTGGTAGCCACTCTCCAAGATGGCTAGAAAAAATCTCACTTCCTGGTATTCAAGTCACAGTATAGCTTACCTCCAGATTGAATAGGGTCGAACCATTCCATAAAATACTGTGGAAACAATAAAATGTGACTTCCAAGTCTACATCATAAAAAGTACTGCCACTTATGCCTTGTTCTCCTGTGTCACTCACTCACTCTGAAGAAGCCAGCTGCCATGTCATGAGGATGCTTATAGAGCCCTGTGGAGCGGCCCCCCAGGTGAGGACCTGATGCCTCCTCACAGAAGCCAGCTGCACCTTGACATTTGTTATTAGAGAAACAGAATAACTATAAGTGACCTAAGATAATCAGTGAAGGGCCTGCTTAATAATGCAAGGCAGTTTGCTACCAAGTTTTGCTACTTGATCCATCAAGTTTGCATCATCTCTTCTTCCTTGTAGAAGAGCTGAGATGACCAAGACAAATCAGGATCCAAGTAGACATGAATCCCTAAAGAATTAGCTACTTCAGTTACATATTTTACTTGTACATGTCTGTATTAAGATAGCATTTGACATTCTTAATAATTTACAAATGCAATAAATTAAAAATCTGTCAATAATCTCAAATGAAAATGTGTTATTTGGTAATTTTCAGTGATACATTGAAATATATTTATTTGTAAACTGAATCTAAGCTATTCTTGTGATTAGGGAAACTCTAAAATAATATTTTCATAAAATCTTAGCATTGATTTGTTACACTTATTCCATATGAAAATGAACACTTTACTTTCAAAGCTGGAGTAGTTTTTATTTATCCTGTTTTAGATGCAAACATCAAGAAAAAGGCATAAATGTTACTATTAAAAACTGCCATATAAATGAAAAAAAAATAAATCTAGGTGAATTCTTTCAAGGCCACTAAATAATGAAAGCTAAACTATTCACTTTACATGATTGAACATAGAAAAATGGCTTATCAGGTCATATATTTTGATTTATAGACCAAAATCACCAATTTCTCCACAAGAAATATTGTTTACATTCCTTTTGCTGATGACTGAAAAATAAATAAGGAGTTTTCAACAGCACCACTAACACATAAATGGGAGGAAATAAAACTTTTAGTTTAAACTGAGAAGAAAAAGTATTCTGACTTTCTTTTATGGCACTGACAGTCTCAACTATTGCATATGTAACTATTACAAATGATAATTTTTTAAAGTTACCAATCTTTAATATGATTGTGGTGCTAACTTGAATATATTTTTAGAAAAAAAACTATACCTAAATAAAAAAGTAAGAACTCACACAGAAAATGTAATCTATGGAAGCGAAAAAAGTATTTATCCCATAAATTTGGAAAAACCACTGATGAAAGAAGGCATGTACTAAAATATCAATGTACATTCTATTAAAATATCCCAATGGCTATAAACATTTAACATCCTTTACAAATACTTTCTTATTTGAACGTATGAAAGGTATTTTACTATGATGTTATCTTTCTTATAAGCATATGAGGCAGTTGTGTTTAAAAGGACAGCCATTGAAATCATGCGATCTTTGAGTCTTGGTCTGTCTTTGCAATGGGGATAGCATAACAGTCTATGAAATAAGATGATGCATAGAAGCAATTATCATAGTGTGGTACCAAGTTTTGATAAGTGGCTGTAAGAAAGTTGTTTTAGAGACACCTGAACAATATTATAAGATAGCTTTCATATGTGTTTATACGTATCATTATTTGCAAATATAAATATGTGGTATAACTAAGAAATACACAAAACAAGTTGCTTAATGTAAGTATCAAACCAGAGAAATATGACATATCATTATTGCAATGTGCATAGAATATAAAAAGTAAACAGAAAAAAAGAGTGGATGTGTAGGAGCAATAATCCTAAGTGAGACAGAAAATTTTTGGATGAGACAATTCTGGTTTCATACACAAACAAAATAGAATAAAGAGGAATCTGCTAACATTCTAGTGTAGGTATTTGATGGCTGGAATCTCAGTGAAGGGGAAGTAAAAGGAAGAGATGAATAACAAATTTTCAACATATATTTCTCTCCAAAAGTTTGTAGCTGCAGAGAAGAGGTGAATGAATACATCTAACATCATCTGTCACTTACTTCAAAAAAAAGGAAATGGTGAACTTCCCAGTAGCAGATTCTGCATAGTTACAAGGTGAAAAGGTGAACTGTTAAGAGTCAACAAATGAACTTTATTACTGCTCTTGTAAACAGAATAATACTCTGAAAAACAGAAAGGATAAAGGCAAAGTTATGCATCCTTAGATAAAGATTTTTGTTTATTTCTTATTTTGTTTGAATATAAGATCAACAAGAACAGTTGTAAAATATAAAAGATCTAGGACAAAGACAAATTACAAATGCTGAAATAACAAATTTCTGGAACAAATCTAAAGTACCAAGTGAGAAATAGTTACAAAAACATGAGCATTTCATTCTTAGAGTCAGAATAAATATGTGAATGTAGTTGTAGAGGATGATAGCAGCAAGCAGATCATGGTTTTCTTTCTGAGGCTCTCACTTTTCTAAATAAATTTACTTAAAATAGAATTGTAGAAGAGAAAATATGAAAAAGGCGCTACTTTGACCCCAAGCGTTCTAGACATTTCTTCTTGGCAGTACTATGAGTCCTGAATAATCAATATTTCCTAACTAAAATAATTTTGCACTCTAACATTACTAACTCTAAATTCATTTCTGTTTTGCATTATTGCACATTCAGTGCTGAGATTAAAAATAATCACCCATTTTCCTCTGCCAGAAATCTAGCTTATAGCATTCCCCTCATTTCCTACATCAAATCAATCAGCCATTTTTGTTGGTTTTACTTCCTTTGTGACTTCCAACCAATCCAATTTTTATACTATAAATGTCATTTAGTTTAGCTTCAGTAGCATCATTTTCTGGATTTATTCAACCAATCTTTCTACCTCTAGTAATACCTACAGCAAGATACAGCCCAAATTATTTCTTGAAAGCACAAATGGGAGCATATCCCTTGTTTAAAACCCTGTAATGATTGTTTATTTTCCCATTGTCTCTTTCCCTTAGGTCAAATTTCCTAATAGCAGAAGCCCCACCCTAATTTAGTCTCTTTTTTTCACAATTTATAATATACTTGAAGTTACCCAAACAGTCAATGCTGCAACTTGAAGAGATTTTTCATTTTTGTCTCTGCCCCAAATGTCTTTTAGTTGATACAACACTCCAGTAGTCATCTTCTGAAGATTCAGTAGGTTTGTGAGTGTGTGTGTGTGCCTGTGTGTGTGTGTGTATGAGAGAGAGACAGAGAGAGAGAGAGAGAGAGAGAGAGTTAGAGACAGAGTTGGGAGGAAGATTTTATAATAATTGGTAAATTTCTATGTGTGCAAAGTATAAGTTAAGTAGATTGAGTGATTTCTTTTTTCTGCTGGTTTTCAAAATTAAATGCTTTTAGTGTACATTGCTTTATATTTATGCCTCATATCTTCCATCTTTACCTACCACAACTACAAGATGCATTTCTTTTTTTATGTTTATTTATCTTGTACTGTTTCTTATTTATGTTTTCTTTCTTTTTCTTAGCCTTCAAATATCTTTTTTTTTTTCAAATTTTTTTTATTGTGCTGGGTAGGGGCACATTGTGGCATTTACAAAAGTTATTACAAGGCATCAAATATATCATAATTGAATTTACCCCTCCCACTATTCTCCGTTATCTCCCCTACCCTCATTCCTGGAATAGTTTCAATAGATAAACCACTGTAAGAAAGGGACTGAGGTAGAAAGAAGAAAAATAGAGATAAACCAAATCAGGCTATGATACATATAAACATGGAAATGAAAAAAGAAAATTCCCTGAGTAGCTATCTTAAACAAGCAAAAGTGCCATTTTTTTTCTTTTACAGAATCAGAAAACAGGAGTCTGGAACAGGTCCTGCTTTGTGGAGGTTGGTACCAGTAGAAAGGGGGAAGAGGTGGGAAAAGGGTATAGGAGGGTGAATATAGTACAAATACTGTGTACACATGCATGTAAACAGAAAAAAAAGATTCTTTTCTATTTAATTACATGTCAGAGCACTTGTTTTAAATCCATAGCTAAATTAATTTAAATAAAATCTATTCTTTGGATGTTAAGCAAACTATCTTCAGAACCTTAGTGGATTTTAGTGTAGTTTGCAAATAGACAAAAGGTCTATACATACCCAGCAAGTTATCATGGAAACAATACTAAAGTAATTCTATAATATTTAAATATTGATCTGATTAAGATAAAAGTTGATCACACCTCAACTTTGTGATAAGTGGTTTTCTATAGCAAAGGAAAAAGAAGTCTATAATTTTCGATATTATGCTACAGTGGAGCATGAAACCAGTTGTCTTTAGGAGAAAAAAAATAAGTATTTACAAAAAAATACCACCTCAATGATCTTATGGTTATTATCAATTGTCTTATAAGCTTCAGTTATGAGACTTATGAATTCATATTTTCTCTACATATTATCTCAAGGACATTAATTCAACAACTCTAATTATGATCTGAAATTAGTTCAAAAATTGTTTGTAATACCTGTTCAGCTAATCTCCAAACCCAAATACGTTTACAAGTATGCTGTCACTGGTTCCATGAACTGCCTTAAAAGCAAACTTGCCAAATCTCTGGGCCTAAGAATCAAAATAGATGTCTAAGAAATTTACATTTTCTGTCCTATGTCACTACTCTAGCACAAGTAGCTGGGATAAGTAATACTACTATAATAACACATCTATCTATCCTTTAAAACTTGTCAATAATTTTCTTTCTTTTGCCTTTTTATCAAAATTTTAAACATCAGATATACAAACAACTCTCCACTATTTGTCACTCATTTGACAATGAGTACAATATTAGCCTACGTGTGGATAAATTTGAGAGCTTCACAGGAGCAAGTTACTTGTCTAGAGCTGTCATTCACCTCTATACTCAGTCACAAACTAATTCTTTTTTAGGTACTGGGGTTTGAACTCAGGATTTCATGCTTGTTGGGCAGTTGCTTTGCCATTTGAGCCACTCCACAACTGTACAAACTAATTTTTGATGTGTTTAATTTTGCTTTTGCCTTTACCTTTACCTTTCCTTTCCTCTCTTCTCCAACAGAAAAATCAATTTTATAGAACAAGAACTTCAACCATCATGATGATTCTTCACACTCTGTCCCATCATCCAATAGCATTCTTCCTTCCTCTGTGCTCCTGTTCCATTTTGTATAAGTTCTCTAATTCCAAGCTGTTTTTGTTTGAGGTTCTCCCACATTAGACTCAACTATCTTACCTTCAATTCATTCAACCAACATTCATCAAACTGCTCTGTGCCATGTCCTAGAAATTAAAAAACACAGAACATCACTTTATCTCAAAGAAAAGGATAAGAGAAATATGAGACAGTGAGTGCAAGCTTAGCCTGCATGATGCTAAGTCTAGAAAACTTCAAGGATCATCTAACACTGATGAGGGCATCACAGAACACTTCCTAGAGATGACATCTGAGAAGAAATTTAATGATCCTGAGTTTATCATCAAGGACAATGCCTCTACTAATACTGAATTTTTAAAATTCAGAGTGAAAAAATATTTACAGAAACTATCTTTAAGTAGAACATATCTGAAAATAACATGAAATTTTAATAACTGTTACTTATCTGAATGGTGGCTGTGATCTGGTAACACTTGGGCCCATATTCTTTTCAAAAGTTGCATATATTCAAATGCTATCTTGGAGGTGAGTGGTTCTCAGCTTTAAGTTAGTTAAAAACAATCTATATGATATAAAGCATATACATTTATAAATAAACACCTGATTTTGACAGTTGATGACACTTCCTAAAAATTTGAAAAACTTGTTTATTGTTCTAATATAATCTTTTTATATGTTTATTTCTATATTAATTCTTTTCTTAGTTGTTGATTTTTTTCAGAGAATAAATAATTCCACACACTCTCCCACTGACTCGTCAGTTCCTCATAAGACTGCAATACATCATGACTGGGAACCACTAATTAATACTTCTGCAACAAAGATTGATGAGCCTTTGTAACTTCCATGAAAGTCTGTTAAAGTCCCTTGAATCAGAATGGTTATTAGTCATAAAAATACTGACATGATGATTAAGTTTGACTAGGTAATTCCATCCCAATTTTAGATTGAAGAAACATGCCAAACTTAACAAACCATCCATTTATTTAATTTCAATCATGAATACAAGAGCTGTATTTGAAATCATTATGCTGTTAAAATTGTTTCTAACATTCAGCTGGTGAGTTCATCAGCACCTGACAAATGATTACATCACTTATTTATGTTTTTGTCAAGTAATACATCATCTTCTCTCTGGGAAGCTCATTGTAGAGTCCTACATAGTAAACCCAAATTATATTACACTCTATTATGTAAATGAAAATTGAAAAGGAGAAAAGGAAGGGCACATGTATTAATGAAGAATGAAATAGGAAGCAGTCATAGAATTAGCTTCTGACCAGAAGATAAGTAATAAAAGAAATTTCTCACATTTGTTGTATACCTGATGTGTTTTCACAGAAATATTTATGTAGAAGGTTCACAAATCTCTCTCTCTCTTGTACTGGGGGTACAATGTGACATTCACAAAAGTTCTTACAATATATCGTAGTTGAATTCACCCCCATCATCATTCTCCTTTAACCGCTCTTCCCCATTCCTGGAATAGTTTCAATTTTTCCACTTACATATGGTCATAGTATTTTCATTACATTTCCCCTCTTGCACTCTTTCCTTGTATCTTCCTCCCCCTTTCCACTGATACCAACCACTCAGACTGGACCTATTTTACCTTCCTGCTCTCCATTTTTGTAAAAAAAAAAAAAGACATTTTGTTTGTTTAATATAGATATACAGGGTGTTTCCTTGTGAAATTTCCATATATATATATATATATATATATATGTATTATAACCTGAATTGGTTCATCTCCTCTATTTTTCTCCTTTCCACATTAGTCCCCTTCTTATGGTGATTTCAATAGGATTAAAAATTCTATATTAATTCTTGTATAGGAAGTACATCAACCATATTCACCTTCTTAACTTCTTTCTTTCACTCTTCCTTTCTGTTATGTGACCTCCTCTTATAATAACCTGTTTTCAAATATTGCTTGTATTTGTATTAGGTCTATATTCCACATTAGATAAGACTTGTAGCTTTTTGCTTCTGAACCTGGCTAACTTCACTTAAGGTAATGGTCTCCAATTCTATCCACTTACCTGCAAACAACAAAATTTCATTTTTTGTGGCCAAATAAAATTCCATTGTATATAAATACCACATTTTTTAAATCTATTCATTAGTAGTGGGGCATCTTGGCTGTTTCCTTAGCTTAGCCATTGTGAATAGTGCTGCAAAAAGCATGGGTGTGCCTTTATTATAATCTGACTTGCATTACTTCTGCCATATGCCTAGGGGTAGAATTGATGGATCATATGGCAGTTCTATTTTCAGATGTTTGAGGAGCCTCCATATTGTTTTCCATAGTGGTTGTACCAGCTTACATTCCCACCAATGGTGTATGAGGGTTCCTTTTTCCCACATCCTCACCAACATTTCTTCTTGTTTTTATTCTTGATGATAGCCATTCTCTTAATGTGCTTTTGATTTGCATTTCCTTTATGGCCAGGGATGTTGAGCATTTCTTCATGTGTTTTAGTGCATTTGCATTTCTTCCTTTGAAAAAGGAAATTCTTTTGCCCATTTCCTCATTGGGTCATTGAGTTTTGGAGAATTTAGTTTTTTGAGCTTCCTATATATTCTGGTTATCAATCATTGTCAAATGTACAGTTGACAAAGATTTTCTCCTAGTCTGTGGACTGCCTATTAATCTAGTGACCATTTCTATTGTGGTGCAGAAGTTTTATACTTTCATGTAACCCCATTTGTCCATTTATTCCCTTAGTTGCTGAGACATCTGTGTTCTATTTAGGAACTCATTGCCTATGCATAATAGTTCCAGTGTATACCTTGGTCTTTCCTGCACTAGCTTCAAAGTTCCAGGTGTTATATTAAGGTCCTTAATCCACTTTGAGCTGATACTTGCACAGGGTAAAAGACATGGATCTAATTTCAGGTTTCTGCAAGCAAATAACAGATTTTCCCAGAAGCATTTGTTAAAGAGGCTGTCTTTTCTCTATTATATACTTGGGGAATATTGTCAAAAATCAGGTGGACCTAGCTTCAGGAATTCATATCAGCATCTTCAATTTGGTTCTACTGATTTTCATGACTATTCTTGTGCCAGTACCATGCTGTGTTTACTGCTATGGCTCTGTAGTATATTTTGAAGTCAGGTATTGTGTCCAGCTTTGCTCTTTTTAGTCAATATTGCCTTGGCTATTTGCAGTCTTTTTTGAGCTTCCAAATGAACTTTAGGGTTGATTTTTCAATCTCTGTGGTGAATGTCATTGAAATTTTGATGGGGATTGCATTGAACATGTATGTACATTGCTTTTGGTAACATGGCCATTTTCACAAAATTGATTCTGCCAATCCATGAGCATGGGAGATCTTCCATATTCTTTAGTCTTCTCCAGTTTCTTCCTTCAATCATTTATAGTTTTTATTGTAAAGATCTTTCACTTCCTTTGTTAAGTTTATTTTTCTTTATAAATAAACATAAATGGAATGGTTTTTCTATTCTTTCTTAGGTTTGTTCATTGTTGGTATATAGAAAGGCTACCAATTTTATCAATTGATTTTATATCCTGCTACTTTGTTAAAGGTATCTAAAATGTTTAGGAGATTTTTGGTGGAGTTTTTTGGGTCTTTTAGGTACAAGACTATATTTTCTACAAATAGGGATAGTTTGATTTCCTTTCCTATTTGTGTTCCTTTTACTTCTTCTTCCTGTATTATTTCTCTGGCTAAGAATTCAAAGACTATGTTGGATAAGAGTGGAGAGAGTAGACACCCTTGTCTCATTTCTGACTTTAGAGGATATGGTTTCAGTTTTTCTCCATTTAGTATAATTCTTAGTTTTCAATGTAGTTCCTAATGATTCCTTGGATTTCCTTCGTGTTTATTGTGATCTCCCATTTTTCATTTCTAATGTTATTAATTTGGGTCTTTTTTCCTTCTTCATGTTAGTCAGATTTGCTAAGAATTTATCAATATTATTTAGCTTCTCAAAGAATCAACTTTTTGTTTCATTGATTCTTTGTACTTTTTTGGGGATCTCTATTTTGTTGATTCAGCTCTTATTTTTGTTGTCTCTCTCTCCTTCTGCTCATTTTGGATTTAGGTTGATTGTGTTTTCCTAGGAGTTTGAGATGCAGCATTAATTTGTTCATTTGAGATCTTTCTGTGTTTTTAATATTTTCATTCATGGCTATAAACTTTCCCCTTAGCACTGCCTTTGCTCTGCCCCATAAATTCTATGGTTGTGCTTTCATTTTCCTAAAATTTCAGGAACTTTTTGATATCCTCCCTTATTTACTTGATGACCCACTGATCAAAGTAATATGTTCTTCAGTCTCCAGTTGTTTAAGTATTTTCTGCTGTTTCTTTTGTTGTTAAGTTCTAGTTTTATTGTGTTGTGATCAGACAGTATGCAAGAGGTTATTTCAAGTTTCTTATATTTGTTAAGACTTGCTTTGTAACCTAAATTATGGTCTAGTTTGGAGAAAGTTTCATGGGTTGCTGAGAAAAATGTATATTGTGCTATTGCAGGACAGAAAACTCTGCAGACATCTGTCAGATCTATTTGAACTATGGTGTCATTCAATTCTAGAGTTTCTTTGTTTATTATTTTATGTGGGTGACTATTTATTGGTATTAAAGGAGTATTAAAGTCTCCCACCACCAGTGTATTTGATCTTGACATTTAGTTTTTTTGTTGTATAAAGGTTTGTGTGTGTGCAGCCAATACTATGCTGCTCTCTAATTATCTGTCTGCTCTTCTCTTGAGATTTAATAGTTCCCACCTCTACATTGCTATGTTTGTTTTCATCTTTTGTGTATAGGTTTGTTTTCAGAATCTTCTGTAGTGGTGGTTTAGTGGTCATGCATTGTTTAATTTCTGTTTATCACAGAAGATTTTTATTCCTCCTTCAATTTTGAATTATAGCTTTGCTGGGTAGAATATTCAAGACTGAAATTATTTTCTTTCAGTGCTCAAGTTACTTGGCTCCACACCCTTCTTGCTTTAAGGTTTCTGTTGAGAAAACTGTTATTTTGATGGGTTTACCTTTATATATTATTTGATTTTTCTCTCTTACAGCCTTCACTATTCTTTCTTTGTTCTCTATGTTAATTGTTTTAACTATAATATGCTGTGGAGAGGTTTTATTTTATGCATGTCTGTTTGGTGTCCTGGAAGCTTTCTGTACCTGGATGGGTGAATGTTTCTTAAGACAGAGAAATTTTCTGATATTGTTTTGATAACTATATGTCCTATACCTTTGGCTTGCATCTCTTTTCCTTCTTCAATGCCCATGATTCACACGGGTTGGTCTTTTGGTGGAATCAGAGTTCTTGTATACTCCTTTCAGAGGTCTTCAGTCTTTTGTCTAAGTATTCTGTTGTTTTTTTTTCTTTAATACCTAATTTGTCTTTGAGCCATGAAATTTGTCTTCCACTTGCTCCAGTCTGCTAGAGTGACTTTTAACTGTATTTTTTTATTTGACTTAAGAAACTTTCTGCTTCCAGGGTTTCTGGTTCATTCTTTTTTTTTTGAGACTTTTCCATATCTTTGTTAAGTTCCACTTTCATATCCTGTACTGTCTTCTTTATTTAATTTATCTCTGTTTTATAATTTCCTTGGTTTCATTTCAGAATTTTTTGAAATCCTCTTTGAGTTCATTTACTTATTTCTTTGTCTCAAGTTTTTTAATCTGTATTCTCTTGGGATTCATTGACTTGTTGTTGTATGTCCTCTTTAAGCTTGTTAAACCTTCTTATCTTCATACTTCTGATCCCATCAACTGAGGATTCCGCCCCTTCACAGCCCACTAAATCCTCTATTGTTTAATTTATAGCCTTTTAAAGAGTCATATTTCTCTTCCTTCTTTTATTCCCCATATTTCTATTTTGAGCTTTGCTTATGTGTTTTAGATTAGTTACATGAGGGTTTTAATACCTGTTATCTTTCCGTTTACTTAATTTCTATGCTTAGGCTAGCTTAGGTGTTAGCTAGGTTGTTGTAATGCTTCTGTTCACTGGCTGAGAGGCATAATTTAGCAATAACAAATTGGTGTAGTTATTTAGATAATATATAAAACCCTTGGCAATATTATCTATAAACAGCAGATTTGGGAGAGATAACAATTGTTTGCATAAATACTATAATTAAAATGATGGTGATAGAAGAGGAAGAGAGGATGGAAATGAAGTGAGAGGGAGAAGAGGTATGAGGTGTGGGGCTCTGAGGTAATAGGTCCCCTAATGTGTGTAAAGGTGTAGTTCAGTCATTGTGGGAGATGGTACTATTGTCAGGAATTGCAGATGGATAGGAAGGATGGGGGTAATGTAAAGTTACTATAATATATTACTTGATGAGTAGTTATTACGGATGAGAGAAAGACAGTGGGGGTGCATAGGAGAAGAGAGGAAGATACAGAGAGAGAAAGAAGAAAGATAATAAGAGAAGAGAAAAAATTAAGGGGAGAAAAAAGTGAGGGAAAAAAAGGGAAGCTAAGCAAATTGAAATTATAGCAAAGTGGGAAAAGGAGATGGGTTAAAAAAAAGCAAAAACAAAAACAAAAGAGAAAAATTTCAAAAGGAAAACTAAAATAAATATACATACAAACATATATTATTATTCAAATTTCCTCATTGTTATAGAGAGAAGTGGGTTCCTCTGCATCCTGTGAGTGCCCTGGGCACTTCCCTTCTATTTCTAACCTGGGTGCTGTCCTTTCTTAGGCTCGATATGCTGGGCTGTGTGGCAACTGACGGTGCCCATCTTCACTGGACAGATTCGGGAGGGATCCATGCAAGGCATTTAAGCTCAGGCTCTTCTTCAGGGTGGCAGTCAGATTTGATTAGATGGATTCTTTGAAGTGGTCCTGTGAAGAGCTGGTATGTGAACAGTTGCCAGCCCCTTCTGCCTACAGTATAAGCCTGGAAACTAGAATTGGGCTTTTTGGTTGACCACTTCTCTACGAGAAGACTGCTAGTTTCAGCTCACTATCAGTTTCTCCAAGGTGGTCAAATGTGTTGTTATTTTGTCCAGGCTGTAGCTGAGCCACCCCACCCTCACACAGGCTGGATCAGCTCAACATTTAGCTCCAACCATGTCAGAGGTTCCACATCCATGGATCTTGTGGATCCAGGACAATCCAGGCACTCATTCTGCAGTTCTTTGCATTGAGTTTTTGCTCTTTGAAGAGGGGAAAAAAGAAAGAAAGAAAACATAGGAAAAATAAAATGAAAGAAAAGAAAGAAAGACTGCTCTCTAACAGATGAAGCAGCTATCTGCTGGTCTACAGTGCTTGGGCTTCTGGGGCTGTTAGGTGCTATAAAAAGTTACTTTGAAGGTCAGTTGTTATACACTATGTGCACCCTATGTATTGCTGATATCTTACTTAGTGAAAAAGTCAAGTTACCCCATCCTTACAACCACAAATCCGAAGTTTTCTTTCATATTCATGAGAGCACAGAGATCCACAGCCTACCAGCTATCATTATTTCCTTAGTATTCCACGTTGACTCTTCTTATGGAAGCCTTAAATACTAGTTCTTCAGTGGTTCTTTTTAATAATTTCAAAGGATTTGAAATTATGAATACATCATGGAGACATGTACAGATTACTCTGTAGTTCTAAAAATTGGATTTATAGGTTGACTTTATCGAAAATGATTTGTATGACAATTATAGCTTGACTTTTGAGAACACATGTAGGTAAATGTTTTATTATTATCTTAGTCTTCTTCAGTACAATTGTGTAAGTATGGAAAAAACATATTCTTGTACTCTGAGTATGAAAGATTTCAGATACTTGAGTCTGTTTGGGAACATATACAACTGGGCTTCTTTGTAATGATTCAGTACAGTTTTATTTAAATTTAAGTAACTTTAGCTTTTTTTAATTCATTTATTCACATATGTATACATTCATTTATTCACATATGTATACATTTGGGTCATTTCTTCCCCCTACCCTCTGCCTGGCTTTTAAAATTGAGTTTACAATGAAATATTTTGTTTATGTTCTAATGAGTCTTCCTCTGGTGGCATTTATAAACTTACAGATGACTGAAAATAGAGAAAGGGAGAATGATTTTTGAAACATGCTCGAAGCCAGATGTGGAGACTCATGCTCATAATCCCAGCACAGTGGAGACAGAGGCAGAGAGAGCTCAAGGTAAAGCTAGCTAGGACAAACAGCAAGTCCCTGTCTCAAAATAAATAAATTAGTAAAAAATAAAAACAAAAATATATAAAAATCTTGTTGCTTAATTTTTGTGTCACTTATGCAACATAGTTTGTAAGCATGTACAGTATGTAAAACCAACAGAAACATAAGAAGTAGGTAAGCTTAAGCAAATATTTTAAATGTTCAATAATAATTATCATATTTCATTAAATTACAAAAATGTAAGAGAGCTTTCATAAATTAATCATTCATAAATGAGAGTATCTCTTTACAACTGTGCATATGTTCTTCTACCCTATTCTTAATTGTTACCTCACTGACATTTCTGTGACAATTTTCTCCTTTATAAATATTCTATATGTTATTTAAAAAGAAAAACACATGCAAACACACATGATGAAAGAAATTTTTATCAACTTCATTAAAAGTCATTCACAAAGTTTATGCTGAATGCTTTTATGTAGTTTTTTATATATAAATTTGAAAATCTTTTTAGTTTCTGTAATTTTTGTATTTTTGTATACTTTCAAATATATTTTATCTTTGTGTTAGCAGAGAACAGAGTCAGATTAAGTAACTATTTTAATTTTAATTTCACAGAATTGTCTTATTTTCCTTTAAAATTAATTCAATTAAAATCGATTTCCATAAAATATTTTCTTCATCATCATCAATGAAACTGAGTCAAGTCATAATTATTTTAAAAGAGGGAAAGTAAATACAAAAAATATAATAGTAATATTAAAAAACAGAACAAATGGTGACAAGATTAATAAGATTTCTTCAAGGTGTTTTCATTTTAAATGGGCAAAAAACCTTCAGTTTCAATTGTCTGAGATAAATAGTTTGGATAAAGACAAAGTATGAACCATATAGAAGCCTTAAATTTTTCTACTATTTTAATTATATTATAAGTGCATTGTTTTAAAGCACTTTGTATTTTTTATTAGTGATTATTCTTACATCAGAGTATTAATGCATTATAAAATTTAATGTATGTTTTCATTAGCTCTTCTTCACCCACTAATTGATGGATACCTTGTCATAAATAATATAACATGGCTGAACGCAGGATACACAGGTATAGGTACCTTTCAAATCCATTTAAATATTAGCTTGGTAATGATTTAAATCAAGAAGACAACTGCTTAATTTTTACCATCATTGTCAAATAACTCATGCTTTCAACAAATAATATTGCATATATGTTGTTGATTCAATTTTATTTATTACTTTGTAAGTTTATAACTATTACCTTTATTTTCCTAAATTAACAGTATATATTGTATATATTTTGACTATCCTAGATTTGAAAAATACTGTAAAAGCTTTTTATATGTTCTTCATGTCTCTATAATCAAAACTGATCTCAATATTCTGCATTTCCACGTGAGTTCGGCATTATTTCCGTACATTTTCTTTCAAAAATTATCATAAGGGTTTCTTTAAGTTTGATAATTTTATTTTCAAAAAATTAGCATATTAATATATTGCTTATTTCTATCAAAAATTGTAGTATTTCTCTCTCCATTAATAACATTTGTTTGTTTCTTAATAGTTTGCTTTCATGTTTTCTCAGAAAGAAAAAAAGCCAGCAACATGGCCAATAAGAATCTCTACATTCTGACACAATCCTGTTTTATGTTTATTGCTCTTGAAAGTTCATGCCATCTACCTTACTGACTGATATAGCCTTTAAATCATAGCATTTCTTGGCATTATTTCAAGGTCTATGAAGTTCCTGCTCAGAAACATATGCTTATGCAAAATACTTGGGATTCAGTGCATCATTTACTGACTTATTGTGCCCCATGATGCTCCAGGTATGCAAATTGACTCTCAGCAATTATGTCTAAATTATTAATGTACATAGTTATGTAATTTTGGCAGTAATAGATTTTGAACTTAGGGCATCAGAACTCTAGCACTGGAGCTACATCCCCAGTCCACTTGCTTTTAGATAGGGTCTGGAGTTTTTTCCTGAGCTGGACTCAGCCCCCAAGTCTCTTATTTCTACCTCCCAAAGTAGCTGGGATCACAGGCATGGGCTACCAGGTACAGTCCTTTAGTTTTATATTATGCCTGATATAATTAAATTTCTAAATTAATTATAATAAAAATTTAAGAACCAAATGTTGTTATATACAAATTTAGTAAATTTGTTCCCTAATTTTCCATGGTTTAACCCTATAACTCCGGTAAGGACTTTCAGAACAATGCTGTGTTGTGAAATGAAAGATTAAAAAAAAAGAGACCCTCATCTGTCTCTGTCTCTCCCACACATGTCCTTTCCCTCCTCCTCTCTCACTAATCCAGATTCCTCTGATGTGACAAGTTAACAAAATTACTAAAAATAGCTTATATCTGTACTTTAAAGTGAGGGTAATAGCCACACACCAAAAAACTTTAGACATAAATTACTCTGCCTCAGATGAATTTGACTGAGGAAGGCCTGACCATATACATAACCTCTGAAGTTGAAGTTATTATTTAAATAGAATATGTAAGTTCTGGGGATGTGGCTCAAGTGGTAGAGTGCTTGCTGTGCAAGGACCTGAGTTCAAACCCCAGTACCACCAAAAATAAATAAATTAACAAATAAACAAACAAGCAAGTAGACTATATAAAGACCCTATTAAAACTTTAATACTAGGTGCTTGGAGCTGATGTTCATGATTATTGTGTTTGTTTTTGCAGTGAAAGAAATAGTAAAGTTTATTCAGAAAGGAATTGAATATATGAGGTTACACATGGGGAGAAATGAGAAAAATGGAGAAATGTGTCCTGCTCCCCATGCAGCACATGGGAGTCAGGACTGATGATTATTTTCATGGTAACCAAGATAGTGCAAGTCTAAGTTCTGAACTATATCACTGATGATATAATTGTTAAAATAAACACATAAAGTGACACTTATGAGTATTTGAAAAAGTAGGCAATAATATTCATTTAAATCAGAAAGAAATTTTTACAATACACAGGTAAGTTATTATTTAGTATGGTACATAAAAACATTCCTTTCTAATCTAGGTTCCGTCATTTTAATATTAGTCTTGTGATGGCTAACCCAGTCATATTGGACTATGGGACACCTAGAGTGCTGGTAAGCCATTATTTCAGGATGTGTCTATGAAGACGTTTTCAGCAAAGACAGGTGTGTGTCAGTGGACTGACCGTGTGGGCAGTTGCCTAATAGAACATAAATGCTCTCTCTGTCTTCTGGAATTGAGACAAATTTTATCTTCTGCTCTTGATTATAGATCTCTGGGTTCTCCATCCTGGGCTCCAGGACTTGCACCAGTGCTCTCACAGCCTCTCAGGTATTAAACCTCAGACAGAATTATAGCATTTGATACCCTGGTTCTGATGCTTTTGTTCCTTCTTTGCTTCTGCTGTACTTTTTCCCCTCTCTGAGTACCTTTAAATTTTCTCTTTGGTTTTGGTTTTTGGCAATTTACATATGATATGCCCAGGGGTATTTTATGTGCCTTTATCCATTAATCTATTTAAGTTTTACCATATTAAAACCTGACTGATGTATAATACATATCTATTAGAGCTACCAAAAAGAACTTCAATTTTAAAATAACTCTAACATGTTAGAAGATCTAATGGAAACAAGGACAGTTACAAGAGCAGATATGCAGTTTCAGCAAAGAGATGGAAAGAAAGAAAAATACAAAAATTCTAGAAAGAAGTTACATAAAAATATTTTAAAATACATAAAAATACAAAAAATTTTAAAATATACATAAAAAGTATAACAGAAATGAAGACTGTTTTTGATATCTTATCAGTAGAATTAACACAGGTAAGATAAACATCAGAGAATTTGAATATAGGCAAGAGAAAATTTCCACACTGAAATGACAGAAGGTGAATTTAAAAAAACCCGAGGAGACAGATGTTATGGTTCACACATGTAATCTTAGATACTTGAGAGGCAGAGATCAGGAGGATCACAGTTCAAGGACAGCCAGGCAAAAAGTTATCAAGACTCCATCTCAAAAACTGGGCATGGTGGCACATGTCTGTAATGCTAGCTATAGGAAAAGCATAAGTAGGTGAATCACGGTCCAGGCTGATTTGAACATATGTGTGAGATCATATTCAAAACACACCTAAAGCTAAAAGAAATGAGGGCCTGGATCAAGTAGTAGAGCACCTGTCTAGAAAGTGCCAGGCCCTGAATTTGAATTCCAGTACCATCAAAAAGGAAGAAAAGAGGACAGGCACTGTGATTCATGCCTGCAACATGGTTCGTGGCCTGCCAAGGAAAAAGTTAACAAGATCCCATCTCAACAAATTAGACTGGCATGATGACATATGCCTGTCATCCTAGCTATGAGGGCATCCTTAGGTAGGGGGACAGAAGTCTGAAGCCAGGTTGGGCAAAAACATAAGACACTACCTGAAAACTAACATAAACCAAAAAAGGCCTAGGGAATGGTTCAAGGGGCAGTGCACCTGCATAGCCAGGCTCTGAGTTCTAACCTCAGTGCCACCAGAACAAAACAAAACAAAATCAGAGGATCAAAGTATGTTGTAAAGAAATCAAGTAGTCCAATTTACACATAATTGCAATCCCAGCAGGAGAACAAGAAAAGGGAATAGAAGAAATGACTTCCATCCAAGCAAAATAGTCACAGTGTAACAAACCTACTCTGTCTCATTTGCAGTGATTTGCTTATCTTGAAGTGATCATTCTTACATATTTTACATTGAATTTTATCAATATTTGTTCCAATAAGTATGTTTATTACGCATACATATCTTCTCTTTATAGTTCACATGTGTTTCTGGCATTTTCTTTCTCCAATTTAAAAAGAAAAAATGACTTTTCTTTATAGCTAAATTTAATGTGTAATATTACTTCATTAATGTCACCTATCAAAATCATGGCATTATGTTTCTGAAGCCCCACTTGTTCTTTTTTGGCAATAAACTTGGCTTTTCTCTTCCTGCAGCTGACTACAATCACTGGAGACCTGACTGAAGCACAATATCATTTTCAATAGTACTGAGTTATTATACAGGAAATGTGGGTTAAAGTAATCTTTCTGGCAGTGAACTGCGATTATCTGTGGATTGTCTGTTTGAAAGCATGAGATAGATTCTCTAAGATTTTTCTATTACAGTATGCAAGATCCAGACTTTCATCTTAGATATCTGAAGTAAAGAATTGCTGCTAATCACATTACTCAAAAAGAAAAAAAATAATTTTCTTCATTGAATCCAAAATATTATTAAAGTTACCTATGGAAGTCCACAGAATTGCTTTCTACCTACCTGCTCCCAAGTGACCAAGTAAGACAAAAAGGTTCTTGATGCCAATGTGTCATACATTCAATCTAAGTGTTTTTGATTGTTTGTTTTTAACAACAAAAGATAGATTTGTATCCAATTAAACATATGAGGAATGCTTCTACTTGAGCGATAGCTTGCATTTTGTTGTAAAATTAAAAATTAACACCAATGAAAATGTTTTACTAGATTTTAAAAAAACCCCAAAATGACAAATTTTATGTTTCTAAAATAACTGCAAATATATTTTCAGTTTCAAATCTTAGCATAAATGTCATTATTTGGAGATACTTCTTCAAGGACTTAATGATGCATTTAAATTTTGAACAATGTTGATTAGTAACTATTATGACCCTTTATAAAATTAGGGAACTTAAATCATATATCAAGTTTTCCATTTGTCCACACATCGAACACAGATAATTCTCATAATACTCAACCAAATAATGGAAAAAATATAGAATGATATTAAAATCACATTTCATATTGTATTTATCTACATCTTTCAAAACTTTACTTCACAAAATTGTTGAACTCAAGTGTATTTTTCACCTTTGTAATATATTATGTTTCCTCCTATATTAAAATTAATCATTCAGCAACATTCTATGTTTGTTTGCAAAGTTAGACATGAATATAATAAGGATATCCTATTATGAACATATTTATGATCTTTTGGGTAAAGTGGAGCACAATTTAAATAACTATAAAATCTATTTAATGAACAGCATATAACCAAAGTATAGATATTATTGTATTTCAAATCAAATATCTATATTATGGATAACTTAACAGGATAAATTCATTTTTTGAAAAATTTGCGATGTGATTCATGACAGCTTAAAAGGAGAAATTATCCATTCTCTATTTAAAACAAGTAATTTTAAGGGCATGTCTTAGTCATCTATTGCCACAGTTATCATGTGTTGCAGAATCTTCCCAAACAAATGTGTCAATATTATTGGACATGGGTCACCCTAAGGAGGGATACAATGGGCACATCAATCTATCCTTTGCTCTGTCCCTCCTGTGCACGGTCTCCCCTTAGTGTGACCAGTGTCCAATAATATTGGTACATTTGCTTTAAGTCTACAATCTAAATCTTCCATATGAGGGAGAACATGTGACTTTTGGTCTTCTGTGCCTGACAAGCCACTTAAGATGAGGTTCTCCAGTTTCATCTGTTTACCTGAGAGTGACAAATTTTCATTCTTTGTGGCCAAGTAAAATTCCATTTTGTATAGTTACCACATTTTCTTAATTCATTCGTCAGTAGTGGGGTATCTTAGCTGTTTCCATAGCTTAGCTATTGTAAATAGTGCTGGCTGTGCACTTTTTAAAAGTGGATATTATTGGACATGGGTCACACACTAGGGAGAACATGCGTGGAAGGAATAGGGAAAGGGAAGAAAACATAAAACTTGAATGTGGCTGATGTACTCACTGTATAAGAGCAAATATAGTAATCGTAAATTGGCAGGGGCCACTATGCGAAGGGGACCAGAAAGTAGTGAAGAGGTCTGGTAGAGATGAGCCAATGTGGGTTGCAACACATATGTGCATAGAAGCAAAGGTAGGAATCTCTCTGTAGCTATTTTTTATCTCAAACTAGCAAAAATGCTATGTTTTTCTTATTATCTCTTATGTTTTCTCTTCAACAAAATCAGAGAACAAGAAGGTGGAACAGGTTCTGCCCAGAAGTGGTGGTGGGGAAGGTGGCCCAAATACTGTATACACATGTAAGTAAGTGTAAAAAAGATAAAATAAAATAAAAAAAGAAAGGAATGCAAAAATAAGTTAATTTGGAGGAAGGGGGAGAATATTATTAAGTGGAAAGAAACATGGAGAATTTCCTTTTTGGGAAAATTACATCCAGTGAATTTAAAGTTCTATTGCATTTTTTCATTTCTACATCTAACATTAACAGCAATTTCAGTGTTCAAATATTAATATCAGCTTTTTATTTGCTGCTAATTTGTAAATAGCACATCTGATATATCATAGTTAGCAATTGATTTGTATCATATTTTAACATACATTGTCTTTGTATAACAGTATCACATTAATAGCTAAATTTAAAGTTTTAGTTGTTTCATATTTTTTCATTTAGTTATCAGATAAACAAAGGAATCTATGTCATCACCCCTCAAAGGACATTTTCCTTTTTCACAATGCTAAACTGGGATTTAACACACTGCACAGTACCAAAACTTGGGGCAAATAAATATTTGTAATAGGGATGACAATACATTCTGGAATGTTTGGCAGTACACCTTACCTTCACCCTCTGGATTAAGATTTTACTTTTCTCAGTACTGGCATTTGAACTCAGGCAGCTGCACTTGCAATGACTCCACTTGAGCCACGACTCCAGCCTTGACTTTTACCCTCTAGATTCCAGCAGCTCCTGTACACAGCAAAGTCTTGACAATCAAAAACATGTCCAGACAAAAGCAACTTTCCCCTGTGAAGATAAAACTTCCCCAAATTGAAAACCACTTATTAAATGATAACATTTAGTAGTAACTCACAAAGTATATATCAGTCTGTGTTTGACTAATACAGAGTACATTTTATTGAATATTAAGTGGCTAATAATGTAGGGTTTCAATTTAGCAACTAAATAGAAAGTATTAAGTCTGCAAACAGAATATGCTAGCACCCTATCTGACTTATAAATTCTCAGAGAAACATCCAGAATCAAAATTAGCTTTGTATTGACTGCTAAATATTTTAAAGAACTTAAATAGCACGTGTGTGCAGATCAATATTTTAGATCTTTGCTATATACATTTTATGAACTTTATGCTTTAGTAACATTACTTTTTCAATGTGAAAATATTAGTGTTCCCACGCACAGGAAATCAATGTGAGTCAATGCCCTGTATAGCTATCCTTATCTCAACCAGCAAAAACCCTTGTTCCTTCCTATTATTGCTTATACTCTCTCTACAACAAAATTAGAAATAAGGGCAAAATAGTTTCTGCTGGGTATTGGGGGGGGAGAGGGAGGGGGCGGAGTGGGTGGTAAGGGAGGGGGTGGGGGCAGGGGGGAGAAATGTACCAAGCCTTGTATGCACATATGAATAATAAAAGAAAAATGAAAAAAAAAAGAAAATATTAGTGTTTTCGTATTTGAAAAGTCATAAAAATTTATAGATACTTTGCAAATAATAATAGGTATAGATTTTTATTAATTTAGACATAAGTCATTTGCAGAAAGAGTAATTCCCAAAGCATTTACTATATAATAGTGAGAACTAACAGTAGTAAACATACAAATACCTGATGTTATATATAGTATGTTATCAAAATAAAAGCAGACAGTAGTGTTTCATATCTTTTTCTCAAAATCCCCACCTGGGTTCCTTCAGGCAAGATGGTCTGAATAGTCAATAATTAAAGAATGACATTTCTGTTTCTGTTTATTCAATAGATGTTTTAAATTCATGTCTCCATGACCAACCTCACAGCACTTAGTCACCTGAAAAGTAAACTGCTTGCAGTTTTCTTCTAAGATGAAAGTAGACAAAGTTTGAATATCAAAACATAAGATAAAGCCATTATGCAGACTAGTAGCAATTATGTATCTTTCAGTTTGATGGTATGATTAGAGCAGAGTAAAATTAGGAGGATTGTGAGAATAGAATAACAATATTTTCTCAAAGCATGAGTTGGATTTCTGTTGTTTTATTACTTAGCTTTTCTTGTATTAACACATTCTTCTAAAATTTGTCTATGACCTTTAAATTTAAAGTAGTCTGGGTCTGAAAATTATTATAAAAGAATTTCCTAATAGCCAAAGTCTAAAGTTTATGATAAAAAAATTATATCATCATTGGAAGAGACTACTAAAATATAATAGAATTTATAATATAAACAATTTAAAGACATATCTGACATAGTTATTATTTTAAGAAATAGTAAGCCCATTACTAAGCAAAGCATAAGAGTGAGAAAAGATTTTTTATCTTAGTTGTCATCTAGCTATAAATACAAAGTAAAAGAGAAAGAGGAAATTATATGGTAAGTTTCCCTTCATTTTGTTTATGAAGAAAATAAATTACCTTGTTGGCATTCTGCTTTAGTTTCACTAATAAAATGTTTGATTAACAACAAATGGAGTAGATCAGAAATCTTTAACTGAAAGTTATTCAAAAGAATCCAGCATGTAATCCCAGTTCTCTGAAGGTGGAGGCAGGAAAATCTTGAGTTTGAGATCAGCCTGGGTACATAATGAGAGCTTGTCTCAAAAATGAAATTTGCACTCGTCTTTAATTGAACAGACTCATGTTTACTTAATTGAGCAAACAAAAACTGTGAAGTATGTGAGAAACTTGAAGCACAGACTGTGACCCATAACAGTTAGACATAAGCAAAGAGACAGGAAACACAAAAGAATGTTTGGTATATGTCCAGCAACTTACTGATCTTGAGGGATAAAACGATCAACTAGATAAGAGTTATACATATCATTCTGTCTAGTTACAGGAAAAGAATGTAAAGACTAGCAAAACACACTATCAGGATCTGCCTCAAACCAGTCAGAGTGACCTTTGGGTCATTAAAATATCTTTTTAATCCTGTTGTAATTGCATATTTAGGTAGTCATGGATAATCGCAAGCAAAGAGTGATTCTGGAGGCATGTCATAACTTTTTCACAACTTGCATGTCAATCTCTCCCCTTAGGTCCTGGGGCTGGAACTGATGCTCCAAGCCCCTTACATTTCAATAAAAGCTGGGGCATGATGGAAATGATTTTTCTCAACTTGTTTCTGAAATGACCCACTTTCACTTCTGAAAGTGTCTTCCTATTCTAATAAATGATACTTTTACTACTCTGCTTAGTGTCTTGCCTGAAATCTGTCCATGGATGCAAGACTTGAGGTATGTTGACATTATGTGAAACAGAAAGAATATGAATTATTTTATTAACAAAAATTAATTTAATATTTTCTAGTATATTAAATTTCTTATGTTTACTTAATTTACATCCTTGTCAACTGAATTCACACTGCATTTTCATTGTTATATTGTTATTGTTATGTTAGTATTTGGACATAATGATAAATGATCTTTCTATAGTCAGTTGAGTACTAATAGTTTTTGATATTTAAATTACATTATATGAATAAGCAAAAAAATTACCCACTGAAAAATTATGAAAAGAAGCATTTTTGATGGTATTAGGTAGACACTGCCATATCAGTCACTCCACCAGCCCCAAAAGAAATATTTTTAATTAGCTTTTCACAATGTTGTTACAATTTTTTTACATAAAACTGAAATACATATAGGGCATATGAAGATCAGCATGTTTTTCAAAATTAAATCATAAATTTCAGGTTATTTTCAACTATATCAACATGAAAAATCAAAACATAAATTGATATTCACCATTCAAAGAGATTACTATGCTGACATAAATGTAAAAGTATAAACATTTACATTTTCTCTTAACCCATCAACTCAACCAATGTAATTCTCCTTATTCTTCAGGACTTTATCATCTGTGTGGGAAATTTTATGTACTTTTCAAAACTGTGTTCAGGTGTTCCATGGCATCCTAAGAATAAGCCTCCTAGAGAAATTGATAGTGTGTCACTGTTGATTTGCCCATTTGCAGCATGTAAGGTCCACATGAGAAGGAAATGACTTGTCCTCACTATTTCAAACCCAGAGAGTTTTCTACAGCTACATGAAGTCTTCTTCCTGAGTTATGTCTTCAGCAGGTGTTTCCATATCCTCTAAGCTTATGCTCTGTTACTTTTCCCCAGTATCTGGAGTTATTTTATTCTATATCATTTCTTTGTGATTTTACCAAAACTATTATCCTAAATACTATTGATTCAACTATCTGCATGGTAGATTTTAAACTTAAGGCTTATAACAACGTATTTTTAGCTATAAAATTTTATTTTCAATAATTTTTTTATTTTTCACAATCTTACTTTAGAATAAAAAATTTCCTTAATTTATTTGAAATTTGCTAAAAGTGAGTCTCTTTTTCTTTTGCCTTATTTCATTATGTACTAATTCAGATTATTTCATTTGAATTTTAAGCAATATTTTATCAGCATTTATTAGTTGTACAGGAAGGATTTATTTTGACATGTATGCACATGCTTACAATGTGTCTTAGCTAGATTCACCACCTCTATCATTCTCCCTCACCCCTCTGTCCCCATCTTAGAAGTATTTCAACAGGTTTCATTGTTGATTCAATATTGATTCTGCCGATCCATAAGCATGGGGTATCTTTCCATCTTCTCTGATTTCTTTCTTCAATGATTTATAGTTCCTGTTGAATAGGTCTTTCACTTTCTTCATTAAATTTATTCCTAGATATTTAGAAATTTTTGATACTATTGTAAATGGTATTGTTTCCCTGTATTCTTTCTCAGACTGTTTAGTGATGGGATATAGAAATGCTACTGACTTTTCTGTATTGATTTTCTATCCTGCTACTTTGCTGAACATATTATCTAAGAATATTTTGAGAACTTTTTAAGATCTTTCAGGTATAATATCAAATCATCTAAAAATAGGGATAATTTGACTTCTCTTTTTCTTAATTGAATCCCTTGTATTCCTTTCTCCTGTCTTACTGCTCTGGCTAGGAATTCCAGTATTATATTGAATAAATAATACAGCTCAGCAATTAAGAGATAGCATAGATAAATGGGACTTCATAAAACTAAAAAGCTTCTGCTCAACAAAAGAAATGGTCTCTAAACTGAAGAGACCACCCACAGAGTGGGAGAAAATATTTGCCAGTTACACATCAGACAAAGGACTGATAACCAGAATATATAGGGATCTCAAAAAACTAAATTCTCCTAAAATTAATGAACCAATAAAGAAATGGGGAAGTGAACTAAATAGAACTTTCTCAAAAGAAGAAATTCAAATGGCTGAAAAACACATGAAAAAATGCTCACATCCCTAGCAATAAAGGAAATGCAAATTAAAACCACACTAAGATTCCACCTCATCCCTGTTAGAATAACCATCATTAGCAACACCACTAACAACAGGTGTTAGAGAGGATGCTGGGAAAAAGGAACCCTCTTACATGGCTAGTGGGAATGTAAACTAGTACAACCACTCTGGAAAAAAATTTAGAGGCTACTTAAAAATCTAAACATTGATCTACCATATGATCAGCAATACCACTCTTGGGGATATACCCAAAAGAATGTGACACAGTTTACGTCAGAGGCACCTGCACACCCATGTTTATTGCAGCACTATTCACAATAGCCAAGTTATGAAAAAAACCAAGATGTCCCACTACTGACAAATGGATTAAAAAAATGTGGTATTTATACACAATGGAATTTTATGCAGCCATGAAGAAGAACGAAATGTTATCATTCTCAGGTAAATGGATGGAATTGGAGAACATCATTCTGAGTGAGGTTAGCCTGGCCCAAAAGACCAAAAATCATATGTTCTCCTTCGTATGCGGACATTAGATCAACAGCAAACACAATAAGGGGATTGGACTTTGATCACATGATTAAATGAGAACACACAAGGGAGGTATGAGAGTAGGTAAATCACCCAAAAAACTAGATAGCATGTGTTGCCCTCAAAGCAGAGAAACTAATGCAGATACCTTTAAAGCAGCTGAGGCCAATGGGAGAAGGGGACCAGGAACTAGAGAAAAGGTTAGTTCAAGAAGAATTAACTTAGAAGATAACACACATGCATAGGAAATCAATGTGAGTCAACTCCCTGTATAGCTATCCTTATCTCAACTAGCAAAAACCCTTGGTCCTTCCTATTATTGCTTGTACTCTCTCTTCAACAAAATTAGAGATAAGGGCAGAATAGTGTCTGCCTGATAGCAAGGGGTAAGGGGGGGTTTTTCCCCATTTAGTATGATGTTGGCTATAGGTTTATTGTATGTGACCTTTATAATGCTGAGGTATGTTCCTTTTATTCTTAGTTACTTCAGAGCATATATCATGAAAAAATTCTGATTTTTTGAAGTTTTCTGTATCTATTGAAATGTTGATGTGGTTTTTGTCCTTGAAAATTTAATTAGTAATATAAAACAGAATCTTTCCAAAAACCTATTTATTTTTACAATAAAAATATTATAATAAACTTTTTTAGTGGTACCATGGTTTTGAACTCAAGGCCTTGGACTTGCTAGGCAGGCAGTTTACCAGTTGAATCTTGCTCCCAAGCCCTTGCCCCGTTTTTCTTTCTATTTAATTTTTGGATAGGGTATAGTTGGACTTTTTGCACAGAGCCAGCCTTGGGTCAAGATCTTCTTATTGGCGTAGATGGGATTACAAGTGTATACTATCACACCAAACTTATTTGTTGAAATGGAATATGATGATTATTTTATTTGGGGGGTGGGGGTAGGGGAGAGCTGGACTGGCCTTGAACCCCTAGCCTCTGATCTATACCTAATGAGTAGCTGGGATTATTAAAGCACTCCACCTGGCTATAATAAGTTTTTAATATCAGAGGTATTTTCAAGGCATCCAAGTGTACTGTCTTGTGTTTATTCCAAAATGGGGTATATGTTATTATTGTTGTGCTAAGAATTGGGAGGAAATGATATATTTTTCTTAAAATTCTTTACATTCAGATATTTGTTTTCTTGTTTTATGTGGCTTCATTTTAAGAAAAGAGAAAGAAATAATTATTTGTAATTCTTTGTAGAGATAGTATATATTCTACAATGAATATTTACATGGATCTAGTATGGAGTTCAAAACTCCATGTTCACTTGAGTGAGAAAATGTCCTCATTTTCTTGTACCCAATTTCATTCTCTCTACCTCCCTATCATTTTTCTCTTCCAGTTCTACTATCTATTGTTTTCAAAATAAAACAAAAAATGACAAAGAGGTCTAGGCTCAAAGTGAGTGCATCAAATAGGTTGCGAACATGTAGCATATGTTTTAATAATATAAAGTTGACAACTCTAAGAAGTGCTTTGTTGGAAAAGATACAGGTGTTCATGTGTAAATCTTGGTTTTCAACTTGCCTGGATTGAGAAATGCCTAATAGATGAGTTAAGCACATATCTGGGTGTGTCTGTGACAGCATTTCCAGAGACAGATGGTGAGGGCTCTGACATAATGAATGAATTAATCCTTGATGGATCTGTAACATGATGACATTATAGGAGGTGGTGAAATGAAGGCGGTAGGATCTATCTGGTGAAAGTAGGTCACAGTTGCATGTCCTTGGGGGCACTTCTTGTCCTGGTCCCTCCCTATATGCACTTTCTCTCTGCTTCTTGGCTGCCGTGATGGGATGAACTCTGCTCTGCCGTACTTTCCCTCCCAGGATGGACTAGACCCTCTGAAACTGTGACCCCAGATAAATAACTCCTCCCTGTAACTTGTTCTTAGGTCTTTTGATCACAGCAATGTAAAAATAACAGTGGCTTATTGAGAAAACTGCTTGAGGCAAAATAAAAGTATGGAATTCACACGATGTAATTCATATGTATGTATATGTAGTGTGTATGATATATTTACATGTATATATATAAATACATAGCATAAATATATATGGTCTAAAAAATACATTTAAATACAGAAAAACTTTCTGTAAGATTGAAAAGAACATAATCACATCAATTAAATTTATATTATCACTTTTTCAAGACTTGTCAAAACTATATATGTAATTTTTTATAGCCTTCAAAATGAGAAATAAATTATTTAATTTTGGTCTAATGTGTCAATTAATTGTCAAGATTTTATTGACTGCCTAAATTCATGGTCTATATCAATTATTGTTGATTCTGGGCAGTGTTTAAGTTCTCTGGGCTTCAGTTTTACACATGTATAAAATACAGAAGTTAAGGGTAACAACCTCATAGAGCTACAGTAAGGCTCACTGCAATATTCATATAATGCAGTAGTTTCTGACACATTGGTAATTATTCAATAAGAATTAACTATTATCATTAATGTTAGCTATGCTTAAATTCCCTGTAATTTAACTTGTCCAGTTTCCTCTATACTGGAGACCATTTGTTCTTAATTCTTCTCATTAGTATCTTAACATATTAGTACCTTAGTGTATCCTAGCATATAACACATACCTTGAGTGATGTGGTAGTTTCTTAGGGCTGCTATAATCAAGTACCATAAACTGGATAAATTAAAGATTAGAATGTATTTTGTCAAAGTTCTGAAGACTAGAAGTCTGAGAGCAAGATATTAGAAGGTTGGCTTCTTGTGAGGCACCTCTGCTTGGCAAGTAGATGGCCGTCTTCTCCTCCCTGGGTCTTCACATGGTCTTTACTCTGTATTGTGTATCTATCTTAATCCACTTTTCTTACACCAGTCATATTTGATTACGGCATACTCTAATGAGCTCATTTTAACTAAATTACAATTTTAAAGACTCCAAATTCAGGTACATTCTGGGGTGTCAAGTCTTATCACTTGAATTTTGGAGACTACAATTCAGTCATAGAAAGTTATATTTTGAGTTTGTTTATATTTTTGTCAAGTACTAATCTTTACAACTTCAAATTATCATGAATACTTGCTGTCCTCTATTTGTTTATAGTTATTTTAAGGAATAAACTTGCAACTTCTATTACAGTAATACATTCCCCTAGTGATGGATTTACATTATGAGAAGCTTATTGTTAGAAGATTTTGTCATCGTAAGGACAAAGTATACTTCCATAATCCTAGATGGTATATATTAACCACTTGATCACATCAAAAGACACAATAAACATTATATGTATGAGGTTGCTGACTGTATCACAAGAATTGTGATTTTTGTTTGTTTATTTGCTTGTTTTGGTTGAATTGGGGTTTGAACTCAGCACTTAACAAGCAGGTGCTCTACCACTTGAACTACACCTCCAGTCCAGGAATAGTGTTTTACACTAAAGTGGTTTTCTTGCTAGAAATAGAAATAACATTATCTAAACTAATGATTACAAAATATAACATAGAAAATATATAACTCAGTTACAGTCATTTATTTTCATTATCAAGCCTTACGTACTACACACAATTGTATGTGCTATAATTTTATATGACTGGCATTGAAGTAAGCCTGTTTCCAGTATCATTGGAAACTCCTGAGTATTGCATTGTGCTATGATACTAAGATCACTAGTTGACACAATTTTTCCTTACTTTAATAATTATTGTTGTGCTGAGTAGGGGTACATTGTAGCATTTCCAAAGGTAGTGTATCAAACATATCAAACTGAATTCACCTCCACCAGTGCTCTCTTTCATTCCTCCTGCCCTGATTCGTGGAACAGTTTCAACAGGTATCCATTTTTGCATTAATATACATGTGTATACATTATTTGCACTTTATTCATCCTTCTACCCCTTAGATAAGAATTTTTGATCCTCATTATAATCTTCTGGGATCATGTTATTGAATGAAACATTGTTATGCAGGCTGACTGTGTTTACCTGAAGAATGTATTTGCTTTTACCCCATCATAACAAAGAACACAAAGAGAATCAATGTTTTCAACATCAAAAGGCATGCGAGAGAGAGAAAGTTCAGAACTCATTCCCATGAGTTTATAGTTGTCCTAAGCAAAACCCTGCCTTTCTTTTGGTTTGGCACAAACTAATGTAGTGTAGCTATGTGAATAGTTCCATCTAGAAGAAATTTTCTTGTTTGCTGGTGTTGTTTTTTATTTTTATTTACTTATTTAGAGACAAAGTCTTCTATGTAGCCCAGGATGGCCTGTAACTCATCATACTCTTGCCTCAAATTCCTGAGTACTGAGATTACAAGTTTGGACAACCATGCTGAACTTTATTTGCCTTTTTTTTGGTGCTTATTAAGGACTGAAACAATCTTAGAAAAACAATTCTTTAAAAATCCACCAAATTACTAAAAACTGAGGAAATATAGAATTTAGTTTCTAATAATATTAGCTTTTACTTTCCTTTAAATATTTTTAATTACTTCCAGAACTTTACTCCTATTTTTCTGAAGCAGTAACATTATGTTAACAACAAAGAGTTCTTTAAAAATCTTCTCTTTTTTTATGCTTTAAAGTAAAATTCTGTATTAGGTAGTACAGAGCAACTTCATTTTCAGAATAATTCAAATCAATTAGAGTATAGCCTCCACATTGCATGAATATGTGATCCTTTAGAACTTTTATTCTTTTGAAGAGACTTACAGAACTTGAAGATAGACAGGGAGCAAATATTCTTATCTATACTTTGCAGGTAGGTCACAAAGCTACAGAGAGTTGTATTTGTAGCTTAAAGTAATAGAAGGAGCACCTCAAATCCTGTATGCCTTTGAAATTGAAACTCTTGTTTTGCCCCTTCTCCTCCTGTATACCAGCAAAACATCCTTTCCTTTGCCAAATTGCTTTCAGGAGCTCTCTACACTGTGGAACAGTATCAAAGCAGCTTAATGCAGCAGCTCCAGTTCTAGGAGGAATTGAAAAAATCCCCATGGATTGGGTTTAAAAATTGTCAGCTGAGGGATAGAGATATAACTTTTCTCTTAGCATACACCATGCCACAAGAATTTGGTGAACCAATTTCCAACCATAATAAAATTTTATAACTTTTTCTGGTCTTTTGATATCTGCATAAGTATATTTTACACAAAGTATAGTCTTATTAGCAGGTTATCAGCTTAATTTGAGGAGATTAAGAAATTATCAAAAACACTGTTGTATTAAAGATAAATTTAAATTGCCAAAATGATTCAATATGAATGCATATGCCTGAAAATATTTTCCATGGATCTAGTTGCAAACTAGCAAGCAAAATATTTGAAGAGAAGATTTAAATGGCCACATCTTATAGTTTTATCTCTCTTCGACACAAATATTAATGATGTAGTAGAATTCAGTATCACCACAGTGAATAATGATTTGGTGAAGTAACATGACTGAAAACTATTAAAATAATTGAGGTGCTGGGCAATTGGAGGGGAGCTGCACATTACTAATAATTAGGGTTGGCCTGGTGTGACCTTTGTGATAGATGCATGCCAAGTGCTTTAGTTAGTTTCTGTCAAAACATTTTACATTCCATTCAGTAATTGCAACAGCAACCTTCATATAGGAACAGGAAGATACCCAAGTTTTCTCAGTAATAAGAGCCTAAGGATGGGGAATCTAATTGAAGGAACTGGGAACATTTACACAATAACACACTCTATTCATTCTTGCCTTCAACCCTGTTGGTTAGCATTGTCCTTCAAAATTATCTAATGAATACATTATTTTTCTTTTACTTACAAGGTAGTCATCTGTTTATAGTCAACCAACTTTCATATAGCTTATTCAATGGCACTGATCTTTTACTAAATTAAGTCTGGGACAAAACATAACTGTAAAAGCCAGAGTTAAAAATACAGACTCAGTAACAAAAATAAAACATGTAAGTATACATTGAGGTCCAAATGCAGTAGGACAAAGCTCTCATACATTCTAGGAAATAGAATCAGAACTCTACAGTTTGCTAATCAGCAGCATTCAAAATTTATTCAAATTTCCCTAGCTCATTAACTCCTATGTTTGAAGGAATCATAAGTATCAATATCAACCTAATTTCAATCCCTCTGTGTTCAGTTTAACCAACTTGCCTCACTTGGTTGTTATGATGACAGATAGACATGTTTCTACAACAAATTGGCTTCATTGATAAATGCATACATAAATTCCAAATCATTATTTGTGTTTTAATCAAAACTATCTTACAGAATTCCAGCTCAGGCTTAAGATGTAGAAAAACTCAACAGTGGTACTGACTGACTACCATAAGAAGTCAAATAACCTATACTACCATAATACTTTTAGAATACATTTGAGAGCTGAGCTCAAAGGAAATCTAGCTGAACTCAAAGAAAGACAGGCACCATCAAAGGAAGTGGAACCCAAGAATAAATGTACCTGGCACAGAGCATCAGAGAAGACAGAGGCAAGTTACCATGAAATTAAGTAAAGTTATTAACAAATGGCTAAAAGTTGAGGGTAGGCATATACAAAACTATGAATCCTTTGGGACAGGAAGCTGAAAGGGGAATGTGGTCCCACCTATTCACAACTCTAATGGAAAAGACAGACACCAAATCCTGATGAATTGAGGTACATATGATGATTCATTCTGAACCGACGGAAGGAGAAAAGAATAAAATGCTCCCCTACAGTGGAAGAGGAAAAAAACAATCCTGAACCTAGACTGTTAAAATTTGCTCACTTCACAGAGAGATAGAAATATTAGGGAAACACCATTCTGTAGCCCACAGATATAAGATCTGTGGAATACAGCATACAGGTAAGAACATGGCAAAAATGGACTTATCCCTTACCCACAAAGATAGTAAGCACTAAGTTAAGGCAATAGCAATCTACCACTGGCAGAGGGATAACATGGATAGATCCAACAGGTATAAGAACTAAGGAAAGGCTTGAAATTAAAGAAGCATATATCTCAGCCCCCTCCCACAAAGCACATTATTACACCAGAGGAACCCTGAAAGTAGCAATAACAAAAAAGAAAAAAAACAAATCAACATCTGACTATATTGTGCCAAACGTCCATAGTAAAAGCTCAAAAGAGACACTCCCTTATGGAAGTATGTAAATAATTTTTACCTCAGACAACTTTCCTACACAAGATGTCAGGGTTTCAGCCAAAAATCATGAGATGAAAAAATGAAAGACTAGATAACCTATTCTTTGACACAATTTAATCAACTGAATTCAATGTGGGCCATATGTTGCAACTATCAGACAGACAGCTAAAGTAAGAGATTAATATGATAAATACATCAATAGAAAAGGTGAATGGCATGCATTAAGAAACACGGAACTGCAGGAAAAATATGAACACAAGAAGAAATAGTGTAATCAAAATGCAAAAATCAGTATATAAGATGAGGAGTACCTGAGACAGGCCTATCAGCAAACAGCACAGCTGAAGAAAGGTCAGAAAAGTGAAGACAGGTCTATATGAAACACCCATGCCGACAAAAGTATAAAAAGAAAACTAAATAGATTATCTGTTAGAGCACAATATCCAATTTTAATATATATCTTACAGTCCCAGAAGGAGATGACAAAGAAGACGAGCATCTGATAGATCAACTAAGTGAAAAAGCCTACCTTGGTATCAGTCAGTTGGAGAAGTAGCTTATAGCCTAGAAAGAGCCTTGGTTTTCACTGAGACATATGATCAATGACTTCTCTGTTTTTATTACAGAGCCCCACCTAAATATACCTATTAAACACCGGGGATGTTTTCAGAAGTAAATATAAGAAGGCACTAACTTAACATAATCCTTGGCCACAAGAAGACAAATAATAGATAGGCTCCATAATTACAAACCATCAAAGATAAACTACGTAAAATATAAGCGGTTAATTGTGTTCCTCTGCAGGATGTTGAATTGAAACATTTTTTTAAAAGACAAGGCATGACTTCTAGGTGTTACTTAAATAATGTAAATCTTGAACATCTCCTGGATTGCAGTACACAATAATAGGACTTGCTAGCAACCAATTAGCTTTTCTTCTGCAACTTGATAAAGGAATACCTAAGCTGACACAGTCTGAGACTGTGAGTCTCCATTCTCGCTGACATAAAAATCCTTCTCTACAAAGAGTAAAGAATGTAAATGCTAGTCAAAAGTGTTTTTGAAAACCAATTTTATTACTCCATTGCCACATAGTTGAAATTTTTAAGTTAAATTGTTTGTCCCACATGATTATATGAAGCAGCAAGTGCACACAAAAGTACTGGAAATGGAAATACAAATAAGGAAATAAATCTTAATTCTACTCTTGAAAGTAGTTATAAAGCATATTCATGTAGTACTAAAGTTTTGGCTTATATAATGTTTTGAAGAAGTCATAACATCTTCAATATTATAATCTTCAAATTTGATAAGTAAATTTGTAAGTAGGAACAAGTAGAGAAGATAGAAACAACCTTGCTGTCACTGGGAACATATTCTGACCCATCTAGCCAAATGTATCATTCTCCTCCAGGTAACTTTTTTTTTTTTTTTTTTTTTTTTCATTTTTCTTTTATTATTCATATGTGCATACAAGGCTTGGTTCATTTCTCCCCCCTGCCCCCACCCCCTCCCTTACCACCCACTCCACCCCCTCCCGCTCCCCCCCTCAATACCCAGCAGAAACTATTTTGCCCTTATCTCTAATTTTGTTGTAGAGAGAGTATAAGCAATAATAGGAAGGAACAAGGGGTTTTGCTAGTTGAGATAAGGATAGCTGTAACTTAATTAAAAGTGAATGTGCATACAGTCCTACCATCAGGGGCTTGGTAAACACCTCAGCAATGTAAGAGCCAGTAGTGTTGATGAATTGCTATGCCTGCAATACAGTGTCAAATGTTTATAATTAGTTGTTCTGAGGTTATATTGATGACATTTATCTTGCAATAAATATTGGCTTTAATGCTTAGCTATTCAGTGTTTGGTCAAATTTTATTTTTGCTGAACCTGTGCAAAATTGCAACATACCTGATCGCATACTTTTAATTTACATGCATGCACAAATAGTTTTGCTCTCAATCTCCTTTTTTCAACCTCTGACTTTTTATTCAATTGACAAGAGTGCTCATAAACAAATCTGCTATATGCTCCATCTGCTGCTCCCTCGCCCAAATATTATCCTACTTCTCCTCTTCCCACCCTTCTCCTTGCCCTTCCTTCTCCTGCCGTGCTGACCTTCTGGCTCTTGGTTTAACACGTGATGCTCTTAAAGTCTTTGTTCTAAATGTTTCTTCTGGCTGGAATGCCAATAACTTCCCCAGATATTTGATTGGCTTTGTACCTCATCTCTCCAGTCAAATTTCACTTTCTAAATGAGATTGACCTGAGCATTCTAATAAAAACAGATTTTTGCCCCTGGTATTTCTCATTCCCTCAATTCTTATCTTTGTTTTCCACTTTACATTGCACTTATCACCTACTAACATGCCCTACATTTTACATTATATCTACCATGTTTATTGTATATTGCCTGCTCTCCCCGCATGCACACTCCAAAACATTCTTCTAGAACAGGGACATTGATCTATTGGTGTTTCTCATGCATAGTAGCTTTTCTTTAATAATTTTTTTTTCAGTACTGGGGTTTGAACTCAGGGTCTTCAGCTTAGCCACTCCACCAGCCCTATTTTTGTGAAGTTTCCCTTCCGAGATAAGGTTTTACAGAACTATTTGCCCAGTCTGGCTTCAAACCTGGATCTTCCTGGTCTCTGCCTCCTGTGTAGCTAGGATTTTATAAAAGATAAATAAGCTTTAACATGAAAACTTGAGTACCATTATACATGATATGTTGACTATAGTATTCATAATTCATCTGACCTTAAGAGCTTAAGAGCTTAATTCTTTATAAATACTTCTAAATATATATATACAATATATATAATTATAAATATATAGGTTCTGATAAGAGATTTAATAATACATATTAATGATTACATAAATTCTTTTAACAAAAAACGTGATGAAAAGAGATTAACTAGCCAGGTTTTTCTTACTTGGGTAGGTATGTTTAAAATATTGCAATTTAAACCAGCTTATGATGTTATGGTTTTGATTGAGTTATTTTTTAAATTTACCTTATCCTAAGCTTTTTGTGATGATAAAGTTGCTCTATGAATTCAATTTCCCATGGGGGGAAAGAAAAACAAAATAATCTTTTTTTTTTACATTAGAGTTAAATGATATGAAAAGCATTCTTCTATACATAATAGGCATGGTACATTGATTTATGCTAATGATTATACTAAAGTAAAGTATGTTTTTATGATATTAAAAATAACAAATAGGACTTAATTATCTTCTCTATACTCATCTATCTTCATAACTTTTGAAGGGAGACTTTTAGTTCATAGAACATAATGTGGGTCCATTTATAAATGATCCAATTTCAATGATTTTAGATACTTCTCTCCCAATCAATGAGCTGTTTATTTTGTGACACAGCAACTTAGAGAGCTATATTTTTCTTAGCACATATGATTTTGTGTTCTCTATGTCACAGAAAACTCCATATGAACAAGCACAGAGTTTTATCTATTTCTCTTGGAATGTCCAGGACCAAGGTGCAAGGATTCTAGAGCCAGCTATTATAAGTTAAATCATAAACTGTATTAATCTTATAAACTCTAGCAGCATTTATACCTTAGCATAGAGGCTTCAAATTAATGTTTTCTTAAAATTAATTGTCAGCATTTTATTTAGGAATAATGCTATGTAAGTACATTTTTTTTTGTAACTCAAGCTCATTGTGCACATTATTTAATTGTATGTATGCATAAAATTAGGGTAAAATCATCTCAGAGGACTGTAACAAGGTTTAATTGGGATGAGCCTGGAAAGGCCACCATATAAGCAATGAATAATGAGGGCAAACACTTTGTAGTTTTCATGGGAAGGAATGGTTCAGACAGTGTAAACAGGTTTAGGATTGGCTAGATTGAATCTTTGCAAACTGAAGTTTGGGGATTATTCCTAATTGTCTAGTAAACAGTCCTGGGGTATATAGGGCAGGTAGATAATGATCTAAAAGGTAAAACCCTTGTGTTTGGAGGGACTGAAGTAGGAAACACTGGATTCTTTGGTTTGCATATATGAAAAGTGAGCTGGAGGAGGGGGCAAGGAATTGTGTAAAGAAGAATTGGCTATCCCTGGGAGACACAGTCCCTCCATTATAATTAAGGCCCCAGATGTCAAAGCATCACAGTAAATTTTTTAAAACATTAGTCTAGTTAGACCAATATGAATTTTTTCTCTGGCACATCTTTTCATTGTACTATTTGCCCCCAAATGTAGAATAAAAGTCATTATTTTATTTTTATCCTTTGTGTTTAAATCAATCTTCTAAGCAAAGTCATTTACAACAAGTGTGTAAATATTAATTAACTACTTGGTGTAGACTTAAAATTCAAGAAGTTGTGGAGAAAGGAAGTAGAACATATTTTCTCTTAGTAGTTGAATCACTTCCTCTGAGTACTTGGTATCATAGTATCTCTAAGAGAAATAATGTAGGATAAACAAAAAAACATTATATTATTAAGTCTAGGATGTTTGATAAAGACTATGCTGTTAGAAATGAAAGCAAGAAGCAGATGAATATGTTGTAAGGTTAGTGGGGAAAGGCTTACTGGTGTGCCTGAACCTAAGAGGAGTCCAAAAAGGATCTTATGAAATGGAGCAGTATTCTTTATTATTTCCTAAAAAGAGGACCAAATGTAATCCAGAATCAATGTGATATGAACTTAGAGAGGGACAGATAGCAGGATATAGACAGAGAAAGGTGGCAGATTCCAAGTGGCTAGCCTGATTCTACATGGCCTGGTGGCATAGGGACTTCTTTGTCCCAAAATCTTCTGGGACTGGGGTTAAACCCCACTTTTCTGTACTTGTACACGCAGATGGAGGAATCATTCAAAAGTTCAAAAGTATATGTCCCCTAGTGCACACAGGTGGGATATTCAATGAAGGACAGGGAAAGACCAGATGGACAGAGGGTACAGAAGCCCAGTCAAATTGAAATGGAGGGTATACCCCATGCTACCTAAGGGAGGGGAAAAGGAAGATCTTAAAAGGAGAAATCCCATCGGACTTCAGCAGACTACCAATTTCCAGGTTCCCTTCTCATTGGATGAGTTCTTGCTTTCCTTTCACTTTCTGTTTCCACAATAAATCTTTGCTAAACTCTCTCACAATTTTCCTGCCTTTTAATTCTTTATCCAGCAGAAAAAAAGAACCTGCACCCCTAGAAGGTAACATTAGTTATTAATCATTTCTAATACTGAAATTATTTTAGAATTCCAGGAAATTTACAAAAGCTATAAACTTTTCATATATCCTTCATTCAGTTTTCTATTAAAGTTAACATTTTATCATACATGCTCGATTACCTCCTCCAGGCTCTCCATGAATTTGTATAGGTAAACAAGTATCTGATTCTCTTTCTCTCTCACTTGCTCTCTCTCTCCTGTCTCCCCTTTCTTCCTCCTCTCCACTTATGTATACATGTATATGTATGCATTCATATGTACACACAAACAAGGCATACACACACATAATTTTGGAATTTTTTGAGAGTAAATTCTAATGACCCTATTCAAATTGACCAATTTTTCAAATAACATTCTTTTTTTCATCAAAACATAGTTTATTTTATTTATTATTTTATTGTTTTATTATACATATGTGCATACAAGGCTGGGGTCATTTCTCCCCTCTGCCCTCACCCCCTCCCTTGCCACTCACTCCGCCCCCTCCCTCTCCCCCTCACCCCCTCAATACCCAGCAGAAACTATTTTGCCCTTATCTCTAATTTTGTTGAAGAGAGAGTATAAGTAATAATAGGAAGGAACAAGGGTTTTTGCTGGTTGAGATAAGGATAGCTATACACGGAGTTGACTCTCTTTAATTTCCTGTGTGTGGGTGTTACCTTCTAGGTTAATTCTTTTTTTTTTCCTTTTTCTTTTATTATTCATATGTGCATACAAGGCTTAGTTCATTTCTCCCCCCTGCCCCCATCCCCTCCCTTACCACCCACTCCACCCCCTCCCTCTCCCCCCCCAATACCCAGCAGAAACTATTTTGCCCTTATTTCTAATTTTGTTGTAGAGAGAGTATAAGCCATAATAGGAAGGAACAAGGGTTTTTGCTGGTTGAGATAAGGATAGCTATACAGGGCATTGACTCACATTGATTTCCTCTGTGTGGGTGTTACCTTCTAGGTTAATTCTTCTTGAACTAACCTTTTCTCTAGTACCTGTTCCCCTTTCCTATTGGCCTCAGTTGCTTTTAAGGTATCTGCTTTAGTTTCTCTGTGTTGAGGGCAACAAATGCTAGCTAATTTTTTAGGTGTTATACCTATCCTTACCCCTCCCTTGTGCTCTCACTTTTATCCTGTGCTCAAAGTCCAATCCTCTTGTGTTTGCCCTTGATCTAATGTCCACATATGAGGGAGAACATACGATTTTTGGTCTTTTGGGCCAGGCTGACCTCACACAGAATGATGTTCTCCAATTCCATCCATTTACCAGCAAACGATAACATTTCGTTCTTCTTCATTGCTGCATAAAATTCCATTGTGTATAGATACCACATTTTCTTAATCCATTCGGCAGTGGTGGGGCATCTTGGCAGTTTCCATAACTTGGCTATTGTGAATAGTGCAGCAATAAACAAGGGTGTGCAGTTGCCTCTGGAGTAACCTGTGTCACAGTCTTTTGGGTATATCCCCAAGAGTGGTATTGCTGGATCAAATGGTAGATCAATGTTTACTTTTTAAGTAGCCTCCAAATTTTTTCCAGAGTGGTTGTACTAGTTTACATTCCCACCAGCAGTGTAAGAGGGTTCCTTTTTCCCCACATCCTCGCCAACACCTGTTGTTGTTGGTGTTGCTAATGGTGACTATTCTAACAGGGGTGAGGTGGAATCTTAGTGTGGTTTTAATTTGCATTTCCTTTATTGCTAGAGATGGTGAACATGTTTTCAAGTGTTTTTTGGCCATTTTAATTTCTTCTTTTGAAAAAGAAGAACTTTCTTTTGAGAAAGTTCTGTTTAGTTCACTTGCCCATTTCTTTATTGGTTCATTAGTTTTGGGAGAATTTAGTTTTTTAAGTTCCCTATATATTCTGGTTATCAGTCCTTTGTCTGATGTATAGTTGGCAAATATTTTCTCCCACTCTGTGGGTGTTCTCTTCAGTTTAGAGACCATTTCTTTTGATGAACAGAAGCTTTTTAGCTTTATGAGGTCCCATTTATCTATGCTATCTCTTAGTTGCTGTGCTGCTGAGGTTTCATTGAGAAAGTTCTTACCTATACCTACTAACTCCAGAGTATTTCCTACTCTTTCCTGTATCAACTTTATAGTTTGTGGTCTAATATTAAGATCCTTGATCCATTTTGAGTTAATCTTGGTATAGGGTGATATACATGGATCTAGTTTCAGTTTTTTGCAGACTGCTAACCAGTTTTCCCAGTAGTTTTTGTTGAAGAGGCTGCTATTTCTCCATTGTATATTTTTAGCTCCTTTGTCAAAGACAAGTTGGTTAGAGTTGTGTGGCTTCATATCTGGGTCCTCTATTCTGTTCCACTGGTCTTCATGTCTGTTTTTGTGCCAGTACCATGCTGTTTTTATTGTTATTGCTTTGTAATATAGTTTGAAGTCAAGTATTGTGATACCTCCTGCATTGTTCTTTTGACTGAGTATTGCCTTGGCTATTCGTGGCCTCTTGTGTTTCCATATAAATTTCACAGTAGATTTTTCAATCTCTTTAATGAATGTCATTGGAAATTGATGGGAATTGCATTAAACATGTAGATTACTTTTGGGAGTATAGACATTTTTACTATGTTGATTCTACCAATCCATGAGCATGGGAGATCTCTCCACTTTCTATAGTCTTCCTCAATCTCTTTCTTCAGAAGTTTCTAGTTTTCCTTGTAGAGGTCATTCACATCTTTTGTTAGGTTTACACCTAGGTATTTGATTTTTTTTGAGGCTATTGTAAATGAAATTGTTTTCATACATTCTTTTTAAGTTTGCTCATTGTTAGTGTATAGAAATGCTAATGATTTTTCTATGTTGATTTTATATCCTGCTACCTTTCCATAGCTATTGATGATGTCTAGAGCCTTCTGAGTAGAGTTTTTTGGGTCTTTAAGATATAGGATCATGTCATCTGCAAATAGGGATATTTTGATTTGTTTAATTGCATTAAACATGTAGATTACTTTTGGGAGTATAGACATTTTTACTATGTTGATTCTACCAATCCATGAGCATGGGAGATCTCTCCACTTTCTATAGTCTTCCTCAATCTCTTTCTTCAGAAGTTTCTAGTTTTCCTTGTAGAGGTCATTCACATCTTTTGTTAGGTTTACACCTAGGTATTTGATTTTTTTTGAGGCTATTGTAAATGAAATTGTTTTCATACATTCTTTTTAAGTTTGCTCATTGTTAGTGTATAGAAATGCTAATGATTTTTCTATGTTGATTTTATATCCTGCTACCTTTCCATAGCTATTGATGATGTCTAGAGCCTTCTGAGTAGAGTTTTTTGGGTCTTTAAGATATAGGATCATGTCATCTGCAAATAGGGATATTTTGACAGTTTCTTTACCTTTTATTCCTTCTTCTTGCCTAATTGCTCTGGCTAGGAATTCCAGTACTATGTTGAACAGGAGATGAGATAGTGGGCATCCTTGTCTGGTTCCTGATTTTAGAGGGAATGGTTTCAGTTTTTCTCCATTAAGTATAATGCTGTTTGTAGGTTTGTCATATATAGCTTTTATAATGTTGAGGTACTTTCCTTCTATTCCTAGTTTTCTTAGAGCATTTATCATGAAATGGTGTTGGATCTAATCAAAGGCTTTTTCTGCATCTACTGAGATGATCAAATGGTTTTTATCTTTGCTTCTGTTAATGTGGTTTATTACATTTATTGATTTTCCGCATGTTGAACCACCCCTGCATTCTTGGGATGAAGCTTACTTTGTCGTGGTGAATAATCTTTTTGATGTGTTGTTGAATTTGATTTGCCATTATTTTGTTGAGGATTTTTGCATCAATGTTCATTAAGGAGATTGGCCTATAGTTCTCCTTTTTGGAGGTGTCTTTGTGTGGTTTTGGGATAAGTGTAATACTGGCTTCATAAAATGTGTTAGGCAATTTTCCTTCCCTTTCTATTTCATGCAACAGTTTGAGGAGGGTTGGTATTAGTTCTTCTTTAAATGTCTGATAGAATTCTGCAGAGAATTTATCAGGTCCTGGACTTTTCTTTTTGGGGAGATTCATGATTGCTGCTTCAATTTCGTTTTGTGTTATAAATCTATTCAGGTGATTAATTTCCTCTTGGTTCAGTTTTGGATGATCATATGTGTCTAGAAATCTGTCCATTTCTTTAAGATTTTCAAATTTATTTGAATATAGGTTCTTAAAGTAGTGTCTAATGATTTCCTGGACTTCCATGGTGTTTGTTGTTATCTCCCCTTTTACATTCCTGATTCTACTAATTTGGGGTTTTTCTCTCCTGATTTTAGTCAGGTTTGCCAGGGGTCTGTCGATCTTGTTTATTTTTTCAAAGAACCAACTTTTTGTTTCATTAATTCTTTGTTTTTTTTTTTTTTGGTTTCTATTTTGTTGATTTTTATTATTTCTCTCCTTCTATTTGTTTTGGGATTTGCTTGTTCTTGTTTTTCTAGGAGTTTGAGATGTATCATTAGGTCATTGATTTGGGATCTTTCAGTCTTTTTAATACATGCACTCATAGCTATAAACTTTCCTCTCAGGACTGCCTTTGCTATGTCCCATAGGTTCCAGTAAGTTGTGTTTTCATTTTCATTGATTTCCAGGAACTTTTTAATTTCCTCTTTTATTTCATCGATGATCCATTGTTCATTAAGTAATGAGTTATTTACTTTCCAGCTGTTCGCATGTTTTTTGTCTTTACTTTTGTTGTTGAGTTCTACTTTTACTGCATTGTGATCAGATAGTACACATGGTATAATTTCTATTTTGTTATATTTGCTGAGGCTTGCTTTGTGCCCTAGGATATGATCTATTTTGGAGAAGGTTCCATGGACTGCTGAGAAGAATGTATATTGTGTAGAAGTTGGATGAAATGTTCTGTAGACATCAAGTAGATCCATTTGATCTATTGCATATTTTAGATCTTGGATTTCTTTACTGATTCTTTGTTTGGAAGACCCATCTATTGATGATAATGGGGTGTTAAAGTCTCCCACAACCACTGTCTTGGCATTAATATATGCTTTTAGGTCTTTCAAGGTATGTTTGATGAAATTGGGTGTATTGACATTAGGCACATACAGATTGATGATTATGATGATTATGATTTCCTTTTGGTCTATTTCTCCTTTTATTAGTATGGAATGTCCTTCTTTATCTCACTTGATCAATGTAGGTTTGAAGTCTACTTTGTCAGAAATAAGTATTGCTACTCCTGCCTGTTTTCGGGGGCCATTGGCTTGGTAAATCTTCTTCCAGCCTTTCATCCTAAGCCTATGCTTATTTCTGTCAGTGAAATGAATCTCCTGTAAGCAACAAATTGTTGGATCTTCCTTTTTAATCCATTTCGTCAAGTGGTGCCTTTTGATGTGTGAATTAAGTCCGTTAACATTTAGTGTTAGTACTGATAGGTATGTGGTGATTCCTGTCATTTAGTTGTCTTAGTTGTTTGAAGGTTTGATTCTGTGTACCTAAGTTGAGGTTATTCTCTACTTTCTTGCTTTTTCTTTTCCTGTACTTTGGTGCTGCCTGTCTTTTCATGGTTAAGTTGGGTTTCACTTTCTGTGTGCAGAATCCCTTGCAGAATCTCTTGTAGTAATGGCTTTGTGGTCACATATTGTTTTAGTTTCTGCTTATCATGGAAGACTTTTATTGCTCCATCTATTTTGAATGATAGTTTTGCTGGGTAGAGTGTCCTGGGGTTGAAGTTATTTTCATTCAGTGCCCGGAAGATCTCACCCCATGCTCTTCTTGCTTTTAATGTTTCTGTTGAGAAGTCTGCTGTGATTTTGATGGGTTTACCTTTGTATGTTACTTGTTTTTTCTGTCTTACAGCCTTAAATATTCTTTCCTTAGTTTCTGAACTTGTTGTTTTAATGATGATATGTTGTGGGGTAGTTCTATTTTGATCGGGTCTGTTTGGTGTCCTGGAGGCCTCTTGCATTTGTATGGGAATATCTTTCTCTAGATTTGGGAAATTTTCCGTTATTATTTTGTTGAATATAAAAGCATTCCCTTTGCTTGCACTTCTTCTCCTTCTTTGATGCCCATGATTCTCAAGTTTGGACTTTTGATGGAGTCAGTGAGTTCTTACATTTTCTTTTCACAGTTCTTGAGTTGTTTAATTAGTAGTTCTTCAGTTTTTCCTTTAATTACCGTTTCTTCTTCGAGTTCTGAGATTCTGTCTTTTGTTTGTTCTATTCTGCTGGATTGGCCTTCCATTTTGTTTTGCAATTCTGTTTCATTCTTTTTTCTGTGGTTTTCCATATCCTGGCTGTTTTCCTCTTTAATGTTGTCTATTTTTGTCCTGAGTTCATTTATCTGTTTATTAATCATGTTCTCTGTTTCACTTTGTTGTTTATACAGTGCGTCTATGGTTTCCTTTATTTCTTCTTTTGCCTTTTCAAATTCTCTATTTTTGTTGTCTTGGAATTTCTTGAGTGTCTCCTGTACACTTTGGTTGACCATATCTAGTATCATCTCTATAAAATTCTCATTGAGTACCTGTAGTATATCTTTTTTTAAGTTATTCTTGTGGGCTTCATTGGGTTCTTTGGCATAATTTATCTTCATTTTGTTGGAGTCTGGATCTGAGTATCTGTTTTCTTCATTTCCCTCTGGTTCCTGTCCTAATTTTTTGCTGGGGGAAACTGGTTTCCCTGTTTTTTCTGACTTCCCATCATTGCCCTTGATATTGTTATTGTCCCAGTACTGGGTGTAATTAAGTATTTTCTGGCTTGTAATAATAGCACTAGTGATATTTAGAATGGAAGGGTGAGAGGGGATGGAAACAAAGAAATTAAATGAAAACGAAAAACAAATAATCAAGTAGAAAAAAAACAAAACAAAGAAACAAACAAAAAAGTTTCAAAGATATATACAGGGAGAGACAGTGAACTAATCAACGCTAAGCTGAAAAGGCATTAGAGAGACAGAGAGAGGATTGAAAATAAAAAATAAAAGGAGTAAAGATAAGAATAAAAATTTTTAAAAAGTAAATGAAGGAAAAAAATATGTATATAAAATAAAATAAAACAAAATAAAAAAATAAAAAATAAAAACCTCCAAGTTCAAATGCAATGAAATTTCCATCTTAATAATTTTGGTGTTCGTCCCTCAGCTTGCAATCCTGGAGATGGTGCCTCAGATGTTGTGCTGTAGTTGTCTGTAGTTGTCTCATCAAAGGGGAGACATAAAGTAGAACAAAACTGCACACACACACACAAAAAAGCCCACCAAGTGTCCCAAGTTCAAATGCAATAGTTTTTAAGTTTTTCAGCATGCAGGTGTAGTTCAGTTGTTTTCTCATCAATGATAGGGAGAGAGAAAAAAGAGTCCGGAAACATGTCTGTGAATGGCTATCTGCAGCTGTGGCTTGCCTGCCCGCTTCTGTCAGCCTGCTGGTGCTGGAGGCGTTATGTATGCAGGTCTCTGGGGTGAGCTTAGCACTCACCTGGCCCTGCAGGCTTTGTTTACTCAGAGTTCTCTTGTGCACAAGCCACTGCTACAAGCTTTCCCCTTTCCAAGCACACTGGGGGATGTGACACTGCACCCGCTTTCTCAGGCCTGTGTGTTTATTTGCAGTTCACATGGGAAGTGAGTCTTCCCCCTTCTCCTGTGGAGTTTACCTCCCACTACTGCTTTTACAAGCTTTCCTGCTTGTGGTTGCTGGGCGGTGCTGCTGCTTCTGCAGGCCAGCATGTTTGTTTACAGCTCATGTGTGGGGTGGGTCTTCCCTTCTCTCCTGTGAAGTTTTCCTCCCTCCACCACTCTCACAAGCTTTCCCACTCCTGGTTGCTGGGCATGTGTCCCCACTCCTGCCAGAGCCTCTCTCGCCAGTTCTGGCTTGTTTATTTACAGTTCTGGGAAGGATTCCCCTCCCGACCTCTTCGGAGCTCAGGGCACCCCACCCTCTTTGCCTTGTGTCTTTATTGTTCTTATTGCTTATTACTCAGTTTCTCTTTTTTCCCTGGGTGGGGGTCAGTCTGTCTATGGGGCTACCACTTAGCTCACCTTGTCCACATCTTCCCAAGCTGTCTGGGCATGGGTGACTGGCAGCCTCAACTTTACTTTTCAAAATGAATTCTTTTGTATATGTTCATATACAAGCACAGAAAGGTTTCTTCTAGATTTCACACAAATGAAAATATACCAAAGGAAAAAAATACTACAAAGTTGAATTACATATAATTGACTTAACTATGCTCAGAAGCAAATTGATTTAATGTTGGTGAAATCACTGCATAGATCTACTCTAGCACAAATAATACAAAGAAGACAAAATAGTATTCAGTCAAACTTTGTATTGTTCCTCAAGGAAATAAATACATGCATTTTACTTGTAATGAGAAACAGAAGCAAGATTTAATTATATTCATTACTGCTTTAAGACAAGTATGTATCCAAAAAAAGAAAAAAGAAAAAAAGGAAGGAATTATAAATAATGAAATGAGACAGGTATCATAAAAATTATTTAAAAATATGTCAGTAGAGAAAGTCTTGGGCAGTACTGTTATAATTAAATGAGAAAAATGAAGTAAAGATTAATCCCTAAATGGATGAATAAAATCCCTCATTTGATTTACACATTTAGAAAAAAAAAGTGAAAAGTGAAGTGAAGTACCCAAAGATATGCAGAGAATTATGAAGTGCTGACAACCTTGATAAACTAATATTTGACAAAAAGAATGTCCTAAAAGTCATTAAAGTATGTTTCTATAAAGTTTATATTTCACAATGGAAATAAGTCTAAGGCAAAATCATAGTGAAATTTTCAACTAGTGGTAATTCTAGTCCCTTGCATTTATTATTAGCATTTGAAGCTAAAACTTTGTTCTATCAGGTCTTCTGAAGAGTATCATGGGAATAGAATGTAGTTAATGAAGTTGTATGTAAAAGACTGAGGACAGACAAGAGAGGAATCTACTGAAAAGTTTCCTTAATTAGCTGTTCTCTACATTGTAACTCAGAAATTTGTTGCCTCATTTTATATACCTAATAATTCTCCCAAATTCCACTTTATTCTACTGTAAATTGGCATCTTATAGGAATAATTTCCTAAGATTGCAGAAGCCTCCTATAGTTGATTATATAGAGCAATCTATTTTACTGTGGCTATTTTATGTAGTAATGAATTCATTATACAGTAATAAATAATCCAAACCAGTGTAACCATCCCTAATGCTATTTCCAAATCAGTCTCAGGTTTAGGATTTTTCTTTTTTTTTTTTTTTTTCATTTTTCTTTTATTATTCATATGTGCATACAAGGCTTGGTTTATTTCTCCCCCCTGCCCCCACCCCCTCCCTTACCACCCACTCCACCCCCTCCCGCTCCCCCCCTCAATACCCAGCAGAAACTATTTTGCCCTTATCTCTAATTTTGTTGTAGAGAGAGTATAAGCAATAATAGGAAGGAACAAGGGGTTTTGCTGGTTGAGATAAGGATAGCTATACAGGGCATTGACTCACATTGATTTCCTGTGCGTGGGTGTTACCTTCTAGGTTAATTCTTTTTGATCTAACCTTTTCTCTAGTTCCTGGTCCCCTTTTCCTATTGGCCTCAGTTGCTTTAAGGTATCTGCTTTAGTTTCTCTGCATTAAGGGCAACAAATGCTAGCTAGTTTTTTAGGTGTCTTACCTATCCTCACCCCTCCCTTGTGTGCTCTCACTTTTATCATGTGCTCATAGTCCAATCCCCTTGTTGTGTTTGCCCTTGATCTAATGTCCACATATGAGGGAGAACATACGATTTTTGGTCTTTTGAGCCAGGCTAACCTCACTCAGAATGATGTTCTCCAATTCCATCCATTTACCAGCGAATGATAACATTTCGTTCTTCTTCATGGCTGCATAAAATTCCATTGTGTATAGATACCACATTTTCTTAATCCATTCGTCAGTGCTGGGGCATCTTGGCTGTTTCCATAACTTGGCTATTGTGAATAGTGCTGCAATAAACATGGATGTGCAGGTGCCTCTGGAGTAACAGTCTTTTGGGTATATCCCCAAGAGTGGTATTGCTGGATCAAATGGTAGATCGATGTCCAGCTTTTTAAGTAGCCTCCAAATTTTTTTCCAGAGTGGTTGTACTAGTCTACATTCCCACCAACAGTGTAAGAGGGTTCCTTTTTTCTCGCATCCTTGCCAACACCTGTTGTTGGTGGTGTTGCTGATGATGGCTATTCTAACAGGGGTGAGGTGGAATCTTAGTGTGGTTTTAATTTGCATTTCCTTTATTGCTAGAGATGGTGAGCATTTTTTCATGTGTTTTCTGGCCATTTGAATTTCTTCTTTTGAGAAAGTTCTGTTTAGTTCACATGCCCATTTCTTTATTGGTTCATTAGTTTTGGGAGAATTTAGTTTTTTAAGTTCCCTGTATATTCTGGTTATCAGTCCTTTGTCTGATGTACAATTGGCAAATATTTTCTCCCACTCTGTGGGTGTTCTCTTCAGTTTAGAGACCATTTCTTTTGATGAACAGAAGCTTTTTAGTTTTATGAGGTCCCATTTTTCTATGCTATCTCTTAGTTGCTGTGCTGCTGGGGTTTCATTGAGAAAGTTCTTACCTATACCTACTAACTCCAGAGTATTTCCTACTCTTTCTTGTATCAACTTAAGAGTTTGGGGTCTGATATTAAGATCCTTGATCCATTTTGAGTTAATCTTGGTATAGGGTGATATACATGGATCTAGTTTCAGTTTTTTGCAGACTGCTAACCAGTTTTCCCAGCAGTTTTTGTTGAAGAGGCTGCTATTTCTCCATCGTATATTTTTAGCTCCTTTGTCAAAGATAAGTTGCTTATAGTTGTGTGGCTTCATATCTGGATCCTCTATTCTGTTCCACTGGTCTTCATGTCTGTTTTTGTGCCAGTACCATGCTGTTTTTATTATTATTGCTTTGTAATATAGTTTGAAGTCAGGTATTGTGATACCTCCTGCATTGTTCTTTTGACTGAGTATTGCCTTGGCTATTCGTGGCCTCTTGTGTTTCCATATAAATTTCACAGTAGATTTTTCAATCTCTTTGATGAATGTCATTGGAATTTTGATGGGAATTGCATTAAACATGTAGATTACTTTTGGGAGTATAGACATTTTTACTATGTTGATTCTACCAATCCATGAGCATGGGAGATCTCTCCACTTTCTATAGTCTTCCTCAATCTCTTTCTTCAGAAGTGTATAGTTTTCCTTGTAGAGGTCTTTTACATCTTTTGTTAGGTTTACACCTAGGTATTTGATTTTGTTTGAGGCTATTGTAAATGGAATTGTTTTCATACATTCTTTTTCCGTTTGCTCATTGTTAGTGTATAGAAATGCTAATGATTTTTCTATGTTGATTTTATATCCTGCTACCTTGCTATAGCTATTGATGATGTCTAGAAGCTTCTGAGTAGAGTTTTTTGGGTCTTTAAGGTATAGGATCATGTCGTCTGCAAATAGGGATATTTTGACAGTTTCTTTACCTATTTGTATTCCTTTTATTCCTTCTTCTTGCCTAATTGCTCTGGCTAGGAATTCCAGTACTATGTTGAATAGGAGTGGAGATAGTGGGCATCCTTGTCTGGTTCCTGATTTTAGAGGGAATGGTTTTAATTTTTCTCCGTTAAGTATAATGCTGGCTGTAGGTTTGTCATATATAGCTTTTATAATGTTGAGGAACTTTCCTTCTATTCCTAATTTTCTTAGAGCTTTTATCATGAAATGATGTTGGATCTTATCAAAGGCTTTTTCTGCATCTATTGAGATGATCAAGTGGTTTTTGTCTTTGCTTCTGTTAATGTGGTTTATTACATTTATTGATTTTCGTATGTTGAACCACCCCTGCATCCCTGGGATGAAGCCTACCTGGTCGTGGTGAATAATCTTTTTGATGTGTTGCTGAATTTGATTTGCCATTATTTTGTTGAGGATTTTTGTATCAATGTTCATTAAGGAGATTGGCCTATAGTTCTCCTTTTTGGAGGTGTCTTTGCCTGGTTTTGGGATAAGTGTAATAGTGGCTTCATAAAATGTGTTTGGCAGTTTTCCTTCCCTTTCTATTTCATGGAACAGTTTAAGGAGGGTTGGTATCAGTTCTTCTTTAAAGGTCTGATAGAATTCAGCAGAGAATCCATCAGGTCCTTGACTTTTCTTTTTGGGGAGACTCTTGATTGCTGCTTCAATTTCATTTTGTGTTATAGGTCTATTCAGGTGATTAATTTCCTCTTGGTTCAGTTTTGGATGATCATATGTATCTATAAATCTGTCCATTTCTTTTAGATTTTCAAATTTATTTGAATATATGTTCTCAAAGTAGTCTCTGAAGATTTCCTGAACTTCCATGGTGTTTGTTGTTATCTCCCCTTTTGCATTCCTGATTCTACTAATTTGGGTTTTTTCTCTCCTCATTTTAGTCAGGTTTGCCAGGGGTCTATCGATCTTGTTTATTTTTTCAAAGAACCAACTTTTTGTTTCATTAATTCTTTGTATGGTTTTTTTGGTTTCTATTTCGTTGATTTCAGCTCTTATTTTTATTATTTCTCTCCTTCTATTTGTTTTGGGATTTGCTTGTTCTTGTTTTTCTAGGAGTTTGAGATGTATCATTAGGTCATTGATTTGGGATCTTTCAATCTTTTTAATATATACACTCATGGCTATAAACTTTCCTCTCAAGACTGCCTTAGCTGTGTCCCATAGGTTCTGGTAGGTTGTGTTTTCATTTTCATTGACTTCTAGGAACTTTTTAATTTCCTCTTTTATTGCATCGATGATCCATTCTTCATTAAGTAATGAGTTATTTAGTTTCCAGCTGTTTGCATGTTTTTTGTCTTTACTTTTGTTGTTGAGTTCTACTTTTACTGCATTGTGGTCAGATAGTATGCATGGTATTATTTCTATTTTCTTATATTTGCTGAGGCTTGCTTTGTGCCCTAGGATATGATCTATTTTGGAGAAGGTTCCATGGGCTGCTGAGAAGAATGTATATTGTGTAGAGGTTGGATGAAATGTTCTGTAGACATCTACTAGGTCCACTTGATCTATTGCATATTTTAGATCTTGGATTTCTTTATTGAGTTTTTGTTTGGATGACCTATCTATTGATGATAATGGAGTGTTAAAGTCTCCCACAACCACTGTGTTGGCGTTTATATATGCTTTTAGGTCTTTCAGGGTATGTTTGATGAAATTGGGTGCGTTGACATGGGGTGCGTACAGATTGATGATTATTATTTCCTTTTGGTCTATTTCCCCTTTTATTAGTATGGAATGTCCTTCTTTATCTCGTTTGATCAATGTAGGTTTGAAGTCTACTTTGTCAGAGATAAGTATTGCTACTCCTGCTTGTTTTCGGGGGCCATTGGCTTGGTAAATCTTCTTCCAGCCTTTCATCCTAAGCATATGCTTATTTCTGTCGGTGAGATGAGTCTCCTGTAAGCAACAAATTGTTGGATCTTCTTTTTTAATCCATTTTGTCAAACGGTGTCTTTTGATGGGTGAATTAAGTCCATTGACATTAAGTGTTAGTACTGATAGGTATGTGGTGATTCCTGCCATTTAGTTATCTTAGTTGTTTGAAGGTTTGATTGTGTGTACCTAACTTGATGTTACTCTCTACTGTCTTGCTTTTTCTTATCCTGTGGTTTGGTGCTGCCTGCCTTTTCATGGTTAAGTTGGGTGTCACTTTCTGTGTGCAGGATCCCTTGCAGAATCTTTTGTAATGGTGGCTTTGTGGTCACATATTGTTTTAGTTTCTGCTTATCATGGAAGACTTTTATTGCTCCATCTATTTTGAATGATAGCTTTGCTGGGTAGAGTATCCTGGGGTTGAAGTTATTTTCATTCAGTGCCCGGAAGATCTCACCCCACGCTCTTCTTGCTTTTAATGTTTCTGTTGAGAAGTCTGCTGTGATTTTGATGGGTTTACCTTTGTATGTTACTTGTTTTTTCTCTCTTGCAGCCTTCAATATTCTTTCCTTAGTTTCTGAACTTGTTGTTTTAATGATGATATGTCGTGGAGTAGTTCTATTTTGATCGGGTCTGTTTGGTGTCCTGGAGGCCTCTTGCATTTGTATGGGAATATCTTTCTCTAGATTTGGGAAATTTTCCGTTATTATTTTGTTGAATATATTACGCATTCCCTTTGCTTGCACCTCTTCTCCTTCTTCGATGCCCATGATTCTCAAGTTTGGTCTTTTGATGGAGTCAGTGAGTTCTTGCATTTTCTTTTCACAGGTCTTGAGTTGTTTAATTAGTAGTTCTTCAGTTTTTCCTTTAATTACCATTTCATCTTCAAGTTCTGAGATTCTGTCTTCTGTTTGTTCTGTTCTGCTGGATTGGCCTTCCGTTTTGTTTTGCAGATCTGTTTCGTTCTTTTTTCTGAGGTTTTCCATATCCTGGCTGTTTTCTTCTTTATTGTTGTCTATTTTTGTCCTGAGTTCATTTATCCATTTATTCATTGTGTTCTCTCTTTCACTTTGGTGTTTATACAGTGCTTCTATGGTTTCCTTTATTTCTTCTTTTGCTTTTTCAAATTCTCTATTTTTATTGTCTTGGAATTTCTTGAGTGTCTCCTGTACATTTTGGTTGACCCTATCCAGTATCATCTCTATAAAATTCTCATTGAGTACTTGTAGTATGTCTTCTTTTAAATTATTCTTGTAGGCTTCATTGGGTCCTTTGGCATAGTTTATCTTCATTTTGTTGGAGTCTGGCTCTGAGTTTCTGTTCTCTTCATTCCCCTCTGGTTCCTGTACTAATTTTTTGCTGTGGGGAAACTGGTTTCCTTGCTTTTTCTGTCTTCCTGTCATTGTCCTTGGTGTTGTTACTGTCCCTGTACTGTGTGTAATTAAGTATTTTCTAGCTTGTAATAATAACAATGGTAATATTGAGAATGGAAGAGTGAGCTGAGATGGAAAGCAAGAAGTTAAAGAAAAGGGGAAAACAAATATACAGACAAGAGGGAGAAAGCAGAACAAGGTATCAGACAAGAGAGTTTCAAAGGTATAAACAGGGAGTGTTAGTGTACTAATCGACAGTAAGCTGAACAGACAATAGAGTGACAGAGAGAGGATTGAAAATCAAAGATAAAAAAAATAAAAAATAAGTATATGAAAGTAATATCTATTTATAAAAATGAATTAAAATAAAATGGAAAATAGAAAATTAAAAAAAACAAAAAAAACCAAAAAACCAAAAAACTTCCAAGTTTATATGCAATGCAATTTCAGTCTTAATAATTTGGATGTCCGTCTCAATCTCCAGTCCTGGAGTTGGTGCCTCAGATGTTGTTCTGTAGTTGTCTCATCAAAGGGGATGCATAAAGTAGAACAAAACTACACTCACACACACACAGAAGAAAAAAAAAAAAGCCCCACCAAGTGTCCCCAGTTCAAATGCAATACAGTTTCAGTAAGTTTTTCGGCTTGCAGGTGTAATTCTGTTGTTCTCTCATCAAAGGTAGGGAGAAAAAGAAAAAAAAGCGTCTGGAGGCAGTTCTGAGAGTGGTATCTGCAACTGTGGCTTGCCTGCCTGCTGCTCTCAGCCTGTAGCTGGCGGCGTTATTTATGCAGATCTCTGGGGTATGCTTAGCACTCACCTGGTCCCACAGGCTTTGTTTGCTCAGAGTTCTCCTGTGCGGGGGAGGGGGGCCTCTGCTACAGGCTTTTCCCTTTCCAAGCACTGGGAAAGGCGACACTGCCCCGCGTTGTCAGGCCTGCGTGTTTATTTACAGTTCACGTGGGAAGTGGGTCTTCCCTCCTCTCACAAGCGTCCCGCTCCCGGTTGCTGGGCGCGCCCCGCTCCCGCCAGAGCCTCTCCGGCCCGCCCGGCTCGTTTATTTACAGTCCCGGGAAGGCTTCCCTTCCCCCAATCTTCAGCGTTCAGGGCACCCCACCCTCTTTCCAGCGTCTTAACTGTTCTTATTGCTTAGTACTCACTTTTTATTTTTTTCCCGGGTGGAGGTCAGTCTGTCCAGGGGGCTATGCTGCTCTGGCCCAGGCTTATCTGTGGGGGAACCGTGGTACCGCGAAGCTCACCTGGTCTGCGACTTCCCAAGCCGTATGGGCGCCGGCCACTGGCGGCCCAGGGGCCTCCTCGGTTCTCCGTTTAACGTGAGGTGGAGATTCTCTGCGCCGGCTGGAGATGTGGAGGAGTCAAAGTTATGCCTTTTCTCGTGATTATGCCTGCAAATTGTGTCTCCAGCGTCTCTCCAAGATTTCACTATAGGAGGCTCGCGTTCTGCTTCCTCCCTCTAGCCGCCATCTTGGAATTTCCAGGATTTTTCTATTATTCATAAATATACAAGATCAGGAACCGCATCTAATTTGTTGATGATTATTTGAAATGAATGCTTATTATTTTATCTATTGAATAATATGTGATTATCTAAATGATGAAACAAACAGACCAACAAATAGATGGTCTTCCAATAGGAGCTAAAGGAATTAAACAAACTGAGGAGTATTATGATTTTTTTTCCTGAAAAAAATTACTTGATTTCTCTATTCATTGAGAAGAATTACAATAAAAGAAGGTGTCAGACAAGTAAAATATATTCTAGAAAGGATGACCAAATATGTCATGAAAATGGTAATTTGTGAAGAAAGTCATTGTCTGATTCTATATAACTAAGTGAGAGAACTTTTATATTTCAAAACATGAAACTGCAAGAAGAAAGACTAATTATTAAGCAAATTGCCAAATAATATAATTTTAGTTTGTGGAATAACCTGCATGTCAGTTTACCTTTTCATGAAATACAGAATTGAAATCATCATTATTGTTTATGTGACTTCTTTAGAATTCATCCCACCTCTCAAATAAATTGAAATCATAAAACATGACTACACCTGCTGGTAGTACTTATTTCTTTGGCATTTGTGTTCTTTTATGAAAGTGACAAAGTAAGCATTACTATTCTCATTGCCTGCAGAGAAAACAATAAAGAACCAAGAGGAAAAAGCAAGAATCCTCCCACTAATTGGTCTTTGTCCTCTTCGTGTTATTAAAAAACAAGATCAAAGATCTCTTATTTTAAGGAAAGTTTAGCAACATGGTGAAAATTGAATCCCTGCTGCCTCATTTGTGATCCAAATGAGCTAATAATGTGTTCTTTTATCTATACTACCATATCTTCAAAGTCATATTTTCTGATATATTATTTTTCAATTTTCTTCATACTTTTAGACTTTGTCTGCTCTATGGAGATGTAAGTGAGATAAAAATCTGTACATATTTAATGTATACAACTTGATGAGTTTGGAGATAAATATACAAACATGAAACAAATCCCACAAGCAAGGCATAATCACATACATCATCTCCAAAAGTATCCTTCTGCCCATTTTATTTATTTGTATATTTGCTTATTTATTTTGGGGTAAGATCAATAAAGGTAAGTTCTACCCTCTTAGCCAATTAACTGTACTTTAAAAAGGCTGCTAACTATAGGCATTAAATGTACAGAAATGTAGAAATTATCCATCCTATATAACTGAGACTGTGCCCTTTGCCAGAAAAATCTCACCTCCATTTGGATCCCTATTCTTCTGATAGAGATACCTGATGTTAAATAACACATTTTTTATATTTTTAAATTGAAAAATTATTATGACTTTTAGTTGAACATAAGTAATATGGTAATAATTAAAATGGAAGTACAAACAATTCTCCAATTTTATTTCAATACTGTTTATTTCATGTATAATTCAATAAAACTATAAATATTGGCTAGAAAATATCTAGATAAGGGACACAGTCCACTGAATGTTCAAAACTGAATTTGCTGCATCCATAGAATTATGAATGCTTCTTTGGTACAATCTTTACATGAACTTCATGTAGAGGAAAAGTTCATGGCTTATCTTTATACCATCATCTTTCTTCTTTTCCTCCTTTTTCACCTCTTTGTTTTGGAATATGTTTCTTTTTCTTTCTTTACTGTAATTGTTTACCTCTTTGTGCTTCCTCTATATTGCTTGTTAAACCCTTGCATTATCTCTCCTTTCTTGTCCATTATTTTTTCTCAGCAGTGCACTAGACACAGATTCTGATGAGGCAAGGTGCCTATGAGTTTTTTCCCACACACTCTCTTGTGATGGGCTTGCAGTGGAGTACTGCCACCTAGGCATAGACACAGACAGCTCTCCAGTGAGCTCTAGGTATGGAGAGTCTCTCTAATGCTCCATAGCGGTGATTTTCAGCAAGACTTACATAATCCCGGGGAACTTCTTCACAACTCAGTGAGCTTTAATGGCTTCCTCTTCATCATGGTCAATCCTAGGGGTCATATTTGCCTCTATTCTTAGGCCTATTTTGCCCTCTTAAGATGATCCTTATTACTCCAATCCTCTGCTAACAGTATTTTCCACTAAACATTATTTCATCAAATAACTGTGCAGTTTGTATCTTTATATTGGACACCGACTGATATTCCTATGTTTACAGATGTTACAATAACTTATTTTTCCTATTTATCCAAACTTGGCATGTGAATATTATTTAAGGGCATTATCAAACCATCTGAAGCCATTTTCTGAAAATCACTAAAAGGTGGAATTCTAAATCCATTTACTCAAAATTTCACAAAATTTATGTTAGACAACAGAAAACTTTGAGCGAGGACTATTCTACCACTACCATTATTCTTACTTGTAAGCATATGATAACAATAAAAATGCAAACTGACTTTGAATTTGTCAGTATTGTTCTTAAATTTTCTATGGCAAAAGCAATTTTTTTTACAAACATCTTTACTGAGATATAAAGAATAGGCAAAGGTTTTCACATATTTAATGTATATAATTTGATTAGTTTGGACATATGCAAGCATATGAAGCCAACACTATCAAGGTAGTAGACACAGGCAGAAACTCCAAAGTTTCATCTCCCATTGGTTCCTGCTGTTGTTTTGTGGTAAGAACACTTAAGATCTACTCTAGTAACAATTTTTAACTGCATGTTACAGCATTGTTGACCACAGTTTCCCTGAATCCAGAAAAGCTCTTGAACTATTTCAGGTAGAACAAATGTAAGTTTAAGTCCATTGAACAACTATTCATTTTTTCTTATCCTAGTCCCAGCTAATCTGTTTCTATGAGTTTGACTGTTCAAAGTAAATCACATAAGTGGAATTAGTTGTATTTGTTCTTCTGTGGTTGGCTTATCTCACTTAGCATAATGTCCTCCAGGTCCATCAATGTTAGCAAAAGGGCAGAATGTCTTTTTTTTTTTTAAGGCTGAGAAAGATTCTATTGCATGCATATACTATATTTTCCTTACCCATGCATCTTTAAATGGATAACTTTGTGGTGTCCGTAGCTTGGCTATTGTGAACAATGCTGAAATGGAAAAAGGAATGCAAATATCTGCTTTCAATTCTATTTGTTGTTTATGACTGGTCAAGTGGAGCAGTTGAAATAGAGGAGGAACAAAGTAATCTGTAACTGGTTGTGATTAGTTGTAAACACCACTGCTCTCAGACCAACCTGTATTAAATTCTAATTTTAATTCTATTGGGTATATACCCAGAAGTTGGACTACTGGATCATACAATAATTCTTTTTTGAATTTTTGAGGACCCTCCAAACTCTTTTCCATAGTGTCAGCAGCATTTTACGTTTCCAACAACAGTGTAGAAAGAATCCAATTTCTCCATGTCCTTACAAACATTCATTTTATTTTTGTTAATACAATCCTCCCTTGACAAGTGTGAGATAATATTTCATTGTGATTTTGATTTGCATTTCCATGATTATTAGTGACATTGAACATATTTTTGTTTTTTTAGTTTTTAAAAATTTTTAAATTTTTTCTTTCTTTTATTTTCTTGTTTTTACTTTTAGACAACGTGTATACATTGTTTGAGCCACCACCATCTCCCCCCACTCCTACTCCTGCTTCCTGGCAGAATCTGTTCTGCCCTCTTGTTCTCTGATTTTGTTGAAGAAAAAACATAAGAGATAAGAAAGACATAGCATTTTTGCTAGTTTGAGATAAAGATAGCTATACAGAGAGATTCCTAGAATTGCTTCCATGCACTTGTGTATTGCAACACGCATTGGTTCATCTCTTCCAGACCTCTTCACTATTTCCAGGTCTTCTTCCCATAGTGGCCTCTGACAGTTTAAAATTACTGTATTTGCTGCTCGTCACTGAGTACATCAACCACAGTCAAGTTTTAGGTTTCCTTTCCTTTTCCTATTCTTTCCCTGTGCCTTCTCCCCTTAGAGTATGACCCATGTCCAATAATATTACTGCATTTATTTTAGGTCTATTATCCACATATGAGGAAGAAAATGAGTTTTTTGACCTTCTGAGCCTGTCTAACTTCACTTAAGATGATGTTCTCCAGTTCCACCCATTTACTTGCCAATGACAATTACATTCTTCTCCAGGGCTAAATAAAATACCATTGTGTATAAATACCACATTTTCTTAATCCATTCATCCTTAGTGGGCATATTGGCTGTTTCCATAACTTGGCTGTTGTGACTAGTGCTGAAATAAACATGGGTGTACAGATGCCTTTGTAGTAACCTGAGTCACATTCTTTCAGGTTTATCCCTAGGAGTGGTATTGCTGCATCATATGGAAGATCTATGTCTAGTTTATTTTTTAAGAAACCTCCATATTATTTTCCAAAGAGGTTATACTAACTTACATTCCCATCAGCAGTGTATGAGGGTTCCTTTTTCCCCACATCTTCACCAGCATTTGTTGTTGGTGGTGTTCTTGGTCCTACTCTAACAGGAGTGAGGTGGAATCTTAGTGTGGTTTTGATTTGCATTTACTTTATGGCTAGGGACAGTGATCATTTTTTCATGTGTTTTTTAGGTGTTTGGACTTCATCCTTTGACAAAGTTCTGTTTAGTTCAATTGCCCACTTCTTTATTGGTTCACTGATTTTGGGAGAGTTTAGTGTTTTGCGCTCCCTATATATTCTGGTTATCAGTCCTTTGTCTGATGTATAGCTTGCAAATATTTTATCCCACTCTGTGGGTGGTCTCTTCAGTTTAGTGACCATTGCTTTTGTTGTGCAGAAGCTTTTTAATTTCATGTAGTCCCATTTTTCCATCCTTTCTCTTAGTTGCTGGGCCTCTTGAGTTCTACTGAAGAAGTCCTTACCTATATCTATTGCTTCCAGAGTATTCCTTGCTCTTTTGTGTACTAAGTGCAAGGTTTTAGGTCTGATATTAAGGTCCTTAATCCACTTTAAGTTGACACTAGTGCAGGGTGACAGGCATGGATCTAGTTTCAGTTTTCCGCAGGCAGATAACTACTTTTCCCAGAAACATTTGTTGAAGAGGCTGTCTTTACTCCATTGTATGTTTTTGTGAAAATAAGGTGGGTGTAGCTGTGTGGATTCATATCCAGGTCCTCTGTTCTGTTCCACTGGTCTTCATATCTGTTTTTGTTGCTATGGTTCTGTAGTATGGTTTGAAGTCAGGTATTGTGACACCTCCAGCATTGCTCATTTTTCTCAGTATTGCCTTGGCTATTTGTGGTCTTTTGTGTTTCCAAATGAACTTTAGGGTAGAATTTTCAATCTTGTGGTGAATGTCATTGGGATTTTAGTAAGGATTACATTGAACATGTAGATTGCTTTTAGTAGTATAGCCATTTTTACTATGTTGATTCTGCCAATCCATGAGCATGGAAGATCTTTCCACCTTCTGTAGTCTTTTTAAATCTGTTTCTTCAATGGTAGAGTTCATTTACATCCTTTGTTAAGTTTATTCCTAGATATTGGATTTTTTTTTATGTTATAGTAAGTGGAATTGTTTTCCTATATTCTTTCTCAATTTGTTGAACATATTTCATACTTATTGAATATTTGTATGTCTTATTTGGAGAAATGTCTTTTCAAATCCTTTGTTCATTTCAAAAATGAGATTATTTTGTTTCTTGCTATTGAATTATAGGAATACCTCATTTATTTTGGATTTTAAGCCTTTATGAGATATGTGGTTTACAAATATTTTATCTCATTCTGAGGTTAACTTTTTCATTACATTGATGATTTCCTTTTCTGTGAAGAAGCCTTTTAGTTTGATGAATCCTACTTGTCTATTTCTGTTTTTGTTATTTGTACATTTAATTTTTTATCCAATAAGTCATAGTCAACACCAATATCTTGAATCATTTCCCCTATATTTAATTCTAGGAATTTTGCCATTCCAGGCCTTGTGGTTGAGTCTTTACAATGTAGATTGAGTCAATCTACATTGAGTTGATTTTCATGTATGGTATAAGGTAAGGCTGCAGATTCATTGTTTTTCAAAGGATATCCAGTTTTGTCATTACCATTAATTGAAAAGAGCATAGTTTTCCCATTGTGTATCCTTGGCACCCTGTAAATATGCTTAGTTTAATTCTTGGCTTTTTATTCTATCCCATTTGTCTGTGTTGAACTTTACAGACATGGCCTAATAGTGTAAGCAAGAACAATTTGAGCAGCAAAATTAAGTAGTCTTGTGTTGTGGCAAGTCTACTGTGTTATATCTATCTTTACCCAGTGTCATACTTTAACTATTACAGATTTATAATACATTTTTTAAATCAGGAAGTATGATTCCTCCATATTTATTCTTCTTCCAAGATTTCATCCAACAGTCTGGGTCTTTGTGATTTTATTTAATTTTTAGAATTCCTGTTTCTATTTCTGTTAAATAATGCCATTAGGATTTTGGTGGGAATAGCATTAGACAAAGACCAAATACTGTCTGCATCCAAAGTCAAATACTATGTTAGAGGTTGTGGATATTTACTGTATGAGAGGAAACCATATATTCTTGCATTCCTAGTGTTATACCTCCATGTCTGACTTCACTAATGAATTTCCTATCAGTACATTCCATTGCCTCCTTGCCTTCACTTTGGTACACTACAGAGACACACCAAATTTATCTTGTTCTCAGCTTAGTCCCTCATAAGTCTTTGGATCAGTTTTCTTATGCAGTAATTTTAATTCATTTACCCTTTATCATCATCAAACAGTAAAGACATTCTTTTGACCCCAAGAAGATTGGAGACAGGGACAATCCTTAAGAAGTTATAGCAATAAGCTGGGCCTCTGAGTTTGGTTAAAATCCAAAGTCAAATCACATAGCAGATTTGCCTTAGATTGGCAGGCCTAACCATTTATTTATCCTCCATGGACACTTGACCTCAGCTACAAATAACTGCCGCTTATAATTTCCCAAAGGAAATCAGCCTTACACAAGGGAATAGCTGCCTTGTTAATAAAAGTAGAATAAGAATAAGCAGAAGTGACATTAAATAGAGCATTCAAACTTTAAACAGCTTTAATAATGTATCAAAACAATAATACCTAGTAAGTTTTAAGAAATAAAGGAAAAGATTGAAAATATTTACAGTGAGTAATCAATAACTGACCAACAGACTTAAAAAAAGGAACTAAATGGGACATTTTGAATGGAAAACACAATAATCAAATTAAAATTCAAAGGTTGTTTTCCTGTATTCTTTCTCAGTCTGTTCATTGTTGGCATATAGAAAAGAAAGATCAATGTGAAGAAATCAGTAGCCTTTCTATACACCATCAATGAACAGACTGAAAAAAAAACCAGGAAAACAATTCCATTTATAGTAGCCTCAAAAAACTAAAACACCTAGGAATAAACTTAACAAAAGGAAAGAAAGACCTCTACAATATAAACTATAAGCCACTGAAGAAAGAAGACGGCAGAAGGTGGAAAGATCTCCTGTGCTCATGGATTGGCAGAACCAATATTGTGAAAATGGTTATACTACCAAATGCAATCTACATGTTCAATGTAATCCTCATCAAAATTCCAATTACATTCACCACAGAGATTGAAAAATCAACCCTAAAATTCATTTGGAAATACAAAAGACCATGAATAGCCAAGGAAATACTCAGCAAAAAGAGCAATGCTTGAGGTAACACAATACCCGACTTCAAACTATACTAAAGAGCCATAGTAATAAAAGTAACATGGTTCTGTCATAAAAATACAGATGAAGACCAGTGGAACTAAATCAAAGACCCAGATATTAATCCATATTGCTTACCCACCTTGTTTTTGACAAAGGTGCCAAAAACGTACAATGGAGAAAAGACAGCCTCTTCAACAAATGTTACTGGGAAAACTGGATATCTGCATGCAGAAACCTGAAACTAGATTCATGTCTTTCACCCTGTACAAGTATCAACTCAAAGTGGATTAAGGACCTTAATTTATGACCTGAAAATTTGAAGCTAGGGAAGGAAAGAGCAGGGAATACAATGGAGCAAACTGGCATAGGCAATGACCTTCTAAATAGAACACAAATGGCTCAGCAACTAAGAGAAAGGATTGACAAATGAGACTACATGAACCCAAATACTTCTGCACCACAAAAGTAATGGTCACTAGATTGAAAAGGCAGCCCATGAAAAGGGAGAAAAATCTTTGCCAGCTATACATTTGACAAGGGATTAATAGCCAGAACATATAGGGAGCTCAGAAAACTAAACTTTCCCAAAATCAATGATCCAATGAAGAAATGGGCAAATGAACTGAACAGAGCTTTTTCAAAGGAAGAAGTCCAAATGCCCCCCAAAAAATGCATGAATAAATGTTCAATATCCCTGGCCATAAGGGAAATGCAAATCAAGACCACTGTTAAGATTCTACCTCACTCCTGTTAGAATGGCTACCATGAAGAACACAAACAACAACAAATGTTGGTGAGGACATGGGAATAAAGGAACCCTCATATACTGTTGGTAGGAATGTTAATTAGTACAACCACTATGGAAAACAGTATGGATGTGCTTCAAAAAAACTAAAAATAAGACTGTCATATGATCCACTAATACTTCTCCTAGCGATATACCTGAAGGAATGTAAGTCAGATTACAATAAAGGCACCTGCACACCCATGTTGACTGCAGCATTAGTCACAATAGCTAAGTTATGGAAACAACCATGTTGCCCCACTACTGATGCGTGGATTAAGAAAATGTGATATTTATATACAATGGAATTTTATTCAGCCACAAGGAGGATGACATTTTTCTTGGCAGGTAAATGGATAGAACAGGAGAACATCATCTTAAGTGAGGTTATCCAGCTTCAGAAAGCCAAAGGCCACATGTTTTCTCTCATATGTGGAATATAGATCTAACAAAAATACAAGCACTATTATGAAAAACAGATCACGCTAAGGTGTGGTCACATACAAGAGGAGGGTGAAAGAATGAAGTTAAGATGGTGGATACTGTTGATGTACTTCCTATATAGGAATGAATATATTTAAAAAAATTTTTTTCCTTGATTTTTGTGCTGGGTAGGGGTACACTGCAGCATTTACAAAGGGAATATAGAATTTTTAAACCTGTTGAAATCACCATAGAAAGTGGACTAAGGTGTCAAGGAGAGAAATAGAGGAGATGGACCAATTCAGATTATAATACACATATATATGAAAATGTCACAGGGAAACTCCCTGCATAGCAATCTCAAACAAACAAAAATGTCTTTTCTTGTTTTTTTTTTTTGTTTGTACAAAAAATGGAGAACAGGAGGGAAAAACAGGTCCTGTCTAGGAAGTTGGTACCAGTAGGAAGGGAGAGGATGTGAAGAAAGGGTGTAGGAGGGCAAATATGGTGCAAATACTGTGTACCCATGGATCTAAATGGAAAAATGAAACCTGTTGAAACTGTTCCAAGAATGGGGGTGAAGGAGAATGATGAAGGGGATGAATTCAGATGGTATACTCTAAGAAATTGTGTAAATGTCACAATGTATCCCCAGTATAACAATTAAAAAAAAGAAACCTCAAAGATGAATTTAGGTGATTGAATGGAATTGAATAGAAAATTATTGAACATGAATAAAGGTGTAAAATAATTATAAAAAGGACAGCTATGCAGCATAATAAGAGAAGCTGATACTGAGAAGAAAGTGATACGTAAATTTGGAGTTCTAGGAGAGGAGAAAAACAAAGTAATAGAAATTACTTATAATTGTGATAGCTCAAAATTTCCAATTCTAAAAATGTGTTTACTGACATTATGAATACCCAACAGGTTTAAAACAAATTCTTTAAATCCACACATTGAAATGCAAGCTCACTTTCTCAAAGGCAACAGCTAGAAGTATGAATACATCAAATAATAACTCAATATTCTGCCAAACTTGACTTGTGTATCTAATGCATTGATTTTGTTTTTGACATTTTTTAAGTAAAGGGTGAAACAAAATAATTTTGAGGAACAGGAGCTGAGTGTGTTAGCAGAAATCTATTTTTAAAAAATCCAGAAAACATATTTTTCCAGATGAGGTAAGTATTCCAAAGGGAACATCTGAGATCTGAGAAGATATAAAAATTATATAAACCTATCAAATGACAAGATATAATTTAAGATATAAGCTTACTGAATGGTAGAAAATTAACTGGAGATGTTTTTATGTTATAAAAACTGACAAATTTAAATTTTATTCTGAAGAATTATATTTTAATCTTTATCAACAATTATTGATTTAATGAAGTATAACATTAAAATACATAACAAGATAATTAGATAGTGTTAAATTGAATTAAGTTTATTTTCTAAAAGCATGGTAGTAATATTGATTAAATTCGCATAACAGTAAGTAAATTATGCATTTTGTAATTTCCAACACAATCAGTAAAGGAATGAAATACAGTGTGTAACAAAGTAAAAGCAAAAATTATATTGAACAAGAATCATATAGTCCCACAATATGAATGGATTTTTTTAAAAAAAGGAGACACAAGACAGGGTGAACAAAGAGAAAAGAAGGACCTTACTTCTGTTTGATTCATGTTCCAAAGTTTATCAGAATGAACATAAGATATTCAACTAATTGCTTCTTTGCATAAATACAATGCTATCAATCATGAAAACAAAGGTAGGTCTGTGTTTTGTGGGTCCTTAGATGCAATTTAGGAGACTTCATAGGAAAATAATAAAATTAAAATTAATTAATTAAACATTAAAAGCAAAAATGATTACTTACAGAGAGCATGAAATTATACATTTTATACTTGTGCAAACACTACAAACATCTCAAATCAAGGAAAACAGTATATAATTATCTTTAGTATTGCTTGTGGTAGTTTATTTTTCTACTATACATAATAGAAAAATAATTTCATTATAATCTATTGTGGTACTTATGATTATTTATAGTTGGAAAATGTAATCTTTCAGCTTCACAATTCTCAACAGCAAATGCCACTTCTCTAACTTTCCTGCCATTTCTAGGGCAGGTGTGCTTCTTTCTCGGATCAGACTCCTCAGGGAACTCCTGCCTCTTATGAAGGCCTGGTGACTTTACTCCCCCTGAGCTCAGATCCTTACGGAGAAAAGACTGTATCTTATTTATCCTCCAATTGCACTTTAGGAGGGACTCATAAAATATTTCTCATTTTCAACAAATTTAGTGTCCCAGTGCTAGGTATGGTTCTGGTGGCAGGTTGTCACAGAGATCTAAAACAACAGGCCTGCTGGGAACTTTTTTAACATCCTTACCACAAGGGGAGGACTCAGGGCAGGCCAGCACTCCATACTTCTGGCAGAAGGTAGTGAATAAAAATTTTTACCTCTCTTGTATATGCAGAGGACATCACAGAGCCTAGATTCCTCATGGTAACTCCGTATCTAACTAAAAATTAAATGTGAGAGAAAGATACGCCATTCTAATGCTAACCAAAATGGCCCTGTTGTTTCTCTATTAATATCAGACAAAATGGATTTTGAGACAAAAATAATTTCTCAAGAGAGCATTTTTATGATAAATAAAGGTTTAATTCACCAGCAAACTGTAATATTTTTTGTACCTAATGGTATCATTTTAAAATAAATAATGTAGCCATTGTTAGATAAAGAATAATAGAAAAAATGTAACTATAATGGGAATTTTCAGCACTTGCTAGATCAGGTAGACAAAAAAAAAATCACTAAGGATAGAAAAATAACAACATAATTCAAATAATTAACCCAAATGTATTCTTTCCCATTACACACATAACACTGAAAATGGTTCATATACAAAATTATAAAGAAAAACTCAACTTACCCAGGAGCATATTTTGCCTGTTTTCTTCCCCTCTTTCCAACACACACACACCCTTTTCTTTAGATCCCCAAATTGTGGTTCTAAGAGAGAAAATTGCAAGTTTTGAAAGAGGTGAAGATATCATTAAAAGTACCCAATCCAAGAAAAGTGATGGCTCATCTATTCCTGTATTCAAGCCACTTACATTATTAGTTGGTGGAGGTACTCTACCTAGATTAATTACAAGAAAAAATTAATTAGATTTCAATGCTAAAATCTAAGTTAAGAATGGTAACAGACATTAGATCTCTAAAAGTCCTGTCTATTTATTCACTTCAGTGGGTCTGCATCCAGCTGTGAAATTGTTAATTCTCTGCCATTTCCTCAGGCGTCTATACCACCCCCTAAAACCTTCCTACAAATGCACTTCAAATCTACTGCTGCCTCAAACTGCCCACTGTTTTGTCTTAAAGATTCTAGTGATTTTAAAATTGTCTCCATTAGAAAAGGAATAACTGGTTTAAAAAATCTCTAAGGGAAGTGGCTGGAAAAAAAGCTGTCAATAGCAGGAAATTTCACAAGAATGCCAATAAATTTCATTCTTTCTTTTTTGTTTCCTTCCCTTCCTTCTTTCTTTCTTTTTGGTGGTACTGGAGTGTGAATTCAGGGCTCATTCTCACTAGGCAGGTGCTCTACCATGTGAGCAATGCCTCCAGGTCCTTTCCATTTTAAATATTTTTCAAATAAGTTCTCTCATTTATGCTCAAATCAGCCTGGACTGTGATCCTCCCATATCTGCCTCCCAAGTAGCTGGGCTTACAATTGTAAAGCACCACACACAGCCTTCCCGGTTCTTTTTGCCTATCATTAAATGTCTTTTTTCAAGAAATATGCGCATGATAAAAAGGAACATTTAAGAAGTCATGGCAATACTTTGAAGGTAGAGATCAGGAGGATCACAGTTCCAGGCCAGCCTGGGCAAAAAGTCCTTGACACCCCTACATGAACCATTATAAAGTTGGATGTGTTAAAATGTGCCTGTCATCTCAGCTATGCAAGAAGCATAAATAGGAGAACCCCAGTTCTCCCTGGCCTGGGCATAAACAATGAGAACCTATCTCAAAAATAACCCAAAGTGTGGAGTGCTGGTGACTCATACCTGTAATCCTAGCCACTTGGGAGGGTGAGATAGGGAAGATCATGGTAGGATTTCAGCCTAGACAATAGTTCCAGAGACTCAATCTCCAAAATAACCAGAACAAAATGGATTGGAGGTGTGGCTCAATTTGTGCAGTGTCTGCTTTGCAAGTGCAAAGCTCTGAGTTCAATCCCCAGTTCCATCAAATAAATTAATAAATAAATAACCAAAAGTAAAAACAGGCTGGCAGTGTGGTTCAAGTGAAAGAATGCCTAGCAGGTGCAAGTCCTTGAGTTCAACCCCCAAAACTACCAAAAATAATGATAATAATAATAATAATAAGTTGTAAGATGATAGACATTATGGCATTATGGAAAGCAAACAATAAAAACTTTAGGATCAGTTAGTTGAATGCTTTTCTATAAAAACTGAATGGGATGATAAATATTATAAGAACTTTTGTTTTTAAAGTGTACATGTCCACTCACACACAGAATCAAAAAATTATCTGAAACAAAACTGTCACTAAATTTTGAATTGCACTTAATATTCTCTTTAAAGGATCCAATAACACAATAACAAAACTTTTTAAATCAGTATAGAAACTTTTTAAGTTAGTAAACCCTTTTAAGATCATTGATACATATCATTCTTATTTTTAATCTTGATTTCCTCTCTTTGTCTCATATCTTGTGTTTCCTAAAAAATGCAATTATACCACATAATTAGGATGATATATTAATATTTATTTTTATTATAAAATACCCTGAAAGTAAATAAATCTATTTTTCTGCCAAGATTCTATAAATAATACTGACAATAATAGAGTAAAATATTTTTCTTCTTGACATATGGTAAAGCTTTCAAATTATGTATTTTAATTGAATTTTATTTTCTATAGTGAAAGTAGGTTTAATACTATTTGGAAGATTATTGGAAGGCTGTTTAACCCCAACAGTCACAGTGATTTTTCTTTTTTTTTTTTTCTTTTATTCACATGAACATACATGTTTGGGTCATTTCTCCTCCCTTCCCCTTACCCCTTCCCTCTCCCCTCTACTCCTCACTTCTGAGCAGAAACTGTTTTGCCCTTATCTCTAATTTTGTTGAAGAGAGAGTATAAATATTAATAAGGAGAACTAAGGGTTTTTGCTAGTTAAGATAAGGATAGCTATACACGGAGATTCTCGCATTGCTTTCCTGTACATATGTGTTACAATCTAAATTAATTCTTCCCGAACTGATCTTTTCTCTTGTTCCTGGTCCCTTTCTCCTATTGGCCTCTATTGCTCTAAAGTTTCTAAATTAGCTCCTTTGCACTGAGGACATCAAATGCTATCTTGTTTTTTGGGTGTCTTACCTATCCTCATACCTCCCTTGTGTGTTCTAGGCTTAGCATGTGACCAAAGTCAATCACCTTGCTGCATTTGCCCTTAATCTAAAGTCCGCATATGAAGGAGAACATAAGATTTTTGGTCTTCTGGGCCTGGCTAACCTAACTCAGGATGATGTTCTCCAGTTCCATCCATTTATTTGCAGATGATAAGATTTCATTCTTCTTCATGGCTGCATAAAATTCCATTGTGTATAAATACCACAATTTCTTAATCCATTTGTCAGTAGTGGGGCATCTTGGCTGTTTCCATAACTTTGTTATTAATAGTGCCACAATAAACATGGGTGTGCAGGTGCCTCTGGAGTAACCTGTGTCACATTCTTTTGGGTATATCCCCAAGAGTGATATTGCCGGATCATATGGCAGATCTATGTTTAGATTTTCAAGAAGCCTCCAAATTTTTTTCAAGAGTGGTTGTATTAGTTTGCATTCCCACCAGCAGTGTATGAGGGTTCCTTTTTCCCCTCATTCTCTCCAACACCTGTTGTTGGTGGTGTTTCTAATAATGGCTATTCTAACCAGGGTGAGGTACAAACTAAGTGTGGTTTTGATTTGCATTTCCTTTATGGCTAGAAATGGTGAGCATTTTTTCATGTGTTTTCTGGCCATTTGAATTTATTCTTTTAAGAAAGTTCTGTTTAGTTCACTTGCCCATTTCTTTATTGGTTCATTAATTTTGGGAGGGTTTAGTTTTTGGAGTTCCCTGTATATTCTGGTTATCAGTCCTTTGTCTGATGTGCAGCTGGCAAATATTTTCTCCCACTCTGTGGGTGGTTTCTTTAGTTTAGAGACCATTTCTTTTGTTGAGCAGAAGCTTTTTAGTTTTATGAAGTCCCATTTATCTATGCTATCTCTTAGTTGCTGAGCTGCTGGGGTTCCATTGAGGAAGTTCTTACCTATACTTACTAAGTCCAGAGTATTTCCTATTCTTTCTTATATAACTTTGAGTTTAGGGTCTGATATTAAGGTCCTTGATCCATTTTGAGTTGATACTAGTACAGAGTGATATACATGGATCTAGTTTCAGTTTTTTGCAGACTGCTAACCAGTTTTCCCAACAGTTTTTGTTGAAAAGGCTATCTTTCCTCCATCTTATATTTTTAACGCTTTTGTCAAAAATAAGTTGGGTTTAGTTGTGTGGATTCATATCCAGGTCCTCTATTCTGTTCCACTGGTTCATGTCTATTTTTGTAACAGTATCATGATGTTTTTATTGCTATTGCTTTGTAATATAGTTTGAAGTCAGGTATTGTGATACCTCCAGCATTGCTCTTTTTGCTGAGTATTGCCTTGGCTATTCATGGTCTCTTGTGTTTCCAAATGAATTTTAGGGTAGATTTTTCAATATCTTTGATGAAAGTTATTGGGACTTTGATGTGAATTGCATTAAACATGTAGATTGTTTTTGGTAGTAGAGCCATTTTTACTTCGTTTATTCTAACAATCCATGAGCATGGGAGATCTCTCCACCTTCTATAGTCTTCCTCATTCTCTTTCTTCAGGGGTTTATAGTTTTCCTTGTAGAGGTCATTCACATCCTCTGTTAAGTTTACTCCTAGGTATTTGATTTTTTTTGAGGGCATTGTAAATAGAATTGTTTTCATATATTCTTTCTCAGTTTGTTCATTGTTAGTGTATAGAAAAGCTAATGATTTTTCAATGTTGATTTTGTATCCTGCTACCATGCTATAGCTGTTGATGGTGTCTAGGAGTTTTGGGGTAGAGTTTTTTGGTTCTTTAAGGCATAGGATCATATCATCTGCAAATAGGGATATTTTGACAGTTTCTTTACCTATTTGTATTCCTTTTATTCCTTCTTCTTGCCTAACTGCTCTGGCTAGGAATTCCAGTACTATGTTGAATAGGAGTGGGGATAGTGGGCATCCTTGTCTTTTTCCTGATTTTAGATGGAAAATTTAAATCAGTTTTTCACCATTAAGTATAATGTTGGCTGTAGGTTTGTAATATATAGCTTTTATAATGTTTAGGTACTTTCCTTCTATTCCTAGTTTTCTTAGAGCATTTATCATGAAATGGTGTTGGATCTTATCAAAGGCTTTTTCTGCATCTATTGAGAAGAACAAGTGGTTTTTGTCTTTGCTTCTGTTAATGTGCTGTATTACGTTTATTGATTTGTGTATGTTGAACCATCCCTGAATTCCTGGGATGAAGCCAACTTGGTCATGGTGAATGATCTTTTTGATGTGTTGTTGAATTCGGTTTGCCATTATTTTGTTGAGGATTTTTGCATCAATGTTCACTAAGGAGATTGGCCTATAGTTCTCCTTTATGGAGGTGTCTTTGCCTGGTTTTGGGATGAGTGTAATACTGGCTTCATAAAATGTGTTAGGCAATTTTCCTTCCCTTTCTATTTCATGGAACAGTTTGAGGAGGGTTGGTATTAGTTCTTCTTTAAATGTCTGATAGAATTCTGCAGAGAATTTATCAGGTCCTGGACTTTTCTTTTTTGGGAGACTCTTGATTGCTGCTTCAATTTCATTTTGTTTCATAGATCTATTCAGGTGATTAATGTCCTCTTGGTTCAGTTTTGGATGATTGTAAGTATCTGGATATCTGTCCATTTCTTCAAGATTTTCAAATTTATTAGAATATAGATTCTCAAAATAGTCTCTGAAGATATCCTGGACTTCCATGGTGTTTGTTATTATCGCCCCTTTTGCATTCCTGATTTTACTGATTTGGGTTTTTTTCTCTCCTCATTTTAGTCAGGTTTGTCAGGAGTCTGTTGATCTTGTTTATTTTTTCAAAGAATCAAATTTTTGTTTCATTGATTCTTTGTATGGTTTTTTTTTTGTTTGTTTCAACTTCATTGATTTCAGCTCTTATTTTTATTATTTCTCTCCTCCTGTTTGTTTTGGGATTTGCTTGTTCTTGTTTTTCTAGGAGGTTGAGATGTAACATTAGTCATTGATTTGCAATCTTTCTGTCTTTTTAACATATGTACTCATGGCTATAAACTTTCTTCTCAGGACTGCTTTTGCTGTGTCCAATAGATTCTAGTAAGTTGTGTTTTCATTTTTATTAACTTCCAGCAATCTTTTAATTTCCTCTTTTATTTCATTGATGACCCATTGGTCATTGAGCAATGTGCTATTCAGTTTCCAGCTACTTGCATGCTTTTTGTTATTATTTTTGTTGTTGAGTTCTAGTTTTAATGCATTGTGATCAGATCGAATGCATGGTATTATTTCTGTTTTCTTATATTTGCTGAGGCTTGCTTTGTGCCCTAGGATATGATCAATTTTGGAGAAGGTTCCATGGGCTGCTGAGAAAAATGTATATTTTGTGGAAGTTGGATGAAATGTTCTGTAGATATCAACTAGGTCCATTTGCTCTATGGTATGTTTTAGATCTAGGATTTCTTTATTGATTTTTTGTTTGGATGACCTATCTATTGGTGATAGGGGGAGTATTAAAGTCTCCCACTACCACTGTGTTGGAGTTTATATATGTTTTTAAGATCCTTCAGGGTATGTTTGATGAAATTGGGTGCATTGATATTGGGTGCATATAGGTTGATAATTGTTATTTCCTTTTGGTGTATTTCCCCTTTTATTAGTATGGAATGTCCTTCTTTATCTCATTTGATCAATGTAAGTTTGAAGTCTGCTTTGTCCAAGGTAAGTATTGCTATTCCTGCCTGTTTTGGGGGACCATTGACTTGGTTAATCTTCCAGCCTTTCACCCTAAGCCTGTGGTTATTTCTATGGATGAGATGGGTCTCCTGTAAGCAACAAATTGTTGGATCTTCCTTTTTAATAAAGTTTGTCAGATGGTGTCTTTTGATGGGGAATTCATTAACATTGAGTGTTAGTATTGGTAGGTATGTGGTGATTCCTGTCATTTAGTTGTTGTAGTTGTTTGAGAGTTTGATTGTGTGTAGCTAAATTGGTGTTACTCTCTACTTTCTTACCTTTTCTTCTCCTGTGGTTTTGGTGCTGCCTGTCCTTTCATGGTTATGTTGGTTTTCACATTCTGTGTGCAGAATCCCTTGAAGAATCTTTTGTAGTGGTGGCTTTGTGGTCATATATTGTTTTAATTTCTACTTATCATGGAAGACTTTTATATCTGTCTATTCTGAATGATAGTTTTGCTAGGTAGAGTATCCTAGGGTGGAAGTTATTTTCATTCAGTGCCCGGAAGACCTCACCCTATGCTCTTCTTGTTTTTAATTTTTCCATTGAGAAATGTGCTATGATTTTGATGGGTTTACCTTTGTATGTTATTTTTTTTTTTCTCTTTTACAGCCTTCAATATTCTTTCTCTATACTCTATGCTTGTTGTTTTAATGATAATATGTCATGGGATAGTTCCATTTTGGTCAAGTCTGTTTGGTATCCTGGAGGCTTCCTGTACCTGGATGGGCTTAGTTTTCTCTAGATTTGGGAAATTTTCTGTTATTTTGTTGAATAGGAACAAATTCCTTTTGTTTGTACCTCTTCTTCTTCAATGCCCATGATTCTCAAGTTTGGTCTTTTGATGGAGTCATTGAATTCTTGCATGTTCTTTTCACAGGTCTTGAGTTTTCTAACTAGTAGTTCTTCAGTTTTTCCTTTAATTACCATTTCATCTTTGAATTCTGAGATTCTGTCTTTTGCTTGTTCTAGTCTGTTGGAGTAGCCTTCCATTTTGTTTTGCATTTCTTTTTCATTCTTTTTTCTGAGGTTTTCCATTTCATGAGTCACTTTGTCTTTAATATTGTCTATTTTTCTCCTGACTTCATTTATCTCTCTATTTATGGTGTTCGTTGTTTCACTTTGTTGTTTATACAGTGCTTCTATAGTTTCTTTTATTTGTTCTTGTGCCTTCTTAAATTCTCTATTTTTGTTGTCATGGAATTTCTTGAGTGTCTCCTGTACATTTTGGTTGACCATATCCACTATCATCTCTATAAAATTCTCATTGATTACTTGTAGGATTTCTTCTTTCTGGGTGTTCTTATGGGCTTCGTTGTGTTCTTTGCCATAGTTTATCTTTGTTTTGTTGGAGTCTGAATCTGGGCATCTGTTTTCTTGATTTCCCTCTGGTTCCTGTACTAATTTGTTATTGGGGCAAAATGGTTTCCATCTTTTTTCCATCTTCCCATGATTCCACTTGCTACTGCTACTGTTCCTGTACTATGTGTAATTTAGTATTATCTAGCTTGTAATAGTAAAAATAATAATATCTGGAATGGAAGGGTAAGAGGAAAAAGAAGGTAAAGAAAAAAGAAAAAAAATACAGAGCCAAAAAAAATAAATAGGGAGAGATAGTGTACTAATCAACAGTGAGCTAAACAGGCATGAGAGAGACAGAGAAAGATAAAAAGAAGAGAGAAAAAGAATAAGAAAGAAAAAAAATCCCACGTTGAAATGTAATAAAGTATCAGTCTTAATAGTTCTGGTGTTACTCCTTCAGCCTCCAGTCCTGGTGTTGGTGTTTAAGTAGTAGTTCTGTTGTTGTCTCATCAAAGGAAAAAAAAAACAGAAAAAAAAAAGAATTAAAAAAATAAAATAGAAAATGTCTGTAAAACTATAAAAGAATAAAAGTTTGAGGTCCAGAAACCATGCTGTTTCAGTCTTAGTAGCTGTGGTGTTGCTCCTTCAGCATCCAGTCATGGTGTTGGTATTTAATCAGTAGCAGTGTGGTTGTCTCGCCTGGTGTTTGGGTCTGGAGACAGCTTTGTGAGCCTCTATCTGCTCTGTTTGAGGCTGCAGCTCACCTGCCACCTCCTGTCAGCTGGCTGCAGCTGCAGGCTTTATTTATTGCAGTTTTCAGGGCTGAGCTGTCACATTCACCTAATCCAGCTGGCTTTGTTTATTTAGAGTTCTCCTGGAAGCTTACTCCTTCTCTTTCCTCCAGTGTAAAGTCTTGTCAGCCTGTTTACAGTTGCAGGCCTTGTTTACTTAGAGTTTGAGTGGGAAGTGCCCGTCCCCCACTCTCCCGCGAAGTGTGCTGCTCATCAGCCACTGTTGGAAGCCTTCCCCTCTCCAAGCTCTCTGGGTGGGGCTGCTAAGCCCACCTTCTCTGGAGCTCAGGGCACCCTGCCCTCTTTGCTATGTGTCTTTTTTCAGTTGTTTATTGTTCAGTTTTTTGTTGTTGTTGGTGGTGGTGTTTTTTGTGGGGCGGGGGTCAGTCTGTCCAGAGGGCTGTGCTGATTTATCCCAGGGGTGGCTGTAGGAGTACAGCATGCCACTTATTTGCTCACTTGTTGGTCTGCGTCTCCCAAGCACGCTAAGAGCTGGTGCCTGGCAATGTGGGAGCCCTCCTGTTTCTCTGTATATCGTGGTGTGGGGAAGCTACGTGTGGGCTAGGGGTGCAGAGGTGTCTAAGTTTTGCCTCTTCTTGGTGGTTTTTCCTGCCAGGTGTGTCTCCAGCATCTCAGCAAGATTTTTACTTTAAGGAACATACACTAGCTACTTCCTCCTTCTAGTCACCATCTTGGATCCCCTGTGATCTTTCTAAAATCACTTCCTGCTGTCTGCCTTATAAGCAAATTTTGTTGTCAATAGCTCAGTTGTCCCACTTTGAAGTTTAACCCTGTTAAAAAGCAAACCACAAATGACAAATGTGACTTATCAATTTAATATTTTGTACTCAATTGTTACTATTTGAGAAGGAAAGTAATTTGAAATCATTTGGTACATGACCAACATTTTTTAGGTAAAAACATAGAGAAGTTTCATTAGAATTCTGCTACATTTTTTAATATAAGGCCATATAGTATTTTTTCTTGAGGAGTCTGAATGACAGGCAAGCACTGATCCACTGACATTCTGTGGTGCCATTCTTCCCACTCTAGATGTGTTGTAGTCTTGTGTGTGGACAATGTAAGTAGAAATGGACTGGTAAAAGTTATTTTATTTCCAACATCCAACTGGGAGTGTTTAATACTTCCGCAAAATATATGTTGAATAGTTACTGCATGAATAAATAAGAATGAGCAAATAGTAATCACATTAAAATACTTTAAATTAATCTTACTATTATGCTTAAATTTCAAAAAGATTATACTAGGATATAAGCTTATATAATATACCATATATGTTTTTATAACATTATATATGTTTTATAAATATTTGTTATATGCTATATATTTATGTATTAAGTATATATGCTATATATTTACCATATATATACTACATATTATATATATACAAAATGTGATCACTGTTTTAAATGAGGAAATTGCCCATGGCAGAAGAAAAGGCAGAAGGTGCTCTTCTAAAAGCAGGTAATATTCTATTTCTTCATCTAGGCACAGCATTCATGGAACCCTTATTTTACTTAATAATGGCTCCAAAGTGCAAAATTGCTGGGATCCTTGAGAGATTACTTGCTAAAGCTTTCCTTACATTTGTTCCTTCAGTTGTCCTAATGATTTTTATTCAACAGTTGAATAGCTAGAAACTTAATAGGAAAAGAAACATGATTAAGTAACTAAGTTACATCAAGTATAATTAATTCCAGATTTACAACAGAAAAGCAAGAATAAAAATCACATTTTAATAAGTAATGGTCAAGAGTAATTTTGTGTATTTAGGCACAATTTTTCCTATTATAAAAATGTCAGTGAAGGTATTTATGTTTTCTACTTAACACAATGTAATAGGGATGCATTTAACATCAATTTTCTCTACTATAGATGTCATTTCAATAATATATAACAGATTCTCACAGAGAAAGGATAGATGATCACTTACTCTTATCAGAAAGCCTGTAGAAGAATGTCTTAAAGAGACATTACTGCAAAAAAAAATGATATAGTCATAGGAGTAACAATATTTGCTTAGTCCTTTGCTTTTAGGAAATAGAAATTTTTGAAATCATTTGCTCAAGTATGTCTTACTAAACACAGCTATTTAGATTCCCATTCCTCCCTCAAGAAAATGCTAGCACCAAATATGGAAGTTCCCTCTGGATTCTTCATTAGAATCTTGTCTTGTGCTCTGCTTTGTAAGAGCACTAAGGTTTTTTCAACCACAATTCAGAGTTTGTATAGAATCATTAAAATCTTTCTGTTGCATCACCTGGAGCTCCTTCCCCTGTTTCCCATAAAACATGAAATGTCCCCTCTCCTGCTTTCAAAATGTGGCTTTAAAACAAATGACCAGATTTACTACTTTTTGCAAGAAACCCCACATTGGGGAGGTCACTTTTGGAATGTTGTAAGTGGATCTCCATGGACCTTCTCTCCAGTGAAACATGACTGATAAAAATTACAAAGCTATCAAATCATTTGAAGTTCCTGAATAGTGTCATAAGGGTGTGCAGTAAAAGGATAATGATTTATTCAAGAAAATCTACCAAATCTTGGCAAGAAGAACAAAAGTATGCAATATTTAAGCCATGACTCACCTACGTCCCCCCATGTCTACCAAGATGGACACTATACTGCATCATGAACTAAGTCAATAACCTATGACTTTCTCAGCTCCTAATTTCTGGTTACATTAGGATGAATGTCTGACAACTTTTCTCATTCCTCTGTCTTCATGCTCTAGATCTATTCTAGGCTTGAGCAACTGGCAGGTGGGGAGTGGTGGGTTCTCTTACTCTACCCGGTCCCTATCAATAAGGTAGAAACTGATAGGCCAAGAATACCAGGCCTCAATCACTCTCATGGTGCCTCCAAAATAGGACTGCAGTTTTGTGCTGGGCAAGGAAGACTGAAAATACTCAAAAGCAATACTGCTGCTGAGCTTCTTGCCTGCAACACAGTGGTATTATCTCAAGACAGACCAAGCTGAATATGGAAGCACACACTTGTGATCTCAGCTACTCAGAAGGTGGAGAAGGGAGGATCATGTTTTTGAGGCTAACACAGGCAAAGTAAGTGAGACTATCTCAGAAACAAAATGCAAACAAAAGGATTGGGGGTGAGGTTCAAGTGTAGAGTGCTTGCCTAGCCCATGGGAGATCCCAGTGAAAGAGGCTGGACATTCTCTGTGCCTTTAGCACAGAGCAGTGGCACAGAGGTCCTGACCAAAGGAAAAAAAAAGCAGAATACTAATTTTTTCAGTCCTACAAAGAATAAATTTATTTAGAAAACAATTAAATGACAGTTTAAGTTGTAGGGAATTTCTCAAAATGAGATTTTTGCCATGAGCAATTGGGAATGGTAGTTCCATGATGGCAGCAAACATAATTGTGGATAAGCTGGAAGTCCAACAGAGAAATGAGAAAATAGACAGCTAAAAGAACCTTCCTGAAGGCAGAATGACCTTTGAACACTCACCTCAAATGATAATCCTGCAAAAGTTACTAAAAATTTATGTTCTGGAGTATGCTTGTAAATAATAGAGTAGAGCAATCAGCAGACAATTAGTAGAATCTAATGACTTGGTCTGATACCAATAAATGAAGATGGCTAGAAATATAACAGGTCAACCCAGAAAAGGACAACAAACATGACTAAATCCACTCTAATGCCTTTGAGGTGGGAGCAAGGAACAGTGCTCATTATGCTCTAGACTTAACAATGACCAGACACCCATGACTCAGTCCTGTAATCCTAGCTACTTGAGAGGCAGAGATCAGGAAGAAAGGGTCTGGGCTAGCAAAAAGTTTGTGAGACCCTATTTCCAAAGTACCCAACACAGCGTGTCTCAAGTGGTAGAGCTTCTGCCTGGCAAGCATGAGGTCCTGAGTTCAAGCCTCAGTACTATCAATCAATCAGTGAACAATTGATTAATAAAATAAGGCCTAACTCTCTGAGGAGCAGGCCACTGCTGGCCTAGTCAAGTCCCTCTATTAATAAACAATCATACAAGAAGACTGTGGAGATAGGGAGAAAGTCAAGTCTCCAGAGTTCCTACATGGTGTTATCTAGAATTTTCAATTTTCAAACAAAAATTATGAGGCATGGAAAAAAGCAGGCATTTGTTTCTCATACTCATGGGAAAAAAAGGCAGCAGAAATTGCCTTTAACTCAAATGACAGCCATAGCAAAGTCTTCAAAGAGCTATTATGCATTCTTAAAAAAATTAAAGGAAATCATGCTTAAAAATACAAGACTTGATTATTATGACTCACCAATAGAAAATATAAATTGAAAAGTAGAAATTATAAAACATAAACTAACATACATTCTAGAGTTGAAAAGGATAATAAGCACCAAAATGAAAAGTTTTCTTTAGGGTAAATGTACTTGACCATTAAATTTGATTGACAAGAGTGAAGAATTAAAGGCCTTAAAAACACACCAATAGAGATGATTTCATATGAAGAGCAGAGATGTAAAAGCTAAGTAAAATGAACATACACTGAGAGAAATGTGACAGACCATCAAGTGTATCAATATATGTATGAAGTTAATGAGAGCAGCAAAAAGCAAAAGGAGCTGAAAAATATTTAAGATATGATGGCTGCAAACATGACATTTACTAATAAAACTAAACAAAAAACCATTAACTTACACACCCATGAAGTTTAGGCAACTCCAAGAAGGATAAATGCAGAGAATCACGTCCAGATACATTATAGTAAAAATGGAGAAAGAAAAACGAAAATGTTTATAACATCAAGAAGCAAGTAAATAATAAAACCTCTCCATTTTCATTTTCAAGTAAACACCAATAAGATTAACATGTGACCTCTTCAGAAACAATAAAAGCCAGAACACCGTGGGAGACATATCCACAATGCTGAAAGAAAAAAATAATTCTCTACCAAGAAATCTATGTCCAGCAAAAGCATCCCTCAAAAATTAAGGTTAAATAAAGGAATTCCAAATAAGCAACAAGTTATATAATTCTTTTTTCACATATACCAAAATTGCAGATATTAAAGAAGTTTCTTCAGCCAAAAATCAAAATATACCATAGAGTAATGTAAACACACACACATAAGCACTACAAAATGGAATTGTTTTCATTTCGTAGAAGTGCTGTAACAAATTACCACAAACCTAGCTTAAATCAATACAAATAAGGAATTGTTAACAAGCAGAAAGTTATGCAACGCTCTCTTCAAGTACACTCGCATTGCAATACACACACATAGAGAGAGGATTTTTGTGGGACTGGGGTTTGAACTCAGGGCTTAGCATTTGCAAGCAGTCTACCACTTGAGCTACACCTCCAGTACATTTTGCTTTGACTATTTTGGAGATGGGGTCTCATAAACTATTTGCTAGTAGGGCTGGCCTCAAACCGTGTTCCTCCTGATCTCAGCCTCCCAAAAGCTAGGCATAAGCCACTGGCATCCAGCCCCACATTGCAATATTAAATGAATTCCTTCAGGCAGAAAGCAAATGGTCCATAAAGTAATGTAGACAAACACAGACATAGGACTGTAAAACAAAATTATTTTAGTTTCCTAGTCGCGCTGTAACTAATTACCACGAATTTAGCTTAAGTCAATACAAATTTACTCTCACAATCTCAGAAGTCGGAAATCAAAAATGGATCTCGATGGACTCAACTTAGGATGTTGACAGGTCTGAGTTCAGAGTAATCCAGAGGAAAAGAGATTAAGTGCTCCCTCTTTTTTAGATCTGCTCTTCTTCCCTTTTAGGGTAGCTTCCTTCTTAAAGAGTAATCTTTAAAAATCATTAGTGTATATTTATCCTGTAATTATTCAATTCCTTTCACCATTCCAGTCTCATGTTGTCTTCATTAATCTTATCTTCAATAGCCAACTTAGGTCAGTGTTCCAGAGCTGTGGAGATTGGCATAATAAACTTAATAATTGGCACTTGCAGGCTGATGCAGAATTGTGAGTTCAGTTCGTGACTACAGAGTGCAGTTCAGGCCAACCTGGGCTGCAGAGCAAGACTCCATCTTGAAAAAACAAAACAAGCAAACAAAGGAACATAAGAATTAAATAGTTTAAATAATTATTTCCATCCATTCCATTTGAACAAATAAAAAATGATTAGAGTATGAATCATAATTTTATACAAGTCTGGGAATTTTTAAATCCATAGTTTATTGGTGATAGAAATGAAAATGTAAAGTCATAGCGAAGCATGCTGGTTACACACCTAGGGATTTTGAAACAAAACCTCATCTAAAAAAATACATACATACATACATACATACATACATAGGAAAAGGGAAAAAGTGTAAGTCATGATTTTCACCACAAGATAACTGTGTGATCAAAGATTCTATAAAGAGAAAATAATGTTGTTTTTTAATAACCACAAGACAACAGTAATTCACAGCATTGGTGAAAAATGCAAATGTGCTCCAAGAAAGGAAAGGCTTTCTTTCCTCTATCTTTTCCCTTACACTTTACATCATTATGTTTCCTTTGTGTCATTCATATTGATTACTATACAACTGGAAGAGTCACGAAGCTAAAACCATTTTCTGTTTCATTTGCCAGTATGTGCCCAACATTAAGCAAAATCCCCATCTAATATGGTATGCACAATTAGTATTTCATGATTTTGTCTTAATGCTGCCTTATTTAACCAAATTGTTTACTCCCAAGAAGACTCAAGCATTGACACTATAATAAGAAATTTATATTAAAGATGAGATAAATGATTTTATTATACTAGTGGTTCTAAGTACATAATAACCTAGGCACTTAATCTCAGTTTCTGTTCATAAGCATACACAATGAGTAGTGCTAAGTGTTACCATATCAAAGATAGTTTTCTACTTACAGTACGAATGAATATTTATGAACATATTGAATCCTGAAAAGTATTCAAATTAAGTTTAATGGTGGCTGGATAGTCTATGTGTAAGAAAAGATCTTTTGTGAAAACTATCAGGTGACAAAACAGATCACAAATAAATTAATACAATCTGTAACTATGAAGGTAACATATGAAGTAATTTTTATAGTAACTCAATAAAATGGAACAGAGAAGTGCCATTTTATTATGTATTGATTATGTGTAAATGGGATATTTTTATATGAACTCTTATTCATATTATTAATATTATTGTGTGTATACCATCATACAACATTGGAGGTAAGAAATTTTTTACTCTAAATCTTTTGATTTTTAACACCAAGGATTCAAAATATCACTTTAAAATTGAGTTGTTTAGTCAGTATCTTGAAAACATGTGCTGTTAGTGTGTCTTCTCACACATGTAAAAATCAGCAAGACAAGTGCTATTAATCGCCTAATTATTAATAATCTCTAAATTTCAAGTGAAATCAAGAACTATAATTGCATTGCAATAGATTCTAAAAATGTGTTAGTTTGGAAAGGACAATGCAAAGCTAAGTAAGTCACTGAATGAAAATGCAAAAATGAGGTATTTACATGGGTTGAGTGAACCCACGGATGGCCAGGCTTATTTCCCTTATTCTTCATCTGAATCACCTTCCCTTTGTGCTGATGGGCAATAAATTTCCCATTCTATAGCCATCTTATCTACAACATTAAAAATCAATCCTATTCTCACTTATTTTACTATTGCTACAGCAGCCATGCAAAAAGGGACCAAAGTCAATTCCTACTTAATCTGGCCTGCTGTAAATACAAACCCTTGCTTGACAAGCAACCTAGACATTATTATCTCTTTCAGACACTATAAAATCCCCATACTTAACAGCTTGCAGGGATCAGAATAGAAACATCATCTGAAAAATTGCATGTTTGTAGGAAGATGAGGTTCAGTTACAATAAATGCAATGCCTACCACTTAAGACACAGAATATAAGCAGAAAATTGTGACTCAGGGGAGCACAATCAAAGAATCAGTATAACAGCATCCATAAAAATAATATTATTGTGAAAAGAACAAAGAGGGGAAACACCTTTTAAATTAAGTTTTTTATAAAACTACCAAATCAAAAAATTTAGTTCTGGTTTTTATTCCTATCATAATTTCATAAGTATTTTATGGACAATATTTAATAACAATAACTAATAAACAGTCTTCTTTGTGTCAACAAATACAACCTCTTCATTTTTAAATTAACACATCAAAACTATCCATACTTATGTATTTAAATGATGAATAATCTCTGTGATGAGAGTAATAGATACACCCAAATTGCCAAACTTTGAAATATTTTCTTTTTGAAATATTATGTTTATGCTTATGTTTTAGTATCCAAGTTCAGCTCATTTTTGATGAGAAGTTTTCCTTCCTTGTCCTTCATTTCTAATAGTACCTAGTGAAACCCCTGGGGGATGGGGCAGAGGGTGAAAAACAAAACTCTTGGCTTAAGAACAAAGGTTTCAGTTGAGGCACAAACTATTCATTTGCTTAAAAACAGGGCTGCAGATGCCAGTGTAGAGACTAAGGATGACACACAGGTAAATCACTACCATTCTGAGGCAGAGATCAATCACAAATTACAAAATCTTGAAGTAGGGCTGGTAGAATGGCTCAAGTGGTAAGAGTGCCAGCCCAGCAAGTGTGAAGCCCTGAGTTCAAACCCCAGTGCTACCAAAAAAAATGAAAGAAAGAAGAAATGTCTTATAGTAGGAGGAAAAGATAATATGTAGTATTTTTTCTAATCTAATTTAAAATGCTCACAAATCAGTAGACATTAAATTCTTTTTATTATATTTATTATCAACATATCAAAAACAAGTTAGTTTATACCCTTGTCCTCAACTAATAACAGAACCTTCAAAAATGTATTAGATATATATTCTTTTTAATTTTCATGTAGATTAATAAAATTCATGCTAACTATAGAAAGACAATATTAATTTGAAAAATTAAAATTTCTTTTCTTCATGGTCTTTTAATTGATTTACCACTCCACCTCCAAAATAGCTTAGAGCTAAACTGGGGACCTTTTGATAAACTAACCTGTGAAATTTGATAAGGTAACGGCTTCCTTTAGATGAAATTAGCTATAGATTATTATAACAATTTAAATAACATTGATTTTCTCTGATGTAATCTTTGTAGATTATGGTTTCCTCTTAAAATTAAATCTTATTTACATAAGCAATTTCACTTTTTCCCATTATAGAGGAATCTATAAAAATTAACTGTTTTGTGAATTTGTGTGCATATGTACTTGTGTGGAGAGACAGAGAGAGAGAGAGAGAGAAAGAGAGAGAAAGAGATGATACTCATTACATTTTGTTTTCAACTGCCTTAAAGGAAAGTCTTCTTCATCTGGGTTAGTACTTGTCATAATTGGTGTTAAACTGGCGTATCATGTATATCATTATTTGACATCCAAATACACATATCTGTATAACATGCAGAGCTAAGGTAGCACGAGATTGCTGGTTGTGGGGCTCCTAGATGTTTCCTGAATGCAGAAGAGAAGCTTCTTTAGAGCTCTGGAGCTTGCTGACCCTTGTTCTTAGCATGTTCTTCCTCATGTACCTGACTTTGCTCTTTTACTTTTATCCCCAGTCATCATCTCTACTCAAAGTCACCCCCGCCTGACTTCCAAATGAATCATTTGAGAACCTCTTCCTCATCCTCTCATTCACAATTTACATCTTTTATGTTTTTCCATGTTGCATCCATCATTGGGTTAAAATTTAATTCACCATGTTTTCTTCTTACTGGAATACTAATGTATAGAATCCATGAAGAAAGTTCAGACTACATGTCAGAGTTCACACTACAGTTTAACACATTGCATAAATAGCTTTTAATGAGTTTCTGAAAAGGTGTCTGTCTTAGGCAATTAATACATTTTATTCTTTCATAATCTCAGCTCTTGTACAAAAGAGAACCCTTTATGATTCTCCCAATGTCCCCTACATTTGACACCAATCTTTGGCTATACTTCAGCACCTATAGGTCATTGGTTCCTTTTGTCAGAGTTGCCTCCCTCATTGCCTCAATTTGGCAACAGCATCTTCTTTCACCCTTCTGCTATGTGCTTTAATGCTTTACCTTAAACCCTCTGTAAGGACTTGTATCACGTTTTCTTTGAAAAACTACCCTTTTCCACATCAATAAACTTGCAGTAAATTGTAACTGCAGATCATCTGCTGCTTGTCTCTCTGACATTTCAGCAATGTATCAAACTGCTTTGATAATTTTCATTTACACCTCTCTTTGTGCACAGATGAGGTATGAGAGGATAAAGTGGTAACTGCATGGCTCAAATGAAATCCTATGGAATCAGCAATTTGACTTCACATTACCATTTGACCATGTGTCTGTTGCAAAAGAGATAATTTGTTTCTAGAATTTTCATTCAGTGGTACAAGCCATCTGATTTGTAGAGAACCAGCCCAGGAAACTCCAAATGTACCTTTTAATGTTTAAATATATTTTGTGCAAATCAAGTTGAGCAAAACTCAATAAATTAATTGATCTTTTTAAATTCATTTCTTTCCCATTACATTCTTATCAATAAAATGTCCACATTAACCCCAAAACCTTTATTGAAGACCACACACAATTTTTAGAATAATTTTAGTAAGGTTCTTATACTTAATTTTAGAATTTTTCCATTTAATTTCCCTTGTCCCTGGAAGTTAGGTGTGTGTTTTACCAACATGGGGAAGACTGAGAAGCTAGACCACATTTCACTCACCTCCAGGACATTACTTCAGAAAGACAACCAGTTTAATGAGAAGATCTTCTCATTACATTTTGTTTCCTCATATTTACATTTGTGGAATTATTTGTCAAAAAGTTACTAAGTGGGTACCATGAATCTATAGACTTGCTAAAAGAATAATATATCAGTAACTCTCCCCTGTACCATCTGACCTTTTGGTCCAAAATATTTCTAAGTTAATTATTCTCTCATGTACAGCAAGCAACAATTCACTTTGTGCCAGTTTTGTTAAAATATCTTATTGGGCAATCTTAATTGTGTCTTCCAACAAGTTTTAAATGATTGCCCTGATGCTAGGGGATTTATTTTATGACCAAAAGAGTCATGACTATAATTATTTGTTACTTCATTTACAAACACTTAAGGGTTCTATCAATGTAAACCTGTGTGAGGTGAAAGAATCATTGCATGGTGTTCGTGCTCACAAAGAGTTTATGAAACAACCAGGAAGATAAGAGACTATAAGAAAAGAAAAAAGCAGCAATAAAAGGTGGAAGTGTGCAAATGTGCAATAAGTGATGACTACTAGTAAGTGCTTTGGTTGTTTGTAGAAAAAATCACTAGGTTACTGAACAATTGAAAATACTTTTTGAGTTACACCAGAGGTCAAGCAGAGTGAGAAAGACACAGTTGTTGTATATGTAAAAACCAAAGAAGATGAGTAGACTGGAAGGGGAGTTACATTTGAACAGGCAAAACAAGTGAAATGAAAGACTCTGAAGAATAGGAGAAAGTGTAAAAAGATTATTTATACTTTGCACAGAGGGTAGTATAGAGATCAGTTTAATTGGAATAGAAGGGTTTTTTTTTTCAAGAAATTCTTGGAGATAAATGTAGAGCAATAGATGAATCTATCATTGCTTGATTTTCATTGATTTAGTAAGTTCTTACACACCTACAGATCATTGATTATAAATCTATTGCTAAGTGTAGACATTTGAAACACACAAAAGGGTGTCTGTGTGAAGCAGCAGCCATGCAACATCAAACCCCAATACCTAACCACCATTCTACTCTCCACATCCATATATTGATTCCACATATGTGAAGTATTGAGTCTCTCAGTGTTCATGGAGATTGATTCCAGGACTCCCTGCAAATACCATAATCTGAAAGTGATCAAGTTTCTTATACAAAATGATACAGTATTTGCATGTAATCTATGCATATTCTCCCATATACGTTAACTCATTTCTACATTACGTATAATACCTAATACAATGTAAATGGTATGTAAGTAGTCGTTATACTATTTTGCTTAGATAATAATAATAGGAAGAAAATGTCTGTATAGGAGTGGGGGTATAGCTCAATTGTAGGTTTGATTTCCAATACTATAAACAAAAGAAAGGAAAGGAAAAAGTATCTATGTATGCTTGATACACAATTTATTTCTACATATTTTCAATCATTGATTGGTTGACTGTGCAGAGGTGGAATCTATGGATACCAGTGGCCTACTGTATACATACATACATACATACACATATATATATACTTCAAAACATCATGTTGTACATAATAATTATACACTATCTTATGTGTTATTTTAAGCAAATAAATTTGGAAAAAAATCCAGTTAGGTAAGGAGGATATCCACATAGAAGGGTGACCTGAGACATGGTGTTTGAGAACAAATAGAATACAGAGGGTTTCCTTGCAGTAGAGTCAGCTAGTTTAGGGTGACAAGAGACTGGTCATATGTAGTGTGATACATATATTATTTATATATATTAATAATATATATGAATGTTTGTATATATCTTTATATGTAGTCAAATATATCAAAATATAAATATTCTATATATAAAGAGAAGCAAAAAGCAAAATTTGTAAGCTCAGAGAAGTAGTTATAATTATGTAAGTCAAAAATACAAAAGCAAAATATTTGTTGTTATATTAACATCACAAACTCATGGTTTGCTTCTCTTCTTTGTTTCTTGCTTTCATTTTCTTCATTCCTATCCTCCACTCCTTTCTTCCTTTCTTCCTTCGATAGAATGAGATATGCACACATAGCTGTATGTATGTATAGAAGGAGGGTTTGTGTTTGTATAACATAAATATATTTTCTAGTGTTCTCCCCAAGAGAGTGCCTGAGACATATCACATACCAATAGCAGCAATAAGGCACACCTAGTAGGCAGATATTGACTTATAAGTATTATTTACCTTAAATAGCTTACTTAATAACTAGGGTAGTATAAGATATATAAGATCACCTTGCATCCTTTTTTTTCAGAAAACAATGAGTGCTCAAAAAATGCTTGAGTGTGTGAAACGGCAGAGGCAGCCTGCTTGAAGAAGTTATATGCCAGATCTGACACAATGTGAGCGCTAACACGAATAATGATAATACTTATTGAATAAATGGAGAGCTAAGTATTCATAATATATTAGTTAATTAAAAGATTGATGAGGGATATTTATGTATGTTCACATACAGACTGATTACAAAGGTAAAGTTGTAACTTGACAGGAAGAGGTCTGGTTTGTAACACTATGATAGAATGATCAAAGTGGCTATCATCCATAATTGAAGACGTCAAAATCATGACACACCTGACTGGAAACAGTGTGAATACAGTATCCCTTCTGTGATATTCCAGTTAAGGATGCATAATCTGAATCTAATTATATGAAACATCACATAAACCCACATTAAGGAGCATTCTTTAAAATAACAGGCCTACAATCTTCAAAACTGTCAAAGTAATGAGAATTAAAGAAACAGTATGCAATCCTTCAAGAGAGAAGGACCGTAAAGACACATAGAACTAAAAGCAACACATCATTCTCAACTGGATTCTTTCCTTACAGGGGTCAATGCTGTATGCCATTTTGGTGGCAGTAATGTGTCATTGTTACTTTCTTTATTTTGATGCTTTGTATTGCCATTATGTACAGAAGTCTTGTACACATAAAATGCATAGTAATGACTTTAGGGTAATAGGGAATCATATAGGAAACAACTCACAGATACTCAAGGAAATACATTTGAATTGTATTCTTTCTGTAAATTTGATATTGTTTCAAAAATAATTTCATAGTTCAGGGATCATTACATGATAAAAGAAGGAAAAAAAGAAATAGTAGTTCAACTTGACGATTTCACACATGAGAAACATGGCTTAAGAACCAAATATCCTAGGGATTTGGATACAAATTGAATGAATAAAATTTTATTTTACTGTTAAAAGCTCAAACTCTCTGCATTATATGGTTGAAGTTTTTTTTTTTTTTTGATGGCATTGGGTTTGAATGCAGAGCCTTATGCTGGTTAGGCAGGTGCTGTTGTCACTTGAGACATTCCATCAGTCCAGTGATTAAAGATTTTAATAGAGGTACAACAAACAGGTAAAAACAGAACAGAAGGCAATCACTGACTCACTGACTAAAAAGTGGATCAAAGATGGGATACATAAAACACACTAGACTGAAGCTGCTTCTCCTTCATGATGTACCTAAAAGTTAATCTTAAAAGATTAACCCCAAAGACAAAACAAATTCAATGCAATCCTCATCAAAATACCAATAACCTTCTTCACAGAAATAGAAAAAAAAAATCGTAAATTTCTTCTTGAACCACAAAAGACCTCAAATAACCAAATCAATTCTAAGGAAAAAGAAGCAGTATAATAACTGACTTCAAAGAATACTACAAAGCTATAGTAGCCAAAACAGCATGGTCCTGGAATAAAAATTGACCCATAGACCACAGGGTCAGAATAGAGTCCTGAAATGGATCTGCATGTATACATCCAACTGATATTCAACAAAGGCACCAAGGACATATGGAGAAAGGTCAGTCTTTTCATCTAGTGGCAATGGAAAAACTCGATATACGTATGCAGAAGAATAAAACAAGATCCATTCCTCTAACTCTACATAAAAATCAACTCAAAGTGGATTAAAAACCTAAATTTAGGGGATGAAACTAATAGGAATAAAATGTAATCATGTAATTGGTATAGGCAAAGATTTATATATTTACAAATATATTTATTATCCAGAAGTCCATAATATATTACATGAATGGAGTAGCTTACATTCATTTATTTCAGTACTGAAGGATAAAGGAATGCAACAATTTAATCAGGGCTCTCATACAAGCCATTAACATTAATATTTTAAGTACTTTTCTTTGATACATTTCAAAGGACAGTTTTGTTAATGATATTTTATATGTTTCATATTTCAAAAGACATATGTAGAGGTCAGGCATTATTTAGTTACTGGTTGTGACAGTTCTTAAGTTTACTGACTTCCTATCCTTTCATAAGTCAGATTCTACCACAAATAAGGCCCATGATACTCATCATTGCCTTTATCAGGCTGTAGTGGCTCTGTGTGATGAAAATCTGGAGAACCTGTACAGAGCAATATGTGGAAAAAACAAAAGCTCAGGAAGTTAATGGCTCTTTTTGGTCTCTGTAACCACAAGGTTAATATACCTCAGCTATCTGGATTCAGTAATCTATTCTTCACTGCTTATGATCTCTCTCTCTCTCTCTTTCAATTTCTCTCTCTCTCTCTCCCATAAATTTTCTGTTGGTATACAAAGAATTCATTCTTATTCATTCTTGTAATTATTGAGTGCTTACAATGAGCAAAATACTGTATGATACATCACAATAATATAAAATTTATAAAACATGGATTATTTTGGTCTGAATACATTAAGAGAAAAACAAAACATTTTGTGAATTTCAGCTAATCATATGTTATTTTTGTTATTCTATTGATAACAAAATTAGCAATAGTCACACAGCACATAGGATGGATCTTAAAACATAGAAAGGCTGTTAATGCTGAGGTGTCAGAGAATGCCATACCAAGGGTTGGAAATGATAAGTAAATTACATGGCAGCAGTGGTCTGTTATAAGGAAGGAAAAGTCTGCATTTCACTTTGGCTGGTGATGCATCCAGAAAGTTCTATTCTGACCAGAGTTTTGAGGATGTGGTTTGCTAAATTAGGGAGTTTGAATTATTTTAAATACTTTGGGAAGCTATTGATGAAACATGGCTTACATCCTGCTTCAGAAGGATCAATTAGCTCTAAAATACTAGATGGGGAGAATTATTTGGATGCTACTGCAATAGTCTAAGTATGAGATACTGTAGTTGAGTAAAGCTATCAACATTATTAATAAGAAGGATGAGTTACTTAGGTGATAACACAAAAAGAGAATAGGCAGGATTTGTAAACTGCTTCAAGGTATAAATAAATGGCACACATGTCAAGAATATATAGAGGTATACTTGGTTTAAGGATATTTGGTTTAAAGCAGAAGAGCTTTGAGAGAGAAGACAATGAATTCAATTATGAATACTACTGCTTACTTGTCCCTAGACCATATTGTTCTAACTGTTCTTCTTATGCTGTGATCTTGTATAATCGCCACACTTTCTCACTCCAAATCTGGAAAGGGATAGGTTATAAGCTTATTTTCCATAAGAGATGATGAATTGCCCTAAACCAATGGAAACTTCTCATTGATGAAGTCCATGGAGAGGTTGATGAGGTAGCTAGTTGCAGTTCACGCATTTCTATGTAGGGACTGAGGAAAACCAGCAAAAATATATATTGTTGTAGTATTTATTTATTTATAAGTTACTGCAATATATAAATGCTATTATAAACCAGTTAACATTTTCTTGAGAATAAGATTCAAAACATTTCTATTAGCAGTATTCATTTTTACCCTGTATTTTCATAATCAGGAAGATTGGAACACAATTTATGTATTACTCATGACTTTTAATAATATCCAGATTACTTATATCATTATATAATATAGATTATTATAATAATATAATGGATTATAGTTATATTATCCTAATTCTTTAATTGAAAATTTGAAAATACGTATTTGTAGTTTATTTTAGCATATTTTGTTCTATCAACTCGCTGAGTGAAAAATTAAATTAATTTCATTTCATAGTCTGTTTTCTTAGATGTAGCTCTCCAATCTTATTATCAACTGCAGAGTTTTGTTCTATAAACAATTCCTTTCTCTTGACCCATTATTATAAAGTAGAGAACATATTCTTTCAGAAACTACCAAAAACATTTAAAATTCTTTCACAAGTCCAAATGCTTTCTTGAAAGTCATTTTAGAAAGTGTAAACATATTAGAGCATTAGACAGAAACATTTGGAATTATAAGATTCTCATATGAGTTTGTTCACCAAAAATGCTTTTGTTTTTGCCCTACTACATATATTTACTAGATATAATTGAAAACTTGATTATATTAGAAATTATTCATTTAACTTGACTTGTTCAGCCATGTGTCCTTCAATAATTATATCTGTGACTTTGGAAAACTTAATCTCTTTTCATTTGAGTACACTCATTTGAAACATAACGATAACTCCCTCATGGAATTGTAACAATTAGATGACATAGTATGTTATGATTCTGGTTCCATAGTAAATATGCAATTAATATCAGTTATTTTGTCTAATATTATTGCTGTTATCATATATTATGTGAGTTCTGCTTTTCTAAGAGTCTTTGTAAATTAGGTATATTAGCTGCTCTAGCTTTTAACTCAACATGCACTCTGTATTGTATGTAGGATACTCTGTATTGTCATATCCATTTTATATAATTCTAATGTATATCTTCCACTGTCTTTGTGAGGGCTATGATCCCCTACATATAAGAAAATCACCTCCTAACTCTAACTTGCAATTATTCAAACCTGACACATTATTTTTTATATAAATACATTCTCCCTAGAAGAATATTGAAACACCATAATTTCAGCTCTATTGTATGACCATATATTAATTCTGCACAATTCAAAGAAGTAAACATAAAAAGGAAAAGATAGGTATACTTTAACTGCCTCATATATAAAATTGTTTGATTTTTTAAAGAGAAAATTCCAGATTTTTTCTTGAAATAAAATGTATCATTATGAAATTTCAATACTAAGTTTTTCTTTAAATTAAGAGTATTATTAAAGATGTATTCAATAAAAATGGTAGGGTAAACACTTCTATTGTATAAAATAGTAATATCAAATAGGCAAATTTTATTCTTGTTTTAACTTGAAGCACTAGGATACCCTTTTCCACCAGGCAAAATTCTCTTTATTCAGAAAGATTTAACTTTAATATTAGTAACACTATAGGCATTTTCTGTCTAACCTAGTAATTGGATATGCCCAATTTTTTTGCCCCTGCCTCAAATTTGAGTTTACCATTAATGCATTAAATGATACATTATGACTATAATTAACTTCTGTGTGTTTGATGGATAATTTATTTTAAATTTGAGTTTTTGCATAATACTCTTTCCCCTCCTTTTCTTCCTTCCTTCCTTCCTTCCTTTCTTCCTTCCTTCCTTCCTTCTTTCTTTCCTTCCTTTCTTTCTTTTCACCATTCAGAAATGGTCCCCAAGCATAGTGCTAAAGTGCTACCTTGAGTTCCTAAGCTCAAGAAAAATATGTTGTGCCTTACAAAATAAATGTGTGAATTAGATAATAACCTTTGCTTAGTCTGAGTTATAGTGCTGTTGACCACAAGTTGACTGTTCATTAATCAACTATATATATATATATATATAAATATATATATATATATATATATTTAATAAGGTGCCCCAAGCAGAAGCACAATGGTCATTTGATGGAAATATTGTAAACACAACAAACAAACCCTGCATTTACCTAGGAAACAATGACTCAGTTTTGCCAGTCCAATGTTCACAGTGAATTTCTAGAGCAAAACAAATGTGAATATGACAATTGAGTAATTTGGTAGCATAGCCTAAAGTTTAAAAAGAAAGAAGGGAGAGAAAAGATTGATGAATACAATGAAAGGACTCACCAAGCTGTATAGCTTGGTGCTTTTGACACATGATCTTTTAGTAGATGAAGAATAATGAACTTCCTTTGTGTCAAATTATAGAAAAATCTCTTTATCTCAGGAGGAAGTAGAAGGGGAAACAGCCCCAGGGCAGATTTTTGAGACCATGTACCTCCTCAGGATGCAGGGCTCATAGTGCTGTCCATGGGGGATGGGACACTCACTCATCTGTCCGTTAGGTCCTCACACCCAACACTGGGAGATTTCCTTCAGCTGTTACCTCTCCTGCCACAACTTTCTGTGGTATTTACAGTGGCTTTGGAGTTGCTCAGCTTAGTTTTTCTATCCTGCCTTCAGTTTTTGGTGGTTGAAATTACAGAGTGCCTAGGAGGAAGGGTTTCCTCTTTGCTGTCATGCTCTCTTCTCACTAGAAAGACCCTAGAGTAGAAGGAAACTGGAATACATCTAAAGGGGTTCCACTCTTTTACGTGTTCCTTGTCATGGGGAAAAGGGCAAGTTATACTTGGATTGGAGTCTACATGCATCAAGTGGGATCTCTTTCAGCTCTCCTTTTCTGTTCCCTTTTGACATACTTCCATTCAAATTGTGCAAAGACCCATGAATAAGAGATGGTTTAGTGACTGATGACTAGGTCTGTTAGAGGAATACCTCTGATAACCCATTTGATGTGCAAACACATAGGGGACTTGTAAAAACTGTAATATGTTAGCTGACTTTTACTTCACTTCATCCTTCCTCTCTTTGATCCCATGGGAAACTTTTTTTGAGATCTATCAAGACTGAGAGCCCTGTCTTTTTATAACGATTTTGTAATTTTGAGAGGTAATGTGCTTAAGAATGTTTGTGGCCTCAACTCTGATTGTTTTTAAAAGTGTCTGTTAGAGTTTATCAATTTTTTGGCTAATTATTAGAATGGAACAGATGGTCTTTGTATGCTTTTATTTTCAAATATAGAATGAAACTGTTATTTTATTCTAAACATCAAACTCTTTAGTTCTTTTAGGTAGTGTTTTTAATGTAATATCCCTCAAACTCTTCAAAAGGTTTTGTAGACACTGTGCCTTTTTTCATGTCCTTTCCTGAGCATCTGCTGTAGGTTTTTCCCTATTGTTTATTTTCCCATTGCTATAGAGTAGGTTTCTAGCTCCCCAAGATGCATACTTTGGTTGGATTGTTAACTTGAAACTGGAACCATGACAGATGTCTCCAGGGTTTCTCTCACTTAGTTAATGGGTAGTATGTTTGTCACACACAAGAGCAATACCTACTCCTTGAACATTACCTCAGGTTCAGGATCCTGTTATTAAAGTTAACAATAGTATCTACTCCTTGTGTCAGACAAAAACAGTGCCCACAAAGCACTGCAAGGCTATGACTGGAGATCACAGTGACAGTTTCTTACTTCTCCATTGTAAGAGTGACCTCCAGCTGTAAGCAATGAAGTGTAGGAAATGGAAATATAATTGACTCTCACAACTCAGTACTTTCATTTACCAGCAGTCAACAAACAGATGTTCCATCATTCGTTAGCATTCAATAGAGACACTGATGCCACAACTCTCTTCCATATACATGTTCATACTAGGGGATTCTAATTTCCAGTTCTCTACTGGAGTGAAAAGAAGGAATGCATGCTTTTCTTTTCCTAATATTCTCCTGCTAGATGACAGTTTAGATTTTTTTCAGCAGCACTAAGCTATGTAATAAAATATCTACCCATGATATTCACAGGGTCTAATAGAACACAGAATTGAAAGCCTACTATAAGACAAACTGGATTATTTCCAAAAGGCTATTTTAGAATTGTGATAATCTGCAAATGATAGTCATAAGGAATTCTGAGGAATAAACCAAAGGCTGGCATTTCATCTTCAACTTCTCAAGACATCTGCTACTTGGTTTCCTAATACTCGCAGGAATATGCATATCTAGGTGCTGTTGGTTGTAGGCATCATCCAGTGACACCTACAGAAGCTCTTTTTCTTTCAATTTAACACAGTTTGCTGGGGAATACTACTCTACAGTGGCTGTTCTCTGTAAAGATTCTGGTTCGAAGCCAGAGCACGCAAATAGTTCGTGAGACCCTATCTTGAAAAACCCTTCTAAAAATAGGGCTGGTGCAGTGGCTCAAAGTATAAGCCCTGAGTTCAAACCCTGATACCACAGAGGGGAAAAAAAAAAACTCTTGGTTCTAGTCAACCATGCTTTTCCTCCCTAATTACAAGGATTAGGCACTCTGAAAGTATTAACTGATTGTGTTTCTTCATTTGAGCAGTGTTATCTACATTGGTCCCTAATGTGCTAAACTGGCTTCATGAGGCATATGTCTTCATAAGTTAAGATCATGTCTTTATAAGTTAAGATCACAAATGGAGCTTGAAACCTCAATAGAGGAACATAATGATAAATACCTATCATGAATATCACTAATCTTTCACAGACTAAAGTTTATGTACCAGCTCAATATCATCAAATCTTCTTCCAGTGCACTTTGACTAAGTTATTTTTCAGAAGACTTTGTCCTTCAAGTAAATATTTATTTCAAGAGCACAGCCATATACTGCTCATAGCTTAAGCTTAAATTAGGCCTTCTACTACACATTTATATCATCATATAATAATTGCTTATACAATTATTTTATATTTTTCACTTGAGAGATAAAACTTAAAGGAACATATTTGCTTATCTTTTTATATCAAATTGAAGGTCTATTTGTTGCATATGGTAAGTAGAAATCAAGGGGCAAACAATAAGAAAGGAAAAGAAAATTGAGGAGGAAGGGAAGAGAAAAAAGGAAAGGAGGAAATAAAGCAGAAAACAGGAAGGTTAGGAGTTGGGATAGGAGACATAGTAAAATTCTTCTATAGTTTTAAAAACTTTCATCATGAGTATTAAAATTTAAGAAAGCAAACTAACTATTGATGCTTATAACATATTCCAGAAAATAACAGAAGTTATTATCAAAGTGAAAACTTTTCACTGGTTAAACTAAATGTCAGGGCAGAAAGAAAGCAATAGAGCTTAGGAATTAAGGAAACAGAAAAATCTTTAAAGGAAAAATCAATAGACCCCAAAATGCCATGACCTGTCAGATTTGTATCATCCATTAAGAGATAAGTGAACAAATCCTAACTCCCAATTCCTTTATGTTATCAGTCTATCAGCATTTAATAATTTAAACCAGAACATAGAGAAATAGTGTTTTATCTAACAGTTATGAAACTTAAAAAGTAAAATGGGAGAATTTCTATGGGCAGGTTATAAATCTAATACACAGTTTTATTATTACCTTAAATTTCTATATTATTTATAAAAATGATTTCTTGGGCATGTGAATATGAAATGAAATCAACTGTGTAAACACCATCCACTCACCCTCGTCCATATCAAGAATTGTGTTTTTCTTGAACACAGAGACAGTTTATCCCTTTGGAAAATGGTAAAAGGTTATTCCTATCAATCAACATCTTATTCTTTTATACAGATGACGTACTTACCAAACATGCTTGGCAGCTCTCTAAACCAGACATTATATCCACATTGAAATGAATATTCTATCTTCCGCTTCATTCATAGCAAAAAAAAACCCTCTTGGACTGAGGACAAGGAATCTTTATTAAAATATTACAAATTATTTAAGTGAGATTTTCCTGGCCTTTTTCCTCACACTAACATTTAGAATCACTCTTCAGAGCTTTATATAGCCTATGTTATTCACTATTTAAAAATCTGATTTATTGGACCACATTTTGATGTGCTTAATCATCACCACTACCTACCCTACTTCTAGTGTGCAGGTATTCACATTTTGTTAAGGTCCACTAATGCCCAAATTCAGCAACTTGGTGAGCTCAATTTTCAATATGGAAACAAACAAGTCTAACAAATCATATCTGCATGATTTGAGGACCAGTTTCTTCTATTCTAGTCAAGTATTGCAAATATACAAAATGGCACACTAGAAATCTATTTGATGATATCGTTGGGAGACAAACAATGAGCTGATTAAAGCTCAAGAAATTGCATTTTCTCCTGCAGTTGATTTCAGCAGAAGGACTTTAGATCTAATACACTGCCAATTCAGATCAAAATGAATACTGATCAAAATGGTACTGTGCTCCTCCATAGTGGAGTTGAAACGGTCAGGGAGGGTTTCCTTTCTCAACATACTTGGGTGCACCGTTAGGTGACTTGTCCCTGTATTAAAAGTTATTTTGGAAATTTGTGGGTCCAACAGCCTACACACAATGGAATAATTAGGAAAGAAGGAATATATATGCTTTCATACCATTTCATAATTATTATCTGTGAAGACAAGGAGAATTATCACAATAAATCATTGTCAGGTTTGTTCTTCTAGCTTAATATTTTTAAAACTCAGAACATTTTGAAGATGTCTAAAATTCTGAGGCTTCTGTCAATAAATACAGAACTCAGAGCTTTGTGTCAGTTATTTTAAAGGGGATAAATAATTCAAGTCCCCAAGAAAATTTTTGTTAAAAATTAGTGTTGTTACTTTTGAAAAAAGTATCATTAATTCATTCATGTCTTTATCACATTGTAAGGCCAGATGAAAGAAATCACAATGTATGAGATCTATATAGAAAATAAATGCTTCTAAGTAGAAGTTTTAAGAAAATTAAGCCACTACCACAATTTGTCTTTTAGAAATGAGGGAAATATGAGTCATAGTTGAGGAGTACATCAAGTGTGGAATATTAGAAGATTAGAGACTGTATGGTGATATGAACAGAGAGACACAAGAGCTTTCTTTTCAGGTAAAAGCTCTTCAGTGCCTTAGAAACACATTGCTTGCACCGCCCACCCCCCTGCCCCAGCTGTTTTGATGAAATTGCACTTCAAGTGGCAAGAAATGAAGTTAGTATTCTGTCACTTGAGTAAACAAGACAGGCTAAATCAAATGACTGTGTAAGCTGCTCTCTTCATTCTTATAAGTCTTAAGATATTCTGAAGTAAGCACATAGCAGAGCCTATTAAAAGGATACAATAGTGACTTTTAAATTAAAAATGTGTTTTATTCAGCACAAGTAGAGAATAGTGGGTAAAAATACATAAATATATTTTACACAACTAAACATATAGTGTTTCCAGATACTTGAAAATTTGGGAGTGTATCAGACAGAATAATTGAGCTTCCACACATTCACTTAAAATCACAGTGGCTAGATGTTTATTTCGCATGCACCAACAATTCAATCCTTGTAATTGGCAGATGCCCTCAAAAATAATGATTCAGAGACTCAAGCTTCTCCACCTACTGGTATTATCTCTCCCTCGGTCCTTGAAGATCATTTTGCTCAGCCAACAGATAGTGAAGATCATTTTAAAGGAGGTCTCCATGGGCTAGTCTTTCATGATGAGGCATCATCTGCATTTTCTGCCAAATTCCATAGACGCACACAGAATTAATGGTGTAGGGAAATGTACCCTTGTTCTATGCTTGGGAGGAAAGGAGAAAATTTTTGTTACAAATATGTCCAATTACACATAGGGAGAGAGTTACTTTAAATTGTTTTTTCTTATGCATCTTTATAAAATAAATAATGAGTGTGATAATTCAAAATGATACATTAAAAATCTCATGTCTCAAAGATAAATCACTTCATATGCACATGTAATTTAATTCCAGTATGAGGTTTTCCTCTCTCTTTTTATGTTTAGGCCAATGGCTAGCTTTGAATACTTTATTGCTAGTAATTCTTGCATTTCAAATGCATGGAAAGTTAACAAATAGATTCTAATATATCAATTATATATACTTTCTTAATTACTTTCCAGAGTGATGCATTGCATGTTAAGGTTAAGGAAAAGGATTTACCTTTTTTATAGTTAGCATATTTACTTTTAAGTATTGAAATGTGTTTAAGGGACTTCATGTTACAGAAGGCTGTGTTTTAGTGGTAATATATAATCCCTAGATTGCATAAACACATTTTACTAATTTTCAGTTTTCTTTAATTGGTTAGAATAGGATAGCTAACACACTAAACATAGTAGGTAACAATTGGTTACCATGACAAAATTCACAGGGAATCCTTTAGGAGAATGTTAAAACAATATCAGGTTTTCTTTTTCTAATCCAAACATAAGACAGAATGAAGTACAATGATGTTTCACTTCAACTAATTTAAAGATGGAGAATTAGTCTACTATTTACTGAAAGATTCAAGGCTTTAAAAGTCTCCAGAAAGGCCTAAAAGAAAAAAAAATTAAGTACCAAGAATTTGGGAAAAATGAAAAATAATTATCATGATAATTTAAAATTGTTCTTAATCTCTTGCTTTGTGACTTTCTCTGGTTATCAAAGTAAAGGTGTTTTTTATTTCCTGTCGATAGCTGATAGTACCTTGTATGATGCTGAAGAAGAATATAAATGGTCCAGGCTCTGAGATGTATAAGCTTATGTATGAATCCTTGCTCAGGCTTATGGCCTGAGAAAATGTCATTCCTTCTCATTCCTCATTTCCTTCCCTTATAAAATATTACATACAGCATTAAGTTCACAGGGATGTTGAAAGGGTTAAGACCAAAAACATGTAAATGTATGAGTATGTCCCTGAAATCATGTTAGTCAAAATCACAGGGTAGAGCAAGTGTATACTACTTCATGAAATTAAGTCTGACTCACTTTCATGGGTTTTCCCAAATGCATGAAATAATCTTTGCTTTATTTATCTTACAAGTGCAAAATGATATAATGATTATGAAAGGATTTTGTGGAGGTAAGAAAGAGTGCTAGCAACTCTAGCATATTATCAATTGCAAAATGTCTTTGCATTTCCTCCTGTGAAATCTAAGATGACCTCAGGTCTAAGTTCCTGCAAGACACATTACAAAGGAGGTCTCAGTGTTCTTTTTTTTTTAATTTTTATTTTATTCATATGTGCATACAATGTTTGGGTCATTTCTCCCTCCATCCCCCACCCCCTCCCTCACCCTCTCCCACCCCCTCCCTCACCCTCCCCCACCCCCTCCCTCACCCTCCCCCACCCCCTCCCTACCTGGCAGAAACTATTCTGCCCTTATCTCTAATTTTGTTGAAGAGAGAATATAAGCAATAATAGGAAGGACCAAGGGTTTTTGCTAGTTGAGATAAGGATAGCTATACAGAGAGTTGACTCTCATTGATTTCCTGTGCATGTGTGTTACCTTCTAGGTTAATTCTTCTTGATCTAACCTTTCCTCTAGTTCCTGGTCCCCTTCTCCTATTGGCCTCAGTTGTTTTAAAGTATCTGCTTTAGTTTCTCTGCATTGAGGGCAACAAATGCTATCTCTGTGTTCTTTATGAAATCTTCTGTGTCTTGGAAGAATTCCTGTACCACACAGAGCCTTTCAGCAGAGGGTTAACTAAATTTCAATCCCTGATTATTTCCCAACATAAAGGAAGTTTTTTTTTTAAGAGATCAAATGAGTCTTAGCTGGAATAAGTACAGCAGCAAAGCAGTGAATATTTTTGCTTGGGAAAGAGGTAATCAATTTCTACCAATCTTTATTTTGCTCACCCACTTGATTTGAAATCACATACTGCTTCTCACAAAATTAACAGTTAAGGCACCTTGTTGCAACTCAACAAGCATTACAACATATACTCAGTTTTGACTATATTGAAAACTTCACCATAAAGGACCTTGGAGACATCTATATTTAAAATAATAGCATTTTCAAGTTAAAATAGCAAATATAAACACATAGAAATAAAGAAGTTTCTGGTGAATTAGCTGTATGGTGTAAGCTATAGTTAACTATGTGCATATTTATTCATTTATTTTACACAGCCTGCTCATTTGTTTCAAAAGCAGATAGTCCACTTTCAGTGTTCATTGTAAGCTCAATTTGGTTTTACTTCCTTACTATGTTTTCTTGGCATCTGTTTTTATGGAAATATAGCTGGTCATTAACACAGCTTTGTATGCCTTATAACTGTGTTGTTTTTCATGCAAAATAGACATTTGTAAAATAATTACAGATGGGAAATTACACCCCATGGAATTTTTTCTTCATTACAAAATTACCCTGTTCTGATAATTTTACATCCACTTCATTATAAAAGGACAACACAGGGAAAATAAAAAATTTTCAGTTATGATAGCAATCTTCAGAGCACTTGTTCTTTCAAAATGAGAAGTGACAGGTTATATATAAAAGGAATCATTATGGAAAAATGTACTTAAGTAAATTATTTCCAATTCTCCTCCTTCTTAACACTCTCTTCATTGTTTAAAAATAGACACTCTCAGCCATATATGAGGCACCTGGTGAAACTTCCAGATGTTATAGTCATGGTGGACTTGGCAGCTAATATTCAGTTTCAGAGGACTTGTCAGAAAATAATGTTGTTGGACCTTTTTAATTTTAATTTTAATTTTTTTGAAACAGGATCTTGGTATGTAGCACAGGTTAACCTTGATTCTCTTACCTCAGTCTTCCAAGTTGAGGGATAACAGGTATGCATCACCACGTTCAGTTAGAAAATATTGTTTATTTATCACTGTATCTAGATTTCTCTTCCATAGTAGCTAATGCTGGGCTGGTTATTCCACATTTGTTCCCCATGCTGTTGTGTTCCCCAGAAAACTGACCTATATGACAGCATTGATCAGAATCTAGTGCCTTCTAACTCCCTCTTTGTTTTGGCCAATAGGAAACTAACAGGTGATTTCAAAGCAGGAGAAAAGAGAGGTCAGAGATGTGTCTCCTCAATTCCGTCACTGCTGCTTAGTACTCACCTGCCAGCGTCTGTCATCTACTCATGGAGCCACCAGCTTCTGCTGGGAAGTCTCCCTATAGCTTTCATTCTTTGCAGGTTCTGATAACTTCCATCTCTTGACCTTAGTTCTTATTCTTTACAGAAACCCAAGGGTGGTAATGGCTTCAGGTTGAAGTTTGCCCTAGAATCCCATCTGTTATTGGTTTGCTTACACATATTTGTAAGTAGTCCTTTCACTTGTTTCCATCATGGTTGTTTAGAGTGTCACCAATTTTGCACACAATATAACACCCTATCCATATTTGGTTTTCATGTAAATGGAGACCCAGAAGGGCTAAGATGTCTTGAGTTACAGAATGGTGCTCTGTTAGACTGGAAAGTATTTCATACACAAAATTATGGTGAAAATGACATCCATAAATATTAAGCATTATTCTGCCCAAATCACATAGCTAATTAGTCAAATAGATGAGACCATAACCAAAGTCTTCCAATTCCCTGTCAAAGGCTTTTCATAGTTGCAATTGCTTACCTTAATGATATTTATATTTCATCATCCAAAATCTAAACATTGAGAAGAGTCAAAAGTCATATAAAGTGTTCTTTATTCTTTACCATTTCTATCTTTGATGTGTTTTGAAACTAGCAAATACTAGTCCTACAAGGGGGATTCACTGTGACATTTACTGATGTGCATCTTAATTGGATTCATACCCTCTATCATTCTTCTTCATCTCCCCTCCTCTACATTCTAAGAATGATTTCAACAGGTTTCCTTGTTTTATTTTCATACACATATACAAAGTATATTCCCCCATATTTTCCCTCCTTCTCTTTCTCCTTTTGCCCTTCCCACCTCACTGGCACCCATCCCTTAACAAGACCTGTTTTACCTTTCTGTCCTTCATTTTTAAAAGCATATATTGATTGCTCAAGGGGTTTTTGCCTTGGTATTTCAATGATGTGTAAATCATATTTTAATCAGATTTAACCCTCTTATTACTTATTCTTTTTCTATCACTCTGCTCCCCTAGTATTCAACTGCTTTCAATATATTTCTTTATACTATCTTCATACACAGATGCAATGTGTTTCAATTTTATTCTCTATCATTCTGTTTTTCTCTTCCACCTCCCTGCCGTCCCCACAGAAAGACCCACTATTACAATCATGCTTCCCCTCTCTCTCTTTCTCTCCCTCTCACTCTCCATGTAGGTATATGTATATAAGATCATATATATATTTATGAACACACTTATCTTATAGGTCTAGCTTTGACATATAAGGAAAAACTGTGACCTTTGTATTTTTGAGCCTGGCTACTTCATTTAACCTGATGATCTCTAGTTCCACCCATTTGCCTGCAAACTATATAATTTTATTCTTTTTTATGGATGAATAATGCTTCATTTTGCATGTATACCACATTTTCATAATACATTCATGAGTTGTATGGCATCTGGGTTGTTTCCAAAACTTGGCTATTGTGAATAGTGATGCAATAAAAATAGATGTGCAAGTGGCTGTATTGTATCCTGACTTATAGTTCTTCAAGATAGTCCCAGGAATGGTACCGCCAGATTATATGGTGGGTCTGTTTTTAGCTTTTTGAGGAGCCTCTATACTGCTTTCCTTATTGGTTGCACTAATTTACATTCCCACCAACAGTGGATAGGGATCCATTTTCCCTGCATCCCCACCAGCATTTGTTACTGTTTGTGTTATTCATGACAGCCATTCTTGCTGGAGTGAAGTGAAATCTCATGTCATTTTGATTTGAAATTCCTTTACCAAGAACATTTTGCATTTCTTCATTTATTTATTGGTCATTTGTACTTCTTTTTGAGAATTGTCTATTCAGTTCATTTGCCCATTATCCAATGGGTTGTTGATTCTTTGAGGTGTTAGCTTTTTGAGCTCCTTGTATATTTTGGTTATTAATCCCTCATCAGATATATAGCTGATGAAGACTTTCTCTCATTCTGTCTACTGTTTCTTCACTTTTGATTGTTTCTTTTGCTGTGCAGAGGCTTTTTAGTTTGATGTAGCTCCATTTGTTAATCTTTTTCTTAGTTGCTGAGCTGCTGGAGTTCTATTCATAAAATTTTTACCTATGCTTGTGTGTTCCAGTGTACTCTCTGTTCTTTCCTACAGTCATTTCATGGTTTTAGGTCCTACATTAAGGTCCTTCATCTACTTTGAATTGATACCACTACAATGTGAGAGACTGATACATTTTTGAGGAAATTTCATAAGAAAAGTAGAAATAAAAATATTTAAACAGAATAGATGGAAGAAAGACTTTAATGCATAAAGATACATTGTAGGCCTAGTGACATTTGAATATTTATAATTTTAGTTTTTTGAAAACTAACTTTTTCATCTCCAGTTTATCTCTTCAGTTTATGCTGAGAATAACTAGACCCTGCACCTTTAGTAAATTCTGTGTCTAAAAACCTTTACTGCTTGACAGCCAGCCTCACATTAAAAGGGTGAATTATTTCATGAACAAAGCTCAACTGAGTTTCAAGTTCGTACTTTAATGCTGAAATAAACATATTTCAATTAGTTGGTTCACTTTCTTAGTATAGACACTAAGCAATCTAAAGCTAACATGAATATAAAGTGGTACTTTTCCTATGTGTAAGCCATCTGTTTTTTTTATGTCTTATACAGATCTACATATGTGTAGATCAAGCAAACTGAAATGGCTCTTTAAAGAAACTATGACATCTTTCCTTATATTCTCATATTAAGCTACTTATAAATAATACAGATAAACAGATAGATAGATAATGAGATATTGTTTCACAACTACCACTATGACTACGTTTTAAAAAATATAACCAGTATTGTCAAGGATAGAGAAATTGGAGCTTTTGAACACTTGATGGAAATGTAAAATGGTGCAGGCATTATGGAAAACAATATTGAAGCTCCTCAAAAACTTGAAAACACAGTTACCATGAGACACCAATCCCACATCTGGGTATATAGCTGAAAGCATTGAAATCAGTAAATTGAAGAGATATCTGAACCCCCTTGTTCTTTGACAATACTTTCACAATCCATTGACATTCTTCTTCTCTCCTTTCTACCTTCCTTTCTTCTTTGTTCTTCTCTCTTTTCACTAAAATATAGCTTTATTAATGGAAACCATTCATTTTGTTGGCTGCTAAACACTTTAGGACAGGGCCTAGGAAATAGTAGTTGCTTACTTAATGTTCAGTATATAAATGACAATGTGAATGAGTGAATAAGTGAAAGAATAAAGGAATTCCTTGTGTCATTCACTTAAACTAGGTCTTAACTGATTCATCTCTTAAATGATGGCATTGATAATTTCCTTGCAGAGTTGCTGTAAATAGTTATGTGTTGAGTTCATGACTATTTATAAAATCACTATAAGAATACAAGACATTGAAGTTCAAGGAAGATGAAAATGAAGCTCTACACAGAGCATAGCTGTATTTAAAAGATAATCCAAAATCAGGAAAATGTGTTCATTGGCATATATTTTTTAAATTTAAAACTTGCTGCAGTTTTTCAAAGAAGTAAAATACTGGAGGTTGCCACGGTTATTAACCTTGATTGAGAGAAGTGGGCTTTAGCAAAAAGAAAAGTAGGAAAATTACCTTGCATTATTAAATATTTAGAGTAGTTCCCAGATGGTGTTAAGATTTTCATATGTTATATATCACTGAGGCAGAATTATTATTTCACTTATAAATAAAGTATTCTCCAACAGAGACATCAGTTCTGTGTGTTTCCACATCAAGCACATTTCCTGCTGCGGCCCTTGCCCTCATCAGTGGCTACAATATTTTTGTTCAGTGTTATGTTTCTGGATGCCAGTTCTGCAGACACACTTTTCAGAGAAATCGCATTGCCTTATCTTGCTGAGAGGTTGCCAGTTTACACAACCCCATGTCATCTTAATCTATGTTCTCAAGTGTTCTGATCTAACCCAAGGGAATCTTCCTTGACCTGCTGTTTAAAAATGATACTAGATTTTTTTCAAGGGAATTTGAATTAAGAAAAAAGAGGCAACTATCAGTTATCAAATGGTTTCAAAACAGTTGATTTATGAGGAAGATTATGCAGCCCTAAAAGATGGCAAGATTTCCTATTTCTTAGTTTCTGTCTCTATAAGTCTGTTTCCTATCTTTAACTATGGATGCAACTAATTGTTGCACCTTTATAAAAACATAGTTACCCTTTCTTCTTGCTACCTAAGTCTTATTTCTTGAAATTAAACAATTGTAATGAAAACAGATTATATTGCTTCAAAAAATCATTCTCATGTACTCCCTGTGTGGTTTGCGTTGGAGTCTGTTTTCACTTCAAGCTGTGGATTTCTTCTGTATTTGTAGATGCATATTTCTCTTCCTCACTTGGAGAAAGGAGACTAAATCTTACTTGCAATGTTTGCCTTTTAGGAAAGCAAGCATTTCAAAATAAAAGAAGAAAACAATCATTAGGAATCATCCTCTCAATCTCAGTCATATAGCCTGAAAATTCAACTTTATGTAATAAGAACTGCACCACCCATAGCTAGAACAATTACTGAAGCAGTTTACTTTTGCAGACATAAGCAATTACTAAAAATAGTAGCAAATGAAGATTCCTTGAACATACTATAAAGATTGCATTTCACACCATATCAATTAATGCAAGTCTGATTGCAACAATTAACACTGAATAGACTTAAGCCAGCATTTCTATTCAAAATGAAGCTTTACAGCTAATAGCTTTGACAGTTGAACTAAAGGTTGTGTTGAAAGGATCTTTGTGCAATGGAAATGTACACATAAAGCTAATATATGAGCTATAGTTGACATTAAACAGAACAATATCATGAGTATCAGACCTAACTCAGAAAAAGCCTGCTAATTATATGCAACAATTTAAAAAGAATAAGATAAACTCAATTCCATTATTTTATAGTCACATCACTACAACTTTGGTACAAACTATAAATTGCCATTATGTTAGTTAATAAAAAATAGACAAGATTCTCTATGGTGTGAATGTTTTGAGCCATAAAAGTAGAGATGATAGTTGGGTTTCTGAATGCACAGAGGGAATTAACTATACAAAATAGGTTTAAATGTTTAAACAAGAATGCCAAATCTATGAAACATCAACTCAGTGTCCATACAGCCTCAAGCTCCCTTAAACACATTGTCCTTAGAGACACTTTTCATCATTAGTCACCTGATTGCCATGTGTGCCACCTCTTTTCTCTTGTTAGGACTTCCTATAGATACAAAAAGTGGGTAGTGTTCCCACTTTTTAAGGACTCTTTTTAATGACTTGGATGTCAGCATTAAAGAATGAATGTGTGTGTAAATGAAATTAAAAGTATTTTATAGAGTATTAATTAATTTTACAGTGAAATAATCTCTTTTGATGTAAGAATGAGTAAATATAAATGGATTACATATTTAACACTAGATTCTGGAATTAGTAGATTAATATGTCTTTTTTCATAAAGTACTGCTCTTCACAGAATACTTTATACAAATATTTTATTACCTTCTCTCCCAAAATATCTCCCTATATAGCACTTGTATTCATCCTTATTACCACCAGCAATTTGCCAATCTCAGTTGAATATGTATGTCATATTTATTCTTTCTTCATATTTGGTGAGGCACAAAACTACCTTTATAATTCACTTGCATTTGTCTCTTTTTTTTTTATCTCATCTCATTTTAATTACATATTTTTATTGTTGTGCTGGGTGGAGGTACATGGTAGCATTTACAAAGATTCTTACAATATATCAAATATATCATATTTGAATTCACCCCCTCCATTGCTCTCCTTCATTCCCCCTCCTCTGTTTGCTGGAACAGTTTCAACAGGTATCATTTTTGCATTTACATACTTGTGCATATATTATTTGCACCATATTCATACATCTTATTTCAAATTTAGAGCGTGTGTCTGCATGCTGATACCACTATAGACCAACTGTCACACATGGCTTTATATTCAGAAGAAATTTTTTGTTTGACTCATTTATTCCACTTCAATTTTCTCTCTCTTCCTTTTTTCCTACAAATTTAGATTCTGTATGTTACTGCCAGACTTTCTTTATTATGTTTTCATCAATTTATTCCTTTCTTAAACAACATTCACTAGCTTCCTACTGTCTATGGAAGTACATCAAGATTTTGCTGCCAAATCTTTCAGTGTTTGACAAAGTCAGGCCCTACCATGCTGACTGAAGCTCATTTTACCACAGCTCCAAAGCCTAAAGTGTTCCTTAGCCAAGCCAGATTTGACAGAGTCCTTTCAGCCTGGAAAGTTTATGTAAGGCTCCATTCTTCTCTTTTGTCAAATGTCTCATTCCTCCACTTTACCATTCAAGATGAGGTTAAGTTAGTTTTCTAAGTATCTACTATGACACTTATCTCAAAGTTTGCTTTTAGGCATCACACTTAAATGTTGGTTATGATGTATGTGTTTTTAGCAGTTTTTCCAGGAAGAATGCAAAATACATCAGTGGTGGAATTAGGCTTGGTACTTCAAGTAATGCAGAGGTTTTGGGCTAGAATCTATCTTAGAGGCTGACTAGGGCAGCCCCCTCATTTTAAAGCTGATAAATCCAAGGCTTAAGGTTATTAACTGACTTTCACAAGACGAAAGAGCCTTTGGCAACAGAGTTGAGAGTAACAGTCAATTTTAGCTTTAGTACATAGTCAGGCAAGGTTTTCATCACTTAATTCTTGATGGGTATTTAGCTGATACTCAGTATGTAGAAAGAGTATTTATTTTCACAATGTAATAGCTCTCAAAACTAAAACAAAAAATTAAGAAAAAATATTGAAGGAAAATATGTGTATTATTTTCAAATACCTGTTATTTTCTTAGGAGAATGGAAATTCAGATAGGTAGATAATTAGATAGATAGATAGATAGATGATAGATATAGATGATAGACAGATAATTACTGAGTAGTATGCAATGCATAAAGAATTAACTTGCAAAACTGAAAGCGAAACTATGAAGAAAAGGTTAAAAATAAAGAAAAACTAGAACTGAGCATGGTAGCATATGCCTGTAACCTCAGCACTAGGGAAGCTGATAGGGGAGGATCATGAGTTCAAGGCCAGCTGGGGTTACATAAAGAAACCCTGTCTCACAAATAATGCAAATAATGAAGGAGATGAGAGGAGAGGAAGAAAAGAAGAAGAAGGAAAAAGAAGATGAAGAAGAAGAGGAGGAGGAAGAATGAGAAGGGAAGAAAGGAGGGAAGGGAAAGAGACAGAGAGGGAAGGAAGGAAGGAAAAGAAGGAAGAAGAAGGAGGAGGAGGAGGAAGAGGAGGAGGAGGATGGAGGAGGATGAAGAAGAAGAGGAATGAGAGAAGGGAAGACAAGAGTGAAGGGAAAGAGAGTGAAGGAAGGAAGGAAGGAGGGAAGGAAGGACGGAAGAAAGGGAGCAAGAGGGGAAGGAAGGAAGGGACGAAGGAAGGAAGGAAGGAAGGAAGGAAGGAAGGAAGGAAGGAAGGAAGGAAGGAAGGAAGGAAGAAAGGGGAGAAAGATAGAAGTAAGTGGTGGTTGGAAAACATGAAGAAGAATAAGAACCTGAGCTTTGTAATGCTCAATGCTCAATACCTCCCTTCCTTAACCACTCAAGAAAATCTTGCATAAAGTATTCTTTAGCTTATTGAAATTTGAAAATGCAGTGAAATTGCCAGTGGCCTTAGTTCCAAGTGGTAAAATAACAAAGAAAGAATAACCAGATTGTCTCAGCCATAATGGAATAATTTTGTGATGACACAGTCATCAACAACCCTTAAAATTGTTAAAACATTATCTTTTTTAATTCTGTTAAAATCACAGTATAATTAAAAATAATATGATTTATAAAAATTAAGTATTTCAGATATCAAACAGAATACTTTAAATATGCAGGATGGGTATGTTTCAAATAAAGAAATTTCTCATTGTGTTACAAAAATTATAAAAAATGACATTTTCTGGATACAATGGAACTGGGAAGTTGTTTAAATGAAAGGTCTGATTTTAGTAGTGCTTTCACAGTTTTGACAGGTCTTCAGATGGGACATTAGGTGGTGAGCATAGGTTAGATGGGCCATAAACATTTGAAAATGTTAATTGTGGATGAAAATCTTTAGTTCAGCTAATTGCAATATATTCTGTAATATTAGGTACAAAATATAAAAGTACCCCTTGACTCTAAATTTTTGCTTAGTGAATAGTATAGTTTTATGAAATATATGTACAATTAGATTCTGCAGGAGCCACACATCTTTCCACAAGCCCAAAGTGTTTATGGTCGTTTTTTTGTCAAGAGTCGGTCATTTATGTTCATTTAAACTTTTGTTAATGCTTGTAATCCCAGCTAAATCAGCACTGTAAATTTTCTGTTTTGTGAAGTATTCATACTTCAATTCAGTTGTTTATTTGAAAAGAAATAAAATCTTAAAAGTATGAATTTTGTTTCAAGTTGGGGTTATTTTTAGTCATTGTGCAAACTTGTATATTAGTTTCCTATTGCCAGTTTAACCAATTATCACAAATTTAGTGGTAAAACAGCTCAGATTTGTTATTTTATAGTCCTTAAGCCAGAAGTCCAAAAATGGATCTTTCCAGCTAAAATAACTGTACGCAACAGGCTAAAATCTTTTGGCAAATCATTCCATCGTCATTGCCAGCTTCCAGAGACTCTTACTCTTGACTTGTAATCTCATCCACCATTTGCAAAAGCAGCAGCATAGAATAGTCAGAGCTTTCTCATTCTGGTTTTACATTGAGCTCACTAAAATAATACAGGGTAAAATCAGTTGATTACCAGACTTCATTTCACCTGAAACCTTTATTCCCTTTTTCCAGGTACTCATAGATCCAAGGGATTAAGACATGGCAATCTTTGAGGTATTACCATCAGCCATGAAGAATGTTAAAATTGTATTATTTCATAATCTCTGAAGATCTGATATTAAAGTACTCATGGTTCATTTAAAGATTGATATCTCACAACAAACTTCTATGCCTACAGGCCACAGAACAAATTTTGTTTAATAGAATTGACAATTTTTCATGAAAAAAATTTCAGTGTCTTTTAAACTTTGGTAACATACTCTATGATATCCCAAATCCTTGGATTTGTAATCATTGCCAGATTTGTGACAAAGATTGGCTAGGACCTTACTATAAGTGAGTGCCCAGCAGGGATACATTTTTTCTCACAACCCCCACCACATTTTTGGCTATACTAATCACACTGTAAATGTCAGAATCTATTTTCTACAATTCATTCTTTAACATTTCTTTCCCATGGTTTTGAAACTTAGCAACCAGTGAGCCAAACAATAAACCTAACCCTTATAGTGGAACTTACATTGACATAATAAAACACCACTATATTATAGCAAGGTTTTATGATATTTTTGTGATATTGCATTTCATATTTGACATTTACAACTTACAACTAGAAGAACAAATTTATTTTAAGTTTCAGTCCACATTGAATTTATATAGTTCAATTATGCCTAAAATCAGACATTACTCTCTAAGCACAACTGAAAAAATAACTTTCACAATCACTTACAAAATCTAGAAAGGATACTGTATAATAAATACTTTATATGCTAATATTCTGAATGTTCCAAACATAGGTATTTGTGAATGATTGAGGTTAAAACTATTTTTGAACACCGATTTACCTAAGGGTACATTGATTCTAAGGACACCACAAAATATTTTCCTGTGGTTTTCTGATTAATACACTTATATAGCAAGCATGATATCAATTATTTGATAACATTTAAATATAGGAGTTATGTCTAACAGATGAAGATGTGTGAATTGAAGAGTACTATAAATATAATGATAGCTGTTAGCAATTTTTTGCACTTTTGAGACTTGGCAATATATGGACATAGACTCCAACACCTGGCATTGACTACATGTGTAGCTTCACAGCTTGCTTTTCTTATCTGTAACTGTCAAAAATAATGGTATCTTTCTAAGAGTCACTGAGAATTAGTTTTAAGATAAGTATGGGTGTTTAACATATGCACATATATTTCACTTGAATCACTTAATGGTAACAATTTATGAAATAAAAATCTGCCCCTGTATTCTCTTGGTTAGTGATAACAGGTATGTATTGGGAATATATTTGAACTTTCTTCTGTATGATAGAGAAAGTGATTCTGGACTGCACAAACAAAAAACAAGAAAAGAGAAAATATAAAACCTGCTTAGAGTTTCTTACACTGTGGATTGTTGGCTTATTTTAATAATATTCCAAAAATGTATTCATTGTTTTGAAAATATTTTGCTCTCATTCCTTATTTTTTTTTCTTCTGAGTATTCCATTACTCATTTTTCAAATTGCTAGATATTAGGGCATTAATTGAGAATGTTTATTTTGCTTTAACATTTTTCTTGAATGCTTTATTTTCCATAATTTTAATACAAAATGTTAGAATATTAACATCATAGCATTTCAATAATTTACTTCAATTGATTACCAATATATTTTATTTCAATCATCTCTGACTTTAGCTTTTACAGCTTCTCTGGACTTTTGTGCTGTGTATGATCTATCAGGCTCACCAAATGAATTATTTTTATTTCAAGTAAGAATCTTTCATTTCTAAATTTGCTCTTCATTCTTCTAAACATTTTATACCTCAGTTACATTGAGATTCCATATATTTCTTAATTATGTCCATCTTTAACTACAGAAGCATTTTACTTCTGTAATGTGGCCTTTCTCTCAACATTTCTGTCATTTATCTTTCCTTCTAACTCTCTATCCATCTGGATTATAGACTTATTTACCTCTTCATATATGGTACCTTTTGCCTAGGCACTAAATACTACATAGTTACATTTTAGAGGCTCTGAATTCTCTTATTTACCTATGGAGGCTATTGAGTATTCCTAGCAGGTTGTAAAATTACAGTGGTATCACCTTGGACTTTGAGAGGCTTTGTTTTGCATTCAGTTAGGGTATGCTTATTTTGGTTCTACAGTTAGTTCTCTGGCAATTTCCTTCATATTGGGGTATGTATGGTCTTTGCCTAAAATGGAATCCCTTATAAGATTTTGTTGGAGATTGAATTGTTAACATAGGCCTTCTAGTGCAACAGAACCTCAACTTGAATAACTATTCTGCTGCTTGGAAGCCTGAGAACCATCTACGCAGTTCCAGAGCCCTCATATGATTCTCTTATGTGTGTTCTTTGAACTTTAGCTTTTTTGGTTTCCTTTTCACTCAAATGTTGCTTTCGCCTTCAGTATCTACTACAAACAAATGTTCATAATTTTATTTAAAATGCCCCAAAAGAAAGTAACTAAAATGGTCCTTATTGAAAGAATGGATATATACACTTGAACAGTTACACAATAGAATATTATTCAGTGAATAATCACGATGAACCTTAAGTGAATATTGCTAAATGAAAGAAGTCAGTTTGCAAAGGCTTAACATGATGTGATTCTAATGATGTAACATTCTAGAAAAGCAAAACTCAGGTAGTGGTTAAGAGATTAGGGGGTTGTGGAGTTTAGGGATAGAGCATTTTATGGGCAAAACACAGAAGGAATTGTGGGATTGTGATATCACTCTACATGAGAGTGTAATGAAGCATACCTAACATAGTGTATTTGTCAAAATCCATGTAGGTTTACTGAATAATGTATATAATTTAAAAACATTTAGCTGGTGCAGAGATCTCAAGACAAAATGTAGAATCTAGAAAACCATCTAACCTTATTAGAATGTATGAAAAAAGTTCACTGAAGAGGGTGTGAAAAAATATGCTGACCTAAGTGACTTTGAAAATGAGTCAAATATGTAAAACTAAGGACAAGACAACTGTATATAAGGATTATATTATACTCGATAAAGTTGATTCTCAGTGGAGTGTGGATGTGCCATTCTGATGTATTATACATACATCCTGACATGGAACAATTAAGAAAATGTTTGGTAAAATCTTGAGGCAGATTTTGCACCTTTGGAGGTGGAGGTAATACATAAGTAATGTCTACAATGATCCCTCTGGTAATGGATCAAGAGTTGGAAACATCGGTAGTGACTGATTTAGCCTAACACTTAAGGATGGCCACATGTGGAGATGCTCATAGATGCAGCACATATGTGAGGGTACCTCTTTTCTTATCAAATAAGAGTGGTTGGAAGTGTTGACACTAACAAATGAGCAGAATGACCATACAGTTCTTGACTTCAATATTATTTTCAAAATTTAAAAATCATGTCCTTTGGGGAAATCCATGGTTTACAAGATGAATATAGAGCATTATTCTTGGAGCCAGAAAGTAAGGAAGTGTAAAAACCAAACATAAATACAAATAAAACAAAATTAAACATACATGATGAGTGTATGTCAAAGAGAAATAGAAGCCACAAGGAAGGGCTCAATGGCTAAAGAGGAAACAATTCAAATAAAATATTTTAAGGATTAAATAAAGTAATATAGGGTTATAAAATCTATAAGTTTACACTGATACAGACAATACTTTAACAAAGAAATAAATGGGAAGAATACACAACAAATGCAGAACAACTTTGATAATGAGAAGTTTTACCTTCAAAGAAGCACTACCTAATTGCTGACTCCTTAAGGGAAGGCTGCACATAATTACTTCCTTCCAAAGATTGGAGTTGGAATGGGTGGTGAGGGGAGATAAATTAGAATGGACAAATGACAAACACTTCCTCAAGCCAGGTAATCAACTTTCACATCATTAGTTATAAGTCACGCATTCTTGATATGATGTGATGAAAATGGTATCTTCTGTCTGTGGCCATCCTACGCCAAATCCAAAAGACCAACATAATCAAGAAAAAAAAATCAGACAAATCCAAAATGAGACAACAAATGCAATGTTCTGACCAATATTCCTCAAATCTGTCAAATTCATAAAACATTAGGAAAGTCTTAGAAACTGTCATAGTCAATAGTGTATAAGAAGACCTAACTACTAAATGTGGTGTGAGAGAAAAAAACATGGATAAACACTAAGAAATTCTAAATTATGTGTAAATTTTAGTTTAAAATAGTGCATTATAGAATGGAGATGGCTCAAGTGGTAGAGAGCTTGCTTAGAATGTGGGAGACCCAAGTTCAATCCCAAGTACTGTTAATAAAAGCATTAGTACAGATTCACTAATGATAACAAATATATCCTCCTGCACTGTACATCAACATATAAGTTGTTAGTAATTAGGGAAACTGGGTAGAAGGCAGAAGAGAATTCTTTGTATTGTAGGCTCAATTTTTGTATGAATATAAAGTGTCCTTATTTAAAAAATCTTATATCAAAAATATTTATTAAGCCATTGTTTTAATTTGTCTTTGAAAATATAATTTGTTATTTACAGTTTTAACATTAAATATCTATCTAATTATCAAAGCATAGAATGAGCTTAATTCTTTGCACTACTACGCATGTGACTGATGTATATCTGTGTGAATATGTAAATTAATTTTTTGAAAAGGATTTTTATTGTGAAATTTTGACAAATGTCCTCTACCTCCCCTATGCAACAATAACACAAATCTTGGGGAACCATGTACCAGAACAAAAAGAGAAACAAAGAAATAGATGTTTGGTATTACTGGGAAACAATGTTTTATTATTCATGAATCTATTGCCATGATAACAAAGAAGAAACATTTGACAAGCTAATTTTTTCTTTTATGCAATTGTTTCGTCTGCTTATATCTTCTTCACTTTCCAAACACCAACTGTCTTCAGTTTTGGGGCTGCAGGATAATGTGCAAACCTGTGCAGCATTTAGGTGACCTCCTTCCTGAGACATGAGGAAAGGTGAAGCTTCACCATGGGAAAGGTGAAGCTGTGGTTTCCCTTGGACTTGAGCAGTATTTATTATGAGAGTGAATGTTTAGAGTTGTAAGTTACCATACCTGCGGTGTGTACCAGATCTGATGATGCAGAAATTTTTATTACACTATAAAATTGTCACAATATTGTTACATTTTATGAAAATATTTATCTGCAAAGAATCAGAAATACAAATTTAATCCATAATCACTGATATGTTGAAAAACAGTGCTCTCCAGCATATGGTCTGGGGTATATGAGGAAAAGGGAAAATTGTACCTTTGTTTTTTTAAGTCTGGTTTAAGATGACATTTATCTTGAGATCCTTAAAGGAAGAGGTTGCTAAGATTCTCCTGTATTCACAGGTGGGCACTTAATTACTAACCTTAAAATCATATTCATAAAATTATAAAACTCTATTGTGGTATCAAGGAATGAGACACACTTCATCCTGTGAACTTTAAATAATGCATAAAAACTTAAATAAAAAAAATAAGAAAAGATAACCCTGAATTGTGTGACTGTAGAATCAGTCATGCTTGTTTTTCAGGGATTGATTTTTGGATTATTGCATATGGGTAATGGTGGTAACTGATGTCTTTACATACACTGTTAACCGAAACTATAAAGAAAAATATTGATTTTTTTGACCCCTAGTGTGTTAAGAATTTAATTATTATATGTTCTTTGGGGAAATTTGTCTATTTCAGCTATTTGACTTCATAGGTAAACTTCTACTATTCTCCTGTGTTACAAACACCTGTTTTATCTTAGTTTTTCAATGTATACCATGGTCTTGGCATGCTTTTTCCTAATATAAATGATTAAAAATGTATATATTTATATGCATAATTACATTTCACTGTGATGCCATATTACTGCCTTGCAAATGTAAAATTGCTACTGACCTGGGGCTGTGGTTTGCATAAGATTTGAGTATCCCCCAAAGCTTCATGTGTCGAAATTTAATCTCCATTGTTAGGTATTAAGAGTGTGGAAACTTAATTTCAAGTATGCTTCCTGAAAGTGGGGCCTTTGGGAAATAATTAGCATCAGATAAGATCATTAGGGTGGAACCCCCATGATTGAATTCTACTGATGGGGGTGAATAGTATAGAAGTACATTATATGTATGGATGAAAGTAACATAATGAAACCCACCAAAAACTGTTTAAAAAAATCCTTTTTTTTAAGATACAGTAATATAAATGGGGTGAATTTGATCAAAGTACATTGTTTGTATGTTGTAAATATGATGATGAAAACCCTTTGTAAAATTAACATATGCTAATTAAAAAAGAAAATATACTAGAGATCAGATGAACATCTCTTTCTCTCTCTCACATACACACATACATACACACATACACAGACACACACACACACACAGACACACACAGACACACACACACACACACAGCATCCCTGTCTCTTGCCATGTGATGCTCTGTACCACCTCTAAATTCTTTCAGAAGGAGACCACTACTAGGTGCATCCCCTTGACCTTGGACCTCCAGAACCGTGTCCCTAAATACATTTGCTTTATAATGAAACCCATTTCAGGTATTTTGTGATAATATTTAAAGTGGACTAATATAATGCTTTAATACATACTCAAGTTTCTTAATGAAGTAAATATTACTACTAATCCATCCTTTTAAAGGTTATTTTAGCTCAGTTTCCTAAACATACTTATAATTACCTGTAGTCATTAGTGGTAAAAATTTGGTCTTAGTGATTTTATCAGAGAGACATACTTATGACTTTTAAGCTAACTGCTGGCATGAGTACTTTGTGGGATAATTATGATTTGGGGGGTTGATAGTAATCAAGATGCAAGGCAAAGCTTACTAAAAACATAATGTTTCATTAGGACTCCTAGTTATGTGGTGAAGGGATCAGGGACCATATCAAGCAAGAAGTAGCTCTACCTAAAACTGTACACAACTTCTATCAAATCCTTTTGGTAATGTCTTTGATTCTTTACTGAAAATGTGAAAGAACTATACTTTTTATTAGCATACATTATATTGCCCACAGTAAGGGGTTTCATGATGACATTTCTGTACATGTATTTCATATAATTGATCATATTCACAGCATGGATTACTCTTTCTTAGCCCTTTCTCCTCCTTCACTCTTTCTCCTCCCCTTGAGAGCTATAATCCTTACTTTTCCCATTCGTCTTCCTCACAGTAAGTTTCGTTTGTTCTAAGGCAACCATGATTGATAAAATTAAAGCAGGGAATTTATCCCTTAAATTGGAAAAAGCACACATACAAGCATGGGAATGCCAGATTTTATGTTTTATGTTAAACAATTATTATCTTTGCTCTATGTGAGTGGAAGAGCTATAATCAGCTTTTGCTATATCTTAAAGTCACACATTACACAACAGCAACATTTAAAAAAAATTTTTTTTATTCATAAGTGCATACAATGCTTGGGTCATTTCTCCCCCTGCCCCCACCCCCTCCCTTACCACCCACGTTTCCCCTTCCCTGTCCCCCTCACCCCCTCAATACCCAGCAGAAACTATTTTGCCCTTATCTCTAATTTTATTGAAGAGAGAGTGTAAGCAATAATAGGAAGGAACAAGGGTTTTTGCTGTTTGAGATAAGGATAGCTATACAGGGAAGTTGACTCACATTGATTTCCTGTGCATGTGTGTTACCTTCTATGTTAATTCTTCTTGAGCTAATATTTTCTCTAGTTCCTAGTCCCCTTCTCCTATTGGCCTCAGTTGCTTTAAAGTATCTGATTTAGTTTCTCTGCATTGAGGGCAACAAATGCTATCTATTTTTTTAGGTGTCTTACCTATCCTCATATCTCCCTTGTGTGCTCTCGTTTTTATCTTGTGATCAAAGTCCAATCACCTTGTTGTGTTTGCCCTTGATCTAATGTCCGCATATGAGGGAGAACTTATGATTTTTGGTCTTTTGGGCCAGGATAACCTCACTCAAAATGATGTTCTCCAATTCCATCCATTTATCAGCAAATGATAACATTTCATTCTTCTTCATGGCTGCATAAAATTCCATTGTGTATAGATACCACATTTTCTTGATCTATTCATCAGTAGTGGGGCATCTTGGTTGTTTCCAAAACTTGGCTATTGTGAATAGTGCTGCAATAAACATGGGTGTGCAGGTGCCTCTGGAGCAACCTGTGTCACAGTCTTTTGGGTATATCCCCAAGAGTGGTATTGTTGGATCAAATGGTAGATCAATGTTTAGCTTTTTAAGTAGCTTCCAAATTTTTTTCCAGAGTGGTTGTACTAGTTTACATTCCCACCAACAGTGTAAGAGGGTTCCTTTTTCCTTGAATCCTCGCCAACACCTGTTGTTGGTGGTGTTGCTAATGATGGCTATTCTAACAGGGGCGAGGTGGAATCTTAGTGTGGTTTTAATCTGCAGTTCCTTTATTGCTAGAGATGGTGAGCACATTTTCATGTGTTTTTTGGCCATTTGAATTTCTTCTATTGAGAAGGCTCCAACAGCAACATATTTTACCTCAAATCAAGATCACTCCCGAAATGCTGTCTTGATGCTACTGTTTCAAAACATGTAATAGGAGAATCAGGCTGTAGAAGTTTGAATGTGTTTGAAAATTGAAAGGGGCTGCATAAAACAAAGGAAGGGCAGGTGGGTAACTTGCCCAGAACAGAAAATCCTGTCTGCTCTAAATCTCAGACTGTACCATGGTCTTCCACCATTACCGTAATCTAGAACGACATAGAGTTTTGTAGATTCTTAAACATTGGAAGCCCTACCCAGCCTCAGGGTTTTCAGATGTTCTGCTATTACCTTCAGGTAAGGGGATATGTACACCTTGCTCTGTGAAAATTATTCTTTCCTCTAAGATGCATAGTTTGTTTTACATAAACACAACATATAACTCAATCTAATTATTAAGCTTTTGATTGCATTCATTTGGTCATTCTACCTAAGCCATGCTACCATGCGTGCTTTGGCTCTATGTCTAATCTCTAGTTGCAAGCATGGTAACTGTCACTAAGTATAATGTCAAAATCACCTTTTTGTTGTTTCTTGTGAAGAGATCCCAATAAGAGAGAAAAAGTTGGAATTGAGTTACTTAGGCTCTTCTTTTAGTCATCAGTGGGCTAGAATGCAGCTCCTCCAAGCTGCTGATCTAAGAGAAATGTAGACTACAAAAGCTTGTATGGAAAGAGCATGAAGTCTGAAGCTGCAAAATTTGCAGCAGTAAGGGATATGAACTTGATAGCCAAGAAATGAACAGAGTAGCTTGATTGAGTAGAGCCAGGCTTAAATAATGGTCTCTCAGTGAAAAGCTAGGGGAGAGCTAACCACAGGCGATTACCACTCCTCTATCTCCACTGTGGCATAGATGCTCAAAGGTTGAGTTAGCAACATTAGTGTTCTCTTAGCAAGGGTCTTCCTCAAAGGAAAACAGGCTTCTCAAAGTATCTCAAATTCTTCTATTTAGGCAGTAGCTTGATTCTAATCAAATATTCACCTTCAATGATGAAGAGTTTTAGGAAACAGAACTGAGGTTCTGCTCTCCCAAAGGATAAAATTAGTCTAGGACTTACACCAAACAATGAAGCGAGATTTCTGTCATTTGTTGTTTTAGTTATAAGGGTGAAAAACCAACCTCAGCTGTTCAGAAATACCCAAGTGCTGAAGGGAATTGTTCGAGGGACAGACAGCAGCTGAGTTGGGCTTAGGCTGGGAAGGCTCTGTGTAGCTCATTCCCTGAGTGCTTTATCCTCCCCTTGCAACAACCTTGAGTTTCTTTCTTCCTGTCTGAAATGTAACCTTAGTGTCTTTATTCCATCAGGTACTGAGCTCTTATACACACACACACACACACACACACACACACACACTTCTTTTTTTTTTGTATAAGCTTTAAATGCTGAGAGCAAAAACAATTTATCGAAACACTTTATCAGAGAACACTTTAGAAAAATATCTAAACAATGTTTAAAAACATTTTTTCTAAAGTTGTTAGAGATTTCAATTATTTTGTCTTATTTTTCCTGATTCACAGAGTCCAATTTACTGATTACCTCCTTTCTATTTCTGTTTTAAAACTGGAGTTAGGACTATTTGAATATCAGTGATCTTGGAAAGAAAGTACTTTCTGAAGGGAGAAATAAAGCAGGGAAGATTGAGCACTAAATCTGGAGTTTCTGTGTTGCCATGGCAACAACAATGACTTGTTTTTGAATGTGCCTACGAAAGAAATCCTGAGGGCATCAGAGAGAGTGGAGAGTAAAAACTGCACAGGAGAGAAAAGAGGATGGAAAAATGCAGTGCTGGGCTTTGCAGGTGGGGTAGTAAGGAGGAATTTGAAATATTACAGTTTTTGCCTTACCTGAGCCTAAATGGATTAAGATAGACCATCATCCATTGGTACTGGTTCGACAAAAATATTGTCTCTCGAATATGCTAGACATAATACTAAATTTGGGAACATGAAAAAAAATTAGTTTTTTCTTTCAAATCAGTAATAACTTAGCTAGAAGTATGATATTTATATGACCTATATCAAATTATCATCAACTGATGCTCCTGTTACAAACATTTTTTTCTCTTAAGTTGCTCACTGTGTATTTCCCATTGTTTTTCCAACTGACATTAGTACATCCAACTAATTTACTTAGTATATCCATTATTCTACTTACTTATTAGCCAATCTATTCATTTATTCACAAATGTAAATATTGATATAATTTATGTATCAGTCAGTGGAGATTCAACAATGAATAAAACAAGCATAGTCTGCACTATTTTAAATAGTCCCTATGAAGTCCCATTACAAGTTCATAGTTAGGTAGGAAAAAATAGACATCTAAAAAATGACTACATAATTAAGTAATATTATTGCCATCTCATAATCAAGCCTCTTGTATATTACATTTTTCTCTTCCTTAGGTGACTGTCACTCTTTACCTCTGAGATGGTGGCAGCAGTGGTATGTATTTGTGTGCCTGTGTGTTGTGTGTTTTCTTATGCATATGATAGGATTGAGGAGTACAGTATCTATGAGAGGACATCCCTTTCAAAAACTATTGGTGGAAAACTGGTAGTTTCTCAGTGCTGTCCCAGTATTTCCTGAGTGCCTCAAAATCTGTCCTGGGCATTTTCTTTTTATTGTCCCCAAACGATATCACTCAGAGATGACTTCATGCTGATATTGTCACCTCCAAGTAAAATTTATTTTTAAGTCATTCATTTCTAATATTCACTCTTCCATTTAATCAATATGCATGGAGTCCCTGCATAAAATAATTACACAGCTTCTGCTCATTTTTTGAGCAATGATAGAGAGCAATGATCAATGCAGACAGAGTCCTTGCACTCCAGATTTTGTATTCTTATGGAGAAAAGGGGGTGGAATGGACATTGAATTATTAATAACACTTAACTTTTAAATAAAATTGTGACAAGACACAGAAAGGAGAAACACAGAAGGGCCATGGAGGTTACATGGAGGGAACTAACTGAGTCTGAGAAGGAGAGTAAAAGAATATTCCTTGAGAAAGTCACATTTGGTTACTAATGTAGCTAACTACAGAGGAAGGAACCAGACAGACAAGGATCCAGCCTTTGAGGTAGAAAGGAGTAAGTGATGTGCACAGAAAGTTTATGCTATAAATTCATAGGAAGAAAAATATCACTTTATATGTTTGCCTTTAAAGCAAATTAATGATTCCAAATCTCTAATCCTGCAAGATGATAGGTGTGTTAACAGCTCTTTGTTGCTTTGATAAAATGCCTGTGAAAATCTACTTAAAAGGAAAGATTTATTTTGGCTGACAGTTTCAGAGGTTCCAGTCCACGGTTGGCATGTTCCATTGTTTCTGGGCCTCTGGTGGGCGCATGATGGAAGGGAGTGGTGGAACAAAGATGCTCACCTCATGGTAGTTAGGAAGCAGAGTGAGCAGGAGCTAGCATAAGCATGGCCCAAAAGGCATGCCCTAAAGTATTTATCCCCAAGGACCAAATTTTTCCAGGTAGTTCCACCTCCTACATTTTCCACGCCTCCTAATAGTCCATTTGGTTATGAATTCATCAAATAATTAATCCACTGATCAGTTTAGAGCCCTTTTATGATACAATCGCCTTTGAATAATGCTTCACTGAGGGCCAATCCTTTAACACCTGAGTCTTTGGGGGGCAATTCATATCTATACCATAATAATATAGCAATCCAATCTCTGCTATCACCCTTGCTTCCTGACGTATTTTGTAGCCACATGACAGCACACAACTTAACCTCAACAGAGTATTTTGGAAAGCCTCTCCAACGATCAATTCATTACTGTCACCAAAAAGATGTGACAACTCAGCCTTTGTGACACCTTGAAATCAGCTCCTTTGCTAATTCTTAAGCATGGGTTACAATTCACAAAAAGTCACCATGATTCAGGTTACCATATCCCTACATTTATTACATATGTTCCCTCTGACCTTATGAAGAAGCCATCCATGAACCCCTGACGGCTAGCCTTATATGTGCATCTCCTAACTCATCTTGCATAAGCTTCTCAAATGACTCGGGCTACTGAAAAACAACAAACAAACAAGTAAGTGGCTTGCAACTTTTGTTTCTGGTACTCTTAAAGCAAGGGAACACAAAATCTTGAGCACTGGATGAAATGGATGAAAAATTTTAAAAAGAAAGAAAAAAAACCCCAAATTTAACATCTCAATAAATGATGCTGCTGCACATACCATATTTTAAAATATGCTATGTTTAAAATATTCTACCGTGGTCAGACAGCAATGATTCGAGAGATGTTCATTAGTTAAGGAGGAATAAAATAATGCAAGGATTGATTTGAGCCCTGTCTAGCATCCATGTCTCTGTAAGTATTTCAATCACCCCATTCTGTGTGCACTGTATAAGTGCTGGTCCTTTTTACCTGTTACTTGTTACTAATAGATGACTAAGTCTCTTCAGTTCATTAGGCACCCACAAGTTTCCTAATCCTGTGTATGAGTTGGGGAGAGAATCCAACTCTACTGAGTATAATTTAGAGAGTGGACTGAGTCAGTTTTCAGGAGGTCAGGTACAATCTGAACACATAAAGAGGAAGTGGAATTCTAAAACACAGGTCCCTGCAGAGGCTGAGTTTAAGGATTGAGATGTATGCTTCTCTATATTTCCTGATAAGCAGGCTTCCATCCTACCTAGCTAGGGCTTTTCTGGCCAAAACTGTTCTCCTTAACATTTGGCAGATATGAGACAAGAGGAATCACCTCAGCAAGTAAACTTCCTTGCATTGAGACGCTCCTCACTGGGCATGGTGAGCTGGGATGAGGAGCTGGGATATGAGGTAGTGAATCACTGCTTTTGTCAGCAAACTGTGCCAGATGTGGAGCCCAGCTAGTTGCATAGGTGGCTTTGGTCTTTTTCATCTGCCATGGGGATACTAACATGAAGGCTTTTTGCCAGTTTTTCTCAGGAAAGGTGACTCACAGGGTTAAATTTAGATACTCTCTCCTTGTCAAGGTGGAGCCAAATGTATTTCATAGAAACTCTTTCTGTTTTCATACACACCACTACCTTAATACAGTTCAGCCTCTGCTTAAGCTAGAAAAGGCCTGGAATCTGCTTATCACACCGCCACTTAAAAAAAACCTCTTTCTTTGAGGGTAATCAGTTACCTCAAAGAGAGGAACAGATTTTCTCCTAAGTCCTCTCCAAACTAAGGATTTTGCAGTCAACTTCTTATCCACACACTGCATTTTTCTTTGCAACTGAGGCTATATACTACTCAAATTAAATTAAACATTAGCCCTGCTCTGCACAAAGAAACAACAGAGCTTTCTCTTGACAGATACTTCTAAGGACATTTATTGAAATGAATAGAGGTATATTTGTATCTATAAGGGAAGATATTACTTCAATTACTGAAGCAGGTTATAGGGGAAGCAATTTGGATATGGGGAGAAAAAGGAGCTTCTGAATACATTTATGGACCCTACTCCCACAGACTGACTTAATTCCAAAGAAAGATTCCCAAGGGAAATATATGAAAGAATAATATACTACAACCAAATATAGTTACTTTAAATACTGGAAGAAAGTTACACCACCACCCTATATTGTAATAATATATTTTCTATTCTGAATTTCCCACTCAACATTAAAGTCTCTCATAGTGGTGTCTATCTCTGTCTTTTTTTGCAGAGTTTACCACAGTGTGTGGAATGTAATGAGCCCTCAAATATCTGTCAGAGGTTTGAGGAGAGAAAATTAAACTCTCCAGAACACCATAGTTGAAATGGTATTTTAGTCTGCTTTCCATTTACAAAGAGAAAAGTTTTATTTTGTTTCACAGTTTTAGCCCACAACTGGCTGGTCCCATTGCATTGGGCCTGGAATAGCAAAACATTGGAAGAACATGTGGCAGAGCAAAACCACTTGCCTCATATCTGGGACGTGGCAAAGAAAAAAGAACAGTTTGAGCCACACAATCCCCTCCAAGTACACACACACATATGAGTAAAGATCTCTCAGTAGGTCCCACCTCTTAAAATTTCTACCACCTCTCAATAGGCCAACCTGGACACCAGTCTGATATCACATGGAGCATTGGAGGAACAGTCCAAATCCAAATTATAGCAGTTAGATACCAAACAAACAATATAAGAGAAAATGACAAAAGTCACAGTACATAAGTATGGAGATAGAATCATCAAACATCTTGTGAAAATCTTCCAGAGATAAGAGTGAATGGTATTATGAAAATAAGCACATGGAGTCTTTGCTCCCATTTCCTGGATGGGGAGCAAGAAATGTTTTTCCCTTTTGCTCTTTCCCCCTCCCTCTGTACTTTTTTTCTGTTATAGTAAAATAAATCTTGCCTAAACTCAAAAAACAAACGACCAAAAACATTTAAAAATCAATAAGCCCAATAAATCCTTCCTAATAAACAAATATCGTTGTATACATCCTAGAAATAGAAATTTTCAGTTCTTTGAAGCAGACTGATAGTACAAATGTTGCTTCCTGGAAATATTTTGATTTATAAACTGACTTTAAAAAACCAATTAACTAGAATGGAAGCAAATGTTAAGGTAATTCTTAATAAATTTTATCCAATAAAGTTTATTTATCCTCTACATGACAGACAGTGTTTTAAGTACTAGAAATGTCTCATTGAAGAATTAGAAGAATTATGAAGAAATCCTTGTCCACATGCTGATAGAAAAGGATAACAATAGCAAAGCAATCATTCCCTACCATTCAAGAGATGTGAAGGAAAGTAACCAGAAAAAGGAAAAGATTTTATGAGAATGCTTAGATAGACATATCAAGAAAGTTTTCACTGAGTAGGTGATATGTGAGCAGAGAATTAACTGACTCTGGAATGTTTAGTGGTGGAATACCTAGGATTAGAGCAAAACATTGATAAGAAACAGCAAGGACCAAGACACTGAAGTTAGAAAGTGCTTGGTTTAGTCATGGAATCTCAATTTGAAATTGTAGCTGTGGAGCAGAGGAAACAGTGGAAGTAAGCCCAGTGTGATAGGACATGGTGCTAAATTTAGTTTGTCTCTCCTGGACCTACCTTGAAAAACAACTTTTATGGCTTTCCTTTATAAGTTTCCTTGTTCTCTTTCATTTTGGTTCAGACAACAAAAGATGGGAGTAGGGTAAGAATGGACTTCTTTTTTAACTTTCAATCCTCACCCTTTTCGGCTGAGGGATTATATTGGCTGTGTTTCTTTTTTGAAAGCCATATTTCCCAACTGTTACCCTGTCCTGTTTCCAGTTCTTTTTCTGGGTTCCATTAATTGAAATATTTCCTTGTTTCCTCAAATATTGGCAATGGTTCTACTCTTAATACTAATTATCACTTCACTAATCTCTAAAAACCAGATGCTTGTGTCAAAGGACCAAGAGAGATGATAAAATTGAAGTGTTTATCATACCTGTCACTTAAAAATAATTGTTACATGTCATATGAAATATTGTCATGTCTGTCATAGGAAATATGGTATCTGTTGCACAAAATATTATTTTAATAATTGTATTAACATCTGTTAACAGGTTGATGAGAATGTTAATGTAAGTAACCAAATTCATAAAACTATGTGTGTATGTAAACACACACAAATAAGTCTATGTATGTGTATTAACACTTGATTTTCTGAAGTTAAAGTAATATATATGAAAATTATCATACTAAGAATAATAAAGGATATGTTACAGTTGTTGAAGTTAGAATAAATAAGAAAAAAATCTAATTATCAGGCCATTGCTATACAATGAATACTTATATCTCCAAATAGTCATGTTTAGGGATCAATATAATGGTATTTTGAGATGAGAGCTTTGAGAAGCGATTAGGTCATTAGGAATGAGCCCTCATGAATGGAGTTTGTGTTCTTATAAAATGAAGCCAGAATGTGCCCTTGTCCTTTCCCTCAGGTACTGTAACAAGAAGAAAGTCATCTATGAACTAGGAAGCAGAGCCCCATCAAACAGCAAATCCACCAGAACCTTGATCTTGGACTTCTTGGCCTCAATAGTTATTAGGAATTAATTCTGTCATTTAAATGTCACTCATCTAGTTTATGGCATTTTTTATAGCAGCTCAAATGGATTAAGGTGGTCATTTATCCTTCAGAACTACATAATAACCATAAGAAAACACATGATATTAAATCTACTATTTTGTGGGATTCCCTACCCTCTCTACTCTTCAAAGGGTACTTTTAAGCCCCTTGTTGGCTACTCATTAGAGATAAAAGGAAATGGGAAAATTCTAAGAAGACTTGCTGTGATATTTCTGGATATTGCAGTTCAAAATCCTGATTATTTTGTAGACAATTGAAAATTTAAAGGGTTTTTTCACTTCCTATTTCTAAGCTATTTTAAAACATTCATCTATTTGTGACTAAAGGACAGAGGTAAAACATCATAGTGAAGATCATGTAGCAACACCAAGACAGCTAAAAACATAAGAGATGTGCAGAACCTTTTGAATTTGATGTAATCCTATTTGTCAATTATTGCTCATATTTCCTGAGTTATTAGAGTCCTATTCAGGAAACCATTGCCCATCTCTAGATCTTGAAGCATTTCTTCTTTGTTTTGCTCTAGTAGTTTCAAAGTTTCAGGCCTTACATTAAGGTCTCTGATCATTCTGAGTTGATTTTTGTGCATGGTGAGATAGAGATATAGCTTTAGTCTTCTATGTGTGGATATCCAGTTTCCCAAGCACCACTCTCTCCAGTGTTACTTTTTTGACTCCTTTGTTAAGAAACAGATGACTGTAACTGTTTAAGTTTATTTCCGGATCTTCTATTCTATTCCATGCGGTACCTATCTGTTTTTATGCCAGTACCATGCTGTTTTTGTTACTATGGCTCTGTATCAGATAATGTGATACAATGAGCATTTTCCACCCTCAGGATTGCTTTGGCAATTTGGGACATTTGTCTTTCCATGTGACTTTTAGTCTTCTTTCTATTTCTATGAAGAATTTCATTGAGATTTTGATGGGGATTGCATTGAATATGTAGATTGCTTTTGGTAATGTGACCATTTTAACAACATTAATTCTGCTGATTCATAAACATGTGAGATCTTCCCATCTAATGTCTTTCATAAACTTATTTACTCAGTGCTTTGTGGCTTCCATTGTAGAATCTTTAACATCTTTGGATTAGTTTATTTTTTTGAAGCTGTTGTGAATGGGATTATTTTCCTAGCTTCTTTGTCAGCAAATTTATTGTTTATGTATAAAAATCTGCTTTGGTCTGTTGATTACATATTCTCCTACTTTACTGAAAGTGTTAATCAGATCTGAGAGAATTAAAAAGCCTCTATATGGAAAAAAACACCAACAGAATGAAGAGACAGCCTAAGAGTGGGAATGTTAATGAAGATTCAAGGGAAAGGTAATCCTTATTCACTGCTGGAAGGAATATAAGTTAGTGCAGCCACTATGGAATTTAGTATGGAGGATCCTGAAAAAAATTAAAAATAGAATTTCCATACAATCTATTCACATCACTTGTGGGCATATACCCAAAAGATTAAAAGTCAGCTTACTGTAGAGATATCTTCATATCAGTGCTTATCACTGCAGTATTCACAATACCTTATTGTGGAAATTAGCTTAGGTACTCAACAACAGATCAATGGTAAAAGACCCAGATATAAATACATGCAACTGTGCCCACCTGAATTTTGACACAGGCACCAAAAACATGTGATGGAGAAAAGACAACTTCTTCAACAAATGCTGCTGGGAAAAGTGGATATCTGTATGCAGAAAACTAAAATTAGATCCATGTATATTACCCTGTACAAGTATCAACTCAAAGTAGATTGAGGACTTTAATATAAAACCTGAAACTTTGAAGCTAGTGCTAGAAAGAACAGGGAATAGATGAAATTAATAGGCATAGGCAGTGACTTCCTCAAAAGAATTCAAATGGCTCAGCAACTACTAGGAAGGATTGAAGAATAGAGCAACACAAAATCAAAAAGCTTCTGCACAACAAAATAAATGGTTTCCAAATTGAAGAGGCTGCCCACAGAATGGGAGAAAAAAATACGTTAGACAAGGGATTGATAACCAGAATATACAGGGAGCTCAAAAACCTGAACTCCTCAAAAAATCAATGATCCAATGAAGAAATGGGCAAAAGAACTGAACAGAGCTTTTTCAAAGGAAAAGGTTCAAATTACTAAAAATCACAGGAAGAAATGTCCAACATCCCTGGCCATAAAGGAGATGTAAATCAAAGCCACACTGAGATGCCACCTCACTCCTGTTAGAATGACTACCATCAAGAACAGAAACAACAACAAATGTTGATAAGGACACAGGGGAAAAGGAACCCTCATACACTGCTAGTAGAAATGTAAATTAGTACAACCTCTATAAAAAATTGTACGGAGGGTCCTCACAAAACTAAAAATAGAACTGCCATATGATGCAGCAATTCCACACTTAGGGATATACCCAAAGGACTGTAAGTCAGGTTACAACAAAGGCACTTGCACACCCATGTTTATTGCAGCATTATTCATGCTAGCTAAGCTATGGAAACAACAAAGATGTCCCACTACTGATGAATGGATTAGGAAAATGTGGTATTTGTATATAATGGAATTTTATTCACCCATGAAAAAATTAAATTTTGTTGTTTGCAGGTAAATGGATGGAACTGGAGAACATCATCTTAAGTGAAGTTAGCCAGGCTCAGAAGACCAGAAACCATATATTTTCTCTCATATGTGGAATATAGACCTAATACAAATTCAGCAATATTATGAAAAACAGGGCATGCTAAGGGGAGGTCACATACGAAAGGGGGAGGGCAAAAGAAGAAAGTTAAGAAGGTGAATATGATTGATATACTCTATATACAAGAGTGAATATAGAATTTTTAAACTTGTTGAGGTTACTACAAAAGGGGAATAAGGTAGAAAGAAGAAAAATAGAGGAGATGAACCAATTTGGATTCTAATACATTTATGCTTGGAGATGTCATAAGGGAACTCCTTATGTAGCTATTTTAAATAAGAAAAAATGTCTTTTTTTCCTTTTTCTTTTTTTCTTATACATAATCAAAGAACAGGAGAGTGGGACAGGAGTGTTGGTACCAGTGGGAGGGGGGAGGAAGTAGGGAAAGGGTGAAGAAGGATGAATATGGTACAAGTACTGTGTACACATGTATGTAAATAGAAAAATGATAACTGCTGAAACTATTCCAGGAATAGGGGAGGGAGTCATAAAGGAGAATGATGGAGAGGGTGAATTCAAGTATGATATATTGTAAGAAATTTTGTAAATGCCACAATATAGTCCCACCCAGCACGATAATAAAAAGTATGTGGTATATATTCATAATGGAGTTTTTTTTGGCCATTAGAAAAAGAAATCATGTCATTTTGTAGGAAAATGAATGGAATTGAACATCATCATGTTAACTGAAATAAGCAAGTTCCACAAAGATGAGTATCATATTTTATTTCTTATGTAGTAATTAGTGGGAGATGACATGAAAGCAAAATGGGGACTGTTAAGGATGAGAAAGGAAGCAGGATAGCAGAAAAGATGAAGGGCATAAGAAAGATTAATAGAGGAATCTCTCGGTATAGCTATCTTTATCTCAAGCTAGCAAAAAAAGCTGTCTTTCTTATTATCTCTTATGTTTTCTCTTCAACAAAGTTGGAGAAGAGGGTGGAAAAAGTTCTGCCACGAAGCTGGGGGCATTGGCCCAAATAATGTATACATGTCAGTAAATTTAAAAAAATGATAAACAAAAAAAGAAAGAGTAACAGAACAGTTGACTATAACCAAAACATATTACATGCATGTATGAAAATGTCATAGTGAAACTCTTTATTTTGTGTAAAGAGTATATGCTAAAAATGAAAAAAATCAGAACTGGAATTATAGGTTTTCCTCTAAAATGTTTTAATTTCATACATGTATATATATATATATATATATATATATATGCTTAGATTTATCTTGTATTGAAATAAGAGACTATGCTGAGAGAAGAGAGCGTGAAATTTAAGGGAACTTAAAATAGAGAAGTAGGAAAGTTACACTGGAGCCATGTGGCTTGCATCCGATGGATACAAATCAGACACTGGGTTATGAGAATAGACCACAAGGTTGCTTGGACATGAGAATTATGTTTATGTTAATGAGACAAAGATGCAGTCAGGGATGCAAACTCACAAAGCGCAGTGAGTCACATAGGCAGTGTCTGACTGGTCACTTATAAAGGTCGCACGGTGACAAATTGATGCTCTTTTCATGTTCATATAGCAGATGTTTTCACATTAGAGTGGTAATTATACAACAGATTTAGTGCCTATTATAAACCAAAAATAGAATTGGGCACTCAGGGTAGGACAATGGGCAAAGAACATATTAACAGTGATATTTTAACTATTCTTAGTCAGGCAAGTAATGTGATGGCTTTGCTCATAATGAATCAAATTTCTACTAGGATTTTTATACCTTTAGATACTATCTTCATGATAATAAATGTAGCCTTAAATTATATTTGTTGTTTTAATAAAACACATTAAATATATTTTCAATAGTGTTTTGGCTAATCCTTTAGTGAACATGATTCAGGGTTAGTGATAAGATGGATCCATTGCCTCCTCTCCAATGTTTCCTTTGTCATCGTTGTTTTGTGTAGTCATCAATGTGACTATATTTATGTTGAATCTAAGCTCCCAAACAGGCTTCTTCTCAGAAAACCCACAGAGGAGTGTAATTTTTGAAAGTTTTGGGGATAAAGCCATGCTAACAGTGAGGTATATCATTATTTTATATGATATTAGATTCCCCTGTCTCAGATTTTAAAAAAATCAGTGCTTCTTTGAAAGAGTTTCTCTATACTAGATTAAACGAGAGGTTTGAAAGAGAGAGGATTGAGGAAAAATAAAGAAAGACTGAGGAGCTAGAGAAAATCTCTTCTTTGAGAGTACACACTCAAGCTATCTGCTAGTGTGGTACAAAGGAATGACTTGGGAAAGATACAACTTCTTCATTCATAATCCTCCAATGAGATCTATTTGTCACTAGAATAAAGACTTTCAGGCATCTTCAATCAATGCTGGCACTGCTTTTTGACTAGCAAGGAAGAAGTACTCAAGGAATTAGTCACCTTCCTACATCATGTTTCAGAGGCTAACATTCAGCCAGAGCCAGAGAAATAGCTGATTACTCTATGACCACTACAGGATCAAGTCTAGGTATCTGTAGTGCTGGGAGATCCAGGAGCCACAGAAGTCACAAAATTCAGAAACCACCCTAGTCACTGCCAAATGCATTAAGGGGAAATTCCATGGTAGGCAACACACAAAACAAGAACAGAAGCAACAAGTACCAACTAATAGTTTCCTAAAAGTACCATATCATATTAATCTATTCCCTTCAATTACTTCTGGCATTATATTTTTTTATTTAATGTAAAGAAATGTATGTTGTTGAACATCCCAAAGTGAAGGTTTAAATGAAAAGCCAATCTCAATCTTGAAAAAGCTGACTGAACATAGTTTGATTAAACAAGCTATGTCTTAGTTATCCAAATATGACCAATTACCAGGTGCTGAGTTTTTGCTGGTGCTAGGGTAATTTTATTAAAGCAAAACAACAGCTGCACAAATTTTGCATTTGACTTGGTCTATGACTAAATAGGCTTAACTAGAAGTAAAAGAGCTCCAAAATGTGCATTTACTTATCAATGGTTTGGCACTCACAATATATTTTCTTGTGGGAAATGGTTACCTTCCTAAATGGTGCCATAGAGTTAACTGATCATATTTAATATTAACTCAGCCAACGTTAGACTCCCATGATACAGTTCAGTATTATTTTTATGTATCCCTTTGGCTGCAATTATTACATTTCTGATTATAGTAAAAAATTATAAAATAATTAATATCCAAAAGTTAAGTCATAAAAATTGTGTAGATTTATTTTGTGTGATTAATGAAATGAAGATGGAAGGTTATGTAGCTAGTTAAGATTAAATTCTAGGGACCCAGCTTTGTGATAGATTTCTGTAGTTTAAATATTTAGGGAAATATTCTATATCCTCTGGGTGCTTAGGACTTACAAGGCAGTAGTACTGATTTTAGCAATCCTCTAATTAACTGGCACCCTTTTTATTGACCAGGTATAACGTAGAAATTGAGATGAGAGAAATATCACTACTCTAAGACACCTGCCTTCATTCTTTACTCCTTTTTCAAGTTGAGGTCACTTTTATTCCCATATGGCTTTACCTTCCCACCAAATCCTCTATCTTACCTAACCCATCCCCTTCTGAGAAGCAAGTAACTATTAAAAGAGTTTTTGTGAGGGCATGAGCTGACCACTTTTAATATTCCCTCTTTGCTTTTTAATTAAAATTCTTCACTATAAATATGTTTAAGTGATTATGATACGCTTCATACTCCATCAACTTTGGGAATAAATGCTACAAAGCACTTCAGTTCTGTGGTAGTTCAGGATGGTGAGGATTCACTGCCAAAAGACTTACGTGTCATCAGTAAAGCGGGAACTTAGATGACACTCCTAGGATTCACTACTTTGCAGTGAGAAAGAAAATATAATGTGAGAGAGAGTGAACAAGCCTTGATGGGTCCTCCAAAGTTTCATTGCTGCCTTTGTTTCCTTTTTTCTCCTCTTACCTCAGATCTTTATACCACTACACATGGCTTAAAGATCATGGTTATTTTTCTTATGCTTCAGGCAATTGCAGGTGAAGGGAATGAGAGAAAAATATTCCTTAGCTAGTGGTAGTTTTGGTGCCAAAGTGTATGCATGTAGGTAGATGTGGACAGGCAAAGAGTAGGAGGTGGGAGAATTCTGCATGAAAGAAAATTGCCTATTTTAAGATTTTTTCTTCCATTCATAAAAACATGTTTAGATGACTACTATGTGCTAGGTTTCAAATGATTCATTAGGAAGTGAAATATGAATCCAAGTCTCATGAAGCTTATGTTGAACTTCAACTTAGATTATAAACATGTATAGTAGAAAGCAATAATAACAAGATTTGCAGTAAGACAGCAAATTAAATCAGATGTAACATGAATGATGACTGGCTTCTGTCCAAATCATACTCTTATGACCTCCACAAAGGTGCTAACACCACTTGAATCCTCCTTCCATAAAAACTTATCTTAAGGAGCAACTTACCTTACTTCAAAGAAAGGTTGAGATTCAGGCTCCTCTTTCAGAAATGTTTATGTCAGAAACTTGCACCACCAGGAAGACTTAGGATGAGAATGAGATCATTGGGGATTAGGAGAAATAAAAACAGAAGATAGACATCTGATTAGAGGAATAGACATACGAGCCCTCTTGAGGAAGTGGGATGAGCAGTCATGTGTACTAACATTTACATGCAGTTTTCCAACCTGCCCTCTCTAGTGCCTCCATTATTCACGTCTGCCTGTGAGGATACCCATGTCCCTTTGTGCAGACTAAATCTTGGCTACATAAGACCAAGTGAACAAAACAGACAGTCCTCATAGCAACCAGTCAAGAGAAAGAAGAGAATATTCTGTGTAAGCATTGGTTTTATAAAACAAATTGGCAATAAGAGTAATAATAAAATAAAATTCTGTAATAGTTCAATCTGTTATAAGGAATTTTTAGGTTTAAATACTATATGGTAATTCTTCATGTATATGAAAAGTAGGCATACCAAATATTATAAAACTCTCATAGGTAGTCTATGAACTTTATTTTTTCCAAATATAATCTGGTCTTATATCAATAAGGTATGGACAATATTCTCTAAAATTCTAACGCTACTGTTTTTGCTTACCTGTTCTTTCCTTGACTAGTGAAATTATTTCTGAGAGTGTGTAAAGGATGTTGAGGCTAAGCAGAAAATGTTAATAATACCTTTGAGGAATTCAAAGAACCCCCCAAATGTTATTTCATTAATTCTCAATATCCATGAGTAATGGCAGGAAAGAAGTGTTATTAGCTTTAAATTACAGAGGAAAAAACTAAAGCACACCCTGGTTAATAAGCTTTTCTAAGGTCAACACCCAAAGGTGTGCTTATAAGATGGAGATTCAGGGAACAGGTGACCCTCTAAAAATGAATACAACCTCAACCTGTTCTTCTAATCCATCATATTGAAGCAAAAAGGAAAAAAAAATCTTGTCATGTGCTGGAAGTAAAATTTTTCAAAATATGTATAACTACTTATTTCATTATGTTTCTGAACTAATTTTTTTGTGAAATATTCAGTTGATAATTAGACTTAATTGTTACCTATCCAATGTTAGCCATAGATATGGGTAATTAAGTATAAGTAGAAATATTATTTGTGTACAAAAATAGAGGTAGATAAAGTCATGAAGGTGACATGCATGTGTGCAAGAGATATGTGGTTGATTGCTAATGTACAATATACTGAAGAGAAATTATGCACAAACACACACAAGTAGTATACATGTTAGCTTAACCACATGTTGCTGTCCTAAGAAGAGACTTTTAGTTTTAATGAGGTTATTAATTTGCAACTCTTTTTTCACTTTTTAACTAGACAAATTATATACCACAATTATAACATGATGACTCCCTAAAGGGAAAAGTGAAAGAACAATTAACTAAGAAAATTAAAAATATATTAGCACATTCCAGTGAGTTTATTGACTTTAACCATTAGGATATACATGAAGTCAAAAAAGGTATTATCAATATATAATTCTGTCAATGCGGAGTTTTTCTACAAAGAATTCTGGTCTCAACAGAGTAGCCCATGGAATGATAAAATAATAGGCTACTTGCACAAAATTTGAAAGGAAATAACAAGAACAATTTCATGTCATTGAACAAAAATATCAATCATAAGTAAGGGGGAATAGACTTTTGTTCAACAGTGTCTCAAAACAGTTTCAAATAATAGCAGAAAGTTTTGTAAGAATTATTAAAAAGTCATTACAAAGATTTTATAAAGTTATAAAATTTATAGGGATTATGTATACTATATATTGCAAAGATAATTGGACCTGAGTTCATAATTAATGTCCACATATTATCTCTCTTTATAGATGTATTTACATCTGCATGCATCTATATACATATCTATACTATCTATACAAACATATGGCTATTAATACTATATAATAATACTATTATGTAGTATTTTATTGATTTTTTTACCTTTGAAAGGAACACTTGAAAGAACAGTGAGTAATGTGTTTCTCTTTCCTCCCCTTGAAGTTCTTTCTAAAAAGACCTTCCTGGTATTTATTTTTATTTATTTTTTTATAAATGTAAGTATATTGTACAAAGGTCTTTCATTGTGATATTTCTACACAAGCATGTAATGTAATTTGATCAAATTCACCCCCTGTAGCATTCTTTCTTAACCCCAATTTCCTCTCTCACTTTAAAAGTCTTTATTGGGTTTCGTTATGCTATTTTCATATATATACATATATATATGAACATATTCACACCCCATCACCTTCTTTCCTCCTCCCCCGTTGCTTTTTTCCTACCTAAAGCAGTCTCTTTTATAATATTGTCACATTATTATATTTTTTGGTCTAGATTCTGTATATGAGAGAAAACACATGATATTTGTCTCATCTCGTTCAACATAGTAGCCTCCAGTTCCATCTTTTTTACTGTGAACGATGTAATTTCATTCTTCTTTATTACTGAGTACTACTCCATTGTGTATACGTGCCACATGTTTATCCTTTCATCAATTTTTTGGCACCTAAGCTGATTCCATGGCTTGGCTATTGTGAACAGTGCTGCAGTAAACATGGGTGTACATTATATTATATGTTGACTTACATTCCAGTGGATATATGTCCAAGAGTGGAATTGCTGGATCATATGGTAGTTCTACTTTTAGTTTTTTGAGGATCCTCCATACTGCTCTCCATAGTGGTTGTACTAATTTACATTCCCACCAACAGTGTATTAGGGTTCCTTTCCCTAGTATCCTCGTCAAACCAACCTTTCTTGTTTGTTTTCTTGAAGATAGCCGGTCTGACTGGACTGAGGTAGAATCTCAGTGTCATTTTGATTTGTTTTTAATTTAATGCAGTTCCATTTGTCAATTCTTGCTCTTATTTTCTGAGCAATTGGAGCCCTATTCAGAAAGTCATGGCTATGCCTGTATATTCAAGTGTTTTCTTTATGCTTTTCTATAGCAGTTTTAATGTTTCAGGTCCAATGTTAAAATATTTTACCTATTTTGAATTGATTTTTGTATAGGGTGAGTTTGGGATCTGCTTTCAGATCTACATATAGATATTTAGTTTTCCCAACATCATTTTATTTAAGCAACTGCCTTCTCCAACATATATTTCTGGCTGCTTTATCAAAAATCAGATGACTATAGCTGAATCGGTTTATGTCTGGGTTTTCTAGTCCATTTTTCTATGTGTTTGTCCTTAAGCTGGTATCATGCTGTGTTTGCTAGTATAGTATTTGAAGTCAGATATTGTGATACCTTCAACACTACTCACTTGCTTAGGATTACTTTTGCTATTCAGGGTCTTTTCTGCTTCCAAAAAATTTTAGGGCTGGTTTTTCTATTTTTCTGGAGAATGACATTGGGATTTTGATGTGATTACATTGGACCAATAGATTTCTTTCAGTATTATAGCCTTCTTTACAATATTAATTCTGAAAATCCATGAATATGGGAAATCTTTCTATTTTCTAGCATTTTCTTCATTTTTTTCTTCACTATTGTATAGTTTTCATGGTAAAGATCTTTTGCCTCCTTAAATAGTTTATTCCTAGGCACTTTTCTGAGGCTACTATAAATGGTATTATTTTCCTGATTTCTTTCTCAGCATGTTCTTCATTGGTATATAAAAAACTACAGAATTTTTATGATGATTTTATATCCTGTTACTCTGTCAAAAGTGTTTATGAACTTTTGGATGGAATCTTTAAGGTCTTTTTAATATAGAATCATATTATCTGCAAATAGGGATAATTTGATTTCTTCTATTTGTGTTTCTTTTCTTTCTTTATTGCTCCACATAGGAATTCAAGCACTATATTTAATAAAAGTGGTCTTACTCCTGAGTTTAGAGGAAATAGTTTCAGTTTTTCTCCATTTAGTATAATGTTGACCTTGTGTTTTTATATATGACCTCTATTATATTGAACTATGGTCTCTCTATTATTGTGTTCTGAATTTTTATCAGAATGGAAGTTGTATTTTCTCAAAGACTTTTTTGCATGTATTGAGATTATCATGTGAATTTTGTCCTTGACTCTTGTTTATGTGCTATATTATGTTTATTGAATTGTATATTTTGAATCATACTTTCATGTCTAATATGAAACCAACTTGATCATGATATATAATTTTTGTCAATGTGTTGCCAAATTCCATTTGCAAATATTGTACTGAGGTTTTTTATCTCTGTGTTCATCAAGGAAATTTGTCTATAATTTTCACTTTTTTTTGTCATGTCCTTGTATTGTTTTGGTATCAGGATAATAAGAATTCACATTATGAGTTTGGTAGCATTCCTTCCTTTTCCATTGCATTGCCTAGTTTGAGATTAATTGTGGGTAGTTTTTCTTTAAGGGTCTAGTTGAATTAGGCAGTGAATCTATCTGGTCCATATTCTTCTTTGTTGAGAGACTAATACTGTTTCAATCTCATTGTTCCTTAGAGATCTGCTCAAGTGACTGATATTTTCCTGAGTCAAGTTAGGTAAGCCAAATGTGTCTAGAAACTTACCCAGTTCTTCCAGATTTTCAAGTTTATTAGAATATGCTTTGAATTATCTCCTAATGATCCTCTGAATTTCATTAGTATTTATTGGGATCACTTATTTTTCACCTCTCATTTTGTTAATTTGGGTCTTCTTATTCTTTGATTTGGTTAGTTTGCCTAAGGGTTCGTCTACCTTGTTTATATTTTCAAAAAATCAACTTTTATTTCATTGATTCTTTTTATTGGTTTTCTTGAATTTTCATTTCATTAATTTCTGCTCTGGTCTTTTTATTTCTTTCTACCTACTAATTTTGGGTTTATTTTGCTCTTGACTTTTAAGAGCTGAGGTGCATCATTATGTTATTTGAGCTCTCTTTGATTTTTTAATATAGGTACTCATTGCTACAACCTTTCCTCTTAGCACAGCTTTTGCTGTATCTAAAAGTTTCCTGTAAGTTGTGCTTCCATTTTCATTGGATTCTAGAAATACTTTGATTTCCTCCCTGTTTCTTTGATGACCCACTCACCATTCAACAGTGTACGGTTCAGTCTGTGTTTGGATATTTTCTTTACTTTCTCTTGGTGTTAATTTCTAGTTTTTGATCTGATAAAATATAGTAGTTTTTAAAATTTGCATGTATTTGTTAAGACTTCCTTATGTTCTAAAATATCATCTATTTTATAGAATGTTTCATGGACTGCTTAGAAGCAGTGTGTATTCTGTAGGGTCATTTATTTCTGAAGTTTCTTTGTTGATTGTTTTGTCTGGATGGTGAGAGTGGTGTTTTGAAGTTGTTCACTATTACTGTGTTGGACTATATCTAGGCTTTTATGCCCAGTAGTTTGCTTTATGAAATTGGCTGTGCAAACATTGGTACATATATGTTTATAGTTGTTATCTCTTCCTGACAGATTGTTCCCTTGATCAATATGAATGACCTTCTTTGTCTCTTCTGAGTAATTTTGTTTTGAATCTATGAGTTTAGCTAATCATGCTGCTTTCATGCTTGATTTGCATGGAATATCTTTTCTCATCCTTTCACTTTAAGTTAGTGTTTGTTTTGCTTGTGAGGTACATTTCCTATGGGTAATAAATGGTTGGGTATTGTTTTATAACCTAACTCACAAACGATTTTGATTGGAGAATTGAGACCATTTACATTCATAGTTGTTACTGAAAGGTATGTAGTATTCCTGTCATTTTGTTGTCTTTGTAGTGTTTGATTTTTCTTAATAATCATTTCTTCATCTACTTTTTGACTTCTGGTATTGTGCCATTGTATATTTCCCTCCCCTTGAATGTGGCCTAGAATTATTGACATTCTATTGCAACAACAACAAAAAAAAGAGGCAAAATAATGGGATGTCAATTCTGATATTAGGTGACAAAAAGACTAGTTTTTGTCTTCTTGTTATTCCTTGAAGCCCTCTCTTTGAACCGAGCAAGCAGCCATAATGTAAGTTACCTCACAGGGAGGCTATGTGAAAAGGTAGTGATATGCCCAGCCAAATATTCGAGAATGTAAGGTTGCCAACATCTGAATGAGTGAGCTTAGACGTCATTCCTTGGTGTCTATGTAGAATTGGTTCAAAGATCTGCTTCTTATTCAAATCTGCACATCCTTAAGTTGCATATATAAAATGACATAGTATTTTCATATAACCTATGAACATTCTCCTATATCATTAAATCATCTCCAGATTACTTATAACATCTAATACATGTAGATGCTATGTATATAGTTGTTTTGCTCAATTGATTAGAGAATAATGACAAGGAAATAATTCTGCATATATTCAGTACAAACAATATCTTTTCCAAATATTTTCAGATCTGTAGATAGTTGAAGCCACCGATGTTGAAACCAAAGATTAATACTTCCATCTATAGGGATGCCTGCCAATACCCACTAATATACTTATGAGTGAGATTCAGGTCGGATTTCTGCTTGGTTGTGCCCTAAAAGGACTGTATTCATCCCTTGATTGTAATTTGTGGAAGATTCTCAACCAGAGGACCCTGCTAGGCTGTAGGTGGGGTTTCTGACCATCAGAAACAGAGAGATAATAAATCTTTGTTGGTTTAAGTCACCAAATTTTGCAAGAATTTCTTGTTAAGCAATAGGTAATAAACATATATAGGGAGAAATAGAATTTTATACATCAAGAGTTTTCTGAAAAGAGGCTCCAGATTCTGGAAATCTCTGAAACTTTTACTGACTAACTAACCCACAGATAAAACATTTATCTGTGGTTAAGATATATGTTTTCTTTAATAAAACTATTGTATTTTAAGCCTGACATGGTGGTTCACTTCTGTAATCCTGTCTACTCAGGAGACAGAAATTAGGAGGATCAGGGTTTGAGGGCAGCTGATGCAAAAAAAGCTGGGTGTGTGGCACACGTGGGAGACATAAACAGGGTTTTGGTTCATGTCAACCCAGATGAAAATGCATGACCCATCCAAGAAATAATTAAAGCATGAAAAAGGCAGAGGTATTGCTTAAGTGGTAGAGCACCACTTCTTCCAAATAAATAAATAAAAGTACCTATGACATTTTAGAGATGGAGCCATCCAAGTAGGTGGAGACTAGTGGGTTTAAGCCTTGAAAAGTAGTAATCCTATGTTTGAAAGTGAAAAGACAAGCCAGATCATAGAAGAAAATATTTGAAATACACATACCTTTTCAGTGTCTTATATATGGAAAATACAGTTTGTAGAACTTAACAATAAGACAAGCAACTCAATTTCAACAACATCAGGAAGATTAGATGAGATATTTCATCAAAAATTTTTAGGTAGCCAATCAGAACAAAACAAATACAAAAAAGAAACATTTCTACACATTAGAAATCATTTGGGAAATTCAAGATCAGTAAGAACACACTGTTGAAATTGCTAAAATTGAAAAGGTAGACATAAGAGATGGATAGCATGTAAAAATTTTCCTATTTTGACAGAAGTGTAAAATACTACCACCACTTTGGACTTTGTCAGCTTCATGTAAAATTTAGGCATACATTTACCAACAGATCTAGCAACTAGTTCCTCTTTTAGGTTTTTATCCAAAAGAAATTAAAATGAATTTCCAAACAGAGACATGTATGTAGACTTCTAAAGCAACTTTATTTATGATAGTCAAGAAGAGGAAATAATCCATGTGTCCAAACACTGATAATGTGCACATGAAATGATAGAATAAAATAGCCTTTGTGACTGGATATAGATGGGTGGAGAGTGCTCCTACAAAGTAGCAGACAGAAACTTTGTGTGGGAGTTGAAAAGCACCTTGTTTTGATTGGTATATTGGTTATATGGCTGAGAAAATTTGTTGTAAATCCTTTGGACTCTATTTTCCAAGTGAGTGGATCTTTACCTTATATAAATTATCCACCAATTAATCTGATTTTGAAAATGAGAGCCTTTTAACTCATCAAGTAACTTAATAAGCATTTGATAGAAACCAGTTAAGATATATGACTTAGAAATAGGTTTAAAAATTTACTTGCCTTAAAATAATTAGATGACAACTAAGGAAATTGAACACTCCTACTACTAACTAAACCCAAAAAGAAGCATTTGCAAGAGGATAGATTTTAATCCCCTTACAAGGAAAAGTTACCATGCAAAACAGAGTAACCCCCTCTATGAAGCAGCAAGTACCTTATCATTCAACTAAGGAACAAATGGAGGGTCATCTATTTGAATTGATATAACAGGTTTATTACATTGTTTGGTTGAGTTGATTAAGGGATCTTTGTAATCCTGAGAGACTGGTTTCATTCTGTAAGTCTAAAAGACAGGAATAGAACACATGGAAGATTGCATTTTAGTTTTTATGAAGGACAATAATAATATAATCACAAAAGTTTTATCTACATCTGATATTTTGTAGGTGCTATAAATTAGACATATATCAATTAAAATTAAATTTCCTTTGTAGTATATGCAAAGTGGATAAAATAAATCAAATAATTTGTTGCTATTTTTATATTACTATAAATTAGAATTTGCATATTAATTCTCTAAAATCTACTTCTATCCAACTTCCTTTCTTTCACTAATGCTATGTGTGAAGCCTCAAATTAATCTGATCACATATAAAAACTGAATAATTTGAAACATTGCTTAGATTATTGAAGTTATGTAGATTTTCCATTTAATTTTCTGAAATGTGATTGCAAATTTTTAATTGATTGATTAAGGTAGTTAAGTATTAAATATAATTCAGTATTTTCAGTTATGAATAATATTTTGTATCCTAAATTTACATGATGGAATGATAATATTCCATACACTGTATTTTTGTCAAAGTTAAAATCAAACATTTACCATCATCATTATGAAACTCTTCTCTTTGGAATTAAGGAGACAAATCATACAAACTGCTATTTGCTTAGGAAATATGAGAAGTAAGTTTTTGTTTGTGAACAGTTACTATATGATACTGAACAGAAAAGAATTGCAAAAGTATTTCAAATATCTGTCTAATAAAATGTCTTTTATCAAAAACACACAATTTTTTAAGTAAAGGCTTTGATAAAAAAATCATGCAGAAATATTTTATTAAAACACAGGAAAGATATAAATGTATTTAGAGGTTAAGAGAAAAAATATGTTGCTTAATTTGTGTCAATATTTCAAAGTATTAAATTATGAATATACCAATTTAAAAATCATTGGAGTACAACTTATTTGGTTACAAAAAGTTTGTATTTGTATACCTCAAAAGGCAAAAATGGTGCTTCAGAAACAGTGATCAAGAAGTCTGAGTTGGGTGAGGCGTAGTGAATCATACTGAATCCCAGCACTACAGATTGAGGCAGAAAGATTGTCATTTCAAGGCCAGTCTGAGCTGTTACAGTGAGACCCTGTCTCAGAATAAATAAATAAATAAATATAAAGAAAAGAAAAAGAAGGAGAAGAGAAAAAGAAAACAGGAAAGAAAAGTTTGAGTTGGAGTTGACAGCAAAGAATGAAAATATATATTGGAGCTGCAATAAGAAGGGGCAAGCAAACAAACAGCAGCAAGCAATATAACACAGAACAGCAAAATTCAGCACAGTGTGAAGACTTAGAAAGTGAAAATGACAAGGGGTCATGTCTGAAGAGGAAACGAGCTCACAAAGACCAATGGGCTAAAGGCACAGGAAGGGCTACTTGCTCTAAAGAGGGATAGGCAGGGAGGGGAGGCAGGAGGGGATGAGGGAAAGTGCCTGGGATGAAGGATAATGCTGAACAGGTCTTGTGTTGATTACTGAAGTCACAGAGCACTGTGGATAAAAACCCAAAGTGTATTAAATCATTTAATAGCTGGCTATGAATTATAGAAGGCCCATTACGGTGGTATATTGTTATATAAAACTCCATGTTCCAGAAAAGGCATTCACAGCTTTCTGCAGGCTTCCTTGGGGATTTATCAATTTAGAATTCTCTGATGTGAGCAGGATCAAATATTAAGTGTCTCTCAAGGAGTGACAAATCTTGTGCTCTCCACAATGGTGCAATGTAATTTAGCCACTCACGGACATATTGATTAATCACTAGATCCCTTAAATGTAAAAATCAAACTTGAGAGGTACAAATTTAAATGACATAGACATTTTCCCTCGAAACAAAAAAGGAAAGGCCTTGAAGAATTAAAAGTAATTGCTGAATCAGAGGAAAGAAAGTTTTTGAAACTAAATTTTCATATATTTAATATCTGAAATGAAGCTGAAATGTGCAATTGGAATTACACATTTAAATATTTAAGATACACATTCATATATAAGAACACTGAATAATAATGACTTACAATTAAATTTATGCTTAAGAAATAGAAACTCAGTAGTTACATATTGACTGTGCATTAGTATTAGAAATGGTGATTGAGTTGAAATAAAGCCACACATAGATTCAAGGTTTTGAATTTAAGTTTGGACTTACAAATTAAAAAAAAACTTCATGTATTTTATTTACTTGACAACAAGAAGAGCAAATTAAATTTTGATAAGTATTATCATTATTATTTGCCTACTAGAAACTAATTAGTGTGACTCTTTAAAATGTGTATTAGCTTTGTACTGCTACACATAGAAATCACTGAGAATAAACTATAATGATGCTGGATCGTGTCATTTTGCGTTCACAAATTAATTAGTAAATCAACAAATGTTGACTTAACGATAATAACTTTTCATAGAATGTGCTAGCCAATGAAACAGATACAAAAGAAGAAAAATATGCAATTTGTATCATCAACTTTTCAATTGTTGGGATACCACCATGACCTATTAGGATTTTTAAGTTTTATAACACAGATAAGAACTTCAACTGTACTACAACTGAACTTGGTGTGCTTTTCTTCTAAACAAAGCAAAATAGCTACTAGATATTTAGATAAATAAAAATTTTAGTAATCAGAATATAAATTTTTAAATACCGATTTTGGCTAAAACCTTGCCTAAGCATCCCAGTGTCTGATATTTTATATTTTATATCTTATAGTGAAAACTATCTTATTGGTGTTATGGTTTTACACTGAATTGGTTAACTTGCGCATGAAATAATTTACATTTTTAAAAGCAGAGGGAGGTTTCCAAGTAAAATCCTAGACACAGATTTATTAGACTTCAAATGTTAGGCAAAGCTACTAAGCCTAAGGAAAGAAATGGCACCTGATAATTATATTCCTGATAAAATTTCAAAATGGCTGCTTAAACTGTTTTAAAAATCAATTTTGAAATTCTGGTATATACCTGTAATCTCAGCACTTTAAAGGCAGAGGAAGGAGGATTGAGAGTTCAAGACCAGCATGGGCTACTTAAAGAGACCCTGTCTCAAAAAAATTGGATTTTCTTATTCAACATAATGCACACATGTGTGTGTGAACATTTTTGAAAAGTGGTTGTGGGTTTTAAAGGAACTCAAATGGACTATTTGGCCGCCCAATCCAGCTATTCTTAGTTTTATCATATTATATACAAATATTCTGGAGCATTGTATATGCTTCTAATTAACCCTTCCTCCAAGTTTTGTGTCCGCCATAGTTTGGCCATGGTTTGATGGTGTCTCCCAAAGCAGACCCCATAAGAGGAAGTGATAGAATTTTTAAGAGATGAGGCCTAGTGTAAGGAAATTGTGTCATTGGGTGATCCACCCTCAGAAAGGACTAATGTAAAATGCTGCTGAGACCCCAGTGAGTTACTGAGAGAGTAAGTTATCACAAAGACAGCAAACCTAACCTCTGAATTCCTCTGGATTCAAGGCACTTCATGTGATCTATCTTTCTTCTTTACTCTGGAACCCCCACCATGACACTATGTACCATGGAGCATGGTTAGAGAGCCAGAAGATTCTCACGAGAGGTGAGTAGATATTGGTACCATGCTCCTGACTCTCCAAAACTGTGAGCTAAATGAACCTCTTTTATTTATAAAGTATCTAGTCTTAAGTATTTAAATGCAGCAAATGGATTAGTACTAAGACCTGGACTCAAAGCTATATGTAATAAAAAAGGACATGATTTCCTAAAAGCATTAACTTTCATCAGGTTAAATTCAGATTGTTTAAAATTAAGTATCACTGAAACATTTATGTTCTTTATTAAATTCTCTTTTTCTGTTCCCCTCATCAGAGTAAACCACTATCATTGTTTTAGATGGATCATTCAAAACCACTCTTCTTTAAATATATATTAAAAAACTTTAGTAACTTAAAATTCCTATAACAATAGATCTTTGCAAGCCTAGAATCAATTTTAATTCCATATTATTTTTTAGGAAGTTAAAACTAATGACTTTTTATAAGAAACATTTTCTTCAAAAGCTTCTGAAGTTCCAAATAATTTTCCAGATATATAGAGTTGTCAAGAAATTTATTTCTATGATTTTCAAGCCAAAGCACTTGTTCCCTAAATATATTTTTAAGAAAAGATATTGATTTTTCCACAGACAAATCATCACTTATTTCAGTCATCAGGACATTGTGGATGAGAAGAGACTACTGTATTAAGGCCCATATACATATAACTAATTTTTATTTTATTTTGTTTGTATTAGGGTATATTGTTATACCCTAATTATTAGGGAGATTCATTGTGACAAATCCAAATAAGCTTATATTGTACATTAGTTAGATCACCCCATCATCTTTCTCCTTCAGCTCTCTCCCTGTCTCACTTAAAGCAACTATGAGTGGTTTTTTGTTCTATCTCCTGTAATTATATGAAGTCCATCAACCATACTCCTTCAGCTTAATCTCCTTCATTCACCCTTCCTCCTCCCACAGGTACCCCCCCCCACATACACTGTACTTTACAACTAATTTTTTAATGCAGATTTAAAGGCAAATAAGAGGAAAAAGGGAAACCTTTTCTACATATGATGCTGGAACAACTGGCTGAAAAAGTGGAACAATAAGAAGGAAGGAAGGGATGGAGACAAGGAGGGAAGAAATAAAAAGGAATGCCCTCCTGAATTCCAAATGCATTATATACCTAAAAAATGCACCTTAAAGCTGCAAAACTTCTAGAAAAAAATGTAAGAAAATTACTTCAACTCTGATGTAGGCAAAGATATGACACCAAAAATGTGTTCCATAAAAATAAGTTTATTTCACCACAATTAAAGCTTCAACTTTTCAAAAACCACTGAAAAGAAAGAAAAAAACAAGTCACACATTAGACCATTTGTATATGAAATATATAAGGGATTTGTATTCATAATATACAGAGAACTTTGCAAACTTAATTCTTAGAAAACAAGTCAACTCTAAAAACTAAATAATAAAAAATAAATAAACGTGCAAAAGCTTAATTTTTGTTTCACTATAGCAATATACAAACACATGAAATGATGCTCAATCTCAGTAGTCATTAGAGAGATGCAGAGTAACATCTGGTGACAATATTAATCCTTGCTTGGTCACAGGAAAGGTGGGTTGAGGATGGCAAAGTCAGAGAGATTGGGAAGGGGCATAAGAAAATTTACTGGAATGAAGAATATGTCTTTTATATTTATTGTGAGGGTACTTTCATGAGCATATCTCAAAGTTAAACCTTATCAAATTGTTTATCAAATTGCAGTTTATACTATAATAAAGGTATTAAAAAGTGTATGACTCACTCTCCACTTGTTTTAACCCATTGGTTCTGTATTTCCCACCTGTAATATATTGTTTAAAGACTCATTCATTTATTCAACAGATATTTATTGGACCTGAAATATCTGTCACATTTTAAGCAGTTTTAATACTTGAACAAAATAGACAAATTCCATGAGCTCTTTAGCCTTATATTTTAGTAGAGTGAGACAATAAATAGAAAGCATGAGCAGGAAATTACCTGTGGCATTGTCATTGGATAGGTACTATAGAAATACACACACACAAACACATATACTTGTATGCGCTACTTAGGGGCAGCAGCTGAGGAAGCTTGGGTGTGGAAGGAACAATTTTGAGTCTGTTTTTCCAGTGACTTCTCAGGTGGCAACACTACATGGATGATTGCCAGTAGTTTCTCTAGTAAAAAGAACTTGTACACGGTTTCTCTCCTGTACAGATCTTCTCTTAAGCCCAGAGTTTGCTTTTGTGCTTAAAGGCTGTGAGCACTTTCTCAGCTGAACTTCAGATGGGGTCATCCTGGACTGTACACTGAACTGAGCTGATGTGTGGTTGGCTTTCTGCTCAGGGTTAATCCGTAGTATATTTTCAAACTTTGTAAAGTCTTAGTGTCTCTCCAAAGTAATAACATATCTTAGTACTTCAAAGAAAACTTAAAATATTTCATGCAACATAAATATTATTAAAAGGTGTTTATATTTCCTATTAATGCTAGCACATCATTTTCTATTTTACACAAAATTTTGAGTGCAGAATTGAAAGCTTATTTTGAAAATATTTACTACCTTACAATGTATTTGATCTCATTCGGTGACCATATGCTATCAGTTCTGCCATCCAAAGTTCAAATTATGGAATTGTAAGCACATAAAATATTTTATTCTATTGAAATGTATCTTCTATGATAAGGTTAATAGGAATATGCCTTCAAACTTCTATCCACTTAGATATACTTTTTGCCATACATCATGTATTCACTTCTTCCTCTTTCTGCTGCTAACATTGGAGAGACAGAAGGGGCTTTCTTTTGAAAGGGAAAATCAAATGAATAAAATTGTATATGTATGAGTTTCAAGTCAATATCTAGATATTTTTGTGATATAGCTAGCATTGCTAAAATGTACATTTAATGTCTTAATCTAGTCATATGATTCCTCTACTTTTCGTTACTTTAATTGTTCCTTTGCATTTGTCCTAGATGATTTAGCACTAAAACATATTAGATGAAAAATTTAGTCACTGCTAACATTCTAAAACTTTATTCTGTAAAATATTTGTATAACTTTCACAATTCCTAAGTTATCAAACTACTTACTCATGTCTACATAATAATGTTATAATGTTCTTTAGCATGAGGATTGCTAAAAGTCTTGGTTTTGAAGGATGCTTGAGTGTTTAAGATGGCAACATAGAAAGTCTGTCATTTCTGAAAAGCAGTGCACAACTGCATTAGATCAAATAATAAGAATGAAATCACAGATCTCAGTATCTTTGTCATTACCTGAGATTTACCATTCCCATCTTGATCTAAGAAGCACACTCTATGAATAACATAATAAAATCATGTTTGGGGGATACAACTACTGTAGGCATAGCAACTCTTCACTCAACAGTCTTTCTTGTGTAACTGTTATGGCAAAGACTATTGTGACAATGACGACAAACAAGTCACTGGCAAGGGTAGGCACCAAACATGATTTATATAAGGAAATTTTCACTCTCTATGAATAAATTCTCTAGAAAATATATTTAAAAGTAAATCCAGTTCAACTAATAAGAAAATTCCCTCCCTGCCTTCTCCTTCAAAAGGGAAAATTTATGAGACATAAAACAACAAATAACCATAGTAAGTTTCTAAAAGTTGGAAACAAGGATATTGACTAGAGACCTCAGGACTGGAGGAATACCAAAGAAAAATTGCATTGAACATATTGAATAGGCAAGGAAGGTTTATTTGACCCTACATCAATAAGGTCTGTATCAACTATTGATATAGGGGAAAGAGACTAAATTCCCTCAACTTAAAGAAGTTTGTCAATGTAACAAAGACATCTGTATTTAACAATTCTTGATTATCAAAGTTTGGTTCCTATACTTTCATGGAGACTGAGAGATGGTGTCTATCTTAGATGATTACATTTAGTGATTTTGACACTAAAGAAACCTGTGTAAAAACAGTTGCCAATATGTGTATTTTAAAGGTCAATTGAGATGCAGTTTTATCCTTTATAAAAACCAACAAAAAAATTCCACAATTTTCAGTCTCATTTAAATCAAGATGAATGCAAATAAATAAATAAAGTAAACAAGTAAGCAGATATTCAACTGGAACGTCTGCCCAATACACACCAGTAAACAATGCAACTTTTTCAAAAAATTAAACATGGCATTATTACAAACTCATAATGATGAGAAAGGAAGCTTTTTAGAACTATGCACATCAGTATAAAATCTTTGGAATTTGAAGAGGTCTTGCCAGCACTGTAACTTACAATTTGAAAAAAAAAAAAAAAAATATATATATATATATATATATATATATATATATATATATACCTGAGAACTGAGGAAAATGAGTGAAGTCAGAAGACCAGCTAAGAATTCCTCTTTCATTCAGGAAGCATTAATGTTTCACATCCTGACAAGTGGTCTATTTCTTATTGAGAAAAAGCTCAATATGAAATGAAATAAAGTTTAATTTAATATATACCATAAGCATCTTAGTCAAGAAGACAGTTATGTATTTTACTTCCAGTGAGAACGGCATCCAGGTTTGTAGCTAGAAGCAAAATATTGGAGCAGAATTCTGGTTTTTCTGCTTTATGACAAATCTCATTAGTATGCTAAGAATTATTCTGTCAGCCGTTTTAGGTAGACATTTAATTAGATTTGTCTTAAAAAACCTGAAGTGACAGGAAGACAGCTGCGTACTTACCTTGGAAATGACATTCTACGTTTCTCTGTAAGCTGAACTGCTGCAGCTGTCTGATAATTTCCACTCTTTTAAGGAAATGATTTGTAAGAACTAGACAAGTGATCAGCTTTGAGCCCATACTGACTTTAACAGGATTTTGGAAAGGCTGGGCCAAGGAACAAAGAAAATGTTATATCAGCACTGAAAATTGGTCACACACTTGTGATTTTTGCTGGTCTGCTTGGACTTCTAAATTATGATATTAATATGTCTTTTTCCAAAAAAAGAAATAAAGAGTTAAATTTTCAAATACAAGTATTACGGACAACAAAACAACTTCAGCCTGTCTGTAGTTACTTAAAATTGGTGCACTATGATCACGATATTTTATTTCTTTACAGTAATATTTTTTTCCTTAAGTCTGTAGATTACTCTGAAGGCCCTAGAATGTTAATTTATTTGTTCATGGTTACAGGGATAAAATATTATCTGTTATTTTCAAGGAAATACACTGATGCTCTGGGAAATAATTGCTAGAAAGAGAGATAGTCCCAGGGAAATGAAGAAATATTTCAAAAATTCCAGTGGTAAGTGAAAGCCTTATTGTTTTCTAAGTCTTTTGGTACTGAAACTTTCAGTGTTACGCCAGGAATTTTTGTTCAAAATATTTGCAACATGATCATTGCACAAGCAATGGCTCTGGCAGACTCAGGAAGGGATAAAGTGAGTTGATGACATGGACTGTCTTAGAAGCGTGCATTGTGTGGAGACAATGATTTAAAAGAAACCTGTGGCAGGCTGCAGTAAAAAAGGTTTCAATTTGCTGAGAACATATAGCAAAAATGAAGGTCAAAGTTTACCAGTATGGTAGATCAAACACAAGAGGAGAAAAATCCATCCTGATGGAAAATGGTATAAACTGAAAGCTGAAGCTAAAGCCAAAAACCAAGAAAGCTGTGTCAAAGCTCTTTAAAGCCTAGAGGCAAGATCATGATCTGAAACAGCCTATCAGTGTGCGGAACAACAGCACACAAGACCACTGTCTCCTGCCCCTTGGTGACAGTGATTGCTTCTGTTGCACCCAAGCTAGAATGATACCTTTATTGCTGAATTGCCATGGCATCACTCAGTGTGTTCCAAGAACCAGCAAGTATGCATCCGTGGAGATGTATAAAAACTTTTGTGTTTGAAACTCATCCTTATTTGTAGTCAACTGTGCTTCCTATGGCCTCCTCTCTGAATCCAAAGCAGTTTAAACAGATGCTTAAACAGCAAACAAAGGAAAGTTTCCTGGGTGAAAGTGCCCATGGATGGGAAGGGAACTGGGAAATTTCAGAAAAGCAGCATCATGGAATAAAGCCAAAGCCAGTTGGGGAGTTCACTCTTCCAAGTTAAATCACCAGTACTGCTTTAGAAAGTGCCCCAATTATGGAGGACTCAGGACTGGAGTGGGTATACCAGGGGCAAAGATTGATGTGATCATAACATTCTTCTTTTTTTTTTTCCATTTTTCTTTTATTATTCATATGTGCATACAAGGCTTGGTTCATTTCTCCCCCCTGCCCCCACCCCCTCCCTTACCACCCACTCCGCCCCCTCCCTCTCCCCCTCCCCCAATACCCAGCAGAAACTATTTTGCCCTTATTTCTAATTTTGTTGTAGAGAGAGTATAAGCAATAATAGGAAGGAACAAGGGTTTTTGCTGGTTGAGATAAGGATAGCTATACAGGGCATTGACTCACATTGATTTCCTCTGCGTGGGTGTTACCATCTAGGTTAATTCTTTTTGATCTAACCTTTTCTCTAGTACCTGTTCCCCTTTTCCTATTGGCCTCAGTTGCTTTAAGGTATCTGCTTTAGTTTCTCTGCGTTAAGGGCAACAAATGCTAGCTAGTTTTTTAGGTGTCTTACCTATCCTCACCCCTCCCTTGTGTGCTCTCGCTTTTATCATGTGCTCAAAGTCTAATCCCCTTGCATAACATTCTTCTTTCTCTCCCTCTTCCACCTGTCCAATGGACTTTTGCTTTCTTAACCTCTGTTTTAACAATTGGTCCTAAAGTAAACCAGAGATGAGTTTTGTCAGCAATATTTAAGAAAATAACATTTCCACCTTCAGGAAGCTAGCTACCTTATCTCCAATCATACAGCTTCATTGTGAATGTTCCCAGTACCAATGACAGGCAGCTTGGCTTTTATCCCTAAGCCCCATGGCTCTAAAATGCATTCTAGTCAAACATATTCACACCCGAGTCTAATTCTTACATCAAATATATCCAGCCATGTGCTCTGCACTGACTCATGGGTTATGAATCCAAATGCCAGTTGAAGACTATTCCAAGTAGTTAAATGTCACTATTATTAAAATTAGAACACTATTTATTTCTTCCCATTATAGCAGGTGAAATTAAAGTCCAGAAATCAAATAACTTCCTCCTTTTAAATGAAATTATAAAGAAATCAAAGTCTAAAATTAAGTCTAAAGAAATTAAAATCCAAAATTTTCCATTGCAAAATTTTAAAATGTGCTCAAACTTAGCCAGATAAATTTCATTCGGATCTGGTCATTATTAAGCCTCCTTCACTTCCCCAACCTAGGCTGTGATCCATGGGAACTCACAGAGCCAACCCTGGGGGTTATATTATTGTAATAAAAGCCCTCTGAAACACAGGGCATGGACTTGGGCTAGCCAAAATCCTCAAAATTTCCACCCAATATTTCAGTGTTCTAGCTAGTATTTTAGATTATCTCTCAATGTTTGTTAATGACAAAAGAATATGTTGAAATTTTTGTGGTTTATGTCAACTTTTGAAAAAAAGGCTTAGGCATCAGAGAAATGGAGAGCTAACATATATATTATTACTGCTAAATGTTGACGATCAATTTAATTTGAACTCCAGTGGATTTTTATTATCTTCCTCCTATGTTGAACTTAAGAAAGACACTAACCTAGAAGGTAACACCCACGCACAGGAAATCAATGTGAGTCAATGCCCTGTATAGCTATCCTTATCTCAACCAGCAAAAACCCTTGTTCCTTCCTATCACTGCTTATACTCTCTCTACAACAAAATTAGAAATAAGGGCAAAATAGTTTCTGCTGGGTTTGGGGGGGGAGAGGGAGGGGGCGGAGTGGGTGGTAAGGGAGGGGGTGGGGCAGGGGGGAGAAATGAACCAAGCCTTTATACACATATGAATAATAAAAGAAAAAAAAAAAAGAAAGACACTAGACTGGTGAAGGGGAGCCAGGGGAAAACGGGAACTCAAGTGTGCAAAGTCTTGGCACTTTTGAAGAACAAAGGGAAGATCTGTGCATATTATGCATGATTTCCCTACCACTGTTACCCATGGGAGAAGTGAACCATAGCTTGAAGAGGTATTCCTCTCATACTTTTTTCTTTTCTTGTTTGTAAAATGGAGCATTTGAAGATGGGAATAGTTGTTTCCTAATTATAATGGATATAGGGAAAAATGCCAACTAAAAGAAAGATGAATTTGTGATAGTAAGACTAGACATGATTTAAACATAACTTCCTTAAGGGTAACATAGTTATGACAACATTTTTATAACAAATGTGTAACTGCTAGACTAGGCACATGTCCAGTTTTCCTTCTTAAAGTATTTTTACTTTTAGGAAGCAGAATTTATGTCCTTTAGTTCATGTATTTAATCCCTCTTCTAGGCCCCACACAGTCAACATGTAAAATAGGTCTAATCTCATGACTTTGGACACCATGAACAGTTTAACAATAGGCTAAAAAATTAAATAAGGGTAATCAGAATTCTCTGTGTAATTGTCCCACTGGGATTATTTGGAAATGGTCTGTCTTTCCAATAAGAACACTTTAAGTAATATGAGGCACAGGATTTTAGCTAATATCACATTCACTACATGGACACAACTTGTCCCAGAAATAAAGTCATAGAACTTTGTTAGTGGCACATTAAATTACAAAATGGAGCTATACTTAAAATCAGAAATGGAATTTTCAGTTACATTATTCATTTTGCTTAATTCAACTTAACTTAGTTTCTGTCTTATACAAAAATTCAGAGCTGATGTGGCACATATACTAACAAAATATTCAGTGAGACTTGGCTAAGAAACATATTAGGAGATGTTTATCACAGAAAATCTGGAAAACACACAAACTTCTGAAATAAATTTTAATTAATACAATTGACAGCTATGTTTCTGAGATATATTTTTAAGTCATATACCATCATATAAATGAGTAAATATATTAGAATATAAATATACATTCTAGAATTAAAATTGAAAACCTTAATAATATTTAAATTCAGGCAAACTCAGATTGAGGTGATATATTTTATTAATATAATTTTTCTTATCTTGTAACTTGTAACTTTTATTTATTTTTGAAAATATAAAGAGATTACCTACTAGTGGAATTATAAGACATTTATATTTTTTTAAATCTAACCATAAATTACTAGTGAATATTACATATTTAAAATGATGCTTATGGGGTTGAGGATGGCACAGAGCTATGTATGACAATATGTCTGGTCTCTATAAGATGGTAGCTTCTTCAAAGGAAGGAACAAGTTTGCTTTTTCTTTTCTACTTAATGTTAGATTATAATAAATTCTGCCTCAATTGATTTGGTAGAGTGAGCAATAAGGAGATGAGATATGCTAATTAACAAATCTTTCCATCTCCTCCAAAAAGCTACTAGTCTTATTTAAAATCAAAATGGTGTTCCATAAAATGACCCCAAAATTTACATAACTCGAGATGAAATAATCATTTGATATGGTTAACTTCAAACAGGAAATTGAATTTAAAAGCAACAAGAGTTGTGTGATTTTGTGAAAATGTCAAAAACTTTTACTTTCATAATTATCTTCTGGTGAGTGAATTTCTTAAGCTTTTGGATAAATTGCAGGATCATCTAACCTTGAACATTCAGTACATTTTCAATTTATTTCAAAGACAGCTCTGGTATATTGAGTAAGTAGCTTGTGAGTCACATATGAACATGAGGAACACAACTTCAATGCAAATCTCAAATTCTACTACATTGCTATATCTGTAGTTAATGAATAATGCAAACAAAAATCTCAGAATTTTCTATATAGCATTTTTATCTCTACTCTTTTATTTATGAATACTTAAACTGGCATATCATTTTGTATCACTGCAAGTAAACCTGAGAGGTAATTGCAACATGGTTAAAATATATACCTTAGAACAATTTAGATGATTGTTCAAGTTTTACAGTACAAGTAATGCTCATTATTTCTCCAAGATTTTTTTTAAAGTTCAGTTTTTCTTTAAGAATTTTAACTGATTTCTAATTTACTACAAATAATAGTGCAATGGTTGATTTTAATTATGTACTCTGAAGTATAAATACACATTACATGACACTTATTCAATAAATTTGACTTGTGATGTTATCAGGCTTACCTCACTGCATTCAAGCATATGACTTTTATAAAAACTCAGATTTAGAATAATTCTGAGGACTATATCTCACTGAGAGGCCTGATCAGAATTATGTCACTTTAATGGTGACTATTGTATAAAATGAAAATGACATTTGGGCTCATCATCCAATGACATAGAACAAAGTATTCTACAAAAACAATTTACAAAATAAAAAAATATTTTAAGACACTGTCCTTTACCAATACTCTTTAAAATAACCCTTGTTACTTTGAATTGTTGTGTGCAATCTATTATGCTGAAACAAATCTGCATAGTACAATAATTCATTATTGTTTTTAAAGGAAACCCAACATGTCAGTGACTAATTTTTGCACACAGATACTTCAATGCATTCAGAGATCAGTTTACTTTAATTTTAAAATATAAAGTCTTAGGAGCAATCCATTTAAGACAGCTTTGCAACACTGGTGGAACTGGATGGTTTTCAAGTACCTGAACCTGGGCTGCTTCTCCCAGGAACATATTCAGACAGACGTCCATGTCATTTCATATGAGGCTCCTAGGTTATCAAATAAAGGAGTTTTGCTTCTCACTTGGTAAATAATAACCAAAGCTTCAATTGGATTTTAACTAATTGCGTATTTGATGTTTTCATATTTCTTAATGAAGGATTGACTTTTTTGCTAACAAAGCAGAGGAAACTTTATGATAAAACCTAATATGATTTGAATGTCCTTTAAAAAATGATAATATGTAATGAAAAGCAGCACTTTATTTAGGTAAACTAGTTATAACTTAAATTGAATCCTCATTATCAAATCCACCTTAAAAAGCATTCGGAAATTGGTTGCCAGTGGCTCACACAAATGTACTACTTATCTACTCAGGACGCAGAGATCAGGAGGATCTCAGTTCAAAGCCAGCCTTGGAAAAATAGTTCATGAAACCCTATCTTGAAAATACCTAACACATAAATGGGCTGGCAGAGTGGCTCAAGCAGTGGAGCACCTGCCTAGCAGGTGCAAGGCCCTGAGTTCAAACCCCAATACTACCAAAAGAAATGAAAAAGCATTCTAAAGTTCATAGGTCATAGTACTGAGGAGAAAGCCTAAACATATCATAGATTGAAGGATATACTACTTATATCAGTGTGTGTGTGTATATATATATATATATACATGTATATATATGTACTTACTTTTGCATATAAATTTATGAGTATGTATTATAAGTACCTGTATATACTTATATGCATAAATTGGTGTGTATTGTGTTTATAGAAAAAGATATAATAATTACATGTGCATATATTATATATGTGCATCATAAAATAAATGTTCAAATATACACACATTCTCTATCGATGTGCTTATATGCAGCTGTAAAAAGCTAAATATCTAGAATGCAGGCCAAACAGTCACTTGTGGAGAGAGGGGAATTATGCTAAGGGTATGGCAAAGTGTCACTATCAATTTTTGAATCAGATACATCTGAATTTTTAGAAAAAAGTTACAAATATCATGTCTTTGTGGGTTGTGTATTGTCTAAATAAATCTAAGTTTTAAAAAAGAGTTGAAATTATGACCAATCCTCTAAGTAGCCCATTCTAGAATCCTGGATGACATCAGCAGAGTTTCCCAGTGACAGCATTTATTCTTCATGAAGTGCCTTTTGGACCATTTCTGAATGGTAATTTGTAATTTTTAAGACAAATTTACTACTAATTTTATAAGGTATTTTCAGATACTGATGGGAATACATGCATTTAGTTTTGCTCAAATATGTGTGCTGGCTTAATTATTTATACTTATTGCTATTGCATACACTCTTCTGTTATTCCCAGAGTGACCATGCTAGGAGAGCATAAACACTTGCTTGAAGCAAATGCACTCAAATTTTCTGTATAGACAAGTTCCTGAAATGGAGGGGAAACAAGAGTATAAGGAAGAGAAAATGTAGAATAATACTGACTTCTTTCTTAATTTCCATTAATCATATCCTTATTCCTTTTAAACTGCAGGAACATTTCCTATCTTAGCTAATATAGCAGGTAATATCTTAACATTGTAAACACATATGGCACATGGTGGACATATAAACGTTGAGTTTTTAAAATTCAACTGATACAAAGAAAACATGGGTTTCTATTCATATTCCAGTGTGAGCGATCAGAATTACCCATGGGTGAAAACCCTATCGCTGTAATGATACTCTTCAAAAGTTGCACTTTAGTGTTTTCTTAAGCTTTAAAATTTTTGTAGTTTTTTTCCTCTGATTTCTCTTATTTTTAGGATAAAATTTATGAGCCCAAATGGAATCTTAAAACTGATTAGGTTTCTGCACAGAGACACACATTTCACCATGCTCTGATTACAGAGAAAACTCTAAATTTTGACTGAAATGTTTATTACAAAAATGATAACCATCTCTAAGAATTCTATAAGCTCTATTACTATCATATGTTATTTTTCATACAGCATGGATTCTGAACAACTGACTTAGTGCCATACTTCCCTCAAGGGTATTGCTTATGGTTTTCTGACAAAGACATCTTATTTATCTTTAAGTAAAAAGAATCTTGTAATAAGCAGCTTAACCCAATGCTTAACCTGTTCTGAAGCTTGTAAGAAAATCTTTAAGTGGCAAAGGCAATGATCCAGTTTACTTTGAAGGTGATGTTTATTAAAGATCAATAAGAAATTTTACAGATTATGGAGACTGGTTAAGAAAATGTCATAAATTACTTAGTTGAGTTCACATAAGATAGTACACATAGGTGATACCTAGCCAATATTAAATTCCTAGATTTATCTAATAGACAGTAAACCAGTAGAATTCATTGAAGTAGTGAGCAGAATGGTGGTGACCTCTGAGACTTAGTTGGGCGAGGGGTGAGGGTAATGGGGAGATGTGGTTCAAAGATACAAAATGTCACTTAGACAGGAGGATCAAGTTTTATATTCACAGCAGGGTGAATATATTTAATAATATATATATTGAAGTCGATAAGGTGATAAAACCAAGTTTCACACCATATGTGGTGATAGATATAGTTTGTATTTCTCTTTTAATCAGAGGATTGGGAGAGGTATTAGATAATTTCTGGTGCTTTTTAGTTTACAAAACTTTTTGGTATAATACTGTAGGATGATACACACTAAGAAGACTTTATGTTTCTAAACACAGAATTGAGCAGAACCAAGTATCTTGTGTTACCTCCATGCAAGACCACCACACTAAGGAGGAATCAATGAAAACAAGACAAAATGCTAATGTATGACGTGTACAGAACTATATTTTGGCATATTGAAAAAACAGGACGAACCTACTGATAAACTACCAGTCATTGTTGTACAAATGCCTTATAAAATTTGCTACTTCTTTTATTTCTTATACTAGATCTTCAGCATCTCTTATTTTCAAAGTTCAATAGTGAAGCAAACTTTTATTTATTTCTTCCTTTATTTATTTGGTAGTACTGGGGTTTGAACTCTGGGCCTTGTGCTTGCTAGAAAAGCACCCTTTCACTTGACCCATGCCCCCATCCTTTTTGCTTTAGTTATTTTTCAGATGTGAACCACCATACCTGACTTGTTTTTAAGGGAGGTCTTGCTAACTTTTTGCTTGAGCTGACCTTGAACTGTGATGCTTTCGATCTCTATATCTTGAGAAGCTGGAATTACAGGCCTGAGATACCACACCAGCAATTTTTGTTTTGACACATAATATTTGTACATTATTTACAGTGGATATTACTTGATACATGAACATAATAGGAAATGATAAATCAAGGTAATTAGAATTTTCATATACATAAATATTGATTTTTTCTATGAGTTGGGAAGCTGGGCTTCTGTACTTTTACTGAAATGTATCATAAATTATAGCAAATTGTATATATTTTTATGATATTATAATTTTCCCATGCAGTTTTTGAGTAGCTTTTCTGACCCAATTTCCTGGGGATTTTTAGCCTTTTTCTTTAGAAAATCCAGAAATACTCTTTGGGATTATGGATCATCTTATGAAGATTAAAGAGAATACATACAAATATATATTTTCATTGTTCTAATTTTGAATGAAACATGAAGAGCTTAGGGGTACAACTAAGGGAAAGTGATGACAAATGAGAAGAAAATATCTAACATTAAAAGCAAACAAATTTAATTTGTGCTAATTGTACATCTCTGGCTCAAAGGATCAAAAATATCTAGGCTGTCATCTCCTCTCTCCTTTATCACCCATTCCCCCATTCCTGGGATAGTTTCAACAGGTATCATTTTTGCATTTATATACATGAGTACACAGTATTTGCACCATATTCACCTTCCTACATCCTTTCCCTGCCACCTTACCCCTCCCACTGGTACCAATCCCCATCCCCCCATCCCAGGGTAGGACCTGTTCTGTCCTCCTGTAGAAGAAAAAAATAAACATTTTTGTTTGTTTAAGATAGCTACACAGGGGGTTTCCTTGTGACATTATATATATATCATATGTATAATATATATAACATATAATATATCTAATATTATATATATATTATATATATATGTGACATATAACCTCAGTTGGCTAATCTCTTCTCTTTTTCTCTTTCTGCCTTAATCCCTTTCTTATGGTGGTTTCAGGTGGCCCAAACAAAGTATACACATGTAAGTAAATGCAAAAATAATAAAATAAAAGGAAAAATTCTATATTTATTCTTATATAGAGAGTACATAAGCCATATCCACCTTCTTAGTCTCCTTCTTTTACCCTACCCCTCTCATATATGACCTCCTTTTAGTGTGACCTGTTTTCCATAATATTGCTGTATTTGTATTAGGTCTATATTCTACATATTGAGAGAAAAAAATGGCTTTTGGCCTTCTGAACCTGGCTAACTTCATTTAAGGTGATGTTCTTCAGTTCCTTCTATAACCTGTTAATGACAAATTTTCATTTTTTCTGTGGCCGAATAAAATTCCATTGTGTATAAATACCACATTTTCTTAATCCATTCTGCAGTAGTGGGGCATCTTGGCTGTTCCCATAGCTTGCCTATTGTGAACAATGATGCAATAAACATGGATGTGGAGGTGCCTTTGTTGCAACCTGACTCACATTCCTTCAGTGTATCCCTATGGTATTGCTGGATCATTTGACAGTTCTATTTTTAGTTTTTTGAGGAGCTCCTATACTTTTTTCCATAGTGGTTGTACTAATTTACATTCCCACCAGCAGTGTATGAGGGTTTCTTTTTCCCCACATCCTCACCAACATTTGTTGTTGCTTGTGTTTCTGATTGTAGCCATTCTAACAGGAGTGAGATGAAATCTTAATGTGATTTTGATTTGTATTCCGTTTATGTCCAGGAATGGTGAGCATTTTTCCAGTGGGTTTTTTTTTAGCCATTTGGACTTCTTCCTTTGAAAAAGCTCTGTTCAGTTCATTTCACCATTTCTTCATTGGGTCATTGATTTGGGGGAGATTAGTTTTTTTTAACTCCCTGTATATTCTGTTTATCAATCCCCTGACAGATGTATAGCAGGAAAGATTTTTTTCCATTTTGTGGGAGAAAATGTTTCTTTCGCTATGCAGAGCTTTTTAATTTCATATACTCCCATTTGTCAATCCTCTCTCTTAGTTGCTGAGCAATTTGTGTTCTATTGAGGAAGTCATTGTGTGTGGCTATTGCTTGCAGAGTATTCCCTGCTCTTTCCTGCACTAGCTTCAAAGTTTCAGGTCTTATATTAATGTCCTCAATACACTTTGAGTTGATACTTATACAGGATGAAAGACATGTATCTAGTTTCAGTTTTCTGGAGGCAGATATCCAGTTTTTCCAACATAGCACTGAAATTTCCATTGGGAACTTTAATCTATAGCAAAGCCCTAAAGGATAGATGTTATGACAAATGACAGTTCTGCCAGTGTACCAAAGGTACCAGAAATTTGTGATTCAAGAAAGATTACAGAAACACTTTAAGAGATCATCAAAATATATAGCAAATGTTTCTCAGAATAAACTGTGAAGGAACTAAAAAGAGTGATTGAGCCATATATAATAAATGGATAGAAAGGTGAAACTGATATAACAAGGAGTTACAGTAGTTCATAAGTGAAGGACAAGTGTGAATCTGTCTTGTGTAGCATTCCGTAGGTAAACAGTTCGGGTTAGCATATCCTTTATATGCCTATAGACAAGGGCATTTTTATAATCTGTGAGATTGAAGATGGACTTCACAATTTGTTTCCCAGAGAAGAGAGGAAATCCAAAATGTCCCTTAATCTTTGAAACTAGTGAGGCAGAATTTCACACCTTACTTCAGATCATAATCCACTTGTGAAGTCTTAGTCTCATTATCGTAGCTGTGTACAAGAGAGGTCATAGAGTGCAGTATCTAGTTAGGTGTCCATCTTTCATTTGAGTGCCATCTCTATGTCATGTGCTGGCTATAGAAATGAAGTAAATATCCACAAAGTTCTGCTCTTGTGGAATTTACCTAAGAAATGCACAAATGATTTAGCATATTGAAACAAAATAATTTGAAAAAGAAGATAAAGGGACATTGCAGTGCATTAGAACATGTTGCAATTTTAAATAGCTTGCTCTAGATCTCTTTTGAGGAAGACATTTAAGTAAAAACTTCAATTGTTTCCAAGGTTTGATGGGGAGGGGAGAATCAGTGCAGGCATGGGGAAAAACACTGCAAATGTTCTGATAGAAAAGCATCCAGTGTGTTTTATAATGAGCAAGTTAAGTGTGTTGGTTGGAGCTAAGCAAGAAAAGTAGGAAAATGTAAATCCTTGTGGAGTTATTATAAAGACTTTGGATTTTGCATTGAATGGCTTGGAAAGTCATTGAGGTTATTGAACAAACACTGTTTGCCCAAGAAAAGTTGAATTGTTGGGAAAGCCTAACAGTCTTCCACAATGAAACTTTTGCAATAGACCAAATCAATTTATATGAATGTGAGAAAAAAAGAAAACTAGTCCTTGACATCCAGAAGTTAGTCTGAGACCTTCAGTATCATTACAAGCATTCCCATAGAAAATATTTTAAAAATATTTTTAAAGTTTTGTTTTCACTTGATAATAATTGTACATGTTTATGGGTTCAGTGTGATGTTTCACATATGTACATTATATATATATATACAATATATCATTACATAATGATCAAACTAGAGTGTTTAGCATATCTGTCACCTCATACATTATCATTTCTTTGTGCTGAGAACATTCAAAATCCTCTTTTCTAGCTATTTTGTCATATATGATGCACTATTGTTAATTATAATTAGTGGATAATAGAATGCCAGAATCTATTGCCCTTACTTAAGTTTTAGCTTGTACCCATTAATCACTTTATTCCTATCCATCCCCACCTCCCCACTGTCTGGTACAACTTTTCTACTCTACTTCTAGGATATCAGCTTCTTTAGATTTCACCTATGAGTCAAGTCATGTGGTCTTTGTTTTTCTGTGCCTAGCTTACTTCACTTAACATGATGTCCTGTTTCATCCATGTGCCACAAATGACAGAATTTCATCCTTTTATGGATTAATAGCATTCCATTGTGTATATAAAACTAATTTATTTTGTCCATTGATGGACATCCAGGTTGATTTCATCTCTTGGCAATTGTGAGTAGTGCTATAATAAACATGAGAATGCAGCTGCCTCTTCAACATACTGATTTCACTTCTTTCAGATATATGTCCAGTGGGGGGATTCCTAGATCATATGGTAGTTTTAATGTTAATTTTTTGAAGTAACTTCATAATGTTTTACATAATTGCTATATTAATTTACATCCCTACCCAAATTGTTCAAGATTCTTTCTTCTCCACATCCTTGAAAAATGCTATTTGAAATGAAGAATTCTCTTCAGTTTAGAGACCATTTCTTTTGATGAGCAGAAGCTTTTTAGTTTTATGAGGTCCCATTTATCTATGCTATCTCTTAGTTGCTGTGCTGCTGGGGTTTTGTTGAGAAACTTCTTACCTATACCTACTAACTCCAGAGTATTTCCTACTCTTTCCTGTATCAACTTTAGAGTTTGTGGTCTGATATTAAGATCCTTGATCCATTTTGAGTTAATATTGGTATAGGGAGATATACATGGATCTAGTTTCAGTTTTTTGCAGACTGCTAACCAGTATTCCCAGCAGTTTTTGTTGAAGAGGCTGCTATTTCTCCATTGTATATTTTTAGCTCCTTTGTCAAAGACAAGTTGGTTATAGTTGTGTGGCTTCATATCTGGGTCCTCTATTCTGTTCCACTGGTCTTCATGTCTGTTTTTGTGCCAGTACCATGCTGTTTTTATCGTTATTGCTTTGTAATATAGTTTGAAGTCGGATATCGTGATACCTCCAGCATTGTTCTTTTGACTGAGTATTACCTTGGCTATTCGTGGCCTCTTGTGTTTCCATATAAATTTCATGGTAGATTTTTCAATCTCTTTAATGAGTGTCCTGGGAATTTTGATGGGAATTGCATTAAACATGTAGATTACTTTTGGGAGTATAGACATTTTTACTGTATTGATTCTACCAATCCATGAGCATGGGAGATCTCTCCACTTTCTATAGTCTTCCTCAATCTCTTTCTTCAGAAGTTTATAGTTTTCCTTGTAGAGGTCATTCACATCTTTTGTTAGGTTTATATCTAGGTATTTGATTTTTTTGAGGCTATTGTAAATGGAATTGTTTTCATACATTCTTTTTCAGTTTTCTCATTATTAGTATATAGAAATGCTAATGATTTTTCTATGTTGATTTTATATCCTGCTACCTTGCTGTCTAGAAGCTTCTGAGTAGAGTTTTTTGAGTCTTTAAGGTATAGGATGATGTCATCTGCAAATAGGGATATTTTGACAGTTTCTTTACCTATTTGTATTCCTTTTATTCCTTCTTCTTGCCTAATTGCTCTGGCTAGGAATTCCAGTACTATGTTAAATAGGAGTGGAGATAGTGGGCATCCTTGTCTGGTTCCTGATTTTAGAGGGAATGGTTTCAGTTTTTCTCCATTAAGTATAATGCTGGCTGTAGAAATGGTCTCTAAACTGAAGAGAACACCCATAGAGTGGGAGAAAATATTTGCCAGCTACACATCAGACAAAGGACTGATAACCAGAATATACAGGGAACTTAAAAAACTAAATTCTCCCACAACTAATGAACCAATAAAGAAATGGGCACGTGAACTAAACAGAACTTTCTCAAAAGAAAATTCAAATAACACATGAAAAAATGCTCACCATCCCTAACAATAAAGGAAATGCAAATTAAAACCACACTAAGATTCCACCTCACCCCTGTTAGAACAGCCATCATTAGCAACACCACCACCAACAGGTGTTGGCAAGGATTCGATGAAAAAGGAGCCCTCTTACACTGCTGGTGGGAATGTAAACTAGTACAACAACTCTGGAAAAAAATTTGGAGGCTACTTAAAAAGCTAAACACTGATCTACCATTTGATCCAGCAATACCACTCTTGGAGATATACCCAAAATACTGTGACACAGGTTACTCCAGAGGCACCTGCACACCCATGTTTATTGTGGCACTATTCACAATAGCCAAGTTATGGAAACAGCCAAGATGCCCCACCACTGATGAATGGATTAAGAAAATGTGGTATCTATACACAATGGAATTTTATGCAGCCATGAAGAAGAATGAAATGTTATCATTTGCCGGTAAATGGATGGAATTGGAGAACATCATTCTGAGTGAGGTTAGCCTGGCCCAAAAGACCAAAAATCGTATATTCTCCCTCATATGCGGACATTAGATCAAGGGCAAACACAACAAGGGGATTGGACTTTGAGCACATGATAATAGCGAGAGCACACAAGGAAGGGGTGAGGATAGGTAAGACACCTAAAAAACTAGCTAGCATTTGTTGCCCTTAACGCAGAGAAACTAAAGCAGATACCTTAAAAGCAACTGAGGCCAATAGGAGAAGGAGGCCAGGAACTAGAGAAAAGGTAAGATCAAAAAGAATTAACCTAGAAGGTAACACACACACACAGGAAATTAATGTGAGTCAACTCCCTGTTTCGCTATCCTTATCTCAACCAGCAAAAACACTTGTTCCTTCCTATTATTGCTTATATTCTCTCTTCAACAAAATTAGAGATAAGGGCAAAATAGTTTCTGCTGGGTATTGAGGGGGTAGGGGGGAGAGGGAGAGGGTGGAGTGGGTGGTAAGGGAGGGGGTGGGGACAGGGGGGAGAAATGACCCAAACATTGTATGCACATATGAATAATAAAACAATAAAAAAAAAAGAAATGAATTTTTCATCTTTTTGATAAATAGCTACAAATAGCTATTGTAAGTGGAGTGGGATGATAACTCATTGCATTTCCCTGAGGGTGAGAGAAGTTGAGCATTTTTCATGCATCTGTTGGTCATATGTCTTCTTTTGAGAAATATCTCTTCAGGTCCTTTGCCCATTGTTTAATTGGATTGTTGGTTTTCTTACTATTGAGTTGTTTGTTTTATTTGTATGTATTTAGATATTATCCCCATTTCAGGTGTATGGCTTGCAACTATATTATCCCAATCTATGGGTTTTTCCTTCATTCTGGTGATCTTTTTTTCACCATACAAACAAAAGATTTTTAGTTTGATGTAATCCCAATAAACAGCACTTTGTTATAATTTCTATCTAGATTAGAAATGCTTGAAGGAAGAATGCCAAGCATTTAAGTGACTTTCCCTAAACTCTGTGGTGCATAAAGCCCATGTAAAAGGTAATGATGGCAGAGTATAGGTGATAATTATCAAAAGAAATTTTAGGCTAGTCAGTATGATGGAAATCAGGCCAGGTATCATCATTAGTCTTCAGGGAATCACCAGAAATGCAGCTGTTAATTAATTCTTGGAGTTATAGCGATAAAAGAGGCAACTAACTTAATTTTTATAAAATTTATAATGACACAAAACTGTTCATCAACTTTCCAGTCTATAATTCATTTAAAAATTTTCTTAGCCTTGGTTATGGCTTAGTCTTCATTCTGTGACTGCTTGCTATAATGTCCTCTCCTGTAAAGCACTGAAGAGATAGTACCAAATAAAACTCCATTGTATCATTGGGAGCCAAAACAATTATTTCCCATTGGTCACTGGGAGCCTTACAATATTTATCAAGCCAAGTATCTAAATAATAAGCTGAAGTAACTGGATAGAGCTTGAAATGTAATGGGACATATTCTGCCTCCTCTATTGAGAACATTTTCTATATGGAAACCAAGATCTCTAAACTTTCAGAGCACACAGATGTGCATATGAATAACACAATCTTACCTAAATGAGCTCCTAGGAGCAACAATAAATAGTAAATAGGACCACTGTTACTTACTCCGCTAGGTTCCCATATCCCCTAAGTCTTCAGACTCATCTAAAATAAACAAATGGAAAAACAATGGCTGTTTACTTAGAATGTAAATTTTATCATGGAGGATGGCATCCATTAGGCAATCACCAAGATAGCACCTTCATAAGGCCAACTCATCTTTCCATCCAGACTGGCAGTTTCTGAGATGTACAGCAGTTCAGCTGCTGAGAAGCAGCTTTCTGGGAAGACTGGCAGTACAGCATGAGATACAGAATATCTCATGATTATGCACCCATTGTTGAGTCTCCTTTGCTATAAAATATGTTCCTTGATTCAGCACAGTATTATGCATAATTGCATCTCATGCATCAAAAACACAGTAGGCTTTCATATAGTAAGGCTGACTGGGGCCCTGCAGACTAAAAAGAAGTCCATATGCAGAATACACGTATATTACAGTTAAGATGGATTACTGTATCACTACGGGCAAAAAACTAATGTATTCAAGTAGCTTGTGGGTACCTTCAATAGGTAGTGCCATATAGTGGTCCATCTTTGTACTCTGTGGCTGGACTGTTAGACATTTGATAGCAGTATTAATTAAACCACCCTGAGTTTGTTGAGAACCTATGCTCTTATACCTATGCATTGCCTCCATCCTTGCAGTCGTGACTAATCTTTTCATGTAGTCATTGTGCCAGCTTTGGGTCACTAATAATAAATAGATTAACTGATGTCAACTGATGAGCTGGTTTATATTGCTAATTTCTAAATACTTGGTTATTTACATTTAGTTTATGATAGATGCTACTGGTGAATGTTAACATAAAATGACAAGACTTTTATACTTTGTGTTCATTTCCATAGATCTAGCAACATGTCTTCCACTCCAATCATCTAATTTTAAACACAGAAACAACCAGTAAGAATATTATCCATTAAATCTAGACTACATCTCTTTCTATACAAAAGTGATGTCCACCTATTAGTGCTTCCCCATGTAGCTGGAATGACAGGTATGCACCATTGTGCACAGCCTTTGGTTGAGATGGAATCTTGTGAACTTTTTACCCAAGGTGGTCTCAAACCACAATTCTCCTGATCTGTGCTCCCTTGGGTAGCTAGGATTACACATGTGAGCCACTGCACCATGTTGTATTCTTTAAGTCTCTAAAAGTGGCAATAAGCTCATGCTTTTCCCCTAAGAAAGAACATTGGATTTCATTTACTCCCTTAACTGTAGACAAAGGCTCATGCTTTAGAGCTTAACTTCCCTATTATACTAACTATTTCTCTGTTAGCCAAAATAGAATTGTGGGAATTTTTCCAATTACCAGATATGTCCATTTCAATTTCATTTTCAAAGACCAGGGAAGTGGTCTGGTTTGTGGAACCCTTGGAAACACTATAGATGAACTTGGGCCAGAAATCCATGCATTACCTGGACCATATGCCACCCAACTCTAACAGAAGGTTGTAGTGCTACTGCAAGTTGCCAATTAGCAATGTCAACTCAAACTCTGTCCAGTTGTTCTTCAAGTGTTCCCCCCCATCCTCTATTCAGTATGAAATTATATGAGTAACTCTTTGTGGATCTCTTTGAGGACAGACTGGAAAAATCATTCCATATTATAAACTTATGGGATTATAAGGCCCTTTCCCTGTCTTCTTCTTCAGTCAGTGCATTGTCTGTTGAACACTAGCTTAGTCCCAAATGATAATATGATTGGGATGTCCCCCTGTGCCTCCTGACACTAATTATTTCTTCTTAGTTATTAAGCCATTGCATAAATGGCTTAATTCTTGTTATGTTGACTCTAGCCTTCAATTAACCAGTTCCATATTTAAGAGGTGTGGCCTACTGGGAAATAGTCAATTGAGTGTAAGTCCCTTGGGAAGATAGGGTATAGTTCTCATGGTACCCTGCTTAGTTTTTGCAAGAGGGTCGCTATAAAAAAAATGCTCTCCATTTCCCTTCCTTTGACTTCCTTACTCATCACCCAGTCCAACATCCAGTGGGATGGATGTTCCTACTACCATCTATCATGATCATATCAAATGCCATGAAGAACTTTGCCATAGTCTGCACAATTTTTTCTAGACTTTCAGTCTCCAAAACTGTGAGGTTAAAACAAGTCTTTAAGCCATTCAGCCTCAAGTACATTTTATAGTAGCAGAAGATAACAACAGCATTATTCAAAGTTGCCAAAAATAGATGAAATGTTCCTCAACTAGGAAATAACAATTAAACTGTGATGTACATCTTTACAGTGGAATTCCAGTCATTAATAAAAGTTAAAGTGTTATTGATATACACAAGAACATTAATCTCATGTGAAAGAAGACAGTTGTAAGGCCTACAAACTATATAATTTCATTTATGTTACATGGCAGAGGCCTTAAAGGCAGATAAAATTGCAATGGTTGTTAAGTTTAAGGGGGAAATGGGTAAAATTTGGCTACAATGGAATAAGATAAAAGGTTTTTCTAAATTGATACCTATGTACCACTGTTTGGTTCTTGAGCGCAGTAGAGGTTATACGACTATAGATTTGTAAAAACACATAATGTACACCTGACTGAATGTTACCCCATGTAAGCTATTAACTCACTGTTGATAGGTTTTAGATATTAAATTTTAAAATGAATAAAAAATAAGAAGTTCAGGACATCCAAATCCTCTGGAAAGAGATAAACTCCCCTAATAGTTTAGCACCTTATCCTCATAACACTGATTACTGAACCTGTTTAAATAAATAACATTCTGAGCTATTAATAACATCAGCTTAAGAATGTCAACACTTAAATCTCTTTGCTATTCAGCATTTTTTAAATTGGGGGATCATCAGTGAATAAAACAAACTACTCATGCTGTTCTATAATGATCCTCTTTTAATTACTTCTACTAATTTCTGTATGACACTATTGCCTAACATCTCAAAGATCACCAATAGTTTTTGAACTGGAGACATTAAAAAGGAGAATTATCTTTATAGCACAGCTTTCATTCCTTTATGTTCATGATTTCTTCTCAGAAATCTCTAATACCTAGCAAGTCTTCTATTTCTAATTAACCAATTATCACTACTTGTTTTTAAGGTAACTTCATGTTCTGCTAAAACTGCTAAAATGTCTTTGTGGAGTCTCCTTGTTCTAATTTTTAAGCTTCTGCTGTTTTTAACCTTTTATAAATTCTAAACTGAGAAACAGGGGTTGCATATTCTTTTCAAATCACTGTCTTCAATCATAGTACTTTGATTTTGAATCTGCCTGTCATCTCTTACCAGTTTATGAATCACGGTTCTATAAAAATTAAAAGGTGTTAAAGAGAAAGTACCAGGAAAAAGAAAAGATACTGGGAAGAGCATAAATGGTAAATATTTAACAGAGTTGGTTATTCCTCTTCAAGTAAACTCACTCCAGAAAAAAATCAGAAACTTTATATGACTTTGACTTCTGTTGCCTGAAGGAATTTAATTTTAAAAAAGACACATTTTCATTTTAGTATTCCCTAAGCAATGTCTGGAGAGAAGGTTAGGTATCCAGATAATGCTTCCAGGAAAACAAATGGTTTCTTTGTAAAAGACACATAATTCATATGATACTTCATGCAGGTGAACATCAAGTAAAAAGATTCATGTGCACAAATGTTGAACTTTGGTTCTCTTTTCTGGTATGTTCTGCTTTAAGAACATAGCCAAAAAAAGTTCACCACTTCTTTTTCAGTGTATTCAGTCTCATTCCCCCCTTTTTTTCTTAAAACAATGACATTCATAGTAATAGTTACCATCCATAGACATGAAGTTTGGGATGGCAGGGCTTCATGGTCACTTCTTCTACCACCTACTTTTGCTATCAAAGGCCAAAATATAACATTTATATTCCACTACATATTCTCCCTTCTTCTCTTTGTCTAATCTCAATTTTAAAATCTTTGTTAGTAAAATTCCCAACATTTATTTTAATATCTTGTCATTACAATAGCCAACAATTAGAAGATCTGAACTGACAGTTATAATTATTCTTGATATTCTCCCTAAATTTTATTGATAAAGACAATTTTGACTTTCTTTTCTTATGATGTTATGAGAGTTCAATACAATAAAACACTCATGATAAAGTGCTTAAACTCTCTGCTATGCCAGAAATAATCAGCCTCCATTTTGAAATGAATGATTACAACTCGTTATGAGCAGATTTTCTATGTATTTAGTACTCATTTAAGTGGTTTTGATTCCTGGATGTCATGTTGGACCTTTATATCAGAAAATGACAAAGAACTTTTGCTATCTGGGTCAATGTAAATGTAAAAGTTTCCATTGAATCAATCTTATGAAAAAATATCCCTATTGATTACTGTGTAACTTATCTTCAAAAAGCATTTAAAATGATGAATTGTTTTACCCTGCTCATACACTGGAAGTGTTGACCTTGCCAATGCTAATTTTCAGATTTAGCTCAGTGGTATCCTTTATTTCAATAATTTTAAGTAGAGTGCATAAAAATAAAATAGAAAAACAGAGGCTTTCTCATCCTTTAGTAAGTCTAACTTAAGAGACTCTAAAAATGTACTTTTGGTATAATTTTCTGTACCAAAAACCTCTTAGCAAACTAGAATATGTTTGGAAAATGGAACCTTCCCATTATTCAAATCTGAGCCCAACTATCAAACTATTTAAACCATTTCCAGAATACATAAGCCATAGCCTCAGTTGGCATTTTGTATTTATTTGAATTTAGGTATAGATGTGTGTGTGTGTGTGTGTGTGTGTGTGTGTGTGTGTGTTTGACCCAATGAACTCTGGGTTTTTGAGCAGTAGAGACTTATTTTAGTATTACTTATCAATTATAAACAATGTATGCACATATGAAAAATGAATAAAAAAAGAAGTAAAAAAAGAAAAGGAAAAAAAATTCAGTAAATCAACATTAAGATCAACAGGATCCTATGAAAATTTTCTTTCATAGAATGCATAATAAAGCTTGGATAAGTGTGAGAACAATTTTTAGTTGCAGAGCCAGGGACACAAAGTGAAGTATTTGTCTATCTGTCTACCAGTCAACCTATCTATATAGATATATACATGAATATATGCATTTTTAAAAGTCACATGATATTTGTAAGAGTCCTTTCTCCAGTTTTGATTCACACTTTTTCTATATATTAATTGTATTTACACTGCTATAAATAAAGTAATTTATCTATGCTTCTTTCAATATCCTTTACTCATAAGATGTTTACAGACACCAATGACAGGCTTTTATAATAATGGAAGGATGGGATATGATGGGATAATTTGATTTCTTAATATCACAAAGTCCAAGTGAACTTTCTTTTCAAAATTATTTCTCAAGTCAAGTTTAAATTCCTCCTTCTAGATAGTAACTATGTCAAAAATGGGAATCTGTATTTTAAGGTGTCAGACAAAAACTTCAAAAGCAACTCTAAAGTTTGCTCATACATTGCAAATTTTTTTTAGGGTTTTGAACTCAGGTCCTCATGCTTGCTAAGTAGGTGCTATACCACTTGTACCACACTTCCAGTCCATCACACAGTATTAAATGTGCCAACTTTATTTAACAACTGTGATTGTAGGATTCACATTTCTAATGTATTGCCTTAAATACTAAAAATTGAAATTAAATATTAACTTTCATTGTACAATGTAGTAAAGTTGCAGAAAGAGGCCAGAGATAACTTTCTAACTCTCATCCCAAAGAAACAAAACCTTTTGACATTTCTCCATGATAAAGTTATACATTATGGCTAAAACAAGTAGAAAATATTCTATTGGAAGTTTTATAAACAATCTAGGACTCAGGTTTTTCACAAACTTTTTTACACAGTATTCTATAAAGAATATTGTTTTCTAGATAGTTATTTCCATATTAAAATATGTTAATGCCCAAATCTATAAAGCATGGTATGCTCTAAATTTTGTTATCTACCAGGACAGTTTGGCTTGAACAAAGTACCTGAAAGAGCTTCATACTTCAGCAACAGGCGTTAAATGCCCCACTTAAGTGTCCTCCCTCGCCAAATACAACCACTGAAATTTGGGACTTGCAGATGGGATATTATACACGATGGGGGTATTTTTTCCCTCTCTGTAGGACTAAACATCAAACAAAATAAATTGGTACTAAAAGAAGGACTAAATATGAAGAAAAATAAATTGATATTCAAACATTCCCTTATTAAGAGTTATCTGATGCAATCCTAATCAGATATAGATAAGAATGAAGGACAGTAGTAATTTCTGAAAGATAACTCACCATTCAGAAAATGGGACTTTCCTCAGGTAATCAGATTCAATTTTGGTACCTACAATATAGAAACCAAATGCTGAGTCTCTACATAACCTGAAAATTATGCAGAAAGAAGTCCCACCCCCAATAAAAAAAGAATAAAATTTCTCATCTGAGCTTTAGTACTAGAATCAGGACTTAAGTAATATTATCTATTAAAAAAATCTGTGCCACAAGGATATTTTTGTGGCCCTCATTGAATATTATTCTGAAAAGGGTATATATACCCTTGCTATAGTTTGGATCTGGAGTGAACCCCAAAGGCCCCAGTGTGAAAGCCTTTATCACAAGTTTGTAGTGTTCCTGGGGTATGCCCCTGAAGGAGACATGGAGAACCTGGCTCCTTCCTGTCTTTGTTTCACTGCTACCATGAAACAAGCAGTCTCATCTGTGTGCACTCCAGCCATGGTGCACTGCCTCACCACAGATGCAGTCCAGATAACCATGGACAGTAACACTGAAACTGTGAGACAAAATCAACCTTTCCTCCTTTCAAGTTGATTTTCTTGGGTACTTTGCCACAGAAACAGAAATCCAACTCACACAGTAGGTAATTATACCTTATCTTGTAAGAAATGATCTTGATCTACATAAATAGGTAAATATTAAAAGTGCTCAACACGAGGGAACCACTGAGGTTGCAGATGTAGTGGATTATCTTGTACTATCCAGAGAACAAGGACAGAATTTTGAAGGGAAGGAATTCTGGTCAGCCACTGTTTTCAAAATTCAGCCTGATAGGGTCTTGTAATTTCCTTCAGGAAAGAGTAACTCCATGGGAAAGATAAGTAGCCCTGGACACCCTTGGGACTATATTAAGAATAACACCCTGGAAATAAAAAACCTGAATTCTATACTCATTTAATAGTTTTATAGATATTTATTTAATAACAGCAATAGTAATTCACCCTAGCAATGTAACTGTAACTTTGTTATTTCCTATGTGTCAGACATCCTTTTGAATCATTAATTTTAATGTCTTTCAATCCTCAAAACTTTTCCATTAAAAAGATGGAATAATTGGGGTACTGAGATAGTAATTTGCTAAATATACACATGTAGAAAGGTAGAAACACTGTGAGAATCGTACAGTTCTTACTAAGAACCCTACTTTTGAAATCAGGAAATGGAAATTTGTTTTGAAAATAAGGCTAACAAGATTTTTCATATATAGTTTCAACTGAATCCACCTTATTTACATTAGGTTTTGAAGATTATCTAACATACAAGACATAATTTCTTATACCTTATAAATGAAAAGTTTAGTCATTTCTACAAATGGGGCTTAAAATATATCTCTTGTTTGGGTGAGTAATCATCTTGCATTCAGCATATAAAAAATATTACAGAAACATACCTTCTGCTACACAGACAAATGCTATTTTTTATTCCATTGCCTTAGGGTGTGATAGGCATTTAGATTGTTATTACTTTTTATTGTGTTTATTTTTAGAATTTTTTGCTTCTTTGAGGTTGTTATCCTTGTTTTAACAAGACTCAAATTTTTCATTCAAATCTCTGTGCTTTTTTTCCTTGCATGTAAATATTATATGCCTTCAAGTGATAATATGATCTGTTAATATTTGGAAGAACTCAAATATTAATATTTTGTTCCCTTTGAAGATGCTGATTTAAGTGCTACATGGTAAACACAAATTATTGATTTAAGATGAAATATTTTGAAATTAGTATAAGATACTTTACAATACTTTTGTCAGATTAGTAGGGCATGGCATATTTTTCAAATTTTATTCTGATAGACACAGAGCTTTGCTCTGATTCATGGGTAAATTATTTTAAGTACAAATGCATTTCTAAATTTCAGGTTCATATTTAAGATGAATATAAACATATTTATGTTGTTCAAAAATATCCATTGTCTGTAAGATTTAGATGTAAAAGTTGTTCTATTCCCAGCAAAGTCCCAAGTTTCACAGACTTTGATTATATAGGAAGCCTTTATAGAAAGCTGAAAAAATATCATATATAAAACAAACCCCCAACATCTTTAAAAACACTTCTTCATTAACAAATCATCAGAAAGACTAAAAATTTATCTGTCTAGAGGCATTTCAAAATATCCCAGTGGGGAAGTGGGACTGGAGGTACACTCTTGTAATCTCAACTTCTTGGGAAGTAGAGGCAGGAGGACGGTGAGTTCAAGGCAGACCCAGATAAGGAGGCAAAAGATAGCAAGACCCTGTCTCAAAAACAAAAGGGCTGGCAATGTAGCCCAGGTGTTAAAGCATTCTCCTAGCATTTGTGAAGCCCAGTACTAAAAAACAAAATCCCAGTTGACAATTCAAGAATTATGAAGGGCTTTAAGAGAAAACCTTTTAACATCTTTCATAGATGGTTCCCATGAAGTCTAAAGCCTGTATTTAACCAGGATTTGTTTGATATTCTCTATGTCTGTTCAGGATTGGATAAAGAGAACATAGCTATGAGTCAGATATTCTCTTATATAATCTGATCTAGGAGGACCGGGACACAGCTTTTCTTCACATTCCTCTTTATTTTTCTTGCAAATTTGCCTCTCACCCTTCAGAAACATTTATTTATGACCATCAGGCTTTGCTTCAGTAGAAGCAGACTGTGGTTGAGACTAAACTTCCAGCTGAGAATAATTAAGAACTCTAGACAAAAACACTGTCTTAAAGGCATAAAAAATGGACACTGGTTCTCCAAGATGGCAGCTAGAGGGAGGAAGCAGAAAGCATGCCTCCTATAGTGAAATCTTGGAGAGATGCTGGAGACACACCTTGCAGGCAAGGCCACTGAGAAGAGGCAAAACTTTGACCCCTCCACACCTCCAGCCTGTGCAGAGCATCTCACTTCACATTGAATGGAGAAACCAGGAGGGCCCTGGGCCGCTGCCAATTGCCCATGCCCAGATGGCTTGGGAAGACCTGGACAAGGTGAGCTAAGTGGTATGTCATACTTCCACAGACATCCCTGGGCCAGATCAGCATAGCCCCCTTGGACAGACTGACCCCCACCCAGGGAAAAAAGAGAAACTGAGTAATAAGCAATAAGAACAATAAAGACACGTAGCAAAGAGGGTGGGGCACCCTGAGCACTGAAGAGGGGAGAAAGGAATCCCTCCTGGAACTGTAAATAAACAAGCCAGGCCTGGCCGGAGAGGGTAGGAGTGCCCAGAAACCAGGAGCGGGAAAGTCTGTGAGAGTGGCAGAGGGAGGAAAACTCCACAGGAGAGGGGGGAAGATATACCTCCCACATGAGCTGTAAACAAGCACACCGGCCAGCAGGAGCAGCAGCACATACCCAGCAATCAGGAGCAGGAAAGCTTGTGAAAGTGGCAATGGGAAGAAAACTCCACAGGAGAGGGGGAAAGACCCACTTCCCACGTGAGCTGTAAATAAATACACAGGCCTGAGAAAATGGGTGCAGTGTAACCTCTCCCAGTGTGCTTGGAAAGGAGAAAGCTTGTAGCACTGGAATCATGCACAGAACTCTGAGAAATAAAGTCTGCTGGGCCAGGTGAGTGCTAAGCTCACCCCAGAGATCTGCATAAATAATGCCTCCAGCTACAGCAGGCTGACAGCAGTGGGCAGGCAAGCCACAGCCACAGATAGCCATTCACAGAACTGTCTTCAGACTTCTTTTTCTCTCTCCCTACATTTGATGAGAAAATAACTGAACTACACCTGCATGCTGAAAAACTTACTGAAATGGTATTGCATTAAAACTTGGGACACTTTGTGGGTTTTTTTTTGTTGTTGTTATGTTACCCCTTTGATGAAACAACTACAGAACAACATCTGAGGCACCATTGGAGGCTGAGGGATGAACACCAAAATTATTAAGACTGAAATTTCATTACATTTGATCTTGGAGGTTTTTTTTTAATATATATATACTTTTTTCTTTCATTTACTTATTTTTTATTTTTATTCTTGTTATTCTTTTTATTTTTTATTTTCAATCTTCTCTCTGTCTCTCTAATGCCTTTTCAGCTTACTGTTGATTAGTACACTGTCTCTCCCTGTTTATACCTTTGAAACATTTTGTTTGTTTCTTTGTTTTGTTTTTGTTTTTTTTCTACTTGATTATTTGTTTTTCCCTTTTCCTTTAAATTCTTTGCTTTCCATCCCCTCTCACCTTTCCATTCTAAATATCACTAGTGCTATTATTACAGCCAGAAAATACTTAATTGAACACAGTACAGGGACAGTAACAACACCAAGGACAATGACAGGAAGACAGAAAAAACAGGGAAACCAGTTTCCCCACAGCAAAAAATTAGTACAGGAACCAGAGGGAAATGAAGAAAACAGATACTCAGATCCAGACTCCAACAAAATGAAGATAAACTATGTCAAAGTACCCAATGAAGCACACAAAAATAATTTAAAAGAAGACATACTACAGGTACTCAGTGAGAATTTTATAGAAATGATACTGGATATGGTCAACCAAAATGTACAGGAGACACTCAAGAAATTCCAAGAGAACAAAAATAGAGAATTTGAAAAAGCAAAAAAAGAAATAAAGGAAACCACAGAAGCACTGTATAAACACCAAAGTGAAACAGAGAACATGATTAATAAACAGATAAATGAACTCAGGACAAAAATAGACAACATTAAAGAGGAAACCACCCAGGATATGGAAAACCTCAGAAAAAAAAAAAAGAAACAGAATTGCAAAACAAAATGGAAGGCCAATCCAACAGAATAAAGCAAACAGAAGACAGAAACTCAGAACTCAAAGATGAAATGGTAATTAAAAGAAAAACTGAAGAACTATTAATTAAACAACTCAAGACCTGTGAAAAGAAAATGCAAGAACTCACCAACTCCATCTAAAGAACAAACTTGAGAATCATGGGCATCAGAGAAAGAGAAGAGGTGCAAGCAAAGGGAATGCATAATATATTCAACAAAATAATAACAGAAAATTTCCCAAATCTAGAGAGAGATAGTCCCATACAGATGCAAGAGGCCTCCAGAACACCAAACAGACCAGATCAAAATAGAGCTACCCCACGACATATCATCATTAAAAAAACAAGTTCAGAAACTAGGGAAAGAATATTGAAGGCTGTAAGAGAGAAAAAACAAATAACATACAAAGGTAAACCCATCAAAATCACAGCAGACTTCTCAACAGAAACATTAAAATCAAGAAGAGCATGGGGTGAGATCTTCCAGGCACTGAATGAAAATAACTTCAACCCCAGGATACTCTATCCAGCAAAACTATCATTCAAAATAGATGGAGCAATAAGAGTCTTCCATGATAAGCAGAAACTAAAATGATATGTGACCACAAAGCCACCACTACAAAAGATTCTTCAAGGTAAACTGCACACAGAAAGTGAAACCCAACATAACCATGAAAGGACAGGCAGCACCAAACTACAGGAAAAGAAAAAGCTAGAAAGTAGAGAGAAACCTCAACTTAGGTACACACAATCAAACCTTCAAACAACTAAGAAAACTAAATGATAGGAATCACCACATACCTATCAGTACTAATATTTAATATTAATGGAATTAATTCACCCATCAAAAGGCACGGTTTGACAAAATGGATTAAAAAGGAAGATTCAACAATTTGTTGCTTGCAGGAGACCCATCTCACTGAAAGAAATAAACATAGGCTTAGGACGAAAGGCTGGAAGAAGATTTACTAAGCCAATGGCCCCTGAAAACAGGCAGGAGTAGCAATACTTATCTCTGACAAAGTAGACTTCAAACCTACATTGATCAAATGAGATAAAGAAGTACATTCCATACTAATAAAAGGGGAAATAGACCAAAAGGAAATAATAATTATCAACCTATATGCACCCAATGTCAACATACCCAATTTCATCAAGCATACCCTGAAAGACATAAAAGCATATATTAACTCCAATGCAGTGGTTGTGGGAGACTTCAACACCCCATTATCATCAATAGATAAGTCATCCAAACAAAAATCAATAAAGAAATCCAAGATCTAAAATATACAATAGACCAAATGGACCTAGTTGATGTCTACAGAACATTTCATCCAACTTCTACACATATACATTCTTCTCAGCAGCCCATGGAACCTTCTCCAAAATAGATCATATCCTAGGGCACAAAGCAAGCCTCAGCAAATATAACAAAATAGAAATTGTACCATGCATTGTATCTGATCACAATACAATAAAACTAGAACTCAACAACAAAAGTAAACACAAAAAACATGCAAACAGCTGGAAACTGAATAACTCATTATTTAATGAACAATGGATCATTGATGAAATAAAAGAGGAAATTAAAAAGTTCCTGGAAGTCAATGAAAATGAAAACACAACCTACCAGAACCTATGGGACAGAGCAAAGTCAGTCCTGAGAGGAAAGTTTATAGCCATGAGTGTATATATTAAAAAGACTGAAAGATCCCAAATCAATGACCTAATGATACATCTCAAACTCCTAGAAAAACAAGAACAAGCAAATCCCAAAACAAATAGAAGGAGAGAAATAATAAAAATAAGAGCTGAAATCAACAAAATAGAAACCAAAAAAAACATACAAAGAATTAATGAAACAAAAAGTTGGTTCTTTGAAAAAATAAACAGGATCAACAGACCCCTGGCAAACCTGACTAAAATGAGGAGAGAAAAAAACCCAAATTAGTAGAATCTGGAATTCTATTGGGAGGGGAGATAACAACAAACACCATGGAAGTCTAAGAAATCATCAGAGACTACTTTGAGAACCTATATTCAAAGAAATTTGAAAATCTTAAAGACAGATTTCTAGATACATATGATCATCCAAAACTGAACCAAGAGAAAATTAATCACCTGAATAGATCTATAACACAAAATGAAATTGAAGCAGCAATAAAGAGTCTCCCCAAAAAGAAAAGTCCAGGACCTGATGGATTCTCTGCTGAATTCTATCAGACCTTTAAAGAAGAACTGATACCAACCCTCCTTAAACTGTTCCATGAAATAGAAAGGGAAGGGAAACTGCCTAAAACATTTTATGAATCCAATATTACGCTGATCCCAAAACCAGGCAAAGACACCTCCAAAAAGGAGAACTATAGGCCAATCTCTTTAATGAACATTGATGCAAAAATCCTCAACAAAATAATGGCAAACAGAATTCAACAACACATCAAAAAGATTATTCAACATGATCAAGTAGGCTTCATCCCAGGAATGCAGTGGTTGTTCAACATACGAAAATCAATAAATGTAATAAACCACATTAACGGAAGCAAAGACAAAAACCACTTGATCATCTCAGTAGATGCAGAAAAATCCTTCTATAAGATCCAACACCATTTCATGATAAAAGCTCTAAGAAAACTAGGAATAGAAGGAAAGTACCTCAACAATATAAAAGTGATATATGACAAACCTACAGCCAGCATTATACTTAACGGAGAAAAACTGAAACCATTCCCTCTAAAATCAGGAACCAGACAAGGATGCCCACTATCTCCACTCCTATTCAACATAGTACTGGAATTCCTAGCCAGAGCAATTAGGCAAGAAGAAGGAATAAAAGGAATACAAATAGATAAAGAAACTGTCAAAATATCCCTATTTGCAGATGACATGATCCTATACCTTAAAAACCCAAAAAACTCCACTTAGAAGCTTCTAGACACCATGATAGCTATAGCAAGGTAGCAGGATATAAAATTAACATAGAAAAGTCTTTGGCTTTTCCAAACACTTATAATGAACAAACTGAAAAAGAATATATGAAAACAATTCCATTTACAATAGCCTCAAAAAAAAATCAAATACCTAGGTGTAAACCTCACAAAAGATGAGAATGGCCTCTACAAGGAAAACTAGAAACTTCTGAAGGAAGAGATTGAGGAAGACTATAGAAAGTGGAGAGATCTCTCATGCTCATGGATTGGTAGAATCAACATAGTAAAAATGGCTATACTCCCAAAAGTAATCTACATATTTAATGCAATTCCCATCAAAATTCCAATGACATTTATTAAAAAGATTGAAAAATCTACTGTTAAGTTTATATGGAAACACAAGAGGCCACGAATAGCCAAGGCAATACTCAGTCAGAAGAACAATGTTGAAGGTATCACGATACCTGACTTCAAACTATATTACAAAGCAAGAACAATAAAAACAGCATGGTACTGGCACAAAAACAGACATGAAGACCAGTGGAATAGAATAGAGGACCCACATATGAAGGCACACAACTATAACCAACTTGTCTTTGACAAAGGCACTAAAAATATACCATGGAGAAAAAGCAGCCTCTTCAACAAAAACTGCTGAGAAAACTGGTTAGCAGCTTGCAAAAAAACTGAAACTAGATCCATGTATATCACCCTATACCAATATTAACTCAGAATGGATCAAGGATCTTAGTATCAGACCACAAACTCTAAAGTTGATATAGGAAAGAGTAGGAAATACTCTGTAGTTAGTAGGTATAGGTAAGAACTTTCTCAATGGAACCCCAGCAGCACAACAAATAAGAGATAGCATAGATAAATGGGACTTCATAAAACTAAAAAGCTTCTGCTCATCAAAAGAAATGGTCTCTAAACTGAAGAGAACACCCACAGAGTGGGAGAAAATATTTGCCAGCTATACATCAGACAATGACTGATAACCAGAATATATAGGGAATTTAAAGAATTAAATTCTCCCAAAACTAATGAACCAATAAATAAATGGGCAAGTGAACTAAACAGAACTTTCTCAAAAGAAGAAATCCAAATGGCCAAAAAACACATGAAAATGAAAAAATGCTCACCATCTCTAGCAATAAAGGAAATACAAATTAAAACCACACTAAGATTCCACCTCACCCCTATTAGAATAGCCATCATTAGCAACACCACCACCAACAGGTGTTGGCAAGGATGTGGGGAAAAAAGAACACTCTTGCACTGTTGGTGGGAATGTAAACAATACAACCACTCTGGAAAAAAATTTAGAAGCTACTTAAAAAGCTAAACATTGATCTACCATTTGATCCAGCAATACCACTCTTGGGGATATACCCAAAAGACTGTGACACAGGTTACTTCAAAGTCACCTCCACACCCATATTTATTGCAGCACTATTCACAATAGCCAAGTTATGGAAACAGCCAAGATGCCCCACTACTGATGAATGGATTAAGAAAATGTGGTATTTATACACAATGGAATTTTACGCAGCCATGAAGAACAAAATGTTATCATTCTCTGGTAAATGGATGGAATTGGAGAGCATCATTCTGAGTGAGGTTAGCCTGGCCCAAAAGACCAAAAATCGTATGTTCTCCCTCATATGCAGACATTAGATCATGGGCAAACACAACAAGGAGATTGAACTTTGATCACAAGATAAAAGTGAGTGCCCACAAGGGAGGGGTGAGATAGGTAAGACACCTAAAAAATTAGCTAGCATTTGTTGCCCTCAACACAGAGAAACTAAAGCAGATACCTTAAAAGCAACTGAGGCCAATAGGAGAAGGGGACCAGGAACTAGAGAAAAGGTTAGTTCAAGAAGAATTAATTTAGAAGGTAACACACATGCACAGGAAATTAATGTGAGTTAACTCCCTATATAGCTATCCTTATCTCAACTGGCAAAAACCCTTGTCCCTTCCTATTATTGCTTATACTCTCTCTTCAACAAAATTAGAGATAATGGCAGAATAGTTTCTGCCGGGTATCGAGGGGGTAGGGGGGCAGGGGGGGGTGGAGTAGGTGGTTAGGGATGGGGTGGGGGCAGGGGGGATTAATGACCCAAGCGTTGTATGCCCATATGAATAATAAAAAAAAAAAATTAAAAAAAGAAAATACACCAACAGTAAACCCAGGATCCTCATAAAAAACAGCATTACATAAAACAAACTCATACAAAGAAAAAAAAAAGGCATAAAAACTGATTGTGAAAAATAACTAGGCTGGGATTTATAAGAGGATGAAGGCCCAGAGCGACAAGTTCAGAATTTCTTCAAGGTATTTTCCAATTCAAGAGGAATCAGGAGAAAAACTGAGAGACTATAGACAAAACAAAACCAAGAACAAAACAAAACAAAAAGAGTCCTTATGTGTTAGGGGACAGAAATCAGAGTTCAGAGACAATAATCTAGTGATACCATCTTGATTTTAGATAAGAATGACTAATAAGTGGACAGAACTTATAAGAACTGAATCTCAACTTTTAATCTACACAATCTCTGAAATTTGATTAAGTTGACACCATATTGAAAGTGCCTGAAAGTGCCCTGCAGAAACAAATGTGTATTATATGAATGATAATGACTTTAGATGAACTCTTAGAATTTCTACAGTATTGCTAATATAATGTGTAGCACATGATGTTGAAAAAAATCAATGGAATCAGTAGAATCAAATATAAATTCATAGTTAGTTCTGTCATATAGACCAAATTAAAGAGAAAACACAATGCTAACCTTCAATTTCAGTCAAATGTTGAATATCCCATGCAATATGTGAGATGAATGCATACTAAAAAATATCATTGAGCTAAAATTCCATTTGGGTTTCTGAACTTATTTAGTGGAATTACTCACAGAAGACCTAAATATGAGGCATCTCAAAATCAGATTTTAAAATAACTACAATAACAATATCTAAGGAGTTAATGATCACACAAGGGAAAAAGGATTTCACATGGTCAGCAGTGACAGGAAAAGTAATGGTTGGATAGATAGAGGCTTCACTTCTATTCCTGTGAACAGCACTCCTGAAGCAGGTTTAATTTTTTTTTATTATTTTATTATTCATATGTGCATACAAGGCTTGGGTCATTTCTCCCCCCTGCCCCCACCCCTCCCTTACCACCCACTCTGCTCCCTCCCTCTCCCCCCTACCCCCTCAATACCCAGAAGAAACTATTTTGCCCTTATTTCTAATTTTGTTGTAGAGAGAGTATAACCAATAATAGAAAGGAACAAGGGTTTTTGCTGGTTGAGATAAGGATAGTGAAATAGGGAGTTGACTCACATTAATTTCCTGTGCATGTGTGTTACCTTCTAGGTTAATTCTTTTTGATCTAATCTTTTCTCTAGTTCCTGGTCCCCTTTTCCTATTGGCCTCAGTTGCTTTTAAGGTATCTGCTTTAGTTTCTCTGTGTTAAGGGCAACAAATGCTAGCTAATTTTTTAGGTGTCTTACCTATCCTTACCCCTTCCTTGTGTACTCTCGCTTTTATCATGTGCTCAAAGTCCAATCCCCTTGTTGTGTTTGCCCTTGATCTAATGTCCACATATGAGGGAGAACATACAATTTTTGGTCTTTTGGGCCAGGCTAACCTCACTCAGAATGATGTTCTCCAATTCCATCCATTTACCAGAGAATGATAACATTTCGTTCTTCATGGCTGCATAAAATTCCATTGTGTGTAAATACCACATTTTCTTAATCCATTCATCAGTAGTGGGGCATCTTGGCTGTTTCCATAACTTGGCTATTGTGAATAGTGCTGCAATAGACATAGGTGTGCAGGTGCCTCTGGAGTAACCTGTGTCACAGTCTTTTGGGTATATCCCCAAGAGCGGTATTGCTGGATCAAATGGTAGATCAATGTCTAGCTTTTTAAGTAGCCTCCAAATTTTTTTCCAGAGTGGCTGTACTAGTTTATATTTCCACCAGCAGTGTAAGAGGGTTCCTTTTTCCCTGCATCCTCACCAACACCTGTTGTTGGTGGTGTTGCTAATGATGGCTATTCTAACAGGGATGAGGCAGGTTTAATTTTAAAGTAGATTACACATGGAAAGCTATGTGGAGCTATTTTAGAAGGGAGAGGAAAATGAACAAAAGGAAAAATTTTTTTTTTGCTTCTCAGTAAGTTGGAAAATTGAGGAAGCAGATGAGTCATAGAAAACCAGGCAGCCAATGGTTATCATTCATTCTACTACCCTTATTCACATAGCTTTTCCTCTTGATCCATTTTGAAATTTACCCAGGTGAAAGTAGATGTTGCATCCTCTGCATTTCCACAGCAGTGTGAAGCTAATGTGCAGGCTACCATGCCTGTAGCTTATGATCTTCTTGTGTGATTGGCTGATTCTACTCTTTTAAAAAAAATTCTTGTTCTTTTTTCTTTTTAGAATTGATATCTAATGTTAACAGCTACAGTGAAGTCAGCTTTAGAAAATTCCAAAAAGTTTCTTTCAAATATTAGTATAAATATTAATATTCTTATTGCCTGCAATTCCTAGCATTTTCTGTGTGGAGGGCAGAGAGCAATTAGACCCTACATAGAAAGAAAGTTTCCTTTATCCTAGAATTATATAAATATTGTCTCTCTCTTCTATTCCTCCTATCGAATTCAATGGGATTATTAAGTCAAAACTAAATTAAGAAAATTTTGTTATTCTAGAGCTGCCACTAACAATTCACAGATAGTGCAAAACATCAGCTACAAAACCTCTCCAACAAACTATGAAAACAGCATTATTTACCCTGTTAATTTTTTATTTAAATAGTTAGCTCTTTGGGTAGTTTCCACTGACAATAGTGGAAAGTCTAACATTTGAAGTGATGATTAGAAAGTGAAATTTTGGTGGAAATATAATTATAAAGCAGTATGTAAGTGAAATACATAAATGTCTAGTACAATATATAAAATATAATATGTAGAAAAAGACATTTACTTATCCTATTCTTTAATACTTTTTGCTTAATAATACATCTTAAGCAACTTATCCTTATTAATCTCTAAATATGCTTGCCCCCTACTCAGAGGGAGATAAGAAAGAAAATTACATTGTTCTTCCACATAATAATTGACAATAGTGATATTCCATGTACTGACTTGTTAGTATATCTAATAAATGCAAGCTTACTATTTGCAAGACTCCTTTACTCTAGCAATGCTTTAGGAAGTATAGACATATGATAATTTGCAGAGGAAGACATTGAAGCCAGAAGATTCAAATTACAAGGTAAAGAACTTAATCAAAGATGTCATCAGACTTCTATAGTGTTCTTTTTTTTATTATTCATTTATTCACATGTGTGCACATTATTTGGGTCATTTCTCCCCCATGCTCCCCACCCCATCCTCTCCTCCCTGCCCCCTTGCTTCCAGACAGAACCAGTTCTGCACTTTTCTCCAGTTCCGTTGAAGAGTAGAAATAAGCAATAATAGGAAAGACATAGCATTTTTGCTAGGTGAGATAAGGACAGCAATACAGAGAGATTCCTAGCATTGCTTTCATGTACAAATGTGTTGCAACCCAGGTTGATTTATCTCTAGCTGATCTTTACACTGGTTCCTGATCCCCTTCTCATGTTGATCTGTGTCAGTTTAAGGTTTCTGTATTAGTTCCCCTGGAGTGCGGACATCAAATGTTTCATGTTTTGGGTTTTCAACTATCCTCCCCATCCATCTCGTATGTGTTCTCCCCTTGTCATGTGACCTATGTCCAACAATGTTGCTGTATTTGCCCTAGATCTAAAGTCTGCATATGAGGGAGAACATACGATTTTCGTCTTCTGAGTCTGCTAAACTCACTCAGAATGATGTTCTCCAGTTGCACCCATTTCCTTGAGAGTGAAAAGATTTCATTCTTCATCATGGCTAAGTAAAATTCCACTGTGTATAAATATCACATTTTCTTGATCCATTCATCAGTAGTGGGGCATCTTGGTTGTTTCCCTAACTTGGTTATTGTGAACAGTGCTGCAATAAACATGGGCGTGCAGGTGCCTTTGGAGTAACCTGAGTCACATTCCTTCAGGTATATCACCAGGAGTGGGGTTGCTGGATCATATGGCAGATCTATGTATGTTTAGATTTTTAAGAAGCCTCCAAATTTTTTTCCAGAGTGGTTGTACCAGCTTGCATTCCTACCAGCAGTATATGAGGGTTCCTTTTTCCCCACATCCTTGCCAACACATGTTTTTGGTGGTGTTTTTGATGATGGCCATTCTAACAGGGGTGAGGTGGAATCTTAGTGTGGTTTTGATTTGCATTTCCTTTATGGCTAGAGATGGTGAACATTTTTTCATTTGTTTTTTGGCCATTTGAATTTCTTCTTTTGAGAAAGTTCTATTTAATTCAGTTGCCCATTTCTTAATTGGTTCAGTGATTTTGGGTGAGTTTAATTTCTTAAGCTCCCTGTATATTATGGTTATCAGTCCTTTGTCTCTGTGGGTGGTCTCTTCAGCTTAGAGACCATTTCTTTTGTTGTGCAGAAGCTTTTTAATTTTATGAAGTCCCATTTGTCCATTCTTTCTCTTAGTTGCTGGGCTATTGGGGTTCTTTTGAGCAAGTCCTGGCCTATGCCTATTAGTTCCAGAGTGTTTCCTGCTCCTTCCTATACTAACTAAGGTTCTTGATCCATTTTGAGTTGATACTAGTACAGAGTGGTAGACATGGATCTAGTTTCAGTTTCTTGCAGTTGGATAACCACTTTTCCCAGCAACATTTGTTGAAGAGGCTGTCTTTTCACCATCATATATTTTTGACCCCTTTGTCAAAAATAAGGTGGTATAATTGTGTGGATTCATATCTGGGTCCTCTATTCTGTTCCACTGGTCTTCATGTCTGTTTTTGTGCCAGTACCATGCTGTTTTTATTGCTATTGCTTTGTAATATAGTTTGAAGTCAGGTATTGTGATACCTCCATCATTGCTCTTTTTGCTGAGTATTGCCTTGGCTATTCGTGATCCCTTGTGTTTCCAAATGAACTTTAAGGTAGGTTTTTCAATCTCTGTGATGAATGTCATTGGAATTTTGATGGGAATTGCATTAAACATGTAGATTGCTTTTGGTAGTATAGCCATTTTTACTATGTTGATTCTACCAATCCATGAGCATGAGAGATCTTTCTGTCTTCTGTAATCTTCCGTGATCTCTTTCTTCAAGGGTTTGTAATTCTCTTTGTAGAGGTCATTCACTTCTTTTGTTAAGTTTACTCCTAGGTAATTGATTTTTTTTGAGGCTATTATAAACAGAATTGTTTCCATATATTCCTTCTCAGTTTGTTCGTTGTTGGTGTATAAAAAAGCTAATGATTTTTGTAAGTTGAATTGTATCCTGCAACCTTGCTATAGCTGTTTATGGTGTCTAAGAGCTTTTGGATAGAGTTTTTTGGGTCTTTAAGGTATAGGATCATATTGTCTACAAACAGGGATATTTTGACAGTTTCTTTACCTATTTGTATTCCTTTTATTTCTTCTTCTTGCCTAATTGCTCTGGCTAGGAATTCCAGGACTATGTTTAATAGGAGTGGGGATAGTGGGCACCCTTATCTCATTCCTGATTTAAGGGGAAATGGTTTCAGTTTTTCACTGTTAAGTATGATGTTGGCTATATGTTTGTCATATATAACCTTTTCATTGTTGAGGTATATTCCTTCTATTCCTAGTTTTCTTAGAGCTTTTATCATGAATTGGTGTTGGACCTTGTTGAAGGCTTTTTCTGCATCTATTGAGATGATCAAGTGGTTTTGGTATTTGCTTCTATTATTGTGCTGTATTACATTTATAGATTTGCGTATGTTGAACCACCCCTCCACCCCTGGGATGAAGTCGACTTGGTCGTGGTGAATAATCTTTCTGAGGTATTGTTATTGTTGAATTCGGTTTGCCATTATTTTATTGAGGATTTTTGCATCGATATTCACTAAGGATATTGGCCTGTAGTTCTCCGTTTTGGAGGTGTCTTTGTCTTGTTTTGGGATAAGAGTAATATTGGCTCTATAAAATGAATTAGGCAGTGTTCCTTCCCTTTATATTTTGTGGAACAGTTCAGGGAGGGATGGTATTAGTTCTTCGTTAAACGTCTGATAGAATTCAGCCATGAATCCATCAGGTCCTGGACTTTTCTGTTTTGGGAGACTCTTAATTGCTGCTTCAACTTCACTTTGTGTTATAGATCTATTCAGGTTATTAATATCCTTTTGGTTCAATTTTGGATGTTTTTAAGTATTCAGAAATCTGCCCATTTCTTCAAAATTTTCAAATTTATTAGCATATACACTCTCAAAGTAGTCTCTGATGATTTCCTGGATTTTGGTGGTGTTTGTTTTTGTCTCCCTTTTTGCATTTCTGATTTTACTGATTTGAGCTTTTTCTTTCCTCATTTTAGTCAGGTTTGCCAGGGGTCTGTCAATCTTATTTATTATTTCAAAGAACTAGGTTTTTGTTTCAATAATTCTTTGTATTTTTTTTATTTCTATTTAATTGATTTCAGCCCTTATTTTAATTATTTCTCTCCTTCTGTTTGTTTTAGGGCTCGGTTGTTCTTGTTTTTCTAGGAGTTTGAGCTGTAGTATTAGATCATTGACTTGAGGTCTTTATGACATTTTAATATATGCACTCATGGCTATAAATTTTCCTCTTAGCACTGTGTCCCATAGTTTCTGGTAGGTCATGTTTTCATTTTCATTAACTTCCAGGACCTTTTAATTTCCTCTTTTATTTCATCAATGACCCATTGATCATCGAGAAATGTGTTGTTCAGATTTCAATTGTTTGCATGGATTAGGATCCATGAGCTGCTGAGAAGAATGTATATTGTGCAGCAGTTGGATGAAATATTCTGTAGAAATCAGCATGGTCTTTTTGGTCTATGGTGTGATTTAGTTCTAGGATTTCCTTATTGTTTTTTTGTTTGGATGACCTATCTATTGGTGATAGGGGGGTATTAAGGTATTCCACTATCACTGTGTTGGAGTGTATATTTGTTTTTAGGTCTTTCAGAGTATGTTTGATGAAATTGGGTGCATTGACATTGGGTGCATATACGTTGATAATTGTTATTTCCTTTTTGTTCATTTCCCCTTTTATTAGTATAGAGTGTCCTTCTTTATCTCATTTTAGCAATGTAAGTTTGAAGTCTACTTTGTCCAACTTTATTGCTACCCCTGCTTTTTTACAGGGGCCATTAGCTTGGTAGATCTTCTTCAGCTTTTCACTCTCAGCCAGTGCTTGTTTCTGTTGATGAGGTGGGTCTCCTGTAGGCAGCAGATTGTTGAATCTTCCTTTTTATCTAGTCCATTAGTGTTTAGTGTTAGTATTGATAGGTTTTTGGTGATCCCTGTCATTTAGTTGTCTTTGTTGTTTAAGGGTTTGGTTGTGTGTAGCTGAATCAATGTTACTCTCTACTTTCTTGCCTTTTCTACTTCTGTGGTTTGGTATTGCCTGCCCTTTCATGGTTTTGTTTGCTTTCACTTTCTGTGTGCAGAATTCCCTGGAGAATCTTTTGTAGTGGTGGTTTGGTGGTCATGTATTGTTTTAGTTTCTGCTTATCATGGAAGACTTTTATTGCTGCATCTATTTTAAATGATAGTTTTACTGAGTAGAGTATCCTAAGGTTGATATTTTCTTTTTGTGCCTGGAAGACCTCACTCCATGCTCTTCTTGCTTTGATGGTTTCCATTGCAAAATCTGCTGTGATTTTGATGGGTTTACCTTTGTATGTTATTTGTTTTTTCTCTCTTACAGCCTTCAATATTCTTTCTCTATTCTCTGTGCTTGTTATTTTAATAATAATATGTCTTGGGATAGTTCTATTTTGTTCAAGTCTGTTAGGTGTTCTGGAGGCTTCCTGTATCTGGATGGGCATAGTTTTCTCTAGATTTGGGAAATTCTCTGTTATTATTTTGTTGAATATATTACACATTCCTTTTGCTTGCACCTCTTCTCCTTCTTCAATGCCCATGATTCTCAAGTTTGGTCTTTTAGTGGAGTCTGTGAATTCTTGCATATTCCTTTGATAGGTCTTGAGTTGTTTGACTAATAGTTCTTCAGTTTTTCCTTCAATTACCATTTCATCTTCAAGTTGTGAGAGTCTGTCTTCTGTTTGCTCTATTCTGCTGGAATGGCCTTCCATTTTGTTTTGTATTTCTGTTTCATTCTTTTTTCTGAGGTTTTCCATGTCATAGGTCACTTCCTCTTTAATGTTGTCAATTTTCAGCCTTAATCCATTTATCTATTTATGGTGTTCTTTGTTTCATTTTGGTGTTTATTTAGGGCTCCTATGATTTCATTTATTTATTTTTGTATTTTCTCATATTCTTTATTTATGTCCTTTTGGAATTTCTTGAGTATATCTTATATGTTTTGGTTGACCATGTCTAGTAACAGCTCCATGAAATTCTCAATGATTACTTGCAGGATATCTTCTTTCAGAATGGGCTTCGTTGGGTTCTTTGGCACAGTTTATCTTTGTTTTGTTGGAGTCTGAATCTGAGTATCCATTTTCTTCTGAATCCTGTACTAATTTATTCTTTGTGAGAAAATGGTTTCCATCCTATTTTCATATTCCTATATTTCTACTTGGTACCATTTCTGTCCCTGAACTATATGTAATTTGGTGTTAGCTGAGTTACAATAGTAAAACTAACAAAACCAAGGAAGAAGGAGAAAAAAGAAAAAGAAAGAGAAATAGAAGAAAAAAGAGAGAGAGAGAACAAAGGAAAACACCAGGGAAAAATGGTGGATGATCAAACAGCAAAGCAGACAGCCAAGCCTTTAAAGGAAGGCAAAAAAAAAAAAAGAAAAAAAAACCACTGGTTTAGGAGCAGTGGACTTTCAGTCTTAGTAGTTCTGGTGTTATTCCTTTATCATCTAGACTTGTCTGTCTGTGTCTCATAGGCAGGTTTGGAGCCCTCCTCTGGTGGGTGGCAGGTGGGCAGGACTCCATGGGCCTGCAGATAGAGGCCTGTCATTGAGGCAATCTAGCAGGCCTGTGGAGCATGGTCCTGGCAGACTTGAGGGGTGAGGGCCCAGCAAAGATCCAGTGGGCCTGTGGAGCATGGGCCCAGAAGAGATTGTGCAGGCCTGTGGGTTGCAGGCTTGGCGGGCCTGAGGGGTGGGATCCTGGGGGAGATTGTGCATGCCTGTGGATTGCTGGTCTGGGGGGGCTAAGGAGCATGGGCCAGAAGAGCTGCGATCCCATGACCTGTGGAGGAGTGTCTCTGTGGGTTTATTGGGCAAGGCTTGGCATGCAATGCCGGCTGTTCTGTTAGTAAATCATGGCATGGAGAAGCCTTCCACGAGCTAAGGGCTCAAAGTGCAGAAGTCTTGGTCGTCCCTGGTGCTTTACCTCAGCCAATCATGTCTCCAGTACCTCAGCAAAGTCCCTGGTTCATGCGGTCCATGGCTGTGTCCCAGTCACCATTTTGGATCCCCCTTCTATAGTGTTCTGATTCTTTTGAAATGTTTATATTTGGTAGAGTTGAATGAAGTTCCCTGGTAGTATCTGTTTTACAATGGCCTTATTTTTAAGAGGATATAAAATAAAATTGGAATATCCTTTTTTTTTATTGGCAGTTTACAATATGCCAGCACTGTTTTAAGTGCTTTACAAATGATAGTTCTTTTAATCTCTCCAAGATACAACATAGAGAAAACCATTATTAAACTCTCCCCAAATGGATACTTCAAGACAGAATGTTTCAGGGCTGATAACCACAGTATTTGCCAGGCAATGAGTACAGATGTGGTTGGAACCACTGATCTCCAACAGAGACCATACTCTCTTGAGTTTACCTGCTGTCTGCTCCAGCTACCACAGAACCATTCTTGTGACAAATGCCTATGGATCAGGGAAAATATTCATTTCCAATCCTAACCAAAGCACATTTCTTCTGGCCTTCAGATACATTCTATCATTTTATAAAAATTCAAATAGCCACTGTTCTTCAAAAGAATGTTAGGGAGGAAATTGATCATGCTGATCAATATGCCGGCTTTCTCTCACTAATTCCTAAAGAACAAGTCCCTGCAACAGGCTGCCCAAACCACAGGGCTCCAGGCGCCCTTGTTCTTCACTCAGAGCTCAACACTGCTTCTACCTACAGAAATCTAAACACTGTGAATGTCTGATACTCACATCATTCTAAAGGGATCTCCATCACCTCACGTATTGTCATATTTTAAATAACAAAGAATTAAAATTCCCATCTGAGTGTCAGTGTCGTAATGACAACTTTTTATCACCAAAGTGATAAAAAGCTTTATCAGCTGAGCACCATGGCCCAAGCCTATAATCTTAGCTACTCAGGAGGCAGAGATCTGGGGTTTTGCAGTTCCAGTCCAGCCTAAGCAAAAAGTGCCCAAGTTCCCAACTCAATGAATGACTGGACACAATGTTACCACCAGTCATCCCAGTTAGGATGGAAAGCATAAATAGGAAGATCCTGGTCCAAGCTGGCCTGGGCATAAAGTGAGACCCTATCTCACTTTATGGTGAGCAGAATGGTTCAAGTGATGGAACATCTGCTTAGTAAAGTGTAAATGTCTGAGTTCAAACCCCAGTACTGAAATAAATAAATAAATACGTAAATATATACATAAAGCTACATCACATGGGACATTTCTGTGGCTGTGAACCTTATTTCTAAAGGGATCATATTGGCCTGCACTAATAAGTAAATAGCAGAGGTGGCCACCATGAGGGAACCACTGAGTTTGCTGGAAATGGCTTGTCTTACTCTGTCCTAAGATTGAGACCAGAATATTAAAGGAAGATGAAGCCACAAATCACTGGTCCTCTATACCATACTGCTTCTCTGCATTTGCTCTCTGAAATAATAATTTTAAAACTAATAATCATTTTGTCTTTCAATAATAATCTACTTTTCTTAACTCTATGAAGTAAATAGTTTATCATTTTCCTTTATCTTCCTTCAATTATTTTCTACATAATTAATGTGGAAGAATCTTCTTTTATTCCTTGCCATTCATTTTCTTAAGGCAATATTCAATCCAAATTTCAGAAAGAATAATGTCGCTAAAATTTTTCTTAGTTTCTTTTTTATTGGACTTTTTACACTTTATCATGAAGAAATAAGCAATAGATGAGAAGTTTGATAGACTATAGGCCATATTTTAAACCTCATTAAATAAGAGATTAGGAGAAAGGATAGTTTTTCTGGAAGTATAGTGAAAGAAAATCTACTTTTTCTGACTGTAGCAAGGGTAGCAGGCTGTTGTCTGCATCATAGGCATTGACTGAGTTAGAAGTAAAACCCATATGACAAACCACGGTGCAATCTTGATGTAACAATTTCTACATTGAAGCTACTGAAGCTACTTTTAATGGTGCAGATGATTTTTAATACACACATGCTTAAGTTTTGTGCCTCACTCTAGTAAAAATTAAATAATTTGTAGGAATGTGTTTGCACTGTCTATATAAAGAATGATGGTAGTTAGGCTTCAGATTCCTGGATATGTACTTTTTTGCCTAGCACTATTGCAATATAACCCTCTTTTAAAAAACCCGTGGATTCCTACTCTCAAAAAATCTTCACCAAAAGTCAAAGAAAATTATTCATATTTAATGTAAATTATTGAAAGAACTTTGAAAGAGGTATTGAGGTCAAGTTATGACAAATATGCTACTATGTTGAACTACTTTGTTCTTTTTACCATGCATTTTTATTCAAAATTTTTCTATATTTTTTATTTGCTTTCATCTTGGTATTTTTTTAAATAAAAACTTTTCCAATCTTAAAAGATCTTTTCATGTATCAGCAGTCTGAAAATTGTTAGTCATGTAGAATTTGAAGTATTTTTACCCATATTTATTAGCCATATGTTATGTTATCTTGCCAGTCATTTCCATATATTCTATATTTATTTACTGAAAAGCTACTATATACCAGGCAATATCCAAGATTCTGGAACTATAACTATGAACAAAATAGGAAATTCCCAGTTTAATAATAAGGGAAGAATGCTAATAAACAAAATAACACAGAAAAGTAATTATTTTTAAAACCTAGCAAATAATCACACAGTGCAGAAAATAAAATTGGGTGATATTCAAAAAAGAGCTAAGTACAAGTATAAACAGTGTTTTCAGATACTACGTATTTGAGGAAAAGGAGCAAACGCCCTTAGTTGCAACCTTAGCCATTCCCCCAACACTTATTTTCTGAAAGAGTATTAATTTGTTCATCTATTTGTTCCTGGCCATAATTCTGTAGTTGGATGAAGACACCATGACCTTGACAAAAAGTAAAAATATTATCAAGGAAACTGAGTGGATGCCTTGATATGCTGTACTGCTTCATTAACTAGCATTCTAATAGTCTTCCTTGAAGAAATCTTGTCAGTGCAATAATTAAACTCATTATGAAATTACTCTTAAGTGTGTCTTTCATTTATTGCAGTATAAACATTTTTAAAGGTACAAAAGTGCCATTTTATTTGAGGCATGAATGATGAAGAGGAGCTAGCATTAACAGGCCAACTGTTTCAAAGTTTTAACGAGGTATATTACACACAAAAAAGAGTTGATCCCAAGAACATATGCTTATTAGTAGAGTATTGCATAGGTCTAGGTAATAGATAATGGTGGTATTACTTTGAAAGCAACAACAGAAAATAACAGAAATGAACAGATTTGAAATATATTTTGTTGGATATATAAAACCTAATATTGGATTGGATATATGAGTGAAAGAAAGAAAAGAGTAGAGGATGAGTCTTTAGTTCTTTGATTGAGCTTTTAAATAAACTAGATAATGTTAGATATAAGAGGAGTACGCAAATATTGAATAAAATAAATGAATTTAGTGTAAAGAAATTAAGTATCTGCTTATGGAATTCAAGCATTTTGTCATACAAATGGATATTATTAGATGGCTAATCTAAATTCAATTTTGTGTCACTGATTAGGGATTAAAAATATGTATGCAACATAGCACTACTTAGAAGGTATTCATGAACTTGACAGATAGTTATATAAATAACTACTTTGAAGTGTGTACAAAAACATATACGTATTTAGCATAGTAACAGCATATATATATATATATATATATATATATAGGCCTATTTTACTCAATGTCTAAATTGCAAACTTTCTTAGAGTAAATCCTGTTTCTTTTACTTCATTGTTGCCCCCAGAATACCGAGAAAACTGCAAAGCATACAATGGTAATCCAAAATACAGAACTTTGACAATCTAGATCTATGTTTTTAACCATTGTGTTATTTCCAGTAGAAGCATCAAAGCAAATTCTGAGTACAAATTTCTTTGTAAAAGGTTCCCTGTCTATTGCAAAGACCAAAAGAAATATCTGGAAAAGAATGACCTTTTTTTCAGTGTAACTATCATTAAACAGTAGGTGCTGTCAGACACAAATCCTATATCTCTTAAACAAGGGAAATGTGTGAGGATCAAAGGGTAAGTAAAAGGTATGTGCTTTAGTTATTTGGATAAAATAAGATCTAATTAAAGTTTTACACACTGAATTATAACATTTCTTTCTAAGAGTTCTAGATTATGGTTTACTTCTTTTCTTTAATGGATTAAAGCTGTTCAAGGCCAGATCTTTGCATCCCACAGAGACTAGAACCTCTAGCACAGCTAGTGCACAAGAATGTAGCCAACTATGCAAATAACCTCTCATGCTGAGATAGGACACATAAGTGACATGATCCTCCATCCAAATGGCACTTGGCATGGTAGCTGGTTCACTCATCATTTTTCCCTTCTTTTGCTGGAAGGGAAGATAAGAATATTCTGGATATCCAGCAATACACACATACACACAAAGAAGTACTAGATAGAGATATACATAAAGATACACACACATATATAATATTTACACATACTGAATAGTATATGTGTACATACTCACATATCTATGCCACGTGCATAAATATGTATATGTATAAATGCATACGGGTGTTGTATAGCTTACTGTTGATTTTAATAGAAGAAAGGCCTAACATTCATCAACTCTGCAGTTCTTATTATGGGCTGTGGCAATCATTCCTGCTGGCTGAAGGGGAAACAAGGATCATTTGTCCATCCAAGAAGAGAAATTAAATATTATGAAAATAGAACTTTTAACATTGTACTGTGATAGTGTGTGGAGACTAAACTTCTTAAAATTTGCAGGTACGTTTTAGTCCTAAAAAGAAATGATCAAAATATCATATTTCTAAATAAAATTATAACTTTCCTCATTTTTCAAAGCTTCAGTATCTTTGTTAAAAGTGACCTTGAATTTAAGGCTTTATTATTCCCCATATGCCTTTTTTATCTTAATATTTAAACTCACTCCTTCCTATCACTACAAAAAACACTAACAAAAGAAATATTCTTTGCAAGGCTTTTAGACAAGCTCAAATGCCTAAAGCAGAACTCTCCATTTGGTAGATAAATAATGGCATGCTTTAATTTCTGTCCTCAAGCAGCTCACCCAAAGATTCAAAATGCCATGGGGATTAATCTGTTGTTGAAATGTGCTTTTCAGACTGCCCCATTTAAGAATATCCCTGATGCATAAATGGAAGGATTTGTGTTAGGCCCATCAAGATAAAGCTAAAGGCTATTTTTCTTTTGACTCAACTCTCTCTGAACATCAGCATTCACCACATGCCAGTCTTCTTTTATTTAAAAAACATTCTTTCTTAACTTAAAGAAAACATCAACTGAATGCCTTCAATGAACACATTTTCTCTAATTCATAAAAATCTCTATAGAAACATGAAAATACACAAATATATACTTTCCAAGAAGTTTTATGTTAAGAAAATTAAGAAGTCTAACTGTAAACCTGAGTATCAAAATCACATATTAATGGTAAAACATGAATCTTGGGTTAGTCCTATTTCACTGGACTAGGGGCTGGAGGAATAAGCATGTGTTTGTTTTGCATCTATTTGGTGTGCTAACTTTAGCAAGCCTAGTTTTCCCCAAGGTTTTTCTCTTTATTTTCTTCCTTTTCTTTTCCATTCCTCTCATCCTTCTCTCCCCTACTCCTTTCTTACATATTCCACTGTAGGCAGTTGGACAATGAAATGGATGGTATATTAGATAATGGTTAGCGTTATATGTGAAAAATATAGTAGAGAAAGAGATTGGAAGTGCTGAAAAAGATTGATTGCTATTTTATACTGTGTGATCAAGGAAATGTACTTATTGAGAAAGTGACAATTGAGCAGAGTTGAAAGAACCAAGATGGATCAGTAAAAAAATCCTTAAAATTATATAGCTGATACTTTCAACAAAGGGAAAGTCGGTGATGCCGGAAGTTAGTGAGGTGGGCAAAGGTCATGACCAAATGTTTCCAAAAAGCTAAATAAATAAGGAATTATGGGGTATGAAATCACATTGGTGTCATATAGGTCACCACAATGAGTTTGGGCTACTTTTCTCTGGTTTAAAACCCATAGAAGATTTTGGCAAAGAGAAGAAATAAATTTTCAGGAAATCAATCTGGCCTCTGCACTTACTTAGAATACCAGGTAAAGGAGCCTAAAGGAAGATAGCAGTAGTCAAAGGCGACGAGAATTTATTACATTGTGTTTTAATTTTGAAAGTATTTATTTTTAATTAATAGACTTTGTTTTAAATAACATGTATAGTTCAAAAAGCTTAAAGCAAAAACTAAAAACAGTTGCCATTTACCTTCCTTCCCTACGACCTAAAAGTTTCCTCAGTGATTGAGGTCTTACCTTAGTATTTTGCAATTTGCTTAAAATGATTAAAGAATAAGAATAAGTCATGTGGGAAAGACGTAAAATAAAATACATGCTGGGTGTGCTTCAGTCCCAGATCATGGGAGGATGAGGCAAGAAGATAGGAGTTCCAGGGCAGACTAGGATAAATAGTGAAACCGTGCCTGAAAAAAGCAGGCAAATAAGCAAGGAAGAAAATAAATACTTTTGTAAATGCCACAATGTGCCTCCACCCAGCAAAACAATTAAATAAAAGAATACCCAAAAATAAGTAAAGAAAATAATATATACTTATGTATATGTGTGTGTGTGTGTGTGTGTGTGTGTGTGTGTGTGTGTGTATGTATGTATATTTTACCCTTGTGTCCTAAAGTCCTGTGGGTTTTACAAATGAAAATGTTATGGAGTTGATTCCCTAAATTCCCTACACTCCACACTTCCCTCAACATCCCTCTTTCTGATCTCATGGCAATCACTGATCTTTGAAATATCCTTATTCTTTTGACTTTTTGAAACTGTCATATAGTTGAAATCTACTGTATGCAACCTTTTCAGACTAACTTTTTTCATTTGAAAATATGTATTTAACAGTGTTTTTGAGGTGTAGCTAGCAAATTATAAGCTTCCCATACTTAGTGGAGGGGGTGAATTCAAGTATGTTACGTTTGATACATTATAAGAACCTTTGTAAATACTCCAATGTACTCCCACCCAGCAAAACAATAATGAAAAGAATAAAATATGCAATTTGGTAAGCTTTCTTATGATGTTACCTATTTTTAAGTGTACAGTTTATTAATCTCCAGATCTTTCTCATCTTGCATAACTAATACCTGCTCAGCAAACACACTCCATGTCCCGCTTCATCCAGCCACAGAAGGCCACCATTCTACATTTTGTTCCTATGAAACTGACTACGAATTGGCTAGTTTAAATAGCTTATATAAATGGAATCGCATTGTATCTGTCTTTTTGTGGCTACCTAATTTCCAGAATATCTTCTAAGTCTATTCATGTTGCATAATATCCTGACTGGATTTTCTTCTTTTTTTCATGTTAAATAATATTTCATTTCATGTATATGCCATATTTTGTTTACCCACTGAAGCATCAATGAACATTTGGAAAATGCAAATCAGGCCTACAATGAAATATCACACCATACTCATTAGGACATCTAGTATTAAAACAAGAAAGAACAGAAGAAAATAAATTTTGGCCAGCATGTGAAGAAATTAGAACCCTTGTGCAATATTGGTAGAAATGTAAAATACCACAACTACTACTACAGGAAATAATAAGATGGCAGCTCAAAACATTAAATTGAATTATTATTATATTATCCAGCAATCACACTCTGGGTATATCTATCTATCTATCTATCTATCTATCTATCTATCTATCTATCTATCTATCTGTGTGTGTGTATATATATATATATATATATATATATATATGTAATTACAGCAGATGTTGAAGACTTATTTCATGTTCATGTTCACAACAGTCAAGCAATTCTCCATTCTTCTAGAAGCATAAGGCCATATTTCCTCTTAACACTGAAAGGGTGCACTGTATGAATGACCCACCAACTATTCAATCCACTAACCTGTGAAAGACATTTGGAATGTGTCAAAAATTTGGCAATTATGAAGAAAACTGCTCTAAGTGTTAGGGATGATTTGTATATTTTGTTCCTTAAATGTGGGCTACAAAACATCAGAGCCATTGTTTTTGGTCTATTGCTTTCTATTTGGGAGATTATTAATTGTTTATTATTAATTATAGCTCATTTCTGATGGTCTATTTCTTCCTCTTTGAGTTTGGGTAGGTTGAGGAAATATTTCACCTACATTTTCAAATTTGTAGGAATAATTTGTTCATAATAACTTAATCTTCCTATTGTCCCCTAGTTGTTTATAATGATGACCCCTCTCTCATTTCTAATTCTAGTAATTTTTATCTTTTCTCTTTGTTTTTTTGTAATTTTAACTAGAAATTCATTAATTTTATCAATCTTCTCAAAAAAGCAGCTTCTAATTTTGTTTGTCTATTTTTTCAATAATTTTTACTATTTATTCAGATTACTCTGAACTTAATTTACTCTTCTCTTCCATGTTTCTTCAGTTATAAGCTTAAATTATTACTTTCAGGTCTCCTTTCTAATATGTATGCTTAATTCTATTGGTTTTCTGTATAGATTTAGTACTTTCAATTTCATTGATTGCTATCCTAATTTACACATTTTCTTTTTCTTATGTTAGATTAAATGTGCTAACGTTTTTCTTGTTTCCTATATTGGAAACTTATATGATTGATATTACATGTTCTTCTTTTGTAATATTTCCATTAAAAGTTTTGAACTTTCTATGAGCATCACTTTTGCTAAATAAGATTTCTTCTTTGATTGGTGTAGTTTTTGTACTATAGAAGTTGTTTCATTTCCAAATATTCTAGAATCTTCCAGCTAATTCTATTATATTCTGAGAGCGGACATTGTATGAATTACATTTTTAAATGTTAATTTTAAGATAAGATTTGTGACTCAGTGCATTTTATGTTGATGAATGGTTTATGCTTACTTAAGAAGAATGTGTATTCTGTTGTTGTGCAAAGTATTCTGTGATTGTCAATCGAATCAAGTTTATTGTTACTTAGCACACCAATTATGTATGCTTAATGGTTTTCTGTTTTCTGAAGGTAACATTAACATATTTTCAAGCAAAAATGACTCTTTCCATGCCTGATGACTCCATCAATGGCATTCTTCATTCCTGTTCCAATGTTTTTGACTTCTAGTATTTTTTTTTCTTCTCTTGATACTTTCTTGTGGTTTCTACCTCTTTGCTTCGATCATCAATCTGTACTTTTATGGTTTTTACTTTTTCTATTAGTGGTCTCAGCACATTAATCACTGTTATTGTAAATTCTAGGTCAAATAATTGTTAAATTCCTGCCTTGAGTCTGATTCTGAGGTTAGGATTTTCTCTTCAGTCTGTTGTTTTCTAGAATACCATATTTTTTGATGGCTGGAGATGATGAATTCTTATAAAAGACTCTGGGATGCGTAATCCTTTAGTGATAAATTTTATATTTATCTGCCTTGTATTTGTCTATGTATTATGTTTACTGTTTTACTCTAGCTGTTGGTATCAAAAAATTTCCTCTAATAGCTATGTGTTGATGGCTCACGCCTGTAATACTAGCTATTTGGAAGGCAGAGATCCCCAGGTTTATGGTCAGAAGTCAGTCCAGGCAAATAGTTTGTAAGAACTTATCTAAAAAAAAATCCCAAAAAAACAAACCTAAAAAAGGGCTGGTGGAGTAGGTCAAGTGGTAGAGTGCCTGCTTAGCAAGTGTGAAGCCCAGATTCCAAACCCCAGTAACACCAAAAATTAAATTTAATTAATTAATTAAGTAAAATTAAAAATTTCCTACAATATTCTTGATTTTGTCTTCCTTTTTGTCATTGGGTTTCCCTAGAAAACTCTTGCTTGCTGTTCTTTAAGCTGTACTTTCTTCTTGAATAGGAATTTGATTGATGCTTTGATAACTGTGGGGAAAGATGTAGTGATCTATAGTCCTATAGAACTGGTTCCAGCTCCATTGGTAGTTTCTTTTCCTGGATTTCTGTTCCTTATAAATTGTGATTCTCTTTCTTCATATGTCTTGCTATGTTTTAAAGTACCAGGTTTTCCTATTACCTTGATTCCCTGAAAAATCCAGGAAGAGCTACTGATTTTCAGTTTGCTTAGTATCTTATTATTGTGAGGGTGAGATTTATAGTTTTCAAGTACCTTGCATCAGACTAAAATGACAAGTCTCTTGAATATGTTTTTATTTCTGTATTTTTTCTAACATTTTCTTTTCCTCAAAGTATAAATGAAGAGCAGAGTATGGCCATGTACGTCTATAACATCAGCACTGTAAAGATTGAAGGAAGAGGATTGCAAGTTCCAGGCCATACTGGACTACATAGCAAGACACTGTGTCAAAAAAAGAGTTTATATATAAACTATATATGTGGAAAAGTATTGTGAAATTTGGTGCATTCACTCAAAAAGAATAAATTAAATTTTATTTCATGAGCTTATTATGCTTGTTCATTGGTAGAAAATAGCTATATAGGTATCTGTCAAAGTTGTTAATGAAGACCAGGAATGTAGTAAATTTAAACAGAAAACTGTTAAATAAAGAATATCAGTTAGAATGCAGGATCTCAAATGCATAAAACCTGTCAGGGCCAAATGAAGTAATAGTGAAATAAGGAATCAGTAATATTGTTATCCTGTCATCAGAATTATCATAGCCGTCACCACCTAAAGCTTAATTTATATCATTTTATAGAATGAATGCAAGCAAAATTCAACATAGCTGATAAACAAAAATCTTACATATCTGTCATATTATGTGACAGAAGAGTCAGTGTTTGTGCACAGAGCTGCCTCAATAGCTTACTCTTAACTCTGAACTTAGATTGTGTTTCTAGCCCACATGTAGAATAGTAGTTTGAGATATAAAATTTAGATGGCATGGAAGATAAACTATTTAGGTATTCATTCTCCAGAAGAGTAACATGCTGAATAAGTCAATCTTTATTTCCTACCATAAATCATAAGAAAGGCAGGGCACAAACATTTAATTTTTGAACTAACATAAGATCATAATATTAATAGCAGATACTATTGAAATAAAGTGAACAAATAAATTTGAAATTGGTCATTTAAAGTACATACTTTTAAAATCATTTGAGAACTCTTAAACTCTAAAGAAATCAGTAAGACAACTGTTTAGTTAACACTCTATTTCTTTCCAGGAGATACAGAAATCTGTGTTGGATGGACTGATGTAAAAATTCTGCAGTCTTCTATTAGAGAAAGAGTGCTCTGCTCACTCTCAGGCTCAGTGAGTAATTTAGCTTGTTTCACCCTCAACATACAGCTTATAAATAATTCTTAACCAGGATTCCTTATACTTTTTCCAAGCCGCGCAATCTATCTCTTCTCTCCTGCTGTTCCCACCACTCCACCAACAATAGCAATAATAAACCTAAATCACAAATGCTAGACCCATATAAGATTTTACCAAGTAAACAAGGGCTCATGTAAATCAATAAGGCAAATATATTCTTTGCAAGAATAGCATCATTAGATGTGTTCAAATCTGAATCTCACTTAGCAGCTTTCCTATGTGAACTGGCTTAAGCCACATTGTTTCAATTGATTCTAGACTATACAGAAGTATTACATATTAAAGCTATTTATTCATGTAAAAACTTGAAAATACTTAGGTAAATAGTTTTTCAGTAGTTACTGAATATTTCACAAACATAGCACACTTTCCAATTATTTTAACTGAAAATGCTCTCTAAATGCTCTATATTGCATCATTTTTCTTGCTATATCCATTTTTTTGAATCTTTTCCAATTTGAGACTAATCTTAGTTACAAACTAACTAATATTAAGAATACTTACTGTCCAGTATCTTCTACCAGTCATATTTTATGTTTTATTAATAAAAGTAGGTCTAAGCGTGGAAAAGGAGATGGTTAGATTTGACAATAAACCAAGTTGATTGAGAAGGCAATAAGAACCTAATTAAATCAAAAGGGTAAATTTTTCCCCTTTCTACTCCATGATAGAATACTTGAAAATTATACTCAAAAACTGCAAAATATATTTTTAATACAACACACTGCAGTGACTTAATTTATTTCCTTAAAATTCTCCTAAATCATGTATTCTTTCTCATCTCTTTTTTTTTCATCACTTCTTGGGATTTACTAATTTGTGACCTACCTAATTGAAGATATTCAGAGTTGTGTAACAATTGCGATTGTTATCTTGAGTTTTGCAACAGAAAATATCTGAGGATTTATTCTTTGCAAAATGTTTTTTTAAATATCCCCTGAAGATTCTGAATCATTATTTCTGTGGCAGAGTCCAAATATTGATATTTTTCTGAAGTTTCCATGCTGATGTCTGCACCCTGTCCAAATAATGTATTAGGTTTCTAGCAAATTGAGGGGGAAAATTAGAAAATTCAGAATTTTCTAAATTTATATAGTTTATGCACATTCTTTTTAGTATATTTATTAAATACAGAACTACTTCATGACTTTTATTGAATTGAGTACAGGCAACATTTCACTAATATTTTCTCAAATGAATATTTAATTTCTATTTTGCTATGCTTCTATTAAAGATAACTTGGTATCCTTATTCTTTACTTTTGAACAAAAACCTTTCCAATACTTGGAGGTATTTTAAATGCCCTTTATTCAAGTTTTCCTTGAAGACCAAAGGAATAGCCAAATGAGGTAATCTATCATGAAGAGGGCACTGTCTTCAGAGATAAGCCATCTTCCTAGAACAGGATAAAATCCAAGTGCTTTCTGAACTATCTTTTCTTAGCTGTTTTAATTGGTAATTATAATTTAAATCTACTCTTTGGATATTTTGGATATCTTAAAAGTGAATTCTAGCTGTGCTCTGAGGAAAATGACTTCTCAATAATAGTTATACACATATTTAATGATTAAGTATTCCATTCCTATTACTTTTGAGTTGTTGATACATACATATGCATATGTAGTTTGCCATGTGAATATCATTCCATCACCTACTTATTTTTATGTCTGCTTATCCATCCATATAAATATATATATATAAATATACAAATAGTAATACATAAATCTCTCTTATACACATACAGGCACACACACACACCATTTTCTGTGTATTCATTTGTTGCCATGATGTGAGACTCATAGAAGTTCACAAGTAACAGTTACTGAATATATGAATTAGTATGTAAATGAACGGATTGATTTAGGATTGTTGACATTTAAAAGGACACACACACTACTGCACTATCTGGGGTGCACATGCCCTGTTTTAGGTTCTATGCCCAAAGGACAACCAAAAAGAAACAGTAAAAGAATCTCTTGTGCAACTTTAGAACATAGCACTATTGGGCTTTTTAAAAGTTCTAATAAGAACCTTCTTTAGAGCAGTTGTAGGTTTGCAGAAATACTGAGTGGAGAATACAGGGTCACGATTGATAAGCCCTTTTGTCCCCTCACCAAACTCAATTATCCTTTTTATTAATATTTTTACATTAGTGACATTTGTCACAATTGATGAGCTGCTACTGATACTTTATTAATATCTAAAGTCCATAGCTTATAGTAGGATTCACTGTGCTTCAGTCTATTGGTTTTGACAAATCTATCACAACATGTATCTACCATTAAAATATCATACAAATATCATTTCACTGTCCCCAAAATCCTCTGTGCTTCAACTACTCATCCCTTCCTCCAAATACTAATCTTTTCAAGATCTTTATAGTTTTATCATTCTTAGAATGTCATAGAGCTGGAATCATACAAGGCATTGCCCTTTCAGACCTGCTTCATTCACCTGTCAGTATGTACTTGAGGTTCCTCCATGATTTTTTATTACTTGATGCATTCTTTCTTTTCATTGCTAAATCTATTCCATTATTTGGATATACCACAGTATGCTTATCCATTACCTATTTATGGACATCTGGATTGCTTCTAAATGTTGGCAAGTGTTAATAAAGCTACTATAATCATTTGTGTGTGGGTTTCTGTTGGATACAAGTGTTCAGCACATTTGGCTAAATAATATGGAGCAAAATTCCTAAATCATATGGTAAAAGCATTTTCAGTTTAAAAAACTGGCAAACTGTCTTTCAACATGGCTGCACCATTCTACATCCTACAAACAGTACATGGGAGTTCTTGCCTCACACTTTTACCAACATATGTTTTTGATGAGATTTTTGGATATTAGTCATCCTAATAGGTGTATGGTAGTATTTCATTCTCCTTTTAATTTACAATTTCCTAGTATTTTGAGCATATTTCTATAAGCTTATTTTTTTATCCACATGTCTTTGGTGAGTTGTCTATTCAAATATTTTACCTACCCATTAATTTTTTTTGATATGGAACGAGCATATATTTATTCATTTACTTTTATTGTTGTGCTGGGTGGGGATACATTGTGGAAATTACAAAAGTTCTTACAATGTATCAAATATATCATACTTGCATTCATCCCCACCCCTGCTCTCCTTTATCCTCCCCTCCTCCCATTCCTGGAAGTTTCAACAAGTTGGGTTGTTTGTTTCCTCATTTATGAGTTTTAGAGTTCCTTATATCTTAGATACTAACCTTATATGCAGATCACAAAGATTTTCTCCCAGTCTGTGGCTTGTCTTTTTATTCCCTGGTTATGTCTTTTGCACAGAAGGCATTTTTAACTTGAATGAAGTCCAAATTATCCATTTTTTTCTTTAATTGATTATGCTTTTGGTGATTATCAAAACAGTCATTTTCAAATTCAAGACCACCTTCATTATAATCTATGTTGTCTTCTAGGAATTATATAGATGCATATTTTATATTTAGATCTACAGAGCATTTGGGGTTAATTTCTACAAAATATGTAAGATATGTCTCTAGATTCACTTTTTTGAAAGTAAATTATTAATAACCATTTTTGAAAAACTATTATTTCTCTGTTTAAATATCTTTAAATGTCTTTGATTCCTTGACAAGATCTATTACCTATATCCATGTGGGGTCTATTGCTTAGATCCCTATTCTATTTAATTAATATAATTGTGCATTTTTTACTTCACATGACTTTGTCTTGATTACTGTAGCTTTGTAGTGAGGCTTGGATCCATCTAGTGTCTGCCCTTCTATGTTATTCTTCACCATAGTACATTTTAAACAAATACACAATGAGTAAGATTAAATAAAATATAGAATCATAATAAAAAGGCAGAGTATCAGCTACATTGAAATGTTTTTAATTTTTTAAATTTAGATCATTGACATGATTAAATAAGATACAGATTTTCACAAGAGTTCTGTATCAATTTTAGATGGCTAATTTGACAAACACAATTTTGAAGGATAAGTACTTTCCTATAAAACTATATTTCATGAAGCACAGAGAAAATAACCTATTAAATAATGTCTGCTAGTTTTCAAGGGAAATTAATTTGTAGCTCATCCTGTTTAATAGGCATAAAAATCATCAGCTAAAGATATCCACATCCTACTCCCTGAAACCTATGACTATGCTACGTGAAATGGTAAAAGTGGCTCTGCAGTTATGATTCTGTTAATGATTCTGAGATGGGTAGATGTTTTCCCAGATTGTTCTGTGGCCCCAACAAGGTAAGCACAAGTACCCTTACAACTGGGAGTACAAAGAAGAGTCAGAATGGGATGACAAAAGGTTAGAGTGATGCAGCCATGAGTCAAGGAATGTGAACACCTTTTAGAACTTTGAAAAGACAGGGAACAGAGTCTCCAGAAAGAATGCAGTTTTGCCAGCACCCTGATATTAACCCATAGGATAAGTTTCAGATTTATTACTTTCAAAATGAAAAGGTCATATATTTATGATGTTTTAAGCCACAAATGGTGTTTAAAGTAATTTGTTATAATAGCAATAGAAAACTAATACATTCCTTATGTGCCTGCATTTGTGCCATGGAAATTCAAGCTAATCTAATTTCAACAAATGATTATGAAATGATTACAAAAGGTGACAAAGTGAGCAGTGTTGCTCCCCAGAAAGTTTATATTAGTAGTTCTGCCAACCTCCTCCCATGCATCAAACCCCTAGACTCTAGGGAAATTCTCATTTATTTTACTGCATTAAACATTTTTATTATAAGACACACCACTGGTTCAGGTACCACTAAAATGAGCACTATAAAAGATTCTGGCACAGACCTGATGACTATGTCATCAAGGAGCCATACCAAGAGTATAAATTTAATGATATCTGTAAACTTACCAAACAAAGTGAAAACCATGAAATTTAGAAGTCTTGAACTAAGCCTAGGGAAAAAAAAAGATGAATTTCTTTTTGAAAAAACAAATTGTAAGCCAGTATTAATATGATAAATTCAAACATCAATGTGTTTTTAAAAAAAAAAAAAGCCTCAGAGCCAGATGCTGGTGGCTCACACTGTAATCCTAGCTAGAGTTGAGGAGGATCTCGGTTCAAAGCCAGCCTGGGCAAATAGTTCGTGATACCCTATCTCAAAAAACCCTTCACAAAAATAGGGCTGGTGGTAGAGTGGCTCAAGGTGAAGGCCCTGAGTTCAAGCACACTACCTCAAAAAACATAAAGAGCGTTGGGAGGAAATTTAGTCTAAATTAGTATCAAGTTGTCAAGGCCCATTTTTGGACTAGAATAAGGTACTTTTAGATTGTCATCTCAAAGCATTTGCAAATTCCTTCTGAGTCACCAGAAGTTATACAATGCCTTGGATATTAAAAGGCAATTTCAGAGATGTTAAAATGTTTTTAAAACTTACATCTCAGAATCTATAAATTTTGGTACCTCTGCTTTGCTACATCACAATCTCTGGTATTCCAAGAGAAGTGCCATATTTATCTCTAAGATGAATATGTTAACATATCAGAAATGTGTGCATGCTGCACAGATGTACTTGTTTCTGTGTGTGTGTGTGTGTGTGTTCTCTTCCAGTGATTATTATCAGATTATGTAGTGATTATCCATTTACCTAATGTAGTAGATACTTCCTCCTGTCTTGATCTCCATGTAACATTTAAAATGATTCCTATTCCATCTGTCTTAAAACTCTTTTCTTCTTTGGCCTCAGTATATCTCCTGTCTTGTGGATGTTCTTCTATTTGCCTGACTAATTCTGGCTCTAACAAGTTCCTTCTCTACCATCTGATCTCGAAATGCTGTTGTTTCTAGTCATGGTCTTTCTCACTTTCATTCCACATTATGAAGTGCTGGACTTCAAATGCTAATGAAGCTCAAATCATATCTCTAACCTAGACAAGATCTTTTAAAGCAACAAACTGAATACTTCAAAGTATATTTCTTAAATTTCAAGGCAATTTGTTCTGAGTGTATTATCTTCACAACTTTTTCATTATTGATTTTGAATGGATTAAATGGAAAACTAGAAGTCATTTTTACTCTTCCTTTTCTTTACCTCCTCTACAATTAATGTACTAAAAATCTTAATATTATTTATTAAAAACATTTTTCATATCCAGGTCACTGTTCATTTCCACATCTTGATGCCATCACTTATTCCCCAACTATTATAGTTACTTAACTGCATTCTCTGCCTGAGTTTCAGACCCTTACATGCATAATGTATACTACTGATGTATCAGCTTCTTGGAGAAGCTGAAACAAAGTTCCACAAATTGGATTGTGAAAGTTCTCAACAAATTGGTTGAGAAATTTGTTGTCTCATAGTTTTGAGGGCTAGAGTATAAAATCAAACTGGCAGCTGGATTGGTTCTTTCTGAGGACTGTGAGAAATAATCTGTTCCATTCAGCTGTCCTAGTTTCTGGTACTTTCAGGTGTACTTTGGCTTTCAGACGATGCTTTTCCTGTCTTTACAGCATCTTCTTTGTGGTGCCTCTATATCCAAATGTCTTCTTTTATAAAGACACCAGTCACACTGGATGAGGGTCCACCTTGATAACCTTATCCTATGTTGATTCACTGCAAAATATTTGTGACCCCTCAAAATTTGCTTGTTGACACCAACAACAGGTGTTGACGAGGATGTGGGGAAAAAGGCACCCTCGTACACTGTTGATGGGGATGCAAACTAGTACAACCACTCTGGAAAAAAATTTGGAGGCTTCTTAAAAATCTAAACATAGATCTGCCATATGACCCAGCAATCCCACTACTGGGGATATACCCAAAGGAATGTGACACACAGGCACTTGCACACCCATGTTTATTGCAGGGAGGTTAGCCAGGCTCAGAAGACCAATAACTGTATGTTTTCCCTCATATGCAGACTTTAGTTCAAGGGCAAATACAGCAAGGGGATTGGACTTTGGTCACATGATAAGGTGAGAGCACACAAGGGAGGTATGAGGATAGGTAAGAAACCCAAAAAACATTATAGTATTTGATGTCCTCAATCCAAAGGAACTAATGCAGAAACCTTAAAGTGACAGATGCCAACAGGAGAAGGGGATCAGGAACTAGAGAAAAGGTCAGTTCAAGAAGAGTCAACTTAGAATGTAACACATATGTACATGGAAGCAATGCTAGGAATCTCCCTGTATAGCTATCCTTATCTTTACTAGCAAAAATGCTTTGTCCTTCCTATTATTGCTTATACTCTCTCTTCAACAAAATTAGAGATAAGGGAAAAACAGTTGCTGCCTGGAAGCAAGGGGGTAGGGGGAAGAGGGAAGGGGCGGGGGGGAAAAAGGGAGGGGGCAAGGGAGTAGGAGGAGAAATAACCCAAACAGTGTATGAACATATGAATAAACAAAGAAAAAATTTGCTTGTTGAAATTTGATCCCCAATATGGTCATATTTAGAAGGAGGACCTGTAGGTGGTGATTAGGTCACGAGGGTGGATCTCTCATGAGTAGGATTGCTGCACTTATCAAAGAGGGCAGAAAGTGAGCTTGCTGTTTTTCTACCATATTAGGATACCTGAAAGAAGTCAGAGATCTACAATCCTAAAAAGGTCCCTTGCAAGAAGCTAACAAGGCTGAAATCCTGATCTTGTGTTTCCAGACTCCAGAACGATGAGAAATAATTTTTTGTTGTTTCAAGAAGCTTATTCTGTGGCATGTTTTTATAGCAGCCCAAACTGGCTAAGACAGATCCTATTTCCAAATAAAGTTATATTTATAGGGAGTGGGTCTTAGGACTTCTACAGCTGTGAGGGACATAATTCAATTCACAAAAAGTGCCAAAGGGTATGAGTATAAAAGAGGTTAGTTAGAACACATCACGCTCTCTCTTAGCTCCCTATTCCTATTTAATGAAGCCCAATTCCATGGGAAAGAATTAAAGTTGTATCCCATCTACACTCAGTCTTCCTCATTTCATCTTCTTTTAATGCCTCTCAATGGCTTCTCATTCCAGGATATGTCATATACTTTGAGCCTGTGTGGTTTTGCTGTATTATACTCTTTATTGAAAATGTTTTCTCCATTTTCCTCTGGCTATTTTTCACTTAATTTGCACAGTCCAAACTAAATGATATATTATCTGAAAAGCACCCCTTGATTTTTGAATCCCAATCTGCTATTCTGTATACTTGTAAACCTCTTAAAATGTAAGATTTACTAAGTCTGATTCCTACAGGTATCTTAAGGCTTTTTTTTTTTCTCATTCTTAGATGAATTCTATTCCCTATCTTTTAACAGACAAAAGCACCATGTGAATAGCAGATACTGAAGAATATTTGATCTGGTTGATTGGCCTATGTATAAAAGTAGAGCCTCTTCAAATTTTCAAACCAAAAAGCATTTGCAATGCCACTGATGAAAAAGAGAAAAGAGAGACACAGCAGCCGCTCTGTCAGAAATTATAAAGAATTTGAATTCACAAAACATTCCCATAAATGTGAGAGGTAAATTTGTGATATAAGATCTCTAAGGGGAGAATATAAAAAGAGTAACCAGAAACACTCAGAGACCTTTGAGAAACTGTACTTACTGGTGGATGGAAAGATAATTGCCAGAGTTAGAGAGAATGAAGAAATTTAGGGTCAAAGGAAAGATAGGATGTATGTGGTCCCAGATAAAATTCGATATTGTTTTGTTCCCTTTTTAGTTCTTGACTGTTGAATGTGGATACCACATAACTGGAAACACAAGCTACCATGTGTGCAGAGCTAACTAGGTGACCTTTTGCACTGGAAATATTCTGGCAGGTTTCAGTTAACACACATGCATAAGATTTTTCTTTTTTAATCCCCCACAGAGGGTAGGTGTTTCTCCAACTATCTGCCTTAGGAATAAAGCAGCATAAAGGGGAACACTCTCCTCATGAACTTGGCCCATTTCTCTACATTTTATCTATTTTAATTTTCATGTGAAATCATAACATTTAGCTGAGTTTAATGGTTACACTTAACATGAAAATCTAAAATGCACATTTAACAGGAATGTAATACTTAAATCATGCTACTTTACGATGCATGATTTCAGAGTTTCATTCCAATTAGGTATATGTGTAAAGCTATAATTATTGTCAGGCTGCTTTTCTATCTATACTTTTACCCCTCCTCAAAAGGCTTAATGAGTTTATTGGATAATTTTGGGAGATGAAACCTAAATCTTACAAGCATCTTTATTTCATTTGAAATTCTAAATGCCACATTTCACCTTCAGTGTTTGGTTACATAATGGATAACACAGTTAATCCATCTTTCCCTGATGATAATTCTGGCCTTTACTTAAAAGGAATGATAATTTAAATGCTATAAATCTAACAAGTACATGCTAATTTTTCCCTAGGATGATGGCAAGGCAGCTTTAGAGTAACTGAGGAGTTTCTGTTACCGTCTGTGAAGATCAGAGGAGCATTGCTCAATGGCTCTCTTCTTAATGTGAAAATGAACAGGTTTATGTACATTTCTGGCTAATTAGGGGCCAAATACATCTCTTAAGGATCTTTGCTTCCTTCCAGAGAGTGTTAATTCTGAAGAAATAGCAGTGTAGCAGGTGGAAAACACAGGTAAACCACAGCTGTGCTCCTCTAAATAATGCCTGTAAACAATCAGAAATAACTGAGATGCTTGCTTTATCTTGCAACATGGGGATGTCAGACAGTCATCAGTGCTCTTGCCTGGTGGGAATGCCCTGAAGTCAGCAAATGGAGTTGTGCTATAAAACACAATGTGGTCTTATTTGTTTTTCCTAGTGACATGCCCATGTGGAAATTTCTTGTGCTTCTTTGGGGATTGTACTCAACATTTTTCCTTTTGAAATATGACACTTTCTTCACTTTGTATACAATCTTATTTACTGATTGTACATTTGAGAAAGCAAAATGTTAAAACTTTCAGAGAGTCATGCAAATTAAAAATAAATGTTATATTTGAAAGAGAAATACTTTTTATTATCACATGAAAATAAATGTCATTTAAACTTTGAGTACTACCAAATTATGTATAAAGATTTGCATTATTAAATCTATTTGATAGAGTTCTAAGTATCTCATTTTATTTCATATTATTATTTTTTAGGTGGCATTGGGTTTTGAACTCAGGGTCTTGCATTTGCTAGGTGGGTGCTCTACCACTTGAGCCACATCCCAGCCTTTTATACCTTCAGTTTGTTTTTCCAGTAATGTTTTGCATTACCCAGGCTAGCCTCAGACTTCAATTCCCCTACACCTCCTGTGTAGCTTCAATTATAAGTGGTATGTATTAGCCTGTTTTGTTGAGATGAGGTTTGACTAAATTTTAGTAACTAAAGAACCCCTTACGTTTTGAATGTGTCATAATAATTACATTCATTGAATTGACATTCACTGAAAAGATAGAAAGATAACTGTAGCAATATGCTCACTTATGGTGTCATGTTTGGTGTTACTTATTTTTCATCAACAGTCCTTATTAGTTACTTTAGAAGAAGCTAAACTTTTCCTTTGATTGTTTCTATGTCCTGATTAATCTGTAGACAAGATAAATTGGGAATTGGGGACTGGGGATTGACTCTGAAAGCTGATCCTGAGTACTTGTGGATTTTTAGTCATTCTAGGAAACAAAGTTTCCATTTTGCCCTGGGAGTTAGTAATGTAAAAAGTAGCTTTTTCTTTCTTATTTGATAACATTTTACTTTCCATTGTACAAAATGCTCATACTCCCATATCCAAGAAAACTCCCTTGCAATAGCAGAAGAATTAGCAGTGGTCTTATGAATTTTCTTCTAGCCTCAGGTTTGCCTGAGGATTTTTGAACCTTGGTAACAGCAATAATTTTTAGTAGCTTATTCATATAAAATTCAAAATGAGAGCTATGAACCAGACCACTCATTTGTTAACAAGTAATGACTGATTTGAATTGACAAGAAGCAGCTACAAAGAGCTGCACATATATGCAAAAAGAATTACAAGACCAGTCACCTTGGTCATAGGCACATGAGTGGGCTCTATGAATATCTAAGTATAAAAGTTAAGGAGTCCTGGTGCTGGTGGCTGCCTTGAACTATGGTAACATATGCACACTCAATTTTATATTTTGAGTCCATACAGGTCTTGAATGCAAGACAAATGATCTATCAATGGTATTTTGGATAATAGCCTTAAGAAAAAAGAGATCTCCCCTATGCTACTCCTGTGTATGCTGTGTGGTTTCCTTTCTTAAAGCTAAGTAAAGGTGGCACTTCAAGAAACCTGTTGTGTTTCATGTATTTGATGGTTGAACCATACTCCAAACTAGTGTTGCTTGTGGTGTACAGTACTGTAAGATCTGACTTTTTATTTTATAAAAAATTCTCTTCACTTTACAAAAGCTGTGAATTATTGTAAGGGTTTGGAAATAAAGATGTAAAGATAAAAATGTAATTATTCAAAGATATCATAATTTTGGATTATATTAATTATTCATAATAATTCAAAATTATTTCTAATGGAAAATAGAGAATTCATAACAAATGTCAGTAATAGAACTAAACACAGTATATTTGGTGGTGATGTGTTTCAGGTTCACATGTATCAGAGTATGGAAGGTGGGAATATATAAAGGTGGCTTGCCCTAAGAAATATGTTTGCTCCAATTGGTGGATGTCCAGATTCATTTAAGGGGAGCTTTAAAATGGATCTGCCAGTATGAGAATTAGCTTCTCTTAGAGAACATGGACATGAGTGCTTTGATCAAAGACTACAAATTAGGATTAAAGAATAAAATAAAAGAATTAGAAACTCTAAGGAGCAGCTGTGTCATAGTGAATATTTTTACATATTATAGTATTTGGACAATACCATGTAACAAATTGAGAAGTACTTAGAACTATTAAGTGATTTTAAGTTGGGTAATAACGATATCATATTTGGAGAGAGAGAGACAGAAAAATAGAGCTACATTAGTGAGGAAGAATTCATGATCAGAAAACTCACTACAAAATTGCTATATAAGGTAATTATTTAAAATCAGCCTCAACTTCTCGATTCAAAGACTTGGTCATAATATTTCCAGTGTTTTGTTTTAGAGTATAAAAGAAGATTGAAAGAATGACGTAAGAAAAATATCTTAAAATGAATGTTGAGTAAATAAGAAAAATACTTGGAAACTGTTTAAACATTCAGCACATGGGCCTTTGCCATCTCCTTTCCACATTGTTCTCAGTCTCTCCTGCAGTTTACTAGTGATATTAATCTTGCATATGTCATGACAAATGGGAAATGGAGCCCCAAAAGACTATACAGGGCAAAAAGATCCGTAACTCCAAAGTATTGCTTCAAAAATCAAGACCACTCAAAGGAATTCCAGAAAGGTTAAAATGAAATACTGAATGCTCTTAAGATTTCCACATTTATGATACACCCACCCTACTAGATAGTGACTAAGGTAGGCCCATTCTGTTCTGAAGGGTGGAGTATTCTACACCTTCAGCAGACATTCTGAAGCTCAGGATATAGAGCACTAGATATCACCAAAGCCAAAGCCAAAGCCTTACATATGCTCAAAACAAGATAAATTAATAGCATGGAGTTTTGTGCACATCCATTCCTCAATGTGGCACAGATTTTCTTATGAGAAGATATCAAAAAGGTGCATCTTCTAAATGAAATTGAAATATGACATCTATGTATGCCTTTATTTTCTAAGACATGCATCTCTGTAAAACAGGTGAAAAACTAAACCGAGGAAAGGGAAGGACCTGTATACTTTCACATATTATTTGCAGTAGATTAGCTTGGCATAAAATTTGGGAAACCAGTTTAGGTGGGTATATCAAATCTTTAAAATATCCAAAACAATTTTTACCAATTCTCCATCTATAAACTTACATCAAAGAAAAAACAAGAGATATAGAAAAAGATAAATTCACAAAGATTATCATTACATAATTGCATAATACAATAAATGCATAAAATTAAATATCTTTTTGGCAGCACTAAGGTTTGAACTCAGGGCCTCATGCTTGCTAGGCAGGTTCTCTACCACTCGAGCCATTCTGCTGGCCAAAAAATAAATATCTGATCAGAAGAATGATTGAATAATTTATACTAAATAATCTAGATGAAAAGTTCATCATTAATAAGGTATCATCTACAAATGCAGACCTATTGGCATGAAGTAAAAATATTACAATGTTAGGTAAAATAACACAAAATAAACATCAGTTACAGTGCAGTTTTATTCAGGTAGATAAATCTTATTTACATGCCATGAAAAATCACTGGTGTCAATGTGTTAGATACATTAAGATATAGATGTTCACTTTACATATTAATCTCAGCTTTTGGGGGTGACAGTTTTACACAAGTACATTTATCCTTTTTTTAATGTTTAATTCACAAAGACTTGTATACATTTTAGGTGTACAGTGTAGTGACTTGCTATATGCATACCCTAAAGGTTGCCATGATCAATTTGCTTAACACATCCATCACCAACTATACTATCTGCATTTTAGATTACCAGAACTTGTTCATCTTTCAAAGTTAAACCTCCAGTCCCTGGTAATCAGTGTGCTGCTCTCTACTTCTATGAGATAGATGTCTTCCGATTGCACATAGAAGGGACATCATGCAGTATTTGTCTTGTGCCTGGTTTATTTCACTTAGTTTATTGTCCTCCAGGTTCATCCATATTGTCACAGTGGCAGGACTGCCTTCTCTTATTTTTACAGTATATATGTGTATGTATATGTATACATATTCCTTATTTTTACTTTTTATTAAAAATATTTCTTACTTTTTAGAACAAGGAAAAATACTTGTATTTGGTATGTTTAATTAAATATTTTAAAATACAACTGACTGTAATTTAGTATGCCAGTCTTTCAGGATATTATTTTTTAATAGTTTTTATAGGTCACAGAACATAAGGGCTAATCCTCATGAAATCAAGAGGACTTATGTGCATTTTAGGATATTCAGCACCTTGCTAATACTGCCATGATGCATTTTTTTAAATGTACCTCTAGACACTTGTATTACAGTATGCTGTATTTGAAATATAATTTTACATCTTCAGAAATACAATATGTGGCCAAAATTGTGAAATTTTACAAAAGTATGTGGAAATGAAATGAGCTTACAATATACCCCTGATGTTGGAGAAAAATATCTCAAAAGACCACTTTAGTGTAAAGCAATACAAAATCTAGGCAGTTTATGCTTCTCTTGTCTTGCACCTGCTAGTCTGTGTCCTCAAGGGAGTTATTTTATGGCAAATGATCTTATAGCTCTGTCATCTACTACAGATGAGATCCCAGACCAATCTGTAAAATTTAGTATTGAGAAACATGATTTGGAGTTGGGATAATTCTGAAAAATTAGGGATCTATTATATATAAATATATATATAGTGGATATATGTATCTATTATATCTATTTACAGGTATGTTTATATTTGAAAATAATCACAAGCAGATGCAAATTGTGGGGTTACACTACATTCAAAAATAAAAATATCTTCATATTGTTGGTAATAATTGTCATAGATAAACCCTTCCTCCAGGATTATGTTATATAAAACGAGTTAACAAATTCTGAAAGTGATCACAATACCCTTCAATTATATATAAATATGTTTAATGTTTGTGTGTGTGTATTTTTAGATGATACCTCTACAGCAATTTCTGATTAAAAGAATCATGTCTTACTTTAAAAGGCAATCATAGAAGATGTAGATGTACTTTTTCAAGTACACAATCAGTTGATGGCTAAACTAGATTATGTCTCAGTTCTTCAGGTATTTTACCTGCATCACAAGATAGGTATTAAAAGTTGTTCATTGTCCTAAATTTTTAAGTCTGTCAGAAGATAACAAATATAATAAACTACGAGTAAACTCTTTTTCTTACTGGATATAATAAACAAAAATTAAGCATATTACACTAGGGGTTTCCTAACCAGGAGATAAAGATATCCACTCATTCAACTGTGATGACACGGACATGTAATTGCAGAGCTTGATAGGCAGAGGCAAGAGGATCATCAAGAGTTACATAGAGATACATAGAGTCTGTCTCCAAAAAAAAAAAAAAAATAGAGAAACAAGGAAATCCACTCAAAGAAAAATCCTGTACCACACAGGATTTCTCTATCAGTCTCATGGTAAAAGGTTTTTTTCTATAAACACTGCATTCTTGATTTATGATTATATGATGCAGCAGGTTTTTTTTATTTTGGTAAGGAAAAAAAGCAAAAGTAAGCTGAACTAGATTGGACTTCTTTGATTTCCTCTAAAAAATGTCGGTGCCATTCAATCTGTTCTTTGCTCAAAAATTCCAAAATCTGTTAACCCATTAACTAAAAACCTAACTCACAACCTAGCAAAATGAAAAGATGCCTGTAATAGTGAGTTGTGGATCTTAGAGGACAAAGGCTATGTATGGACACTGCTTGTCTTAAGATGAAAGTCATTTTCATTTGAATCTATTTCAGGAAAGCTGGCCTGAGCCACAATTCAACATCAGGTGCTGCAGCAGTGATTTGTGACAGTGTAGATACAATGAGATTTGATTATAATTAAATAGTAAGGTGCTATTTGAAAATGGATTTTACCATTATCATTTGTCAGAAGTAAAACACTCATACAGTTGGTTCTTTGATGATATCCTCACATACTTTACAAGCAATAATAGTAAATTTTGAGGGAGTATATAAATATGTATGTATATATATGCATATACACATATATGTATATAGTCAATCCTCAGAAATAATTTGAAAATGATCTAGGTGATTAGAATATGAAAGTATTTCACTTTTGGGAAGATTTTTATAATTTCTGAATGTCATGGTCATTGTTTATAAAGAGACTGGCATGATCCTATTTGTGAAAACATATAAATATGAATGCAGAGAGAGATAGAAAAGGAGAGACATATGCTTACTTGCATGTGCATACATATCTCACTCAACACAGATATTCAAAGACATTAGAAAAAAGTATTGCTGCATCACACAAACCACCAGATACAGCCCTCATCAAGATTTTTAGCACTTAGAAAAAATTATATTAAAAAATTTTTAATGTGTTTATAACAATTTTGACTTCTGAAATCATTTTCATTAATGCTTGTCTCCCTTTAAAATAAGTATAGATAAATTAACACTCCTTTATAATAACCGTAAATATATATACCAATAATGACAAAAGTGATAATTAGCATTTTGGAGTACTAAGTTCCAACATGATGGACAATATGTCAGACAAGTATCTATCTGTTTCAAGTACTCAGTGAACATATAATTTATGCCACAAACTTAATTGAGAGATATGTACAAAATGAAGTATCTGCTTTCACAAGATTATATTTCAGAAGTACTAGGTTGTATACATGGATAATGTTCAAAATTTTAGTTACTGGTACTACACAACTCACAACCAGAAAATATCCTACCATTAGTCATTCAATATTGTTGACATATATGCTTTCAGCCTTTCAGAGGGATACTGTTATTATTTTTATTATTATTGTCATCAATAAATATAGAGATAGATAGATACAGATCTATTGCAAAAATGTACTTGTTTGTTTAACAATCACGATCATTTCTTTTCCAATCTGTAATTTCTTTTGGATTAGTTCTATTGGCCTAGGGTGACAATTACTCCAAAATCACTACATCTAGCAAAAACCATGAACTTAAAATTTCTAGTTTGAGCGATCAATGAAACAATCCAGTTTAAAAAAAAAAAAACTCCAATATGACTAGAGCTAGGCGTCACAAGCAGGCAATCAACTCATCAGAACATGGGTCTTTGTGGAACCTTCAAACTATAACAATCCATAATAACATTTTTAAACTGAAGCACTGTTTTCAAAAGTTCCATATTACCATATATATTTATTTCTTACAGTGCTGAAGGCTGAGAAGTCCAAGTGCAAGGTGGCAGCAGATTCAGTGACTATTAAAGGCCAGTTTCCTCATTTATGGAATAGCCTTTTCTTCCTGCATCCTTAAATAATAGTAGGGGAAAACAGCTTTCTAGAACACATATCTCAGAGAATTAGAGTATAACTGGTTATTATAAATTGGCTTTTAGAGTGTAAGAAGTGGCCAAACTTTACCTCTTCCCCAAACTATAATTTCAACAAAAATATCAAAAGTTAAAAAGAAATGAGACATCACCTGGAAACTCTACTTATTTATAAATTACAAATACATTTACTTAGGATCCAACACATGATATAAGCTGGACAATGTTCTTAGTTTAATGAAGACTAGATTATTATAAAAATAGATGGTAAATATGCAAATGAGTATAGCAAAAATTTAATAGATAGATAACATGACTGGTTATGAATACTATGAAAAAAAGAAGGCTCAGCTCCATAGGCAGTAGGAGAATGGGGAAACTATTTTATATACAGTAGTTAGTGAAAGTCTATGCAATGAGAGAGAAAGAAAGAGAGTGAGAGAGAGAAAAAGAGTGAGAGAAAGAGAGGTGAAGGAACTGAAGACAGCCATGTAGAAACTTAGGGATGAGTATGGGAAATAGTGAGAATCACATGTGTAAAGACCCAGGGATGGGAGCTTTCTAATTTTATAAAGGAAGCATTTAAACATGGGTAAATGGGAGGTAAGGCCCCAAAAGTAAAAGTGGATCAAATTATGTCATATCATTATGTATCATTATGTAGTATCATTGAGTAGTTATGACACCCATTTATACTGGGCACTGGTCAAACTGAGAAAGCCCATTTATTCTCCCTTTTTAGGTGTAGGCCTTATTTCTTTAACTGGATTGTAAATGTCTCCAGTACAAGACCAATGTCTCAGTCTGCTAGTGCTTTTGTTATGTCGTATTGGCTTTTAGATACACTAGAAGACTTTCTGTAAATGTTTTATTATTTAAAATGTAAACTAGTATCTACATATTTATGTTTGTTATTTAGAGACAGGGTATTGCTATGTAATCCAGGCTGGCCTCTCAAACTCACAATCCTCCTGCTTCAGTCCCAAGAGCTAGGATACAGACATATGCCACTATGCCTGGATAGTCTCTACTTATATAAACAAAAGGAAAACTGCTAAATGCTAAATATTAGCTCTTAATATTCACAATTGTTAAAGCCCTTAATATTATTGAATATAGATAGTTAAGACTATAAAAACGCATAAATCAAGTATGCACATTCTTTGTCCAAAACAGAAGCTACCAGCCACCTGTTTTGTAATACTTAGATATTCAGATGCCTAAAACTTGGAGTTTTAGAGAAGAAAGAAATGAAAGGGCATTTGGTCCCAAAGTCTCAATTTTGTGCTCCTACAACAATAAATCCTGTGTAGATCTCAAAAAATGCAGTAATGTTTCATTCATGCACTGGTGTTTCCACTTTTATGTACACTAACCCTATTTGATCAGGGCCCCACCCTTGAGAACATCTCCATAATTACAAATAATATTCTTTGGTATTGCATAGTACTTAAGTCCATGGAAATAAACTATAAAACTAAAAATAATAATAACTATCTTATGAGTTTAGAAGTAAAAAAATTGTTCAGAACAGTATGCAGTTGGATTTTGGTTCCTATCATGGTTGTAAGAAATTAGACATTGCTGTAAAAATGTACATAAATAAAGTGGGAGGAACAGGTTCTGCTTGGGAGGTGTTGGTACCAGTGGGAGGGGGAGGAGGAGGGAAAATGGTGAAGGAGGGATAATAGGGTGCAAATACTGTTTACACATGTTTGCAAATGGAAAAATGATACCTGTTGAAACTATTCCAGGAATAGGAGGAATGAAGGATAATGGTGGAGGGCACGAATTCAAGTATGATATAGTTGACATATTGGAAATACTTTTGTAAATGCCACAATGTATGCTCACCCAAGCATAACAATAATACTAACTAGTTAGTTAATTAATTAAAGTATACACTGATTATTAAAACAATAAGTGATCACAATGTATGAAATGAGATGTTGTGCATACAATTAAAAATTAATAATTTTCCAGGATAATATCAAGTCTGAAAGTTACAGTACAAATAAAAGTTCAATAATAAATAAATAACAAGATTTCAATAGATTTTCAATCCATACATTATTTAGTCCCTAATTTTCCTACATGCAATGACTTGCACAGAAAGCGCAATGTATCACAGTTGAATTTAAGAAAGACATAGTTAATAATTCAAATTTCTCTTTTTTCTCTTCATGGTTTAAAACTGTTTATAAGTCCAATTTATTTTTACAAAGAGGAAAACTCATGTCTTACTAAATAAATCACAGGTAATTTTCTTATTTAAGCAGAAACTATAGAATTTTGAAAAATACCATTAAACTACCTACCTATTATTTACCTAAACACTATTTGTGGGAATGATGGTCAGAAAAAAACTTATATTATACCATCAATTTAAAAAGTGTAAAATAAAACCTCTGCTTTAGTAATTTGTTTAAGTGAGTAGAAATTATAATCCACAGTCTTCCAGGTGCGTTTACTGCATACTGCAATTCCATGGGGCAGTAAAGTGGAGCAGGATACTGCATTAGAATCTGGAGAAGTTCTTCATTTCTGGAGATAAATAGAAGTCAATCCAGACTGCATTATTACTGAAAGTGTGCTTCTTATTGATCGTCATGTTGACCAGAATAGTTTTTATAATTGTAGATACAGTATTAGGAAAAATAGGAGAAATATACTTATAAGCATTTAAAAAGAAAATAGAAAAATTTCATTCAAATTAAAAAACATGAAAAAATCTCTTAATAGTACCCTAAAATACAGCTGGAGTATAAAAATTAAAAGTGTATCTACAGAAGCAGTCAAAAACAATACTGAGGCTTCAAATCAATATGAATGAACACGTAGCGGTGTCAATTAACAGAAGGATTTATAGAAGACAATCACATATTGTTAGAAAAGAAGTTGCCCCTGGAATGTATTGAAATAATGTCATTGCAATCCATATTATTAAGGTATCTATCAGAAATTAGATCTTGCAGAGCTGAAGTTGCAATTCCAGTTGTGAATTCTTGCTATTATTTACTGACTCAGAATTCTATTCAGAAAGTATCTATTCATGAAAAGAATATACATTTCCTACTATTTTTGTACTAGCTTGTTTTTAGGTCTATTTAGTAAAGCTTATTAATAGTATTGTTCAAGTATTTCATAAATAGTCATTTTTTATTTATGTTTATCTAAATTTGTAGTGAAATTCACTGCTATAATAATTGATTTGTCAGTTTTTTTGAAGATCAATCAGTGTTTCTGTTCTATATGTTGCACATGTAGGAGTGCATAAAACTCTCATGAATTTCCCACCAAAGATTACTTAGTGAAATTCTGTCATTTACCACTTTGTGACTTCCATATTTAATATAAGACACTTCCTTGCATTTTAGGGGTAATTTTCATAAGCAATTCATATCTAGATTGTTCAAGTTATATCAGACAAACTTTGTCTTTTAACAGGCATGCTGTGCCTCTTACAATTACATGACTGCTGATAAGTTTGAATGTATTATTAACGTTATATCCTAGGTCATATTGAGTTGTTTTCATTATTTTTGGACATTTATTGCCATATTTTGAATTGAGTGGCCTGCCTATTTTGGTTTCTCCCTTTTCCTGGTTTGGATGTTGTAAACTCTACAATTGTTCATTTAAAATTATATGTTTAATAAATTCTGTCTGTATGTATTTATGAAACTGTCTAAAGTTTTCATGCAGTTATATACACATATGCAAACTGTCATAGAAGAAATTGAGTCCTCTTTTCCTGTTGAGTTGTATATTATCTTAATTGATCTGTTCTGTACCTTCCAAATTAGTCAATATTATTATTTTTGTTATTAGTACATATGTCCAAAGTTTACCTCTGTTAGTCCCATGTTGATCATGGTATCTTTTCTCTACTGTATTTTACACAGTAATCCTTCCTTCTGAATTAAATATCCTTCCAGAAGCACATCCTTTAGAAGTTTTTCCTGTAAAGAGTTGTTCCAGGTAGACTCCCTCATTGTTATTTCTGTTTTTTTAAATCTTAATTTCACAGACATTACTGAATTACACCTTACCTGCATTTAAAATTCTATCTTGAGATACACTCCTCTCAACATTTTAAAAGTATTTTCCATTACATTCTAGTTCTTTACAAAACTCCTGTTGTTGACATTTCCTTGTGTGTACCTTGTATTTTCCCATCTCTCATTGGCATTAATGTCTTATCTTTATCTTTTGATTCCTACTTTTTCATAACAGTGTTTCTGTCTGTAAATCTATATTCATTCAACTCATTTGGATTTGATTGTATTTCATGTCCCCTCTGCTCTAGAAAACTCTTACCCATTATTAAATTTTAAATGTTACATTTCTCCAGAAATGAGAGCTCCATGAACCATACTCCATCTTTCACAAACTTTAATTTCTTTGTGTTTTTCCCATCACATTTTCTCTCACAACTTTAGTTATCTATTCAACTACATTTCCTGTTCACCAAATCACCAAGTCTATGGACAACTAATATTCTGCTCAAAGATTCACTGAGATTCTTATTTCTACTATTATTTTTCATATTTTTTTCTATTCAAATCTCTTTGGTCTTTTGAAATAAACCATACCATTCATTTCTTTGTAATATGTTATATTTATTCTTAAACGTCTCATAATATATGCAGAGATTTTTTAATCCTGGTGCAAAGTAACATGTGCTTGTATGATTTGAGTCTTTATTTTTGAGTTTATATTCAACAATATTTATTTGGATATATCCTATGGGTCCTGGATTAAGATTTCTTTCCTCCAGACATAATATGCATTTGCTTCTGCTGCACAGAACACACATAGGGTCCTTGAAAACTTTGGCCACTATACAAAAATACCTTGGCTTACATTTTTCCAGACAACATTGGTGGTTTAAGTTGAGGTGGCAAATTCATATAGAGAAAGTCTATTGTTCTGAACTAAAAGATGATTGCTAACCTAGTTTTCAAGAAAAATGCAAAGTGGAAGAATCTGATTCTGTAAAGCTTTATTTGTAATATATGTGAGAATGTGTTGATTCTAACTTCTCACACTCAACAATCTGAAACTTGTCTCTGCTCTCCAAGCTAGCACATAAAATGTCAACAAACAACTTGGTTCCCCCATTCAAGTAAATGCCTCCATAACAAAAACTGCATCCTGGCCAGCTACCATACTCTTTTTTTAGGAGTTTCTTTTGGGGGATCTTGAGAATTCGCTTAGTTTATTACGAACAAATCAGCTCATTTAAATGTTATATTTTTATATAGTCAATGTTCTCTATATCAGTACTCAAAGCCAATATATTACTTTAGAAATTCAGAAAAATGTTACTTATCTTAAAATAAAAATCATAGCATAACTTGAAAAGATTTCTTCAATTTAAGGGAAGAATAGGTTCTGACTGGAAGCGAGTCAGGTGGAAGGGAGGAGAAGGGGGCAGGGGACAGGGGGAAGAGATGGCCCAAACAATGTATACACATATGAATAAATGAATGAACAATAAAAAACATGATTTCTTCAAGTTAAACAGACTAAAGACTCAGTCTTTTTTTATTTCTCTACATTCGATCAATTGCCAGCAAAATCATTCCAGTATTGAGTCTTTTTAAAACATATTTATTCTTCTAGTCCTCTTGGAAAGCAAGGGTCTCAAGTAATACTAATGTTAAGTCATCCACAACAACTAGATCAGTATATAAAAATTTTAACCAGCCAGGTGCCAGTAGCTCATGCCTGTAATCCCACCTACCCAGGATGCAGAGATCAGAAAGATCATGGTTCAAAATCAGTCCAGGCAAATAGTTCGTGTGACCTTATCTCAAAAATACCCATCACAGAAAAGGGCTGGTGGAGTGGTTCAAGGTGTAGGCCCTGAGTTCAAGCCTCAGTATTACAAAAAAAAAATCTTTAAACATATCTGAAAGCATGGAGAAAGTCACTGTATTTAACCACTAATAAAAATAAATTCTCCCTATACAACAATAACTGCTACAGATATTGCCTTCCCATCATACTCATTTAGAATATGAATACATGAGATAATTTAGGCCCTGGACAAAAGGCACTGCAAACACATGACAATGACATGAGTGATACAAATGCTCCAATTACTGCCTACAAGCATTTCCAAACCATTTGTGGAGTGAGGAGAAACCTAAGTAAAACCCAAAAGTCTCAATGACATTTAGTGAGATGTAAATGTAAATCATGCATGTGGCAGAATAGCACAGAGAAGAGAGTTGAATAAAGACAAAACTGGAAAACTGTAATGGTGTACCCTTGAATGTTTCTATAAATGCTGACCTGAGCTAACTTGAAGTGAAGCTCCAAGAGTTTCACTGGAAAGAGGTAAGCAAGCAATTTCTGAAGAATATTTAAGAATAGTTTGTTTTTCACTAGCTCATAAATCATGGAACACTAGGTAGAAAACTCAGACTCTAATTACCTCAGGAGTGATGCTAAATTAACTCTAAACTACAGACTATTCTGGAGCCCTAACAAGGCTTATACACAAGTTTGTAGAATCCATATCATCTCAGTACTTTATCTGCCTGAGAAGCCCAACACTCTTTAAGAAATTCAACCACATGTAGCATACCACAAAATTTATTTTCTCTCAATCCAAAATTCTCGGACATGCAAAGAAAAAGGGAAATGAGATTTATTACCAGTGAAGAAATTATTTAAAAGAATATATGGAGAAACAATACAGACATGGAAAATAGGAAACAAAAGATTTTAAAATTAAATGTGAACAAAATGTACTGGATTCACAGAATGTGCATAGAAACAAAGATGGAGTCTATGGAAATGGAAAATAGAAGACCCAGCAGACTCTCAGAGATGCAAACGATTATACTAAGTGACATTGCAATAGAGAGGGAGAAAGTGGGTTAGACACTGCAGAAATAGAATTAATAAGTTAAAAATATAGAAATTGAAAGTTCCCCAAATTAATCTGTTTAAAAAGAACTCAGAAAGGTAAACAGTCTAGTGTTCTATACCATCTAACACTTGTGTAGTTGGAGTGCCAGAAGGGATATAACAGGAGAAAAAAACCTGAAACAAAAGTATCTGAAAAGTTCAAATTAGCCTAAACTATGAAGACATAGATCTAAGATGTCATATCCAAGAATCTTGATGAGACATAAGCCACATAAATCTAAAGAAAGCCATAACACAGTACAACACAACATGACTAAAAACCAATGATAAAAAGAAAGTCCTCAAATGTACCAGAAAAAAGTTATACCTTGTGTATAGGGAAACAAAGAATGTAGGAATTGTAATAGATTTTTCATTTTAAATGCAGGAATATCTTTAAAATACTGAAGGGAAAAGTAGCAAGTTAGGATTCTATCACAAGCAAAAATATCTTTCAAAACAAATGTAAAATAAGATTTCCATGCAGCATTTTCTATGACTTTCCCAGCACAATGAGGGGACTTAGAAAATTTCCATTAGCAGGTGGGCTGAGGACCCCTTCATTGTGTCTCAGTTCTCAGCAGTGGTGGCTCCTGAGCTCAGGTCAAATGTCCTGAGAATTGTAGGCAGACTTTAAGCTCTCTAATCTTTCCAGAAGGACAAGAACAGTTCTGGGGACTCCACACAGACTTACAAAAAATTGGGGTATATTTTGTGATCCAAAAACATAATGGGCACTTTCTAGTGCTTTCAACTTCAGCAGTAGAGTTATCTGGCTCTTGACAGCACTTGTTAGTTTTGCTAAAGGTTTGGCCAGATCTCTGTCATTCTTGAGTTTTAAGGATTTTTGTCTGTTTGTATTGTTGTGCTGGGTGGGGGTACATTGTAGTTCATACAATATATCAATTATTTCACACTTGAATTCAGCCCCCCATCATTCTCCTGTACTCCCCGCCCCCGACTCTGTTACTAGAATGATTTCAACAGATATCACTTTTCCATTTACATACACAACAGAGTTAGTTTTCAGTTTCTGAGCTGAGGTAGAAATTTTGATACCACTTGGACAGAGGTTAATTCTTTCTACAGTGTTTCTGTGAAGGAAGGAGCAATTTGATAGGTTTGAAACAATACAGTGACTCTGGCAGCATAACAATGTCCTCTCTGGATCTTGAGGCAAATACAGGGAACGTTAGGACTTTCAGGTGATTTGTTTCACTGAAAGAGTAGGCAAGTTAAGTGTGTTGGTCTTGTCCCTCTAACTTTGGCAAAGGAGATTCCTGGGTTCTGAGCTGAAGAAGAAAATGCTGACCACAACCCAAAAGGTGGAAATGCTCTCCCAAACCTTTCTAGGAAGTTGAGATTAGTTTCTGGGTTCCCAAGCAAACAAATAAACAAAACTGGTGTCTCTAGCAGGGAAACCCCTGTGTCTACCCTGACAGGATGTGTTTTTCCCTGCTTCTGGAGCAGGACTTGGAATATGTCATGATTTTTGACCCACGATGGGAGACTGACTTATCTAATAGGAGGCCCATGGCTTCAAGGTTTGGATATATTGAACTCACTGCATATAGAGAAACTATAGTCAGTGTTTCAGTGTGTATAGCAATAACCACAAAAGGAATTTATAAGAAAGATAATAATTATAAAAACAAAAAAAGTAACTATTTCAGATACAGAGAATTTGTCCTCACTATACAAAGACTACCAAAAAAAAAAAAAGATTAAGGAAGTTCTTCAAGCAGAGGAAAAATTATTCAAAATTAAAATTTAAATCTACCATAAAGAAATGGCAAATGTATATATAAACTAAAATATATTTGTTCTTTGTTTAATCTTTAGCATAAAATTGATATTTAAAATAAATAATAAAATATTAACTATTATGAGTTTTATAACAAAATGTAGACTTGAAATGCACAATTATCATAGCAAAAAGGATGAGGGAGAGACAAAGGACTCTTATAGTTCAGTGAGGTGATATAACATTATTTAAAGGAATACTGAAATGACTTTAAAATGTACACTATAAAGGAGTACAGGAGAAGCAATACTTATCTCTGACAAAGTAGACTTCAAACCTACATTGATCAAACGAGATAAAGAAGGACATTCCATACTAATAAAAGGGGAAATAGACCAAAGGAAATAATAATCATCAATCTGTACGCACCCAATGTCAACACACCCAATTTCATCAAACATACCCTGAAAGACCTAAAAGCATATATAAACGCCAACACAGTGGTTGTGGGAGACTTTAACACCCCATTATCATCAATAGATAGGTCATCCAAACAAAAACTCAATAAAGAAATCCAAGATCTAAAATATGCAATAGATCAAGTGGACCTAGTAGATGTCTACAGAACATTTCATCCAACCTCTACACAATATACATTCTTCTCAGCAGCCCATGGAACCTTCTCCAAAATAGATCATGTCCTAGGGCACAAAGCAAGTTTCAGCAAATATAAGAAAATAGAAATAATACCGTGCATACTATCTGACCACAATGCAGTAAAAGTAGAACTCAACAACAAAAGTAAAGACAAAAAACATGCAAACAGCTGGAAACTAAATAACTCATTACTTAATGAAGAATGGATCATCAATGCAATAAAAGAGGAAATTAAAAAGTTCCTAGAAGTCAATGAAAATGAAAACACAACCTACCAGAACTTATGGGACACAGCTAAGGCAGTCTTGAGAGGAAAGTTTATAGCCATGAGTGCACATATTAAAAAGACTGAAAGATCCCAAATCAATGACCTAATGATACATCTCAAACTCCTAGAAAAACAAAAACAAGCAAATCCCAAAACAAATAGAAGGAGAGAAATAATAAAAATAAGAGCTGAAATCAACAAAATAGAAACCAAAAAAACCATACAAAGAATTAATGAAACAAAAAGCTGGTTCTTTGAAAAAATAAACAAGATCGACAGACCCCCGGCAAACCTGACTAAAATGAGGAGAGAAAAAACCCAAATTAGTAGAATTAGGAATGCAAAAGGGGAGATAACCACAAACACCATGGAAGTCCAGGAAATCATCAGAGACTACTTTGAGAACCTATATTCAAATAAATTTGAAAATCTAAAAGAAATGGACAGATTTCTAGATACATATGATCATCCAAAACTGAGCAAGAGGAAATTAATCACCTGAATAGTCCTATAACACAAAATGAAATTGAAGCAGCAATCAAGAGTCTCCCCAAAAAGAAAAGTCCAGGACCTGATGGATTCTCTGCTGAATTCTATCAGACCTTTAAAGAAGAACTGATACCAACCCTCCTTAAACTGTTCCACCAAATAGAAAGGGAAGGAAAACTGCCAAACACATTTTATGGAGCCAGTATTACACTTATCCCAAAACCACGCAAAGACACCTCCAAAAAGGAGAACTATAGGCCAATCTCCTTAATGAACATTGATGCAAAAATCCTCAACAAAATAATGGCAAACCGAATTCAGCAACACATCAAAAAGATTATTCACCACGACCAAGTAGGCTTCATCCCAGGGATGCAGGGGTGGTTCAACATATGAAAATCAATAAATGTAATAAACTACATTAACAGAAGCAAAGACAAAAACCACTTGATCATCTCAATAGATGCAGAAAAAGCCTTTGATAAGATCCAACATCATTTCATGATAAAAGCTCTAAGAAAACTAGGAATAGAAGGTAAGTTCCTCAACATTATAAAAGCTATATATGACAAACCTACAGCCAGCATTATACTTAACGGAGAAAAATTAAAACCATTCCCTCTAAAATCAGGAACCAGACAAGGATGCCCACTATCTCCACTCCTATTCAACATAGTACTGGAATTCCTAGCCAGAGCAATTAGGCAAGAAGAAGGAATAAAAGGAATACAAATAGGTAAAGAAACTGTCAAAATATCCCTATTTGCAGACGACATGATCCTATACCTTAAAGACCCAAAAAACTCTACTCAGAAGCTTCTAGACATCATCAATAGCTATAGCAAGGTAGCAGGATATAAAATCAACATAGAAAAATCATTAGCATTTCTATACACTAACAATGAGCAAACGGAAAAAGAATGTATGAAAACAATTCCATTTACAATAGCCTCAAAAAAAATCAAATACCTAGGTGTAAACCTAACAAAAGATGTAAAAGACCTCTACAAGGAAAACTATACACTTCTGAAGAAAGAGATTGAGGAAGACTATAGAAAGTGAAGAGATCTCCCATGCTCATGGATTGGTAGAATCAACATAGTAAAAATGTCTATACTCCCAAAAGTAATCTACATGTTTAATACAATTCCCATCAAAATTCCCAGGACACTCATTAAAGAGATTGAAAAATCTACCATGAAATTTATATGGAAACACAAGAGGCCACGAATAGCCAAGGCAATACTCAGTCAAAAGCACAATGCAGGAGGTATCACAATACCTGACTTCAAACTATATTACAAAGCAACAACAATAAAAACAGCATGGTACTGGCACAAAAACAGACATGAAGAACAGTGGAACAGAATAGAGGACCCAGATATGAAGCCACACAACTATAAGCAACTTGTCTTTGACAAAGGAGCTAAAAATATACGATGGAGAAATAGCAGCCTCTTCAACAAAAACTGCTGGGAAAACTGGTTAGCAGTCTGCAAAAAACTGAAACTAGATCCATGTATATCACCCTATACCAAGATTAACTCAAAATGGATCAAGGATCTTAATATCAGACCGCAAACTCTTAAGTTGATACAAGAAAGAGTAGGAAATACTCTGGAGTTAGTAGGTATAGGTAAGAAATTTCTCAACGAAACCCCAGCAGCACAGCAACTAAGAGATAGCATAGATAAATGGGACCTCATAAAACTAAAAAGCTTCTGTTCATCAAAAGAAATGGTCTCTAAACTGAAGAGAACACCCACAGAGTGGGAGAAAATATTTGCCAGCTATACATCAGACAAAGGACTGATAACCAGAATATATAGGGAACTTAAAAAACTAAATTCTCCCAAAACTAATGAACCAATAAAGAAATGGGCAAGTGAACTAAACAGAACTTTCTCAAAAGAAGAAATTCAAATGGCCAGAAAACACATGAAAAAATGCTCACCATCTCTAGCAATAAAGGAAATGCTAATTAAAACCACGCTAAGATTCCACCTCACCCCTGCTAGAATAGCCATCATCAGCAACACCACCAACAACAGGTGTTGGCGAGGATGCGGGGAAAAAGGAACCCTCTTACACTGTTGGTGGGAATGTAGACTAGTACAACCACTCTGGAAAAAAATTTGGAGGCTACTTAAAAAGCTGGACATAGATCTACCATTTGATCCAGCAATACCACTCTTGGGGATATACCCAAAAGACTGTTACTCCAGAGGCACCTGCACATCCATGTTTATTGCGGCACTATTCACAATAGCCAAGTTATGGAAACAGCCAAGATGCCCCACCACTGACAAATGGATTAAGAAAATGTGGTATCTATACACAATGGAATTTTATGCAGCCATGAAGAAGAATGAAATGTTATCATTCGCTGGTAAATGGATGGAATTGGAGAACATCATTCTGAGTGAGGTTAGCCTGGCCCAAAAGACCAAAAATCGTATGTTCTACCTCATATGTGGACATTAGATCAAGGGCAAACACAACAAGGGGATTGGACTATGAGCACATGATAAAAGCGAGAGCACACAAGGGAAAGGTGAGGATAGGTAAGACACCTAAAAAACTAGCTAGCATTTGTTGCCCTTAATGCAGAGAAACTAAAGCAGATACCTTAAAGCAACTGAGGCCAATAGGAAAAGGGGAACAGGTACTAGAGAAAAGGTTAGATCAAAAAGAATTAACCTAGAAAGTAACACACATGCACAGGAAATCAATGTGAGTCAATGCCCTGTATAGCTATCCTTATCTCAACCAGCAAAAACCCTTGTTCCTTCCTATTATTGCTTATACTCTCTCTACAACAAAATTAGAAATAAGGGCAAAATAGTTTCTGCTGGGTATTGTGGGGGAGGGAGAGGGAGGGGGCGGAGTGGGTGGTAAGGGGGGGGTGGGGGCAGGTGGGAGAAATGAACCAAGCCTTGTATGCACATATGAATAATAAAAGAAAAATGAAAAAAAAAAATAAAGCCTGGAAAAGTGTTTTCAGATTTTGGAGTTTATCAGAATAATCTGCTAGACATATGAAATAGAAATTGTTTGAAGTGAATTCTAGAGTTTCATATCTTTTAGGTCTATAGTGAAAGCTGAAAATTTTATTATTCTAATAAGTTATCAAATGATGGTTAGTTGTTGATACAAAGATTATATTTTGAAAACTGCTTAAGAAAAGCTACTTTAAAAAAATTCCTAATTAATAATCTATTGGTGGAGATAAAGACAAATCTTGAGGAATTTAAGACTAGCAAACATTTTAAAATCTGTACTAAAATAGATATAGTAAACACTGATTAAAATAGTAATGAAAATGGTAATTATGAAAGTTGGAAAAAATAACACAGTGACATATTTCAACCCAATCATATTTATACTCAAAATAAATATAAATGGTCAACTAAAAATTACTTATAAAATTTTATAATAAGGTAACACTCAAGTCTATGGTTCTTATAAGAAAAAAAATAGATAGGGGCCTACTGTAGTCAGACATGACTATAATCCCAGCTACTCAGGAGGTAGAGATAGAAGAATCATGGTTCAAGTCTAGACTGGGTTAAAAAAAAAGTTAGATAGACCCTATCTCTAAAACAAGCTTTGTGTGGCGGTGCACTTCTGTAATTCAAGCTACTTTGCCAGGTGAAAGTAGGAAGATCATAGCCTGAGGCCAGCCCAAGCAAAAGCAGGAGACAGAGACCCTACCTTAAAAACAAACAAACAAAAAAAAAAAAACAAAAGGAGTGAGAGCATAGCTCAAGTGGTAGAGTACTTACCTAGCAAGCATGAAGACCCAAGTTCAATCCCCAGTACCAGTACTGCCAACAAAATATATATGTGTGTGTGTATATATATATATATTATATATATATATATATATATATAAAGACCCAGAAAGGTGTCGGATGGGACACACATATAACCCCAGCATTGGTAAGCAAGAGGGGCAGGAAGTTTCTGAGTCTGGTCTACATAGCAAGACTTTGTCTCAAATAAAAAAAAAACCCAGAGAGTTTAAAAGGATTGCATATTTAAATAAAACATCTAAAACATCACATGAATCAAGATTCAGAACAATAATACGTGAGTATAAGTTTACCAAATATTTTATACTTGGAAAAATGTTAATTCATTGAAAGGGCTGAAGAAAGAAGGAACAACCTAAGGACTTTGCAAAATTGAGTTTGGACTAGATACTGTCAGAATAAAAACCCAATGCCCTGGACATAATGATGTATTCTATTTACTTATTTTTTGTCGCATGATAAAAACTAGCAAATTTTAAAACAATTTATTTGTATATGACATATATATGTATATGTATAATATATATGTCATTCCTTATATAATGTCTTATATTATTTTTGTGGTATTGAACAAAGAAATTAATAAATTATAGATAATGAAGATGGGTTCCTCACTGTCAGAAAAGTTACAAATAAGCAACACTGAATATTTAAAATGAACTTTGTGACACTGGATTAATGTCAGAGACATCAATATGAACTCATTTTTGTCAGAGACATAAAGCAGAGTGTATGTGTGTACATATATACATATATAAAGATGACAGAGATTGCAGAGAGATAGGAAGATATAGTTGTGTGTGTAATTATCTAACTCTGTTCTCTGAGAAGACTAGAAGCCACGATAATCCAATGAGAGTAAACACACTGAGTATGCAGATCTTAGATTCCAGATACCATTCAACAATAAGAGAAGTCAGGAATCCCTAGGGAAATGACTAAACCTCAGACTAAAGGAGAAAAAATACAAAATTAGCATAGTGTTCTATAGAATTTAGAAGTGAGAAAATAATTATTGTCATAAAGTATAATTATTATTTCTTAAAAGGAAGGGAAAAAAGGAAGGAAGTAAAGAAGGAAGAAAAGAAAGAAAGAGCATCTAGTCAATTTTGCATTGGTCAAAATGGCCCTGCAGCCTACTTGAAAGCACTCCAAATGATTAAATTTGAACAGAGAAATAAGCATGGAATCAAAACAACAAAATATCTAGGTGCATGAGGTGCTCATGCTGGAAATAACCAAGCAAATGAATACATAGGATAGAAAGAGCAAACATTCCCTACTGACTACTGTTAAATAATAAACAGAAGAAACAAAGGAGATGATTAGAATTATAATAACACAATAATAGTTGCTATAGCCAAAATTCACAGATAAATTCTAAAACCAATGACCAAAACATTAAGGAGAAACACGACATTGGTGCAGCCTCAATGCATCTCCCCCGAAATATTCATTAATCATTTGTAAGGGTTCATAAATTATTTTATTAGTGTTCTTCCAAGAAGCAGAGATCAACACCTCACCTCGTAAGTATGGGCTTTCCTTAGTGATTAACTTCTGATGAATAGAGAATGAAAAGAACAAATTTATCTTTGCAATGGTAGGTTTGAACAAATACTACTTTAGACAACTGATCAGGGTAAATAATAGATACCATGTGGCTCTGATGCAAGAAGGCCATGTCACTTCTGTGTTATTATTCCCAATAGGAAGTAACTTCAATATGTTCAGGAGAAAACATAAGAATAATGATGGACATTATACAAAATACTTTACAAATAATCTTCAAAAGTGCCAAGGTCATAGGGAGAGAAAAGGAAACTCTAGTCATCACAGATTGGGAGGGATCAAAGAGGCATGGTAAGTAAATGCCATATGGTACCTTGAACTGTGTTCTGGGGCAGCAAAAAGTCATTAACAGGTAAACAAGTCTGTTATCTAGTTAACAGTGTTATACCAATGTTAATTTCATGCTTATAATAAATGTGCCAATGTTTACACAAAGTGTTAAAATTAGGAGAAGATGCATGAACGGTATACTGGAACTCTATCTTTGATTGTTTTTAAAATCTATACCAGTCCTCTATAGGGGTTTCATTGTGATACAACATGCATATACGTACTATGATCAAATTACCCAATCTATGTTACTCTTTCTTAACTACCCTTCTTCTTACCCTCTCCTTTTTACATGTTTTGGTAGGTTTCATTACGCTATTTTATACATATATATATAATGTACTCTAATAATATTTACCCACCTTCACTCTGTCATTTCCTCCTTCCACTTCCTAGTCCCCTCCTCCAAACAGCTTCACTGCTACAATTGTGTCTTACTATCATTGTTTATCATTTTCATCATTATTATTGATATTGTTTTATATCTAAATTCCACAGAAGTCATGCACAAGCCCCATCTTGACATACTTTCATAAATCTAAAAATTATTTTAAAAATAAAATTGTAAAAGTGCCCAGTCACTATTGAGCATATTAGTAGTCACTAGGAGAAACTATTCTAAAATCATATGTATGACAGAATTCAGATCTGTAAAAAATCTGAAAACTCAGTAAGTTTTAGTAAGACAAACTTTCCAGTAAAAATTGGGCCAAATATTAGAAAAGACATTTTGATAAAGAACATGAATAGATGAAAAATAAGCACATTTGTATAATGTCATTAGGACAATGCAAATTAAAACCATAAGGAGATTACAGTGTTCAATATAATTGCTAAAATTAATAAGGCTGATGATACTGTGTTGTTGCTTGTATGTGGCAGCTGGAGCTCTCATACTTGCCTCTGGGAGTGCAAAATGTTACAACTAATTTGGAAACAGTTTATCATTTTCATGTAAAAGTGTTGGTACATTTATCATATGACTAATGTAGCTGACTCAGAATAGCTGAAAAATAAAAAAGATCTTTCTATGCAAAGACTTATATTCAGATTCCCATGCCAGTTTTATTCACTGGTGAATAATGGATTGACTGGTGCATGGTGGATGAATAAAGACATTGCAGTGTATCTATACAGTTTAATAATCCTCAGTACTAAAACAGAACAAATTGCTAATAAAATATGAATGATTCACAAAGGCATCATGCTGAATAAAAAGGCAGATTCAGAAGACTATGTACTGATTCCATTCATCAAAATTCTAGGAAAGGCAAATCTCTAGTGATAGAAAGAAGGTCAGAGCTGGTTACTAGAAGACAGGAAGTGGCAGGTCTTTGACAGGACACAGAACAATATATTTTCAGGGTAGTGGAAATATTCTGCATCATAATTGTGATGCTAGTTACCTGACTGAATCCATTTGCCAGTATGCCGCCAAACTTTGTACTTAAATTAGTAAATTTCATTGGGTATAAATTCACCTCAATAAAACTGATATACTTTGTAAATTGTCAGGCTTCTGGCTTCTCTGCTTTTTCTCAAGGAAAAATAAATCTTTTCCTTTCTGCAGTTAATTTGTGCCAGGCCAAAACTAGACACTCCTGATTCCAGAAGTTTCTTACTATAAAATGGGAGATCCCAGTGAACATCAATTGTGTGTAGGTTGTTGATTCATAATCTCTCTGGGACTCCTAGTGAGAAACTCGCTTTTGCATTGAGAACTATATCTTAGGTCATGATGGAACTAGATGTACAGAATTCCATCGTCTCTTTCTAGGACAGGAAAGGAATCATTCAAGGATGTTATTTTGACATAAATATAAATCTACTGATGATTGGAATATTATAAACATAGAAATGTTAGAGAAGATAAAATTTGATTTATATCAATTTATTCATTACATTCTGAACACTGATATGTTTTCCAAAATAAATGCTCTGAATTAGCATTATACACTGTCACTCTGGAACAAAATAAAGCTAACTGTAAAACACCAAGAATTCAGCTTTAGTTGACCAAAACCTTCCCTCCTTTCCACTTATTTCTTACCACTTTACTATAAACTCATGGTTAAATCTCCTTTGAGCTGTCCTTTTACACTTTTGAGGACTTAACATCCATGGCAATGGAGGAATGAGTTAAGCTCTGAAAATTTACAAGAATGTTATCACACTTTAGATAATGTCCTAGGCGGAAAATGAGCTGAATTTTCATGTTTATCCCAAATCTGAGAAAGATGATTCTAATTTTTAGAACTATAACCCATGTTGGACTTAAAAGGTATATTTTTTACACAACAATCTCTTGTAAAACATATAAACAGATTTCCATAAGATAGTATATAGATGTATATATAGATATATATATAACAAATGAGAGTCTATATAAAAGATTTGATGTGTGTAATCTTTTAGTCTTGACTGACTCCTCTACCATCATCTGTGTATCTTTCCTCATCATTTCATTATTCTTAGAAACTCTTATTGCAGGAGACCTTTAACACACCTGTCTTATCAGGATGTCTAAACCATTAGCTACCAAATTTTATTACTAAAAAACAAAAAGAAACATAGAGATTACTATTTTCAGAACCAGTCTAAAAATCTCTTCATCACACATACACAAACCTTTTTGATTTTTGGTCACTTAATGTTATTAGAAATTTTATAGAATCTGGTAGACTCGTTTTTTTTTTCTATTAAAACATAACTAGTTTCTAACTAAGAATATCAGCTTTGTAAATATGCTTGATTACAAAACAGCCCAGGACTAGTACAACACCCTCTTATTTTAGAGGATTATTTCTCCCTAACTCTTAACAATGCTGCCATAGTGGGAATTACCAATAATTGTACCCAAAAGTTCTAAAGAGTAAAATCAGACTAAGTGTATTCCTCAGTGACTTTTTAAAACTGAAGGCTGAAGTAAGATGTGGAATGTCCCTTCCACAGCAAAATGGAAAAATATACTAGCCTGAATTGTCAATGTAACATTTCTCCACCAAAAAGAATTAGCTAGTCAGCACTAAAAAGCCTGACTGAGGAGAGAAAACACCAGGATGGAAATGCAGAGAATATGAGCAACACCTGGCTTCTCTCAACTCCCTGCTCACAGTCATTTCTGGGAAGAACTAGTGCTTTGTGCTTCCTAACGTCTCATTAAGTAAGCCATACATTCCTCTCTCTGAGTGTGTTCCAGTTGGATTTCTCGCATTTCCAATCAAAATGAGTCCTGGCTGGATATTCTGATGAATGCCCTGCTTTTTCTAGAACTGATTTTCTCTCCCTCATATACTGTACTCGGTAGCTGCATAATCCAAAACTGGATGGATGCCCATCATACAGGCAGAAACAGGTTTCCAAAGGAGAAGAATTTGTCACTCCTCTAGTTTGGATTTTAACACCTTGTTAGTATATTGGCAGACTCAAATGTATTTTCGGACTATGGCAGGCCAACATTTTGGTAACAAAAACCATTGCAGTATATAAATATGAATTATAAATCATAAATAAAACTTAAGTCACTGCTCAGCAATAAAAATCTACCAATCCTTATCAAAAAACAATGACCTTTTATTTTTTTAGGAGCCCTTTATTCTTCTTATATCAATATAGTTATTTGTAATTTATCTGAAAAATATTTGCTGAGCACCAATCAGGTACATAATGAAAATATACTACAACTCAAACCTTACGAGATTATGAAAATCAGTGTTTTCCACTGTGTTTCAAATTTGGATTCATTAACTACATTTATTTTACTTGAAAAATAAAATATGTTATAAAAGTACTCAGCCAAGCATGGTGACTCACACCTGTAATCTAAACTATCTGGAAAAGACAAAGCAGAAGTATGAGGCTAGCCTGGAGGAAAAGCTTTCAAGACTTCATTTCAGCAAACAAGCTGGGCGTGATGGTGTATGGCTATAATCTCAGCTACCTGTTAACTCCTAGGTAGGAGGATAATGGTCTGAAGGCAGTCCTTGGCAAAAACAGGAGACCCTACCTAAAAACCAACCAAAGCAACAGGGCTGAGGGCATGGCTCAAATGATAGAGAACCTCCCTAGCAATCTCAAGGTGGTGAATTCAAATCCCAGTACCACCAAAAAACAAACAAACACAAAAAGCCACTTAATGTCTTTAGCCTTGTTGAATTAATCAGAACCAGATGAGATAAAAATCTTCATGTAATTTACCACACAAGAAATGAGGAAAATCAATCTTCTCAGCGAAACAAAAATTATCAATCCAAATGACCAATTTTCTATAACTCCCCAAATAGCTCTTTCTAAAATAAACATAAACATCTCAAGTTTAAAAATCAGTTCAGTCTGTAACTATTTGAATCTTTCTGTATTATGGAAATATCTTTTCCTCATTGTAGAGAAAAACTCATTCTGTTAAAAAAAGATACACATTAAGTCCAGATTCTACTTGAATTTCATGGTGACTTCCATGTAAATATTTGCTGGGTTTTATGAACGTTGTATATAAAAGTAATAGATAATCCATTGCATTGCATGTATGAACAGCTTCTTAAATATTATTAAAGTTTTAGCACCAAGTATTACCTTTACATCTGTGGCTTCAGATATAAACTCTAATTTAATCAAGAATGGATGAAAAATATCTGAAGCTTAGCACATGTACCTAACCTAGAAAAGGGTTAGGGTTCAGAATGGAGGCCACCACACAAATATCTGATAATATTGCAAAGTAATTAGTGTGACAGAAGAATGTTTAAAATACAGCGAAAACACAGGGGCTAGAGAACTTCTATGTCTATTGACTAGTGAAATTATAACAGGTTGTTAAAAAATAACTGCTTTTGTTAAAAACACTGATTCCTCACCTGGACCCACAAATTAACAAAAACAGAAGAAAACCTTGGCATCCCAGCCTCCATTTTGCATGCTCTCCTTGATCTGAGTCTGTCTCCTATAGTCACCTTGCATTCAGGAAGAACAGGAATGATGGATAAACATCTTGTGACAGTAGTGGAAACTGCCCCGCCCCAGACAGCAGTAACTTTCTTATGTCAAGACGCCATCTGGCCAACTGGATCACACTTATGACTAGGGCTGTTTAATAATTATTCATACTTTGCCCCCTTCTGTAATTCTTGCTCTAAACCTAAAACTCATGTCTGTACCCCAAAGATGGACTGAAACACTTACTCTCCCTCTTCCTGTGTGCAGCCAGTACGTGATAAATCTCCTTTCTCTGACCTTCCTGACTTTTCACCTTTTGAATTATCACATTAGGGCAAGTGGCCAGACCTGACATGTTGGAATCTCCCCAGAGTTGGGCCTCTAACCTGGAATTTCAGTTGTAGAATAAGAAAAATCTTCCATAGAAAGAATGAAAGTTCATTTGTATTTAGGTAAATGAAATGTATAGGAAAAAAATGACACAGGATCTATTAGTATACTCCAGAGAAATGGATGCAATGGGTTATATATGGATATATGAAAATATTTATTACAGAAATTTCTTAAGCATTTATAAAGAGACCCAAAAGTCTCAAATCTACTATCTATATAAGTTCAAGAATCTGCAAAGCCACTGCTGTAATTCAGTTTGTACCCAAAGGACTAAGAACTTGGCCATGTTCCAGGTTAAGAAGAGACATTTTGTCGTTCTCTTTCCTTTTTGTTTTTTTATATCAGACCTCATGAAATTTTCTGAAGCTCACCCACTCAGAATGAAAATTTGTTCTCAGAGTGATAACAAATCTTTACTCTCTTTGCAACTCAAATATGAGTCTCTTCTGAAAACATCCTGAAAGACGCACCAAGAACATTCTTCCAGCTATCTGGGCATCTTTTAGCCCAGTCAAGTTAACATATAAGATTATCCATCAGGGAGAGTATAGTCATTCCCTAGAACTATTGTGACAAAGTACCACAAATTAGGTGGCTTGAAACAACAGAATTTATTCTGTGGCAATTCTGGAGACCCGAGTCCCAAATCAAGGTGATATAAGTGGGTCATGCTCCTTCTTAATCTTATATGGGAAGATCTTTACCCACCCCTTTCAGTTTTTGGTAGTTCCAACCCTAGTTTGTCACAACACACCTCTATTCTCTGCTTTTGTCTTCTATTAAGGTCATTTTTGGCCTATGTATCTTTTTTTTTCTAATAAGGACATCAATCACATTGTATCAAGAGCCTCCTTAACCCTGTGTTATATCTTCAATGACTTATTACAAGTAAGGACACAGTTTGAGGATTTATGCATAATATTCCCTGTGATTGACATGTTCCACATGTTCCTTGGTTCTTAAGGTATAGCATCTAAGTTTAAGATGTGGCTCCAAGTTCAGGAAACAACCTTGAAGAGTAGGAAGATAGCAAAGAGTGATTTATTAGCAAAGCAGCAGGCTGGCGGAGCAAGCATGAGCCCTGAGTTCAAACCCCAGTGCCACCAAAAAATATTGCCTGGCTAACATACAGAATTATGGTACACCTTGAGATGTAAAGGGAGTAGTACAGATAAGGCTGACTTCATCAAGGCTGTCCAACCTTTGGGGTTTACTCAGTTAGGTGAGGTTACTAGATGACATGAAATTGAACTCTTCCTTTTGTGGCCCCATACAAAATTGACAACTGTGCAGTGGCTGCCTAGATATGAGAAGTCTCAATTATACCTGTGTAGTTGAGAAGTGAGGCCAGGCATCTGTGCATCTGATTCTCTTTGCCCCTTCCAGATTAGTACCTCCAGTGGACAATCATGTAGTGCTCATTAAGCCCTCAAGGCACATGTGAGACTTTTAAAAAGCAAATGGGCTCAGTAAGAGTATAGGGCCATTATCTTACTAGTTGGGTTCAGGTGTGGCCCATCAGGGTTTGTAGAAAAGGAATAAAGAATCTTGTTGCCCAGAGCCTTTCCTTATTTCTGCCTATTTGCCTATCCTAACAACACCTATTTGAAGGATGAACTACGGTCCTCTAATGGCAAGTTGTTATGAATGGAAAACACACTCTAAGCTGAAGAAAAAGCTTGAAAAATTCTTAAGAATTTTATAGTTATTCTCAGAATTAGATTTAAAGAAAACTTTAAATGTTTGCTTAGAAGTTCATCAACTTCTCCGTATTGCTCCAAAGGTAGAGCATAACATGTAATAAATATCAGTTAGGCCTTAACTAACATATAATAAAAACCAGTTCACTATATTTTAAGCTTTTATCTAGCTATTTTTAATACTTTAGAACTTTTTTCAATATTAAATCTTCATTATTTTAGAAAACAAACTTTTTTAAACGCTTTCATTGCATCACAATGAAATGACAATTGTTGAAGACTGGCTTTTTTCACAATGGAGAAAGCTCTCTGGGCTCTGGCTTAAAAGATGGGGCAGAGAGGGGGAAGTCAGTGTTATTCTGATCATTATCTCTTTCCTAGGGTGAAGCATTGTGACACTTCTCTTTCTGCCTTTCTACATTTCTAATTACCTCTTGGCAATTATCATCAGTGTCTTCTGCCTTAAAATACCTTGTCACCTCCTTTTCTCATTTGATGGGAAATTGAAATTTTCATAGCAAAATTTAAGGTTTAATCCTGTTTTATTTGAATTGTATGACCAAAGAAATTATGTCAGAGTCATAGCACCTAGCTCCTCAGAATGTGACATTATTGGAGAAAGAATCTTTATAGGGACAATCCAGTTTTCAAAAGGTAATTATGGATGGTTCCTCAGCCTATATGACTGATATGTACCTATAAAAAGGGGATATTTGGATGTAGAAACAAACACACAGGGAGAACACATGTGAAGGCTAGGCAGAGATTGAGGTAATAAATCTACAAGCTAAGAAACATCAAAGGTTGCCAGAAATCACCAGAACCTAGGCAAGAGGTATGGAACAGATTCTCCCTCCTAGACCTGATAAAGGTCCAGCCTAGCCGACACTTTGATCTTGGACTTTCAGACTCTAAATTGCTGTTGTTAAAGCCACCCAGTTTGTCATAGTTTATTTTATAAGTCCCGGGAAATAAATAAAAGCATGCAGGAAATACTGAGGTGTTTTATATGGGTTCCAGCAGTAGTCAAGAATTCACACAAAATAGGAAATAACGGAAAAGACAAATGTCTGACTACAAAGAAGGGTGGGTCTCCTATCTTTCCATCTTCATCTAGCCATGCTGTCCTCCCTGCCCTAGGTTTCTATGATTCAGAAAGAGTGGCCTTACTTTACAACCCCTAATGTGCCACAGTCATCGATTCTTCAGACACTGTACTCTCAATCCATCTAACCTCTTTCATGAATTTGTCTTGGAAGAACATGGATGTCACTTTCACACAGCCTTATTAAGTAAGTAGGTCCTCCAAACCTTTGTGCATTTCTGTCACTATTCAAAATAGTAATACTTTTGTAGTTTTTGTTTAACATTGTTAAGTCTCTGAAGTATAGCCTCTATAAGGTTGGAACAATGTATGTGTTATTAACTATTACATATCTAGAACCTGGCTTGTTTCTTGGCACACATCTATGTACTCAAGGCATTTTTGTTGACCATATGATGATTTTGTCAGCATATTTATGGTAGTTAAATCAATGCTAGAAGTGGGGCTTGTTAAAATGGCAATTCTTTATACTTAACTGAAATTGTTCATATCTCTAATTTCTATACTAATGAAAAGATATACAAGTATAAAAATTTCCTGAGATTAATTGAGCCAAGTCAGTTTCTATTTTCTTTCAGTTATTCCAGGACCCAAAATACCAAAAGAGAATTTGGCTAAGGGCTAAGTTTTTACTAAAGTATTTTGAATAATGTGAAGAAAGTCCTTGTTACCTATGTTGCTGCACATATAGCTACAGTAATTTAGGTTATACCTACTTTCACAAATAAAATACTGGTTTCTTGAGGATTAGGTTGCTAATTTAGTGCTACTGAAACACACATATTCTTCCAGTTAGGTAGACTTGTATTGAAAAGAAATTTGAATGGCAATATGCAGAGTATGTTCTCAATAGCCTATTATAGGTACTTAATCCCATCAAGCAGGTATGATGATGCATGACTCTAATTCCAGCTACTTGGGTAGTAGAGATAAAGCAATACAGATTTAAGACCCTATCTTTAAAGAAAGTTAGATGTGGTGGTGCACACTTGTAATTCTGACTACACAGGAGGTGGATTGTAGTCTTAGACCATCCTAGCAAAAGTATGAGATGATATCTGAAAAATAAACAACAACAAAAAAAGATGGGGGGCATTGCTCAAATGGTAGAGCACATGCCTAGCAATTATGAGTTTAATTCTCAGTACCATAAGAAATATTAAAGAAATAGTAAAATCTCACTTTTTAGAGCAGCTAAGTATAGTTACATTTCAGTAGTCAGCTCATGTTTCAAATGTATATTTCAAATGAATTGTAATGTCCATGTGGGATTAACCTAGAAGGATCTTCATCTGTTTTAATATTATTTTTGCATTATTTTGAAAGTTATAGTTATTTAATTATGAAAAGCATACTTAGTTTTAGAAATATATATTTATATGTGTGAATGATCCCCAAGGTATACAAAGTAGATTGAGTCTCACCCAAAGTCCAATTTGGATTTGTTAGTTATTTCTGTTATCAATGTATTTCCCTCTCAGAGTATTTTAGGTACTGGATATATACTGCATGTTCATATTTTTATTGTGCTGAAAATGGAATCATCCTATGAAAATCAAATATTAGTCTACTTAAAAGTTGACTTTGAGTATTTTTAGATAGTAGCAAATACAGGTTTACTTCAGTTTCCTTAAAACTTGAAAGACGTTTCTTGGTAGAAATATAGAGTAATTTATTATGTATTTATTTTAATGGCATTTAGGTATATATAGAGGCAGGAAGAGAAGGGAGATATGGAAGAAGGACAAAAAGGAGAAATTGAACTTAAAATACCAGTCACACTAGGTTTAGTGGAAATATTTTTAGCCTTGTAGATACTATAACAGCTGGACTATGAAAATACTTCCAGAGCATAAGAAGAGAAGTACAGATTTCATATCCATTCCTTTTAATTAGCAAGTAATCATAGTCAAATTTAATAAACATTGTACAAAAGCTAAAAGTAATAGATCATATTCATTTATGAATGTTGAGAAAATAATTCTCACATTGATATAATTTTCTGTCTAGCTCTGAGTATATCCCTTATTAAAAATGTCTGTTACTAAAGGAGGAAGATGACAGATAGGGGAGGGAATCAGAATTCCTGAGCCCCATGACTCCAGAAACCATCATGAGATGAGGGAGCTACACTTGGGTAGTTCTGATTGCTTCTAGCCAAAATAATAACTGCCATCACATTAGGTGCATGTAAAATTCAAGGACTGACCATTAAAACAGCTTTTAATCACACCTAACAGCCTGGAAAATCCTGGCACATCACAGTCAGTAGGGAATGTCTGCCCTGAGAAAAAAGCACCCAAGCTGATTTTTTTATCCCCTCAATAAGCAGAAAACAGCATCAACCAGACTTGAACTCTGCATCATTCTGGACCCCTAATTTGTGGAAAGCCTCCCTGTGTCCTACAGCACTGACAAAAGTGGCACATAATTTCTCCTTACTGGCTGGCTCCAAAGCTGCTCACATAAACCTGCAGAATGAACAGGTAGCAACACACTCCATGTGCAACAACCCTTCCAGCCCCTGGGAACATACCCCCCAAAAAACTGAAAGGTATAAACAGTGAATTGTAATCCAACACCAACAGAGGGGGTGGGATGTTAAGCTGAACCTGCCCCTGTGAAGGGGAATGGGGCAAGGAGCTGAACTCTCAGTGAACAAAGGTGAGAAAAGTAACAAAGACTGAGAGCAGGGGTGGGGTGATAAACCAACACCCCAAAGCAGGGCTGGTGGTGGATCCTTGAGCTGGTCTCATGAGACTGAGGGCAGTATTCAAAACTGAATTGCCCCACCTTATAGGGGAAGAAGCTGAACAGAGGTGCAGCTATAGGACAATGCAGCTGCTGCCTGGTGAAAACAACAGCTTTGAACACCTTGCACAAACTGGCAATGAGTTACTTCAGGCCCCAGTTGCATCCTGCCTTGTGAGCAGAAGGAACCAAACACTACTCACAAGCCAGTCACCTGGTGAGACCACATCAGAGCCCCCACTTGTAACCAAAGGCCCATAAGACCAAGGAAATCAGAAAAAGAAAAAAAAAAAGGAAAAAAAGCTCCAGCTGTCTCCATCCCAAGCTGTCTGACAAGAGGGGCAGCACACTTCCTTACAAAGCCCAGAATACCAAAAGCTAATGCCAGGATTGGATACCAAAGGAATAACTCCTGAACTTTTATCAAGCAGAATGAACTTTTTGTGGCTGTTGTACCTGGTGTTTTTGGCACTGTTTTTTTTTTGTATTATTAACTTTACCATCACTATTTTCTACCCTATTCTTACCCCCTCACTTTCCACTCTTTTCTTGTGCTACAATCCATTTTCTCCCTCCCAACTACTCTTTCTGCCCCTTCTCATCCACTCATTCTTCCTGTCTTCACCTCCCCCTCCCATCCTTCCTCAAGCTGTCACCACACTACCACTCCCTCCTCCACACTCACCACCTGCTGAGTAGCCTTCTGTGCCAATCGTACACAACTCTTGCCCCCTGCAATCCCTGACACAAGCACCCTCCTCTATAACAGCAGAAATATACCCTAACACACATAAGGCCACAAAAGCCAGCAGTCCCCCACCCACACACCCCCTTTTTCTACCCCCATTTAATGCCACCTTTAACAATTACCCAAGTTTCTATCCCTAGCCTAATGACCATTACCCCCCAACTCCCATGTTTATAGATGTTATAACCAAGGGGTTTCTATATAATATGTAAACAACTGGTCTGGCATTGAACCTGTGAATCTTTTATTGCTAATTTATACCTCCAAGTGAGGGACAGAAAGAACATATCAACCTAGCTAACAAACAAGTCAGTCACAATACAAAAAATTAAATCAAGGGAAAGAAAATAGGCAATTAAAACCACCAACTAGCCTATCAAGAACATAGTTGCACAGCATCAAGTGCAGAGATGGAGAGAAGAAGAAGGGATGGAAACCACACTCCACAAAAAAAATAATTCAATAGAGGATTTGGTGGGAAATGAAGAAAATGGATTCCCAGATCCTGACCCCAACAGAACAATGATAAATGTCACTAATGAGCCCAGTGACACCCACAAAAAAATCCCTAAAGAGGAAATCATGGAACTAATCACTGAGAACTCATGGAGAAAATATGAGAAATGGCTAACCAGAAAGTACAAGATGCACTAAAGAAATTTCAAGACACCAAAAGTAAAGAACATGAGAAGACACTGAAACAAATAAATAAACAAACTCAGAGAGGACTTAAAACAAACACCAAAGTGAAACAAAGAACACTATAATAAAGGAGATATATTAATTAAAGAAGATAACACAAAATATAAGAGGGTATGAACAAAAATATGAAAACCTCAGAAAAAGAATCAAACAGAAATCCTGGGAATAAAAAGCCCCTTTAGTCAAACAAAAAATCACAGTGAAAGGCTACTCCAGCAGACTAGATCAAGTGGAAGACAAAAACTCACAGTTCAATATAAATTACAAATTAAAGGAAAAAAACAGAAGAACTCTTAGTCAAACAACTCAAGAGCTATGAAGGCAATGTGCAAGAACTCAGAAACCCCATCAAAAGACCAAACCTGAGAATCATTGAGGAAGGAGAAATGCAAGCCAAAGGAATGCATAATATATTCAATAGAATAATAACAGTTTCCCAAATCTTGAGAAAGTTTTGTCCATTCAGCTACAGGAAACCTCCTGAACACAAAACAGACTTGACCAAAATAGAACCTCCCTAAGGCATATTATCATTAAAACAACAGGCACAGAGAACAGACAAACAATATTGAAGCTGTAAGAAATAAAAAACAAATAACATATAAAATTAAATGCATCAAAGTAACAGCAGATTTCTCAATGGAAACCTTAAAAGCAAGAAGTAATGGAGTGAGGTCTATCAGGCACTGAATGAAAATAATTTCAGCCCTAGGATACTTTATCTAGCAAAATTATCATTCAAAATTGATGGAGGAATAAAAGTCTTAAATGATAAACTGAAATATATGACCACCAAGCTGCCAATACAGAAAATTCTGCAAGGAATTCTACACTCAAATGACGAAAGCAAAAAAAACCATGAGAGGATGGGAAGTATCAAACCACAGGAGAAGAAAAGACAAGGAATCAGAGAGTAGCATTGATTTGGCTGCCCACAATCAAATCTTGAAACAACAAAAACAACCAAATGGCAGGAATCACCACATAGTTATCAATACTAACACTGAATGTCAGTGGACTCAACTCTCCCATCAAAAGACACTGTCTGGCAAACTGGATTAAAGGGGAAGATCTGACAATCTGTTGTTCGCAAGAGACCCACTTTATTGAAAGAAATCAACAACTGGCTTAGAGTGAAAGGCTGGAGAATGAGTTACCAAGCTTATGGCCCCTGAAAACAGGCAGGAGTAGCAATACTTATATCAGACAAAGTAGACTTCAAACTTACTTTGGTCAAGCAAGACAAAGGACACTTCATACTAATATAAGGGACAATGAATAAAAAGGAAATAACAATTACCAACCTATATGCATCCAATGTCAATGCACCCAATTTCATCAAACATACATTAAAGGACTTAAAAACACATATAGACTCCAACACAGTGGTAGTGGGAGACATCAATACCTATCTATCACCAATTAATAGGTCATGAAGACAAAAAATCAACAAAGAAATCCTAGACTGAAATGAAACCATAGATCAAATGGACTTAATCTGTGTCTATAGAATGTTTCATCTGGCAAGAGCACAATATACATTCTTCTCAGCAGTCTATGGAAATTTCCCAAAAATAGATCATATCTTAAGGAACTAAGCAAGCCTCAACAAACATAAAATAAAAATAGCCCCTGCATTCTATCTGATCATAATGCAATAAAACTAGAACTCAACAAAAAAAGCAACAGCAGAAAATAAACAATTGGAAGCTGAATAACACATTACTCAAAGATTAGTGGGTCATAGAAGAAATAAATGAGGAAATCAAAACGTTCCTGGAAGTTAATGAAAATGAAAACACAACCTATCAGAACTGATGGGACACGCAAAGGCAGTCCTAAGAGGAAAGTTTATAGCCATTAGTGCCTATACTAAAAGGACAGAAAGATCTCAAATAAACAACCTAATGCTACATCTCAAACTTCTAGAAAAACAAGAATAAGCAAAACTCATATCATGCAGAAGCAGAGAAATAGTAAAAAATAAGGGCTCTTATTTATTAGTGAAATAGAGACCACAGAAATCATACAAGGAACAAAACGAAAAGATGGTTCTTTGAAAAAATAGACAAGATTGACAAACACTTGGCAAATCTGACTAAAATCAGGAGGGAAAAGATCCAAATTGGTAAAATCAGAAACAAAAAATGGGAGATAACAACAAACACCAAGGAAATCCAGGGACTCATCAGAATTTACTTTGAGAACTATATTCCAACAAATTGGAAAATCATGAAGAAATGGACAAATTTCTAGATATTTATGACCATCCAAAACTGAACCAAGAAAATATCAACCACCTAAACAGATCTATAACACATAATGTAATTGAAGCAGCAATAAAGGATCTCCTAAAATAGAGAAGTTCAGGATCCCTTAGATTCCCTGCTGAACTTACCAGACTTTTAAAAAAGAATACCAACACTCCTTAAACTTTGCCAGGAAATATAAAGGGAAGGAACACTGCCTAACTCATTGTATGAAGCCAGTATTATACTCATTCCCAAACCAGATAAGAACACATCCGAAAAGGAGAACTATAGGCCAATCTCCTTAATAAACATTGATGCAAAAATCCTCAATAAAATAATGGGAAACTGAATCCAACAACATATCAGAAGGATCATTCACCATGACCAAGTCAGTTTCCTCTCAGGGATGCAGGGATGATTCAACATACGCAAATCAATAAATGTAACAGAGCAAATTAACAGAAGCAAAGACAAAAAGATCATCTCAATAGATGCAGAAAAAGGCTTCTATAACATTCAACACCATTTCATGATAAAAGCTCTAAGAAAACTAGGAATAGAAGAAATGTACCTCAACACTATAAAGGCTATATAAGACAAACCTATAGCCAACATTATCCTTAATGAGGAAAAACTGAAACTATTTCCCCTAAAGTCAGGAGCAAAACAAGGATGTCCACTCTCCCCACTGCTATTCGACATAGTCCTGGAACTCCTAGCCAGAGCAATAAAGCAAGAAAAAGAAATAAAAGGAATACAAATAGGTAAAGAAATAGTCAAACTATTTTTCCTTATTCACAGATGACCTGATCTTATATGATAAAGACCCAAAAAACTCCATCCAAAAACTCCTAGATACTATAAACAGCTTCAGCAATGTAACAGGATAAAAAATCAACTTACAAAAATCAGTAGCCTTTCTATACACTAACAATGAACAAATTGAGAAAGAAAAGAATATACAAAAACAACTCCACTTACAATAACCTCAAAAAAAAAATCAAATACCTAGGAGTAAACAAAAGATATGAATGACCTCTACAAGGACAACTACAAACCTCTGAAGAAAGAGATTGAGGAAGACTACAGAAGGTGGAAAGATCTCTCATGCTCATGGATTGGTAGAATCATCATAGTAAAAATGGCTATACTACCAAAAGCAATCTACATGTTCAATGCAATTCACGTGAAAATCCCAATGACATTTATCACAGAGATCGAAAAATCTACCCTAAAGTTCATTTGGAAACACAAGAAACTGTGAATAGCCAAGGCAATACTCAGCAAAAAGAACAATGCTGGAGGTGTCACAATACCCAACTTCAAACTACATTACAAAGTCATAGCAATAAAAACATTATGGTATTGGCACAAAAACAGATATGAAGACCACTGGAACAGAATAGAGGACCCAGAAATGAATCCACATAGCTATGCCCACCTTATTTTTCACAAAGGTGCCAAAAACATACAATGGAAAATAGACAGCCTTTTCAACAAATGTTGCTGGGAAAAGTGGTTACCTGCTTGCAGAAAATCGAAACTAGATCCATGTCTATCACTCTGTAGTAGTATCAACTCAAAGTGGATCAAGGACCTTAATATCAAACCTGAAACTCTGAAGTTAGTATAGGAAAGAGCAGTGAATACTCTGGAAGCAATAGGTATAGGCAAGGACTTCCTCAGTAGAACACAAGAGGCCCAGAAACTAAGAGACAGGATTGACAAATAGGACTACATGAAATTAAAATGCTTCTGCATGATAAAAGAAATAGTCTCTAAAGTGAAGAGACCACCCATGGAATGGGAGAAAATCTTTTTTAGCTATACATCAGACAAACAACTGATCACCAGAATACACAGGGAGCTCAAAAAACTAAACTTCCCAAAAATCAGTGAACCAATAAAGAAGTGGCCAATTAAACTAAACAGAAGTTTTTCAAAGGAACAAATCCAAATGGCCAAAAAACACATGCAAAAATGCACACCATCCTTGGCCATAATGGTAAATCAAAACCACACTGATTCCACCCTCACTCCTATTAGAATTGCTACCATCAAGAACACTACCACCAACAAATGTTGGCGAGGATGCAGGGAAAAAGGAACCCTCATACACTGCAGGTGGGGATGTAAGCTAGTATAACCACTTTGGAAAACAATAGGGAGGCTTCTTAAAAAACTAAACATATATCTGTCACATGATCCAACAATACCACTCCTAGGGATATACCCAAAGGAATGTGACTCAGGTTATTACAAAACACCTGCACACCCATGTTTATTGTAGCATTATTCTTAATAGTCAAGCTATGGAAACAGCCAAGATGCTCCACTACTGATGAATGGATTAAGAAAATGTGGTATTTATATGTAATGGCATTTTATTCAGCCTCATAGAAGAATGAAATTTTGTCATTCACAAGTAAATGGATAGAAATGGAAAACATCACCTTTAATGAAGTTAGTCAATCTCAGAAGGCCAAAAATCGCATGTTCTCCCTCATATGTGGATTATACACCTAAAACAAATGCAGTAACATTATTGAACATGGGTCACACTAAGAGGAGAACATGCATAGGAGGAATAGGGAAAGGGAAGGAAACCTAAAACTTAATGTGGTTGATGTGCTCACTGTATAGAAGCGAATATATTCATCTTAAACTGATAGAGGTCACTATGGGAAAGGGACTAGGAGATAGTGAAGAGGTCTGGTAGAGATGAACCAATATGGGTTGTAATGTACATATCCTGAGTAACAACACTAAGAATCTCTCTGTATAGCTATCTTTATTTCAAACAAGCAAAAATGCTATGTTTTTCTTATTATCTCTTATGTTTTCTCTTCAACAAAGTCAGAAAACAAGAGGGCAGGACAGGTTCTGCCTGGTAAGGGAGAGGGAGGTATCCAAAATAATGTATACACATGTGAGTAAATATGAAAATGATAAAATAAAAATTATATATCAATTACTATAATGTGCCTACTTCATCAGACCCAATTTCTTTACATATGTGTTTTAGAATTAAACAATGAAATGAGAATTATGAACAAAAGAGATCTTCCTCGTAATTTTTACTGGTAATAATCTAGTGGTAAATATAGAATTGAGGGGAATAATTTAAGATAATTCCTGTGATGGAATAAATGGCATATCTGTGATGATCAAACTATTTTTCATTCAGAAAATTTTTTTAGCTGTAAACCGAATTGTGTGTGTGATTTATCCTGTCAGAACACTAAAACATATTTTGGAAAGAAAAGTGACAAATATAAATAAACCCAATACAGTTGAATCAGAGTGAAAGAATTTGAGAGTAACATAGACTGACTCTGAAAGGTCTAGGCCTGGGCTTCATTATGAAGAATGTTGTCAGCTATGCTGTGGTATTTGAAATTTAGCCTATACTTAATTGCTTTATTCAACAAATCTGCATTGTGAAATTATACCAGGCATGTGTCTAGATTCTGATGCTTCATTAATTTAAAAAATAGTCAAAGTCCTTGGCATCATGAAGCTTCTATTCTAATGTATTTTGAAGAAAGACATTGTTAAATTTAAGTTTAAAAGTATTCTAGCTTGATGATTCTGGCTAAATGAAGCACAAACCAAGGCCAAGACTGCTGTATTAGTCAGTTTTATGTTATTACAACAAAATACCTGAAGATGGGTACTTTACAAAGAAGCTGGTCTATTTAGCTCACAACTTAGAAGCAGAAAGTCTAAACAGCATAATATCTGGCAAGGTCAGGCCATTCCTGGCCGCATTACTCATGGCACATGGCATTTTGCATCCTGGCAGGAGAAGGTGAGATGGGGAAGAAACTATTGACCAGTTTAGAGATCAGGCTTGTTCTTTATAAACAACCCACTCACTGGAAATAATTCAGGATCCCACGAGAACTGCCTTAAGCATGCACAGTAACACTGAATAACCTCCCACTAGGAACGATCTAACCACCTCTTAGTACTACAAGAGGACTGAATTTCCTACACAGGAGCCTTTGTAGTACACATTCAAACCATATTCACACCATAACAACACCCAAGATAACAGCATTACCAGGAATGGCATGTCAGATGTTCTATATATGGGCCTCACCAAGTATACATTCTTCCCTTCTCTGGAGGCTCATATTTGAACCAATTACATTAACTTTCTTGTTGAATACTTTTGTTATGCAGAACTTTTTTTAGTAAAATTTCCTCTACTTTTAGCTTTGCAGGGTACAAAGTAGAAATCTGTCTATGATTTTTTTGTTTTTTGAATTCAAGACAATAGTAATTAAAATATGTTATCTTTGGAGATGAAATAAAGATTTAAGATAAATAAGTGATGTCATAAATCTCATATTTGTTCCCTGGTGTTACTTTCCTAGACCTTCTTCTCCCCTACGTAATTCTGACAGAAATCGTTTGACTTATGTATGTGGTATGAGTGGGAAGTTTTGCAAGGAACTGCAGGAGTAGGTGTAATACTTAATGCACAGCTAAGTGTATACTCAGTATGACCTTTGCAGTGTCATCTAATGATCAGAATTCACACATAAAGAGAGGAAAAAATGGAAAAGATCATAGTGAAGGAGGAAAGAAGGAAATTTTTGTATCCTTATGTATAAATAATGGAGACATATGTTTTGCATGCATAATTTTCTTTAATCCTTGCATACATCACACGGTGGTCTCTACAGTAGAGAAAACAGGGGGCTTAAATTAATTACCAAGGTCATATTGGTAGACCATCTTTGAATTCATATCTGCCTAATTCAAAGCTTTGAGCTCACAGAGTTCTGTAATTCAGAAGGAAGCAACATTTACTAGCCCTGAGTTGTCTGGAGACATACTCAAGTTCTGCTTTCATCATAAGAAAAAGTACTATTGTCAATGAAAATAATATTGTTATTATTTTTATTAAAGATAACTTTGACATGTCACTTTGACATACTAAATCCTGTTTTATGTATTTGAATCCTTCTCTTAGAATAGGTGAAATTGTGTTCTACTTACAGGAAAAAGTGAAGTAGATTCTGTTTATAGAGTACAGTACCCTTTTGATATTTGTTTCACTTTGGGATAACCCCATAATTTACTTATTAGAGAAGTCAAGCACACACTATTATATGTTTGTGTATGATTTCAGATATTTGATTTGAATGGAAAGTTTGAAGTTATGTCCCCTTTGGGGGACTCTTTTCATTTGCGTTGTATGAGAATACTCATGGTAAGTGATACATTTTTTTAAAGTCATGAGCTGCTTTTAGATTCAGTCAAATATAAGTATATTAACACATGTGAAGACCTTCATAATATTGTACAAAAGGATAGAGTGGATACAATGACTTTATATTTTTTCATTTTATTTGGGAGGATGGATTTTCTATTTTTCCATTGATTTGCTTTGCCTTCAGTTCTTTTTTAACCATATGAGGATAAAGAGTGGACACATATGTTCTTTAGGAATAACATCTTGATAGGAAATTTTCAACATCTGATAATTTCTAGTGAAAAACATTAAGGCAACTTCATTTGACTTTCAGTTAAATTCACAATAAGGTTAATTATAAAACAATGCTCTCTTTAGAGTGTTATATGTATAATATTGTGCAGTTACATTATTTTAGATTTTCATAATGTGTTCTTCAAAATATGAATAACAATGTAACAAAACTGAAAGATGAGTACATTATTTAAAATTAAAGATAAAGAACTGTCTTACATTCAGAGTTTTGAGAGGATGAAGCATTCAGAAATCTGGTTTGTATTTTTATAGAACATGATATGAGGACTTAAGTCTTAATTTTCTCCTAACAGTCAGTTTTGAGCATCCCTAAGACCAGAATCACATTTTTTAAAATTTGTGTCTTCAAGGGAAAAGGAAGAACCATCAATTATTGTAGCCAATTTGGTTATTTTTTCCAAGTCTGAAGAAAGAACAAGGTCCATATAAATGCAACCCATGTCTTAGAGGTTGGATGACATTAAAAAGGGAATTTTCAAACCTTTCTTTATAAAATGAAGCTAATCAAGTTAGCATATTGTCATTTTCATCTTCCTAATAAAACTGCCTTACTTAAAAATCATAAATATATAAATAAATTTTGTCTTGACTATAATAATCTTACTTTCAAAGAGTATATAAGTTCCTATACATTGTGCTTTTTTCAAATTTATCACCATAATGTGCATTCTGTAGTTCATTGTTCCAAATATTACATAGTCTATGTTACCCTATAAGAATACTTTGCATATTTTTAGCATATATGGGTAAAGTAATAGAAATCTTGAATTAGACATATTTTATACTATAAAGAATTTTTCCCATATAATTGTTTTACTTACACTGGACACTACATCATAACATCATAGAAAGGGTTACTTTAGTGCAAATTTTAGTTTAGTGTTAGTTAGCGTGCTTTAAGGATAACGATAAATCAGAGGTCTGGTCTCTGACAATGCTAAGGTGTTATTATCTGAGGATTCCAATATCCATTCTAGTAAGTGGAGAAACACTTATAAAAATGAGCCATCATAAATATAGTTTGGAGTTTCCATCAAAAGATAATTGAACAAAAACACTTTTATTCTTCCTCTTTCCAAGACATGTCACAGGAACTAGAACCTAATGTAACTACTGGAGATATAATTTGGTAGTCAAAAATTTGTGCATAGTCATGTCCACAACCACAAAATGTGGAAAGCATTTGGCAACACAATGAAATTGGAATTAAATTGAGATCATTGACCATTTCCATGTTGTAATACGTTGTTATCTGGGTTTCTTAGCAGTTTGAGATTTCCCTAGGGTAAAGTGACAGAATCTAGATAAAGCATAAGATGTTTTCACTGATGAGTGGCAAGTCTAAATGGCACTGCAGATCTAGAACAGAAACAGAGTGTCATCATACACTCTCATACAGCTGGGCTGTATTCACATACCTGATCTGAAGTGTCTAGAAGCCAGGTAAGTGGAAAAGCTCCACCACTGACCAGAATCAGATGAGGAGAGGTAAGTAAACTCTAAAGCAGAGGTTTGTGAAACAAAAAACAACTATGGGAGACCCGAGGAAACCCTTCTCACTCTAAAAGTGAATGAAAATATACCTGGAGTTGAGGAAAGATTGCCATAAAATGCATCTGAATACATTTGAGAACTTCACCTCTACAATCATACATTTGAGTACATCACTTCTATTGATGTGTGACAGTCAACCCTCCCATGAATACCACACCTTTTATTCTTTTTTCAAGATTATTCTTTTCTACAAGCACTCATCATTTGAGCCAGGTCCCTAGCCCTTTTGTTTGTATTTTGTTTTTGAGATAAGATCTCAACATTCCCCAGGCTGCCCTCAAACTTGAGATCCTCGGACCTCTGCCTCCTGAGTAATTGCAACTACAGGCACATATCCCTATGCCTAGCTTCCAGGATTATTCTTGAGCAGGTAACTGCCCACAAGTCATGATATGTAATGATCATAAAAGAACCAGTGATAGGACAGTCTATAGAAAAATGATGAGTGCACATGATAATTATGACATGAAATAGCAGATGCATGGCTCTCAAAACTGCTAAACATAATACAAAATCCAGATAACAGCCTGAAACTTTTGGAATGTCAGTGTGAGACCAGTCAATTTAAAGAGCATTAAGTGATGACCTAAGTTAAGTGAAGGGGAAGGGCTAAATACTTAGAAAACAGAAACAGAACAACCCAACCATCTTCTAAAATGAAAAGACTTCACTCTGCACAGCAAAGCAGGCTACTGACTGTCCACTGTGCCTTGAATACTTGAAAATTCACTTGTAGGACTTTACATTTGGTACTTTCCCCTTGAGTTTCCACTATATCCTATTTGTTCGCTTGATTTTTAAAATGCCATGAATGTTTGCAATTCTTTTATTTACCTTACATTGATCTTCCTACTATTCAGTTTAAAAGATCTTTCTTCAATTTTTCTTTCATATTACTGGTATCCCTCAAGAATCATGTCAAATGACACTTTCTCTGGGAAAATTTCCTCTGTCAGGCAAAAGTAATGACTCTCATTAATTTGTTTAAGTTTCTATCAAAATGTATGATACATCTCTTCTTGAAGAAATGTTTATTAAAGTCCATTGCTGTTTTTAATCACATTGTTTATCTTTTACTGAGTTATAGATGTCTTTTACATATTTTATATATTATCCCCTTATCAGATGTATACTTGGCAAATATTTCCTCCCATGGTACAGGTTGCCTTTTTACTCTGTTCACTATGTAATTTGCTGTCCACGTGTACTTTAGTTTGATGTAGTCTCACTTTGCTATCTGTCTTCATTGGTGTGCTTTTGGTGGCATATCCAGTGATGATATCCATGTTATTTTCATTGCATTACAATGGAAAATACCTGGGAGGGTTGGTGCATGCCTGTCATCCCAGCTGAGACAGGAAGCGAAAATCAGGAGGATCATGCTTCAGAATGAACTGGGCAAAAAATAAGACCCTACTTCCAAAATAACCAGAGCAAAATGTGTTGGAAGTGTGTTTCAAGTGGTAGAGTAGCTGCTTTGCAAGTGTGAAGCCTTGATTTCAAAGCCCAGTACCACCAAAAACAAAAAAAGGAAGAAAGAAATAAGAAAAGAAAATCCTTCACATATGCAACAACATGAATAAATCTGCAAGAAACCATGAAAAGTTAAATAAACCAATCACAGAAAGCCAAATGCTGCTTGATACCACCTTTATAAGGTATATCAAAGAGCCAAATAAAAGCAAAATAGCATGGTGGTTTCCAATACCTGGCAGTAGGGGAATAAGGGAAGTTGTTGCTCAGTGGATATAAAATTCCAGTTATAGAAGATAACTAAGATCTAAAGTTCTGCTATACAACCCACACACAACAGTGCATGCAGCATTATGCACTTCAAATTTTACTAAAAGGTTGGATCTAATGTTATGTATTCATATACAAAAATAGCAAGAAAAAGAAACTATAAGGGGTCATAAGAAAATTTTTGGGGGTGATGAATATCATTATTGTCTTGGTTTTGATGATGATATCATGGCTACAAAGAATATGTTGAAACCCATCAAACTGTATACATGAAATGTGTAAGTTCTTTGTTAGATACATAGATGATATACTTAAAGCTACATTTAATAACAATACTTTTATAATCAATGTTCAATTTATAGTATTCAAATTGGGTCAGTGATTATAGAAAAAGCAGAGAAAGGTTGGGTTTGGTAGATTTTATAGGAGATTCCATACATTTATTCTGTAAGGAAATGAGACTTATTTGTGTAGATTCTTAGAAGAATTAACCATTTGTATAAAACCTAACATTCAAGGCATGGAAAACAAGAAGAAACAGCAAAAGAAAATACTAGACGGGCAACAAGACAACCCAGAAACAGACTTTGCATAGAAACCCACCAGCAATCTGTGGCAGAGAAGCTTATCTACAGGCAATAGTATTCCTGTTGTCATATTGCAGACTAGAAGTTGAAAAGTTTATGAAGAGTGACAAAAAGAATATGAAAACAAAACACGGATTCACTGTTGGAGTAATCATTGGGTGGGTTGGGCTAGTAAATCAAGAAATCAATATATGGGAAACATGGGAAAATAATTACTAGAACTGGTATTCCTCTGAGAAGGAAATACTTGGCCAAGAGAGACTTGGTACCAAATCCAAGTTGTGATACAATTTTAATTCTTTCCTGCCTTAGTAGCATAAGTATATCCTGGTGATTTTCAAACCTTTGTGATTATCAAAATGACTGAGTATCTATTGTAAAACTCCCAAATCCCACTTACAAATTCTTAGAACCCATAAACCTATATTTAAAAAGATGAAGGAGAAAGAAGAGAAGGATAAATATGCTTGACTATGTTTATTTCAATTTATAGAGCTTTAACACCTGCTTTTCCATTGAAGACATTTCCAACTTGTAACATCTCTCCTGATTCTTTCCACTATTTTGTCCCTTGGATATCTTGCTTTGTGTGTTGAGTTGTTTTATTTGTTTCCAGGAGAGATCCCATGTGTCTGAATATGAGGGTGTTTTTTTTTTCTGTTCTCCTGAAAGGTCTCAGCCTCAAATTCTTGTTCATGATAAACTACCATCAATGATTTTACTTTCACTAGCACCAACCAGCCTATCTCAACTCAATAACATCTATCCTTACATGTCAACAGATTCATAAAGAATCTTTGTAATTAATATGCCTGTGCTGGTATTAATAGTATAATTGCAAACCTATAATTAACACTTCAGTATGTAATTAATACTAACATTTCAACCATATATTACCACTGACAAATTTCTGACTAAATGAATGAGTTGAATTTAACAAACATTTATCTACAACTCTAGTAATTAGGTGAAGATTGTGGGACAATGACAAATCAATTCCTAAGGCAAATTTGCAATCTTTTGGAAACAACAACGATAAAAAACGCCCACAATGGAGCCATGTTATGATTTTAATAATAGTGAAATAGCATCTATGTTAAACACGAACCAAGTATAATGAGATGTTTCATTATATTCAGTTATAGTTTAGTGCAGAATTTGGTTGGAATTTTTCTGCAAAGAGCTGGATAATAAATATTTTCAGCTTTGTGGTCCATACAGATAGTCTCTGTAAAGCTATTCAATTTTTCCATTGTAATGTGAAAGCAACTGTGTCCCAATAAACCTTAATTACAAAAAGAAGCAGGTGGCCAAATTTTTCCCCTGGTTATACTTTACTAATTCCTTATTTATTGGACATGCTTTGGGTAAATGTAATATAGAAAGATCACTTTCATTTTCTAAATGCTTTGTATAATGTAGTTTGAAGATATGATAAACTTTAAGTAGATCATTACAAATAATTTTCACAGTATAATGTTCTGGGGTTCATACCATCAAGCTGGGCCTGATGGGTCACTCTTACAACTCCAGGTACTCTGGAGGCAGAGGCAGGAGGATTGCGAGTTCAAAGCCAGCCTAGGCAAAGTTAGCAAAACCATGCCTCAAAAAAGTAAAATTAAAAAAAGTGGTGGGGATGGAGGTGTGTTTTAAGTGGTAGAGCACTTCCCTATCATGTACAAAGCCCTGAGTTTAATATCCAGTAGTGAAAAAAAAAGAGAAAAAAGTAAACAGCATTTATCACACACTCAGTGTTGTATGAAGTAAGGGGAGATGGAAGAGGAAACTACTGACCTGACATGGAATTCTTTCCGACAAGCTCAGTTTCAAATGGTTTGCGCTAGTTTCCTAGGGCCAGCATAAAAAATTGCAACAAATTTCTTGGCTTAAAACAACATAAATTTCTTCATTTACCGTTCTCAAAACTAAAAACCTGAAATCAAGGTATCATAAGGGCCCCAGGCTCCTTCCAAAGGCTCTAGACGATAATTCTTTTTACTTCTCCCTGCTCTCTTTTGTCTCTCAGCAATTCTGAGCCTTTCTTTTTGTAAGTACATCATTCCTATCAATTACAAGTGGCTTCCTTTCTGTAAATCTCTGTGTCCCTTAAAAGAACATTGATCATTGGACTTTAGCTCATCTTACATTCAGGGTGATTTCACCTTGAGATCCTTACCTATAAACATCTGCAAAGAATCAATTTCTAAATAATGTCATGTTACAAAATTGTAGCTGAATATGAATGGGGGGGGCAGGCATTATTCAATCTACTACACTATAGATTATTTGTGTTTTGTTTATTTTAATTTAAGCATGTCCTAATGGCTCTTGCAATTTCTTCTCTGTAAAACTGTTTTTTGTTTTCAACTCTTTAAAACATAGATTCCAAAGCCTTTAATTTTTTAACTAGCTCCTTTTTTTCAGGAACACAGAACTACCACAGGTATAAGCAAAATCAGGGTGTTGGAATTAAAGACCCTCCAGTGCCAAAAACAGACACATGAGAGACAGAGAAAATCTTGGCAAGACAATTTCTTTTTATCAATAGGGTGCAAGCACATATTCACTCCAGCTGAGCAGACAGGTGAGAACAAAATGGTTAATGGTTAATAGTGGCTTCTCTTTTTATCCCTGAGACAGTTATACCTGCCCCTCACCTGGGTTTTGTCCAGGTCAAAGGTTCACACTCTATCTTGATTGGCTAAAAGGCTTGGGGGATGGGTTAGCACATGTAATTTGGTGGGCATTTTCCTGGGCAATGAATCTGGAAGAAGAAACAGGAACCCTTTAAACAATGCAAGTCTCCTAAGATGGTGACCTGAAGAATTTTAAGTAATCTAAAAGAGTGACATATACTATGACAGAAGAGATCGTTTTTCTTACAATTTCCCGCCTCTTTTAATATAAATTATTTTCCTTAAACTCATTTAGGAGTCATTGGCTCTCATGTTTCTGTGTTTCTAATGGGAACAAATTTTTTGGGTAGGGTGGGGGTGATTGCTTGGTGAGGGCTGTTTCTATTAATGGCTGTATTATTCCTTGGACACAAGGAATTATGTAACATCCTACTAAAATTAAAACTCTGACCACTATAACCAAAGAGACTAAGACTGAGGTCATCTAGCCATCATCTCCCAAACCATTTTTCCATTAAATCAATGAAGGGATCATTTATACCTGAATTTTCAGCTAGCTCGTTTGATAGGGTAGTTAATTGCTATAGGGCCTTAGTAATAGTTCCATTAGGGGCTGTATTATTTGGTGTATATGTGCAACATGAAACTCCAATCATCAAGCAGACTCCTCCCTTTTTGGCCAACATCATGTCTAATGCTAGCCTGTTCTCCCAACCCATCTAACTAGTTGTTCCCAATTTCTCTGCTATTCCTTTGATAGCATCCTGATATAGTTAACAAACCTTTGTTGGCTATGATAAATATAATTAATCTAATTGGCATTTTTATTTATAGTAGACCACTAGAAGAGTACTGATTCAAATCCTGCTTCAGTTTGATTTCTGGCTTTAAATTTGTTTGGCACCCTCTAGGAACCCCAATGCCATCAATGTAAACATGGGGATCAAGGGAGCCTCTGTGGCTGGCTGCAACGTCTATGCCTATGTCTCTCCTTTTCCTAGGTGTTGTGGCATGGGTTGGGGATCTGAATGCTAGGGTGAAAGGGATGGCCATCTGCACTAAAGCATAGGTGCCTGCCCAGTTACTTGGGAGAGTCTCAAAGGTCTTCCACAGTACTACCAGACATTGATTCTGTCCACCAAGAGTGTGGACTGGTTTGTGAGACTGTTAAAGGGCCAGCTTTCACTGTATTCCAAAGTATACCCTCTATTGGTGTCCTGGCACATGGACTATGGCTATTTCTTTGGGTAGTTTTAGGCTCTCTACTGTTTGTTGAATTAATTCCCCATGCACCAAGTATCAGCCATGCTGTTGATTAAACCACATTCCATTCAGATTTTTCTGAATGTATGGACCACACCAAATGCGTATTTTGAATCAGTGTATATAGTCCATTCTTGGTCCTTTAAGTGTTTTTGAGGCCTTATTTAGAGCAAACAATTCACAATTTTGTGCGGCCCGATTGTTAAGAGTTGGCCTGATTCTATTATAGTCATGGCCTCCCTGTCTACAATAGAATATCCATTATGTATTTTTCCTCAATTACCTGAGATGATCCATCCACAAAGAAATGGAACCTGGTCAGGAAAGGAGGTTCCCTGAGGTCGGGTCTTACTTTAATTTGGTATTCAGTAATATCTAAACATTTATGTGTTGGGCTCCTCCCTCCTGCTTCTCTGCAAAGAAAGTGGCTGGATTTAGGACCTCATCAGTAGTTAAATTCAGGTCATCCTTTTCTAGCAAGATAGCCTCATACTTTTGGATCCTGGAATATGTCAGCCATCTACCCACCTTTTGGTTTAAGAATGTTCTAACTTGATGGGGAGTGCTAATAACTAGACTTCTCCCAAAGGTGATTTTTCTACTTTCTTTGGTTAGAAGGGCTGTAGCTGCTATTGCCTGAATGTACTCGGGCAAACCTCAGGTGATAGTATCTAGGAATTTAGATAAGAAGGCCACAGGTTGATGTTGACTTCCATGATTTTGGGTTAGCACACCAAAGGCAACTCCCCTGTTTACATTTACAAAGAGGTGAAAAAGGTAGCTCAAGAGAGGGCAAGGCTAGTGCCAGGGCTGTCATAGGGCTTATTTTAGCTCATCTACTTGTTTTAGCTCCTCTGAGGTCCAAACAAAGGGCTCTGGTCCCTCTTCGGTCAATTTGAGATATCAAGATTTAATTTTCAGGGCATATGAGTTTATCTACAAACTGTCAGTATCCCACTAATCCAAGGAACTTCCTTAATTCTTGTTTAGTTCCTGGGAGCAGGAGACCAGTGATTCCTTCTATTCTTTCTGGACCAGTCCTTCGTTGGCCCTTACTGATCAAATGTCCCAGATATTTGCTTCAGTCTCAGCAAATTGTGGCTTATTCTTTGAAATACAAAGTCCCCTGCTTCCCAGAAAATTTATAAAACTAATGGCTATGTTAATCACCTCCCTCTGGTTATCCCCTGACAGAAATGAATCATCTACATATTTGAGGAGGCACATGTAGGGCTTTGACTTGAACTTTTCTAACTGGAAGGGGGAGGTGAGGAATCTAGATCCTGGGGTGTGTGAAGTGTGGGTGCCAACTCTGGAGCCAGAGCCAAGGGAGTAGAAGGGCTATGGCTGTGGGGAAGGAAGAGAGTAAATCCCAGTTAGAAGGAGTTTCTTTTTTTTTTTCAAGAGAAAACAGGACTTTGGGACTCTGTTTCCTATAGAGGGCATATTCCATTTCCTCTTGAGTGACTGAGCTCTTGTCATTTACATGTTGAATTAATAGTTGGCAGATCCAGTCCTTTTCACACCCAAATTTTGCTCAAAAAACCAAAAGCTTTAAGATGGGTTTTTGGGTCCAGATAAAAAAAACATTTTTTGTTTGTTTGACCATTCTTTGTTTCTTTTTCCCTTTAGTATTGAGGCTATCATTCCAGTATCTTAACATCTTTCCTAGGGGGCTCTCAGAGGATATTTTATCCTGGACCTTTATTTGTTGGACTCCCTCTTTGCTGCCTTCATTTCCTATTTCCCTCTTCTGCTCGATTGTGCTCTATCATGGGCTCAACACCCCCCCACACTTTGGCAACTCTTTCACTTTGCCCATCTCCAACCGCACCCCATGTGGGAGCTTGAGGCACTTCCTGGTAGCCAGGAGGTCAGTATAAACTGATCTGGATTAGATTTAAAAAATTCCACCTTAAACAGTATGAAGTTGCCTTGGAACTACAGATCAGGACTCCACTTTCCCTTCATGCCACCTGACACATCTCATTCACACATCACACAGCCTCCAATATCCCAATCAACAAAACATTACTTGGTCACCCCTGTGATGTTTCTTGTCTAGGTTTGTGCACAAAACTTACATGATCACCGTGGTCCCTGTCTTTAGAGCTCTTTTACCCACATTGTCAAGAAATTCTGGAGTGCAAGTTTATTTGCAGATCCAGAAAGTTGTTGCTGTCAGCCAAACCTCAGGGCTACAGCAACCAATCAGCAAAAGGTGTCTCCCCAGGGAAGGGGGCCAGGGGCCCCCACTTCTTGGACAGAATGTAAAATCCTATACCACACCCCCAAATTGTTGGAATTAAATACTCTCTGGTGCCGAAAACAGACACATGAGAGACAGAGAGTAGCAATTTCTTTTGATTAAAATGATGCAAACATGTATACGCTCCAGCTGAGTAGACACATGAGCACAAAATGGTTGACAATGGCTTCTCCTTAAATCCCTGATGCAGTTATACCTGTCCCTCACCTGGGATTTGTCCAGGTCAAAGGTTCACACTCTTTCTTGATTGGCTAACGGCTTGGGGGTTGGGTTAGGGCACAGAATTTGGTGGGCAATTTTCACAGGCAATGGGGCTGTACAAAAATCCAGAATAAGAAATAAGGACCCTTTAAACAAAACAAGTTACCTAAGATGGCAACCTGAGGAATTTTAAGTAATCTAAGAGGGTGTCATATACTTTAATAGAAAAGATCATTTTTCTTACAAGGGATATATTTAAAAGTAGGGTTAACATAAATGTGGGAGAAGTGGTATGAATTTCTGAAAAGCTATAGCTAAAAGAGGAGAAATTTTCATTGGAGTGACTGTGAAAGTCAAGATTCACAGAGAAGTCTGAAATTTCATCACTCACTTCATCAAAACTACAGTGTGAGATCGGGTGGAGAAAGCATGACTGCAGGTCAAGAGCCCACAGGAGGTCGATGAGCCATCACAGAGAGTGGTAGTGAACAATTGTTGCTAGGCAATCCAGCATAGTCTGCACTTTTATTAACTTGGTTTCCATAAACACCCTTTTAGCTATATTTACTTTATAAATGGGGTCAATAGCCCCTGAATAGCAAGATAAGTGCAGTCAGTACTCCTGCTATTTCCATAGTGATTCATCAGTATAAAAAGCCAAAATTGACCTTGTGGCCATCTCAGCTTTGTTGTTTTGGACACTGGAGGAAAATATTAAAATCAAGGTCTTTTATTTTTACCAAAACATCACTGCCTGAATCAGATTGACAGCCAATGGTATTGCATCACATTATGTTGTTTGTATTGTGTTGTGTTGTGTTGTGTTGTGTTATGTTGTGCTGCATTGCAATGTGTTGCATTATATCATAGGAATTAGCATTAACACAGAGTCATTATGCAATAATCCACACAAATGTTCAGTGTTGTCTTTTCTCTAATATACAGTCACTGAAACCAAAAAAAATGTGACCATAACCCATTTGTGTTAGACAAATAATTGCCAGTATAAATTATTGGTACTATAAAATGGATCCTTCCTTAAAAAGCCTAAACTTTCTTCTCCTTTATTTATTTTTTAAAAAGATTCCTGGCCAGATTGAACTGGCTCAATCTGTGAATTATATGAAGGGCCATAATTCATATGAAAATTTCTCTTTATATAAAGCCTTAAGGAAAAAAGAAAACCTTAAACAGGTTTCTTATTTTATAAGACAGCTTACCATTACTATAAAAAATATTTCACATAATTAATCTATAAATGAAAGATTTATTTTGTTTTGTGGTTCTGGAGGTTCCAGGGAAACATCAGGTTGTTGCATCACTTTGGGCTCTGGCAAGGGCAGAGCAGTATAGTAGGTGTTCTTGGTGGAGCAAACTGCTAAACTCATGAGCCAGGATGCAAAAAGAGAACAAAGACAAAGCCCTTGGTCCACAATCCCTTTTAGGGCATGCCCCGAATTCCCTAAAAGCTTCCCATGAGGCCCAACCTCCTAAATATCCAAATAGTGTCACCATGGGAACAAACCCTTTCACACATCAACCATTAGAGAACACTTAGCATCTAAACAATAGCTTTCTGCCCCTAACCCTTAGAGTTCAGGGCCATCTCACAAAGCAAAATCTTTTCATCCCATCTCTAAGAGCCTTGATGTCAACTTTTTTCAACATCACTCAAAATTCCAAACCATATTCTCCTCTGAGACTCAAGGCAAACTCAACTGCCAGCCCCTATACTTTTTTCCAAGTTATATACTTCTAAGACAAAATGGTAGAATAGGTATGGGATGCTCATAACCATTCCAAAAGCCCAGCCTATTTCAGTCTTGAGGCTATTACAATATATTAGTAAACATTTGTCCAAGACCTCTGTGGATCAAATCATTCTTAGCACTGGTCTGGTTCCCCTGAGTATTATGCTTGCCATGCTTAGGTTCTCTAATGATTAAGTGGCACCACTTGGCCCCAGTGTTACAGGAGTAAGTCATTGTACTGAATTTATCAATCTTATTTTATAGCACCATTTCCCACAGTCACTACTTGCAAGCCACTAGCAGGCCTTTCAAAAACACAATTGTTCCCACCACTGTGTGAGTTGAACTGTGCCCTCCAAAGATATATTGAAAACCTAACCCACTGGCTATGACTGGTGACTGTATTTGGAAATAGAGACTTTGTACATGCTATCAAGTTCAAAGGAAGTCAAAGTGGATTAGAGTGGGCTCTATGTTCAATGACTGGTGCCTTGCTAAGGAGAGCTATGTTTAGAGACACAGAAAAGGTGATTTAAGAGACAGCAGTCCCATTTTCATAAGCCTTACACACTAAAGACTTTCTGGCATCTTAATTTTTTTTTTAATTCTGTTGGTCTTCATTGTGTCTTAATTATCACAGGCAATGAGATGATCTCTTTAAGTGTAATCATATCAAGCTATTAATTCTAGATTTCTGGCCTTATGCAAAGATGAGGCAGATACTGGAATTATGATGCCAAAAACAAAACAAACAAACAAACAAAAACAGGAATGGCAAGGATGATGACAAACAACAGAAAGTAGAAGAGGCAAGAAAAAATTTTTCCTCTGAGCCTTCAAAGTGAGCACAGCCCTGTTGATGGTTGATTTCGGTTTCTAGATCTCAGAAATATCAGAAAATAAATTTCTGTTGTTTTAAACCACCAGGTTTGTAATAACTTGTTACTGCACTGCAAACCTAGCAAACAAATAGTCTCATTAATTTATCTCTCAATGCTGTGCTGAAGAGGTAGTTCTCTGAATCCTTTTAGAGGATCTGGATAAGGAATAAGAGAATAACTTACATACAATATTCCACTCCAGCATCCCTGCCTACTTAAGCCTTAAACACTGAAGATTTGTTGGTATCTCAATCACCAATTTCTTAAAACACTACATTTGCTTTCATTATATTATAATCACCACAGGCAATGAGATTACTAATGTCTTAAAATCTAATCAGATCAGAGAATCCGTTTCAGATTCCACAACCCAAGACTGTCCTCAAAGAAGCACACTAGTGCTTCACTTTTTTCTTTTTTTTAATTAATTTTGGTGTGCTCAAGAAAATAGAGCTACTAAAATGGGGGGAATTTGCTATAGGAAATTGAGCTTAAGCAAAAGTAAAAAAACATGTTAGAGTCTGGAGAACTTTAGCCAAAGGATGGAAGAAATAGTTACTCATCACTTCATTTTGGAGCTCATTGACAAAAATCTTTGAAGATGCAACATTTGCCTGCCACCGTCACTGAAGAGTTTTGTTGTGGGGTGCTGTGAATATAGTGTCGTGACTTTAAAAGTAATGGCTTATGAATCTCACTTAAGTTTTTATCTTTGGCAAACTCCACAACAACACCATAAGGTGAAGATGTTTCCGAGAAGCCTAGTTCCCAGAATTGGCAGAAAGTGATGAGAAGAACAGGGCAGCTTTGACAGGACTTATCCATTTGAGACGCTAGGTAACTGATATAAGATTTAGGCAGGGAGTTAGGAAACGTGATTGCTGATGATAATGGCTTTGATGTTGATAAAATAAAATGAATCACATCTTGGCCCACTGACAATAAAGGTATAACTCATGACATACAGCAGGGTCTTGCTGATCCATAGTCCCTACAGCCTGTGGAAAATGATAACCCATCTGAAGTCTGACCATTGCTCTCCCAATGTGTAAGAAGAGATGGTGATGCATAACTCAGTATCACAGAGTTAATGACATATAACCCAGTTTCCAGGAATGACCACTTCCATACTAGCAGCCCCAATAAAAGCTTAAGGTCTTGGAACCATCATGGCAGCCCTTCCTCTTAAGCCTGTGCGCTCTCTTGTCTGAGTATATTTTTCCTTTGCTTTTACCTTGCATTAGTAAACCTATTCCTGCTAAAGACTCCTCTGTGTCTATCCTTGAATTATTTCTTTGAGGACATCAAGAACCTCCTGGGCCTGAGACACAGTGCTCCAAATCTGGCAACAGTTCTATAATATTTGTCTCCACATATTTCCACATATAAATTCTTCCTTAGAAGCCAAGGTAAAACGCTGCCTTAAAATATTGTCTTATAGTTCTACTTTAAATGCTATTGACCCAAATAAGTTTCTAAGGTGTACTGCAGGTAAGTGGGTAGGAAAAGTTGAAATTTTCTCTGGAGTTTGTTTTTAGTATAACTAGCAATTAGAAGATATTTTAATCATCTTGAAGTTTCAACTAAACTGCCTATTTATTTCAAGAATCTGACTTAATTGTGAAAAAAAGACAAATATGCTACAATGAAGACCTCTCATATTTCAAGGAATTGACCAGTCCACATTCAATTGATGGCATCATGTGAGAAGACATTTCATATTTAAATGCAGATTATATTGTGAATTGTAAACATTTATTTTTCTAAGATCATAGTGGACCATGACAAACAAGACAACAAATTGTTTTTTTACTTTGTAAAAAAATGTTCAGTCATTTGCCTAATTGTAAAAAAATGTTCAGTCATTTGCCTAATTGTAAAAGACTTCCTAAAACTTTCCACTAATTTTTAGATTAATGAGATTATTGCATAAAACAGTGGTATTTAATATTTCTAAAATATCAACTGATCAATTTTTATTATTCTCTTCACTGTTTTACCAGACACAATACTGATTTCATGGTTGTACAACAGAATTTGAGAAATTCAGTTTGCCTGAATATTCATGAACTCTTCATCTTCTTATAATTTTCTTCAAAAGAGGTAAATAAATAGAAACCAAACGCACATGAGAATATTTCCAAATAATATCATAGTAGGAAAAAACAAAACATTCTAGAATTAATCTATCCAACTTAAAGTCAACTACTGACAACCTGCAAAACTTCCTAAGTGGGAACTTTGAGAAGGGATTCAATTTTTCTCTATTTGAGTTTTCTTTTTGTAAAATAAAAAATAACAAGGTTAATAATGATTTCAAATTCATACGTAAAACAAGTCAACATTTAAGTTGGTGCCAAGCATATGGAAAAGTTGTAACAAGAGAAATTTTTACTATTTCTTAAAATTTCCAATATATTTTGTCTAATTAAAAAAAACACAAAATATTCTTTTGGCATTCAGACATTTAGATTTCTTCAAATGCAGTCAGTTGCCCTATAATTTGGCTTTAGTGATGTGTGCAGTTAAAACCTAAATTTTTTCCAGGGTTTGAAAATCTCAAGTTTTCAAATATTAACTTAATACTAAAAGCATAGTAGCATAACAGTTAAAAGTAACCATACTACTAATTAATTTCTTAAAGTATCAGGTACAAATGGGTATTTTTAAATTTTAAAGCCAAACATTTTTCATTACATCAGATGTTTAAAACATCTTATTGACAGGTTTTAGTGTTTGAAAGAATTCTTTAATATTGAATAACATATTTCATAAGCAAAAACTATGCAATAAACCACTAATGAAATAAATGTATTGCCTAGATAAAAATATTTGCTTTCAATTTCATTGTGTATGTGCCTTCTGTCTTTTCAGGGGAGAAGTCTGATACGTCAGAGGCCTGCACAGTGGTGGCAAGGTTTGACCACAGACCTCAGGATAGGGAGGAGAGTGTACTTCTACATATCGACATTGATGGTCCTGCCTGTTGCAGTGCATGAGGCAAATTTACTTAATTTACCTATTTGAATTTCTGTTTGCAGGAAGTCAAGTAAATTTTATTCCTTAATTTATGGCATACCACATTATTGTAAGATGTTGCTCCTATATTATTTAATCACATTTCCCTTTCATTTCTTAACTATCATTTCCATTCTTTCTTCCTATGAGCACAGTCTTTTGATTTCAGTAAGATTTTGTGTATGTAGTATCACTGTCTCTGAAGAGGAAATTTAGAACAAGATTCTAAGATGAAAGTTATTCATAGTGAAAGGCCAACCACTGTGCTTTCAAAACCCCCACGTTTTTAGTGTTGTCACCCAAAGTAATATCAACACTAATAATGACATAGCTAAGCTAAGAAAATTGAAATTCTTTAAGAATGTTTTGTGTTTGCCATTTTAGGGCAATAGAAAAAAAATAAAGTGAAAAAATATTGTTTTCCAGAAGTAACCATGTTCAAATTGGATTTTTCCCATAAGATTGATATTAATTGGTTGAAATTTCTGAGCAGCTTACATTATAGAGTCATAAACATTTATTTGATTAAATGTCAATATAATGGTGCAGAAGCTGTCTTTACTCTACAAACTGTTGAGGATCTGAATCATAATTGCATTATTTTAAGAGTTACAGAAAAACATTCTCACATATTATCCCTTCTGCCTCCCTAAGCACCATATGTTTTACTACAATGGCAATTAAACAGAAGGTAGAGAAGAACATGCAGTAATACAGTGCATTCCATGTTACAGAACTGATAGTGCAAAGCAGCATAGATTCTGCATTTTTATGACAGAATCTGATAATGATGGTTTTTGTGGAAAGGCAGAGAGTGGAGGAGAGGGAGTGCTATGACTCCTACACATGCTAACATTAATACAGTTTATTGCCTTGCAATCAAATAACAAAGGAGATCTATGGGAACTTTGTAAGGATTAGTCCTGCTTTACAATAACCACAGTATATTATCTATGCTTCCCAAATTACTTTAAAAAAGTTCTAATGTTCTTATTGATGATGATAACAGTGGTGTTTAAAAATCAGAAACTTCATCTCTGACAATAGATAGTGGAAAAACTAGTACTAGTTATTCCAAGTTCTTGAAAGCAAGCATCATGCTTTGGACATTTTCCGTGTTAATAATATGCATGATATTAGGCAATTGAGGAATAATAAATGTCTACTATGCACTTGATATGATTGTTGATATGATCAGTTTGTTTGCTTTAGAATACAGATAACATTCTCTTTGACATTAATAAATTATAAGCATAACTCATTAGTTTTAAGATAACTTGATGAGTGTTGGAAATTGGATTTAGTAAGATTCAATTTTCACCTGGAAGGCATAAAGAAATCATGCAACTGTATTGTACTGAAAAATAAAAGTTAGAAGACATAGAAAGTTAAGGCACAATGTAAATTCACGAGTATTTCAAGTGTTTACAGCCACAGGTGTCTAACTCTAATGAAAAAGGCAGTAACTGAACATTCATCGGCTTTCATGAGGAATTCATATGTGCAATGACAAGAAAGCAAAACAAAACAAGCAAACAAAAAACAGTTGCAAGTTGAAGAAGGAGAAAGAGATCAGTAAGGACTTTATGAAACTGTTACAAGATAACATTTAAAATTTTAAGGATGTATTTTAAATTAAAATGGACAGGAGAATTTTTTATACATATAGGGATATTAGACTTTTTTGTACTGATAACCATCATCATCATCACAGTTAAAAATCACTGCATATTTACCATGGGTCAGACATGATACTGGTGCTTGTCAACCCCTCCAAATAGGTATTTTCTGCAATTTACAGAAAAGTAAATTAAGACTGTAAATTTTTCCTAAAACCTTACTACAAAAATCAGATAATTTACCATTCAATCAGATGGAAATAAGATTGAATCCAGTTTTTCTACCTCATCCATTAGTAAAATGTCCCAAAATACTTTAACCTTTTATTTAATTTTATTAAAATCAGTTTTGGTGCTTAAAATATTGTGCTGTACTTATTATAGACAATTTTTGTCATTTATATACTATAGTCTAAACCCTTAAATACAAGGACATCTGTTTGCTCATAAAATTTAAAATATAATGACCCTTTACTGGGTTAACTTTTTCTAAACATGTCTGTATAATAATAGTTCCATGCTTGAGTCTACAAACAACAATAGTTTTTCATTCCTTCCTAAACACTAAATACTTGGCTTTAATTCAAACGAGCATACAAATGATACAAAGAGATGTTGACAAACTAAAGACTTAGAAACAAGATGTAGTTGTTAAGTTTTCTACAAGATTTCTAAAAAATATTTTTCTGATATATTAATAATTTGGTAAGCAGATAAGTCTTTTGACTCTAGAAAATGTGTATTGCTACATATTTTTATTTGTTCCTGCTAAAGACTTATGTGCAGCATGTCTACAGCAATGAAAAAAATAGAAATATGTCAGCCTTATATTTAATTCTCAAGATAAATGCTTGATCTATAAAATACTCTCAGATTTTATGCGATGTTTCTAATAAAGAAATAGTGATATGGACTCTTTCTAACAAAGAAGACAGTTTTGTGGATCATTTTTAATGTACTTTGATTTTTTTGAAACAGATTTATCTTCCTAAGTGTATTTGTCTTAGGCTCAAAAATTGTGTTCCAATCTTTAAATATATGATCAACACAGTAAAACAGTGAAGTCATAGGATGACCTAAAAGTGCATAGAAACAGAAAAAATAATTCTACTCCACAGGATAGAATGGGACAGAAGAAAAGTCCTTAAAACTGAATGTACTTGTCAGATATCAACAAAGGAAGAATTTAGGATACTGGATTTTAATCCAGCCATCATGCTAAAAACTCTTAGTCAAGTAACTATAATTAACAATGAATTCCTTCCATTCATTCCTGTCTTCCTTTACATATTTACATTATCAAGTAAATAATACATGGATGGAAACAGATCCTCCTGTTCCATAGATATGTATACTCTGATACTCTTCTTGGCAGCACTTACAATCAGGGAAGGAGAGAATAAAAAATTAAAGCTCTCATCCAGTGAAATTTCATTTCAGCAATCCTTCTAATTGTTTAGCAAACTTCTTCTTCCATATAGTATATGTTCCATGCACCACATGCATTGAAAAAAATAGTTCAACCCCAATTTTGAATTTCGGTTTTTTGTCATTCTGATGAAGTGTCCATGGTTTAAAGCTATCACCTGGGAATGAATCTATGTTCTCCAGATATTGGGGGGCAGGTCAAAGAGTTGTTGTACCAAATTATAGTCCCAGCAGGAGTGGATGTAGACACTCTAAAAACTCTGGGCACAGCGACATTTGTATCTGTGCAAAGGGACCAATTTGCATACCGTCTGGCACCAGAGAGTTGAGCTACTTGAAGTCATAATGGAGCCATTTTGGTTTTGGCAATCAGGGTTACAGCTATGTGGTGAGTTAAAAGCTCCACACAGAGATGCTGACAGGAGTATTGCCACTCTGAAAAAGGCAAACTGGGTGCATCATTGCCCTGGTTAGAATAATTGTGACAAAAGGAAGGCCTTAAGTGGAGAATTTTTCCTCTTTTGAAGATTGAGAATGATTATATTTCATATTAATTCACAGGATTGAAGTTCATCCTTTTAAAATAAGTTCTTTTTCCAGACATTATCCTTGATAAAAAGGGACAACATACTGTGTCTGTAAGTAACAGCTTGAGAGAAAATTACAGTCATCAGGGCACAATGGTAAAGAGTTTTCATTTCTATTTAATTCAAATTAAATCTGATTCAAAATCAGGAACAGGAGTGATTATTGCTAGGAATGCCATTAAGGTTTCTGGTAAACTTTTCTGTGGACGCTTCATTAAAACAAGACTGACAATTCAGCCCCTTTCCTGCCATTCTGTTTTCTCATCCTTCCCCACTATAGTTTTGATTGAAAGGAGTATCAGGAGCGGAGACAGAAGGGCAGGGGGAGTCATGAGCAGAAATAGCCACATCTTGTAATTTACGAAAAATAAGTAAAACTTTGACCCACCATTTCCAAGACTGGGTTTATAAAAAGAAACTCTACACATGGTTTGTGATACCTGCATTTTTTTAATTTTAAGGTTCATTTTTATTTTTATTTATTATTTGTTTGCATACATTAATAGCACAGGGAGTTTCATTGTAATAATTCTATAGATGAATGCAGTGTACTTTGAACAAGTTCACCCACTCTATTATATTCCTCTGTAATACCCCATTTTCTCCTCCCCCCTTCTTCATACAGTATTTGGTGAGATTCATTGTGCTATCATCACACACACACACACATAATATATTTTGAGATTTTTTTTTTAGTTTCCTATTGCTACTATAACAAATTATCACACACTTAATGTTTTAAAATAAATTACACAAATTTAGAACCCTACAGTTCTGAAGGTCAGAATTTTTCTTTCTTTCTTTTTTTCTTTCTTTCTTTCATTCTTTCAGTGATAACTGGGATTTGAACTCAGGGCTTTACAATTTGCTTGGCAGGAGTTCTACCACTTGAGTCACCCCTTCAGCACTTTTTGCTCTGGTTATTTTAGAGATAGGTTCTTGCTTTTTGCCCAGGCTGGCTTGGACTGTGATCCTCCTATTTTATGCTTCCCTCTGCAGCTGGGATGTCAGGCATGCATCACCAGTCCTAGCTTTCTTTTTTTTCCCTTGTTGAGGTGGTAGACCCCAAACTGTTTCTGCCTGTGCTGGCCTAGAACCATGATCCTCCTGATCTCAGCCCCCTAAATAGCTAGATTGCAAGCACAAGTCACTAGTGGTTGGCTTTGAAAGCCAGAAATCTTGAAATCAAGGAGTCAGCAGGCTGTGCTCCCTATGGAGTTTCCAAAGGAGAATTCTTTTTCTTTTACCTTCTGTGGTGGCTGTCCACATGGATCCTCTCCTTCCACCAGTAGCTCTGATAAAGAGCCTTGTGAGTGAGTGCATGGATCTTACCTGGAACATTCAGCATTGTCTCCCCATGACAAGATTCTTAATAATCTCTGCAAAGACCTCTTTGTCTGTAAGGTCATTTATCCACAGATACCAGAGATTAGGGAATGGATAACTTTCTACAGAAATTATTTTACCTACTGTATACTCAGAAAGCACTAGATGATCCTATTAGAACATACAGTTTCCACCAGTGACACCTACCATAATGTCCTGACAGATTCCAATTATTCCCTTCTAAGATGTTATTGCTATAAAAGTTTCACCAGTGAAAACAGAAAGGTAGAAGAATAACAAATTACTAGAATATTAGGGTGTGGGCAGGAATTTACTAATAGTCTAAAGGTACCACATCATTTACTTATTTTACATCGGGCCACAATAATTATTTCAAAAAATATATCTCATGGATTATTTTTGAATTAATAGGCTTGTACCTGGATTTGTTCCCTTGTTTTAGTAAACTGAAAGAAATATAATGTCCAGTTTTGTTAAAATTAGAGTTTTAGAATTTATATACATACTCTAATAATTGCTGACTGGAATTTAAAAAAACATTTTGGAAAATTTAAAGTAGTTTCTAGCATCTGTTCTTAGGACATTAATTATTGAAACTGTACTTTTATAGCAGGAAGGACAATGATTATGAAGTTACTTCATAAATTAAGCATTTCTGCCATCAACAAAGAGCTGATTTTATAACTGCATATAGGTCTGAAAAACTTTAAAGCACGTATTGAAGTAGTCGTATAGAATTATACAGACAGCCTACTTAATCCCAATAATTTCATCCTTAACTTTTGAGAATTATTAGCACCAAGAACCTTATAAGTAATATTGTGTGTATTTGACAGATGAAATGCAATGTATAGTTCTCCACTGCAATTTCCAGATGAGTAAACTGAAGCTTAAATAAATTTTAAAACATTTGCTCAAGTCATTTAATTAGCAATTGGCAGATCTGAGTGTTCAGTCCAGGGATGGCCAATTCTAAACTATCCTAACACTTTTTAGACTATACTATTTTAATCTTTATAGATAATCATAAGAAATAATGCTTATACATAGATAATCATGGGAAATGTCTGCTCCAGTCTGCTATTTACAAGTATTTCTTTCATCTCCCACAGCACATTGCATGATATTCCCCAACATTACTTTTTATGCCTTTTCATAGTTAGAACTCCTTCACCACTGTTGTAGGATGGAATTCTGTATTTCTTCCAAACCCTCAGACCCCTAACCACTGCAGACCCACTCCACTCATTCTTTTTACCTGATTCTCTTTGCTGATTGGCTATATCTCTGCCATCCAAAAGATCTGGAGGGAGGTATTCTGGGAAGTTTACAAAGTCACAGAATAAAAAGGAGCTTGCCCATTGAGTTAAAATCCATGGCATTTAACATCTTTGCATTCAGAAACAAACATCCATATTTGGAAGTGACAATCAAAATGTTACTTTTTTCTTCCCAGAAAAACACACAGGAATTAAAAAAAAATTACTGTATTTGAAGTAATCCAAATAATGCTTGCTTAATAAACTTTTTTCTTTTTACCTTAAAGAAAACTTAAGAGCTAGTGATGTGACTCTGTGGTTGAGCACTTGCCTAGCTTTTAAGAGCTTAGAGTTTTCATCATCAAATACGTTCAAACAATTTTATGTTTTGTGTCATGTGATGCATATGAGCACATCTGCATTAAAGACATTGAGGAATCTACAGTGAGAAAACTTGTTTAATTTTATTCAATACTAGCACTAATGAATGAATTTATGCACACTAAGTTGTGTTCTTCTTTGAAATACCTATTAATAACCTATTGGTACCTATAGGTAAATGAATGGTTCATGGGGAGAATTTGAGAAAACTGTGTTTTTTTGTTCCTTACCATCTTCCATAAATAGTTTTGTTTATCTGGGAACACACAATTTAACTTCCCAAAAAATATATTCTAAAGAACTTTTTGAATATTGCTATTATATAAGATGCAAAATAAGGACTATTTTTATGTATAATATAAGAGTTAGGTCCCTCCTTTCATCATAAACCTCTGCTTTTGATAATGGGAAAAATAGTTCAACATTCATTTCCTGCATGAAAGTTGACATGTGGAGTGATTAAATAACTTCATGTTTCATGTGTAACTTAAAATTGTTCTCATAAAATTCAGGAAAATATTTTTGAAAATGTGAGTTCCTCATTCAAATCCTGAATGACTATACGAATGCAGGTCTAAATGAATTCAGAAGACTATTAAAATAAATCCTGCTATGCTTGTCATCAGCACACATATTTTGTGATCAAATTAGCAGTAAAGTCATTCTTTCCAAAGTTCAAAGAAGAAGTAAAACTTGTCATTGTTACAAGGAAAAGAATTGTGTTTAGACAACATTGAAGACTAATTATATGCCCTTTGGATAATCAAATACTCAGTTTATGTATCTTTATACATCTAAGAACACAAGGAACAACCAAAAGTCCCACGTGTTCTCTGCATTTAGCAAAAAGTTTAGAATATGAACATGATGACTGCTTGTCTCTTCATTTGGTTTGGACATCATTTCAGTTGATCTAGAAGAATTAAATGATTGTAGTGTTCAGTTGCATACAGAGTATTCTGAAAGCATTAATGCATGACTCATGGATTCCCTCAGCCATCTCCACAGACACCAGAAATAAAGATGATATTACTAAGCAAACTATCCTGGAGCAACCTGTTGTCAGATGAAGTGAATATCCATGATAAAACAGGCAACCTACAGCCTTCTTGAGAAATTGTGCCATCAGAAACACAGGAACAGAAAGAGGAAGTAATGACTTTCAAAAAATGACTATTGTCTTCCAAATTTTTTAGGGAAAGAAACAGGCAGATACAAGTATTCATGAAAAGGAAAACATAAGTATACTGGCAGAGCTACTAGCAACAGACTACTATTCTCAGGACTTTAAGATCCATGAAATTGAGCTTAATCCTAATGGGATTCAGGATTGGTAACTCACATTTTCTTTCTATTATTTCCCTTTTTGAATGCAAATATCTAAAACATTGTCCTATACCTGTCCCACCATTGAATTTTAGAAGATCACTTGTTTTCTTGTCTAAGTGTAAAGATGGAGGAGAATTTACTTATAGATGGAATATACTCATTCTTACCCATATCTGAGTTTGATGAGTTAGATACTGAAATTCAAATTTTGAGTTGACATAATTTTGATGAGATTGTTTGACTTTGAGTTGATTTTGCAATGAGATGAGACTTTTATATATGTTGGGATGTGTTGGGTGTATCTTACACATAGGATGGACATAAGATACAAGAGGGTAGACCATGGTAGGTAGAATGATAACTTCCCAAAGGCATCCATTCAATGAACCTGTAATCATATTACTTTATAAAAAAAATAGACTTTGCAGATGTGATTAAGTTATAGATCTTGTGGTGGAAAGTTTGTCCTGGACAATATAGGTGTAGTCAATGTAATCACAAGGCTCCATGCAAGTTAAAGAGTAAGGCAGAAAAAACATAATAAAGGAGGTAAAAAGATAGAAACAAAGATGAGGATTCATGTAAACTAGGACTCAACTGGACATTGCTGATTTTAAAAGAGGAAAAACAAGTAAAAGTCAAGAGATTTGGGAACTTTCTAAAAGCTAGTAAAGTCAGGATATGAATTCTCCCCCAAAGCTAGAAGAAAAAGTCCCTCTAGCACCTTGATTTTAGTTTGATAAGATCCATTTTGACTTCTGACCACCAGAACTACAAAAACACATAAATTTGCAAAATTTTAACCACTAACATTGTGGCAATTTGTTACAGTGTCAGTAGTAAACTAACAGAGTAGGCTACTGTAATTTTGGACTCTTCTCTGAGTTATTTTGTCCAGATACCATTTAAAATTTAACTACCATAACACTTATTTAATCTGTGCAGTAAAACTGAGTTTTAAATACCCTTTAATGCTCAAATTATTTCTAATATTCTTTATATATTGCATTGTTTTCACATGTTATATTTTAACATTATTCATATGAAAATATCATACAATGTGAAATAGAACTATTTCAATATTATTTTGAATATTTTACATCATAATATTTCATTTTACTTGATATTTCAGAAGCAACTTCCTAATTCAATCCAAGTACTTAATTTTGTGGATGATCTCTATACCATTTAATTTCTACTAACCTCTTCCCTGATGGCACAAATCTATTAGGTACTGACCTGCTTTTCAACATATTAGTGCAACAACTTTACAAACTTTTCACTACTACATAACATATATTGCATTTTTCCAACATTCAGTCATCACTCATTCACTACTTTCCAGTTGGACCTTAAACAAATGCCACATATTTAAATATTCTTCTATATGGAAACACTCATTTATATATTAGTTATGGTACAAAACAAACTACTTCAAACAACCTAATGATGTAAACAATGAAGTTTAATTTTCATCCACATTCTATGTGATTTGCAGACTAGCTAGAGGCTTTTCTCAGAATCATTCTCATTTTGGCTGACAATGAAGTCATTTCCTGGAATATTACTGGATACCATAGCAGAGAGAAGATAAAATATAGTGCTTTACATGCTGGTTCCAAAGTCTCAGCCCATAAAAGACAAAAGTCACTTCTGCTCACTTGTCATTGTCCAAAGTAGCCCACATGGCCTGCCAGTGGCAGAACAGCAAGGAAGGAGACCTAGATGCAATTGATGGGCAACACCTAGAATTACCGCATTTACTATTTGATTGAAAGTTGTGATAAAAGTATGTTTAGTTTTCTAGGTGGAAATGAGAAGCATACTATCTAATCAAAAGTTTAGGCATAATTCATAACTGCATGCTACCGGTATCCAAGTCTGTGATGTTCTGAAATACAGAGCACAGCAATAGAGTTTCCTTGTACTGTAGACAGAATTTTAATGAAAAATCCATTATTCTATCCATGCTTGGCTTCCTTTTACTTTTATAGCTAGCACCATATTCCAAGAAATTTAGAGGAAGTCATTAAAACATGATTTTATGCATTGCAATATTTATATAAAATGACAGTTTATCACACAATATTGTTAATGCCTTAGAAAATGAGAATGTAAACTACAGTTTTACCTCATTTGTTTACAACTGTTATGAAAAGATACTCAACTATCTCATAAGGAGATCATCTTCATATAAAAATTAGTTGCAATAACAGCCTTGTATGTGAAAGCAAAGACAACGAGTTTCCCTTTCAGAATTGTGAGAAAGAAAACACAATGCTGTACTCAGGAAACATCTTGTAACTTCCACTCTGGAGTCAGAAAGTACTGTCTGTTCCACAGGAATTCCAAAGTATACAAAGCCACTGTGACATGCCTTTGGTAGTGAGGAACAAAAATGGAGTTTCATTTTAGACAGTGCACTGTGGGGAGTACTTTTAGATGCTTTACAGCATGAGCCTATGGGTAACATTGTCTTCAGACTTACTGTGATGTAGCTATAGAACTACATAATCTACCTGACATTGGAAATTAGAAAATGATAAAGATGGAAAGGAAAATAATTAAGTCACAGAAAAGGCAAAGAGTCAGTAGGATTAATAATTTAAATTCTCCATTAACTTACCAATTTCATAGCATCTTTTAAGCTTTTTTATAGGTTTGTAGGAAGGAGAACATAGCATTTTGTAAACACCAAACTGTCAAAATCAGAAAGGAAACAAATTCTATGAGCAGTACCCAACCTGAGATCACCACAGAGTACAAGACTTATTAAAAATCCATGATTCTATAAAGCTTGTAAGAGACAGAGGAGGTAATAAATGAGCTAATGACAAGAACCTTTAGTGAGTGATTACTCCTGTAACGATGCCTTAGTGACCCTCAAATAAATGCTTAACTTGTTTCTTGGCAGGATAACATCCTTGGAAGGCCTAAGGTGATATGGCCAAAGTAATATGAACAAAAAATTGCTTTTTAATAGCTACATAATAAAGCTTCCAGATTTTAAAACATTGAAATAAACTTTACTATTTCACATTGGTGTTTTCCTTCTCTGAATCCTAAAACTAAAATAACAGTATGACTTAAATATTTTTCATCTATTAAAATGTATAATTCCATTTAATTTTTCACACTTATTAGAATGTGTGAATAACTTTTATTTTATTTTATTTTTATTCATATGTGCATACAATGTTTGGGTCATTTCTCCCCGCCCCCCATCTTCAAGCTGTCTTTACTACCAGGCTCTTAGAAGATGGTGCCATTGGCACTGTGGTCTGAAAGGGGTTGTGGAATGTAGTCTTTGCACAGCTGTGCTTGGTAGCCCTGTAAAGTCCTGGATTTTCAATAAAATACTATTCAAGATTTTCTGCTAACTTAAATACTGATACAAACATGAAGTATTGTGTTTTTTTCCGGACTGATTACTATTTTATTTTAAAGCCTCAAGGTTTACACCAAAGAATTAAAGCTCTTTCAAGAAATTCACCTTCTCACTAGGTGTCCTTTTGGTAAAGAGAAATTTCTGGGACAGAGACAATGATTAAGGTAAGTGAGTACAAGGGGAATTTGCTTAACTTTGCAAAGCATTGATCTGTTTAGCATGGAGCAGGAGAAGTCACCCTCTGAATATCTGTAGTTGGCTTCCCTTACAAGGTAATTAACCACACGGTGCCACATTGTTTAAGCTCCTCTGCTGTGATGCTGTGGGTACGGTACTGTTCTAAAAGATTTGCTTTATCATTGTCTTATGATAAAAAGGTGTAGTGTCATAGACAATGAGGAATACATCAAAGCCAGGTTTCAGTTAAGTTTAAGTACCAATAACATGTTCTTTGTTTTTATTGTTTTATTATTCATATGTGCATACAAGGTTTGGGTCATTTCTCCCCCCTGCCCCCACCCCCTCCCATACCAACCACACCACCCCCTCCTCGTTCCCCCACCCCCTCAATACCCAGCAGAAACTATTTTGCCCTTATCTCTAATTTTGTTGAAGAGAGAGTATAAGTAATAATAGGAAGGAACAAGTGTTTTTGCTGGTTGAGATAAGGATAGCTATACAGGGAGTTGACTCACATTGATTTCCTGTGCATGTGTGTTACCTTCTAGGTTAATTCTTTTTGATCTAACCTTTTCTCTAGTTCCTGGTCCCATTTTCCTATTGGCCTCAGTTGCTTTAAAGTATCTGATTTAGTTTCTCTGCATTGAGGGCAACAAATGCTATCTAGTTTTTTAGGTGTCTTACCTGTCCTCACCCATCCCTTGTGTGCTCCTGTTTTTATCATGTGCTCAAAGTCCACTCCCCTTGTTCTGTTTACCCTTGATCTAATGTCCACATATGAGGGAGAACATATGATTTTTGGTCTTTGGGGACAGGCTAACCTCACTCAGAATGATGTTCTCCAATTCCATCCATTTACCAGTGAATGATAAAATTTCGTTCTTCATCATGGCTGCATAAAATTACATTGTGTATAGATATCACATTTTCTTAATCCATTTCTCAGTGGTTGGGCATCTTGGCTGTTTCCATAACTTGGCTATTGTGAATAGTGCCACAATAAACATAGGTGTGCAGGTGCCTCTGGGGTAACCTGTGTCACAGTCTTTTGGGTATATCCCCAAGAGTGGTATTGCTGGATCAAATGGTAGATCAATGTTTAGCTTTTCAAGTAGACTCCAAGTTTTTTTCCAGAGTGGTTGTACTAGTTTACATTCCCACCAACAGTATAAGAGGGTTCCTTTATCCCCGCATCCTCACCAACACCTGTTGTTGGCGGTGTTGCTAATGATGGCTATTCTAACAGGGGTGAGCTGGAATCTTAATGTGGTTTTAATTTGCATTTCCTTTATTGCTAGAGATAGTGAGCATTTTTCATGTGTTCTTTGGCCATTTGAATTTCTTCTTTTGAGAAATTTCTGTTTAGTTCACTTACCCATTTCTTTATTGGTTCATTAGTTTTGGGAGAATTTAGTTTTTTAAGTTCCCTATATATTCTGGTTATCAGTCCTTTGTCTGATGTATAGCTGGCAAATATTTTCTCCCACTCTGTGGGTGTTCTCTTCAGTTTAGAGACCATTTCTTTTGATGAACAGAAGCTTTTTAGTTTTATGAGGTCCCATTTATCTATGCTATCTCTTAGTTGCTGTGCTGCTGGGGTTTCATTGAGAAAGTTCTTACCTATACCTACTAATTCCAGAGTATTTCCTACTCTTTCTTATATCAACTTTAGAGTCTGTGGTCTGATATTAAGATCCTTGATCCATTTTGAGTTAATCTTGGTATAGGGAGATATACATGGATCTAGTTTCAGTTTTTTGCAGACTGTTAACCAGTTTTCCCAGCAGTTTTTGTTGAAAAGGCTGCTGTTTCTCTATCGTATATTTTTAGCACCTTTGTCAAAGACAAGTTGGTTATAGTTATGTAGCTTCATATCTAGGTCTTCTATTCTGTTCCACTGGTCTTCATGTCTGTTTTTGTGCCAGTACCATGCTGTTTTTATCATTATTGCTTTGTAATATAGTTTGAAGTCAGGTATCGTGATACCTCCAGCATTGTTCTTTTGACTGAGTATTGCCTTGGCTATTCATGGCCTCTTGTGTTTTCATATAAATTTAATGGTATATTTTTCAATCTCTTTAATGAATGTCATTGGAATTTTGATGGGAACTGCATTAAACATGTAGATTACTTTTGGGTATATAGACATTTTTACTATGTTGATTCTACCAATCCATGAGCATGGGAGATCTCTCCACTTTCTATAGTCTTCCTAAGTTTACAGTTTTCCTTGTAGAGGTCATTCACATCTTTTATTAGGTTTACAACTAAGTATTTGATATTTTTGAGGCTATTGTAAATGGAATTGTTTCCATACATTGTTTTTCAGTTTGCTCATTATTAGTGTATAGAAATGCTAATGATTTTTCTATGTTGATTTTATATCCTGCTACCTTGCTGTAGCTATGGATGATGTCTAGAAGTTTCTGAGTAGAGTTTTTTGAGTCTTTAAGGTATAGGATAATGTCATCTGCAAATAGGGATATTTTGACAGTTTCTTTACCTATTTGTATTCCTTTTATTCCTTCTTCTTGCCTAATTGCTCTGGCTAGGAATTCCAGTACTATGTTGAATAGGAGTGGAGATAGTGGGCATCCTTGTCTGGTTCCTGATTTTAGAGGGAATGGTTTCAGTTTTTCTCCATTAAGTATAATGCTGGCTGTAGGTTTGTCATATATAGCTTTTATAATGTTGAGGTACTTTCCTTCTATTCCTAGTTTTCTTAGAGCTTTTATCATGAAATGGTGTTGGATCTTATCAGAGGCTTTTTCTGCATCTATTGAGATGATGAAGTGGTTTTTGTCTTTGCTTCCATTAATGTGGTTTATTACGTTTATTGATTTTCGTATGTTGAACCACCACTGCATTCCTGGGATGAAGCCTACTTGGTCATGGTGAATAATCTTTTTGATGTGTTGTTGAATTCTGTTTGCCATTATTTTATTGAGGATTTTTGCATCAATGTTCATTAAAGAGATTGGCCTATAGTTCTCCTTTTTGGAGGTGTCTTTGCCTGGTTTTGGGATCAGTGTAATATTGGATTCATAAAATGTGTTAGGCAGTTTTCCTTCCCTTTCTATTTCATGGAACAGTTTAAGGAGGGTTGGTATCAGTTCTTCTTTAAAGGTCTGATAGAATTCAGCAGAGAATCCATCAGGTCCTGTACTTTTCTTTTTGGGGAGACTCTTGATTGCTGCTTCAATTTCATTTTGTGTTATAGATCTATTCAAGTGATTAATTTTCTCTTGGTTCAGTTTTGGATGATCATGTGTATCTAGAAATCTGTTCATTTCTTTAAGATTTTCAAACTTATTTGAATGTAGGTTCTTGAAGTAGTCTCTGATGATTTCCTGGACTTCCATGGTGTTTGTTGTTGTCTCCCCTTTTACATTCCTGATTCTACTAATTTGGGTTTTTTCTCTCCTCATTTTAGTCAGGTTTGTCAGGGGTCTGTCGATTTTGTTTATTTTTTCAAAGAACCAACTTTTTGTTTCATTAATTCTTTGTATGGTTTTTTTGGTTTCTATTTTGTTGATTTCAGCTCTTATTTTCATTATTTCTCTCCTATTTGTTTTGGGATTTGCTTGTTCTTGTTTTTCTAGGAGTTTGAGATGTATCATTAGGTCATTGATTTGGGATCTTTCAGTCTTTTTAATATGTGCACTCATGGCTATAAACTTTCCTCTCAAGACTGCCTTAGCTGTGTCCCATAGGTTCCAGTAGGTTGTGTTTTCATTTTCATTGACTTCCAGGAACTTTTTAATTTCCTCTTTTATTTCATCAATGATCCATTGTTCATTAAGTAATGAGTTATTTAGCTTCCAGCTGTTTGCATGGTTTTTGTCTTTACTTTTGTTGTTGAGTTCTACTTTTACTGCATTGTGATCAGATAGTATACATGGTATAATTTCGATTTTCTCGTATTTGCTGAGGCTTGCTTTGTGCCCTAGGATATGATCTATTTTGGAGAAGGTTCCATGGGCTGCTGAGAAGAATGTATATTGTGTAGAAGTTGGATTAAATGTTCTGTAGACATCGACTAGGTCCATTTGATCTAGTGCATATTTTAAATCTTGGATTTCTTTATTGATTTTTTGTTTGGATGACCTATCTATTGATGATAATGGTGTATTAAAGTCTCCCACAACCACTGTGTTGGAGTTAATATATGCTTTTAGATTTTTCAAGGTACATTTGATGAAATTGGGTGCAGTGACATTGGGTGCATATAGGTTGATAATTATTATTTCCTTTTGGTCTATTTCCCCTTTTATTAGTATGGAATGTCCTTCTTTATTTTGTTTGATCAATGTAGGTTTGAAGTCTACTTTGTCAGAGATAAGTATTGCTACTCCTGCCTGTTTTCAGGGGCCATTGGCTTGGTAAATCTTCTTCCAGCCTTTCATCCTAAACCTATGCTTATTTCTGTAGGTGAGATGGGTCTCCTGTAAGCAACAAACTGTTGGATCTTCCTTTTTAATCCCTTTCATCAAACAGTGCCTTTTGATGGGTGAATTAAAGTTCGTTAACATTAGGTGTTAGTACTGATAAGTATGTGGTGATTCGTGTCATTTAGTTGTGTTAGTTGTTTGAAGTTTTGATTGGGTGTACCTAAGTTGAGGTTACTCTCTACTTTCTTGCTTTTTCTTTTCCTGTGGTTTGGTGCTGCCTGTCTTTTCATGGTTAAGTTGGGTTTCACTTTCTGTGTGCAGAATCCCTTGAAGAATCTTTTGTAGTGGTGGCTTTGTGGTCACATATTGTTTTAGTTTCTGCTTATCATGGAAGACTCTTATTGCTCCATCTATTTTGAATGATAGTTTTGTTGGGTAAAGTATCCTGGGGTTGAAGTTATTTTCATTCAGTGCCCAGAAGATCTCACCCCAAGCTCTTCTTGCTTTTAATGTTTCTGTTGAGAAGTCTGCTGTGATTTTGATGGGTTTACCTTTGTATGTTATTTGTTTTTTCTCTCTTACAGCCTTTGATATTCTTTCCCTAGTTTCTGAACTTGTTTTGATGATGATATGCCATGGGGTAGTTCTATTTTGATCTGGTCTGTTTGGTGTTCTGGAGGCCTCTTGCATCTGTATGGTAATAGCTTTCTCTAGATTTGGGAAATTTTCTGTTATTATTTTGTTGAATATATTTTGCATTTCTTTGCTTGCATCTCTTCTCCTTCTTCAATAACCATGATTCTCAGGTTTGGTCTTTTGATGGAGTCGGTGAGTGCTTGCATTTTCTTTTCACAGGTCTTGAGTTGTTTAACTAATAGTTCTTTGGTTTTTCCTTTAATTACCATTTCATCTTTGAGTTCTTAGATTCTGTCTTCTGTTTGTTCTATTCTGCTGGATTGGCCTTCCATTTGTTTTGCAATTCTGTTTCCTTCTTTTTTCTGAGTTTTCCATATCCTGGCTGTTTTCCTCTTTAATGTTGTCTATTTTTGTCCTGAGTTCATTTATTTCTTTATTAATCATGTTCTTTGTTTCACTTTGGTGTTTATACAGTGCTTCTATGGTTTCCTTTATTTCTTCTTTTGCTTTTTCAAATTCTCTATTTTTGTCATCTTGGAATTTCTTGAGTGTCTCCTGTACATTTTGGTTGACCATATCTGGTATCATCTCTATAAAATTCTCATTGAGTACCTGTAGTATGTCTTCTTTTAAATTATTCTTGTGGGCTTCATTGGGTTCTTTGGAATAGTTTATCTTCATTTTGTTGGAGTCTGGATCTGAGTATCTGTTTTCTTCATTTCCCTCTGGTTCCTGTACTAATTTTTTGCTGTGGGGAAATTGGTTTCCCTGTTTTTTCTGTCTTCCCATCATTGCCCTTGGTGGTGTTATTGTCCCTGTACTGTGTGCAATTGTGTATTTTCTAACTTGTAATAATAGCACTGGTGATATTTAGAATGGAAGGGTGAGAGGAGATGGAAAGCAAAGAAGTTAAAGGAAAAGGGAAAAACAAACAAGTAGAAAAAAAACAAAGAAATAAACAAAAAGGTTTCAAAGATATAAACAGGGAGAGATAGTGTACTAATCAAGTGTAAGCTGAACAGACATTAGAGAGACAGAGTGAGAATTGAAAATAAAAAATAAAATATATATATAAATAAATAATAAATAAATGAAATATATATATAAAAAATTTAAAAAATAAAATAAATAAAAAAATAAAAATAAGAAAAAATAAAATAAAAAAAATCTCCAAGTTCAAATGCAATAATGTTTCGGTCTTAATAATTTTGCTGTTCACCCCTCAGTCTCCAGTCCTGGAGATGATCAGAAGTAGTTCTGTGGTTGTCTCATGAAAGGGGAAAAAGACTGGAAAATCCAAAATAAAACAAAACCGCACAAAACAATTAACCAAATCACCACAATGTGTCCCAAGTTCAAATGCAATATAGTTTCAGTAAGTTTTTCAGCATACAGGTGCACTTTGGTTGTTTTCTCATCAAAGGTAGGGAAAGAGTAAAAAAAAGAGTCTGGAGACAGTTCTGAGAATGGTATCTGCGGCTGTGGCTTGCCTGCCCACTGCTGTCAGCCTGCTGTTGCTGGAGGCGTTATTTATGCAGATCTCAGGAGGGAGCTTAGCACTCACCTGGCCCCACAGGCTTTGTTTACTCAGTGTTCTCCAGTGCCTGAGCCGCTGCTACAAGCTTTCCTCTTTCCAAGCACACTAGGGGAGGTGACACTGCACCCACTTTCTCAGGCCTGCGTGTTTGTTTACAGCTCATGTGGGAAGTGGGTCTTCCCCCTCTCCTGTGGAGTTTTCTTCCCTCCGCTGCTTTTACAAGCTTTCCCGCTTCTGGTTGCTGGGCATGTGCTGCTGGTCCTGCCTTCTCTGGCCGGCTTGTTTATTTACAGTTCTGGGCGGGATTCCCCTCCCCCACTCTTTGGTGCTTAAAGCACCCCACCCTCTTTTCTACATGTCTTTTTTTTGTTATTGCTTATTATTCAGTTTTTCTTTTTTCCCTGGGTGGGGGTTGGTCTGTCCAGGGGCTATGGTGATCTGGCCCAGGGTTGTCTGTGGAAGTACTGCATACCACTTAGCTCACCTTGTGGTTCGCGTCTTCCCAAGCTGTCTGAGCGCTGGTGTCTGGCGGTGATTCAGGATCCTTGCTGTTTTCTCCCTTTAATGTGAAGTGGAGATGCTCTTCACAGGCTGGAGGTGTGGAGAAGTCAAAGTTTTGCCTCTTCTCTGTGGTTTTTTCCTGTAAGGTGTGTCTCCAGTGTCTCTCCAAGATTTTACTTTAGGAGGCATGCTTTCTGCTTCCTTCCATCTTTGAATTCTGTGAATAACTTTTAATTAAGATATAACACTTAATGTGGCTTATATTCCTAAATACAATACTAAAGTTTAGTAAATTAATAATTCACAAGTATTGTTTGAGGTTAAAACAGTATCTTCTATGCCTAAATTATTATCTATACTTTTATATAATATCTTTATTTTACTCATTGTGATATATTGTCAAAGAATCTGGACACTTAGGAAAACATAACTTTTATATTTTTCTTTAATATTAAAGGATGGCTATAAAATGTTATCTGTTACCTTGTATAATTTTGATAATTTGTTGTATAATTCTGATTATACTCATCATTTTATCTATTGTTTATTCACAAAAGGAAAACATTCAGTAATTTTGAATTAGATTTGAATGGGTATTAAAGCTGAGCGTTTAGGAGAATCTTTTTCAATGCCAGATTTTACTTCTTTCCATTGTTCATGGCTTCCTTTCTCAACATATCAGTTTTATATGAAGCCCTGATCTTTTCTGATCAATCTCACTGAACATTCTTGAAAGTCCTTTGTAGGTATATCTAAGCCATCCTTTGCTTTTTCTCTTGTGGTCACCTTTGATTTGGTTACATTACTTTGAAGGTTCCTCTTGTCCCAAGAGCTCACAGTTTCTTGTCTGCCATTAGTTTCTCAGTTCAGATTCTACTGATCCAGGTCCCTCTACCACCTTCCCATTAACTCTGGATTCTGGGCTTCATCTCAGGCCTAAGGTGCTCTTAATCCTGAAAAGGGTATTTGAGTAAAGAGATAATAAAATTGAAGTGATTCAAATACCATCTGCTATAACTGAAATAAATGATGGTAAATGAATAAATGATGATAAATTGTAGGCATAACTTCTAAATCCCATGAGGGAAAAGTTTGAGTGAGGTGGGAACCCCATGATGTTGACAGGTATTTACACAACATTGGATCCTGTATGAAAATAAGCAAGATAGTCCATCTCAATTCCTAGTGTAAAGAAACAAATGTAGGAAAATCCATTATTTAAGGCTATATCCTATGAGGAAATGGATGAAGTAAAAGTAAGAATAAAGATCAGGAATGGCACTAAAGCAATTTATAATTAATTCAAAGATAGAATAGTCAAAATCCTTTGAACAGACATCATTAGTCTGTCTCATTTTTAGCTGGATCAATGGCATTACATACTCCATACTAAAGGTCAAATTAGATTTCATCTTTGGTTTAAAGCCCAATGCAATCATGGACACATAACATTCAGATAGACTAAATGGCATATAAAAATTAATGTTATTTCACTTACTTAATATGATCTTTAGTTAAATAATAAAACATTGTAATAAGAAAATAAAGAGTTCAGTACTCTCTTACCATCCTCTTGGAAGTAATACATTCAATATCAATAGGAATCAAAATTATTTTTTCATCTGTATTAATTTGAATTCTCCAGAGAAATAGCATCAACAGATAGAATCATCTATCCATCTATGTATCATCTATCTATCATCATCTATATTGTATCTGAATTATATTTATATGTATAGTCATATTTATAAGAGATTCGTTATGAGGAATTAGCTCAGTTATGGAGACTGCAAAGACTTACCGTCAGCAAGCTGGAGACCGAGGAGAGTGAATGGCATAGTTCTACCCTGAGTTTGAAGCCTGAGACCAGGGAGATGATTAGTAAATTCCAGTCTGAGTCTTAGTCCGAAGACAGGTGAAAAACAATTTCTCAGCTTGAGAACAGGCAGAGAGAGCAGTGGAGGGGGGAGAATTCAAATATGACATATTTGACACATTGTAAGAACATTTGTAGATGCTACAATGTACTCCCTCTAGAACAATAAAAAAAAAGTACATTCAGCTAAAAACAAACAAACAAACAAAAAAACAGAGAGCAAATTCTCCCTTCTCAGATGTTTTGTTCTACTCAGGCCTTCAAGTGATTGCATGAGGGCTACTCATATTAAGCAAAGCAATCTGCTATATTCAGTCCACCAACACAAATCACAACCTCCTCTAGAAACATCTTCACAGACACTCAGACTAATGTTTGACAAAATAGCTTGGAACTCTGTGGCCTAGTTCATGCTTAAAATGAATCCTCACAACCTCCATGCACTGGTGAGATCTGAAATTTGGATTTGTGTGTTTTTTTTTTTCTTCTGGAAATACAGCTCAATCACTTATAATTACTAATTGATATATCCAAAAATATTTTCCAAAGTATTTTATTTATCCTTAGAACCTATTCAAGAGGGAAAGAGAAAATCATTCTACTCTGAAATTTTTTTTTCACTGTAACAAGAAAAACTAAAATATTAAGAACAGATTACAGAGATTGCAAAAAGAATTTATTTTCTGCAAATAACTCTTTTTGCAGAACTAGGGTTTGAACTCAAGGCCCTCTGCTTGCCAGACAGGTGCTCTGGCAATTGAGCCATGCCCCCAGCAATTTTTTTGATTTTAGTTATTTTTTAGGTAGGGTCTCACGTGTTTTGCACTGGGCTAGTCTCAGGCAACAGTCCTCCTACCTATGGCCTCTTGGTTGCTAGTACCACAGATGTGTCCCACCATACCTGGTTTACTGATTGAGATATAATCTCACTAACTTTTTGTACAGACTGGTTTCTATCTAGAATCCTTCCACGTAGTTCAGATTATATACATGTGCCACCCTGCCTGGTTTTGTATTTTGTTATTGTGACATGATTTCACTAAACTGTCAGGATCTGACCTCAAACTTGAGGGTCTCCTGCACCTACCTCCCAAGAAACTAGGATTATAGGTGTGAGCCACCATACCCAGTTGGTAAATTAACTTTTTATCTCTCACAATAAGGACTGGAAACAGGCAGAGGCCATGGTAATTTATAGTGCAAATTAGAGAGAGTATGTATACTTTCAACTCAACATTTCCTGCCTACAACCATCATGTTGTTAGCAGTGATGTGAGAGCAAAAATTATAGAGTGGCATTTATAGCACTTGGGTATTATATTTTGTGGTAATTTTTGTGAACATATTATTAGTTACATATTTCAAAACTTATGCTGAATAAGCATATTTCCCAACTTTTTGGAGTAAAAGGAGTATATTTAATGTGTACTCTTTTTTGTAAACATTTTCTTCAAAAAAAATTTCAGATTCATCAAAGACTTTCAAGGATAGTGTAGTTTGAGAGTCATTTCCCCTCAACTACCCCAATGTTAACATTTTACATAATGAGTCTACATATATTTTGACATCATCTCCATACAAACAAGTAGATATATACTAAAAAGGGATTTAGGAACATTGGCACATTGAGTGTGAAATTAGTAGCCTGAGGCTTTAAAAAAAATGACTCTCTCAGACTAAGGAGCAGATTATGTGGATGAAATTTCATTAACAAGGAAAAGCATTTTAGGACCCTTTAAGGCTTTCAGTAGTATATAAAAGTTATTTAGAAACTAGGAACCACTCTGCATCTCATTTACCTAACTGATGAGAGATAAATGAGCTAAACATTTAATGCACAGCCTTGAGGTATTTTTTTGCTCTTGAACCACAGTCTAAGTCTACTAAAAGAGAAGAGAATCATTAACTTTCTGCAACCACAGTGCCAGCAGCAGCCACTAAACTTTCTTACCATAAATAGTTCCAGAAATAGTAATAAAATAATTATAAATGACAATTCTCATCTTTGATTTAGTACATTTTTGTATATATAAAACCAAAGCCCAGTACATAATAAGGCTTTATTATATGTAAACAGGACGCTATTATTTACTAAGAACATCACTAAATTGATAGCATAAAAATAATTCATTTTGCCCTTGGAAGTCCTTTTTTATGAAACAACTAAGAGATAAGTATTCTATAGGTTATTTTTATTAATCAGATGAATGTTGCATTTGTTGAGAAGAGTCAACATCACCACCTGTTGGGAAATGTTGAAATTAGACTTAGGACTGTTGCCAAGACTAGAATCTCTCTCACTGAAAAAAAAAGGTGGAGATAAAATGTCTACATTGAAAATGAATAGAATTGATTTTAATTTGAGGACATGAGAATGCATTCCAGTGTTTTCATTCCTGTGTAGCATCACTTTGCTTTCTCACTGCAGTGCGATGGTTGATATAAACATTGAACCATAGCACAATTTACATGAACTTATCCACATCTGATCTTCAGGAAGTCTCATGACAACTAAAACTGGCAAGTAACCCAAATGCTGATGCAAAGTTGTCTCTATCAATTGCTTTCACCTTTCTTATTGAAGCATGTATAAGGGCAGTGCAACACACACACACACAGCACACACACATACACACATCCCACACATTAATAGGACCTTTACAACACTGAATTTTCTAATATGACACTCCATCTATTTAGATTGTCTTTCTTTAGTTTCACTATTTTATTGTTTTTAACAGAAAGGATTTATACATTTTTCATTTTTACTTAAGTATTTGATATTGTATGATTTTAATGTTAATGGCATATTTTTTAAAATTTTGTCCAATATAATTGATTATTCCATTTCAAATATGCAGAGAACAGCCATGTTAAATTTACTTATTATAAATCATATTGTTTTTAACTTTCTAAGTATATATTATAACCATTTCATGAAAAAAATGATAATTTATTTCTTTCTTTCCAATACACATGGAAAAATTTTTTTAAAAATTTTGCTAGATTGTACTATATAAAGCCTACAGTATGATGGTGAATGACAGCAGTTTTTTAGCCTGAATATGAAATGTTTCTCACAGATTCATGTGTTAAGCACAGTCCCCAGCTAGGGGCACTATTTGGGGAGGTTCTGGAAACTTTAAGGGTTGGGACCTAGCTGGAGGTATTAGGTCACTGAGGTCCCTGGCCTCTTCCTGACTTCTTCTTTTCTCTCTCTCTCTCTCTCTACCTCTTTCTCTGCTCCCCACCCCTTGATTAGTATAGCTAGAGATTTATTAACTATGTTGATATATTCAAATAACCAGCTTTGGTTTCATTGATTTTCAATAATTTTCTTGGCATGCCTTGTCACATTTCATGGAAAACCAGACAAATATCAAGTATCAAGTACTAGGAATAGCTTATGATTTAAGCAATTTTTGGTCTAGATAAAACAAATTTCAATTACGAGTCTTTCTATTGACCTATCTCTATACATTTGAGGACAATAGTTTGCCTTCAACCTCAATTCTCTGTTATATTCAAAACAGTCACAGATTTTCATTTATCCAAAAGTTTTACATATTGTAAGGACAAGACGATGCCATCCAAGCTCTTTTTGTGTTGAAACTGAAATAGGAAATGCTTTCTTTTTTTGACATGGAAAAAAAAAAAAGCACAATTTTTGTACAATATTTAAGGTAGATCTGTGATAATTTCATGATCTGTGGACTATTCATGTATTAAAGGACAGTTATCAAAGTACATTTACCAACCAGGCACTGGTGGCTCATGGGTGTAACCCTAGCTACTCAGGAGGCAGAGATCAGGAGGATCATGGTTCAAAGACAGCCTGAGCAAATAGTTCATGAGATCCTATTCTGAAAAAAAAATTGCAAAATAGGTCTGGTGAAGTGGCTCAAGGTGTAGGCCCTGACTTCAAACCCCAGCACCACACACACACACACACACACACACACAGAAATACACTTACCAAAATGTAAATTGATCCATTGATCAAGCATATCATGTAGTCAAGGGAAATTGATAACTGGAAAGTCTGACTAAGTTAGTGCTTAAACATAATAGGAACTTAATAATTATGTTATCATTATTATCATTATATCATTAACAAAGGTAAGAAGTAACAAAAAAATCACTATGAAATGAAATTGATAGTAGAAGTTTACTTGAATTTTTAAATTGCTCTTTGTAAGACATGCTGTTAAGAAAATAAAAGTCACAGACTATTAGAACACATTTGCAAAGATATGTTTAATAAAGGACATATGCACATTTATATCCAAAATATACCAAGAACTTTTAATACACAACAATAAGAAAATAAACAACTCAATTAACAATGAGCAAAATATCTGTACAGATAACTCACCAAACAAGATATACAAATGTCAAATAAACAAAAAAAGCTCACCAGCATGCTGTTAGGGAACTAAAATTTCAAACAATGGGACAAGACACCACTATATATCTATTAGAATGGCTAACACATGTAATACAACAATGTCAAATGCTGATGAGAATTTGGAGTGGAAGGAACTCTCATGTATTGATTGTGAGAATGCATAACAGTGAAGCCACTTGGGAAGACAGTTTGCAGATTCTTACAAAGTTGCACATCATACCATATAATCTACCAAAATTATTTACCCAAATGAGTGAAAGCTTATCTTTATCTCTACACAAAAAACTAAGTATAAATTTGTATAGTAGTTATTATCATTATCATAATTGCCAAAATTTGGAAGCAACCAAGGTATCTTTTAGGTTAAAGGTATAAACATGCCGTGGTATATTGAAAGGATGTGCTCTTTGCCCCAGCAGATCCCTATAGCAGAAACCAGTAAAGCCAGCACAGGATGCCCCGGGCAGGATGAGATAAACAGGATGGGGGCAGTTGGAATGTGAGGAATGTGAGGAATGTGAGCAGATTGCGAAAGACAACTAGAAGTACGTGCAAGATGTGCCCTGCCTGCTTGCTAAATGTAACTATGTGCGTGAATACCGACCCTTGAATCTATAGGCTAAGAAGTAATGTACTCTTAAATGGATAGGCTGGAAATGTATGTGTTGTTACAAACTCATTGGCTATGTACTGTGTGGGCTTTTGCTGTAATGGTGGGTAGGGGCCTCCCTAAAGAGGCTCGGGGTCTTGTCTGCCCAATCGGACCTGTGTGTCTGTGTGGGAGCTTGACCCTGGCTTGCCAGCTCAATAAACTCTGCTTTGTTGATTGCATTCACGCGTGACTCTCTGTCTCTTGGAGGAATAGGATTCTTGGACCCTAACATTTGGAGGTCCCACCGAGATACCCTTTTTTGAGAAGGCAGACCATCCACAAGAAAGCAGAGGTGATTCCAAGACCTAGGCATTGGGAGAGTCTGAGATTCTCATTTGGAGGGAACTAATTGGTAGATGATTGTTCCCGTTTGGGCCGCGGCGGGGATTTGGCCAATCCCCGGGGAGATTCATTCTGGGAATCTCGTTAAACGGACCACGAGGTCCTGCTGGGAGAGGCTTTCCTCTCATTTGGGCTCGAACATTTCAGGAATCCTGGCACCAGGAGAAGAACTAATTGAACTAGTCGACTGACCACCCGTCAAGTGGATGCCTTTCGGCCTGATATCCAAATTGGACGGTGAGGAGATTGAATGGAGTGCGCACCAGCGTGAGAGAAGGACCGGTCCAAGCAAGTGGTGGAGAGTGTTCTGTGTGTGTGGAGTTATTGTTGCTTTCACCCTTTTTGTTCTATCTCTCCTGGTGGTTGCTTCTCATCCCACAATGGGACAGGGACAAGCAACCCCAAAGTCTTTGATTCTCTCTCACTTTCCAGAAGTCAAAAAAAGGGCATTAAATGCGGGTCTGGTCATTAAGAAAGGTAAGTTCGACACCCTTTGTTCTGCAGAATGGCCCACCTTCGGAGTCAGATGGCCCATTCAAGGTTCCCTCTCCCTAGACCTGATCACTAAGGTCAAGGCTGTCATTTTCTAACCAGGCAATCAAGGCCACCCAGATCAGGTCCCCCACATTTTGGTTTGGGAAGATTTAGTGGGGAACCCCCCCCTTGGTTAACAGCTTTTCTGACTCACCCCTCCAGTTCGGCTCCCAGGGCTAAAACCCCAGTCATGCCTGCCTTGGTCATAAAAGAGGAAGAGAAACCTCCCCTTCGCTCCCTGACCAGTCCTCAAAATAGGACACCCTCTTTACCACCCCCGGTCTTACTGGAGAGTTCCCCCCTTTACCCATCCCTCTCGGGGGTAGAGAAAGATTGGCCGCCCCCATTCATGACTCCCCCTGGTCAGGCCAGTGCTCTGGAGGAGGAAATTTCCTCATCCTCCTCAACAGGACCGACGGCCAGAGGAGGAATGGGTCGAAGACTCCGCCCCCGAGGGGTACGGGAAAGGGAGGGAGAAGATGGGCCCTCCTCATCAACACATGGGGAGGAAACTGTCCCCACATTTCCAGTCTGGACGGTAGGCCAAGGAGGACCGGGAGGGGGGCAACAGTTTCAGTACTGGCCCTTCTCCTCCAGTGATCTATATAACTGGAGGACACAGAACCCACCGTTTTCAGAAGACCCTAAGTGTCTCATAGATCTCCTGGAGTCCGTCATGCATACACACCGCCCCACATGGGACGACTGTCACCAGCTGCTCAATACTCTTTTTATGACGGAGGAGCGGGAGCGCATCCTCCACAAAGCTAGAAAGAACGTCTTGGGGGACAATGGGAGACCCACAACCCTCCAACCAGCCATAGACGAGGCCTTCCCCCTACGCCGCCCTGATTGGGATTTCGGGACTGCAGAAGGTAGGGAGCGTCTCCAAATCTACCGCCAGACTCTTATGGCAGGTCTCTGAGTGGCCGCTAGGAGGCCCACCAACTTTGCAAAGGTAAAGGCAGTTGTCCAAGGGGAAAATGAAAGCCCGGCCAGTTTCTTAGAGCGCCTCTATGAGGCATACCATCAGTACACCCCTATTGGCCCCGAGGCGGAGATCCACCGGTCTGCTGTGGTATTCTCATTCATTAATCAGGCAGCTCCAGACATTAGGAGAAAACTCAATAAACAGGAAAACTTAGGGGAGATAACCATTAGGGAAATGTTACAGATAGCAGAGAAGGTCTTTACCGCAAGGGAAACTCCAGAAGAAAGGGAGGAAAGGCGGAGAAAGGAAGACAGGGAGGCCCAGGAGAAATTGAGAAAGGAGGACAGGGAGTTCCAGGCTAAGGAGAACCGAAAGCAACAAAGAGAAATGGTCCATATTTTCCTAGCGGGTGTCCGGGACCAACCCAGGGAAGGGGGCCACACCAGGACCCCGGATAAGGAACACTGTTTTTACTGTAAGGCAACTGGGCATTGAAAGAGAGCGTGCCCTAAGTTAAAGGAAAAAAGAGGGTTTGGCAGGAGACCGGGAGGTAACAGGGAAAGGGAACGAGCAGTGGAGCAGGCCAGAGTCCTTCTAGCCAGAGAAGAGGACTGAGGGAGATGGGGCTCGGACCCCCTCCCCGAGTCTTGGGTAACTGTATGTGTGGAGGGGAAGCTGATGGGGTTCATGGTGGATACTAGTGCCCAGTATTCGGTCTTAAACAAAGCATGTGGACCTTTGAACAAGGAACGAACAAGTGTTGTTCAGGCGGCCACAGGTACACAGTTATGCTCATGGACTACCAAAAGAAAGGTAGACTTAGGAAAACACCAGGTCACACACTCCTTCCTGGTCGTCTCTGAGAGCCCTGCTCCCTTGCTCGGACGGGACCTGCTCACCAAAGTAGGGGCCCGTATCTATTTTGAACCAGATAAAATAATTGTGACTGATTGGGAGGGGAGCCCAATACACGTCCTGTCCCTATCATTGGCTGATGAATATCGACTGTTTGAGAGCCAACAGGAGCCAGGAGGGGACATAGCCCAATGGCTAAAAAGGTTTCCCACGGCCTGGGCAGAGACTGTGGGAATTGGCCTCACCAAACACCTCCCTCCCGTAGTTATACAATTGAAGGCTTCTGCTCTTCCCATTCAGGTAAAACAGTATCCTATGCTCAAAGAGGCTCGAAGAGGCATAGCCCCTCATATCCACAGGCTAATAAAGGAAGGAGTACTGCGGCCTTGTCGCCTGGAATACTCCTCTGCTCCCTGTCCAAAAGCCGGGAAGTGGGGACTATAGGCCTGTGCAAGACCTGCAAAAGGTAAATGAGCGGGCAGAGGACATTCATCCCACTGTACTGAATCCCTATACCTTGCTCAGTCACCTACCGCCCTCACAAGTATGGTATACAACCCTTGATTTGAAAGATGCTTTCTTCAGCATTCCATTGTCAGAAATCAGCCAGCCGCTATTTGCATTCGAATGGCAAGAGGATGGGGGCCGGACCGGACAGCTCACTTGGACCAGACTGCCACAAGGATTTAAAAATTCTCCCACCCTGTTTAACGAGGCCCTGAGCCAAGACCTGGAGCCCTTTCGCCAGTCACCCACGAGTCACTCTACTACAGTACGTTGATGACTTACTGTTAGTGGCAGAAACCCGAGAAGAGTGCAGGGAGGCTACTGAACACCTGCTAACGCAGTTAGGTGAGCTGGGATATCGGGCAAGTGCCAAAAAGACCCACATCTGTAAAAGGTCAGTGACATATCTGGGTTATCGGATCGCAGATGGGGCAAGATGGCTGACTGATGCCATGAAACAGACTATTTTGACTATTCCACCCCCCACATCCGCTAGGGGAGTGAGAGAGTTCCTGGGCTCCGCAGGGTTCTGTAGACTCTGGATTCCGGGATTTGTGGAGATAGCCAGACCCCTATATGAGGCCACCAAAGAGGCTCCGGATTGGAGGTGGGGAGAGGAACAACAGTAGGCCTTTGACCAGCTAAAGGCCGCCCTTCTCCAGGCCCCTGCCTTGACCCTACCAGAACCCACAAAATCGTTCACTCTGTTTGTGGATGAAAAGAAGGGGGTAGCCAAAGGAGTCCTGACCCAACAGTTAGGTCCCTGGAAGAGACCCGTGGCATATCTTTCCAAGAAATTAGACGCAGTAGCATCAGGATGGCCCCCTTGCCTCCACATCATAGTGGCCATTGCCATGTTAGTGAGAGAAGTAGACAAATTAACCTTTGGACAGGCTCTCTGGGTCACGGCCCCTCACCCAGTGGAGGGAGTCCTTAAACAACCCCCTGGGAAATGGATGACAAATGCCAGGCTCACCCACTACCAGGGGCTCTTGCTGGATTCCCTTCAGATCACCTTCACAGATCCTGTAACTCTGAACCCTGCCACCCTGTTGCCCAACCCGGAACTACAGACACCTGTCCATGACTGCAAGGAGTTCCTCTCCGAAGTTACCCAGGTACGGGTTGACCTAAAGGACACCCCACTGTCCGGCTATAAATTAAACTGGTACACTGATGAAAGCAGTTTTGTCCAAAATGGAGTCCAAAGGGCAGGGGCAGCAGTGGTCGACCAAGAAGGAAACATGGTATGGAGCAGCGCCCTCCCACCTGAAACCTCAGCCCAAAAGGCAGAATTAATTGCCTTGGCCGAGGCCCTAAAAAGGGCAAAAGAAAAATGAGTCAATATCTACACTGATAGCCGCTATGCTTTCGGTACCATCCACGTCCACAGAGCCATCTATCGCAAAAGGGGATTTCGCACAGCAGAAGGGAAAGGCTTAAAAAACCTGGCCGAAGTCTAGCGTCTATTAATAGCAGTGGAAAAACCGAAGGCAGTGGCAGTGATGTATGTCCCAGGCCATCAGTCTGCCAAGACTCCGAAAGCTGTCGGTAACAACAGGGCAGATCAAGAAGCTAGGAGAGCAGCAATGGTGAGTCCCTCCATGGTCACGGCTATAGATGTGCCTGTCCCCGAGCTCCCTTCGCTACCTCCCCGACCAGAGTACTCCTCGGAGGATTTCACTTGGATGAGAGCCCACTCCCTCACTAGAAAAAGGGAGGATGAATGGAAAAGCGACTTGGAAGGCAAGCTAATCCTGCCCGAGAAACTCGGCCGATTCCTGTTAGCTAAACTTAAGCAAGTCCACCTACTTGGGGCGGAGAAAGTTGCTAGACTTGCTGACATCTGCACAACTCCGATTTCCAAACCAGACCGTGGCCGTCCATCTAATTGTGGAGGATTGTGCTAGCTGTACAGCTATGAAACCAGGACGAAGGGAGGGGCACCACACAGGTATTCGGGAATGGGGGAGGGCCCCGGGAAGAAGCTGGGAAGTGGATTTTACCGAAGTAAAACCAGAAAAGTTTGGGTACAAATATTTGCTAGTGTTCATAGATACCTTTTCGGGTTGGTGGAGGTATTTCCTACAAAGAGGGAGAGGAGTCAGGTAGTGGCAAAAGCCTTACTAGAGAAAATCATACCCAGGTACGGGGTGCCTGAGGCAATTGGGTCAGATAACGGTCCAGCTTTCATTAGTAAAGTCCTGCAGGGACTAGACCAGGCTATGGGGGCCAATTGGAAACTACATTGTAAATATAACCCCCAGAGCTCAGGGCAAGTAAAAAAGATAAATAAGACACTAAAGGAGACTTTAGCCAAATTGGCCCTGGAGACTGGCGGTGATTGGGTGACACTCCTTCCCTTGGCCATCTTCCGAGTCTGGAACTCCCCTTATGTCCATGGGCTAACCCCCTTTGAGATCCTGTATGGGAGTCCACCCCCCATCATTCAAAGGACCTTAAGCCCGGGACTAGGTGATCTGGCCCCAAATTACCTGACTATGCTACAGGCTCTAGCTAAGGTGCAACAACAAATATGGCCCTTAATTCAAGCGTACCATACTACTGAGAGGTTCCCGACTCCGGAACATGGCATAGTCCCAGGTGACATGGTATGGGTTAAAAGGCATCAGTCCAAAACCCTAGAGCCTAGATGGAAAGGACCTTATGTTATACTGCTTACTACCCCCACTGCCCTCAAGGTCGATGGAATTGCACCATGGGTACACCACTCCCATGTGAGACGGGCATGTCCTCAGGAGGAGCAGGGAAATTGGACTGCACGACAGCATCCCACAAATCCACTCAAGCTCCGGCTGATACGAGATGCTCTGGAAAACGAAAACACCCCAGATGCTCCACAGCCCTCCTAGGATGGGATCATCACCTGGGTCCACTATACCCACATCAGACCGGCGGACCCGGTAGCTGTGAAGGAAGACTTCCTGCCAACAAGAAGGGTGTCCCACCACAAGGACAATTCCTTCAAACTCAAACTTCAGCAAACTGGACCTCGGTAACCTTATTCCTTTTTCTAACCCTGTCCACCACTTGCTTGGGGCATACAAATCCACATCAACCTTTTAACCTGACCTGGATGATTGTAGATGTATCCACAGGAGACATTCTTAACCAGATCTCCAAGGTGACCCCTCCCAGCACCTGGTTCCCAGAATTATACTTTGACTTAAGGGCCTTATTCACTGGCAGGGGACAATGGGATTTGCGCCAAAGTTACTTCTATGTCTGCCCCGCTCCCCAACCCAACCACAGAAAAAATGTGGAGAAATCACAGACTATTGTTATAAGTCATGGGGTTGTGAGAGCTCAGGGGGCATATGGTGGCCACCCCCCAAACAGGGGGACCTTATTCAGTTAAGTAGAGTCTCTCAATCTGGTATTACATACCACCAACCTAGACCTATAAATAAGGGATGCCCAACTCCCCCCAATTGTAATCCCATTATGATAAATTTCACTGATTTAAAAAAAAAAGGCGACAAATTGGGAATTGGGTAAATCCTGGGGAGTCAGACTCTACAAAACAAATCATCCAGGAGCCCTTTTTACCTTGCGGCGTGTGCGACAATCAGTCTCTACTCTAACAATAGGACCTTGTATTCTAAACCGACTTGTGACTTTCATCAAAAACCGAATTAACACTGTCCAACTTCTGGTCCTCCGCCAACAATACCAGGCTCTTCATCCCCTTGAGAATGATTCCTCAGTATAGCCCAAAGAAAAGGGGGGAATGAAAGGATGTGCCCTTTGCCCCAGCAGATCCCTATAGCAGAAACCAGTAAAGCCAGCACAGATGCCCCGGGCAGGATGAGATAAACAGGATGGGGGCAGTTGGAATGTGAGGAATGTGAGGAATGTGAGCAGATTGCGAAAGACAACTAGAAGTACGTGCAAGATGTGCCCTGCCTGCTTGCTAAATGTAACCGTGTGCGCGAATACCGACCCTTGAATCTATAGGCTAAGAAGTAATGTACTCTTAAATGGATAGGCTGGAAATGTATGTGTTGTTACAAACTCATTGGCTATGTACTGTGCGGGCTTTTGCTGTAACGGCCGGTAGGGGCCTATATAAGATCTTCCTTAAAGAGGCTCGAGGTCTTGTCTGCCCAATCGGACCTGTGTGTCTGTGTGGGAGCTTGACCCTGGCTTGCCAGCTCAATAAACTCTGCTTTGTTGATTGCATTCACGCGTGACTCTCTGTCTCTTGGAGGAATAGGATTCTCGGACCCTAACATTATATAAACATGCAATGAAATATAATTCGGTGTATGAAGAACTGTGCCATCAAGTCACAAAAACACATGGAGGAAACAAATGTGCATATTGTTAAGTGAAAGAAGTCCTTCTGCTACAGTTTCCTACTTCATAATTCCAACTACACAACATCCACAAAAGACAAAACTACAGAAAGAGCAAAAAGATCAGTACCAGAGGTTAGTCAGGGGTTGTGGGCTACAAATACTTGAAGTCTCGGGAATTTTTAAGGCAATGAAACTATTCTGTGTTATACTTGTAATGACATTATATGAAGTGAAGAGTTCAGTGACAGGTATAAAAGGAGAACTTAATATAACTAGAGTCCTAGGTCAGAGGTGCAACTCTGAGGGTTCCAATATGTGAAATCTGGTCACTCTGCAATATACCAATTGAAAAGATGAGCAGTGGAGAAGAGCAGAGAACGATTTACTCATTAATGTGCTGGTCTGTGCATGGGAAGAGAAAGAGTAAGCATTTCATCCATCTTCAGAGTGTAAGGGTGAGAGGTATGCATAATTACACAATCCCAGTCAAATATGTGGTCAGGTGTTTGATCATCATCTCAGAATTGGCCCCTCAGGAGAGGCCTTGTCACAATAAGAAAGTCATTGATGCTTGGAGGGCAGGTAATTTCAACTCTTGTCATAAGAAGTTTATCCATCAGTCGTGCCTTTCCTGGAATCCAAGGTGACTGAAAAATGACTGCAATAGAAAATGGCTCAGAGGAAAGAAGACAAATAGTAAATTGAGACAGAAATGCTGAACTTTCTCTGCTTTTAGTTACCCTTTGGACATTTGTTGGCCCAAATGAAGTGCCTTTTCCAAAAGCAGTTTCTAAGTACTTGTTAAACAATTGCTAAATGCATATGTGGTATCCATTCAACTTCTGTTTCTAATATAAGCTTGGACCCTTCTCACCAGGAGTTTAAGTTTTTGTTAAAAATAGGTAGAGAATAAATACAGACTGGTTGTGGTATTTTCCTGAAAATGAAAATGAAACCAAGCAGAATACAAGACATAATTATAAAATTATTATTTGTTTGGCTTTGTGCGTGCTAAACAAGTGCTCTATCACTTAAGCCATGCTCCAGTCCTTTTGTTTTATTTTGCTTTTAGGATAAGATTTCCCTCCTAAGTAGCTGAGATTTCAGGTGTATTCCACCAGGTCTGTTTGTTTGGTGTTTCTAATTTAGAAATTTTATTTCATTTTTTGTTATCATTATTATTCATTAAAAATTTGGCAAGACACTATCTCTGCTTTCCCCAAAAACAAAACATAAAATTTATGACATATCTAGTAGTACATTCCTGGTACATGGTAGAGCAAAGACGAGTCCTTCAGATTTCACTGCTCAAAGCTGAACACATAAGATTGGCCATTAAATGGTAAATAATGGACTGTATTACTAAACCAGGTTCTTATAATTTCTTGCTGACATACTGATGTTAGCATTATTAAAAGAGATGAATCAAGGCCCTTACTTGTTTGAACTGCAGCTTTCTGTCTGTCTGTAAAACACTCTATGAGAAATTGTTTTTCTGTGCAATGTAAAAGTTGGCTTAGTTGTATTACAGTGATATGGCAATCTTATTCTTGATCACAGTTTGGCTTTATACACAAGTCTTTTCAGTTCTTCAATTTCTTAGATGTAATGATCAGTTATCCTTCCTCAATCCCTCTCATTAATCCTAAACTGAATTCAGAGTTCACAGTGAGCTACTTTAGTAACTGAACTTACCTTTGCTCAGTTAGGAAAGAAGGATAAACTTCTATGCTGCTTTTATGATTCTGAATTTGACATCAACAGGAAGCTTTATTTAGTCACCTGGAAAATTTTTGACAGTGATCATCTTTCTTATGTCCTAATAACATTATTTGAACACATGACTGCCAAGATCACCAAATGATTTTATAATCTTTACAGGTAAGAATTTTTTCAGAAGCTAAGGGCATGCATTCCTTTCCTACAGTACATGGAAGTAGACTAGGTGGCCTACTCTACCATCACTGGCTTTCCTTGAGTTTTCTAGATGATTCTGAACAACTAAACATAGATTAGAAACCCAGGAAGTTCTTAAACCAGAGGCAATGACAGAAGAATACTGGTCTCCACCTCATCTGTTTGGATTCTGCAACACACTTTTCTGGCAGGAATTCCTCCATCTGATGCTCTCTGGCCAGTGTCAATTGCCCTGGTAACCATAGTCCAGGGCAATGCTCACTGGAATGTTTCACTGTCCAAAGCAAAGATGACCCTGGCCTATGCCAAGGCCTGAGGCCATCTAAGAGAAAATTCTCTATGATATAATTGGCAATGTATAAAACGGAGTAAGGTTAGTCAAATAATGTAATGCTAAATTCAAAAATTATACTGTGTAATTAAAATTCAGCTTCTTATTCTAGGTTTCTTATTTCTATATCAAAAGGAAAAGCAAAATTTTGATGTCAGAGCAGTTTTTCCAAAAGAGATTACTCAGAATCAGTTTTTTTGCATTTAATTCTTCAACTTTGGTAATGATTATTTTTGACTAAAATCATTGGCTAGATCTCCTGTTCTGAGCATTTTGTGAGTGAATGCATGAGTGAGAAATGTGAATGAGAATTACTCTTTTCCAATGCAAAGAACATATTCTTTTTAGTTACTATAATTCTAGTCTTTCTTACTTCTAAATGTTTAAACATTTTTGTTGCTAGGATTATTTTTTCTTGGCTCTGCTGCTCTAATCCCTTTTTTGCAAGTATTTTTATGATTTCTACTATTTTCCAATGTCTTCTCTTCTTTGTCAGTGTTCTTTTTTTGTTCTCTCTTTCAATAGATTCACCATCTTATAGATCTTTTTTGTGGCTCCAATTTTTAAAGCAATTTATTCACATGAATCATCTGTATTTTTAATTCCTCCCCACATATTGACTATTGAGGTATTTGCAGACATTGATACAGACAAGATTGTCTATTTGTCTGAGAGTAGCTTAAAATTGCTTACTAACTATAGTTAGGTTTTAGTCAAAGCTGGCTGTCACTGTGAGAGTTATAGCAGCAAAAGAAGTAACTCTTTGTCTTAAAATATTCTTATGTAATAAAATATTCTGCCATAATTGTTTATTAATTTCAGTCATGTCAATATCTGAATGCCTATTTTAGCACATGCATAGGCATTCTTTTCAGTAAGGCATTTTATATTTAAAATATTTTTATTTAAAATTTAAAAATTTACTTCACATGCCATCACTAGTCTATTTTCACTATGAGGGAGTCATACCTCCAGCATAGTTTGATCCATGATATGTACCACCAGAAGGTTAACTCCTTCCTTTTCCTGAGCTGAACCTAATGGAAATAATTCACCCAAACCAACCATGTAAATCATTCTGAAAATGCAACACAGAGATAAAGACAGAATTTCTGGGGTTGGAAAATATTAAGTTTAAACACAGAATTGTATGTACTAGATATAAGACCATGAGAGAACTATTCATTCTCTCTGTGTTTCCTTACCTGAAATTTGGGACGGAACTAATATGCATGCTTCATAGGGTTCTCCTGGGAATTAAATAGCTTGGTTAATGTAGAATTCTTACTGTAATATCTAACATAGCATAAGCATTAATTTTAATTTAGTTATTATTACCTCATGTAGTCAATACTAATAAGCTATCATATTGCTCTTTTTAATTTCATGGTAAACCCCACTCCACAATAGGGTGAATTAATTCATAATAACTCCATAACTTTGACTCAGTTCTTGATTACTCCATAAAAAGAATACAGCCTGTGTGTATGGGTGTGTGTGTGTATATGTGTGTGTGTGTGTGTGTGTGTGTGTGTGTGTGTTATACTCACTATTACTTTAGACTTTCTGAAAAGCCAAGGCCCTGGAGACTATTTAGTTGGATAATTCTTGATGGTTTGCCAAATTTAAAAAACATCCTTCCTTCAGGTAACCTGTCATTAGCGTACAATATGTCCAGTCAGATTGTACCCTGGAAGATTTTTGTAACCAAGTCTCTGCACTGGTTCTCAAGTATTTTGCCAGCTTCTTATTGTTTCCCCTCCTCTGCTTTTTATCAACATCTTTACACCTAGATCATAGAGTGAGTGATATAGTTATAACCTTTGACTACCATATGAATTTACGTTGTAATAACTTCAAAGCCACGATTACTTAAAAAGCAAGTAACAAAGCTCAAGTCAAATTTCTTGAATCAGAATATGTTCTATTATACATAAAAGGTGGAACTAACATAAAAGATTAACTAATTCACTTAATTAGCAATGTCAAGGAATCAAGTTCTTTCTCTCTTTTCATTCTGTCACACTCAGTGTGCATTTCATAGATTAGCACCATTTTTAGAGAAGATATCATCTGTAAGAAAGCACATTTTTATTGGTTGTGATTTCTTTCCTAAAAGCTCCCCAACAAATATTTCCTTGTGCTTTATTGGCCATAGTTAAGTCATTCCTAATATACATGCATTTGTAAACAAAGCAGGAGCAGAGAAAACTTTAAGTGACACAAACTGAACAGGATTTACTCTGGAGAGAGGTTTTTTTTTTTTTTTTTGTCTTTTCTTTTTTGGTGCTGGGATCGAACCCAGGGCCTCACGCATGCTAGGCAAGCGCTGTACCACCGAGCTACATCCCAGCCCAGGATTTACTCTGTATATGGAGAAATGGGTATATCGACCTAATCCATGCTTAGACAGTGTCCCAGTCACTATTGACATAAAATGAAGCATCTAAAAATTTACTGACTTAAAACAGCATTTTGTAAATCTCTCTCATACTCACTTTAAGGCAGGAACTTGGGGTCCAATGAATGACTGTGTCTTAGTTATCTTATGTGGTTGTAGCCAGACAAGGGTTAGAACTGTAACAGCAAATATCTAATGTCACTAGGAAGCAAACTTCCATCTCTCTCCCTCTCCCTCTCCTTCTCCTTCTCTATCTTTCTCCCCTTCCTACCCAATCCAATCTTGGGCCATTTCTCCAGTGAGTTACTTTGGGTCTCTGACCATATGGCAACCTCATTAACTTACTATTTACATATTTAGGGCTCCAGAAGTTAGTGTCTCAGCTCACAAGATGGAAGATGAACAGTTTTAAGACTCACCTGCCAAGTATAGCCTTTTTTTTTTTTTTTTTTGCCCATACTCTCCTGGAGGTGTCACAAGTCTGACTAGAATTAATGAAAAGGGAATTAATCTCCAGCTTTTGGTGGGAGAGTAAAAAGTTTCCAGAAAAGTACATGGATGGGACAGATCAGATCATGTGACCATCTTTGAAAAATATCCTTTGCCACAGACAACACTGAAGAAGGTAAATATTCCTGCTGTATATATTGCCACATTACTCACTCTGCTTATCCTGCATAAATGGATTGTAGGTTTGGTGTCTTTGGGCAAAAATTCAGGATTAGAAAATAACTAGTTGAACCATTTATGGAAAGGGCTGTTGAGCAGGTTATAGCCCTTGGGTGGAGAGAAATCATGCATATTTATTAGGAAAGAGAAAAGAGGAAGGAAAAAGGGAGAAAAGAGGAAGGTTTCAGAAATGGAAGTAGAAACTGAAAAAAAGGCCAAGTAACAAATTCAGTTTCCCACAGTGTTGGCTCTCTCTGAGTCACTATCATTGCTGTTAAATGTTTGTGAACATGTCACAGATTGCACCAGCCTCCTTCTGCTGTCTGTGCTTGAGTGCTTTGTCCATTAGAGCTTCTGTACAACATTTGCAGCTGCAGCAAACTGCCTGAAGCTAGGCTCTTGTGTAGTTTTAGAAAGTTTCTTCTTGAGGCTCTAAGAGTAATACCCCTCAAATCTGCATACCATTTTAAAAACAAGTCAGTATAGTTAAAAAGTAAAATTCAGCTTGCTAAATGAAGAAAAGAAGTTTATGGTTGATTTGGTCTTATCAGGCTGCTATAACAAAATCCATAGTCTGGGTGATTTAGAAAGCAAACATTTATTTCTCATAGTTCTAGAAGATGGAAGTCAAAGTTGGGGTGTCAACATGGTCTACTTCTAATGAAGCTTACAACCTGGCTTATGAACATTTACCTTCTCACTGTTTCTCATATGTGCCAGACAGATCTGATTACTTTTGACTTCTTAAAAGGTCACCCATGTCATCAATATCACCAAGAGAGTTTATCCCCATGACTTCATCCAAACCCAATTTCTTCCAGGAGCCTCACCTACAAACATTACCACACTAGGATCATGGATTCACCACATGACTCCTGAGAGGATACAAACTTTCACTTCATAAATATGGCCATATTTTAAAAGTTTAATATTTCATCCATTCTTTGTCTAGACTTGTAGAGTGCCATGCTCAAATCCATGCAAAGGATGACTCAGTGTGTGAGAGACATCACACAATTCTCACTTCAGGGACTTGAAATAATTGAGAGAATTGGGAAGAGAAGTCTGAATTGATGGAGCAATGAAGGGGAGAGACTTTACATTTAACACAGGCAGTACAATACAAGTGACCTGGAAGCCAGTTGACATGCAGTTGAAAGAAGGCATATCAAAGATGTTTACATTTTCAATTTTGAACACTTCAGTGAATAATAATGCAATTGACCTCATTCAATGAAATAGGAAACAAAAGAGATTTTAGCGATGAATTCAATTTGGCCTTTTAAATTTTGCTTATTTTGGAATGTCACCACTGCTGTTAAGCAAATCTTCAGAAGTGGGGTTGAGAATGGATATTTAAGACCTGGGTTCAAGTACATAATTAACATATTTAGGGTCCATTTCAATCTCTAACACAACAAAATCTGCAGAAGTAGATAATACACACACACACACACACACACACACACACACACACACACAAATTTTTAATAGTCACAGATGGAACCACAGGATTCACTAGCAGTTGGGGAGAAAACAGAAATAATGTAGTATAGTGGAAGGCAAAGACAGTATTGATAAAATGTGTGCATTTGTATATATTCATGACATGTTTATAGATTGAAGTAAGCATGGTTATTGTTAGAAAAAATGAACTTGAACAGAAGAAAGGCCACTTTCTTCTCTGAGGGAAGAGGGAAGGGAATGGTAAAGATTGTTGGAGGTGAATGATGAGTATGATTGACATGAAATGGTTTTATAAGACTTGAAGAGAATATAAAAGCCCCACATGATCAAGTACAAGAATGGACTGGGATAAATCAAAATAGAATCTAGCAATTGAAAGTAATGAAAAGAAATCACTATTCACTGATATCCCTCTAATTATGTAAGAGGGTAAGAAATATATTCTCATTGCTCTGAAAATCTTTAAAACATTTTATATTTCTGTCATTAGCAATATTCTTCCCTTAAATCACAACTAATTCCCTTAAAATCCCCTTTCCTCTCTATAATTCTGGACCCCTATTTCTTTTCTTTATTCCACCATTTTTATTCTTTCGTCAGTAGACAAAGTCCTTTCCAATAATATTCAATTTATGTGTGTATTTCTCTGTTCTTCTCCTAAATTCATTATGCTTTTTTAGTGTGTACCTCTGTTGCCTTAAAATTGCATCACAAAAGCCTATAAGCACAGCTGACACAAAAAAGATTTTCACATGATGTGAGGAGGAATGGAGAACAGTAATAAAATAATATAAGATCTTTCTTGAATATAAAGGAAGGCGGGACACTGAAACTAAACCAATGTAGATAATCTCACATCTGTCACAGTTGAGAAGGAAGCCAACATGCAATTAATTTATCTCTTTCTGCTAAAATTGTTAAAATATAAAATATTAATGACTTTTCAAGGGTAATTCAAGGACAGTATTGTTCATAATTTGAGTTTATATAATCTGAGGCTGAATTATGAAAATATTGCCTGTTATTAAATTAGCATGTACTATCTTTTAGGCCCTACCACTTTCCATTATTTTTTGTGGATGGTGGAATTTCTAATCCCATGGTTGTAACATCATATTGTTCACCACAACAATGAGAGATTTCAAATATATGACATGTGACAGACTGTTCTAAGTATTTGTTCTTCACAACCCTGAATTGCTATAGTACTTGTACTACCTTTTACAGATAGTAAAATGACAACATAAAATAAGTTAAAAGGAATGAGGACTAAGTAGAATTGATCTACACTGATGATGAGAGAGCACCATAGACAGAACACACCTCCCATCCCAATGTTCTCATGCCTTAATGCTCAGATCCTGTATTTTACATGTAAAAGAGACTTTGATCATAGTATTAAATTAAGGGTCTTGAGATAGGGTGATTACCCTGGATTTTCTAGGTGAGCTTAATGCAATCACAAGAATTTTTATAAGTGGAAGGCAGAAGTCTCAGAGTCAGAGAAGAAGACATGATTATTGAAGCAGAGATCAGAGTTATGGGTCCAAAGCCAAGGAATGCAGGCAACCTCTAGAAGATGGAAAGGGCAAGGTATGGATTCTGCCCAAGAGTCTCCAGGAGCAGGCTAGCTCTCCTGACACTTTGTTTAACCCGTAATGCCCGTATTTCTACTTGATGTTTCTGACTTCTGAATTGCAAGACAATGAATTTCATTTGTTTTAATCTTCTAAATTCATGTCATTTGTTAGAGCAGTAACAGGAAAGTAATAAAAAGCAAGAATTATGGAAGAAGTGAAAACTTTGAGTAGCTGTAGGGAAATTGGCACCATACCAAGAGAATTATCTTTTTATTAGGAGGGATTTTTTTCCTTGATTCCCAATATTTATTCATACATATGTATATATTCATATGTGACTATATATATGTATATATATAGAGAGAGAGTGAGACAGAGAGACAGAGAGATCAATAAAATTTGATGGATTATAAAAGGCTATAAATAATCCTCAAATCACAGGCCATCCCTTTCTACATTTTGAAAAGCTATATAAATTTCTGAAATTATGCTGACTTGTACACAAACATGGAATTGCTAGTGATGTCTCTTTTAAAACTCTGCTCTACTTGCATAATCTTTGGAAAAACAAGGAATGTTTGTGAAAGTGGGATGGAGAAAGATATAAGTAACAAAAAAAAATAATAAAGAAAGAAGGGCACAATTCCAGGGAGAACAAGTAAGTTCTGAACATCATAATGGAGAGAACAAAAAATTAAGAGGAAGTCCAGTCACTTGCAATTGATCCTGCACAAATAATAAGAAACAAAGATGGACTCTGAGCGGCCTGTGGCATAGTCACCAGAAGAAAGCACTGTGTCCTGTATCTCTGAAGCAAAGTGATTTGGGGTTGGTAGTGGAGACCCCACTGGCACTTTTATAGAATGATCATCTAGAAAAGAAAATCTCCGTATGTAAGAAAACAGTTTTACATGGTCCCTTATAATAGGCACAGTGCTAGCCACTTGTTATTTGTGATGACATAAAAACAGGATAACTTTTGCATTTGGGCAGAAATGGAGTTTGAACTCAGGGCCACTCTACCACTTGAGCCATGCCCCTAGCCCCATTTTGATTTTTTTTTTATTCATTCATTCACATGTGCATACAATGTTTGGGTCATTTCTCTCCCCTGCCCCCTATCCCCACTTTCTCCCCCCACCCCCTCTCAGTTCCAGACAGGTCCTGTTCTGCCTTTATTACTGATTTTATTGACGAAAAGACACAAGCATAATAAGGAAAACAAAGCATTTTTGCTAGTTGAGTTAAGGATAGCTATACAGAAATATTCCTAGCATTGCTTTTGTGTACATATGTATTATGACCTATGTTGATTCATCTCTAACTGATCTTTACACTGGTTCCTGATCCCCTTCTCATGTTAACCTCTGTCGCTCTAAGGTTTCTGTATTAGTTCCTCTGGAGTGGGGACATCAAATGCTTTCATGTTTTGGGTTTTCTACCTATTCCTATCTGTTTTAATTTTTTTAAGCTATTTTTTAGAACAGGTCTCATGCTTTTTCATGAGGCCTACCACTGAATGCAATCATCTTACCTATAACCTTCTGTGTAGTGAGGGATCAAAGGCTCAGCTTGATTGACATGGGGTTCTCACTAATTTTTTGCACAGGATGGCTTTGAACCTTGATCTTCCCAATCTCTGTCTCCCAAGCACCTGAGATTACAGGCATGATTCACCATGCCCAGCTCTAAAGATAACACAGATAAGACGTCTCACTAGAAGTAGCCACCAAGGACACCTTACTCCTACTTCCTATCTTCCAATGACAGATGCTTTAATGATTGAAGTAAATCCACAACACATGTTACACTTTTCTTCCTCTAGATATGAAAAATTTCCATTATATATTTTTATAATCACACAAATTAAAATTTTTCCTCTTTCATAATGCCTACTGATAAAGTAATTGTTAGTAATTTTTTAAATCTCTTTTTACTTTTCTTTTTTAAGAGTTCTAAAATGAGCATTTTTCCTTTAAAATTTTTTAAAGAATTCTTTGTTTATTCGTTCAACAAATAGACATTAGACCTTCACTAAGTGCCAGGTACTTATCCAGATCCCAGGAATAAAAATGCAAACAAGACAGATGAGCTTCCTGTGCCCAAGGAACTTGCATTCTACTAGGAACCATAGAAAAATAAACTAAAATTAAGTCAGGCAATTCCAATAGAAGTAAGTAATATAACAAAGTGAGGCTCTAGAATGTAAGTGGTTGGGAAATGAACTCGTCAGTGACAAGAAGGTGCTGCACACGTGGAGATGCAAGGAAGAGCCTTGTAAGCAGTGCGCATAGCTGATGTCAAGCCCTGACAGTGGGAAAATTTGGGGATGTTGCAGAGTGAAACAAAGACTAGTGTAGATGAAGTGTGAGGACAGAAGGAGAGAGATGGTCAGGTGAGAGGTATACCTGGATGGGACCCAGGGCATTCAGGGTTCAAGAGTCCAGAATTAGGAATCTGGGTTTTATTCTCCATGTGCTGATGGTGAATTTATAAAAAGCATTTCCCAACTTTATCAAGGACTCTTCTGAAATGCCATTCTATTTATTTATTAACAATTTTACATGATTTTTATTTAATAAAACCACATATTTACAATTCAAAGAGGCCTACTTTGGTATACTTTACTAAATAAAATTAAAGGTTAACTGTACAAGCAATTAAAACATGATGTGTAGCAAGTACTATCAATTTTCGATCAACAAACTATTTAAAATGGTCAAAAGCCGAGCAGTTAAAAAGCATCTTGGAAGTGAACACTGCTTCCCACTGAGAGCTGTGAACAGGCAGACAGGCAGAAGGGCACATCCTCTGGAGAGTGTCAGAGCCCAAGGCCTGAAGGCTGAGACTGAAAGCTACTGAGGTAGGAAGTGCAGGCTTCTGCAAGGCACATTTCAGGGTCTGCTTCCAGTTCACCCCAACAATAGTGACAGACAGAAGCACAATGCTGCATTCACCAGCACTCCTTGACACAAAGAGGGCAAGTGACCCCAGATGAGGACTCTGAATTCTGTAGCCTCTAAGCAGGACGCCCCAGCTCATGGGATCCCTGAGCAGGTCTCAAAAATGTTGTCTAGACTAAGAATGCAGTCAGTGCTCCAGATTGGCCCAGAGTCCTGCTGGGAAACTTCACACATACCCACAGATTTACATCAAATTGTCAGATAAGAACTGGCAAGAGCTGGGTTGTGAACACCGGGGAATTTCCCAATGGCATTCCAAACAAGCTGCCCAAGGCCCCTTGCCTTATCGCCTTCTGCATGACTGAAGCAATCTCTGTGTACAGTAAGAAAATGCATACATCCTTAAACAACAGAACACCCACATCATGGGGCAAAACTTAAGTACATCTGTGAGGAAGGACAGTGCACAGTCTGGGCAGTCCATTTCCCACAGGTCAGCTGGGCCTAGGCTACTTTCAACATCTCGGTCAGGAATGACTGCATCTGGAGGCTGCTGGACTGTTGGCAAAGACAGCGCCTCCTCGTAGAGGTCGGGCAAGTCAGCCTTTCAAGGCTGAGGCAGAAGTGGCATCCATGATGCTCTGCAACCTACCTGAAGAAGCCATGTGAGAAATATGAGAAAAAAGACTCCAGGAAAAAGGCACGTGGCGGAGTGGGATGGGGGTACGAGGAGGACCTGAAGTACCACCAGTGGGAACAGCAGATGAAGAAGCCCATATGAACATGCTGTTGTGAGGTTTTGTCTTCCACCCAAACCAGGTATCCCTGCTGCATGGGTAACTGTCAGAACCAAGGGCTTCCGACTGTCAGAGATGAGCTCAGAGAAGACTTGAGCCCAGGGATGGTATGATGGCTGAGGAAGCTGTGAAATGCAGGCTGCACAGGTCCTGGCCGCACTAACTGTGCCCTCCACTCTGCCCACCTGACTCCCAAGGACTAGCCAGTCAGTGGGTTACCACGTGAGAACCTGACTATTCTAAGGAAAAACAGCTCATTATTGTGAATTTCTTACACAAAATTCTCAAAAACGTCAAGGAAAATCTGGAACAAAAAACCCACCAATGAACTTAGAAAGTCAGCTCAACTGGGGAAAGGTGATAACAGAAAGAGTGGGAACCCTAGTACCTGCCTGGGTTGTTAGACATGTGCTGCTCACTCCTCAGTCCTACAGCACTGTGGCAAGCACATCTTTTAAAGCCAAATGTGTGGAGAACCACCTGCACTTAGGCCAGACCTGGTTGTTCAGGTGTTGAAGGCAGAGAGGGCCACTCTGTAAAAGCAAGGGAGCAACCGTCCACACCTCAGCCTCCTTGGAAACAGAGGGCGGCAAGGGCAACCTTCATACTCTCTTTCTACCCTTTTCCTTAAAAGGATGCTTCTCCCAGGCCCAGGTCTGTCTCTATTGCCACAGGCCATCTCCACACATGGTTCCCCTGCTCCAACGTGGTTCGACAGGTAAGGTGAGCGATTTGGGAAAGCAGGTGCCCACCAGAACCTATTGTGCATTTGCAGCCTTCCTGCTGTAACATTGACAAATGTCAACATGAAGTTCAGGTGGATTTCTGGGAGCCCAGGGACACTCACCAGCAACTAGCCTATGAGGGTCCTCATTCCTTTCTACTCTTTGGTAGGTAGATTTTGAAAACATGACTTCCAGCTCTAGAAAGATTATTTTAATACCAAAACCTTTGTTACCAAAAGACCAGCTGATAACATCTCCCAAATAACATGTGTCTTCTCTAAGAAAGACTGTAATATATTTTCCAGTAGTTGGCATAACAGCATTACAATTTAATCAACTTTTGATGAAATAAAGGTGAGGAAGGAGGCAACCACTGCCCTGTCTCTAACCCATCTGGAAAACGCAATGGCTGGCCGTGGCCAACTCCAGGGCATCAGTCCACTGAGCTGCTTAAGGCTAAGCCTGGGTATAATTCTTTAAAAGCTGCTTTGTTGTGTTTTGTTTGGTTTGGTTTGGTTAAGGCCGATTCCAGCATTTGGGAATCCAACATGAAAAGATTCCTGTTGTTCTCTGCCTCCAGGTGTCAGTCTGAAAGTTCACAGGTCTGTCTGGACACCTGCTTTGTGCAGAGCGACGGTTATACCCGCAGCCTCAATGTGGGAGGGATGGGTTTCCTTTCTCCGTTTCCTAGCTGTCCTTCTGCAGTGTAGCCAGCACCTGTGCCCAGTTCTTGTTCAGACTCTGCATCTGGACTGTAGCAATAGCAGCAAACACCTCATCTCCTGGCAAGTCCTCAGGCAGCCTGGTCAGGAACTGGGTACAGTGGATGAAGTCCATCCTGGTCAGGATATCCTGGAACAGCTTCAGGATGCCCAGGGGCATGCAGAAGAGAAACTCCTTCCTATTCCAGCAGAATACGTCCCAGACAGGGCAGGCCAGGTCCAGGGGCAGGGACTTGGTGAACAGGGTGGAGAGTCAATCGATCAGATAGATGTCTGTTATTTTTCTTGAAATGTGCAAATAATTTCAGCAAATTATCTTCAAGGAATACCTCAAATGCAGCAAAACAAGGCAACATACGGTCACGGTCAACTTAGAAGAATGCCATTTGACAGGGTTTATTCAAAAGATGAGAAAAAGCAATAAAGTCATCTGCAGTATCTAGGCGCAAGACCAACACTGCGGCTATAAGGACATGCCCTGAACAATATCCGGTCGGTAACGAGTATAAGCGCCCCAATACTGTGCAACATGTCATGACATGGACCACCTTGCTGGAAAATGTAGACTGGAAAACGTTCTAGGAATGTACAGTTTAATAAGCTCCAGGCTGGCCTATCTGCTGCTGAAAACCCTGCATCTTTGTTCTCCACTTCCGAGCCTCAGTGCTGAGAGACCACCACTGCTCCTTGACCCGGTACAGACAGATGCCAAAGAGCTCGTGGGTGATGTTCAACTCTTTGCCAATGGTCAATGCCCACACCTCGCCTCTCCCGCTTGGATGAATGTCCTAACACCGTAACTCTCGAAGTGTTCTAGAGAACCACGTGGTTTCCCGGTTGGGCCAGATCTCATTATTCCAGGTCAGCGGGGCATTTCCAATGCTGAGTGCAACCCTGCATCTTTCATCCAGCTGCTTTTTCCTCCGACGGACTTCTTCAAGCTCTCACTTCTTGGTCTGCACCACCATTTCTTCATACTGCTGCCTGTGCTACTGGGCTTTTTCCGCTGGTTTTGCTGGCAGATTTCTTGACAGGAAGTAAATGGTTTTTCACCATATAAATATCAAATAAAAGTCTCTGAGAAAAAAATGCGAGTCTATCCTCCAAGATGAGAGTAGTGGTAGAAAGTGGCTCAAAATCCAGATTCTTCTTCACATTCTGCTTCAGGGAGGGCTGACTGCTTGGGTTTTATGTTCCATGATGGCCAGGCCTCAGAGGTGCAGTGTTTGTGGCTCCATGTCCAGAGGGGAGAGGAGGCCAGCCTCCCTCCATCGTCAGATACCTAGGAGGCATGCTCATATTATTATTATTCTGTCATATGGAGGTGTTACGATTCAATTAATCATCCCCTTATTATTGAACATTTTAGGTTGTAAGACTTGGCCAAAGTCCAACTTGAATCAATTAGTGAAACAGAATGGTCCCACCTTTTTACTGCTTCAATCAGATTCCAGTTAGTAGCAATTAGCATTCACTGAAGATGATATATGATACTGGAAATTATAATCAGGGGAAAATTTGCATTATTTTCCCTGATATAACTTATTTTGACATGTGTGAAAAAATAGTAGATGCTAAAATTAATCTGATGCATGTTTTTAACCATCTCTGGAGAGCTATTACAAATCTAGTAAGTGGTTATACTCATATCAGTCATGTGGCAATTTTAAAAGAGTTTTATTTGAAATAAATAGAATATTCAATTCACAAAAGTTATTCAAGATGTATCAAGATAAACCTGACAGATAGATTATATGAAATATTTGAAAGAATAATAAATAAGAGACTCAGTTGTAGCACAGTGATAGAGAATATACTTTAGCACCAAAACCAACCAACAAACAAAAAATCCCACAAGAGTAACAGGCAAGACTTTTTCAAGAGTTATGCTAATATGATATGTGCCTGTCACAGTAGGAATACTGTACTTGCTACCACTTCCAGACTTCTGATGTTTGAATTGGATCTGTAGTAGCTACCAATTCATCTTCCTGCTTTCACCAGGATACCCGAGAGCAGGGGCCTTAATGTATTTCTAGCCTTTATCTCTTGCTAATTGAGAAGAACTTAAGGATTCCTTCTTGCAATATTGATTTTGACTGTATTAAATTAAAAACACAGGATTACAAGGGAAAACATTCATATTGAAATCTCATTCTATACCAAATTCTTGGACTCAGAGAAAGCCTAGGTCATCTGCTGTCCATGGATGATTTTTAAGTTGTAGCAGCAGACTTTATAAAACGTGCTCCCTCCAGCTATAGGAGCCTAGATATAGTTACTATATAAGCATTTTTTTAAAAATCTTGCTTTGTATCTGAGCTCTAGGAACACCAGCCCAAACCAGTCCATTCTTTTATTTTTGTTTTGTGTTGATGTTGTGAAGCATGGAGAGACCATTGTCTTAAAAGCTGTAATCCTCTGGGCGTCATCCCCTGTAAATTGGGAGTAGCACACAAGGGACTGTTGTGTAAGCCTTGTGAAGATGTTGTTGGTTTTAAGCAGGGCTAATTTCTGTTGGGATCACTTCAGGTGTTGAATACCTACAGCAGCACCTGCCCCCATTTGCCCTAAGGCTTACAAACCCCATGTCCTGCAACAATGGAGCTGCTAAGATGGTTGACATATTGTGCCCTAACCTATGGTTCTCTTCTTCTCACCCCATGGCAAAAACTTACTCAAAGAAATTACACTTCTTAGAACTGGACCTCAGGTCAGATCTTGCCAAGGACTCGAGGATTTTTTGTTGTTGTTAATGCTTGGTTTCACATTTGGGATCACTGATATGTATGTGCACTCTAGGGAGCAGAGAGATGCCTATTTGAATCTCTATGAGAGTATCTGCAATAAAATTTAAACAGCAGAAGAAATATTTATGTTTTTCTGGAGAATTTTTCTCTAAATATATGAAAGATTGTGAAAAGGAAGATTTACACTTCCCTTTCTCGATAATTATGTCTCTCTTAGTGCCTCTGGTTATGCATATGGGAACAGTGTGCTCTAAAATCACTAGAATTGGGAAGCAAATGAGACAGAAAATTGGAAGAAAGAACAGATTCTGGATGGAATATGAAAGTGGTCAGATCCTGGGAAGTCATGTGGTCCTGAAATCTCTTCCATCTGCTACCTGCTGTATAATCTCAGACAGTTGCACATGGCTTCAATTTTCTCATCTGTAAACAAAGAATACATATGGTTATTTGAGGATTAAATGCTTGGCTCACTGGAGGGGATCAATATGTATGGTCAATAAATGAAAAGTCACTTACTTCAGTCAGCAAGTGTTGCTTTTTAAGACTTTCAATGCTTAGTAATCAAATTTGTATAGGTCCATAAAAATAGCAAGTTTTATTGCATACTTAGTATTCAAGAGATGCTTTTCTCAGTACTTTAAAGTTTCATATCATTTATTATCTGTAATAATCTATGAGATAGCTATTTCTGCTATTTGTGTTTTACAAAAGAGTAAACTGAGGCACAGAGATAACAACATGCTGAGATGCTCATAAACTGGAGTCCCTGCAGTCGGCCTCCACAGTCCTATATGCCAGAATGCCTCATAAAGTATATAGAATTGAGATGGCAGAATTCAGAAGACAGACAGGCTTTCTACAGACTTGGTTTTGGGGAATTAAGAGGAAATAAAAGAATCTCTTGGAAAAGAAGGAGTCATGTGAGTCAGTGTCTTATAAGAATCAGGGCTGATTGGAAAAGACCCTGCATGCTCATTCTGCATTACTTGGACAAGAAGCTAGCTGGACCTGAGGGGGCTCCACTGTCCCAGCTAAAGGAGTACTAAGCTCAGTTTTCCACAGCTTCCTCCCTTGGTATGCATCAACCTTCAGAATTTGTTTCTCAGCTGTCCCCTGGCCAACAAGTGTAGCATACCTGGCTTTCCCAGACATTCTGTAATCAAACAACATATTCTCATAGGACCTGCCTATGCTACACACACTGCTTTTCTCCTGACCAGATTACTTCAAACTTACACTGAATGAAGAGATTCACAGGTAGAAGAAGTAGGTGAAAGAATCTCAAATTCCATGGAATTTTGGAAAACCTGGAGTTGCCTCCATTACCCTGTCTTATTGACTCCAATCACAAAAGTTATTCCTTAGACCACACGATGTCACATTGTGGAATTTATCCAACCTCATGTATGACAGGTAACAGTCTTATAGGTGCCCACCATGAATAAGCTTATCAACAACATGAAGGAACTGGAGAGTGTTTATTTTAACCACTGACTTGCTGAAGTGAAGTAATTATGTCAGGAAGTTGATGATGATAATGACACCACCTCATATTTGTACTCATTTTACAATTTGAAGAGCATTTTCTCGTCTACTATGATGTTTTATCTCCAGGAAAGAGGACATGATTTATGCACATTTAATAGCTGAGAGAACTGGACACAGAGAAATAGAGACCTTTTCTGGTTTGATTCTTAGTAAATTAAATTAAGAGTACTATAGCTCAAGTTTTCTGATTGTTTTTAATATCATAGTATCTAAAAAATACCAGGTAATAAATTGAAAACTACTTCTTTTAAATACCAGTTTAGAGATTGGTCCCAAGTAGAAATCCTGAGTGCAGTGAATTATAATAATAGCTAAATATCATTAAAATACATATAAATTATAACTAGTCAGGACAACTTACAGCTTACACTCTCTTTCCTCTGTACTATAGAAAGATGCAGGGTCAGCTAAGTTGTGAAACTTCTATTTCAATTGCATTTGGATACTGTTTAACCTAATTCTGCTTTCAGCACACTTTTTCTTTCCTGGCTACTCTCCTTTATTGTGAAGATAATCTGATAGTCATCCAATTAAGTGAAAGGAACAAGGACAAGTCTATTTTCCCTAAAAGTCAATGTTCTATTTCTCACTGCCTTTCTTTTCATAGTCACTGTAAAACTCACTTCTAAGTGAACTTTTAATAAATACCTATCTTCTTGGCTCAGTTCCCCGCCTTGGCACAAAAAGACTATGTACACAAATTGAACAGGAGGTAATGTCAATGGTGTAGAACAGTAGTGCTATAAGGGGGAGACTGACAATGCTCTTGTTTTGGGGTCATTTCCTTTGCTACATACAGAATGTTGTCAGTCAAAAAATATTACCAAACATCACTAAAACTCAGGTCTGAGCAGTATTGGTCCCTTTTTTAAAAAAAATAGGTTTGGCTAAAGACCTTTTTATTTTAAAATATGAAAAAAACACTGAGTATTTTATCATCTAACCTTTAACTTTTAAGCATGTATAAATAATAATTCTTGTTTTGCATGTTTCTCTTGAATTTGAAGAGATGGACACTTTTCACAGGAAGAACTAATCAAGAAATAACAAATTACACCTATACAACATGGATTAGCTAACACTTGAAATATTATGATGAAACCTTCTCTGTTATCAGCCAAATATTATGCATCACCTATATTGATGCAGAAAATAGAAACAATGAATTATTCAGCAATTAATTTATCCTTTAGCTACCATTTTATAAATAATAATATGTACATTGCTGTATAAATATTATTTATATTCTTCATCTATGAGTATATCTCTCTTTTGCTGAAGGATGTTTTTTCAGAATACTTATATAACTAGGTCATTGGATTTTACTGAGGAGCTAGCCACACATTTTTTGAAGCAAATTGCATAAATCCCAGTTTCATATTATCATGTTTAAAGGAAAATGCAATGTAATGCCAAAATGTTATATTTTCAGTTAAGTTCTCATTTTTCTTCAGTAGTGCCAAAAAGTTTCCCTTTATTTCCTGAGTACATACATACCAGGAGTTTTATGAATTTCCATATTCTGGTATGATACTTTGAAACTCATTCCTTAACAAATTGACAGTTCCTCCATTGTCTTATAAACAGAATATAAATGATTGACTGTTAGTGTTGCATTGAGTTTTTCACCCTGCTGTTCAATGTCAGGAGCCTCAATATTGATGTGTCTGAGTTTTAAAAAATAATACAAAATAATCAATTTGTATTCATCAAGCTCTTCTTGGGTAAAGGAAATTTATAATTTAATTTAATGAGTACATTATTATTTGGACCCAATTTGCTATTCTGATCTTTGAAGCTACTCTATATAACTTTTAGCCAGCTTCCAGTTGCCTAATCCAGAGAAAATTAACCCATCTTCTATCATATACAATATGAACATAGGTATTATAATCAAATAATGCCAGTGCGAGACCCTTCAAAGACAAAGATGCTGGAACTGTGTATCCCACTTAATTTTTCAGATATCCAATTTTGTAGGGGTTTTTAAAAGCAAGAACAAATTTAAGGTAAGTGGTTCATTTTAAGGGTGTTTCTGAATTGGCTTTGTTAGAATATGGGAATATCCAAAATGTCATGATTTTAAAAGCTTCATTCACTTTCCTTTCTTTATTCTAAAGAAGTTTTCTACAACTAATTAAAAAGTGCTAAAATTCTACTATTACAGCTTTATTTCTTTAACCTCTGTTAAATGCAAATTCCCCTTGGCAGAATAATAATTAGAGATTAGTGCTGATAAGCTCCTCAGAGTATGTGTCCAGTAAAGGTTTTCATGAGAAGAAAATATAATTGGAGGAATAAAATAAATACAAAATGAAGATTGACTTTACTCACTTCACTTTTTCCTAGGGTCAATTCTAGGAAATAAGAAGGAGTAACAAATATACTCTGTTATACAGTAGAACTTGCTACTGCTGAATTATGAACTACAGGAGCTGGCTCCCAAGTATCCAGGCATAAACATTCATAGCATTTTCTGGTCTATGGAATTACAAAAAAATACAGTAACCTAAAAGGACACATGCTTTCAGAACCTCAAAAAATCTACTTTTCAATTGGAAGTCTAACAAATTAAAATTGGTTGACATTATTAACCTTATTTTGAAACACACACCAACACACGAATATATGCACACACACATACACACAAACACATAGAATATTATCCCAAAATTTTACCAATATAAAGTGTAATATGATGTTTAGTTGGATACATTTTTCATGAGGTTACTTTTTTGGGGGGGATTTTTAGGATAGATTTATTACTGTAGTCTGCATGACATAACTAATACAAACATTGAATAAAAATTTTTGCATATACCCTAAATTACTCTAACCTTTGTCTCTTTTGAATTGTGTTTTTTTGGTGTGTGGCATTGCAGTAAAAATTTCATACGCACAATGTTTGGCTAGCCTTATTATTTATGTTTTGTCATATGTTCTTCGTATCATACAAAAAAGAAAAAGTAGGTCCATCGAAAGCAGAAATCACATTTTTTAATTTCTGGGATGTTCCGCAATACCTGAATTATACTGTTGCCTTAAGTGACATATACAAGGTGTTAAGACGTATTAAAAGAAACATAGGAGGTTGTTTACTTGAACTCATTTATTTTAAAAACGATAATATAAAATAGAGGTGGTTAATGTTTTGCTTTCATATTGTTATTTTCTTATTTGTTTGTTTTGTTGTGCTTTGAACCCAGGCTTTGCCCATACTACACAAGTTCTGTACCACTTGATCCACATCCCCAGCCCTGGAAAACTCTTAAAGACAAGAAAATAAAAACTCAAGAATCATGTCAACTCTACTTCATCTGCTAAGGCAATGAAGAAAAGTATAAATTTTCTTTTCTACCTTTAATTTTTGTTAGCAATGTATTAATGTAGATATATAATTCTACATGTATAAATACTATGTCTTAAGACCAAATATCTTTTAAAAGTACCAAGGTAGTGTTTGGTTGAAGACCTCCCTCTGACTTCTTTCCTACAGCTACTCTGTTTCCTGCTCCAGAGGCAAACCATAGTATAAATTTTTTGCTTATCTTGATAAAGATCAATTGATATGTTTTTGAAACATTTTTAAAGATTAATATGTTTTCTTTAGTTTTCTAGAATTCTCCATTTTGTGTTCACTCTGGGTAGCTGAAGCATAATGATTCATTCATTTGTTATTGCTTCCATCTTTTTTTCTTTCTCCTTTTATTTTATTATTCTTACATTTACTTACATGTGTATACATTGCTTGTGCCAACTCCCCTCCATCCTTCCCACGCCCCCTCCCCCAACCCTCCACTTCCAGGCAGAACCTGTTCCACCCTCTTCTTCTCCAGTTTTGTTGTAGAGAAAACATAAGAGATAATAAGAAAGATATAGTGTTTTTGCTAGTTTGGGGTAAAGATATCTATACAGAGAGATTCCTGGCATTGCTTCCATGCACTTGTGTATTGCAATCCACATTAGTTCATTACTTTTAAGCATTGCCTTTTTTAAAATAAAAAAATTAAATTAAAAATGGAAAGGATCTGGCAAATAAATAGATATTTAGTCAACACTGTCTAAAGGTGCAAAACCATTCTCCAGGTGAGTCCAAACTCATCACTTACACTATGTCATCATCTAGTGAAATACCCATGAACATTGACTAGGCACTAGCCATTTTTCAGTTCCACCTCATTGACAGAAATTCTGATTTTGTTAGAGATGGATTAAAAAACCCAGCTGCAGGATATGAGGACAGACAAAAAAATTTCTTAAGAAGTTAGATGTGCATGTACTATTTGATGCAGTACATGTCCACAAAAAGCTTGTTGAACAATGTTCATGGCAATTTTAGTCATAATACTCAAAATTGGATGTACTTCAAAAGTCCATGAAGTAGTAGTATAACTACTACTTAGTAAGACAGATTGTGGCATATCCTTTTTAAATACAAAGGTAATATAAAGGAGCAAATGACTGATGGATGTAGTCATGTGACTGAATCTCCAAAGTATTATGTTGAATGAGAGAAACCAGACACAGTGGACTATGAGTTGGTAATGAGATGTGATTCACAGCCAGAAAATGAGAGTGTCCCATGTGGGGTGGTGGAGTGGATCTTGGAAAGCACTGTGCTCCCATGTTAAAGAAATAGATTCGGGAATAGCACAAGATAAAATCAGTCTGTATTGGTTTGAATTCCCCTAAATGAGGAGCCTAAGATAAGGGTATGCTTGCAGGTAATTTATATGGAAAACAGTCCCAAAACAATAGTGTAAGCCATCTGGCAAAGTAAGACAAGGGAAGAAAACATAATAAATTAATTAATGAGGAGGTCCTTATTGTGTGTAGCTGGGACTCACTCCCCCTGGAAACTTTGAAAAATTATAATGAACCTAAGTATTTTTCTTTAAATGACATAGGTTGGTACAATTCTTGTTCCATGGCTTAAACTCACCTGTAGACCTAAAAAAATGAACTTTCATGACTTCAAAATCCATGTTGGAGAGAGAGAGAGAGAGAGAGAGAGAGAGAGAGAGAGAGAAGTGGGGGGGGAGGGAGAGAGATAGAGAGAGAAACAGAGAGAGAGAGACAAAGAGAGAGAGAGCCATAGCACTTGAGATGGAGCTATGTCCTTTGTATGGGAAAGCTGACCATGTAGACTACCTATAAAGTGAGAGATAGGCCAAAAGAATATGTCACAGAGCAGGAAATCTGTCTGTTCCCCATTTTTCTATTATAATCCAAAAAAAAAAATTAAACAGATTACAAAGAGGAGACAATTATTTGAATTACTTTGGACTTTTCATTAGAAATACAGTGATAAGGATACAGTAAAACACTGCCTCCAAAGTGCTGAACAGAAAGATCAGTCTAATATTCTATATTCCAAGACATATCTTTGAAGGCAAAGAAGAGGAAGATAAAGAGAAAGAGAAAAAGGAAGAAATTATCAGGAATAACACATTAAAAAACATAAAAATGATTTTCCATAAACTGACCTATACTATAGGAAATGTTTAAAAAAAACTACTAAAGAAAAAGTCATACACTCAGGAATAAATAGAAAATCTTCAGAAATCAAAAATATGAGGCGCTAGTTTAGTTAATTTAAAAAATACAGATGATTGCTTTACAAAATATAACTTTACTTATGGATTATTTAATATACATAAATTTCGTATAAATGATAGCTATAATATAAAAGATGAGTGGAGAAATAAATTGATCTATATTGTTACAAATTTTTTATATTTTTGAAAATTGATATAACATGAAATTTAAATAGACAGAAAAAGTTTAAAAATATATATTATAGTCTCTCATGTAACAGCTGTAAATTAAAACAAAGATGCATAGTTAAAAAGTTAATACACATTTGAAATGGAACTGCAAAAAATCATCAAAAATCCAAAGGAAGGCATAAAGATGGGGACAGAAGAAAGTGCAACAAAGGGAATAAGCAGTATAAGCAATGAAATGGTAGATCTCTGCTCAACCATATTATTATCATGTGTTAACTGTTCTCTGAACAAATACTCCAATTAAAAGGAAAAATATCACAATATGTAAACTTCAAAAAGTGAGTGATATTCTATTTTAGGAAATGTAATTGATAAAGACACATCTTGATTGAAAGGAAAGGGACAGAAAAAATAAACCATGCAAAGAATAAGCATAAAAGTCTGGAGATAAAACTGACTTCAAGAAAAACTTTAATGACAAAGATAAAAGAGAGATTTATTAAGGATGAAATGTTCAATTTATCAGGAAAACACTGCAAAAGTGAAAGTATAAGCAGCTAACAATCTCAAAATCATGAAGTATAATTTGAATTAAATGTATAAATGGAAGGTTCTACAATAAAAAAGCTCTTTAGCATCTTTCTCCGAGATAGTAGAATAAGAGGACAAAAATGGTCCAAGTTGTACAAGAAATGAACAACCTGAACAGCACTATCATCCACACCAACCTAATCAACATATAGAGGATACTACAGCCAGCAATGGCAGAATTCATACTGTTTTCTTCTGCACTTGGAAGACTCACCAAGAAATATGTGTTAGATTAAGCTCAAATTTCAATAAATGGGAAAAGATTGTAATTAGGCAGAATATCAAAAAATATGTAATTAGAAATTCACCATAGTATGTTAGCTGGCAAACCTCTAAATATTGGAAAGTAAAAGGAATATTTCTGAATAATTCATGCACTAAGTTACTACAGGAGAGTTACTATGTAAATTAGAAAGCACTTTGAATTTAATAAAACAAAACATAACTGTGGGATATAGATAAAGCAATCTTCGAGAGCAACTTACATAGTTAAATGTTTATATTACAAAACAAATTTTCAAAGGTCAACAACAAATGAGTAAGTTTCTATCATACAATACTAGAAAAAGGAAATATGAAAATAAGAGCAGAAATGAGTATCTGGCCTGAAAAAAGCATAGAAAGTCAAAGTCCAAATGGGTTCTATGAAATGATCAATAAACAGTGAGAGAATTCCAATGACCAATATTGGGAGAGGAAAAGAAATTATCATTGTAGAGCCTATAGATGTTAAAGGTTAAAAAAGTAAAATTATGAATAACAACATGCCAAAAAATTAAACAACTCATTTGAAATTCAAAAAATACCTAAAAGATAAAAATTGTTAATTTTTCAACAATATATACAGACTTAATTTACTATGTGTTCATTAGACAATGTGATAATTTAACTTAATTTCACTAGGAAAAGTGATGGCTCAGATTACTTCACTTATGAGTTCTAACAAACAATCAAGCAAACAATCAAGTATGAAAAACTGCCAATTTTACATAAACTTAGAAAATCAAACAAGATGAAGCACTTTTCAAATTATCCAATAAAGTCAATATAACCTTGAGAGTAAAACCAGACAAAGGCACTGTTAAAAAGGGAAAGCTGCAGGTCAATATCTGTCATGAATGTAATTGTAAGAGACAACCAAACAGATCGCCTGTATTTCTGTACTTTGTTCCATATCTCCACTGGAATACCAGTTTAATGTCCTCTGGGTAGTTAGAATCAGTCACCCTTCCAGCAAACAGTAACCCCTTTTTTGTAGCTATTAATTCAGACATAAGGAATTCAAAGCAGCCAGGTGGCTTTCTGAACTTCTAGTTTAGGGCATCCATGTTATGTTTACTTGTGGAAGCATTCTTCCCTTAGGAACTAAAACTTGAGGCCATGACTTCATTTGTGTCTCTATACAGTATCAATGAACAATCCAAAAAAGACATTAAGGAAGCAGTACCATTTAAAATAATATCCAAAAGAATAAAATACCTAGGTATCAATTTAACTGTGAAAGTAAAAGATTTACACATTGAAAACTAAAAATCATCGTTGGAAGAAATTAAAGAAGATCTATAAAAGGGAACAATATTCTATGTTCATGGACTAGAAGACAACATATTTTAAGTGGCCATGCTCTCAAAATTAGCTAGAGATTCAATGTAATCCTTATTTAAATCCCAGAAGGTTTATGGCAGAATAGCTGGTTCTGAAATTCATATGAAAATGCAACAGGCCCTGAATGGCAAAAACAATGTTGAAAAAGAGATTCAGCTGACCATTTGTTCCTTGGTATCTGTAGGTATATGGTCCAAGGAGACCACCACTGAGGAAAAAATTACAAATGCTCAGGAGGCATACAGTTCAGAACTGTACTGTGGTGCTTGATTAGTTTTTCCCATAATGCCCCCCAACTTCTGCTAACACATGCCGACTTTCAACAAACTTAAAATTTTCATTTTTATCACTTAAATTAAGCACATGAACTTTACCTTGGTTTGGGGGCACCATTTTCTTTTTGGGAGGCATATTTTCACAAAATTTAGAGCATGGAAACACTCAACAGATCTCATAATGACTTAAACACAGCTGACTATAACACTCAACTGCATGAGAACTTCTTCACATCAGCTAAGCTACATAATGCACACACAGGAATCAAAATTTTTGTTTTTAAAACTCATTTTGATTTTTTTCAATTTATTCTTTTGTTTTTAACCATGCTTGATCAAAATCATCTGTAATGCATGTGTGACTAAGGCAAGCTTGTGTTAGGGAACACATACTTGCTGATTTTAAAACATAGTAAAATCTACAGTAACCAAGACAGTGAGATGTAGGCATAAGGTAGACTTATAGGCCAATGGAATAACATCAATAACACAGAAATGAATCAAAACATCCATGGCCAGTTGATTTTTGACCATGGTTCCATATTCATTCAATGAAGAAAGGATAGTCTAGTTATCAAGTGGTGCTAGCATTAGATAATCCTATACAAAAAAATGAAATTAAACTTCTACCTGGTGCTGGTGGCTCAGGTCTGTAATCCTAGCTAGTCAGGAGTCCTGAGGGTTAAGAAGATCACATGTCAAGGCCAACCCCAGGCAAAAAGTTGGCAGGACTCTAACTCGACCAATAGCTGGATATGGTGATGTATGCTTGGTCATCCCAGCTACTCAGGAAAGCGAGATCATAAGGATCGTGGTTTCAGGTCAACCCAGGCAAAGAAGTTCAAAAGACATAGCTGGTCATGATGGCCCATGCCTGACATCCCAGCCACTGAGAGAAGCCCATAGGAGGAATGCAGTCCAGGCCAGCCAGGCAGAAAGTGAGACTCTATCTTCAAAAAGACTGGAACACAAAGGACTAGAATTGTGGCTTAAACAGTAGAGCACCTGCCTAGTAAACACAAAGTCCTGAGTTCAAACCATACTACTGCCAGAAAAAAAAAAAAGGTCAAAAGATTTTAATAGACATTTTTCTAATGAAAAGTTCAAGGATGATGATAAACTGGAACACTTATTCACTTTCTGGTTGGAATGTAAAATGATTTAACCACAGCAGAAAACTGTCCAGAAGTTTTGAAAGTTTTGTTATTGTTTGTTAAAGTTAAAAATATACTTCCCATAAGATCCAACCACTCTACCTCTTTACCAAGAAATTAAAAATTTGTCAACATGAATATTCATATCGGTTTTATTAATAGTAGGCAAAATTAAGAACAATGTATGAGTCCATTAACATACGAATAAGCACAATAAATCTATGTGGTGAAATTCCCACCATTCAGTGACTTACAAAACGACACACTTCTTAAAAAGACAGGAAATAGATGATTTAAAAACTTTTGTGCTGACACAAAAGGACACTTTCTGTCTGATTCCATTTACATAAAGTACAAACAAATCTATAATGATAAAAAGCCAATCAGTTCCTCCCTGGGGCCAGAAGCCAAGGGAGGATGAACAGCAAAAAGGCATGAGAAATCCTTTGGGATTTCTTGACATGATCTGTATTCAGTATTGTGTTGTAATGGGCATATGTAATTGTCAAGCTCATTGACTTGCACAAGTGAATGTAGTTCAGTGTATGCATATTATTCCTCAACAATGGTGGTAGAAAAAAAGTCAATGTTCACGGAATCACAAAATGAAAGAGCAGAATGTAATTTTTAAGTCCAAGATTTTTAAAAATTATACTAGTTTAATCTACATTATTGGAAGATAATTTGTGATTTATTTATGATTAATCCCCATGACTTAGAACAGTGCCATATTATCGATAGCTGGTAATAAAGTGAATGCAATCACATAGCATGGCCATAGATACATGTCTGACTTATGATCATCCACTTTCCGTACATTTGCTTTGATGAATGGCTTATTCTAAGGAAGCTCTAATTTTGACGAATAAAAAATATTTGCTCATATTTTCTGAAAATGCGATTTCCTATACTTACACCTTTTGGTTTGTGTTCTTTTCCACAATCTGATGCACTCGTTACATGGAAGACCTTTAAATAGTAGAGGATAGCTCTGACTTTTTACCCTAGGTATTCTTATCCAAGTTGATAATTTAACAACCCCTTGAAGACCACAGTTTTCACAACTTTCACATTATTGTGTTTTTTTGTGGAGACACATCTGTTTGTCAGCATATCTCTTTTTAAAAATGGTATTCTAAAATATAACCCATTCTTTAGGTTTACCTTCTTATTGGAATATATGCAATAGACATGATTTAGCACAATTTAACTTTCATTCAATTCCATAATTGTGTTTCAAATATAAAACCACCAAGAAGATTGAGTACACTCCATTGAAAGTATACTTTTCAAGATGCTTTTTGTTTTTAGTTTGCAAACAGTCTAGGATGAATGATATATCCCCCAAATTCATATGTAGAAATCTTAATCCTCAATACCTCAGGATGTGACTGTATTTGAAGACTGAGTCTTTAAAGGGGAAGTTAAGATAAAATGAGGTTATCTGGGAGTTATCTAATCTTACTGGTGTTCTTGTGAAAATAAATTAGGGCAGAGACATGTGCACAGAAGAAAAACCAGATGAGAAGATAGTGCGAATGTGACAGACCCTCTGAAAGTCAAAGAGAAGGAACTGAGAAGGAGCCTCTGTGAGAAAATGAATTTCTGTGGCTTATTTAGTCTGTGGTATTTTGTTATGGCAGTCTTAACAAACTAAAATAATGTGACAGAAATGCATTTTATGCTAGTTTAAGAAAGTTAGAGATCAACTTGAAGTCATTAGATAACCCACATAATTTTGGAATATCATTTGTGCAAGAACATTGGGGGAAGATGTTCTGATATCACCAGGACTCACTCTCAATAATGTTTCTTTGAATTTCAACAGATAATAACTTTCACCATGCTAAAATCTGCCAAACAACCTCTGAGCTTCATTCCTGACCTAATACCAAAGAGGACAGACCTCTTCCATTGGTCATAAATCACGTAATTCTAGATTTTGATAGTCTCAGTTTGGGTCACTATTAGGATTTGCAAAATTTCACAGAATTTTGAGGCTTTAATAATTTCTTTTTAAAGTAAAATCCCTCATTAACAATTTGAAGTTAATACCTGATTAATAATAAATGAATAAGTATTTTAATTATGTTTTTCTACATTTTGTTGCATATGATGTATTATTACCATTGGTTTCAACTGTTTTACTTTTTATGAAGCAGTTATGTGAGTACTACAAACATTTAAAGTCAGTATGTGGTTCACATTTGTGGATCACACTCTGTTTCCATTAGACAGTACTTTAAAGCATATGAGCCACAAAGAATAAAAATAAAACAAATCTGTCGACTGCTTAGACCACATTTAGACTGATTCTCCCCAACTTGAAGCAAGGTTAATGAATCCAGTTCCACTTAATGGCAGAATCCATAGAAATCATATTGCAGATATATGTGACTTCAGAAAATCTTCATTTTGTCAACTGGGTATCTCAAATCAGCATTCTGCAGGATTTATGCACACCAACATATATTTCAAAGATAATTTCAACCACGCTTAGAGAAGGCGAAAAAAAACTCATAAGGCAAAGAACAGTGTTGTCTCGGTACGTTATCTTCTAATGATATTCAGGTTCTTTCTCCTGACCTTCTCACTGATTTTTAACTACACACATTCTTTGCTCTCTGGATGTGCTCTCATGATTGATTTCACTGTCATTATTTTTAAATAATCCTAATTTTGTTTTTTTCCTATGTCTCTGCCTTGACCTTTCTCCATTTCTTTACTAGTGACATTCCTATTCAGCCACAGCTTGAACTTAGCAATTTTGCAGATTCTCTATTCCTACCCTATGAAGGTACCTGTAGTAATTAAAGTAGTAAAAGGATGATGAAAGATATTGCATTGTAACTCAATAATTGCGATAATGTTTGAAACACTGGGCAATTTTCAAGAAATATGCAAAGCACATTTGGTGCTATAAATATTCAGTAGAAAGAAAGACACAGATATCACATGGGGATTACAAAAGTACTTTAGAAGGAGGTTCATTTATAGTAAATGCATGAATAGGAGATGTAGCAGTTATAACAAAATATCAGTCCTATAAATTCAATTTAATAGGAGAAATTGGAGTTGTTACTTTTTCCTACCACTTTATCCTTGAAGTTCCATATCTGATGTATAACAAAAGTTTCCCAATTCTAAACAATGTATTTGTGCAATGAGTAAAATAAATGTGGTCTAAATGCCAGAAGGAGTATGTGCTAAATTGATGAGAATATTATGACATAGATTTAAAATCCTGAGAAAAACAAATTAAGAGCACAAGAATTATTCATTGTGAAAAGCAGAGTAATTTTAGAAATAAAGTAAATTCAGATAATAAGTAAATGTAGCTACTATTAGATGTGACTTTTATTTAAAACCTGGAAAGAGAGAGAGTTTATTATGGAATGTCCATCTACAAAGGGAACTCTACTTAAAAATATATTATTTTTAAAAATTCTCAAGAAAAGATTGCAAATTTGCAAATTAAGTATTCTTTTTATAAAACAATATGAAATTTCATGAATTAATAAGCATTTGAGGTAGTACTCAGAAAACTTCCTATTTACTAAATAGAAAAAATTTCAGATTCACAAAGACGAAAAATGACTCACTACTACTAAAATTAATTAACTTTTGAAAAAAGGCCACAGGTTTTTCTCTCAGATGTGGGAGACAGACACAATACAAATATAGCATTGCTATGAAAAATAGGTCATGCTGTGAGATGAGAGTAAAAGAAGCAAGAAGGAGAATATGACTGATGTACTTCCTATACAAGAGCAAATATAGAATTTTTAAACCTGTTGAAATCACTATAAGAAACGGACTAAGGTAGAAAGGGGAAAAATAGAAGGGGTGAACCAATTCATCTTATAATACACATGTACATAGAAATGTCACAATGAAACTCCCTGTATAGCTATCTAATGCAAACAAAAATGCCTTTTTAAAAAACAGGTGTTGTCTGGGGATTGGCACTAATGGGAAGGGAAAGAATATAAGGGGAGCATGTAGGAGGGTGAATATGATGGAAATATAATGTACTCATGTATAAACGTGGAAAAATCAGACCTGTTGAGACTGTTCCAGAAATGGAGGGAGGGAGGATAAACGAGAATGATGGAGGGGATGAGGTCAGCTATGATATATTGTAAGAATTTTGTTGAATATCACAATGTACCCCCAGTACAACAATTAAAAAAAAAAAGCTCCAGACCCAAAAAAAAAAAAAAGCAACATGAAGATACAATAAATCATTCATTGATAATAGCTGATAAAGATCATAAAAGTAAAAAAATAACTCTTTATCAAGGTAACCCTTCATTATATGATTCCTCTGATATAAAGAGACTGTGATGAAAATAGAACATTCATTTGCTTTGCATAAAAATAGTGAAATATTCTAATGGGGAAGCATAAAATGAAATCAGAGGTATGTAGGTGAACTTTCATGTAGTTGAACTGGACATGATTTGATTATAAAGCACTTTCATAGAATCAATCTCATTTATTTCTTGAACAATTGAGCTTTTTCCATGAGAAAAGCACTTTACAACATGAGTTAGTTACACTATATTAAGTATGATTTCTGCTCTAAAATTAAGTAGTATAAAAAGTAATTTGTAGTTGATGCTAGGGAAATAAGAAAAAAAACCTTTGAGTTTTTAAGAGTAGAAGCAGAAAATGCTGAAATCTTGGTGATGATAATTAGAAAAATAATATGGAGCAGAGTCTGAGCTAGTTTTACTTCAGCTCCATTCTTTGCTCTTCCTCTTTATGCTCTGATAAGCAGATCTCATGAGTGAGGTTTTTGAGGCTTCTCTGATCACTTGGAGTACAACTGAGTTCCTCTAATGGGAGGATGAAAGGATGAAAAGGGGAGAGAGTATGATGATCTCATCGTCACATCTTCATCATCAGGCAGTACCCCATCACCTCCTGGCATCAGCTTGCAGCCACATGACTTGCCTCTAAGCTCTCATATCACTCACCCCCTTGTCCATAAGTTACAGAAATAGGAGCTGCCAACAGTCATTCACTTGTGGATTGCCCATCACAGTTTTCTGCTTACCTTTTCTACTTTTACATAATTGTGTAAAAGTTGTGTATTATATCCCTCTGTTTTAAATACTTCAGATTTTTTGATGTTTTTCTAATGAGAACGTGAAGATAAAAACACCACAGTAACGAACAGAATATTTATGTCATACTAAAATTAACATGTTGAAATTTTAATCCTTTGAAAGTTAAGCCTTTGAGAGTTGATAAGGTCATAATGGTGGAGCCCCCATGAATGGGATTAATGTACATATAAAAAAAGAAAGCAGACATGGATTGGTAGACTCAATACTGTGACAATGATTATGTTCCAAAAGCAATCTACATGTTCAATACAACCCCATCAAAAATCAACCCTAAAGTTCATTTGGAAGAACAAAAGACTGCAAATGGACAAGGCAATACTGAACAAAAAAAGCAACACTGAAGGTATCACAATATTCAATTTCAAACTATATGACAGAGCCATAGCAATAAAAACAGCACAATACTGACAAAAAGTAGACATAAAGACCAATGGAACAGAAGACTGAGATTTGAGTCCACACAACTACAGCCACCTGATTTTTGACAAAAGTGCCCAAAACATACAATGTGGAAAAGACAGCCTCTTCAACAAATGTTGCTGAGAAAAAGCAAGATCTGCCTGCAGAAAATGAAATTAGATCCATGTGCTTCACTCTGTAGAAGTATCAGCTAATAGTGGATTAAGGACTTTAGTATAAAACCTGAAATTTTGGAGCTAGTGCAGGAAAGAGCAGGGAATACACCTGAATTAATAGGCACAGGCAATGACTTCCTCAATATAACTTAAATGGCTCAGCAATTAAGAGAAATTATTGATGAATGAGGCTACATGAAATTAAAAAGATTCTGCACAACAAAAGAAATGGTCACCAGATTGACAAGGCCACCAACAGAATGCAAAAAAATCTTTGCCAGCTATACATCTGACAGTGGGTTAATAACCAGAATATACAGGAAGCTCAAAAAACTAAACTCCCAAGAAAATCAATGACCCAATGAAGAAATAGGCAACAGAATTGAACAGAGCTTTTTCAAAGTGAAAAATCCAAATTGCCAAAAAACAAACAAAACAAAACACATGAACAAATGCTAACATCCCTGGCCATAAAGGAAATGCAAATCAAAACCAGGTTAAAATTCCACCTCACTCCTTTTAGAATGGCTATCATCAAGAGCACAAACAACAACAAATGTTGGCAAGAATGTGGAGGAAAAGGAACCCTCATACACTGCTGGTGGGAACATAAACTAGTACAACCACTGTGGAAAACAGTATAGAGACTCCTCAAAAAACTAAAAATAAAACTGCCATGTGATCCAGCAATACCACTACTAGCAATATACCTGAATGACTGTGAGTCAGTTTACAACAAAGGCACCTGCAAACTCATGTTTATTGCAGCACTATTCATAATACCTAAGCTATGGAAACAGCCAAGATGCCCCACTACTGAAGAATGGATTAAGAAAACATGGTATTTATACATAATGGAATTTTATTCAGTCATGAAGAAGAATGAAATTTTGTCAGCTGCAGAAGAATGGAAGGAACTGGAGAACATCATCTTAAGTGAAGATAGCCAGGTTCAGAAAGCCAAAAGCTACATGTTTTCTCTCATATGTGGAATATAGACTTAATACAAATACAAGCAGTGTTATGAAAAATAGATCATGCTAAAGGGAGGTCACATATCAGAGAGAGGGTAAAAGAAGGAAGTTAAGGAGATGAATATGGTTAATGTACTTCTTAAATAAGAATGAATATAGAATTTTTAAACCTATTGAAATTACTGTAAGAAGGGGACTGAGGCAGAAACGAGAAAAATAGAGGAGATGAAACAATTCAGGTTATAATACATATATACATTGAAATATCACAAGAAAACTCTCTGTATAACTATCTTAAACAAACAAAATGTCATATTTTTTTTACAAGATCAGAGAACAGGAGGGAAAAGGTTCTGTCTGTGGGGTTGGTACCATGGGAAGAGGGAGGATATAAAGAAAGGATGAAGGAAGGTGAATATGATACAAATATTGTGTGTATACATTTGCAAATGGATAAATGAGACCTGTTGAAACTATTACAAAAATGGGGGTAAGGGGATAAAAGGAAAGTTATGGTGGGAGTGAAATATTGTAGAAACTTTTGTGAATGTCACAATGTACCCCCAGCACTACAATAATAATTTAAAAAGAGAGAGAAAAGCTTGCTTATTTTCTCTGCTCTTTGCCACATAAGGACATATAAGCACACAAAAAGAGCATCTTCAAACCAGGATAAGTGCCCTCATCAGGGTGCCTGCTGTCACCCTAATCTTGGACTTCCCTACCTCCAGAACTATGACCAAAAACTTTCGGTTGTTTAAGCCATTTAGTACATTATAATTTGTTATAGTGGCTCAAACTAAGGCCAAGTATAACTGGAAGCCAGGCATCATGAAAATGTTTTATATATAATACTGAATGTATTCCTTACAACAACCAAGGAAATGGGTATCTTCCTTATTGGAAGATAAGGAAACTGAATCTTGAATAATTTATTAATTTTCACAATATCACACAATCTTAAGTGGCAGAGCCAGAATTGAATTCAGAAAATCAGTCTGTAAACTTAATGAAATTAATCACTGGAATACTAGGTTAAAAAAAAATCCTCATCCATTACACCCAATAGGGACAAGATCAAGCAAGCCAGATCAGTTAAGAATGAATCATGTTTAAAAAAAATCTAATATCCAAAGAGGTAGGACAAAACATCCTGTCTTCAATTCATTAATAAGTTATGACAGAATTTATTGCCTTTATGTCACTTATGGGTCATTAAAGGATAGGCTGCAACAAATAAATGAATAATATAAACATTATCAGCTAATGATAAGTTCTATGATGGAAAGTAAAGGAAAGGATTTGGAATTTTAATGAGGAATTCCTGTGTTTGGAAGTCTCCCCATTATTTTTTTTCCTCTTTCTGTTGGTGTACACCCCTCCTTTCAAGATTATTTCTTCTCTTCCATGCTTGGATGAGATATCATACCATGAAATATGACTCAGAGAATGGCCAGGAAGAGGCCAGGACGTGGAAGGGAAGAGATGCCCATTGGAGTATCCTGCGCGTGCTGCCTGTCATGTGATCTCCTGGGAATGAGAAGGAAGGAGAGCACAGGCAAATAAGTTTCCCTTTTCTCTCTCCACTGAATTCTAAAGTGAAGTTTCTCCATTCAATTTAAAAAGTACATTTTTATATGCCCAATGCATGTAGAAATCATATCTTACACAAGTGGTAAGAGAAAATTAATTTCATATAAGGATCCTATAGCCAGTTCAATTATCTTTGAGAAATATATATAATATAAAGTTATTTTCTCTCAACTTCTGGAGGTTTATTCCTCATACACACTTAATAACAGAATAGAAAAAGTAATATATCAGGATAATAAAGAAATGGAAATCACAGCAAAAGAATAGAATGCAAGAAGTAGCAGTTGATCTGAAACCAAATGATCAAATCTTGTCTGAGGATAATTGCAAATAATTGCAAGAATATTCACTATGAGGTGATCGTGTAATTTATTGCTCAAAACAGACAAATTTCTACAGTGAATGCTATTGTTAAAATTATTTTAAAATAAAATTTTGTTAAATATTTTATTGACTAGTCACTATGTTATACTAGTATACTCTTAAAAGTTATATTCAGAAATGATTTTTGAAATTCATATATTTCTTTAAAATTCTAAATAATTATGGTTATCCTTCAAATAGCACTTTATAGTCAGTATATGTGAAATTATTAAAAATTCATTTGATGATTCCCTGAATTTTTTTTAAATTATGAAAGTACTCTCTCTAGATGTTGAAGTCCCTAGTAGGTTCAGGCAAATACTACAAAACTTATCATTAGTTACTCTCTTATCATCTCAAATCAGAGTATATTTCTTCAATGAAGATTTTCACAAAGCAAAACTGATGAAATAAGTTTTTCCCACATAAAATTTTTTAATACTTTGACAAATGTCAATTTTTAAAATACTGAGTGTAGATATTAAAGACACAGTGAGAAGGCAGAGGGTATCAATTATCTAATTAAAAATCAAAGAATTAGCAAAAGATATAATCCAGTTGAAGATATTCTAAAGCACTCCATAGAATTTCAAAGTAAAATATTATAAATAATTTGATCTCTCATGATTTAATTTATTTAGTTCTTTTCTCACTTGCACTGTTACATAGTTTAGATTTTTCCTGTTTGCCAGTTTGTTTTCATTTAATTCCATTTGCTGGAAACTCTAAATCTGAGCTTTTTCAAACAATTCATCATTTATTAAGTATGTCATTTATTTTTAACATATTATAGCAAAAAATCTGTAGTGATGTTTTAAAAAATCAAGAATACTTTAGTACATTTAAATTGACTTGTAGTTATTTACAACTCAACTATTTCTGGAACAATTTATTACACAAAGTGAAGCAAGACTACTTACTACAATATCAGGCTTTGTTTGTGGGTGAATTCAGCATCAATTCATTCAATACAATCTGAGCTCTTTTACCCTAAATGTGTACAAGTAAAAATTATAATTTTTGACAACTGTCAGCTTCTACTCTATTGGTAGAATATCCATCTTTTTAGGTATAATTATAATTTATGTGTACTCAAAAAAGCAATTCCAAGAACATTTCTGCTCCATATGTTTCTTAACTTAACGTAAATAATGCTTTTACTACAAAGCTTTGCTACACCAGAATTTACTAAAATAGGTGCATTAGTCATGTTGGATTTTTTAATTGAAATTTCAACACCAAGGTAAATGTTTCACTTTTAACAAAATAAACTGCCCCTTCCACATATCTTATCATGAACAGATAACAAAAGAAAGCATTTGATGACCCTAATCTCTTTTAAAAACAATTGGGGGAGGATTACAGGTACACCTGCAGTCCGAGCTACTTGGGAGACTGAGATCAGGAGGATTGTGGTTGGAGACCAGTTAGGGAAAATGGGTCTAGAGACCCCATCTCTGAAATAACCAGAGCAAAACAGACTAGACGTGGGCTCAAGCAGCACAGCATCTGCTTTGTAAACATGAAGCCCTAAATTTAAACCCCAGTACCACCTCCCCAAAAAAGCAATAGGAATAATGTAAGTTTTGGAGGATACTGGAATTCAAACCCAGGATCTCATGCTGTGTTCTACCACTTTGAGCAACACTCTCAGCCCCTTTTGGCTGTTGGTATTATTTGGATAGGGTCTCATGCTTTTTGTGCTGTTGTAGACTGTAAGGACCTCTTGAGGTAGTAGATGATAGGACATTGACATCTGTCACATTATTCTTCATGATATATAAGAAAACTAGGAGCCAGGTGCTGGTGGCTCATGCCTGCAAGCCTAGCTACTTGGGAGGCAGAGATCAGGAGGATCACGGTGCAAAGCCAGCCTGGGCAAAACAAATAGTCTGCAAGACCCTATCTCAAAAAAATAAATCACAAAAAGTGCTGGTAGAGTGGCTCAAGCTGTAGGCCCTGAGTTCAAGCCCCAGTACTACAAAACAAAAAAAAAAAAAGAAAACTAGGATAAAATAATCAGGTCAACCAATCTAAAGCAGTCATTTGATTAAAGTGAAGAATTGTAAAAGAAGCTAAAAATAACATGGTTTGAGTTTTACCCCATCTATTCAGATTTATTTTAATACAACTGCTTATAAAATATTGGTTTAAAGATAAAAGAAAATCTGGGACAATGCTAAAATAAGCAGATTTTAGGACAATGGACACAAGTCTGAACTGTCCCAGGCAAACCTGAATGTAGTCACCCGTATTATACTTGGTCATCTCATACCATATGGCATCATTTGAAATGGTGTGCTTTAAAAATGTGACTTTAAATTTATAAATAATGTATCAACCATTATGGACTTAATCTAAAGTAGTTAGAATAATTCATATCAAGCATTGAAGAAAAATTTACAATGCCATTTTCAGTGACTTTAGTCAGTAAAAGAAAACATTTTATAAAATTTTTTGAGTCTACATCTTTCATAATATTCTATTTTGTATTTTTTTCTCCAGTATACTATGACAAAATGCCATTGTTTGGGTTTTTTATCTGTTTTTTATCTTTTTTTGTGGTATTAGGTATTGAACCAGGGGCCTCATGCTCATTAGACAAGCACTTTACTACTTGAGCCACACTCCAGTCCTTTTGTTTTATTTTACTTTTGTGATGGGGTCTCACTAACTTTACCTCGGTTGGCTTTAAACATATGATCCTCCAGTCTCCACCTCCTGAGTGGCTGAGATTACAAGTGTGTGCCATCAATTTCAGCAAAGTACTACTGTTAAGTGTTCATTTGCATTTAAGACAAACTGCTTCATTTTCTTCCATACTAAAAATAACAAGCTATCTTTTTTATATTTTCATACATGAAAAGGGTTAGAACTAATAAATTCAATAAAGTTGTATAATAGAAAATTAACATAGAATGATAGCCATTTAAAAGATAGTGATGTAGCTGAAAAAGAAATCAAGAAAACCATCTCATTTATCCTGTCTTCAAAAAAATTTATTACATAGGAACAAATTTAACCAAGGAAGAGAAAGATATGTATTCTGAAACCAATATAAAACATTGATAAAACAATTTGGGAATAAATAAATAGAAAGATATTTCATACTTGTGGATCAGAAAAATTAATATCATTATAATGTCCATGATTTTCAAATCAATATGCAGATTCAAGATGATCTCCATCAAAATTGTTGTGACATTCTTTATGTAAATATAAAAACAACCCTAAAATTCTATGGAACCTTAAAAGACTTCAAATAGACAAAATAATTCTGAGAAAGAAAAATAAAATTGGAAGAATCACACTCCTTGGTTTAACGTAATGTTACACAGCAATAGTAGTTCAACAGAAATGAGATCCCAGAAATAAATACAAACATACACAGGCAACTAATTTCCAACACAGACACTAACAGGACACTATTGGGAAAAGAGAGTCTCTTCAATAAGTGAACTGGGGAACTTGGTTGTCCACATGGAAGAGAACTGAATTGGACTCATCCTCTATCACATGCAAAAGTCTAGTCAAAATACCTACAAACATGACCAGAAACCAAAAAACTCTTAGAACATAGAGAAAAATATTTTGGACATGAAGCTTGGAAATGATTCTTTGGATATCATACCAGAATCTCTAGCTGAAAAAATATATATATATGAAAAGTGTTGTGTATTTGACTACATCAAACTGAAAAGTTTCTACACAGCAAATGAAAGAGTCAACAGCATAAAATGACAGGTATGGACTGAGAAAAAAACATTTGTAAATCATGTATCTAATTAAGATTTAGTATCTGAACTTCAAAAAGAGCTCATACGATTCAAAGGTAGAAATGGTCAAAAGTTAAAAATAATCAAAAGACCTGCATAGACACTTTTTCAAGAAGATGTAGAAATGCCAAAGAAGTGTATGAGAAGATGCTCAATATCATTAATAAGTAGGAAAAACATATCAAAATCACCACTATGTGACACCACCTCATACCAGTTAGGTTGGCTCTTAGCAAAAAGTCAAAAGGTAGCAGATGTTGGTGAGTATGTGGAGAAAGAGACCTCTTGAGCCCTGGGGTAGTGAGAATGAGGATGACAGAAAATAGCATGGAGGTTTCTAAGGAAATTAAAAATAGAACAACCTTATGAATCAGCAATTCTTCTTTTGGGCATATGCCCAAAGGAAGTGAAATCACCACCTTGTAAAGAATCTTCACTCCCTGTTCATCATAGAAGTGTCTACACCATCCAGGAAAGGGAGCCCACCAAGTGTCCATCAACAATGGATGAAGGTACTGTGGCACATAATTACAATGGAGTAGTTTTGGGACATAAAAAAAGAATAAGGTCTTGCTATTTGCCACAACAGGTATGACCCTAGAGAGCATTTTGCTAAGATTAATTATGTAGATACAGTAAGATCTCATTTATATGAGGAATCATTTTTAAAAACTTCAAATATATAGAGATAAAAAAGAAAACAGTGGTCACCAGGGTTGGAGGGACTGGGAGATGTAGGTCAAAGTATACAAAGAAGCTATGTAGGGTGAACACATCTAGATATCTAATGTACAAATGAGCACTGTACATAATAAAACTGTACTGTATGTACAATTTGTGCTAAATGTGTAGATTTGAGTTGTTCTTACATAAAACCAAAAAATGAATATTACCTGAGGTAACCCATATGTTAATTTGCCTCACTAAATTAACTTTGTACTATCTATTTACATCCCATAACATCATGTCATATACATTGTCTATACAATCAAATTTATTTTGAAAAACCAATTCCTAAGTTTTTTTCAGCATAACTACAATTTAAGTTTTGAAACATAGCAAAGATTATCAATAAATGATATCCCATCTTATTCTTTACTTTTACAGCAGCAAAATCAAGGACAAATTCATACTCTGTGACCTGAGTTAAGGGATCTATTTTGTTGAGAAAACTTCTAAGGGTGCAAGGTCAACAGCAAAGTTTGGGAAAATGCTAATCCTTCTACTGTTCCACAGAGAGGAGTGCTGCAACACTGGGCCCATTGAATCATTAAACCATCCCTACATGAGTCTCCATTTTTACTAAAGCATAGGAAAGCAACTTGGTCACTGACAGAATAAACAAGTTGATGGATTTAGTGGGTATCTATTTATAAAAGTGTTCTTGAAATACTGGCATTTCAATACATAAACCTTTCCTGAGGTGGGTACACTCCAACCTAATGGATGATAAACTTGATAAGGGGATTTTGGGTTCTGATTAGTTAATGTACAGACAATACTGATAAGGGGATTTTGGGTTCTGATTAGTTAATGTACAGACAATACAAAGTGAATGTCTCAGATCACTTTAAGCAATTTTTCTTGTGGCATCATAAGTACTATAAAAACTGTGAGAAGCATATTTATTGGTACTTATATCCATTACCAAGATAGTATTTCTCTACGCAAATGATTACTTATGACTAATCCATAGTACATTATGCTATTGCAAATTTCTCCAAATTTTATAAATATAATTGTGAAGGAGCTAGGAGGACTGAAGATTGAACTGAAGGCCTCACTGTATAGCAATTGAGTCATATACCCAGTCTTCTTGCTTTTTTTAGTTTTGTTGCATGTTAATAACTTGCCTGCACTGGCCTCAGATCAAAAGTGATCCTCATATCTCCTCCTCCTGAGGATCTGGGATTTCAGGCATGCACCAATATGCCTGGACCTTATATGGCAAAATTTTTCAGCTTCATGTTTATAAGAACAATAAAGTTATTTGGTGTCAAATTGCCTTAACAAGTACAACAATACTGGACATGAGTACTTTCGCATGATGGACCTGAAGGAAGACAGACTCAGCTCTTTCTGTCTATACTTATCTTATACAATCAGGTGATGGCTGTGATATCTTTAAAAACAGAATCCTTAAAATTTTTCAAAAGAATATTAAATTAGACTTGATATGACAACAGTAGAAAATTAAGTGCATAAAATTCTCCTCATATTCCAATGCACTCCAGAATAATGATAACAAAGATAAGAGATTTCTTTATACAAAATCCAGGAATAAGTCAGGTACCGGTGGCTCCCACCTGTAATCCCAGCTACTCAGGAGAATTATAGTTCAAAGCCAATCCCAGGCAAATAGTTCACAAAATCCTATCTCAAAAAAAAAAAAATACAAGCCACCACCAAAAAATGGCTGGTGGGGTGGCTCAGGGTATAGACCCTGAGTTCAAGCCCCAGTACCAAAAGAAAGAAAGAAAGAAAAACCCAGAAATGGCCATAGGCAAATAACTATACTAGTTTCCTATTGCTGCTGTACCACAAATGTGGTTGCTTCCAGTAATGCACAAATGCTATTTTATCATTTCTAAGTCCATAGTGGATCTCATAGGGTTAAAATGAAGGTGTTAGCAGAGATTTACTACTTCTGCAGGCTTGGGAAGAGATGGTCTCCTTGACCATTTCAGCTCCTGGAGGCTGATCTCACTCCTTGACTCATGAACTCCTTCCATGTTCGATAAAAGCCAGCAGTAAAGTCACTTCAGCCTCCAATCTCCTTTCCTGCCTCTGCCTCTGCTGTGTCCATTTTCATCAAAAGGATCCTTGTGATTTCATCAGACCTACCCAGATAATGAAAGAAAAATCTTTCCATCTCAAGATCATTCATGTGATTATACAGAATCAAACCATCTGTCCATGGAAGGTGACATGTTGACAGGTTCCTAGGATTAGGACATGGGCATTTTGAAGGCACTTACCACAGCAACCCAAGAAACCACTAATGAAACCTTTCATTACATTAGCAATCATATTTCTCAATTTTCTGATTACCACCACTAATGATTTAGATTTTTAGAGTATTGAAAGAATATTTACTTGACTGAATAAAATAAATAGCATCAGCAAGTGAATGTAAGAACTAGGGAACATTATTTTGGAGTTTTTAGTATACATGGCTTACATAGACACCAAGTGATTTTTGTCTTGCGGCTACTATATCCATCAACTCAATTTTATCACATCTTTTTTTCTAAACAAGAAATGTTTTATAAATCATATACATCTGTCATCTTCTTTGTTGCTGTAAGAGGCATGTGTTAAGAACAAGTGTTTAAGGTTCAAAGTGATGTATTTTCTCTTTCTAATAACTTGTCTCTGCCTCATAATTTCTCACCTTGCAGAGAAATCTTAGAGTTTGCAATGTTCTCCAATGAGCTATTATGAATTTGAAGAGGTTTACCACGTCAAAAATATCATATGTTTCCTTGATAATTCACCAAGTGCATTTTTCACATCAGATAAATATGGTTTGACCATGTGAAATCAAATAAATGCCAAAGCTACTTTTGTTAAATTCCCCCTCTGTTGCATCTGTGCATGGACCATTACACACCTTCAGCACGTCATGTATGCTCAACAGGAGAGCCAGACTTGGTTCATCTAAATCAATTTGCAATTTATGTCATTCAGTTATGGATTTTCACCTCTAGTACTTCATGATATAACCCAAGTATTTCATTGTTTAACAAGATCTGATAAAATACAATTCTATTCAAACTCAAAGCACTCACTTTTATTTTCAATTGTCAACCTCATTACAGTTTTAACTCTCACTTGTTTTTTGTATCTGGATTTAAATCAATTCCCATAAATCACAGATACAGATAATTTGAGGCTAGCTCACTAAGCACATTGCTATCAGCACACTTCACTACAACAGAATAGAGACATTTTATACTACAGTATGCTCTGAGTAATCTGTTCTGGGGAACATCATAGGAGAAATATGAAATTCAATTATTTTAGTTTTTTCCTAATTATATTATTTTCTGACAATCTAGATGAGTCTTACTCTGAATTCTACCTCTGGATGAATTTTAAAATAAAATTTCACTGTATTCAGACATTACAGTTGGACCCTTCCTAAGAACTGGGGAGGGGGGGGAACCCATTTGACAAATTTTCTTTCAAAGATTATTGTAAACACAAGTGTAAACAATAAACCTGAACAGAGTGAGTTCTTTTATTTGCTCAGGCATGGTTATTAAGCACCTTGTATCTCAGGATATTATACTAAGATTGGACTAAAAGTCACTGCCTGAAACATGGTGCCTTAAAACCTGAATAGGCTCAATCTTATGGTATGCCACGGAGGGTCTCAGCTCTTCATCTGAACTATGAAACCAAGTGGTACGAAGTAGTCTATAGTTTAGGGAAGCTGGGCAGAAAACGAGTCTAAAAACTCTCTTAAATTCCATGAATGGAGGAGGTAGCTGAAGATTGTTCTAACAGAGGCATTTCTAGTAGGAGTACTAGAAAAGACCATCCCTGACAGAGGAAAAGTAATTAAAGGAAAGAGGAAAGAATGAAGATAAAGGTAAGTTCTCATTTGTGTGAATAGTTTTTCTTTAGTTAAAATTCATGGACCAACTTCACTTATGATGATGTTTTACAGTGAAGTTAGCCAGGTTCAGAAGGCCAAAAGCCACATGTTCTCTCTCATTTGTGCAATATAGATGTAATGCAAATACAGCAATATTATGAAACACTGGTCACACTAAGAAGAGGTCACATACAGGAGGGGTAGGGTAAAAGAAGGAAACTAAGAAGTTGAATATTGTTGATATACTCTCTATACAAGAATAAATATACTCTCATACAAGAATGAATATAGAAATCTTAAACCAATTGAATCACCATAAAAAAAGGACGAAGGTAGAATGAAGAATAGATAAACCAATTGGGGTTATTATATATATGTGTATATATATATATATATATATATATATATATACATGGAACCATCACAAAGAAAGGTGTAGCTACCTTTATCTCAAACAAGCAAAGATGTCATTGTTTTCTTTTTTTCTTCTACAAAATCAGAGAACAGGAGGGCAGAACAAGTCTTACTCATGGGGGGAGGAGTGGTAGTAGTGGGAGGGGGAGAGTGAGGTGGCAGGGAAAGGCAGTAGGAAGGTAAATATGGTGCAAAAAAAGTTTACACATGTATGTAAATGCATACATGCATTTAGGGAGAAGGGGGCAAAGGAGAGCTGTGGAGGTGAATTCAAATATGATATATTTGATACATTGTAAGAACTTTTATAAATGCCACAACGTATCTCCACCCAGCACAACAATAAAGGGAAAAAAATATGGATCAATGAACTATGTAATTTTACAGAAAACTACTTCTTCAGGAGCTATAAACATTAGCTATCCATGATGTAGAAACTGAAAAAAATTCAGGTAGCCAATTCTGCCTCAGTTCTATTTTACCACTCTTAAATCCTACCTTGCCACTAAGGTTGCCCATTGTAGCTGTTTCTGTTTTCCCTTGACACATGCTCCTACATAGTAATCTCTGCCAGTCATTACCACTACTCTGTGTTCTTCTGGTTCAGAGTTCACTGGATCTTCTTATATGCCCTCGTTTGGATTGGTAAGGTTACCACCTCTTTGTCTTGAGCTTGTACAACAATTGTCTACTCTTATTTGATAGCATTCTATACAAAACCTTTATTCCTCAGATCAAATCACCTTTCATGTCATGTTTTCAGAAATGTGTGTGAAGCCAGATGATTTATTCTAAATAGCGTTTTAATTTTTTAACATATACCTTCTCAACAGATTCAAATTCTTTAAATGTACTATTGTTTTTTCTCAATATAATTTTCAGTTTTCTCAGTACAATTATACTAATGGTTTTCTCAACACCATTTGTTAATAGGAGATATAGATTATCAAAATATTAGTTCTCATTGGATTGAATGACTTGAAGTACAAATTACCCCAAATGACCACACTGAAGACTCAGCATTATAGGATGCACAAGAAAGAAGACCAAAAAAGACAACATAATGTATTTATTTAATAGCATTGACAGTGGGAGTCTGCAGCTATAGGGGTGAATCTTAGGACTAAATTAAAAGAAGTTAACACTTGAGTCATCAATATTACAAGACAGATAATCACAGAAGAACCAAAACTTATATTTCATGTTATAGAGAATTTATAAGTGGCAATTAAGTAAAAGTCTTCCAAATTTTCAAATTTTCCTTTACCCTCACAATATGTCTTTGCCACTTTGGATAAAGATATTGAAATGTTTGTAGAGAACTTTCTTTGCTCAAGATTTGCACCAGAGTCTTTATTTATGTAGTTATCACAAAAGGCCTGTTATGGAAAGCTCTTTCATGATTTAATCTCCATAAATGAAACAAAGGAGCAGGAAAAAATGAAAAGCTGGGAATCCATATCCCACCTGGTAAACTGGATTACTTGCTATTATGCATGAAAGATTCTTTACAAGTAGCATAAAACAATTTTCTAACTCTTCTGAGTAGGACAACTGCCTAAATTTATTGGCTCTACAATTGACACTTTTATTAAGCAAGAATATTGTCACATTGTCCATTGTATACAACTCAAGGTCCTTATGGGCTTTTGTTTCTTATCCATTCCATTTGCTAATTCTTAAGAATTTTGTCACACAATAAATTTACAAACATAGGGAAAGCCTTAACTACATTCAAATCTCTCAGAATTGAATATAAGTGCTTTATTATATTATATTCAATACAGTACTTCTACTTTTTATTGATTTTATTTTTTTGGAATTATTTTTCTTTTCTCCTTTTATTTTAGCATTTTATATTTATTTACATGTGTGTACCTTGTTTATACCACCTCCTGCTCCCCACCTTTCTGGGCAGATCCTGCTCTGCCCTCTTCTTCTCCTATTATATTGAAGAGAAAAAATAAGAAATAATAAGAAAGACATAGTGTTTTTGCAAATTTGAGATAAAAATAGCTATACAGGTTTCTAGTGTTGCTTCCATGCATTTGTGTATTGCAACTCACATTGGTTCATTTCTACCAGAACTGTTCGCTGCTTCCTGGTCCCCTTCCCATAGTGGCCTCTGCCAGTTTAAGATTACTTTATATACTCCTCAACAGGGAGCACATCAACCACAATCAAGTTTTAGGTTTCTTTTCCTTTCCCTATTTCTCTTGTGTGTGTTCTCCTCTTAGTGTATGACCCATGTCCAATAATATTACTGCATTTGTTTTGAGTCTATAATCCATATATGAGGGAGAACATGTGATTTTTGGCCTTCTGAGCCTGGTTAACATCCTTTAATATGATGTTCTCCAGTTCCACCCATTTTACTTGTGAATGACAAAATTTCATTCATCTTTGTGGCTGAGTTAAATTCCACTGTGTAAGTACCACATTTTCTTAATCCATTCATTGGCTGTGGGGCATCTTGACTGTTTCCATAACTTGGCTATTGTGAATAATGCTGCAATAAACATGAGTGTGCAGGTGCTTTTGTAACAACTTGAGTCCCATTCCTTCAGATATATCCCTAGGAGTGGCATTGCTGGATCGTATGGCAGATCTACATTTAGTTTCTTAAGGCGTCTCCATATTGTTTTCCAAAGTGATTGTACTAGCATACATTCCCACCAGCTGTGTATGAGGGTTCCTTTTTCTCTGAGTCCTTGCCAGCATTTGTTGTTGGTGGTATTTTTGATGATGGCTATTCTAACAGGAGTGAGGTGGAATCTTATTGTGGTTTTGATTTGCATTTCCTTTATGGCCAGGGACGGTGAGCATTTTTTCATGTTTTTTGGCCTTTTGAGTTTCTTCCCTTGAAAAAGTTCTGTTTAGCTCAATTGCCCACTTCTTTATTGGTTCATTGATTTGGGGGGAGTTTAGGTTTTTGAGCTCCCTGTGTATTCTGGTCATCAGGACTTTGTCTGATGTATAGCTAGCAAAATTTTTCTTCCACTCTGTGGGTGTTCTTTTCAGTTTAGAGACCATTTCTTTTGTTGTGCAAAAGCTTTGTAATTTCATGTAGTCCCATTTGTCAATCCTTTCTTTTAGTTGCTGGAGTGCTGGAGTTCCTATTGTTTCCAGAGTATTCCCTGCTCTTTACTGTACTAACTGCAAGGTTTCAGGTCTGGTATTAAGGTCCTTAGTCCACTTTGAGTTGACACTCGTAAAGGGTGACAGGCATGGATCTAGTTACAATTTTCTGCAGGCAGATAACCACTTTTCCCAGCAACATTTCTTGAAGAGGCTGTCTTTTCTCCATCATATATTTTTGGCAAATTGTTAAAAATAAGATGGGCATAGATGTGTAGATTCATATCTGGTTCCATTGGTCTTCATATCCGTTTTTCTGTCTGTTTCATGCTGTTTTTATTACTATGGCTCTGTAGTGTAGTTTGAAGTCAGGAATTGTGATACTCCAGCACTGTTCTTTTTGCTCAGTATTTCCTTGGTTATCCATGGTTTCTTTGTGTTTCCAAATGAACTTTAGGGTAGATTTTTTCTATTTTTGTGATGAATGTCATTGGAATTTTTATAGGAATTGTGTTGAAAGTGAATATTGCTTTTGGTAGTATAGACATTTTTACTATGTTGATTCTGCCAATCCATGAGCATGGGAGATCTTTCAATCTTCTGTAGTCTTCCTTGATCTCTTTCTTCAGTGGTTTGTAGTTTTCCTTGTAGAGGTCATTCACATCCTTTGTTAAGTTTACTCCTAGGTATTTGATTTTCTTTTTTTTTTGAGGCTGTTGTAAATGAAATTGTTTTCCTATATTCTTTCACAATTTTTTCATTGTTGGTATAGAGAAAGGCTACTGATTTTTGTAAGTTGATTTTTATATCCTTCTACATTGCTGAAGCTATTTATGGTGTCTAGAAATTTTTTGGTCTTTGAGTACAGGATCATGTCATCTGCAAGTAGATATATTTTGACTGTTTCTTTACCTATTTGTATTCTTTTTATTTCTTCTCCTTTTCTTATTGCTCTGGCTAGGAATTCCAGGACTATGTGTAATAGGAGTGGGGAGCATGGGCACCTTTGTCTCATTCCTGACTTTAGGGGGAATGTTTTCAGTTTTTTCCCATTAAGTATGATATTGGATATAGGTTTGTCATATATAGCCTTTATAATTTTGAGGTACTTTCCTTCTATTCCTAATTTTCTTAGAGCTTTTATCATGAAGTGTCTTGAATCTTATCAAAGGCTTTTTCTGCATCTATTGAGATAATCAAATGATTTTTGTCTTTGCTTCTATTAATGTGCTGTATTACATTTAAAGATTTGCATATGTTGAACCATCACTGCATTCCAGGGATGAAGTCAACATGGTTGTGGTGAATGATCTTTCTGATATGTTGGATTTGGTTGCCATTATTTTATTGAGGATTTTTGCATCGATATTCTGATATCAATGTTGCCTGTAGTTCTTCTTTTTAGATATGACCTTGTCCAGTTTCAGGATGAGTGTAATATTGGCTTTATAGAATGAGTTGAGCAGTGCTCCTTCTCTTTCTACTTCATGGAAATATTTAAGGAGTGTTGGTATTAGATCTTCTTTGATGGCCTGGTAGAATTCAGCAGAGAATCCATCAGGTCCTGGATTTTTTTTCTTTTTTGGGAGACTCTTTATTGCTGTTTCCATTTCATTACATGTTATAGATCTGTTTAAGTGGTTAATAGCCTCTTAGTTCAGTTTTGGATGGTCATAAGTATCTAGAAATTTGCCCATTCCTTCAAGATTTTCCAAGTTATTGAAATATAGGTTCTCAAAGTAGTCTCTGATGAGTTCCTGGATTTCCATGGTGTTTGTTATCTCCCCCTTTTTGTTTCTAATTTTGTTAAGTTGGTTGTTTTCCCTCCTCATTGTAGTCAGATTTGCCTGGTGCTTGTCAATCTTGTTTTTTTTGAAGAATCAACTTTTGTCTTTTTGATACTTTGTACTTTTTTTTTTTTGGTCTTTATTTCATTCATTTTGGCCCTTATTTTTATTATTTCTCTCCTTCTGATTGTTTCTGGTTTTGCTTGCTCTTGGTTTTCTAGGAGTTTGAGATGTAGTATTAGATCATTTATTTGAAATCTTTCTGTTCTTTAAATATATGCACTTGTGGCTCCTCTAGGCAATTGGCCTGTCAGCTTGCCCCTGCTCTGAGCCTTAGCTGCTTTATGGTCTGTCACTGAGAGTTTGGGGCTGACAGCTCAGTTCCTTGCCCCATCCCTGACAGTTCAGCAGTGAGAGATTGGCTCTTTGCCCCACCCCTATTCTCTGTGGTGAGTTCAGCATTCCACCCCCACCTCTGATGTTGGTGTTAGATTACAGTTTATTATTTATGTTTCTGGGATGGGGTGTGTTGGGGGGTGTATAGAGGAGCCCCGTGGGGGCTCCTGCTCACCTGCTTCTTCTGCAGTTTCACACAGGCAACTTTGTAGCCAGCTTGTGGGGAGAAACGGCACTGTTGTTTTCAGTGTAATGCTGCATAAGGAGGCTTTCCAGGGGGTAAGGGTCCAGGATGTTGCTGGTTTTGATTCTGATTGATGCTCTGTCTTTTGCTTGTTGGAGAAGAAAGAAAAGAAAAGAAAGAGAAGCGGCCAGGGGCTTTTTTCCCAGGGCCACAGGCCGGATACACCTTACTAGCTGTGCTAGGCAGGATTTTCACCTAAGTTTTATGGATTTTCAGAATTTTTTTCCTTTTTCTTTCTTCCTTTTTTTTTATTATTATTCATATGTGCATACAAGGCTTGGGTCATTTCTCCCCCCTGCCCCCACCCCCTCCCTTACCACCCACTCCACCCCCTCTCTCCCCCCCACCCCCTCAATACCCAGCAGAAACTATTTGCCCTTATCTCTAATTTTGTTGTAGAGAGAGTATAAGCAATAATAGGAAGGAACAAGGGTTTTTGCTGGTTGAGATAAGGATAGCTATACAGGGAGTTGACTCACATTAATTTCCTGTGCGTGGGTGTTACCTTCTAGGTTAATTCTTTTTGATCTCACCTTTTCTGTAGTTCCTGGTCCCCTTTTCCTATTGGCCTCACTTGCTTTTAAGGTATCTGCTTTAGTTTCTCTGAGTTTTGGAGGTTTTTTTGTTTGTTTTTGACAATTCTGGTGTTTGGACTCAGGTCCTCATGCTTGCTAAGTAATCACTTTACCACTTGAGTCAACTCAATCGCCATCTCTTTTAATTTTAGTTACTTTTCAATACAATCTTGCACTTTTTACCAGGCCACTATGAGATCATGATCCTCCTACCTGTCTCCTGTGTAGCTGGGATTATAGGTATCACCACCATGTTCTGCTTGTTTTCTGAGATAGGATCTCCTCATTAACTTTTTGCTCAGTTTGACCTCAAAGTGAGATACTGTTATCTCAAGTAGTTGAGATTATAGGCATAAGCCCCATACCCTACTCAGGAATTATGTTTTTCTTTGTTTTAAGATTTAACCATAGAGATTCCCTAAAAAGTTTTCAAGATATTTAACTTACTCTTTTAAGTAAACAAAATTATGGACAGCCTGTTATTCTTCCTTGAAGTTTAGGAAATTGGTCCAATTATTTGATAATTCTAAGACAGAGTTACTTATATAGATATTTATACACTGTTTGATTGATAAATTGAATTAGCTTATTTTTGAGTATTATTCCATGGTAAATTACATTATTGTACAATATTGAATAATGTTAGTAGTGACTTAAAAGTGATCTTGCTTGCTTCAGTTAAAGTGTTCCAAACGGAATTAGAAAAGCTTTACCACTCTTACTTCTAAACATATCAAGTAGTCTTTTTTTTACTTTTGCAAATGTGAAAATTTCCACTCTTTTCCTGATTACTTAAGCAAGTCACTGGATATTATGATTTCAGAGAACCCTGTACTTTCTTGTCATTAATGCTTTCCTAAGTTCTCTAGTGCCTCCTGAGAATTAAAGGCTGATGAGCAGGAGAGGTGAACTTCATCTCTGGCATTCGGATTCCTTTGCATGGTCTTATCTCACCCACACTGCAGCAGCTACCTCTTCAGGGTTCTCACTCGTTTCATATTCAGAGTCAGTCTTCTAATTTTTGCTGGTCGCATCCCAGGTTTTAATTTTGCCAATCCCAGCAGACTTTATTAACTGTAAGTAGATTTTTAGCCACTGATGTCAGTTGCATTTTCTGCCTATATTAAGCCTTTCCCTTGCCTACCTCAAGATTTTTTGTTTATATAGTTTTTTTTTTTAATCATACAGAAGCTGGAAGACTGAGACACCACAATTCTGTCATTGACACAGAGATGTCTGCCAAATGCTGGCTCCACCATGAAGATTTGTTGAATGTTGAGCTGCTACCCAACAGAAATGCACATGGCAATGACAGTGGCTCCTTTCAGAACCCATTATGATGCTATCTTAGATACTCGCCATGATTCTAAGTCATCTATTCTCTCTTTTTCTCATGCTCCTATTCCTCTATTCCTGATTTGTGTGTGTGTGTTTGTGTGTGTGTATGCTGTGAATTGAACCCATAGCCTCACATATGCTAAGCACATGCTCTGCCACTGAGATACATCCCCAGCCCAGATTTTGTTTTCATTCTCCTTTCCTTCCCATACTTTCCTTAAGGGTATCTATTGGTAGTCAGGGCTGAAAAGTTTTAGATATTACTTTATGAAAGCATTACATCTGATTAGCAAATACCCTACCCTCCTATCCTGAGTAATCAATAGAGATTTTCATGTTTTTGCTGAAGTTGTTGAGATATGAAAAGCACACTTTAGTATTTGAGAAATCTCTTGGTTTCCAGTAATCACAGCCAGTGTTAAGTCATTTTGCATGCACAGAAAGCTAGCATATTCTTCTGAACCCCAAAAAACATCCAGATCACTTAAGGTAGGAGTAGATGATATTTTAAGTCCCAACAGGTTTAGCATTCACCAGATGCTAGGAAGCACACCCTTAATGCATTTTCCACAAATGACTGCCCTATTAAGAAAGAAAGAAAGAAAGAAAGAAATGAGTTTAAATGTTAAATCAGCAATAGCAATCCACCATTATGTGCACATTAAACAGCTCTGTTTTTCACAAACTTTTAAAAAAATAAAAACTGTTTTGTTTTCATACAAACATTTCATTGAGGTTTCTTTATGTATAAAGTTCTATTTTTAGTTTTTTAAGGAATCTCCATGTTGCTTTCCATAGTGGTTGTACTTATTTACATTCCCACCAACAGTGTGTAAAGGTCCCTGTTACCCTGCATCTTCTCCAGCATTTGTTATTATTTGCACTCTGATGATAGTCATTCTAAATGGAGTCTTACAACTATTTTAAATGAGGCAGAAAGGGAGTTGAAAGGAGGAAATTGTGGGGGTGATTTAACCAATATACAATGTAAGGCTATTTGGAATTGTCACAATGAATCTCTCTATACAATGAACATACACTAATAAATATTTTAAAAAAGAAAATGCATTTGATCATTTCACATGTGTGGCAGACAAAAGAGCTTCATAAATTTTGTGATAACTGATGGGTCCTGTCAACAGAAATCTGTGCATTGTTTCTCCCTCCAATGTGTTCCTGTACTCCAGATGTTTGTGATTTTGTTTGATCACGTTTTCCCCCCAGGAGAGTAGTTTTCTTTGCACACACAGTATCACGTTCAAGATCCTTTAGCTTGCCTTCTTCATTGGTCATAGTCATTTTACATAAAAACTTCCTAATTGTATTATATAGGCTATTGAAATGAAGCAATCAGGGAGAACTGGTTGCAAGTCAAAGAAAGAAAGTGATACCATATGCAACTAATCCTTTTCCTATTTGAAGTGACTGTAAAAGATAATGGATATGTCAGCACAAAATTGCATCAGCAGTACAAAGAAAAGGAAGTGCAGTATAGGAAAGAAATTCAACATAAAGCAATTGTTAAAGAGAAAAAAAATTCCTCCTTGCTTCTCTGGAAACATCCCATACACATCAAAGTATGACTTGAATGTATCTCTTTTTAAGATATACAAATTATATGGAATGTTCTTAAAATTGTGACCACTTGAGAGAGAAACTACCGAGAATAAACCAGGCAACTAAAAAACAGGAATTATTTAGGTAATGAAAACATTCCATATTTTCCCAAGATACTGAGTGTTCCAGAGTTTACATAAACTCTCATTTTATTTGTTGTGTACTTTGGAAATTCATGTTGTAAAACTGAATGCAGAAGTAGTTATGAATGATAAGGAGGAAACAAGAAGAATCGTCTCTTTTTGCAATATAATTATCTTAAATGTTTAGGAATCTGTCCTTAGCTACCTTAAGTTAGGAGAAACTAAAAGACACTTTAGTGCTAAAAATAATTTCCAAGCTTTGTGTTTGGAAGAAAACTTAAAGACAAATTTCAAGGTCCACCTTCTGCCTGTTGAGCATTTTGGTATTTGTCCCTACATGTGTCTGTAATTCCCATGCCATAAATAAGGATGAATATAGCAATGTGAAAAATTCAGTTTTACACATTCCTAAGTATGAAAAGTGTTCCATAAATGAACTTCACTGCTAGCTGATGTTTCTCGAATGAAAGAAAAGATTATTATAATGAAATGAAGAAACAATTTGAAAAATAAACGTATGTAATGGAGAAACTTGGATCAGGACTCTATTTCTCACCATTGTGTTACTACCAGAAGATAATACAAAATGCCTTTTGCTCAATAGTACAGTTTTTAAATCAATCTCTCTCAGTTAAACATAAGAGAGGCTGGTCTGGCTCTGTCATAGCCCTTAGGTTTATTATTAATTTTTGTCACCAAATTTATGGTTCATTTATTTTAATAAGCAACTAACAGCTTACACTGATGGATCAGCTGTGATTTATGTTATAGATTTTCAGTTGAATTTTACAGATGACTAGATATCCCTTAAAAATACCACATTATTTTCAAAATCACCCACAAATGTTAAGTAATTAGCTAGATTTAAAAAAATATGAATAAACAACCATATTGTGATAACATCTGTCTGTGTAGAAAATACATTAAACAGAAACAAAGAGATGTGTAACTTATACAGCCTGAGTATGATATAAAGGGTTTCTGTATTGTATAGCTACCTACATTCTCCTTCCCCTGCCTGGGACATTATTTCATTTTCCTTGGTAAATTTCCTTCAGTCACTCAGAGTTTGACTTCCCTTCTGTAGATATACCTAAACGGGGGCCAGTCACTCAGGAAGTCCAGACACTGAACTCAACTTCTATCCCTGTGCTGTTCTTCTAAAACTTTATCACTGTCACTTAAAAATCACATGGACTGAATTAATTGTGACCCTTACCTTCTTTTACATGGGTCATCACAGGAATCTGAGGTCTCCATGTTAATCTATATTCCCTAAATTCAAATTCCTAGAATACTCTGTATCTCTTTTTTACTCATCTTTTCCCCTTCACAGATCCTGAGACTTTTCTGTTTAGGTCTCTAGAACCAACTACATCCTCAAGTGGCAGTATTCCTGACACTTTCCTGTTCTACACTGTATTTGCTTCCCACAAAGGTCGTTGAACTGGTCTGTATCTCCTTTCTTAAGGCTGTAGAGTTAGCCAATTAGATTCTTATCCCAATAGTCAATTCCAACATAATTCTCTTTTTCTAAAAACCCTCCATCTAAATGGCCCAAATAAGTTCTCTTTATTTTTTGAACATTTCACATCTAAGTTGCTATTATTGTCTTGATTACTACTTCATCATAATTTTTGGTAATATCAAATCCATAATGGTAATTTTCTCTATACACTGGCCTCTTAATTCCTCACACAAGCTTGTTCTATACTCTAATGCAGGTAGTCACTTCCATATTCACACTATAAATTTTATCATTATTAATAAGTATAACTTAACCATAACCTAAGTTTCAAACCCATAACTCTCAAATCATCACACACACACATTCTTTGAATCTCATCAACAAACAGAATCAATTTATCTTACTAAACTTTCACAGGCACTGACTGCTTGGATTATTATCACCCTATTAATATAACTTGAAATTTATGATTGACTTTTAAAATCCTTCCCTTGCTTATCTCAACTCTCGCAACTTAAGCAATTGTGCTTGATGAAATTCAATTCTTTACCTATTTTACCTTTGGATCCTTGACTGTTGAAAAGCACATGGACATACTAACTTGTTGACACTTAAAAACCTCAACTCTGAATTGGCTGCAAGGGTGCCTGAACACAGGACACTTCCTTAGGCCATTGGGTATAATACTAAGAGAATGAATGTTTTCTTTTATTTTCTAAACCAGTATTTCATTCACTCTCTCTTTTAATCAAGTAAGGGTCCCATATCCACTCAAAGGAAGCGAGTGAATCTCATTGCACTAATAAAATAGGAGCAATCAAAGAAGAATTTTCACAAATTCCCATCACTATATAAATATACCTACTGGCATCTGCCTTCTCTTCTATTGCTACTAATGAGCTGAGTATTGTTCTTACCTACTTTCCTGGTAGTGAGCTACATGGCATCACTTCTTGCCCACTCAAGAGTAAATCCCATCAAATCTTCTCTTTCTCTCCTGAATCATTGTTTTAATCTCAGTAATTTACCCTGCTCTCATTGTATCAATAGCAGTATTTCTCCCATTTAAAAAAATTTCAATTTTTAATTTCATTCAAAAAATTTTTTGATCTCTCTCCAGCCAATTTCTCTCTTTCATAGTAGAATTAATTGTTTTATTCTTCAACTTTCTACATTTTAATAATTCTTTCTTAAACTCACTACAAACTAGAACCCTGTTCTCCCCCATGCAGTGAAAGAAATTACTAATGCCACCATTGGCTAAATCCAGGAGTAATTTTTTTCCAATTCACACTGTATTAAAATTTTCAAGAAACATTGTGTGCAATTAATCACTTCCTTTTTAAAGCACTTTTTTCTTCTCTTTGCCTTTCCATAATACCATCACCTCCTAGTTTTACCCCCATTGTACAATTCATCATTTTATCACTGTTGTCACTGGCTGTTCTTTACCTCTTTGATCTCTTAATGTGGTAATTACCTCTTCTTTTCACTTTTTAATAATCACTCCACTCAGTCTCAGCACTCATTTATATAGTGATGATCCTCAAATGTATATCTCAGCTCATGCCTTTCCCATCAATTTTAGACTTATAATTTAGTAGTATCTTGAATCGGCTTGCCATACTTTAAATTCACAAAATTGAGCTCATGACAATTCCTCTAAATCATACTCCTTCCAAAACCTTCCTTATACCTATTAATAATTCTGTCATTATTCAAAAACAAAACCTTCGATCTCATCCTTGATTTTCCTTGATCGCATGTCTTCTATAAAACTTATGTTCAAATCATGCTATCTCTATTTTCATAAAATATCCAAATTCTAAGCACTTTTCATCATTTGCCCTACTACCTCACAGTATAAAACATCTTTTTTTTCTCACATGGATAGTTGAAATAACTTCCTATCAAGAGACTTTCTTTCAACCCTCAACACTCATCAATCTGCTTTCCAGCAGCCACTATTCCTTCTAAAATATATGTTGTATCCTATCTCTGTGCTGCTCAAAATTCTCTCATAGTTTCCAATTTCCCTCATAATGAACTACCTTAGAAGGCTGCCCTTTACCTTTCTCTGCTGCCAGAGTTCAAAACTCTTCTCTCAGTAATCAGTAGAACAAGATGACAGATAATCACTAAGGATGTAGAAGATCTGAGTAACACTATTGACCAACTTGACCTAATTGACATATATGGAATACTCTGTCCCACATAGCAGAATACTCATTCCTTTCAAGTACACACTGAAAAATCACCAAGATAGACTACATTGTGGGCCATAAAACAAACTTTAAAATATTTAAAAGAACTATAATAGCATAGAATATGCTCCCAGGCATTAGTAGATTCAACTAGAAATAAATAACAAAAAACTATCTAGGAAATCTCCAAATATTTTGAAATTAAATAAAATATTTCTACATAACTTAAAGAATGGTGCATGGAGATTAGTAAATATTTCAAATTATGAAAAAAGTCAAGATTTGGGAGGTATAGCTAATGAATAATTTAGAAGGAAGTTTGCACAATTAAATGTTTATATTAGAAAAGGAAAAAAAGTCTTCAAATCAAAGATCTAAACTTCTTCCTTAAGAAACTACAAAAGGAAGAACAATTCAGACCCATGTAAATCAAGAGGAAAGGCATGATCAAGATTGGAAATCAACGAAAATTAGAACAAAAGACAACTTAGAAAATCAATGAAGAGAAAAGGTTGTTTTGGAAAATAGCTATAAAACCAATAAGCTTTTATAAAAGCTGCCAAGAAAAAACAGAGGTAAAGTTTACAAAAGTTATAAATGAAAGAGGAAAACCTCTATAGACCATAAGAACATTAATAAGACAATAACAAAATACTCTGAGAAAGCCTCTTTACAAATTCACCTAACAGGATGAAATGGTCTAACCTCTTGAAAGAAGACATAAATTGCCCAAAGTCACCAAAAAGAAAAAGCAAACCTAAGTTATTCTCCAACAAAGAAAGAATTTCAACTTATGCTTTAAAACACCCATTAAAGAAAACTCCAGTCCCACACGTTACTCTCGCACAGTGTGGACTGGGACAATAAAATTTGACAGGGATTCCAGAAATAGAGCCAAACCTTAACAAATGAAACTAAAATGTAGAAGTCAGTAAGGAAGCAGAAACAGAAGTAAAAGAGGAAGAGGAAGAAATGAAGGAGAAAATGAGGAGGAAGGAAAGAGGAGAGAGGAAGAGAGAGAGGATGGACTAGAAAAAGTCTCAAATAATACATTGCACCATATGAAAAATTCAATTCAAAGTGGACCATAGCATAACAGTAAAACCTATAGACTTCTAGAAGAAAGCATAACAGAAAAATCATTGTGATCTTTGGTTAGATAAGGTCTTAATTTCTGTTGTATTTATGTTTCATACATTTTTATGACTCAGAGTGATATACAAAAAGGTGAAATTTAGCTAATTTTTTAAAGGCCTTTGCAAATGGCCAGCACATATGAAAACTGACTCATCATTTTTAGTCATCAGTTTACATAATTTAAACCACAGTCGGGCAATACTTTATGTACACTAGACTAAGCAAAAATGGAAAATTGGGGACACCAAGCTTTGTTGAGAGGGGAGAGCATCTAGAATCACTAGCAGATATTACTGGTAGAAATAGAAAATTACTTGGTTACTTCTTATAATGCTAATAATGCATTTATCCTATGTGGATGTATAAGAGTAATTCTATCTCTTCATCAATAGAACTATACACATCATTGTGGAACATTAATATTTTTACACTTTAATAATAAAATGTCTGATTATTGATACATGCAGTAACATTAAGAATCTCAAGCCAGGTACTATCATCCCAGCTAGGCAGGAAGGTAGGTAAATAGGAGGATTAAAGCCTGAGCATTAAATGTGAGACCCTATCTCAAAAATAACCCTAGAAATCTCAAAGCCTTGAGTTCAAAATTCACTTTCAAGAAAAAAAACTCAAAAACAATGAGGTGAGTGAAAGAATCCATTCACAAGATCTATATACTTATATTCCAGTTATATAAATTAGTATTTATTTATTTGTTTATCATTATGGTCCTGGAGGTTACACCCAGGGCCTTGCTCTTGGTAGGTAAGCACTCAACAACTTGAGCTATGCTCCCAGCTGGCAAATACTACTTATTATGATCCAAAGATTAAATGCCTACTGAGTAGAAACTGGAATAAGGCACAGGAAGACTTTGAAGAGTGATAGAATTATTGCTAATTCTGATTAAGCTGTTTGTTGTGTGGATTTACACACACATGTCACAACTCATTGAATTACATATGTCATGGTTATTAAATGTTACCTCAATTTAAAAACAGAAAGCTCACTAGAAAGCTGCTACAATTCTTAAGAATATTTGAGTTTCCCTACAGTTCAGCATCCTTCAGCAGTAAAGTAGTTGGATCTCAAGAGCTTTCCTTGTTTACAAGAGAATATAAATCCCTTGCTGCCTGTTTATCTGACTGCAGTGCCTACATCCTGACATAAATGCGTCTGCTTTACTTCTGACTGCTCTTACTGGCAGATTCTAACCCAGAATGATATAGGGAACGTTAACAGAAAGCATAATAGTGATCCCACATTTATAATGACAGACAATCCAGGACACAGGATAACATAGTGGAAATGAGGAAATAGTCATTAGAGTTTTTTTTTTAATTTTAATTTTTTTATTATTCATATATGCATACAATGCTTGGGTCATTTCTCCCCCCTGCCCCCACCCCCTCCCTTACCACCCATTCTGCCCCCTCCCTCTCCCCCCCACCCCCTCAATACCCGGCAGAAACTTTTTTTTTTTTTAAAAATGATGTGGCAAGCAATTAGCTGTTTTTAACTTTTAAATTATTTTGGTATATAGTTTTTCTGGTATCATTATATTCTAGGGAACTAATAACTTTGTTTACATTTTTCATAATTTATTATATAACAGAAAGACTTTATACTCTTTCAAATTTCTTTAAAAGTAATACATAGTTTTAAGCATACTCAACTTTAGAGACTAGAACAAAGAGATACTGACAAAGTTTTAGAAGTTAGAAATTCATCAGGTTAATAGTAACTGTTGGAGCAGCTACAGTAGAAGCCTAAGTATCTTGAAGCTCAGAACATACCTCTAAACATGGCACCTTGGTGTACTGAATATTTAAAAGTGAAAGAAATTGAAACCACAGAGATAAGGCCAATCTCTGTGACCTTCCCTAAAGGCAGGTCATAAAAGAATTTTCTGATCTACATTCACCCCAAAACTAGGTTATAATACCCTCATAATACCTCATAAGCAGTGGCCGGGAAGAATCTGAACAAACATGCAGTGCTAAATTTCCCCAAATTTATTACCATTACTTTATATCCTCTTGTCTTCCAATCACACTTCTGCATGATTGTCCATAAAAATACAGATTTGCTTGGGTCTTTGTGTTTTCATTTCCGAAGATTTCCATATCACATAAAATTTATTTTAAATAAATTTATATGCTATGCTCTGGTTAATCTATCTTGTGGTAAGTGTCAGCCATAAGCCCTACAGTAGATGAGAACAAAACGCAACTTTTCTTCCATTATATATCAAAAAGAAAAAAATTTGTGCACACTACAGAATCCTACAACTTAGGAATTAGACACTCTCTGAACACAGGGCAGTGGAGTATAGCTTGATGACGGGAAAACAAATTGAAAGCCTGCATAAGATGCAAGTGAATTATGAAGCATCTTGTCCAACCCCTTTAACTCCAAAAATCACACTCTAATACAATGACATTAGTGAGGATGTTTCTTTTCTAGACAGAATTAATTTTTAAAAAGTCTCTGGACTAAGAAATGAAAGAAACAGAAGGAGGAAGATTGTTACAATTTAGGTCTTTGCTACTCAATGTATGATCTGTGGATTAGAAGGATTGGTACCCCAGGAACCTCACTAGAAATTCAGAAAGTTGGCATGTCCATTAGCCTATGGAATCAGAATCTGTATTTTATACACATTTGTATATATACTAAAATTTAAGAAGCAGTGATTTGTGATGTTAATTAAAATAATGTGGAAATCGAGTTTATATTCATCAGGCCAGCCCCAGAGCAAAGATCTAAAGACACTGACATTTCAGGAAAGTCCCCATGACAGAAGAAGCTGACTGAACAAAATTAAGCTCACTCTTTCACAACATAGTGCTGTCATCTAAACAGCATAAGCCTCTGCCCAGCCTAAGCCTGTGTTGCCCAGCTTGTACTCTATGTGTAGCACTAAGCTATTCTAACCACTGTAGTTTGAGCAGACATGGTTTGTGTCAGTTCCAGTCACAGTATTTAAAATGTAATCTTTTTGCCTTTTCACCACATGGATACTAGATCTGAGGGAGACTACGAGCAAAAGATGAAGAGGGTCTATGTTTCTGAATCTCTACAGAAAGAACATTTACCCATTAACAAGAAAATAGAACAATAAAAAAGTTCTATTGTGTTTGTCTTTATGTATTTTAGGGATACTTGTCACAGAAGCTAGCTAGGATTTATCGAATACTATCTTCCAAGCAAATATCTAGATAAACATCTGATCAACTTATGCTAAAGCTGTCACCAAGAGTGATGACATCAAAGAAGTCCCTCAGAGGAAAGGGAAGGACTAAACTCAACCATTAGCTTCTCCAACAAAAGAATTTTGAGCTAGAGGATGAGAGACAGAGATTTGTTCAGCAATTAAAGATGAAAAGTGCAAACATACTTCTAAGGCAAGGCAGGTGGATAGGAAGGACACAAATGAGTGAGTTTAGCAGAGTATAAATACTGGGAGAGTATGGCAGGTGTCCTGTTAAACATTCCTGTGTATAAGAGGTCCTCCTTTATTCTATATACCTGGTTCATCCCAAACATTCCTGCAGTTACAGCATCTTGACTTTATCAAGTCAGCCCAGAGACAGTAAGTAACTTGAATCCTTCCAACAGAGACCCTGCTTCTTGGGACTTTTATGACCACCTTTCAGAGAAAGTTTTTTTGAAGATGATATACTTGATCCCTAGGGCACAATAACCATCTGTAACAAAGACAAAGGTGGGAAGAGAGATTTTATTTTTTTTTACTGTTTGTTATCGCTCAATGAAGGAGCATGAAGCTTAAAGAAAAAAAAGTAGTGTTTGTGCATTTCTTAATCAGTTTATGCATTAGTACAATGCCTACTTCTGAATTCCTGCTTTCTCTTTTTCATGCCCATTTTCCCTAGTCTACCCTGCTTCAACGCTGAGTGTTGAAGCTGAGTTCTGAACAAAGTGCCTAAATACTACTTAGTGCTCCACTCTGAAGTATGAATGGACAGCAATCATCACCAAATACATGAGGAAAGCCTCTAATGGCTCTAAAAGACAGTAAGTAGCCAAACTTAAAACTAGGTAATGGAGAAATAAAACAATTCTTAACACCAGCTAGGAAGTCACAGATTTACACAAGGAAGAAAACATGGATTTCCATGAGCAATATCTACAAAGTCTCGACAATAAAACCAGTAAACATGGTATGACAGGTAATTGCCAAACAACTGTACTAGAAAAAAAGATGGAGTATAGAGAATGCATATAGGATAAAAGAAAGAAAACTCTTTTAAGTAAAATTGCATATTGTTTTACATTTAGAAAATCAAGAACTATCAATGTATTTCATGTCTGTATTAGAAGTAAACCCAAAGGTGCAGCTAGAATTGGAAATGCCATCCTCTGCATACTGATGTGATATGGTGGCACTGGGTAAATGACACTTTGAAGGTCTAGGTCTTAGAGTGTTTTTTAACTTTTTAAAATTAAGTAAATGGATAGCAGAAAAATATTAAAAAGTTTTAAAAATGTGAGTTATTTCATTTTTCACTTTATTTACTCAACCTAGTGGCATTACACTTTAGGTTGATTTGGTTAATTCTACAGTTCTGTACTCTTTTACCATTCCATCCAATATCAATTTTTGTCACTTTGCTCAATTTTAAGGAGATGGTTTGTTTGTTCAATTTGCATGTAAATAATCACATTAAAGTTAGACATACAAATGAGGATCCTTCATTTATTCCATTAAAAATATTCTTTAATCATAAGTATTTTATGAATTATCTCTAAAACAAAGCATTTGATTTCTCTGGTTAGATTGCTACAATTTTCAAATATGGAAATGCTATTGTAAATATAATCTGACTTTCAGAGGAAGTAAGAGGAAATAAGACATTAAATAAGGGACTGGATACAGTGGGTCATGCTGTGAATCCCAGCTACTCAGGAAGCTGAGATGTGGAGAATCACAGTTTCAGGTAAGCTCTGGCAAATAATTAGTGACATGCTATCTTGACAAAATGCTATGCATGTTAATCCATGCCTATAGTCCCAGTTAGCAAAGAGGAAGTAGGAGGATCCCAGTCTAAGGCTAGCCCCAAGCAAAAAGCCACTTCGGACCATTGCAAACAATCAGTAATGGTGGGGTTCTAAGTCTAAGTTAAAATACAGTACTTACATGAACTAGAAAATGCCTGGAAAAAAACATCACTGATGCCCCCCTACTCCCTTCAAGTTCTCCTCAGAAGCTATTGCTCAATGCCAAAAAAAACCACCATAAACCAAAAAATACTTGTACATAAATACCCAAGCAAAAGCCATATGACAAGAATGATTAAAAACCATGAAGGAACAGGGTGAGTTAGAAGACTTAAGTTTAAAATAGCCTAGTTCCAAACTAAAAAGAGAAACTTCAAGTCAGAACAATCAATGTAATTGGTAGATTTGTGATTGACTTGCCAAGAAGTATTAGGAAAAATGTCTTAAAGATCACTTTACATTTTTAGAAAAATTATCTTATCGGTAATATGCAAAATGTCCCTGATAGCTTAGAACACAAATTTTCAAAGCTTTAAAGCCTCATCATGTTGATGTGTGGTTTTGTTACTGTGACTTTGCCAGAAATTATAAAAAGAGACATTTCTCAACTTCAGTCTGATGACAGAGGCCAGACACAGACACAGGAGCAGAGATACAAAGCAAGAAGAGAGATTCATTTTAGCTTGTATTTCTAAAGACTGCAGCTTCAAAATAACAGCACCCTCCTATGCAGTAATTATTATATTTTGTCACTTTACATAATAATATAGCTTGTAGTCTATTTACTAAATCACCTGGAGATTGCAAATTGTTCTTGAAATGATATGATTTTCTATCTAACTGAGCCTGTGTTTCTCAAACTGTGAGTCTGAATTCCCCAGGGAGACTCAATCCTTTCCTGGGGATAGGAAAGTCAACCCAAAGAGAAATACAGTGTATTTCTCTACTCACTAATTATTCTCATTTAATAAGAAATGTTGGGGTAAGTGCTTTTTTTGAATTAGGTATGAAATTTAAGTTCTATACTGTGTCATCAAATGGTATGTATGTGTTTTACTTACATTCATACATTATGCAGTAAAACTTATTTTGATCACCAGGTTAATAATTTTTCTTGTGTTTCAGAACTTTAAAAAAATAAGAATTTTGCCTAGATTTTTAATACATTCTATATATATTCAATGGAAAAATGTGCAATATATCATTTCTGGGGTATTATAATGTTATAATTTCCCTTTGACCTGATAAATCATTATCATTATATTTAATTTATGACATGCTCCTTCATAATGAGTAGTATTACAATATTAGAGACTATCTCTGCTGGGGTTCAAAGTTGACCACCCCTCAGAGGAACAAAAAGACACTCACGATAATGTAAGCCACAAAGCGAGGTTTATTTCCAGCCAGCTGGGGTCTGGGTATCCGCCCGACGCAGTGGGTTTCAACACGGACCCCGAATACAAAATTCAAGCAATTGAGGCCAATAGGAAAAGGGGACCAGGAACTAGAGAAAAGGTTAGATCAAAAAGAATTAACCTAGAAGGTAACACCCACGCACAGGAAATCAATGTGAGTCAATGCCCTGTATAGCTATCCTTATCTCAACCAGCAAAAACCCTTGTTCCTTCCTATTATTGCTTATACTCTCTCTACAACAAAATTAGAAATAAGGGCAAAATAGTTTCTGCTGGGTATTGAGGGGGGGAGAGGGAGGGGGCGGAGTGGGTGGTAAGGGAGGGGGTGGGGGCAGGGGGGAGAAATGAACCAAGCCTTGTATGCACATATGAATAATAAAAGAAAAATGAAAAAAAAAATTCAGGCTACTTTTATATTTTTTAGACATTAGTCACGGTTACACAGCAATTTTTATGGTCCCTGGGGTCACATATTTCTGATATCTCCCACATCCTGGTGGTGGGGCAAGATTACTTGAAGATTATTTATCAGGAATTTGGTAAACACCAGGTGTCTCAATTCATTGACTCACATACCGTTTTAGCAGTTCGGCCTTCTGGGCTGAGGTCCCCGGGGGCAGCGGGGCACTCCAAATTATGTTCCCACCTTGGCCCACCACTGCTGCGCCCGCCTTATGCACCCCATCCGAGACAAAACTACTCCCATCTGTATACCATACCAGCTCACTGTTGGGCAGGGTTAAGTCCTGGAGATCGGGGCACACTTGGGTGATTTCAGCTATAATCTCCTGACAGTCATGTAGAGGGGCTTCCAGGTCCAGATTTGGTAGCAGATTTGGTGGCCAGATTTAGAAAAACCGGGTCAGAGAAGAGGATTTGGGGAGCATCCAGCAAGAGCCCTTGGTAATGAGTCAGTCGGACGTTGGTCATCCATCTACCTGGAGGGTGCTTTAGGACCCCCTCTACTGCATGGGGGGTTACCACCTTCAGATGTTGCCCAAAAGTGAGCTTATCTGCATTCTTTACCATTAGGGCAACTGCCACTATGATCCACAGGCATGGGGGCCAGCCCGCTGCAACTGGGTCTAACCTTTTGGATAGATAAGCAACTGACCACTTCCAGGGCCCTAGGTGCTGCATTAGTACCCCTTTTGCTATCCCCCTTCTTTCGTCTACAAAGAGGGTGAAGGGCTTTAGAGGGTCTGGCAGCGCCAGGGCTGGGGCTCTCAGGAGGGCAGTCTTGAGCTCCTCAAAGGCCTTTTGTTGATCTGGCCCCCAGGCCCAAGGGGCCTTGTCCTTAGTTGCCTCGTATAAGGGTTTTGCCAGTTCAGCATACCCCAATATCCACAGCCGGCAGTAGCCTGCCGTCCCCAGGAACTCGACTTCTCGAGCTGAGGTGGGGACGGGGAGTCTGAGAATAGTTTTTTTTCATAGCATTCGTTAACCATCTGGCTCCCTCTTTTAGTTCAGACCCCAGGTAGGTGACTGTTTGTCTACAAATTTGAGCCTTCTTTGCACTGGCCAGATAGCCCAACTTCCCCAGCTCCTGGAGGAGGTCTCCAGTGGCTTGCCAGCACTCAGCTTCAGATGCAGCTGCCAGAAGCAAGTCATCTACATACTGCAAAAGTGTGACGGAACTGTGGCTCCGACGATATGAGTCCAGATCCTGATTAAGAGCCTCATTGAACAGAGTAGGGGAGTTTTTGAAACCTTGTGGAAGTCTAGTCCATGTTAACTGTCCGGGGCTTCCTGTATTTTCATCATGCCATTCGAAGGCAAAAATGTGTTGACTATTGGGTGCCAGAGCTATGCTAAAAAAAGCATCTTTCAAGTCCAAAGTGGTATACCAAACATGGGAGGGGGGCAAATGGCTCAGCAAGGTATAGGGGTTAGGGACTGTGGGGTGGATGTCCTCAACCCTCTTGTTTACTTCCCTTAAATCTTGGACTGGCCTATAGTCTTTTCCCCCGGGTTTCTTAATTGGGAGGAGTGGAGTGTTCCAAGCAGAATAGCAGGGCCGTAATATTCCAGCCTCAGGAGACGGTTTATGTGAGGGGTAATGCCCCTCCATGCCTCAGAAGACATGGGATACTGAGGGACTATGATGGGCTGAGCCGAAGCCTTTATCTCTACTATTACTGGGGCTCAATGTTCCGCCAGCCCCACACCTGCTATTTCTGCCCAAGCCTGGGGGTAGGTTTGAATCCAATAAGCCATTTCAGGGGACCACTCAATAGGTTTCAGGGGAGGGTCCCACAAGGAGAACAAGCGATGTTCATCCTCGAGAGACATGGTCAAGACTTAGAGGGGCTGTCCTTGTCCATCTGTCACTTTGATACTGTCCGGCTCAAAGTGAATGTGAGCCCTCACCTTAGTTAGCAGATCGCATCCCAGAAGGGGAGCAGGGCACTCAGGAATGACCAGAAAGGAATGGGTCACCTGATGTCAGCCCAAATCCACTTGACATTTGCTAGTCCATTGATATGCCTTGGATCCAGTGGTTCCCTGCACAAGGCTAATTCTCTGGGACAGTGGCTCAGTAGGTTTATTAAGGACTGAATATTGGGCCCCTGTGTCCACCATGCATCTCACGGGCTTCCCCTCCACATATATGGTTACCCAAGACTTGGGGAGGGGGTCCGAGCCCCGTGCTCTCTAGTCACTGTCCATTCCAGCTAACAGGACTCGGGCGTCATTATTAGGGCTGCTATTTGGTCCCAGGCGACCCTGGAGTTTGGGACATTCCTTCTTCCAGTGTCCATATTCCTTACAATAGGCACATTGTCCCTGGTCTAGCCTGGGTCGATCTCTTTGGGGACGTGTGAGGCCGGCCCGTCCAGAACTTGGTCCAGCCAGACCCTGGACTCCTGCTAGCAATATCTTAGCCATCTCTTTTTGCTGCTTCTTGTTTTCCTTACTCTGGTGTTCCCTGTCCTCCTTCCGAATCCTTTCTTGTAGTTCCTGATTCTCCTTCCTGATTCTATCCTCTCATTCTTCCGGGGTTTCTCAGGTGTTAAAAACCCTTTCAGCTACTTTCATCAGATCCCGGGTAGTCATCTCCCCAAGCCCTTCTTGCTTATATAGTTTCTTCCTAATATCAGGGGCAGCCTGATTTATGAAGGACATTATCACAGCTGACTGATTCACCTCTGCTAGTGGGTCTAGGGGGGTATACTGTCTGTATGCATCATAAAGACGCTCAAGGAATGTGGCCGGGCTTTCATTTTCCCCCTGCATTATTGCCTTTACCTTAGCCAAATTGGTAAGGCGGTGGGCTGCCACCCGGAGGCCTGCCATAAGAGTCTGGCGGTAGACCCGGAGACGCTCCCTACCTTCTGCAGTCCCATAGTCCCAGTCAGGTCTGTTTAAAGGAAAACGATCATCAATCAGGTTTGGCAGGGTGGTCGGTCGCCCATTGTCACCAGGGACATTCTTTCTGGCTTCAGTGAGAATCCGCTCCCATTCCTCGGTGGTGAATAGGGTCTGAAGGAGCTGCTGACAGTCATCCCATGTGGGACTGTGAGTATGCAAAATGGACTTGAACAGATCAGTCAGGCCTCTAGGGTCCTCAGAAAAAGGAGGATTCTGGGCTTTCCAGTTGTACAGGTCACTACTTGAAAAAGGCCAATACTGATAGGTGCGTCCCCCATAGGGACCAGCACCACCCAGGACCCACACCGGGAGGATGGTGGGCCCGGTGGAAGTGGAGGAGGGCTCCTCCTCTGGGGTTTCTTCTCTCTGGCTATGGGGCCTGAGTCCCCTTGCCGGTCCAGAGACCGGGGCAGGGGGTGCAGACAGGGAGGCTGATGAGTGGGGAGACTCAGAGGAGCCATCTGCCTCTGGCTGGAGTGGCGCAGCAGCAGCATATGGCGGGGGATTTACTTCACAATCTAAGTCTATCAAGGATGGATGGAGAGTTGCGTCTTCCTGCAGAATAGGCTTCTTAGGGGAATTAACGGGAGTGGGGGTACTCCCCGACACACCCAGTATTGCGGGCCAGTCTGTAGGTGCTCCGTGGATAAATGGCCACAGCCAGGAAGGGGGGTCTTCTACTAAAGTCTGCCACATAAGGATGTAGGGATATTGATCAGGGTGGCCATGAAGACCGGGTCTATTAATGACATCTCGGACCTTCTTAATCGTGTCCAAGGAGAAGGTACCTTGAAGAGGCCAGCCTACATTAAAGGTTGGCCATTCCGCTGAGCAAAGGGTGCCAAACTTACGTTTCTTAATTTTCACGCCATAATTGTGTCCCTTAGCACGGATTTCTGAAAAATGACTCAGAAGAAGGGTCTTAGGAGTTACCTGAGCCTGTCCCATGATGATCAGGAGAGATGGACAGAGGAGACAGCAGAGAACAAAAGAGACAATTCCAGCAGACAAACAAATTCACACAGGACTCTCTAACATACACAAGTACCGGCCAGTCAACCGACCACTCTCACAGGCGCAATTCCATTCACACCAGACTCTGGATCCTTACCCAAAGACCGCCCAAACAGCGTCCACTGAGGACGCCGGCACGGCTCCTGACCGTCGGGGATGTCTCCCACGACTTCCAATAGTGAAGCCTCCAGGGCTGTAACCCCTTCCTTTCACTCAATGAGAATTCTCAACCAAATTCAGACGGGGACTCTAAGTCCCTCCAAACGGAGGTGGCCAATCCTCCTTCCGCGGTCTTTCCCAATTAAACCTCGGTATTGGAGGCTGTTTGTTCTTCTCAGGGAGGGGCTGAGATCTCGGTAGGACCTCCAGATGTTGGGGTCCAAAGTTGACCACCCCTCAGAGGAACAAAAAGACACTCACAATAACGTAAACCACAAAGCGAGGTTTATTTCCAGCCAGCTGGGGTCTGGGTATCCGCCCGATGCAGTGGGTTTCAACACGGACCCCGAATACAAAATTCAGGCTGCTTTTATGTTTTTTAGACATTAGTCATGGTTACACAGCAATTTTTATGGTCCCTGGGGTCACATATTTCTGATATCTCCCACATGCTGGTGGTGGGGCCAGATTACTTGAAGATTATTTATCAGGAATTTGGTAAACACCAGGTGTCTCAACTAATTGACTCACATACTGTTTTAGCAAGATTAACCAGAAACCATCCCACCTCCCTTAGTTCCAGTAAGTGGTGGCTTGGGTCATGTTAGCCATGGCCGGTTTCAGGCTGAGTGGGCTGCAAGCCTCAAAGGTACCCTAACATTTGTACCCTAACATCTCCTCCATGCCAGTAACTTTAGAATAAGACCACAGAAGAGTTATTTGCCAGTCTAATCTGGTTAGGGTTAGGATTAGGATTAGGTTGAGGTCTAGCACTAGGGCTGGTGTTAGGGTTAGATATAGGGTTAGGGTTAAGCTTAATGCTATGGTTAGGGCTAATAGTAGCATAATTATTTCTACAATGTTGTATTCTGCTTAACATTATTTTCCATGATTTTTTTCATGCACATATAACTGAAAAGCACATTACTAGATACTGACATATTTCTCCCAGGTTGAGAGGAAAATAGACTTAATATAATTGTCTTCCCTCTTCAAAAATGCATTAATGGAAAAGATTATAAAGTAAAAGACAAAAGAGTTCTGCTCATATTATTCATTAGCCTGCTGAAGTATATTTGTTTCTGCAGAAGAATGAGGAAATGAGAGGAATTATCATAATATTGGAATGCTGGAGTTTACAGAACTAAGCAAACTTAATTGTAATCACAGAAGAGGAAGAGAATATTAATGAAAAAAATGAAACATGTCCCACTTCATACAGTGAGAACTATGGCAAATGAGAGGCTATGATCCTGTCTGAAGCCAATAAAATAGAATTTTTTATTTGTCTGTCAAGCAAACAATATGTTTCTGATAATCTCAGTGAGTTTCTGGTTGGTAGCCTCTATACAACTAGCATAGTATCTTAGTTATGTTTGAACAGAGTTCCAGAAATCAGATCTCATTGTGTACTTGTAATGACACTGTCCAAAGACAAAAATTAATTAATTTAAATCATTTAATTATTGCCATCATTGTTATTTCCCTTTTATAAATTCCCTCCCATGGCATCTTCTACTCAACAAGATATGGTTATTTATACATCTACTATTTAACTGTTCATCTACACTCAATATTCACCTCATCATGGACTAGAAAGGATTGGGATTTTTTTCTTCCCCGCCATGGAGCCCTGTATGGTGTATTTTCTCCTACACACTTTTCTTAGCCTGCATGTCATGTGAGTGTTATATACTAGGATTATTCACTTCTTAGACATGTCATTCATTCATTTTGTTCTCACTAAGGAAAGGCAGTGCTATAAACTATTCTTCATTCAGAACATACTGCCAAAGCTTGAAAAACTAGCCAAGAAACATTTCAGGGGAAAATTTATAGACTATTTGGAAGTTAGATCAACAAAAATGTCTCAATGAACAGAAATAGACTGTGGTTGTGCCTATTAAAATGGCGATCTGAATTTCAATTTTGTCATTTATGCATTTTTAACCTGAAGCCTCAGAATATTTTAACTCACTTAAGAATATGTTCTTCTATTACAATATGCTAACCTGAGTGTGTTTGATGATAACTGTGAAAGAACTTTATAAATGACATTGAATAAAAATCACAATCTTTGGGATGAAACAGATCTTAATCATAGTCCCATTCAACTAGTTAAATGACTCCAGGACTTGCATGTAATATGAATAAAATAATTCTACTAGAAATAATTTTTTGAGCATTTGGAGTAAGAATGTAGTACAATAGTTAGTCTCATTTCTATACCACCTCCTTGGTTGCAAGGGGTCCCTTTCAGATTCTGTGGTGGTGTTAGAAACCATGTTTGTTTGTCAGGTATTTCATAGACCCACAGGCAATGGTGCTGGCTGAGGCTCTGTGTCAGAAAAGTCAATTCTGTATCCAGAGTAAGAATCTATCCTTGAAAAAATAAACTGTTAGCTGCTCAAAGATGGAAAAGTATTACTTAGTCAACTTTTTTATCAAGTAGTTGGTTGCACTTATTAAGGATTAATACCATATCAGGGGCTCAGTGTTGATTTCAAAAATTACAAGTTTCCATAGCTGGAGGCAAAATTAGCTAGAGCATCATTAGGACATGGGAGGCCAGTCTATCAGGTTCACAATTAACCTCTCTTTCTGGCACTCCAGCCACTCATTTGTGCACTTGTTACATCATGTCTAAAATGGCTAATGAGAAGTTTGAGGACCAACATGGCAGACAGCCTATAGACGCTGGAACCCTGAGCTGTCATGAGTCCGAACGAATCCTTCAGATTCCTGGTAGCAAGGATTGGGTAAATTGGCTTTTTCAGCAAGTGAGTTACCACCAATACATAGGAAAACATATTGTACAATGACTGACCTTTAAATTAGCTTTTTATACCACATAACATCCCCAGAAACCCAGGCACTGCAGACTAGTAGCTATGCTGCTCCGCCCACTGGCAGCCCTTTTTCCTTTTTTTTTTTCCCCCCTTCATTTTTCCTCCTTCAAACAGCAAAACTCAATGCAGAGAACTGAATAGAGTTCTGCAAGCATCTGGGATGTCCTGGACCCACCAAAATTCATAGAAACATAACCTCTGACTGCTGCCAGCCTGCTCTAATCCAGGCTGAGCTCAGATACCACCTAAGTGAAACTATAACCCCTTCAGGTGAGCCTGCTGCACCATCTGCTCTGATAGAAACCAGAGCAGTCCAGTGAAGCTTGAAGCTTTAAGGCAGATTGTACCCCTCCTGGACAAAACTGGTGACCTAATAAATAGAGGGAAAATTTCACCTCTGCCTGCTGGGGGAGGGGTGGAGTGCTAGGCTCATCCAGCCTGTGCGGAGGCTGGGTGGGCAAGCCACAGTCTAGGGAAAATAACAATACACCTTGGAGAAACTTGTATTGAGCTGAAACCAACAGCTTTCTCAGAGAAAAGCAGTCAACCAAAGTGCTCAATTCTAGCTCGTACTGTGGGCCTCGCTAAAGGAGCTAGAGACTGCTCACCTACCAGCTCCTCTTTGGACCACTTCAGAGAACCTGCCTAACCAACCCTGACCCACTTGGCCCATCCTGCCAAGAAGGTCTTGGGCTCTTCCCCCACCCCACCCCTCTCCCTGCCACTATTCTAGTCTCCTCATTTTAATTACCTAAGTATCACTCTCTATGTATACAACTATTATCTCCCCAATACCAACTGTTTATAGATCATATTGCCAAAGGTTTTATATATATCATGTAAATAACTGGTTCAGAATTGAATCTGTGAATTTGTTACTGCTACAGGTCAGTGGCTAACAACAAAGCTAGGCAGAACATAGAAATTAAGTCAAGGGGAAGATAACAGAGGATTAAAATCCTCACTAGCTAATCAGTAACACATGAGCAAAGCCCAAAATACAAACATGAGGAAAAAGAAAGTAGTGAAATATGACTCCTCAGAAGGCTAACAATTACACAATAGAGGATTTGGTGGAAAGTGAAGGACATGAATCCTCAGTTGCTGAGGTCAGACAAATGATAAGAATGCTTAATGAGCTTAAAGAAGACATACAAAAAACAACTGAATGAGCCCCAAGACAAAATGGATTTAAAAACTCAAGAATACACAGAAACAACTAAATGAACTGAAAAAACATTTCAACAAACTCCAAAAGAAACTAAGTAAATTATATATAAAAAAAGATAAATGAAATAAAGAAGACGGTATAAGATATGAAAGAGGAACTTAGCAAAGATATAGAAAGTCTCAAAAAAGAACCAAACAGAAACCCTGGCAACAAAAAGTTTCTTAAGTCGAATAAAAAACACAGTTGGAAGCCATTCCAGGAAACTGGAACAAGTGGAGGACATAATTTCAGGCTCGAAGAAAAAATAAATATTAAAGAAAAAGCAGAATAATACTTAGACAAAACTGAAGAACTACTAAAGGAATATGCAAGAACTCTGCAACTCCATCAAGAGACCAAACCTGCGAAAAATGGGGATTAAAGAAAGAGAAGAAGTGCAAGCCAAAGGTATAGGTAATATATTCAGCAAAATTATAGAAAACTTCTCAAATCTTGAGAAAGAGAAGCCCATCCCAGTACAGGAAGCCTCCAGGACCCAAGTAGACATGATCAAAAGAGAACTCTCCATGGCTCATTATAGTTAAAAGAACTAGCACAGAGAACAAGGAAAGAATACTGAAGGCTGCAAGGGAAAAAAATCAAATAACGTATAAAGATAAACCCATCAAAATAAAAGCAGATTTCTCAACAAAACCTTAAAAGCAAGAAGGGCATTGAGTGAGGTATTTTGAGCATTGAAAGAAAATAATTTCAATCCTAAAATATCCTATCAACAGTTATCATTCAAAATAGGAGGAGGAATAAAAACTTTCCATGAGAAACCAAAACTAAAAAAAAAAAATGACCACTAAATCAACACTACAGAAGATATTGGAAGGAATCCTACACACAGAAGATGAAAATACACATAACCATGAAGGATGGGAATTATTTAATCTCAAGAGAAGAGCAGACAAGTAATTAGAGAGTAGCACAGAATCAATTGCACACACACAAAGCCTCACCACGCAACAAAAACAACTGAGGGGGTATCACCACTTACCTCTCAATATTAACACTGAATGTTAATAGAATTAAAACACATCAGTTGGCAAACTGGATTAAAAACGAAGATCTGACAATTTGTTGTTTACAAGAAACACACCTTATCAACAGAAACAAACATTGCCTAAAGGTAAAAGAGTCAAAAAAGACTAACCAAACTAATGACCCCTGAAAACAGGCAGGAGTGATTATACTTATATCAGATAAAGTAGACATCAAACCTAAGTTAGTCAAAAGAGACAAAGAAGGTCACTTCATACTAATAAAAGGAACAATGCATCAAGAGGAAATAACAATTGTTAACCTATATGCATTCAATTTCAGTGAATCCAACTTCATTAAACATACATTACTGGACTTAAAAGTACAGCTAGACCCCAACACAGTGTTAGAGGAAGACTTCTGTATTAAATATGCAGAAATATCTCAAATAAATGACCTAAATTACATGTCAAACTCCTAGAAAAACAAGAACAAGCTAAACTCAAAATTTTCACAAGAAGGGAAATAATAAAGACAAATAAGGGTCAAAATCAATGAAATAGAAACCAAAAATATGTATGTATATATACAAAGAATTAACAAAACAAAAAGTTGGTTCTTTGAAAAGATAAGTAATATTGATAAACCTTAGCAAATGTGGCTAAAATGAGGACAGAAAACACCCAAATTAATAAAATTAGAAATGAAAAAGGGAACATCCCAAACACCAAGAAAATCCAGAAAGTCATTAGGGATTACTTTGAAAATTTATATGCAAATAAATTGGAAAATCTAGAAGAAATGGACAAACTTCTAGACACATATGACCATGCAAAATTGAACCAAGAGGATATAAATCAACTAAATAGATCTATACCAAACAAAGAAATAGAAGCTGCAATAAAGAGTCTCCCTAAAAGAAAAGTCCAGGACCTGAGGAAGCCACTGCTGAATTCTACCAAACCTTTAAAGAACAACCAATATCAACACTCCTCAAACTTTTCCATGAAATAGAAAGGGAAGCAATATTGCCAAACTCATTCTATGAAGCCAGTATTAAACTCATTCAAAACCAGTTAAGGACACACAGAAAGAGAATTACAGATCAATCTCTTTAATTAACTTGGATGCAAAAGTCGTCAATAAAATATTGGCAAACCGAATTCAACAGCATATCAAAAAAATTATACACCATGACCAGGTCGGTTTCATCCCAGGGATTCAGGGATGGTTTAGCATATGCAAAACATTAAATGTAATACAGCATATTAATAGAAGCAAAGACAAAAAACACATGATCATCTCGATAGATGCAGAAAAAGCCTATGACAAAATTCAACATTCTTTCATAATAAAAGCTCTGATAAAATTAGGAATAGAAGGAATGTACCTCAACATAATAAAGGCTATATACAACAAGCCTGCAAACAATTCCATTTTAATAGCCTTAAAAATATATCAAATTCCTAGGAATACACTTAACAAGGAAGTGAAAGACCTCTGCAAAGGAAACTATAAACCACTGAAGAAAGAAATCAAAGAAGACTACAGAAGATGGAAAGAATCTTCCATGTTCATGGATTGGTAGAATCAATATTGTGAAAATGGTTATATAACCAAAAGCAATCTACATTTTCAATGCAATCCCTATCAAAATTTCAATGACATTCATCACAAAGATTGAAAAATGAACTCTAATGTTTGCTCATAAGCACAAAAGACTGCAAATAGCCAAGGCAATACTGAGCAAAAAGAACAATGCTGGAAGTATCACAATACCTGACTTCAAACTATACTGCAGAGCCATAGCAATAAAATCAACATGGTACTGGCACAAAACCAGATATGAACACCAATGAAACAGAATAGAAGACTCAGATATGCATCCACACAGCTATAGCAGCCTGATTTTTGACAGAGGTGCCCAAAACATACAATGGAGAGAAGACAGCCTCTTCAAAATATGTTGATGGGAAAACTGGATATCTACATACAGAAAACTGAAATTAGATCCATGTGTTTCACCCTGCACAAATGTCAACTTATAGTGGCCTAAGGACCTTAATGAAAGACCTGAAACCTGAAGCTAATGCAGGAAATAGCAAGGAATACACTGGAACTAATAGTCATAGGCAGTGATTTCCTAAATACAACTCTAATGGCTCAACAACTAAGAGAAAGGATGGACAAATGGGACTACATGACAATAAAAATCTTCTGCACAACAAAAGAAATAGTCTCTAAATCGATGAGGCAGCCCAAAGAATGGGAGAAAATCTTTGCCAGCTATACATCTGACAAGGGATTGATAAACAGAATATAGAAGGAGCTCAAAAAACTAAACTCCCAAAAAATCATGAAACAATGAAGAAATGGACAACAGAATAGAACAGAGTTTTTCAAAGTGAGAAGTCCAAATTGCCAAAAATAAATAAATAAATAACAAATTCTCAACATCCCTGACCATGAAGGAAATGCAAATCAAAACCAGGTTAAGTTTCCGCCTCACTTCTTTTAGAATGGCTATCATCAAGAACACAAATTACAAATGTTGGTGAGAATGTGGGGGAAAAGAAGCCCTCATAATTGTTGGTGGGAATATAAATTAGTACTACCACTGTGGAGGCTCCTCAAATAACTAAAAATTGAACTGCAATACCACTCCTAAGGAAATACAAAGGAACTTGAGTCAGGTTACAATAAAAGCACTTCTACACCCATGTTTATTGCAGCATTATGCACAATAACTAAGCTATGGACACAGCCAAGATGCTCCACTACTGATGAATGGATTAAGAAAATGTGATATTTATAATACAATGGAATTTTATTCAGCCACAAAGAAGAATGAAATTTTGTCATTTGCAGTAAAATGGATGGAACTGGAGAACATCATCTTACATGAAGTTAGCCATGTTCAGAAAGCCAAAGACCACATGTTTCCTTACATAAGTGTAATAGATCAACACAAATCCAACAATATTGTGAAAAACTCATCAAGCTAAGGGGAGGTCAAATATGACAGAAGAAGGGTAAAAGAAGGAAGTTAAGGTGGTGAATATGGATGATGTACTTCCTACACAAGAATGAACATAGAATTTTTGAACCTGTGAAAGTTACCGTAAGAGGCAGACTAAGGTAAAAAGGAGTAAAACAGAGTAAATGAACTAATTCAGGATCATATATACATGGAAATGTCACAAGAAAAACAATGTATAGCTATCTTAAGCAAACAAAAATGTCATTTTTCTTTTACAAAAAGGAGTAATAGGAGGTCCTGTCTAGGGAATGGTAACAGTGGGAAGGAGTAAGATGTAGGTAGAGGAGGTAGGACATAGAATATGTTAGAAATATTCTGTACACATGTATGTAAATGGAATAGTGAGACCTGTTGAAACTATTCCAGGAATGGGGGAGGAGGATAAAAGAGAATTAATGGAGGGGATGAATTCAACTGTGATGTATTGTAAAAACTTTTGTAAATGTGACAATGTACCCCAGCACAACAAGAAATAATACAAAAATATACATATATAATAATAAATAAATAAAATGGCTAATGATAAAGACTAAGTAATCTTGTCTACTTGGTTGTTTGGCACATCCTGAGCATCTTTCTTATGGGCTTAATGTGTCATGCAAACTACTCCCCATATATGCTTACTCTTATATACCCGTTTAGATCACATGCCTCTGATCCAGAACTCCTTGTCTCCAACTTTATATTCTCTTCTCTTTCAGACTTAAGTATACAAGCAGACCATTAGCTAACTTGTAGGAATGTATATTTTTCTCTTTCGTCTTTCAAGGTCATCCATGACCATGGTAGTAATGCAGTTGACATCTGTTTTTGTCTTCCACCTACTCAACTTAGCCAATTCATCTTTAAAACAAACTCAGATTTCTTCCCTTCTTTTAGTTGGTCCTACATAACTCTATACCTATACCATACAGAAATAGGTACAGGTGAAGAATGGGACCAACGTAAGAGTTGTGAAAGAAGTGCATGTCTGAAAATCTACTCAAAGGTTTACTTATGCCTTTGGCCCTGTGTGGACTTGACCCTGTATATACCATTTCCATCTTATAGTGGACTGTTGCAAGTCCTATCCAATATTGCCACTTGAAAGGCTTGACAGAACCCATTTTGAAATAGGACTAATGAATTGATATCTTGTTATCACTTTTGCATGCCTTCCAGGTCACAGTAACACTGAAAAGGCCATATAATTATCTACTGCTGATTGTATGGCTTTTCCACAAAATCTGAAGGACTTGTTTTGTAACTATTTCACTGGAACTTGCAAAATACTTTGCATTGCATCTTTTCTTACCACCAACACCTTCAATGCAATACATGGAGCCAGGTGTTTAAACCCAAGTGGTAAGAAGGATTGCATTGTGATACATAAAAATTTTGGTTCTGATCACTATTCAAAGCTAGCATCTTGCCAATGAATATTATACTTAGGTGTGGAATATGTTGTCTTCAGAATCTAAAATGTGCTCCTGTTGGAGACCAAGCATGGACCCTGGGCTGGGAGATAAGGGAGTTGGCACAGCCTCTCCATGGTAGGAGGTTGCACAGCCTCTCCATGGTAGGAGGTTGCACAGTCTCTCCTACTCTCATTCTCCCCAGAACCTGGTGTCTTGACCTTCGTTCTCATATCTCCTTGAAGAACACAACCTGCTGTGTCTGCATACCAGCCCCCTGATGCAAAACTAGATAAAGTACCAGAACTGCTGGGAGATTCCCTGATGCCAGATTAATCAATATCTTAATAAGGTGTCTTGCGTGCCTTGATGGTTCCAGAACTGATGTATTGTAATTAAGATTCTACAGCCTTAGGAAAATTGCCCACCAAACCTCATTCCTTTTACCTTGTATCAAAGAATTGTTGAAGCTTGATTTTTACCTGAGTCTTTTCCTTGTACTGACCTATAAAATAAACACTCTGGCTCAAGTAGGTGCTCGTGTTTCCCACCAGGAACGTTCAGCCCTCCTGTCCCCAGCTTTTCTGTTTTATGTCTATGTCTCCGTGTGTTTTATTTCTCATTCCCTGCCCCTTTTAATCAGGTTCATGCAGCATACCACGCAGGTCGCAGGCACCCTCCCATGTACCATATTTCTTTTTGTATAATGGAAGGCAAAATATAACTCCCACTTGGATCTTATTACCCAGAGCCTTTTTATATCATGGATAACACCAGGTTTATGGTTACCTCTCCAACAAAACTTCCCAGTCATCTTGCAGAAAATAACTACCACTGAACTTCTCATGGCCTGGGTGAATGGTGCAGCTGCTGTGAGCTCTCTGCATATAACCATCTTGTGGGTCACTGTTTCATCTGATTTAACATATATTCAGTTCCAGCATTGCCACCAGTTCCTTCAGCTTCTGTATTCTTCTTTCTACCTTTTACCAAGGAAACTACAAACATACAAACACAAAACCTCTATAGAGATGTGTATGCTTATATGTATATATGTACATATGATTATGCATATATAGGCAAACATAAAATATATTTATTGAGATAAAATCCACATACCATAAAATTCACCATTGTAAGTTATAAATGTAATGTATGTGTGTGTGTTTAAATATATATGTATAGGTAAGTATGTCTCTGTATGTGCATATGTGTTCACCATATCATGAGGATTTAGCACTATTTAGTCCTTTTGACTCTTATGAATAACTCTTCTATGAACATGTACATAAAAGTTATTTTGTGCAGGTATGTTTTCTTGGGTATATACCTAGAAGTGGACCAAATGGTTGGTATTTTGTGGAACAGTTTACCAAAGCAGCTACACCATTTCACTTTCCCAACAGCAAAGAGTGAAGATTCTAATTTCTCCACATGCTGTGAACAGTATTGTGTGGGATTTTTGGTTTTAGCCATCCTAGTGGCTAAGTGGTACCTTATTTCATTTGTATTTCCCTAATAATTAATGATGATGAGCATCCTTTCATAATTTGTTGACCATTTGGGTATGTTCATTGGAGAAATATTTATTCAAGTCCATTGTTCATCTTTTTAACAAGGTCATTTGTCTTCTCCTTGCTGAGTTAGGTTCTTTATATATTTTAGATAAAAGTACATTGTCAGATATATGAATGATATGAATGTAAATATTTTATCTATCCCTGAGTTGTCTTTCCACTTTCTATTTTATTAACACAAGTTAATTATACAGAGAGATTTCATTGTGATATCTATATGCATGCATATAATGTACTTGTATCAAATTCACCCACTCTTATTATATTCCTTAATCCTCCCCATTGTCTTTTTAACAATTTTTAGTGGGTTTCATTATGCTAGTCATATTCACTTTGATCATACTCACTCCCTGTCACCCTCTCCTTCCCCCCTGCTGCTTCCCTCTGATCTCCCCACCTCAATAGTCTCACTTTTACAATCATGTCACACTACTAATACTATCATTATTATTTTAGGTCTAGATTGCACATGTGAGTTATAACATATGTTTGTCTTTCTGAACTTGGCTTATCTTACTTAACATGATGATCTCCAGTGCCATCTATTTTCCTACAAACAGCATAATTTCATTTTTCTCTATTGCTGAATAATAGTCCATACATATATTTACATTTTCTTCATCCAATCATTTGTTGGGTGCACTAATTCCATGCTGTAAATATGTTAATAGTGCTGCTGTAAACATGGGTGTGCAGGTAATCACTGTCATGTTTACTTACATTTTGGGGTATATAACCAAGAGTAGTAGTAAAGTGTTATGACATGTCAGAAACCATTGCCCAATCTGACATCTTGAAGATTTACCCCTGTTTTCTTGGAAGTATAGTTCTCATTTTTGTTTAGGACTATGATCCATTTGGATGTAGTTTTTAATGTGGTGTGAGGTAGGAATCTGCCTATAACAGTCTTGCATATGAATATCCATTTTCCTGCCACCATTTATTGAAAAGACACTCATTCCCTACTGCAAGGTCTTGGCAGTTTTGGTGAAAGTTAGTTGACCAAAGATACATGGGTTTATTTATGGAACTTCACCTTTATTGTATTTTAATGTATCTATCCTTATGACAGTACCATACTGATTTGATTATGGTTATTTTGTAGTAAGCTTTCAAATTGAGAAGTGTGAGTCCTTTTTGAGATTCTTACAACTATTCTAGCTCTACCAGGTGGTTTTGAGAATTCTCCTAAACATCCTAGAGCCCAGCAAATTACACAAGCATACAGTACTATCTCTTGGATAAATAGAATAGGTAAATAATGAACAAAGTCTGTTAGCCTAACCAAAGCACTTATAAAATAATTAATGATACCTCAGCAGTTAAGAGAAAAGACTGTCATATGGGACTTCATCAAACTGAAAAGCTCTGAACAGCAAAGGAAACTGTCACTAGACTGAAGAGACAGCCTAAAAAATGGGAGAAAAGCCTTTGCCAGATGTACATCTAATAAGGGATTGATAACTAGAACACACAGGGAGATCAAAAAACTAACTCTGCATAGAATCAACAACCCACAAAACAAATGGCCAAATAGACTGAACAAACAAATCTCAAAATAAGTACTAATAGCCAATAAATGCATGAAGAAATGCTCAATGTCTTTGGCCATAAAGGAAACACAAATCAAAATGACACTGAGATTCCACCTTACTCCAGTAAAAATGGTTGCCATCAATAACACAAACAACAAATGCTAGCGAGGATGTGGGGAAAAGCAACACTTGTATATGGTTGATAGGAATGTAAATTAGTGCAACCACTTTGAAAAGCAGTATGGAGTTTGGTTCCTCAAAAAGACTAAAAACAGATTACCATATGATCCAGTGATACCATTCCTTGGCATATACACAAAGGAAATGTAAGCCAGGATACAATAGAACCATTTGCACACCCATGTTTATTGTGGCACTATGCACAATAGCCAAGCTTTGGAAACTTGTATAATGCAAGAGAGTATTATACATCCATAAAGAAGAATGAAATTATGTTGTTTGCAGGTAAATGAATGGAACTAGAAAACATCATCTTAAGTGAAGTAAGTCAGGCTGAAAAGGTCAAAGGTCATATGTTTTTCCCTCATATATATGTGGAAGCTAGACCTAAAATATAAAGATATATGTATACATAAATACATATGGATCCTATATACTCATAATACACATATAGGTATATATATGTATATATATATAGAGAGAGAGAGACAGAGACAGAGACATAGAGAGATTTTATTAGTGGATGTCTGAGGAGACTACAGGGAGACAGGAGGGGGAAAGAGAATGTTAGAGAATGAAAAATACTGAAACACCTGGCATCCTTGTAGCACAATGTACTATAAGCTGCTGAGTAACAGGGGAGCATAGTGATAGAGAAAGAGTGAGTAATAGGGGGGAGTTAATCATTCAAGCATGATATATACAGGTCTGAAATACCAAGATGAAGCCCCCTTGAACAATCAATATAAAAATCAATTAAAAAATAAAGGACAGGACTGGTGAACTGGCTCAAATCCCAGTACCACCAAGAAAAAAAAAAGTGAAGGACAGGAAGTTATAACAGGTCCTGCCTAGGGGTGTGTGCCATGGCAAGGGGAGGGCAAAAGGACAGAGTCAAAGCCAGTGAACATGGTAGATGTATTTTGTGTTTGTATTTGGAAATAGAACAATGAAACCTGTTGAAGTTGTTCTAAGAAGGGGTGGAAGGAAGATGAGGGGGAAAGATGGAAGGGGTGAATCTAATTAAGATACATTTTAAGTGCATATGTAAATGTTACAATATGTGTCCATATAATATTACATGCTAAGAAAAAATTGACAAATAATTGAAAAAAATTAAAGAATTTCACTGGGTTCTTTTGGCAGTACTGGATCTTGAACTCAGGACCTACACCTTGAGCCACTCCTCCAGCCCTTTTATGTGATGGATTTTTTGAGATAGGGTCTCGTGAACTATTAGCCTGGACTGTCCTTGAACCACAATCCTCCTGATCTCTGCCTCCTGAGTAGCTAGAATTACAGGTATGAACTACTGGTGCCCAGCTAGAATCTCACCTTTTAATCCTTGATTTTGGGTGCTAATTAAACTTTTATTTCAGGCTTGGGACTTACAAGTAATTTAAAAATCATTCTGCAGACTATGAGAAGAGGAGATAGTCCCAATGTCAAAATAATAATAAAAAAATAGCTCCATTTATAGAAGAAAGCAATGTGTGTCAAACTTCAATAATGCACTGGCCCTATTATAAAATAAAATATAATAGACTAACCAACATTCCATGGCAACTGTTTTTATTATTTCATTTTCACATGTGATTGCATATATAAATTTTGCTTATACAAAAAATGTACCTAAAAAAATGAACCTACACCAGCCTTTAAAATAAGCACAATAAAAATGTAGTATCATCAAAACTAAATAATGCTATGCTTGGCCCTGGCTTGCTAACCATTCACTTCATGTATTCTTGAGTTTCTTTTACCTCCATTGTCATTCTCAGCCACTTCCACCCTACCCCAGAATCTGTCTCCATTTGAACTACTATTCAACTCAGTGGCACCCTGTAGCTTTCACATGTCCACATCATTTACTTCATTTTCACATTAAATCTCTCTCTGTGCTTTTCTCCTCAGTCAGAGACAGCATCCCTGCCATCAATAGTATTTAAATAAAATATTCAAATATGGGCATTGAAATTAGGAACAGTGACATCTTATATTTTTATTTTTAGTTTTCTTCTAAAATAAAATCATAAATAGAAAAGTTATCATAGAGAACTTAAGGATCCTTAAGAATATGCTTCTGAGAGGTACTTTTTTTTTTTTTTCATATTATATTTCTTTTTTTTTTTTTTCATTTTTCTTTTATTATTCATGTGTGCATACAAGGCTTGGTTCATTTCTCCCCCCTGCCCCCACCCCCTCCCTTACCACCCACTCCGCCCCCTCCTGCTCCCCCCCTCAATACCCAGCAGAAACTATTTTGCCCTTATCTCTAATTTTGTTGTAGAGAGAGTATAAGCAATAATAGGAAGGAACAAGGGGTTTTGCTGGTTGAGATAAGGATAGCTATACAGGGCATTGACTCACATTGATTTCCTGTGTGTGGGTGTTACCTTCTAGGTTAATTCTTTTTGATCTAACCTTTTCTCTAGTTCCTGGTCCCCTTTTCCTATTGGCCTCGGTTGCTTTAAGGTATCTGCTTTAGTTTCTCTGCATTAAGGGCAACAAATGCTAGCTAGTTTTTTAGGTGTCTTACCTATCCTCACCCCTCCCTTGTGTGCTCTCGCTTTTATCATGTGCTCATAGTCCAATCCCCTTGTTGTGTTTGCCCTTGATCTAATGTCCACATATGAGGGAGAACATACGATTTTTGGTCTTTTGACCTGTGTGAGAATCATTCTGTTAATATTTCCAAATGATCAATGTAACATGAATTAAAGCCCAGTAATGGAAAACCACAATAATGTCCACAAATGTACAAGGAATGGGCATTATCCTTTCATGGACTCCTGAGGATGTAATTGGCAATATTTAATGCTTCAATTATCAAATTATAATCTTTTTTAAATAGTGAGGATATTCATGTAACTGGGACTACAAAAGAGAAGAAACTTTTCTTCTGTACTCAGTATACATGCTGGTCAGTTTTTAAGTGCTTTGCTTTTCAGGAATCCAAACTGACATTTTTTTCCCCTTTGTCTCTCTCCCCATGCTGGGAAGCCTAAAGTTAACTTTTTTTTTTCAACTAAACCAGGCAATCTCTGACAGCAGGAAAGGAGTAAATTTCTGTCAAACAATATATAAAGCTTGAGAGATGTGGCCCCAATAAATGAGGAGTTAAGAATCAAGGCCAGCACATGCTCTAGGAGGCAGACTCCATCATGTACACCGAAACTGAGCTCCTGAGCTGCCATTTAAGTACTAGACATTTTCTCCCAGAAGGAGGACTGTAGCTTTTGAGACAATAGTTTATACAGTCCTCATTTTGCCTTGAAAAATTAATAAACCTTACTCCTCTTTCCTCAAAACCCTGTTCTCTTTGTTCCCAAATTGGCATTGCACAGCTAGGGGGCCAAATTAAGCAGAAAACAGCAACCCATGGACATGAGCTGGCTCTGATCTGTTTATCTTTGAATCAGTTCGTCTTCAGTTACAAGAAGAAATTTTTATCTCTTAGCAAGTTAAATCATAACTATAATACAACCTTGCTGATGATTGTCCTGAAAGCCTGCCTATGCTTCTTTAGATACTGTTCCTGTAAAACCCATTTCCTTCCACCTTATGTAAAATTATCTTCAAAAGCAATTTCTCTTTTCTCAAACTTAGAATTTAGTGAAAAAGACCAGAAATAACAGAAAAAATGGTGAATATATTAATCTGATTTTTATTGAGCCTATTCACAATCTAATTGCTATTAGATTAGAAAGGATTTCTTTTAGATCCTTGCACCATGGACTTGAAGTGTATATTCACAATGTATATGAAACGTAGGAATCTATAATCACTTGGAAGATTAATGATCGGCTTTGTAATTTGGCGACAGAAGTAAACATTGTACATTCCTGAATTGCCATGTGTTCATTAATCAGAAAACATATCCTTTATAAATCAAATATTCTATATTTTAATACTCTTCTATCCCTCAACTGTAATCCAATAATATATATACATATATATACCTATATAATAGCTTTTTCTTTACCTTTAGTTTTATTTCTAGTTTCCCAACTCCTTAATTTTTAAAGAACTAGATTAGATATTAAATTTACAGCATTTCCAAGTATATACACTAGAAAAAAACTAATGTCTAAAAATTGCAAGTATTTTCTTTGATTTGTTTTTTTACTTTAAGAAACTAGAGAACAATGAGTACTCTAATCACAGGATATTTACACTTTCAAATATTACATTTAATTATCTCCTTCTGCTTAAACAAAACAAAAAGAGACAATTGAAGGTAGTTAGAAACATTTTCCATAATGGGTTTCTATTATAAAATGAGCTAATCCTCTAAGTGGTAAGCATTAGTGTTTCTGAATTACAATATTGCAAGCCTATTAATTCTGCCTCAGGGGATAGGAGTTCATGGAATTGTCTTTATAAAATCTGAATTTTTATCAGAATGATATCTTTTATTATCAAATGGTCAATCACAAATCTTATGTATTGAATACAGTAGTTATGCACATGTGGAAATATACACACAAGCTAAAGGATTTAGGCTTAATTGAGCTGATCCCCTTCCTAGTAGAAGATCATAAGAAATACAGTTTATGGTAAATTGACTTGTTAGCAGTCAATGCATTGAGGTTAAGACTGTCTTAATGAAGGCTACTACAATGATTGGTTTGTCTAGTGAATTTACTTGACCTATTCCTGATTCCAGTCAAATAGTTCTTCTCACTGATGTTTTCTTTATGATTGTGCAACCAGCAGTATTAGATGTAACATAAATAAACTAGACAAGAAGCAACTTGATAAGCTTATCTAATTGTCCATTGGAAATAGCTTTTCAACTTTGGCAAGAGTCTTTCATTCAAGAATGAGTGTTCTGTAAGAAGGCAAAAATATGAAGGATACAGAACATAAGTTTAAATTTTGAAAGGTGAAATGAAAATTAAGACTGTGGCTATAGACACACTAGAGAATAACACCTCTATTTAAAAATTCCTGTGTCATCATCATCAAAATGATGACAACCTTATTAAAAACCTCAAGCAATGGCAACTTCTGAAGGATAGACAAAAATTCAGGTGTTCCCTTATTCCTAAAGCATTAGTAGTAACATATTATCTACAGTGACCATGCTGAGCCCCAGTACGATGCACACTCTCATTTTCGGTTTAGATATTAAACTGAGAACATAGTATCTCCTTAAGGCTCATTGAAACACACCACATAATACAGCACAGAGCGATGGACAGAGGCAGATCCTCCCACCATGTCCTCAATCTGCCAATTGTGTTCTTCTCCCCAGCTTTGTCTAAAATACTTTAACAATCAAATGCATTCCTGGTATCCATTTTTGATGCAATTATTCATTAAATCACTAACTAGCTGTAGCATCAGGACTCCTCACAAGTTAAAGTTAAAAATTCTTTATACTGTAGGTGCATCACTGGCATATTTTATATTTGTTCTTGCATAATTTAGAGAAATTTTGCTTTGATCTTTCATTTGCAATCATGGAGCAAATTTCAGAATAAGGAGTTGCTTTTATATCATACTTCTGTTCCTTTATAAGTTTTTTCTGTTTCAGACATATAGTTGGAGATAAGTTTAAAAAGTTTCCATTAAAAAAATAAATTGATCACTTAATAATAAATACCCTTTAGTACTTTTTTAAAAGCTTTCTTAGCATTTGATTTATGGGAATACAATGGTGTGGCTTGAGATTATAGTTCATCACCTAAATTTGCTCTTTGAAAAAAAATATTCTTTCACTTTAATGCTAACTATATAAATAATTTATCAAAGTGATATCATTCTAGTAAGAAATTCTCTCTTATTCAAAACTTAAAAAGATGATTAAAAGAATGCTATCATTACTGAATGGAATGAGGTAAAATGAAGCCACCTTTTGAGATAGATCAGAGGAATCTAGTTCCTCCTGGGGCACTGGGGCAGGAGTTAAGCACTGTTAAGCATTATTAAATATTATCAAGTACTGTTAAATGTTGTAATAATTGTTAGTTCTGTGATGAGATTTTGTTAAGCCTTTATTAAAAACAAGCTTTTCAGGGAATAAACTGGAAGAAACAGGCATAGGCAATGACTTCCTCAGTAGAACACAAGTGGGTCAGCAACTAAGAGAAAGGATGGACAAATGGGACTACATGAAATTAGACAGTTTCTATGCAATGAAAGAAATGGTCACTAAATGGGAAAGCCCATCCACCAAATGGGAGAAAATCTTTGCTAGCTATACATCAGACAAGGGACTGATAACCAGAATATATAGGGAGCTCAAAAAACTAAGCTCCCCCAAATTAATGACCCAATAAAGAAATGGGCAACTGAACTGAACAGAATATTTTTCTTCTTTTTTCAAAGGAAGAAATCCAAATGTAAAAAAAAAAAAAAAACATGAAAAATGCTTACCATCCCTGGCCATAAAGGAAATGCAAATCAAAACCACACACTAAGATTCCAACTCACTCCTGTTAGAATAGTTATCATCATGAACACTAACAAAAACAAATATTTGCAAGGATGTGGAGGAAAAAGGAACCCTCATACACTGCTGGTGGGAATGTAAGTTAGTACATCCACTGTGGAAAACAGTATGGAGGCTCTTTAAAAAAACAGAAATAGATCTGCCATAAGATCCAGCAATACTACTCCTAGGGATGTACCAAAATGAATGTAAATCAGCTTACAACAATTGTAACTGCACACCCATGTTTGCTGCAGCACTATTAACAACAGCTAAAGTATGGAAACAGCCAAGATGCTCCACTACTGATGAATGGGTTAAGAAAATGTGGTATTAATATGCAGTGAAATTTTCCTCAGCCACAAAGAAGAATAAAATTTTGTCATCCACAGGTAAATGGATGAAACTGGAGAACACTGGAAGAGGTGGATCAACTTTAGCTGTAATACACATATGCATGGAAGCAACACAAGGAAACTCCCTGTGTAGCTATCTATATCTCAGACTAGCAAAATAACATTTTTTTGTTTGATCTTTTTTTTTTTCTTCTACAAAATCAGAGAACAGGAGGGTGGAACAGGTTGGGCAGCTGGCACCAGTGGGAGGGGGGAGGTGGCAGGGAAAGTGGTAGGAGAATGAATATGGTGTAAACAATGTATGTACATATATGTAAATGCAAGAATGATGCCTGTTACAGGAATCAGGGGAGGGGATGGAGGAGAGAAGAGGGGTTAATTCCAGTATGATGTATTTGATACATTGTAAGAACCTTTGTAAATGTTACAATGTATCCACACCCAGCACAACAATTTTAAAAAAAAAAGCTTTTAACACTTCCTGTGAATGAATGAAACTGTTAAGTTTTGGCAGGCCCTTGCCTTACACTTGCTAGCATAAGCTAATACTCATCCAATTTGGCTCCACTACCCTTAACAAGTACATGCCTTGGATATTTAATACTCATTCTGAGAATGCTCCAGCAGGTGCAAAGGGCCATTGTGATCATGGATGAAGATCTGCTCCAGTGTGACCACTCCAGTCAGCCTGCACTGGTCTTGGAAAGCAGCACTCTAAGCACTCTAAGCAAGACAAGCCTGGGTGAACTGTAGATTACCCTGCTTCTTCTGCAAGTATTCTCACTCAGCCAGACGGGGAGCACTTTCCCTGGTGGCCCAGCAGAAGGCCCATGATTAGAGCAAACATGGTCCTCAATTTTCATGAAGGACTGCTGTGATTTGGGAAAATACCTTTGCTACACCCTCTTTCTGGGTATGTAAGCAGGCCATAAGGCTACCTCATCAAGTCAGCCAGGAAAGACTTTATTGTGTTTCCCCTGGTGTTGTAACACTAGTTCCCCATCAAGCCCCCAGAAAGGCTTTTCTCCAATGCTCTTTTCTTACCTACTTTTGATCTTTATCTTGGTAACATGAAGAGATGACCATGGAAGTGGCAGTAGAAAGGTAGCAGCAGTGACACCAGTGACAATAGTCACAAAAGGGCAGCTGAGAGTTTCTGAGAACTGGGGGGTCAAAGTGATGGGTAGAAGAGCAGCAGAAATGAGAGACAGAGGAAGTAAAAAGAGGGCAAGAGAGGGAGAAAGCCAGGGCTGAAGAAAGATAGAAAGTAACAAAGAACCAGAGAAAAGAAACTGTAGAGCCTACACACTGGATGAGTCCTAGGGAGCTACCAAGCCTTAAGAGCCAAGGATATGAGACACCCTAGCTGCATACTACATATACTGTAACACTAGCTTCCCAAGATCTGTGACACTAGCCATGGTGATGCTGAAGGTCCCAGCACCTGAGGCATGTTGAGGAATTATAATATTGGCAGACTGCCTGCTGCTGTCTGCTGCTATCACTCAGGAATTCAATAGCTGGAATCCAGGAATTACAATAGCTGTCAAGCGCCAGGACAACTGATAGTAAAAATCCAGAGCAATAAACCTCAGTCCTGAGTGTCTAGAGCTGTGAATCTCTGACTTCTAAAACTTGGGCAATAAGGCCCTTTGGGCTTGCCAAGTGCAGCCCCTAGACCTTTTGCACTTAGAAGGATTACCAGTACTGGAAGAGCTTCTCCTCACCTCTTCATAAATTCTATCCAGTTGGAGCAACAGGACCCCAGCCAGCTAACTGGTAACACTCTTAGTAACCCCTTTCTTTGATCCAGAGAGCAAATTCCTTCTGACACACAGAGTGTACTTTTTCCAGACAGGGTTAAATAGTATTCAGAATTTTCCCCCATAGTCCATGAGGAGCTATGAGCATCAATAGGACTCAAAATACATTAAAATAAAAGCAAAATATTAAAGTTTTTTTTCCTTTCTTTTTGAGGGACCATCTACAGCAAAGCTTTGTAAGCAGGTTCAACAAGCATGGGCTACAGAATTTGTGGAATCCAGTGCCAAATGAAAATGAAGAGCCACCTGTTTAAGTATTAGGAATTTCAAGACTGTCAGTGATTGTAGTAAAGCAAGTGACAAGCCCTTGTACATAAGATCTTGTGGGACTGCATAGGTCATGTGACAAAAAGCCAGCCCTGCCAATTATTGTATGAAATTCTTCATGTATTGAAGTCTATAGCTTCCATCAGCTCTTCATAGGGGCCAGTGCCATTTCAATGAGTGGGATGGAGTTGCAAACTTCTGATTTACCACCTTCTCAATAAACTTTGAGACCATGAGATGTTAGTATCAGAATTATTACTACCACTACAGTCTTATGCCTCTATTCTGGTAGTAATAAGTACTGTTAGTAATAGGTTTTGCCATGATTGTTAATGTTCTCATTATTTTTAATATATCATGCTATTTTTTACAGATGCTAGATACAATCCTGTAAATGTTCTCAAAGCAAAATTGTTCTGAAATAACATAAAAGAAACACAGTTAATAATATTAACAATCTCAAAACCACTTGACAATGTAATATGAAGTGAAAAAGAACTACTGAAGGGTTGTTTCTCACACGTGTAATCCTAGCTATTGTGAGGCAGAGTCAGGAGAATGAAGGTCCCAGGCCAGCCCAGGCCAAAAACAGAAAAATAAATAAGAAGTCCTATCTTACAGAACACAGGTGGGCATGGTGGCTTGTTCATGTAATCTCAGCTACATGGAAGGTATAAGTAAGAGGACCAAAATGTGAGGTTGTCCTAGGCAAAATATGAGAGACTTTATATGAAAAATAGCTGAAGCAAACAGGGCTCTGGATGTGACTCAAGTGATAAAGTGCTTGCTGAGCAAGCACAAGATCCTGAGTTCAAAACTCCAGTACCACCAAAAATTTTTCGTAAGACCTACAGTTTTTTGTTGTTGTTCTTGTTTATCTCAGATCTGAACATAGACAAGTCTGATTTTTTTGCTAGCTTGTGAAGGAAAAGCCATATCAGAATGAGATAGCAGTTCTGTATTTAGAATGACACAAGCTAACAGATAAGGAAAATTAAATGAAGTTTGAGATTCAATTTTAAATAAATTTTGCTTCTTCTAAGTAAATAGGGAAAGCCAAAACTGTTTTCTGGCAACCAGAACATCATAACAATAGGGTTTTTTTATCATACAGATTATTGGGCATTTAACTGAATAATAAAGTTAATATTCAAGATGAATATTAATATTAATATTCAAGATGAATATTAATATTAATATTCAAGACAAATTTTTAGAAGCATTTGGAAAAACTGTGTATAAGGCTAATAAATATTAATATAAATTCAGAGGACTTACCTAAATTGTGTGAATTTATTATCTAAAATGACACAGATTTTGTTCATGGAGCAATGTGATTGAGTTTTATTTGAAAGATATGTGTTGTTTTATTAAGGAAGAATTGATATCCTCAGAGAATTTACATAGAATTTTGAAATTTAATGAGTCCTTTTAAACTATGGGTCATGTGACTGAAAGGACGTCCAAATAAGCTGATGGTCCTGTCCTCATCCTTGTATTTAAGGTCATGTTAGAATTTTTGCAAAGAGTTGTGGATTTTCTTTTAGAGGTGTCTGCATCTTCAGCCCAACCCTCACTGCTGAGTTTTGACTTCACGCTAATAATGGAACTCTGCATATCCTGGTTCTTGGGAATATTTTTGCCTATTGTAGACACTTTAGGACTTTTAGTTTCTAAACTTTGCTAGCTTCTCCAAGGCTCTAAGTAATGAAAATGTTACAGGGAATATCCTTACTTTCCTCCCCAGTAAGGTGTGCTTTAATGCAGAATTTCTGAAGATAAGTAATCAATGAAAATGTTGTTTTAATGGAATTTCAATCACAAATGGAGGCTGGCTAAAGATCAATTTGAGCAGGAGACTTGTAATCCTTGTCGGAAATCATCAAATTCTGACCTATGCATTTTTAAAATTGTATATTCATGGAACAGTAAAGCAAGTACTTGGAGGAAGAGACCTAGCTCTATTGTAAAATCATTCATTTGATCATTTTTCAGATCAAAGCTCAGGCTATTGGTAAGGATTAAAGTTAATATAGAATTTTATGATAAAATTAAGCAATATAGATAAGCAACATGAAAAATCATGGTCTACCAATAAACATGTAATGTGTAAGTATTATACATGTGTGTATGCACATTAACAAAAAAAACTATGGCATAATTTTATACTTTTGCTTTTAACTGGCAACATATGGTAAGAACTACAGCTAGTGACCCTGAAAGTATGAGAGACAGAGCTATATGAAGTTCAAATAAATGCTCACAACCCTCTGACTGTATTCTTGCTAATTTTCGCTTAGTTTTTTACATAAATACAAACTGTGTAAAAGAGCTATTGTGAAATTAGCAAATCCTTTGAAGCATATCCAGGCCCTCCTCTGGAAAAAAGAATTAATATGTCTGATTTATTGTATCACTTCTATTTACTGTGTAATATTTTTGCATAGAGAAAGTTTAATATTAGATAATGCCACATAGTTGTAATGTTAGGTTATTACTAAATGCTAAAACTATTAAATAATATGGTGGTGCACCATTCCATACGTACATCTTTGCTCACTGATCCAATATTTTTATATACAATATTAAAGGTAGAATTACTTGATCAAAGGACAAGCATGTTTTTTAGGTTTTGCTATTCATTGTCAAGTGCTGATTCAGCTTCTATTTTCATTAAAAGCACATAGGCAGTGAAGTAGAATATCTATTTCCTGTCTTATTTGATATTGTCATTTTTAATGCAATAGATATGATAAGAAAAAATAGTATTTCAGTCTTTTTAATTTACATGTTTTTAAGTTGGTAAAGTTTAACATATGTTTTATTTCTATTTTTTCTTTCTTTGAAATTTCTAAAATCAGAAGCCTGCTTTTATGGCGTTTCTGAAATAAATTACATATACATCCTCTTTGAATGTTAATATTAATACTTTGTTGTATATGTTTAAAATATTTTCCATTTTGTCATTAATTTTAATTGGATTTATGATTAAATATTTTAAATGCCATGGTCATATCTGTTTACACTTACTTGAATTGTACTTGGGGCAGAACTTGTTATGGTTACAAAAAGGTTAACTCTGCTGGCCACAGAAGCCAGAGGCCTGTCCTGAGATGTCTTGTCTTTGACTATAGTCCCACTGTGGCAGATTCAAGTGGATAGGTTCCAGTGACCTTTGTAATGACTGAGTGACAATGGAGATGGACCCAAAATATTAAGTGACTTCTCTACCAAAGCAGGAGAAGGTTCTTCATGTCACTTTCCAAAAGCTTGATTCAGTTTTGGGGAAGGAGAAAGAACAAGTGAAATATAGAAAACTAAAGAGAAGGAAAACTCATTTGGGAATTGCTTTTCTCCTTGACTCCCTGACCACCTTTCTTTTTGCTTTAATTTTGCTCTGAATTTGTAAATAGTGAAGTCCAAAGAAACAGGATGTACATTTATGAGAGCATTGTACCAAGAAATTTGCTTTGACACCTACTACTGTGGGAAAAGTGTACTAAGTTCTTGTGTGATTCTTTTTCTCAAACAAGATTTCTTGTCCTTAGACTTTGAAAGTTAAAGCAAATATAAATGCACACCTACACACCATTTTTAGGAGTAGTGTAAAAATGACAAGATTTTTGTTTTTTTAAGGTTTTGTTGTGTGGTTGTGCTACTGGAATTGGCTGCTCAGAATATCTTTCATGGTGCTTTAATATTATATTATATTTTTGATCTATTGCTTTGATGACATTACTTGCCCACGCAAGAGGCCACCTGTCCTTTTAGTTATGACCTTGTTATAAACTTGTTTGCACTCACTGTGCAAATGTCCATGTGTTACATATTTAAGTATCATCATGATGACATTAATCAAGGAAGTTTAATGAGGTGAACATAGACATAGCTCCTTCCCCTCACCCCTTTTTAAATGTTGCAAATAGTTTTTATTTCCCCGATTCCCTTCTGGAAACAAGTCAGGAACTAGGTCCTTTAGGATGAACAATTGAGGTGACAAAGAGAGTGAGGCACACAGAGCTGGGCTTCTTTGTGCTTCATCACAAGACATGCTGCTGGGCAGGTTACTTAAGCACCCTTTAACAAGAAAACTTCCTCATGGAAGATCCACCTAGAAGATTCAAGGAGTTAGGGAAACAGGGCTGAAGAGGTAACACTGTAGGATCCTGGCCATGAGGCTTGCACCTCACCTTGATGTTATAAAAGACACTGGACCTAAATGGCACATTACTTTGTTCCTGCTTGGCTTAATTTGCCAACACCACAGTCAGCAAAGTCACTTATGGCCACCTTTAAAAAATACAGACAGCACCTATCCATAGTACAAGGTAGATATGAAATAATCCATTGTCCTTTGCTGGCTATTTTTGACAATGGATCTCTACAGACTACAGCAGATTCCTGGCACCAGTCCTCCCTGCTCTACCCATGACTATGTAGACTCTGATGTCACTAATGGAGCATGCGCTGGAATCACAGGGGAATCTGGTTGGCATGGACCTTCCCGCTACCATGATGACATGAGCCAATATAGCAGGAAGTAGCCTAGGAAACCATTGATACTGTACCGACTGCTCCCATTCACAGAAATGCATTTTTGTAAAAACCACCTAAGAGATTAAGGAAGAAAAGGGAGAAGACAAGTTGGAAATGTTGCAGTTTGGTGAAGAGTTCCCTTCTTTGATTCCAGATGCTAGCAAACAGAATCAGCCATGTGAACCTATTGGGTCCTTCTAGAATGTGGGAAAACCCACCTAGTACCAAGCAACCCTCTAAGATGCTAATAATCAAAAATTTTCCAAAAAGGCTTCCTTCTCTGCTGCATTCACTTCACCAGGATCTCACCATGCAAATGGAAACAAAGCATCAACACTGGTTCCTAAGCCTATACCACCTCCTTCCAAGACCAATGCATGAAAGCTAACTGAATTGAACATAAATCAGAATCCCTTTCCTTTAACTGGAGGTCTGCTTTTACCAATTCAATCTCTGTACTGGCTGGTATCTCTCAAAGGGAGTGTCTCCAGCACTATGCCTCTAATTGAGATCAGCATCTCTCATCTGAACAAGATGACCTCTTGAACCATCAACAGAAAGAAGGAGTTCCTGAAGACTGAGGGATGACAAGAATGCAGACTTCTCAGAGAACAGAGACTGATGAGCTGGAGGATTTGGAGGCTCATCCAAAGCAAAGAAAAATGGGAAGGAGGGTTATCTTCAGGAATGTCTTTCTCTCCCCATTGTGGAAGAAAAGGAGGTCCTCTCACACTCTCTGAAAGCAGAGCACAGGTTATTAACAGCAATAGAGGATGAGCTCAAACTGCTGCACATGAAGACAGAACAACTGAGAAGAAATGGCTTTGGAAAGAATGCCTTCTTGAATTCTTGGTAGAATCTCTTGTAAAGCAGAGTTTGAGGACTCAGACATGGAAATGTGTATAGCAGTGAAACATAAGAGAATGCCTGGAAGTAGACAAATAAATGTTCATAGTTGATCTAACTCAGGAAATGCAGCTTGGGGAATATACAAAAGAAATCATTCTTTTCTTTTTCCTTTTTCTTATGTTTGTTGACTATTTTGTGCACAAGGGAAATAATCATATTCCAAGGAGAGAGCAATTGGTTTGCTTAGCTTTTGTTGTTCTTCCTTGTTATCTGATTACTAGAGAGAAGTTTGTATAGTGGATAAGATTTTAAAAGACACATGCACAGTATATGTGGGCGATGCACACGTGGGAGCTGGCAGGGCAGAGATTTAGAACTGAAGGAATGCTGATTTGCAGCACCAGCTTCTACTCTCAGCCCTTGGGCACTTACCCCTGTGCTGAAGCAGTCATTGCCAATGGAAAAGGGACTATTGAAGTTATAGTAATGTTAAATCGATGCTAATAACTTGGGTATTTTATTTTATTTTAGGCTGCTCAGGTAACATTAGCTCTTAACCATGTGTGGTTTTCTTTTTTGTGTTCCTTTTTCCTTTTCAAGTAGAGCTGTAAAATATTTGGTTATTTGAAATGTTGTGTTATTCTTGCAACCTTGATTTTCAAGGTGGTTTGTGAAATATAATTTTTTTAAGTTTTCAAAGGTTAAGATCATTTGATAACAATTTATAGATTCAAATGATAGTTATCACAAGTCTTGAGAGGGAAACTACTGCATAAAGTAACTAACTTGGAATCAATATTTTGTATTAAAAAAGACTAGTAATCTTGCCTAGAGATTTTCTATGGTGAAATTATACAAATATTTTTCTTTAATAATTTAAGTCATTTCTCTACAATTTAATGAAAACTTGTATTATAGTACTTCATGCATTAAAGAAAAGTATGAGAAAGAAAAGGGGGAAAAAACATGTGCAGCTTGACCACCCAGAGATTATCAGACATCACATTTTGGTTATCAACCTTTAAACTGGTACTTGTCTCTCTAGCACACACACACACACACACACACATTATTTATTTTTCCATTCAAACATATGCTGGAGTTTATTTTCCTTTGGGGATGAGCATTAAACTGATTCCACTCTTATAATATTAATGCACACGTTAAAATCTGATTGGTAACAACCTCTCTTTATTTCCTTTATTTATTCTGGCTACTTTTCATGCATTTATTATTCCATGAAAAAATTTAAGAATTTTTTCCAAATTACATAAAAATATACCAAGGAGATTACATTTGTAATTGGCTTAATTACACATTAATTTGCAAGGGCAATTACTTTATATATTTACAATATTTTATTCTCATCAAGAAATGTATAATGTCCCTTTAGTCCACTCTTATCTTACGGTGCTCAGTAAAATTTTGTAATTATCGTCTTCGCATAACCTCTGCCACCTGCTAGAGTGGTCTCCCAGTGTGATTCCCAGTGATTGATGAGGCTGAGATTTGTCCCCACCATCGTCATATAGACAGCCCTCCCCTTCAGATCCAGCTATGGTGTGTTCAAGAGGCATTTATGTCAATGCAAATTTCATTTACCTGTGAGAAGTAGAGATAGAGCTCCTGGAAAAAAAAGCCTCTAGACAGGGAGCTTTCCGACTTTGCCAAATTGCTTTTCTTGGCGCTTGGTCTGGCAGCAGGATTTTAGCTAGGACTATGTCTTCCACTCAAAAGAGTTCATCTCCCTTTAGTGGGAGCTCTCAGCAGTGGTGCATCTGCTTTCAAGTCAACTGTATTTCAACAGCTGCTGATTCTAAATGCTGTTAGTGAAGGTTTTATTGTGCACAAATATGCAACACAAACTACTGGTCAAGTTTCCACCAGTAGGAAATCAGAGAGGCTGATGGCACATTTAGAGTTTGGAACCTGGTTGCCTGCACCAAATACAGATCTGTCATTTATCATGGAGATTTTACGTGAGTACCATAGTTCTGTGTGCCTCCATTTTAATACTAATAGATGAGAAATGCTGCCTTCCAAGGCTTTGCTCCAACCTTCACCTCTTTTCCAGAAGATTTCAGAAGCAATTCCTACTCCCAGTCATCTGTTTTATTTTTCAGGTCTCAGAGTGTCTCTGTACACTTGGGTTCCCATCAAATATGATCTCATTTTCATCTTCCTTATAGGTATGGGCTCTGTCTCCCTGATTAAGTAGTATTTCCTTGGAAACAACAACTCTACTTTTTCTTCTCTTACATTTACTAGCTCAGCTCTTGTACATAAATGATATAAATAAGTATTTACTTGATCAATTGAGTTCTTCCATTTCCTTTTCCATGTAACTAATTATTCAGACTGTTGTTAGTTTACTGCTTTCCACAAAGACAGTTAGCTGGTCCCATATGAATGGAACAAAAAAAGCAGTTTTATTTGCAATTACTAAAATATTCTATAATTTTCAGATAATTTTACACTTATTTCTTTTAAATAGTGTGCTTAATTTTCTTACTGGGCCAAAGTGCAGCATCAAAATGCCCAGTGAATGTTAACAGAAGCCAGCTGCTTTTACTTTTAAAAAAATAGTGCTAGGGTTTGAACTCAGAGCCTTGGACTAGTTGGGCAGGTTTTCAACCCTGGAGCCATGAATCCATCCCTTTATTGCTTTAGTCATTTTTCAATAGTATATTACAATTTTGCTCAGACCACAATCCTCCAACTTAATCTTCTCACATATCTTGGATTTTAGACATGCACCAACACCCCAACTTGTTGGTTGAGATGGGGTCTTGATAGTTTTTGGCCAGGCTGGCCTCAAATCATGATCATCCTCATCCCCCACTCCCCCCTGCCCCAAGTAACTGGGATTACAGGCATGAACCACCACATGCGGGTGCTTTTCCTTTTTTAAAAAAATACCTTTATTGAGATACAAGTAACATATGGCAACATACTATATACTTAAAATTATTTAATTTAGTGGTTTTAGTATATTCATAGACTTTTTAAATCATCATAATAAACAAATATTAGAAGATTTTATCACTTCAAAAAAGAAAATTGTTTATCCATAATAAAGTATGTAGTCTTTAGTAGATGAATTCTTTCACTTATTATAAAGATTTATCTATGTGGTAGCATGCTTCAATACTCCTTATGGCTGAATGGTATTCCACTGTGTGGATATGCTATGTTGTGTTTCTCTGTTCATCACTTCAATTGATATTTGGTATTGTTTTCTATGGAGGCTATTGAGAATAATATTGATATGACGACCTGTGTATAGGTTCTTCTCTGGATTTTCCTCTGGTGTAAATATATACACTCAGGGATAGAATTGCTGGATCATATGATATCTCTACATTTAATATTTTGAGAAATTACCAGGCTGTATTGCAAAGCAGCTGAGCTATTTTACATCCACATCAGCAATGTACAAAGGAGTCTTGCTAGCACACATTTTTGTCTATTTTTTCAACTATTGTTATCATTATCCAGGAAAGTATGGAGTGGTTTTTGCACTGTGGTTTAAAAATTAAATTCTCAAATGACTGCTGATGTTGAGCATCTTTTCATTCATGTAATTGGCTGTTAGCCTTTTTAGAGAAAGCTTGTGTCACTATTTTGTCCATATTTAGTTGAGTTGTCTTTTTACAGTTTGCTTGTAAGAATTATTTATGCATTTTGTACACCAGTCCCTTATTTTATATATAAATATAAATATATATGACTTACAATGAAAGTTTCATATAAAATGCCTACATTCTCCCTGGGAAGACATTCATTTTGTTAAGATTGAACCCACTGATTATGTGGTTGGGCTGTAACAGGGCATCCAAAATATTAAACTATATTATTATCCCCATGCCAATTTTTTCTTGGTGGAACTGAGGTTTTGCACACAGGGTTTCATACTTGCAAAGCAAGTGCTCTACAGCTTAAGCCACACCTCCAGTCCCTTTTACTCTGGAATGATCCATTTTACTATTTGCCTAGGCTGACTTCAAATCACAATCCTCTTGATCACAGCTTCCCAAATAGCTAGAATTATAGGCGTCAGCCACTGGTGCCCAACCTCTATTCAAATTTGTGAATTAACTTATCAATTTCTACAAGAAACCATCTAGAATACTGAGAGTCTTCATGTTCAATGAGTAGATCAAGCTAGGGGATGTTTACATATTACCATTAAGTCTTCCAACCTATGAACATAGGATATCTTTCTGTTCATTTAGTACTTAAAGCTCTACCAACTTCCGATTTTCAATGTAAATTTTTCACTGATTTTGTTACATTTAACTCTAAGTATTTTATTATTTTTTGATGTTTTTACAAATGAAATTGTTTCTTAGCTTCATTTTGTGGTTTTTTTATTGTCAGTGTGTAGAAATATAATTGATTTTTATATTGACCTTAAACCTTGAAAATTTGCCTATCTAATATATTATTTTAGTCATATTTGGGGGGATGAAGATTCCTTAGGATTTTCTACATACAAGGACCCTATTCTATAGCTTGGAATAATCTTCCTTGATTATTTAACTTTGTTTGGTGCAATTTTTGCTTTAATGGTATTTTCTAAATTATTACTATGGTAATAATAATGTTTGAAGCATGGTTTAGTCATGGACTATAGCCTGTCCCTCTTAAGGAAGGATTCCATGTTGGAAAGAAGGTGGTAAATAGATATTTATAGGACAGAAGATCAGACTAAGTAAGCCAGAGATACAATGACCACCAAATAAGCCACTTTTTCTCACATTACCACCACCACTATGCAGGTAATGCATAAGTGGGTCCCATGAGTAATGTCAATACAAAGAAGTTAGAGCAGAAATTTCATTAGAAGCTGGTGGCAGGTGATCCTCTATTGTCTCCTCCCTTGACCAAAGAGACTGTGTGTTCAGATTTTACCAGTTATACTAGGATATTATGTGTTCCCTAGCATCACAAGGCCTTTTCTGACTGAAACATGCAAGACTGGTCACCCCAAACCAATATAAGAAAGGCAGGAATAAATATTTTTATTACATTATAATTTTAGCTCTAGTGCAAGATTTTTTGAAAACTTATACAAGATCTTTGGATGCCTTTTAGAAAGGGATTCATTGAAACATTTGCTTTAGTCTAGATAATCTATTTTATGTAGATATTTTAATTATCCACCTACAACTAGGATTCTAGCATAGGAAATTGACCAAAAATGTTCTTAAATAATAAAAACTGCAATCATTTGTGTAGCATTTAATACATTATAGGCTTTTTTCTAATCAATTTTACCTATAATAACTTATTTAATCTTCAAAACCTTATAAGTAGTTATTAAGCACATACTCACTATCCAGATGAGAAATCTCAGGTATGGAGAATCACAATAACTCCACAGCTCAAGAGTGGTGGACTTGACACAAAGCCCAGATCCCTATTTTAACCACCATGCCTTCCTGCCTCCAATCAATTCGGAGGCTCAGCTAATTGTTCATAAAGCTCTTAAACCTTTGATATATAGGCTAAAGAGCCAAATTTACAAATAAAATTTAACAAACAATAGTGTTTTTGTCGTTGCTTTTTGTAAACCATACAAAGCATATTTTTAAAGAAGAAAGGTCCTCCTATACTTAAGGTGTGATTTCATTTACAGTCAATCCACTCCTCAGTTTGGAAATCCAGGTCTACCTGCACACCTGTGTGGAACATAGAGCTCGCATTTGTCACTGGGGTTCAGTTGGCTATGATCAAATTGGGTAAGAATGAAAAGTCATGTCCTTGGATATCTCCTTTTATTATACCAAGAGTAAATGTGCAAGGAAGATAACTTACTATAATAACTGAACATTTTTATTTTATATTTGCATAATTCAGTTGTTTTTGTGATCAATACTTAAGTCTAAAAAATTACATTTTGAAGACATTATTTAATTTACTACATCAATTCATGTATTAGTATTTATGTGATACACTGGATTATTTTTCCATGCTTTTGGCATATGCATCCAAACAAGTTAGAAGAATATACCTTGAGGAAAACTTCTGAGAGTGACTTAAGCTGTAAAAATTCTTACAGATAAGACTGAGATTCCCCTCAATACGTACAGTTCAAGGGCTTATTTCTAAAGTCTATCAATCAAGTCAAGATGGAACTATGTTTGGTTTGGAGACACAGGAACTAAATGTACAAAATACCTCCATTCTCTTTTCAAATATAATAATAAAGTTTGAACATAGTAACTGTAAAAACCACAAACCTTTTGAAGAAAGAAGAGGAGAAAATGCATAGTAATGTAGTTTGTCTAGTTTATTGAGAAATTGGGGATGTCATACTGTGAGAAGCAGCAATGTTGAGCAAACTTTTCATTTCTTCCTTTCTGTCCACATGTGCAGTGTACATCCTTTGCTTGTTCTGCACCCCCTCAGCTAATGTTAATAGCCTCCATGCCATGAGAGTGGAAAATGCCCAGAACTGGTCCCCAACCACACTATATGGAATGAGAAAAAATTATTTCATTTTTTTCTCTGGACCTTGAGTCTGTCTTTATCTTCCTGGTTCTTATCTGAAGTAGACATTTGAGGACTGTATCCTCTTTGAGGCTACTGGGAAAATCTCAACTCATTTTCTTAATGTAAAATGTTGGGAGCCTAAGTGACTACCTTAGATATCCTCAAGAGTTTTGGTCTATGATATGATACCTTTCAACACCTAATGGTCTTATTGTATTTGATTCTAATAAGTTCACATGGAACAACAGTCTTTCCAAAGTAAGTTTTACATTCACTATATTTCTTTGTTTTCTTGCAAATTTAATCTCTGCTATTTTAAATGGAATCTTTCAAGGTTGTGGGCTTTTCTGGACACCAGTCAATTTTTTTTTGCTTTACTCATTTTATTCAGGGGAAAGTATTTACTGGTTCCAAACCCTTAGTTTGATTTTTTTTCCTTGAAGCAATTAAGTATATTTAAAGATCTTACTGGGTTTTTTATTTGAAATGTGTCTCACTACATGTCTTGGGCTGGCATTGGACTAGCTATCTTCCTGCTCAGTCTCTTAAATACTGGGATTACAGGCATCACCCCATTGAACCCACCATTACTGAATTTCTAATTCCTCAATTTAATTTTTTTATCATTGAAGATCCAAAAGTTGTGACTGTTTCAATTTTGGCAGACCCAGACTTTGTAGATTACACTTACTGTACCAATTAGCACAGTATTACTTATGCTTCTTATAAAATCTTCCTGTAGTATCTTGCCTATCACATCATTCACAACTACACAAATTGTATTGTTTAAAATGCCATAAATTTTTGTTGTTATTGTTATTAATGGTGGTGTTTTATTCTAAATTTTGTTTTATTTTTTCTTAGATGTATGATCTGCTTCCCCAAACCACACAGGTGTACACTTTGCCAAGTATCTTACTGCTACCTAATATGAATCATCATCTTTCTTAGACCTTAATATCTACTTCATGCCACCCATATTTTAGGTCTTCATTACAGAAGCATCCAATTTAGTTTGCAATATCAGTATTTGTCAGTGTGGATTCCATTTTTCTGCACTGACAAACCAAACTCAGTGGTCTGTGACTGTATAAGTTTATTCCCCTTTCACACAAGATTTGGTAAAGTGCTCTCCAGGACTCCACTCTGGTTAGCAGAGTCTCCACCAGTTATCTTGTACTCTGTGAATAATACATATCTCTCTGCACTTTTCATAGACCATCAACAATTATCATTGACCCTGCCTAATTTAAAGGCCTAGAAAATGTAAAGAACTGGAGGAAGTACTTGGTAAACACACTGTCTCTGAAAATATGATTGCCTTGATTGTTCTGTAAATTAAATAGGTTATACAAGGCCATCTTTTCCTCTCAGCCAATTCTTTATAAGCTGTAATGTGGTTCTTACATCTACAGAGCTGATGTTGCAGTTGATAGTTGTGACTTGTAGCTTGCTTTAATACAAAGTCAAGAGGTTTCTCCAGAATTGAATATGTAACTCTAGTTTCATAAACACCATATTTTACTGCTATTGAAATTGCATTAGGGAAATTGGTATAGAATCTAAGGCCAGTTGTGTTGTATTCAGTGCAATTGAGAGAAAAAACTTGAAAGGAATTTCCATAAGAATTTAAATATTGTACAGTTTAATATTATGCAGCCCTCAAGCTTAAAATATATTTTGTGTGTCTGAATCTTAAGATAAAATGGTCACAGTATAGTCTATATGCATGCTAAAGAAGCACTATAATAATATCCATGAATAAAATTCAATGACTTTCTGTTTTGAGAGTCAAAAATATTTAGGTTTAGTAACATTCTGTGAATTAGTAAGTGATAAGATAATAAAATATTGACTTGTCTTATGGACATGCTGCAAAAATAAAGTGTGTAAAAACTAAAATAAAATCTTAGATATTAATATGCTTCAATTTACTACATTTTATTACTGACAGTCAAAAGATCTAGGTGAAATTTAAATATGCATATATTTCAGAGACATGCTTAAATGTATTTTCAATACTTATGGTATTAAAAATGCAATTAAACTACCGATAAAATAATTAGCAAATTTCTTTTCCTTGCTGCACAGACTAGCTTATAAAGCACAGTTTTCAACTACACATGGCATGTATATCAGAGACTATCTTCAAGGTGTTTTCATACACAGAAAAAATTATAAACTAATTTAATAGCAATTTTACTCTATAAAAAATCTTAACTAAACTATATAGGTCCATATTCAGGTAGGAATACTTAGTATTATAAAATTTTAAGACTAGCATTATACTTGTAATCCCAGACACTTGAGAGGCAGAGATCTGGAGAATGGTAGTTTGTGGCCAGCCCAGGAAAAAGTTATTGAGACTCCCATCTCAACAAAAAAGTCAGGCATGGTGATGTCTGTCTGTCATCTCAGCTATGTAGGAGGTATAGATAGGAGGACTGAGGTCCAAGGCCAACTCCTAGCAAAAACATGAGGCACTAACAGAAAAATAGCTACAGCAAAAAAGGACAGTACCAAGTGAGAGACCCTGAATTCAAAGCATAATACCACTGAAAATAAAATTGTTTTAAAAATATACCATCTAGCTTATTAACATGAAACTACTTTTGTAATATTTCTATATTTTTCAGCTAATTGTACAAAATCTTGTTTTCTTCTTTCCAGAAGACTCCATATTTATTACCAGCATGAACCTAAAAAATAACAAAATTAACAAAAATACTATTTTAAATATTTGCTACTTAATACTATACTAGCAATCCGAACACTGGAAACAATCACTATCCCTGATAAATGGAATTATATTTTTAGGCAAAAATTAACATGAATCTCCAAAATATATGGAATATAATCCCTGATTGCACATACTGTAATTGCTGCTTATAATGAAATTGGCCATTATTTTGATCATTAAAGTGCAAGTTCATAACTGTATTAGGATTCCTTATAGAATAAAGTAAGTAATTTCACATCTATGTACACTGTAGGAAAACATGCAGAGAGAAAAATATCTAGAATTTAATTGTAGAATAAATTCATGTTCAATAAATGCACCATCAGAGTGTGAGATAAAATTATTTGGCCACAGTTAACTTATGAAGCAGAGAAGCAAATGGCCCTCCCATCCAGGGCTCATTATTAGCTTTGCTTTTGGCTCTGAGATATAGTTCCAAGGACAGAGCTTTCCATTAAATTCAGAGTTAGACAAGTCAACCTTAGTAGGCTTAGGCAAGGTAGAAAGCAGGTGCCTGGAGGACAGGGCAGATGACAGAATTCTAAATTCTGAATGCCTGGCCAAGGAGTCCTGTCGATTTGTGATCCTGATAGGCAAAAATTTCAGTCATTTTTCCTTGGGGTTTCATGTCTAATGTTTGCCAGAGCTCATTAAAGACTCATTAGTAGTCCCAGTCTCCTGGTTCTTTTGGGTTCTTCTATTAATGAGAACTGAAATAGTGAACTGTATTTGGAGAAAATTGAGCTGCTTATTTGCTTACTTCCTTAACTTGCAACCCAGAAGACAATAGGCAAGAACATTTCTTTCCATTAGCTTCTGTCCCTTATTGGCCAATAATAACCCCATAAGAATTGGCACCTCACTTTCAGTTGTCCACCTCTCTAAAAGTTATAAGAAATGTCCTCAAGCTTTGGAGCAGAGCTAGCAAAAGTCCTAACTCAAGAGGAGACACTGTCAGATCACACCAATGTGAAGTTGAGGGACATGTTCAAAACAAGGGCACCACAACAAGGTCTATAGAAAGAGGTGCATCCAGGAAGATTTGAAATGATACACAGATATCCTCATACATTGGTTTGTATTAAATACTAGATCCCAATTATGTACTGGGAATAGGAATTGAAGGAAAGTGGGGATAGAAGCTACATTGCTACTTCCTAAATACAACTAAATTACTTTGCCACAAACTCTTGATTTTTTTACTCCACATATGGTATATAGTGCCCAGTGTACCCTAAAATAATACTTATATACCACTCTTAAACATTCAATATAGTCAATATTTATATCTTGATAAAATGCCCTTCAAATGTAAGTTGTTACAAAGAAAACTATCATTATTAAATAGCATTATTAAGAAACAAAGCATGATAGATAAATTAGTGGTCTGGCTAATTGAAAGCTGAAATATACATGCTGTGAAATTCCTGGGGGTGGCAGTTCTCACTCCTGATGTGGTAGAAAGAGCATTGAACTTATTTTTAGAAGCTGTCAGTCTGAATGTTTGGCTTATTACATTGTCATTGTATAACCTTGGAAAAGTCTGTGGAGTCTAAATGTCTTTCTACATAAAACTCAACTAGAAAAACTTGCTTGAATGGTCCCACTGGACCATTTAACTTCATCTTTATGGCCATCCATCAGATGCAGGGATTTTAGAGATCTTCACATATTTATTCTTAGTCTAAGACTAAAGAAACAAACTACATTCATGAAACTTTGCATCATGTTGGTCATTCCCAACAATCCCAACCTGTATTCACGACTTTGTGAGTACTTTGGTTTTGCAATATCTATGTTTTTAGATATCTTTTGGTTTTGCATATCTATGTTGTGCTTCTCAACATAGATAGTTTTTAGCACGCTTTTTGATAGTTATGTCCCTGATTATTCTTCTTTCCCTACTGTGCAATCTCCCACTGTTGAAATTTTCTGCAGCTCCTTAATAGACCTATATGATCATTTTTACTCCAATATCCTGTTTAGATTCTGGTTGGCAATAACCTCAACACACTAATCACAGAAATCTCTGTCCTTGTTTTGGTTATGTTGTAATTTATTTATTCTCCTTCAGTTCCTAAAATATTCCCAACTGAAGGGCACCTTCTTAGATAAAAAACCTCACTGTACAAACTTTAGCTTGTTCAGTACTACTCAACTAGCCATACTCCTAGTGTACCACATTTTCCTAAACCTTAGAATTGATATTTCTCCATAGGACTAACCCAGACACTTCCTGAGTAGATAGGATTTCCTTGAGAAGTCAGATAATAACGATTTCATTAAAATAAGATTTCATAATTAACCACTATAAACTTGTTTTGGGTAGTTATAATTGCATATTTTATCAATAAATTATTCTGTTTTAGAAACATAGAACTTTTACAGTCCAGCATTTATACTTTATATCATTTCTATCAAGCTCAGTAACAACACACTTTCAAAGAGACTTCATTAAGATGTGTAGTTAAAGTTGTCTCTAATGATTTTTTTCCAAATTAAGCCAGAAGGGAACATTCTTTCCCTAAAACTTCACAAAGTCAGGAAAACAGAAATGTTCAAAACTTCTGAGAAATGAATTTTAGAAATAAATTCAAATTAGAAATATTAAAAAGGGAGAAGTGATTATAAAAAACAAAAGGGCATTTAATATGAGAATTGAACTTAGAGTAACTTGAGTTGAAAAGGCAAATTTAAAGTTCATTTTGTACTAAAAGTGTAATTTGCTTAGGTATAAAGCAGAAGGTTTCAGACATTTTTGTATAGAGACATTAACTGCTTTACTAATATTCAGACACACTGCATATCTATCAGACTACTAGATTTGCTATGACTCTGATATAATAAATAGATTGTTCACTAACTGCAGAAAGAGGTGGTTTCTGCTTCCTTATTTCCTCCCTAAGAAGTGACAATGCAATTCAGATTGTAGTACATCAACTGGGAAGCATTTATACCTGGAACAATGATGAATTTAAATGTAAAACACACATGGGGTGACCCATCTACTCTTTCTGCCAACATATGGTCATGGGCAAGTCAAAACATGCCACTAGCAGGTTTCGTCATTGTGCCACTCTCTCTTCCTTACTTCTCAGGTGAACAGAACAGCTACAGGTTAGTAATAGGACTCAGATATATTAAAGGTACTCCAATCATAAAATTGCTTTTTTTCTACATTTCTTCCCACCAATGAATTGTCTATTTAAGAAGTTTAGATAGTGTGTTTACTAGCAAATTTCTTCAAATAGCACCAAATATCCTTACCATAGAGATAAAAGTTCTTAAAAAGAGGGCTGGGGTGCAGCTTAAGTGGTAGAATGCCTCTGTACCAAGCAAAAGGCCTTAAGTTCAGTAACAAATAAAAAAAAAAGTTCTTTAAAAGAAGAAAAACTAAAATAGTAGAGACTTACTGTTCTTCTGTGAGTTTTGTCTTTTCCACATATTGAATATTTTTGTGGAAGTTTGCTATTAATAAAATACATATTGAATATTGCATTACTTAGTAAAAATGAAGATGAGAAGTATGTTGGGTTTCAACTGAGTCAATTATATAACCAGAGTACCATAGAGACGTGTATTTATAGGAGCATAGAAAGAGATAATTTTGTAATTTGATTAACTAAACTAGGCCCCATAAATTCAGTATATTTATATCATATTTAAGTTGATTTAAAAGTCAATATTAAATATCTAAATGTTAAGTATCATAAAAATATTAGATATATAAAGAAGAAAAGAAAACTAATGAAAAATTAGAGTCTCCATATTGGCAAATCATGAACAGTTAATTATCACTGTGGGTTTCAGTGAGAGAGATCATAGTGGAGAAGGTAATATATTTTGGAATAATGGTGATGGTGATGATAGGATGATAGTGATAATGATGATTACCTTGATTCTTAAAATCCAGATGACTCAAAATGATTCATAAAGAAGAAATATGTTGAAGGACTCCAAGCTACTGACCACTCTGAGGAAATGGAGAGTACCCAAAATAACAACAACAACAACAAAATGCAGAAAACATTAGTGAAATGGTATTCATTAGATCCAGTAGTTTATAACTCCCACAAAATTATTCTTGTATGAAAAGTAAGCCTTAATGTTACCATGTTGTAATGGTTAATCTTCATTTTCAACTTGACAACGCACATTGAGGATTGATATTCCTAGGGGATTACTAAAGCATACCTCTGGGTGTGCCTGTGATAGAATTTCCAGGGACAATGAGATTTGAGGATTCTGACCAAATGAATGGATTAATCATTTGATGGGTTCATAGTATAATGGTATCATCGGGAGATAGTCTATTTGGAGAAAGTAGATCATTTCTTTTAGGGCTATGTCTTGTTATGGCCCCTTTCTACATTGCTGTTTTTGCTTTGCTCCACCATACTATCCACATCATGGTAGACTGAACTGTCAGAAATCATGAGCCAAAGACATTCTTTTCTGCTTTAAGTTGCATTTCTCAGATATTTCCTCACAGCAACGCAAAGCATAATACAGAAGTGGGGTCATTGTTGTGACTAAAACTGACCAGGCCTTTGGAACTGGTTTGTGGGAGGAATTTGGAAGAGTTTGGGGATGCAGGTTATAGAAGCCCTAGAATTCTAATAAACAGAGCTCAAAGGGTGATTCTGGAGGGAGCTCAGAAGACCTGAATGTGGATAGAACTGCAGACAGCAACGACTGCACTCATGAGGTATCACATGGGAAAAAAGGACTTTATGGAGAACTGGATGAGAGGCCATGTATGTTAGATTCTGGCAAAGACTTGGTCTACAGTTTGTCTGTGTCCTGAGAATTGAGTGTGGCTAAATTGAAAACTGATGGACTAATTAATTTGGTGGAGGAAATTTCAAGAGCACATAGCATTTAGGTTGTGGCATGGTTACTGCTGGCTGCTAGCCAGACTTTCGGCCAGAATCTGAAGCAAATTACAGACCAGAAGGATTTGAAAAACAGTCAGTCTGCCCAGAAAAACAGGATTGAGATGCAAGTTGGGAGAGGGACACTATGAGTGTTAAAGGATTGACAAATGGGACTAAATGAAATTAAAAAGTTCTGAACACAAAAGTAATAGTCTCTAAACTGAAAAGTCTTCCTGCAGAATGTGAGAAAATCTTTGCCAGCTATGTATGACAAGGGGTTAATAACCAGAAATTATAGGGAACTCAAAAAACTCAAGTCTCAAGAAATCAAAAACACAATGAAGAAATGGACAAATGAATTGAACAGAGCTTCTTCAAATGGACAAGTCTAAATGGCTAAAAAACACATGAAGAAATGCTCAACATCCCTGGACAGGAAGAAATGCAAATCAAAATGGAAGGGCGGGGGCAGAGGGCAGGGGGGAGAAATGTCTCAAACAATGTATGCACATATGAATAAAAAAATAAAGATTTACATTTAAACAATTTAAAAAAACACATTAAGATTCCACCTCACTCCTGTTAGAATGATTATCATCAAGAACACAAACAACAAAAAAAATGGTGAGAATGTGGGGTTCATTTACCTTCACACTGCTGGTGTGAAGGTAAATGAGTGTAATCACTATGGAAAACAGTATAGAATCTCCTCAAAAAACTAAAAATAGAACTGCAATATGATCCTGGAATACCACCCCTAGGGATACACCCAAGGAATGTAAGTCAGGTTTCAATAAAGGTACCTGCACACCTATGTTTATTGCAGTATTATTCTTAATAGGTAAGCTATGGAAACAGCCAAAGATGCCCCACTACTGATGAGTGAATTAAGAAAACGTGGTATTTATAATACAATGGAATTCTATTCAGCCCTGAAAAGAATGAAATTTTGTCAGTTTCAGGTAAATGGATGAAACTAGAGAAAATCATCTTAAGGAAGATAGTCAGATTCAGAAAGCAAAAGGCTACATGTTTTCTCTCATATGTGTAATATAGACCTAATACAAGTATAAGCAATATTATGAAAAACAGGTCATGCTAAGGTCACATATGGGGGAGTAAAAGAAGGAAGTTAAGGAGGTGAATATGGTTAATGTACTTCCTATACAAGAATGAATATAGAATTTTTAAACCAGTTGAAATCACCATAATAAGGGAACTCAGAAAGGAGAAAAATAGAGGGAATGAACCAATTTGGGTTATAAAACATGCATACATGGAAGTGTCACAAGGCAACTCCCTGTATCACTATCTTAAACAAACAATGCCTTTTTTTTTTTACAAAAACAGGGAACGGGAAAGCAAAATAGGCCCCGTCTGGAGGTCAGTATCGGTGTGATGGGAGGAGGGTGAATATGGTGGAAATTGCTTATGTAAATGGAAAAATGGGACTTGTTGAAACTATTCCAGGAATGGGGGAATTGGCCATAAAGGGGAATGATGGAGGAGGCGAATTCAATTATGATATATTCTAAGAACTGTTGTAAATGTCAAAATATATCCTTAGGACATAATAACTAAAAAAAATAAATAAAAGAAAGAAGCCAAGCACTTTCTTTGGGACAAAGATTCCTCGAGGGCCTCTTTGAAATTGGCCAGACTACGTTCATGATAGGCTCCAGGGTGTAAAATTGTAAACTCATTTGAAAGACTTTCCTTTAAGAGAGACCCAGGGGAGGGGGCACCCAGCTCACATGGGGCCACCTAGGGAAGTGTTTTCCTAGGGTCAGCTACACAGGCACTCAGAGGCTTCCATAGCCATGGTTCAAGGGGAACAGGATATAGATTAAGCTAGCAGCAGATGTTGGCATCATCCATGCAAGGCATACAGAATGCAAGCATTAGGGAGTCATGGAGGCTTCCACTGAGATTTCATTGGAAGGTCTAAGAGGTCAGGCAACTTGTGGGAGGATCAGAATCCTTGCAGTCAGACCCTAAAGCAACATGTGAAGGTATGAGGGTGACACCTAAGCTGCAATGGAGAGCGTGGGATGTTGCAAATGCCAGGCACATAGGTTATCTATGTGGGAAAGCCACATGCTATAAGTGGAACAAGCCCAAGACAGATCATATGGGCTCCAAATGCCAGGACCAGAAGGGCAGTATTGCTCATGCCCTTGGGAGCTCACATAACACCACCATGTGTGCCTAGATACTGGACATAGATCTTCATTATTTAATGTTTGCCCTGGTGATTTTCAGTCTTTTCTCTGATCCCATTGTTCCTTTCTATGGCCCCATTCCTTCCTTTAGAAATGAAAATGTCTACTCTATGCTATTGTATCTTGGAAATATATACAATTCTTTTTTATTTTATAGAGTTTCACAGCCAAAAGATTGCCTTAGGGGTAAGTAGAGGCTCTGGACTTAGAGTTTTGTCTTCAACTTTGAAACTATTAAGACATTTTGCATTATGAGATGGCCATGAGCCCTGGGGGCCAAGGGCAGGAATGGAATATTATGATTTGGGTATGAAATGTCCCCCCACAGACTCTTGTTTTCAATGCTTGGTTTCCAACTCATGGGCTTTGGGGAAGGGATTGGATCCTGAGATCTCTGACTTAATCAATGGATTAATAGTTCCTTGATGGATTTATAATATAATGACATTATTGGAAGGTGGTAAAGAGAAAGAAGAAGGTCCTATTTGGAGGAAGTAAGACACTAAAGGGGATGTTTTTGGGGCTATATACACAGTGCAGAACTACTTATAGAATATATACCTTTGTACTATATTTTAAAGGACTTTTAAAATAATTACAGAGTGTTTGCTTTCAGGTGCAAGGGGTTATATTTTTAAGTCCATGACTATTTATTTTTGTAAAAAGAGTTGAATGAAATAAGAAATAAATTCAATACTCAACTTCCAAAACTAAAAGGATAGATTTCCATACCACTTAAATATGAAGACTATAAGTATAGTTTAAAATCAGCATAACAATCTAATTTAGGTTTCATTATTAAATCAAACATGGAGTGCAAAACCAACTTTCTTGAAATTAATACAAAATTGCAACCAGTGTTCTAATAGAATTAAATATACAGGAACTAGAGAAATTCAATGGCCATAAAAAATGTTGATATAACTGATAGATTTTTCTGTATTTAATTTCTCACATTTAAAATGTTCTGAGAAAAATTGTAGCTGATATCCATCAAATACATTTTTGGGAAATAAACAAGGATAACAAAAACTTAGGCTTTAGGATAAAGGAAATAACTTAATGGTAACATTTATTTTTAAAAATATACTAAAATATGACAGACAATATCCTTTTAGGTAAACACTAATGAAGTACCAGTAAGAAATATAAGATAGTCCACCTCTAGTACAAAATTTACTGTTTTCATTTAAACTTCTAGGAATGTCTTCCTATTTATTACTACTATAATTATTAAAATGTTTACCTAGTTTCATTAATGCAACATATTTAATTTATAACAGAAATTCCTTTACATCTAACATTGTTGATTACTAAAGTAGTTTAGGTTCTTACAGAAGGACCTCAAGAATAATTGTCCACACTGCAAAACCCTATTATATACTTAATAAGACACCTGATTAGAATATCAATCACCCACACAATCAGTATTTAGATTTATTAAGAAAGTTAACTTAGCAACTTTTTCCATTATGCATGTCTCCAGATAACACTATCTATCTAAGTAGCAAATACCTTATTGGTATTTACAGAATTCAGTAAGCATTGAATCCTTAAATTCCATTTTGTTTCCTGGAGTACATATAAATTAAGTGAATCAACAGTAAGATGACACATGGGCAGTCATGAATGAAAACAAAATTAGAGGCAGTAAGATTTTGCAGCAATTTAAAATCAACTTGCAATGCTGTGATTTTCCTTGCTTGTATTTCCAAGACCTTCGTCCACTCCTGTTTTCAACTGTTTTCTTTAGAACACCATTATGTTCCTTCGAAGACTATTTCACACTCTATTAGCTACAGTCAATTTCATCGCATTACTTGAAGTATAAATGTTCACAGTTTTTTGCACCTCTTGAAAGCACATCTCTTCCTTTTTGGTATTTAATAACCTGTAGCCTGGCACTTGAATTGGGGGATAATTTTTACCTCTTATGGCAAAATGGTCTAAAGTAGGGAAACCTCTATTTGTCAATTTGACTTACATTTTTATGAATGTAAGTTGGTAGGTCACATAGCTGTTTATATCTGAAAAACATGTCTAAATCTTGTGGAAAAAAGGCAAATTATGTGGGTCTACCATTCCTTTAGTGTTAGAGAGAGATGAAAGCCACTCAAGTGTATTCTAGGAGAATATTCATAGCCTATTATTAAAGTTTGAATGTTTAGTAACTTGTTAATTTTCAGATTTTATTTAATACAATGAAAACACTATCTTTCTGCTAGGTCAAATAATCCCAAAGACTTATGGACTACTTCACTAAAGAATATTATATCCTAGAGTGCCTGCCTAAAAAGCATGCAGTCCTGAGTTCAAACCCCAGTACTACCAAAAAAAAGAATATTATATTCAAGTCAGCAATATTATCCTAAATCTTCTTTGATAAATTGCCTAAAAATACCTTAACTTCTTTTTCTTGAAGTGTTTCTTATTTTTTTTTTACTTTTATTGTTGTGTTTGGTGGGAGTACATTGTGGCATTTACAAAAGTTCTTAAAATGTATCAAATATATGATACTTGAGTTTACCTCCTCCACCATTCTCCTTTATTCTCCCCTTTCCTTATTCCTGGAATAGTTTTAACAGGTCTTATTTTTCCATTTACATACATGTGTACACAGTTCTTGCACTACATTCACCCTCCCACTCCCTTTCTCTATCTCTTCCCTCCTCCCACTAGTACCACCCCCACACCCCCGACAGGACCTGTTCTTTAAAAGGAAAAGACATTTTTGTTTGTTGAAGATAGCTACACAGGGAGTTTTCTTGTGACATTAACATGCATATATGAATTATAACCCCAGCTGGTTCATCTCCTCTATTTTTCTTCTTTCTGCCTTAGTGACCTTCTTATGGTGGTTTCAATAAGTTTAAAAATTCTATATTCATTCATGGATAGAGAGTACAAGAACCATATTCACTTTCTTAACTTCCTTCTTTTACCTTCCCCCTCTTGTATGTGATCTCCTTTAGCATGACCTATTTTTCATAATATCACAGTATTGTATTAGGTATATATTCCACATATGACAAAAACTAAGAGGGTTTTGGCCTATGAACTTGGCTAACTTCATGTAAGATGATGTTCTCCAGTTCCATCCACTTTCCTGCAGCTAACAAAATTCATTCTTCTTTGTGGCTGAATAAAATTCCATTGTACATAAATACTACATTTTCTTAATCCATTCATCAATAGTGGGGCATCTTGGCTGTTTCCATAGCTTAGCTATTGTGAATAGTGCTGCAATAAACATGGATGTGCAGGTGCCTTCACTGTAATCTGACTTACATTCTTTGGGTATATCCTTAGGAATGGAATTGCTAGATAATATGGTAGCGCTATTTTTAATTTTTTGAGGAGCCTCCGTACTATTTTCAATAGTGGTTGTACTGATTTACCTTCACATCAGCAGTGTATGAGGATTCTTTTCCCCCACATTCTCACCAACATTTGTTGCGGTTTGTGTTCTTGATGATAACCTTTCTAACAGGAGTGAGGTGGAATCTTAATGTGGTTTTGATTTGCATTTCCTTCATCTCCAGGGATGTTGAGCATTTCTTCACGTGTTTTTTAGCCATTTGGACTTCTTCGTTTGCAGAAGCTCTGTTCAGTTCATTTGCCCATTTCTTCATTGGGTCATAGAGTTTTGGGGAGTTTAGTTTTCTGAGTTCCCTGTAATTTCCGGTTATTAATCACTTGTCATATGTATAGCTGGCAAAAATTTCCTACCATTCTGTGGGAAGTCTCTTCAATTTACAGACCATTTCTTTTGTTGTGCAGAAGCTTTGTAATTTCCTGTATTCCCATTTGTCAATCCTTTGTCTTAGTTCCTGAGCCATTTGAGCTATACTGAAGAAGTCTTTGACTACACCTCTTAATTCCAGTGTATTCCCAGGTCTTCCCTGCACTAGCTTCAAGGTGATACTTATACAAGGTGAAAGACATGGATCTAGTTTCAGTTTTCTGCAGGCAGATACCCAGTTTTCCCAGCAACATTTGTTGAAGAGACTGTCTTTTCCTCATTGTATATTTTGGGCAACTTTGTCAAAAATCAGGTGGGCATAACTGGGTTTTCTATTCAATTCCACTGGTCTTCTCGTCCTTTGTTAAGTTTATTTTAGGTATCTTTTGAAGCTATTATAAATGGAATTATTTTTCTGTATTTTTTCTCAAACACTTTTTGCACCAGTCATAACATCTTTCTGGTCCTTTCACTAAATAATGAGTTAAATTTGATAACTGATACATATTTATCTTATATTAGCCTAAGAGACAAAATTTCACTTCTCTGAGATTATATGTTAACCTATGCAATGATTAAATCCCTCCAAGTAACATGAATAAGAAGTTAGAGATAAGTAGTCTATTCAGATTCTTACTAAGAAAGCCAAACGTTGACTAAAGTTATAGTATTAATAATGCAGTTGGGAAAATGTGATTGAATTTCTTTATCATCATAGAAATCTCTCTGTTTCTTAGTCATTATCCTTCAAATACTGTATAGATTACAAAATGCTGGACCAATGATTTTGTACAAAAAATTTTATTTCAGGAACATGCTACAACATCATTAAATGCATCTTCATTCCTAACACTTCATCAAAAATTACATAATGACTTATGCACATTTTATTTAAATTTATATCACATATCTATACCAACATGCATGTTATTTAATAAAATCTGAAGTACAATAGTGAGGAATTTGTTAAATACCATGTCACAAAGACTTTGTAATCATATATATTAAAGCATTTTTCATTTTTACTTAAGAATGTTTTGCTACTTCTCACATCTAGAAAAGATCATGTTGCTAATATGAAATCTATCAAAATGTTACTTGTTATGTAAAGAACAAAAGAAATGTAGAAACATAAAGTATTGCTAACAGGTAGAGTGAGTTAAGAGTAAAATATGAAGTAGCAAATTGTGGGACTACATATACTAGATTAAATTAATAATCACTTCTGGTACTTGCAACAAAACCAGCAAATATCAAAGTACATTCACCCATAGAAGCAAATGTAAATTGTGGAAAGAAATTGAAAAGTATCACTTACCCTGAACTACCAAATAAAATTTAAGATCTCTAGCCATATCATCAGGAATGCATACCAATGTATAATTTAGTTTGCCAAGAAAAGTTTCTTCAGTTGTTCAAAATTCATTCATATATTAGTTGATGACCAGTGTATTGTCTTTAGGCTTCTTAAGTAAACGTGGGAGCCTTTGGATTATTTATTTGAGATGAAAAAATTAAAGAAAGATCATTTATTTGATTTTTGCCTGGGTGCTGCTTCAGAGAAATCATTTCCAGATGCCTGGAGATATAAAATATACGAAAGAATATTATCCTAATTCCATTTCAAAGATAGATGGATCGTAAGTAAATAAAAACCATTTCCTGCAGCCACTTTCCTAATACCAACTAATCAGCCAAGCCCACAAGAATGAGTCTCATAATTAATAAGGCTTTTAGAAATAAGGCTGCAAAGTGAGCTCTTAGCTCACTTCCAAATCTCCAAGTTTATTGGATTCCTGTGACTAAAACTCTAGCAAGCTGGTTTAATAGCATTCCAGACCCTGAATTATCTCACATAAATGATTTAATACAGAAATGGTAACATTTTTCTTCAAATAACACAGTTAAACAAAAAATTTTCCTAGGAATTCTTGATAATCTAATTTTTTCTGTGTGCTGTACATATCTACAATGCCATGAGTTGTTTGAGAATAATAGATAATAGTAAGATTAATTTTATTTTAGTAATAAGTATAAAAATATAAAGAGAAATTGAAGTTTGAATTGAAAATTGTATAAATTGAGAAAAAGTCATGAGCCTCAGAGTTGATGAATAGGCTATAAGAATAATGTCCAAGTCCTATTTCCTTGGTAACCCTTATCTTTCATATTTTTATACTGAAGAATATCCAACACAAAGAACTATGTCCAAATCATATGTACAGAGTTTAGTTTTCACAAAATACATATACACATGTGACACCAAAGTCAAGAAAAATACCATTGCTAATCCCAGACACTGTGGAGGCAGAGATTACAATTCCAGGCCAGCTGGGGCAAAATGTCCTATGTACAAATGGACATGGTGACTCATGTCTGTAATTCCAGCTATGATTGAGACTTAAGTAGGATAGCAGTCTAAGGCCAGCCTGGACAAAAACCAAGAGTCCCTATCTGAAAAATTACTACAGTACTGGTTGGAACCAGTGGTTCCCACCCATAATCCTAGCTACTTGAGAGGCAGAGATTGGGAGGATTGTAGTTTGTGGCCAGCCTGGGCAAATAGATTGCAAGACCTCATCTCCAAAATAATCAGAGCAAAACAGACTGGAGATGTGGCTCAAGCAGTAGAGTGCCTGCTTTGCAATCACAAAGTCCTGAGTTCAAACCTTAGTCCCATACACACAAAAAATAAATAAATGAAATAGCTAAAGAGCTGGAGGTGTGGCTCAAGTGGTACAGCACTTCTCTAGGATGTGCAAGGCCCTGAGTTAAAACCCCAGCACCATCAAGAAGGAAGGAAGGGAGGATCTATCCAGAGCCTGCCACTCAACAATGATAATGAAATAACATGATTCAGAAATGGGTGAAGTATGTAGATGGATGATTCTCTAGAGGAAGACACTCAGCATCACTACTCACGGGAAAAATGAAGCCAAAACTACAACAAAACATCACATTACATCTCTCAGGACAGTCACTCTCAAAAGAAGAGAAAATAGCAAGTATTGACAAGAATGTGGAGAAAAATGGAACTTTGTGAACTGTTGTATGTAAATGTTGAATGTAAAATGGTGCAGCCACCTATGGAGGAGAGTAAAGAAGTTCCTCCAAAAATTAAAAAAAGAATTATTTTATGATTCAGCAATCCTACTTCTGGGTATACACCAAAAGAATTCAAAGAAACGTTTACATACTCACATTCATCATATCATTAAATTTATAAGAACCAAGATGTAGAAAACACACAAATTTCCATTGGCAAATGAATGGACAAAGAAAATGTTAAACATTTGTATACAATGGAAAATTATTTAACCATAAAAAGGAAGAAGATCCTGTTATATGCTACAGCAGGGATACACCTCAAGGACTTTATGCTATGCAAATTAAGGCATTTGCACAAAGGCAAATACTGTATGGCCCCCCTCACAGGAAATATCTAAAGTAGTAAAAAAAATATAAGAACAGAATGTAGAAATGTAGCTGCCAAAAGTAGGAGAGGAGGTGGTAGAGAAGGCAGAGTTTGCATTTAGTGAGTATAGCGTTTTAGATAAAACAGATAAAATGTGTTGCACAATAATGTAGACTACTGAACAGTACCATTATAGATGCTTAAGGTGGTAAATTTACTGTTACTTTAAGTCACAGTGAAAATACATAATATTCTACTCTGAAGATTTTTTTATATGTACCCTTTAGTGCACAAATGCACTCATTTCTGTGAGAATAATCTTGGGAAGGGATTCTTAAGTTAAGTGGTGTGCATGTATTAAATTTTAGAAGACACCGCTAAGTAGATTTCAAAAATGATGAAGTAATTTACTGTCCCACCAAAAATAGAATAGTTTTGTTGAACATGGTGCTACACTTCTATAATCCCAGCACTTAGGAGGAAAGGGAAAGGGATCATGAGTTTGAGGACAGCCTAAGCTAAAGGCCAGCATGAGCTACATAACAAGACCTATCTCAAAAATCCAAAAAGAAATAGAATTGTACTGCATCACTGTGAGTTCTTGGTATTAATGCTTTTAATTTCATCTACAATGGTTAAGGTGCAGCATATAGTACAAAGGTAGTGTGGTTCTGATGCACAATGAGGTTGAGCACTTTCTAGTATATTTATTGAATATTTAGCTATCCTTTTGTGCAAAGCTTTTCAGCTCACTTATGCATATTTCTGTTGGACTATCTGTCTTATTTTATTTATCTTTAGGGGATCTTTACATATTGAACATGAAATGTCTACTCTTTCTATAATAACAAATATATCCATCGGCTCAATATTTTGACTTTTCACTCCTTTAATATCTCTTGATAAATAGAAATGCTTAATTTTAATGAACTAACATTACTGACAACTTCTTTTACTGTTAGTGCTGTTACGTTATATGACTATATCTTTCATTAAAATTATATGTTATAGCCTTAAGAAACTTTTCTTACCATTCCTATTAACATATACATCTAAACAATCAATTTTGTTCACATGATCAAGTTGTGATTAAGGATAGTTCTTCTTTTTGTATATACACACTTATCCCAGTACTAATCACGGAAATACTCTACCCTTCCCTTATTTTTTAATTATATCTTTAGCATAAATCAAGAGCCATTATGCACATGTATGTCTATTACTATACTCTATTCTATTAGGTCATTTGTTGATAACTGTGCAGTTTTGCAATTAGCATTTCAATGGATATTATTCAAAATTTGTTCTATTTTAAGATGATCCTGGCTATTATTGCATTTTAAAACATTAATGTGAATTTAATTGTGTACATTTACATAAATGTATATGATACAATTTTGACTAATATTGCACTGAGCTTTTATGTTTCCCAGCAAACTAGAGTGTTATCAGAGAAGAATATACATTGAATTTATTGAAAACACCCCAAACTTAAGCAAGTATGTATTGCCATTCTCATATCTTATTCAAAAAGATACCAGTTCAAACCCTTTGGTTCCCTTCTTCTGGTGAAAATAAATATTCATGCTCCTTGATATGTTCTCTGCCATCCTTAGTGAGCAATAAAACTTGGACACAGTTCAAAGAGCTCCATCAGATGTTCCAGATGCAGATTCTGGTCCCAAATCTGTCATCCTGAGGTACATCACTAAATTCATTGGCTGTCACTAAATTTCATACTCTCAATACTAAAATTAGCCAGGTAAATTCTATTATTCTTAAGATCATTTCCTTGTGTAAAATAATCTGTTTTTTAAAAAGAATTTTTAAGTTTTGAAATACATTTTGCATTTAAAAATTGATGAACAAGAAGTTCCATGTCTCCTACAAATACAGAAAAACACAAGGAACAATGTTCTGACCTTAACAAACTGTGAAAAGCTGGATCAAATACAATATGTTGACAAATAATAAGTGACATCAGCTAAGGAATAGGTTCAAGTCACTGATACCACAAAACACTGAAGTACTCAACTTGCCGGTTGAAAAAGATGGCAGATGGTGGTTAGTGACATACTGCCATCACTTACTTTTGCCTCTTCACATATTTTCAACTTGCTAAATAGAAACCATATCCAATTAATCACAACTGAATATATCCACATCTGAAAAGCACAGATAAAAAGTAGCATACTCCTACAGGCATGTGGAAACACATATTTGAAGAAAATAGCTAATAATTATTAGAGAAAAAGAAACTAACAGCCAAGTTTCTTTTTAAGAAAATACATTTAAATAGGTATTAAATAATTCGAGGATATGCACAAAATTAGAATGATTTTTTAAACATACACTTCATTTATGTCTGTGACTGAGGGTGATCTTATATTTTACAGGGCATCATTTTAAAAGGCTCTACAAAACATTGATATAAATTATCTTTTTAAAATGGAGAGTACTTATGCATAGCAATTATTGACTGCATTTGTGATTATAGTGTGGTATTAGCAAAATTACATTGTTAATGTCTTTGTACATGAAACTTTGAAGTACATACTAAACATGCTACAATAATTGTTTGAAGTTTCTGTCAAATATCACAGGGCTGACTCAATCTTGCATCATCAATGCTAGGATTTGCATTGATAAAGTTGTGCTATGGTAATTTTTTTTGAACATTGCAACATATGGTGCCAGATGCCAAGGGCATATTAATTAATGAGAAATTTACCACATAGATCTTAGTTCACCATAATGTGCATGCAACCAAGGCTTCAAGTGTAACTCAGAAAGAAATGTGAAATGCTAAGGTTAATATTATGTAAAAATGTAATATTGATCCTTAATAGCAACATATAAACAAAATTCTTGTGTTTTTTTGAACAAGTAGATTATAGAAAGTCTGTTATTTCTACAATTATTTTATCTTTCCTTTAGCAATTAGGCTGAGAAGAAGAGTACCTCACATAGTTTGATCAAATCTCTTCATCAGAAATGTGTTATACATCCCACTTAGTACTCTCAAGATTAACAGTAGGTTTTAGTATGGATTCATGAACATGCACCAGGCCAGTCTTTTCTGCCTCAGTTTCCTAATATGAGGAACAGACACTGAACAATCAAAGAGGGTAGAGGGGAGAGGTGGCTCAAACAATGTGTACACATATGAATAAATGTATAAACAATTTTTTAAAAGTTCTGCTCAGTTGAAAGCCATCCTGCCTACTCAAGAAGTCTTGATAGCTAAGCAATTTACATTTTCAGGTTTTCATATTGAAATTGATTAAATTCTTTATTCCTTATAGCTTTACAAATTACTTTGTGGAATGCAAATTAAAAGCAAGAAATCTGGGGACATATGACATAACTATAGACAAATTCCAACTCTACCACTTGTGACCTTGTAGTCTTGGGGTGTTACCTAATCTCTATAAACCCATTTTTTAATTTGCAATGGAAATTTTTACAGTATCTACTTCAGAGGGTTGTTGGAAAAATTAATTGAAACACTCTATGCAAAGCAATTACCATAATGCTTGGCACATAAAATCATTCAATAAATGTAATAATGTATTATAATTGTTCTTTTGGCAGTTCAGTGATATAGTTATTATAGTTATCATTCCTGTAGATGAAGAAATGTCGACAATGAAAAATTTAAATGACTTTCCAAAGATCATGATGATGAAAAGTTGCAAAGTTGCGATTTGAATCCTGGACCCAGAGGTCCAAATCCCAAGTTCCTCACTGATCTCCAGTACTTGAAATGGAAATGGAAAAAAATGAGTTGGGTTCATTTGTTGGCATATACCAGAGTCAAGGTATTGTCATGTTACTGATTTTTGTCAGGCTCACTGTGGTTCTAGTTAAGCAAAACTAACATATTGTCTTACTGATAGAGCCTTAGAATGCTTTCTGAATTGTCCGTCATTTGAGAAGCTGCATTGCTGATTATAGCACTGAAGGTTTCTGCATGAAAGCCAGGGAAAGTAGCTTCTGCTGCTTGCCCTTCTTTGTGGTAAGTGTTCAAGTCATGACAAAAATCTTGAGGAAACTTGAATAATTTGAAGGACATAATATGCACTGTAAAATGCAAACCATTCAAACTAAACCTAAACAGTTCAACTGTGCACTTTGACCTATACTTCTGAGGTTTCTGCCAAATCTTTGCAATTGGAAAACACAAAACTTTTCCCACTTGGAAAACTGGAAACAAAAACAATATGCAAGAAACCTTTACTCTATGTACATTACTTCTATAGGAAGACCCCTCCCTATGGTTTGGAGGCAGTCCTGAACCACCTTAGTTGCCAACTTCAATTCTCTTTCCATTCACTTCCAAAGACATTAAACCAACAATTTCAGGAAAATTCAACATATTTCCCTAGAAGTGCTGAAATAGCCATTACTACCTACCAGACAACAGCAACAACAAAAATATTTTCCAAGAATTGACTCCTGAGGCAAAGTCGGAGGATTATTCTGAGAACTTCCCAGCAAACTGAAAGAATGACACTTAAGTGACCTGCATCAAATGGGATATTAGAGAATGTTTGAAAGCATTACCATTAATAGAAATAGAGCCATGTTATCCTTGTTAAAAGCATGAAAATCATTAGCAGATTTCATTGACTCCTCAAAGACCTTACAAAGACTAGTTTGAACCTTAAAAAGCAAATCTAATTTTGAACATGCATTATCCCTGATTAAACCAACTCTTTGGTAGATGCATATCTTAAAGGCCTAGGAATTTTTCTCCATCTCCCTCCTCTACATTTTATTTTCTCTTTCACAATTTGTTTAAAACACAATAAACTGTTTTCTAAAATACCTTAAATGCCACCTAATCCATGACTTGGCTAGTCTAAATAATGAAAAATTTCACAATCCTGTATTTTCAGAATGTAGTTTTATTGCATCTGGCATAGAAAAAAATTCTAATTAACTTCCAACAAAAACAAAATCTACACATGCAAGTATCTGTTTGGATGCTCTGTGAGGACAGATATTTAGAAACATCTGGCTTCAACGAAAAGAAAATAATACGAGTTTTAAACAGGAGCCAAAGTCATGTTGCTCATTTTCAGTCTTCAAGACTTACTATATAGTTAATGTAATTGCTAGTCACTGTTAATGCTATTCCATTAAAGATCTTATATTAGTTTCCCCTTGGTCTTTAAGAGCTGCACAATGTTTCTTGTATTCATAGATGGCAAATAGCATAACTATGCATATGATAAGAATTATTTTTACCATGTCATTTTACATATTTGTTTCCTATATAGAAGACTCTTGGTAGCCTCATGTCTCTATAAGGAGTCCTCAAAGTGGAAAGTTTAGATAGATTCTGAGAATACTCCTAAAAATGGTGATTATAAGTAAATTGATCATGAAGTTAAGGCTTAAAGAAATGTAAATAAACATTCCATGGAAAGTGCAATTGATTGACAATATCTTAAAGAATATGGTAAGGCATTAAGAATCACATTCAGCTGTTAGTAAAACAGGCACCCTTCTTCCTCACCAGGAGAATGATAGAGTTTATTTTTCTCTAATATACAGAAAGACCACCAGTAGGGAGTCAAGGTCTGATATGATAACTTCAATATAAGCTGGGACCCAGTCTCCTTCCATCTTTATGGGTCTCCATCATTAGCATCTGTATTGTACTTTGAAATTTACCTCATAGTTAACAGATGGTTTTGGAGCTCCAACTACTACATCCACATACCAAGCAGGAGTAAGAATAAAGTGAATGTTCTTAGAGACTACATCAGGATTTTACTTATATCTCATGCAAACCCTATTCATTTAAGAAAATGAGAGCTTTAGTTGTTCATTACTGGACACATTTTCATTTCCAACTGTTAATAAGAAAGGTAAGAACAGATGGTTGGAAGATGATCAGCAGATAGAAAACTAAACAGTAGCAAATTTTTATTCATCTTCTTTGTGAACAAGGTAAATATAAATAGTGACTTCAGATACTTAATTTAGTTTAAGGGAGTTTCTTTTCACTCATCACAAATCTCTCTTTCTCTCTCTGTCTCTTTCTCTTTTTCTCTCCCTGTCTCTCTCTCTTTCTGTCTGTCTGTCTCTGCCTCTCTCTGTCTCTTTGTCTCTGTCTGTCTGTATGTATGCAGGTCTCTCTGTCTTCCACTCTGCTTCTCTCTCTCTTGGCAGGTTCTCTAACACTAGAGCCATGCCCCAAGCCCTTTTTGTTTTAGTTACTTTTCAGGTAGGGTCACTTATTTTTTGCCTGAGCTGTACTGCAATACTCCTACCTACATCTCCCTTGTACATAGGATGACAGGAGCACATCACCACACCCACCTTTGTGGTGGTTGTTGTTTTTGAGAATGGGTATTGCTAACTATTTACCCCGACCATGATCTTCTCAATCTCCACTTCTCAGGTAGCTGAGATTACAAATGGGTACCACCACACCCAACTTGAAATCTCTTCAATTAAATTTATTTCCTCAGGGACTTAGTAAATAAATATCTTAAATTAATATCCACCACACATATACAAAAGAATCTCTACTCTGTTAGATAGTAAGCAGTGTATAGACGGAACGCAGAATGGAATAAGGATAACTAGCAATAAACAATTATTTTGGAGAGAGCAAAGGAAAAAATACCTGTTCTGCTTGAAGGAATTAAACTCTCATGATGATAATAGGTAAACATCTCATGATGTTAGTAGGTAAAATATTCATACATAAATTTAATAAATATCTATAGAAAATATATAGTCTTGATTGAGAAGTCAATTCATTAGATAATTTTAGTTTATTTTGAATGTTTCTTCTTAATTCCTGATCATTTCTCAACCAATTGTGATTAGCGCTTCCCTTCCACCAACCTGCACACTGTGATCTTGCTAATTCTATTTCAACACCCAGTTATTCAAACAGTTGAGAAACATCTAAATAAAAAGTGCAATGGATTTTTCTATTTACTTTCACACTCCTCCCAGTATATGGTACTGTTAGCCTATATTTTTATCCTTTCACTCTGCATTTATTTATTGAATGTCTGATAAGTATTGAATCTCAGTAATGAGAACCCCATACACTTCCCATCATCATGTTCCACCCTGTCCCAAAATATTCAAACACAGCATTTCTGTCATATGAATTTTTACAATTACCCCTTTGGAAAGTTCTTGAAACTATTTCTTCATTTGGCTTGTACTGTCTTGAAGAACTTGTTCATTGGACTTGCCTGAGTAAACTCTTAGAGAATGCTTGTCTTTTAAGGTTTGAAGATGAACTATTATTTTAAATAGTTTCTTACTAAATATAGAGAAAAGATTATTTCAAGGAGAAAGGGATTTTCAGAACGACCAGTTTTCATTCTTTCAAGACATAGATTACACATTTTTATTGTATTAATTTTTTCAGGAGGAATCATCTTATACATATGTTTCATATTCTGGCCAATCTTCTATATCTAGCATTTAAATTATTAATGCTTTTTTTATTTAATTCTTTTTAAAGTGTTTGCCTATTCTTTTTCCATTTCTCTTTAGGCATTACCCAGGATATTTCTTTGTTTTTAAAATTTTAGCTTAGACTTTATATGTCACATGATTTTAGATTTTATTTTCAATTCTTCTATGATTTTTGTCAAATTGCTTTAGAAATATCCCTTTTCTCTAATCACCTTTTTCTTATCTATGTTTATCTGAGTCTGATTGTTTGATTCTTTTACAACACCTAGTGTTTGTTATATTATTTTAGCTCATAATGGACAACTAATTATTTCATTATTTTTAGCAATCTCATTCTGATTATTATTACCTTCTTTTCTATGATTGTAGATGGTACTTTGTTGCAATCATTTTATCTTGCTTATATTTTAACAAGATGGTTTTCAGAAATTAATAAAAGTGGAAAATAGACCAGAAGAGCTTCCCAATATTTATTTCTTTGTCTCCACCAAAACATCATAATATACTGTCTCATCATAGTCCCTAAACCAGGTTAGAGGTGAAAAATTCTTTGATCTAAAAGCATGGAAAATAATGTATACTGACTATGGTTCAGAAGCAGCCGTAACATTTCAGGTGTGACATCATTAAAAGTATTTTCTGGATTTATAGAATCATCATAAACGAGGGTCACAACACCTACTTTTTGGACATCTTTGCAGGAAAGGTTAAAGCTGTGTAAACAGCTCAGAAAGTCTCATCTAAGGAAATGAAAATGTGCTTCATATGATAGCATCTTTGTCATCTCTCTCAACTATGTTTCCTCCTTGCTTGTTATTTATGTTTGTTTGTCTGTATTACACGCTGGCCTCTTCTCTTTAACATTTCACTCTTCACCAGCAGTGGGATGTCTCCAAGGAGTTGAGGATTAGCATCTACTGGACTCACAAGTATGATGTTAATTTATTTGCGTTAAGACAAATGATGGGGAAATCTATTACATTTAATGTTCAAACTATGACAAAGTTTTTGATCAGTGTCCTTGCTATCATTCACCTAATCAAAGAAGGAAGCACATCTGAGAGAGTGTTCTATCCATAGCATCTGGTATTCCTAATTTTGCTTTCTTTTCTGGTGTTAGTGGAGTTTGAACTCAGGATTTTGTGCTTGTTAGTCAGGCATTCTACCACTTAAGCCATGCCTTCAGCCCTTTTTGTTCTAGTTATTTTGGAAGATAGGATCTTGATTTTTTGCTCAAGCTGTCCCGGACTACCATCCTCCAATATTAAGCTTCCTGCCATCACTGGGATAACAAGTGTGCACCACCATGCCCAGCTTTTTTCTATTGAGATGGAGTCTCACAAGTGTTTTTTACCCAGGCTGATCTAGAACCACCATCCTCCCAATCTTAGCTCTATGTATAGTTTGGAATGACTGGTGTGTACTATTGCACCCAGCTATTGGTTGAGATGGGATCTCACAAAAATTTTTTCACCTGAGCTAGCCTCAAAATGCAATCCTCCCAAACTCAGCTTCCCAAATAGCTAGGATTACAGATGTGAGTCACTGGAATCCAGTGTGATGTTTCTTTTTTTTCTTTTAATTTCCTGTATACATCTAGAAAACAAAATGAAAAGATTACAGACCAGTTTCCCCAATCATTCTTAGTGCAAAAAGTATGTGGTCCATCAGAATTTTCATGAAAGATCTCAATGACTCCATTAAATGTTATCCTGAAATTCCTTAATCAGTATCATCTCTAAACAATAAACACACATTGATTTAGTTAATAACAACCCTCAATATAGCTAGATCTGAATTTAAAAATCAAGGTCAGTATCTATAAATTAGAAAATACCCTTTTATTCACATAAAACTTTTAGAAACACTGCCTTTTGTATTACTCTTTCACAACACAGTTGTAAGTTAAGGGAAAGAATTGTTATCCACAAAACAGATGTGAAAACTGAAGCATTGCACATCACTTTATAATCTTTAGCAATACTTTGTTTTGTCTCTTACACCACATTGTTTACTGTAGCATCTTGGTGATCTGTGTACACTAAGGAAGAAAGACCTGTACCTCAGGTTTTCAAGCATCAGCAGGGATCTGTACTCTTCTGCCCATCTAAATAAAATCAACTGTCTTTGTATCTTTATAATGTTATCTATAAATCCCTCATGTTAGATGGATAGCTACATAAGATCATCCATGCTGTTATTGTTTTCTTCAAAACAATCTATTTGACTCTAAAGAATTAGAATGCATTTTAAACTGAATGTTTTAGCAGACAGAAAGGTAGAAATAAGAGAAAATTGCCTAATCAAGGATACAGAGGTTTGCAGGCTCAGTACTGACGTTTTAATGACAGGGTCTCTCTGAAGTCAGTCCTCTGATTATAAGCTATTTTCCAAATCCATTACCAAGCTTACTTTTAATTCTGAATAAGTAAAACAGAGAATCATGTTCTGATGAATTCTTTTGTTAGCTTCTTTTTCAGCTGTCCAAGTTACGAGACCTGAAATACGAGATATTCTTACACCATTCTGGCCACAAATCTATAAATACAAAAAAGAAAGAGTGCCAGGCGAGATTCCATATTCCATAGGCATAAGAATGAGTTTTCTTGGGATTGCCTCTACTGTCTTTTCATTTCAATGCTTATCAAAACCACACCAATGTCAGAGGGCATAAATGGAAGTATGAATATCCTTCTGTTATTTGTTCTTTTGTTTGTTTGCATGGGGTTCAGAAAAGGGGCAACTTTTAAAAGACAGCTGGATGTGAGGTCATGTGATATGGGACTTAGGATGGTCACCTTCATGATACACTGAGAACTCTGGTGCTATTCTTTCTGTTTTTAATGCTTGAAGGATAAACAGTATCAAGCAGGGGCACCTACAGGTAGATACTCTATGACTGTAGCTGCCTGATATTCTGAGAATAATACTGTAAGACATGGGACAGAGGGCAAGGAAAAGACTAGCCAATTTTAAGTCTAGAAAGATAATTAAAATAAAAATTAAATTAATAAAGACAAACTTTTGCATTTCTACTTTTACTTAGGTGTATTTTTTTCTCCCCTTGAATACATTTAGATTGTAATTAAAGTGTCATGAAGAAGGATTTCATCAAGTATTGCATGGGCTGGAAAATTTAGGGTCTGCTGTTATAAATACAGTACATAGAGATTATGGCATGACATTTTCTGCTCGATTCATCTGTATTGGCTCCCAAGATCCCACTGTGGATTCTAAGTAACCTTTCCTTTTTCATGCAGTGTCCCTAATATTTCATGTTATCAAGGCCTGACGTTATAATGACCATGAGTTACTTTACTTCTAACCACCCTCTCCATTCCATCCAAAGTACCCACCATCCTTCAGTGGGATCACCTTCCAAGTTTCTCACTGCTCTGAGAACCAATTATTTTTTAACAGACTAAAGAAAAAAAGACTGTGGTTGACATCTTGCTTTGTCTCAGGTATTATTTCTACTTTTAGGTCAAGAATATTTAATCTAGGATGTGTACAACCATAGGAACACATGTAATCTTACATATAAAGAAATAGTAATTTTTAGGGCTTTAAATTCAGATGTTGAATTGGGGGGGGGATGTATCTCAGTGGTGGAGCACTTAAGTTCAATTCCCTGCACTGCAATAAATGAAAGAACAAATAAATAAATTCTGATACTATTTTCTAAAACCAAAATGTCTAAAATAGACCTTGCAGTTAGGCTTCATGGTATGTTTGTCATTTAACTTTCTTTTTATAATAGTCCTTTCCCCACTTTAAAAAACAGAAAAAGACAAAGAAGAAAGAACAGGAGAAGAAAAAAGAGAAAAAGAAAAGAAGGAAGGTAGACAGGGAGAGAGGGAGGGCAAAAAAGAGGGAAGAAAAAAAAAGGAAGGAAAGGAGGGAGGGAGGAGGAGAAGGGTATATTATCTACTAAACTAATATTCAGCATTTTTTCAGGTCCCAAATTTGGGATTAGACCAGGGTTTTAATCTAAACTCACTCACTTTCAAATTGTGTGACTTTGTGTAAATCACTTAACCCAGAAGCGTGCAATCAAGGATACAAGGAGCAAATGATTACACTGTTTTAGAATAATCAATCTGCAGTCCTTAAGACCATGTTTTCTTCTCCAAAATTAATCTGTCTGATCAAACACAATGGTAAGGGTATCTTTCAAGATCCATTTTCCAGTCTTGTCTTACATTTCTCCTAAGGAAGAACCCTATAAATGAAAAACAAAAGGAGCTTTAGTAAGTCATATTAGAAGTAATGGGGCCTTTTTTCATCTAGAGTACAACCTAAGTGAGACAAAGCTGGGACCTTATCCATCTGTTCATATCATATCAATTCTGTTCATAGAATTTCAGGTGATTGTCACAATGAAGCATGTTAATATGTTATGTGAATTAAAAAATGAAGTCAGACATTTTTGTTATAAGAGGTCTTCTAAATTGACTGATTTGTTTGATGATGAGACTGGCTTTCCTTGTTATGCTTTGTGGTAGATATTGTCCATAGATTAAATGAACTAAGCAACTTCAAGGTTTTGAGAGTAACTTATTTGAAAAACTTAGCTTTATGAAAATATTTTATTATCAAAATTTTATTGAAGTTTTCAGTATTTGAATGTTTCCAGTCATTCCTGAATGTATCAGGTTAAACAAGTTTCCTCTGTATGATAAAATAAAATTACAATTAAGATATTAATGATATCTGGTAAAGTCCTTTGATATTCTTTCTAGAAGTTAGGAAGAAAGTAATTTTACTTGTATGTCAGATGGTATTCTATTTCTGTTTTCATCAAACAGGCAAGAAATAATGAAATAGCAGCTGATATTATATGAAAAATACTGATTACAGAGTACAGTGATCTTTAAAATTCAGAAGGTAGTCAAGAAAATGTGTGATAAGACTATAGAAAATCTTAATGTACGTAGAACGTATTTCTCAAAGGGAACATCTATGAAAGATGAAATATGTAAATATTTATTTTCAATTTTGTCTTATGGAATAAAGCAGAATCTACTTAGAAAGAATCAGTTGGACATATGTGATCATATAGCGTATTTTTATTAATAGGTGAATTTGTAAAACAAATTTTACGCATAATTTTTTGAAAAATATTTACTCATCAAAATTTCATGTACTTCTATTGCTTTCATCAATTTTGTAGTAACTGGAATTATAAATATAACTCAATACAGGAGAAAAAGGTGAGCACTTAGAATCTTAGAGTCAGAGAAAAAAATAGGTGATGGGCACAGTGGTTTACAGCTGTAATTCCAGCTATTCAGGAAGTAGAGATCGTGAGATTGCAGTTAAAGGGTGGCCAGAGCAGAAAGTTAGCAAGCCCCCTCTTATCGGAAAAGCTGGGTTTCGTGGCATGTGATCCCAGAGGCTTTAGGGGGATCAGGATCCCAGCTGGCACTGGGCAAAAACCTTGAGACTTTTCTAAAAGATAACTAAAAGCAAAAAGAGCTGGCGTGTAGCTTAGGTGGTAATGTGCTTACCTCGCAAGAACAAGGTCCTGAGTTTGAACTCCAGTACCATCAAACTAAAAACTAGAAGAAGGTATTTAATTTACAAACAAACATAGTTTTCTTACAGAGAAGTATTTGAAGTCATTTTTCTGATTGGATAATCAGTAAAAGAGACATAATGTTAAACATAGTAGTTTAGGATAAAATGTCCCAGGGCAGGTAAAAATGTAACTAAGATCAATGAACAAAAGATATAATGTAAAGTTCCCAAGGATTAAGAAATAGCTTGCTAATTTTTAAATGGCTGGTTGTACTTACAAAAGTGGTATGGTAATTAGATTGTACTGAAATCTACAATATAAACATTTTATGTATTTTTTAAATAACAACGTTTAAAATATGGTAGAAATTATATTCCTTAAGTCTTTTTAAACATATGATGAAATTTTTGATAATGATTTCAAATTGTAGATAGGGACCTGGAATTTGTCAAAACACCCTTAGGGAAGCATGAGTTAAAATGGGAAGACCTCTGGTCTAATGTGCTTTTTCAGAAGGGTCTCTGATTTTCCTGAAGAGTTCGTTTCCTTAACTCACCTGTCTTATTATTTATCTCTCAATCCTTACACCCAACAGAATGCCTGGCTGAATTAATGTTGTAAAAATAATCATCAAGTGAATTATTGAGCATTCAGAATGCTCAAAACCATGTGCTAGACCTTTCTAGAAATAAAAAGTCAAATATATTTGAAACCATCTTGTGTAACAAATTGCACTAAAATTTGAGGAATAAATTATATTTTATAAATCTGTGCCTATTATAAAAGCAAAAAGCATAACCCCAAATATTGAAATACCAAAAGATAAAAATCCCTGGAGTGCAAAATCCCCCAAATCACAATTCCAACAGATTAAAAACCTGAACTTTGAAATCCTGAAAAATGCCAGTGAGAGTTGGGGTGGAAGAAAACAAGTTATGTAAGAGAAATGGAAACCAAAATTCTGGAGAAGTGATTGGTCATAGCATACAGCAAAGATAGAAACTTCAGTATAAAAAATGTGTCACTTTTCTGCATTGGTATTCCTTCTAGGTGATGAAATTCCAGGAGGTTTTTTTTTTTTTAAGTAAATTAAAACTGAATTTGTCTGAAGAAGTCAGCAAAATTACTGACTAGTTCAGAAATACTGATGCACATGGTAGGATAGGAAGACACTAAATGGCGTAGCTGTACAAATTTGTACTATGTACGTGGGGCATGGGACACAGATTTGCACATACCCAAACAACATAGGAGGATGGCACAAAAGATGAGAATTGTTGCATCAATGAGAACTTTCAGATAAATCAGTGCCACAAAAAAAAAAAAATGTGAAAACATTTCCAAGGAAAGCCATGGTCTACAAAGCATTGTGTTGCAAATGTTCTCTCTGCAGTTGACTTTGGTGACCTTGGAGTTACCCAGCTCTTTTGGACTGTCATTGAGCAGTTGTCCATAGTCTGTCCTTGTCAGCTTTTCCTATGTTGACTTTTCTTTTATGTTTTAGGGAATTTTCTGGGTTTTTTTCTTTTCTTGTTTTTTTTTTAAAGTTGTTTTAAGTTGCCATCCTTATTTTTTAATAATTTGCTTTGCTATGTATTTATTTCATCTTTACATCTTTTTTCTATACAGAGGTGTAAATTGTGTAAAGACTTTTAGAGAGTTCTAATTCATTTTATGCCTATCTTGAAAATTTGTCTCTTTGAACATACGCTAACACAATGATGAAGTTGTGTGCATAGTTAAAGCATCTAAACTTCTTCAGTAAATGAATAAATGTCATTTTTGTATATCTGTACTTGTGAAAGAGAAAATTTCTTGGCATCTTGGTTCTTTGGGCAACTACATAGGCAGTGGGAACCCATTACAGTTGTCGAAAGACTTCGGCTAGCCATCACAGTTTCTCAAAACATGTATGCTAGTCTTGTTATTGCACAAAATTGCTTTTCAGTGAATTTATATGGTCTCAAATAAATACCATTACAAAGTGTAAATAAATATATTTGACAGAAATTTTAATTAATTTTTCCATAATTATATTTTCAGAATTTTGATCTTTTGGGATTTTAGACTTTGGGGAGTTTGATCTTTCAGGATATCAACATTCAAAACTATACCTATTGGAACTACGGTTCAAACAATATCTCTCAATGGAACACATACTCCAAGTTCTAAAGCTATAAAATCTCCCACATTTGATTAAAGTATATAAGTATAGCTACAGTGAATATCAACATTTCTTTAGAACCATGAGTCATACTAATCTTACCTTTAATTCAGTAAATTCCCTCTCCTCCTTCCAACAGGCTGTTGTAGGTTTCTAATCCATGCTTGAGGGACAAAAGTATAAAGCCCTAAGCCATTGTAATCACATGGATCCAGTTTTGATTTTCAATTCCAGCAGTTCTGACTCTCTATGATCTTTGAGAGGCTCCTTAACCTCATCTTAACATCCTCAGAGCAAAACAACAACACCTAATTCACAAATAGGTTTACATTCTAAGAGAGATTATGAATATATGTTCCCCATATATGCTATCAATAAATATGTGAGATTCATTGCCTTTTAAATCTCTTTTAATACAAATAGAGGCCATTCCATACTATTACCTGAACCTCACTCAACAGCTTTTAATCTTAAAGTCCAAGAGCAGAATTAAAAGACTTTGGCACATGCTAAAAATATGTCACCATGTACATGATGACAACTGGCTCCCTCTACTGAGGAAAAAAATATCGCTACTCAGGGCACCTAACATGTTGTGGCCACCCATTGCAGTATGATGGATAGGAATATAGAAGAGATGTGAAGTGCTGAATGGTCTGAAGTAGAATTTAAAATCATAAAGAACTTTTTTTTACTCTATGAAAAACCAGATTTGCATGTATGATAGAGGTGTCCTTATTACTCTCCTAATTGTGTACACACACACACACACACACACACACACAATTGACAGTGAACAAGGCTCAAACATTTGTTTATAGTTCCACTAACCAACTTTCCATGATTTCCCCTAATTTCTTCATGGCCTTGAGCAATTGAGGTGTTTTATTTTCTCTCCTAGTTTATTAGTTATTTTTGATCACCTGAAATAGCTCTGGGGTAAGCAAATGCTAGGGAGAACCTTATTTCTGATAGTATGGTTTCCTTCTAGCTAAAATGAAAACTATTGCTCAAGTCCCAGAGATAGCACAAACACAGAAACTTAATTTCCGGAGGTGACTCAAGGCAGCAGCTAATTCATTTTTAGACCTGTGGTGGGACAATGTAAAGAAGCTTGCCAGAAACTTAAAGTGACCCTCAAAAAACTCTGTTTGAGCTGGAAAAAATATTGCCCTTTTTATGAGATTTGGGTTCCTTCCACTTTATGCTTTTTATTTATATGATTTCTCAGAGGACAGAAATAGTAAGACAATTTTTTAATCGTGGCAAAAAATAGCAGTAGCATTAAAAAGTAAGTTATTTGTGAAACAGTAAAGTAGCTTGGATTTATGGAGAAATAGCTGGAGGATAAAGATATTATTTTTCTGAAGTATCAGCTGAAACTCATCTGTGCACCACTGTCTGCTGGTATCTTAATTCTCAATATTATTATCAAAGGCTCTCAGCAAAGGTCATCAAACAAACAAACAAAACCATTTGTTAGAGATTTGTTAGGGATGCATGAGTCACACATCCCTCTTTGCCTGTCCAGAGGAGCAGAATATATAAATTCTCCTAAAAAATTATTCTGTGTTAAAGCAATAAAGTCACTCAACCTCAAAAATGTTTTACTTCCCTTTTCAAATTTCTATTAAGCTTATTCATCTCTTACTGAGTATTTCACATTCAAAGTAAAAAGAAAAAAAAATCCCCTGAAAAGAAATGGAAAAATGATAAAAATCTGTTTTTAGGACAAAGGAAAGAATCATTCAGATTTGTTGTTTTATTTTCTAAGCACTGTTGGTTTTTTAGTAAATGTTGGATAAAAATCATATAAAGGAAGAAGACTTAAAAAAGATTAATTGTGTGGCACACAGATTCCAGGTTAAGAAAGCTTCTGGTTCTGGAGTGATTTAACTCTCTTTCATGCACAATTCAGGACTTAAGTCTCCTGAGAACATGAGGCCTTTATGGCCTTTACAGACCATTTCCCTTTGGGGTGTACTGATAAATGGTTCCCACCCTCATGTGTCATGACATAAGATTCCTTGAGATTTCTAATGACAGGAAACCCATAGCATAGCCCTAAAACAAAAACTGATTTTCTTCCAAGAAAAAAAAAAAACAGAAGACACAAAGAAAAAAAGTACTTATTTTTGCCCATAAAAGAGCAGGCTACAAAGTACTTAAGTGTTACTGCCACAATGATTAATATTGCATGATAGGAGTGAGAAAAAATGTTTTCAGAAATATCAAAAAAAAAAAAACAGTGGAGTGCTAGTGGCTCATGCCTATAATCACAGCTACTTGGGAAGCTGAGATCCAGAGGATTGAAGTTGGAGGCCAGCCCAGGTAGGCAGTTTTCAAGGCTTTGTCTCAGCCAATAGCTGCATGCCTGTCATCCCACATTACAGTGGGAAGACCAAGGGCTGCAGAGGATTGCAGTCAAGGATGACACGTGGAAAAGCAATACCCTAACTCCAAAATAACTATAGCCAAAAGGGTTGCTAGGGTTGCCTAGCAAGTGTAAATCCAAGAAGTCCAAACCCCAGTACTGCCAAAACAAGAAAGAAAAGAAAAAAAAAGAAATATCAAAAAATTGAAGCATGCAAATATAGCCCACAAATTGTGTAGAGTACCATGCCAAATCCCTCTTGCAAAGGATGTTAGAATTTTCTCATTCACAGATGAAGTATATGTCTAGCACTACTCCAGGACCTGGGAAACATCAGGCAGGCAACTTCTTTCTCTTGATGTAACTTAGAGATTGTCTTTGATCCATCCAGTTGCTCTAACAAAATCCCTCAGACTGTGTAATTTATAAGCAACAGAAAATTACTGCTCACGTTTGAGACTGGGAAATCTAAGGTTAAGTTACCAGCAGTTTTAGTGTCTAGTGAGGGCTTTCTTTCTGCTTCACAGATGGCAACTTCTTTCTGCATCTTCACATATTGGAAAAGGCAAACAAGCTCCCACAGCCTCTTTTATGACGGTAGCAATCCCATTCATAATGGCAGAGCCTCTATGTCCTACTTATTTCCCCCAAAGTCCCACCTTTTACTATCACCTTAAGATCAGATTTCAACATACAAATTTGTGGGGACACATTCAGATCACAGTACCCCATATCTGACCCCCACATTTACATCCTTTTCCTGAACAAGATGCTTTTATTCCATACAAATAGAGATAAACCATACCAAACCAGGAAAAAAAATGATGGAGATAGTAATAGAGTGATAGGAGCATGCCAATCCAGGAGGCTGGACTATGGACTGAGAGATGATATGGAGAGAAAAGAGCTCAATTAATGACACATAGGTTTCTTTGGTTTGTATAAATGGCACTAATGCAACCATTGTCTAAGATAAGAAAAACTAGGGAGAGACAAATTGTATTGAATAGGTTTAAGAGATTTCTTTCATCAGAATTAATTTTGACATGCCTATTTAAGACATCCAGCTAGAGATTTCACGTAAGCTGTATCTGTCTATAGCACAAATAAAGGCATGAGTTAGAGATACAGATGTGAAATCATGGACATGTAGCTGCTATTTGAAGCAATGAAAGTGGATAATGATATAAGGAAAGAGAAAATAGGACCAAACTAAGGGATACTCCAATAAGGTTAATCAAAAAAGGAAGCTAAGAAGGAATGTCAGTAAATCAAGAGAAAAATCACAGAAGTATGACATTGTGAAAGCCAAATTAAAAGTGGTTCAAGAAGAAAGGAGGGAAAACTATTTACTAAGAAGGTAAGTAAAAAGCAATAGTGATTTTTAATAAGAGCTAGACCAGTGAGATCAAGGAGAAATGTGTTAGTGAAGATAGTTACAAGAAAACCCCCAAAATATCAATTTGTTTATTACAATTGCTTTTTCTGCATTTTCCAATGAAATTTTTTCCATTTTCATCTGAGACTCCCTAAGGATGGTTTTTGCCATCCATATTGCTGTCAACATTCTGTTTTGTTCTCTTAGCTAATCCCTAAGAAGATTGAGATAAAAATAGACCCCCCCCAAATATTTAGTGGTTTAACACAATTAAGACATATTTTTAAACATGCAACATCCAGGGGAAATCAAGGATTGGCCTTTCATCCAGTTTGACATCCCTCATTGGTCTTATATAAGGCCATTTTAAACAAATGGGCTGTCAGGAAGGAAGTAGAGGAAGAGAGCGGAGAGGGTATGGTACATTTTTATAAACATAGCCTGGAAATCACTTACATCACCATTGCTCTCATCTAAGGTCACATAAGCTAGTTACAATAGTCTGCAAACTGGCGTTCTAGCTTCTTGTTAGTTCTCCATGTAATTGATTCTACAGGGTAGACACTGTAATCAAGAAAACAATTATAATGTACTCATATTCATTCTCTTTTCCAAATTTTCTGATAGTTTATATCAATACTTTAGTTGAAATTCCCTGGTACACAAAGTTATTCCTAATCTATCCCCTCTCCATCACCCAATTGATAAATATAAAGCATTAAAACATCTAGAGGAAAATTTTCAGGAAACAATGGAGTCAACACACATTACCTTATTCCTCCTCATAAATACAGCTTAATCCCAGAACATATAAACTCACATAGGAGAAGACTGAAAAATAGAAACAGAATTGTTATGGACCTCAAGACCCATGGATCAACAGGTAGTAAAATCTATGACATTGATTTTCACCTCAAAAAGCACAGAGCTGAAGAAACCAAAAGCACCTACATAGAGAGAAAAACAAAGCTCAATTACAGCATGGTTGAAATGGTCAATCTGCTAAAAGCAGAAAGTATTTACACAACAACCACTTTATTGCAGACAGCTTACCACAGAAGCAAACTATAGCCCCACCTTCTCTTATGAAAAGTAGCTTAGACTTCCATATTCTTGTTGCCATAATGAGGCATATCCCAACACACATGCCAGGATAGTGTCGGCTTTTTTTTGTGTATGTGTGGCTTTTTTATTGTTTTGGCAGTACTGGGATTTAAATTCCAGGCCTCATGCTTGCTAGGCAGACACTCTACAACTTGAGCCATTCTACTAGCCCCAAGGACAGAAAAGGCCCAGTTATAAAACAAAGCCTTCACCATCACCTAAAAATAGCAATGCCATGCACCATAATGGTGCCAGTGGAAACCAAATGGAGGGACAGAACTTCAAGCTACAGAGGCCTCAAGGTGAAGCTGGACTTCTGTGTCCACCAAGCAGTAAAGAGTTGGCCTAACAGTATCAGAGAAAATTAACTAAAATGAAAGGTTTAGTTATGCTGTGGATATTGAAAAACTGATTCTAAAGTCTACATGGAAAACCAAGGGACCAAGGATAGCCAACACAGTGTTGGAGAAGAACAAAATCATAGCACTGATACTACACAACTACAAGAGTTAACATAAAACAGAGTCAGCTGATCCTTAACAAAAGAGCAAGGCTAATTCAGAAAACAAAGATTATCTTTTTAACTTAATATTGCTGACAAATTGAATATTCACATGCAAAAAAAAAATATCTAGGTACAGACCTTAGACCACTCCAAAAAATAATTCAAAATGGATCATAGACCTAAAAGTAAAACAAAAAAAAAATAAAACTTTTAGAAGAAAATCTATGTGACCTTTATTTTGAAGATGACTTTTCAGATACAACCCAAAACTATCATCTTGACAGAAAAAAATCCTTAAATGGGACTTCAATAAAATTAAAAACTGCTCCATGAAAGAGACTCAAGAGAATAAAAGAAAGCAAGCGATCATAAGAACAATCTTTGTAAATTCAATACCTATTTAAGAACTGATATCCAACGTATGCACAGAACTCTTGAAACCCAACAAACAGTAAATAAGTGGTGGGAATGGTGGTACACACCTATAATCCTGGTTGCTTGGTAGATGGAGATTGGGAGGATCACAGTTCAAGGCCAGCCCAAGCAAAAAGTTACCCCCACAAATAAGCTAGGTAGGGTATGGTGGTTCATCATTTTAATCATAGCTTTGTGAGAGGAATAGGTAGGAAGATCACATTCTAGGCCAGCCCAGGCAAAAATGTGAGATCCTATCTGCAAAATAACTAGGGTTGAAAAAGGATAGGGGTATAGGTCTAGTGGTTGAGCCTAGCAAGAACAAGATGCCAAGTTCAAATCCTAGTACTGCTGGTTGGAGGCAGTAAAAAATGTAAACATGCAACCTAATTAAAAATGGACAAAAGATCTAAAGAGGTATCTCACCAAAGAGGACACACGGCTGTCAAAGTAACATGAAAAGTTGTTCAACAGCATATGTCATTAGAGAAGAGCAATTTAAAACAAGAATGAGATAGTATACACGCATCTTATAATTGCTAACTTAAAATGCTGACAACCCCAAATGCAGACACAGATGTGACACAGTGGAAACTTTCTGGCAGTAATGCAAAACAGAATAGCGACTTTGGGAAACAATTTGTAAAACTAAACATACTCCTACTGTAAAATTCAGTATTGACACTCCTTGGTGCTTGCTCTAATGACTTGAAAAGTTTGGTCCACACAAAACCCAATTGAATTTAGCAGCGTTAATCATAATTATCAAAATTTGTTAATAAAATGTCCTTCAATGAATGAATGCTTAAACTAACCATGATAAACTCACACAATAGAACTACTGATACATACAGTCATCTGCATGTATTTTTGGATAACTGCAATGAGGGAAAAAACATACATACTGTATTGTTCCATTTGTGTAACATTCATAAAATAATAAAAATTTAAAACTGATAAAACAGATTAGTGCTTTTCAGGGGTTAAGTAGGGATGGAGCTAGGATAGAAGTGGGTCTGGCTCTAAAAGGGCAACATGAGGACTCATGGGTGATGGAATATTCTCTTAACTTGAAAGTGTGTGTGCAAGTGTGCTGGGTGTTATATTGCACTATTGTTTACCACTGGGAGAAACTGGGCAAGAGAATGCAGGAGGTCTCTATATTATTTCTTGCTGCTGTAAATCTGTAGTTATCTCAAAATAAAATAATTAATAAAAATTAAGCATATAAGGGAAGAGATATCATCATATTCATTTCCTTCTAAGATACAGTATTCAATGTAGAAAATTTGGATTACTTGTAATCAGCTACAAAGCCTTCATCCTAAACTCCCTCTTTTAGAGAACTGATTAGGATATGCCAGTATTCTGTTTAAATATTACCATTAATGGTAAAAAGGCTTCCACAATTACAGGAACAAGGCTAAGACAACCCATGTGTCCACATTCTTATTATTCATGGCTCAGTTTCTTGACTCTCTGGCTTCATATTACATTTGCTTAAAGGAATCTGTTAGTGATTCACCTATTTCTGTCACTCCCTAGGAACAAATGGCAATGTTACCCAGAATCAAATAGTGAATTATTTCATGGTTTTCCTGTCATTGATTTTATTCTGCTCAATTGCTTGCAGTTGCCTGACTTTACTTTGCTCTGTCAATAGCTTTCAGACAACCCTTCTGTCTTCCATGGATCTTTCCTATTTGATTTTTCACATATTTTGTTTTGTAGAGCTAACTTATTCTGAATGTCTGTCCAGTAGCCAGTGACACTGCTTGACAGCTTCATTGGCACATACACAAAATAGTCAATCTGGAAAGAAAAAAAATGACCTCAGAAGAATTGAATCTTGCCTTCAAAGTTGGATTATATTGATAAGTGAACTGGTTTCCTAAACTATGGCTGCTAAACCCATTTTAAAAAGTAAAAATAAGTATAAATACTTTAAAGTGTTGAATATGTATCTACATCCTTTGCCTGCTAGGTCTTCTTATGCTAGTGGCTAAGGAAAAATGTCCCAGAGGCTGTTGTCAGGTGACCCTCTTCGGACAGTGACTTCTCGCTAGGGATTACTATAAACAATATTCTCTTTCCTTGCCCCATTAGGGCAGGTTTGGCAGGTTATGTATTTCTGTTATCCTCAAGACACTATACTATCCCTGTGATTTCCCTCCTATTCACACATGTGAAAACTCCATTTCATTCACCTCAACTCTCCCCAACTTCACTGGTATTCCTTTCTTGCTGAGACCTGCATGACACCCCCTGAAAAGGTCATATTGTTTTTCTAGAATCACTTCTGGAAATTTGTGTGAAAGTCATAGGAAAAAGATTTTTCTAATTCTCCTTAATTTCTAATATGCTACTAGCTACATATTATTTAAATTAGCAGCAATGAGGTGCTGGTAAAGCAAGAAATGTGAGATGTAAAAGTTGACAGATTTAGGAAGATTCCTAATCAAAATTGATGGCAGCTATGGCAGTGCTGATGCTGACACTCCATGAGAATTTGTTTGCAGATCAAATTTCAAAAAATCATATGAAATATGAGTTATTCTGTGTAAGTACTCAGCCTATGTGGTGTAGACAGTGATGGACAAATAAACATTGTCAGGAGAATCCAGATTTGGACAGAAAGCCTAGAGAAAATTCAAACCTATTCAATCTATCTTTGATGTTGATTATTTTACTCTATTAATTTTTTTGAGAATTGTTGCTTTATAAGACCAGCTGGACTGAATTTATCTCTCTAGTGGTAGGTCCCATTCCACTGACACAGTCCATGTCCCAGACATACTGGCTCACACTGGCTATTCTTTGAAGTGCCCTTGGGCCAGCCACACCCACCCCTCTACTTTCTCTGCCTACTGCATTCTAGTCACTGCTCATAATCCAGAGAAAATTACACCTCTTCTGTGCAGCGAACCCAGATTCCTCCAGAAAGGACAGTTTCTTTGTCTGCACTCTCAAACTTTTGAGTGTATACTTTTACAATGGCACCTGTTTAATGCATTGAAATTAGCACTCTCATTATATTGTTAGTTTCTGGATGGCAAAGATCATTTCCCTAATACCCAGCTCAGTGTATACAAACAAATAAGCCCTTAATTGATGAATGGGTAAAGGAATGGATTCATTATCACCGCAGAAAACAGACCCATTTCAGCATTTAGAGTTCTTACAAAACCACAAATGTGTACTCCTTAGTGTAAATGAAGGACAATTTTCTGATCACAAGAAATTAGGCATATTTGTTCAATTAATACATATTCATTGAACACTTGTTGCTATAAGTGAGGTAGTATGTTTTTTATTTCTTAACTTCATATAGACAGAAATTTCAATTACATTTCTTTAATTAGCACATATTAATTGTACAAAGGGGTTTCATTGTGATATTTTCATTCATGTATACAATGTACTTTAATCAAATTCACCCTCTCTTACTTTCTTATCCTTCCTCCCTTGTTTTTTCATAATTTTTAATGAGTTTCATTATTCTATTTTCATACATGCACACAGAATACTTTGATCATATTCATTCTCCCCACCAGGTTTCTTAAAATATATCAACTGTTTTTCACTCAAACTAATTCTGAGACAGAATTTGTGACACAAACAGGAGAAAAAGCATCACTTGAATCCTGCTATACATTTTTCAATGGTTCATGGTTGAAAAGGATGCTGGGAAACCTGTTGAGTCCTTCTTATATGCTATCTATTTTAACAGTGGGAGGTAAGCCTGGAAAGTTATATAATGAATGACTGCATAAGAAATCAACAGATGGTATTCCTCAGAGCTGTAACATAGTCGGACATGATGACTGAAGATACTATTATAAAATTGGCTCACAATTTTAACAATAAATGTTGTAAGTTTCAAATACCTGTAAACTGACCATACCAGTATACTCTCTTTCACTATAAACACATAAATATAACTGCTTATTTTATTGGGTTCTTCAATCCTGCTATTGCACTATTTTGTGGTTGCTAAGCAACCCTAGCAACATTGTAGCACACAAGCTTAAAAAGATGGAGGCACAAAAATTACTCGTTGATTTATTTATTGGAATAGAAATGATCCAGGTCCAAAATAAAATCTTTTCAATGTGATATTTGGTACCAACTGGATAACAACTTTCAACTTCACTATAAACACAGTGAAACAATTTTTTTCTGGAAATATAAAAAGGACACCTAGATACTAATACCCCACATTAATATTCACTTGATCTTTTTGATGGGGATTACTTAAGAATATCTTATGATAGATTTTAGCCTTAGAAGTTCATGTGAAGAAGTATATATGAATTGGAGCCCTGAGCCAGGACATTTGTAGGGCAATATGAAGTATGAATTATTGAAATTGTATTACCCAGTGAGCAAACTAACCCATCAAACTATATAAGTTGTCACCAAATGTACTGAGACATTCTGTTCTACTCAGGTGAGATAGGATGAAGGGCAGAAAGAAGAAGTCTGACTCATAAAATCCTTGCTGCCTCTGGGTAATAATAACTTATCTCACCATATTTACAGGTCACTAATCATAACTGATCCAGAAGAAATAGTGTCATCATTGTCCTTGGCCTCTTGTCAAAAACAAAAGAAAACATAGATGATTACAGTCATAGACCAAAAATCTAAAATCCACAATCAATGGCAATTCTGTTAGCACAATACAGGAATGGTAATAATATATAATTTATTCAGTTTACTTTCAATATTTTTCCAATTCAATTATTTAAGTTCTAGTGCATGCAGAGAATCTATTCAACACATAGAGGAAAATAAAGTATAGCAGTAGAGAACTCAAAAATTACAAGAGACCAAAATTGTTCTTTTCACTTTTGACTACTGGTTGTGAACAGAATGTTATAATGAATCATCCCCCTATTTCATGCCCTGTTTCTCCTCTGGTTAGAGGGTTTTGTCATATAAAGCCAACTGTTTCTTGCATGCTATATCTCAGGAAAAGCAGGTACTTATTTTTCTACTTCTTAATTTTTATCTTTCACTCTTTTTCTGTGCTCTCCCTTTTAATAAAACTTGTGTTAAAGAAAATGCTATTATTTAGTGATATCTTTCATGACTCCAAATTTATTAAAACATCATTTGTAACCAGAGGTGATAATATTCTAGATTTTTGTTACCCCTTTTTTTTGCCAATGTCATAAGTTCATTAAATAACACAGAATCTTTGTTTTAGTGAAAAGTAGACATGAAATGAGGCCAATGCTCAAGTTTTTTTAATGATAATAAGCACCACAGAGAGACTATATAATGCCACAAAGTAACCATTTTATTCCTAAAACATAAATTATTATTCTATTCATTCATCTGTTATTCTGATGAAATACCTTTAAATGGTGCATAACCAAAGTCTCTGCTGAGAATTCTTACACAAGTGTGTGCTATACAAAGCAGTCACACTTTGCCTGTTTTCATTACCTTTGTGGCTAAACACTTTTTAAAGCAAAGAAAAGTGAAAATTTATTATAGAAAAGAAATGCAGCAAATTAATCCACAGGTATCTAGGTAATATACATTCATTTTGTGAGGAATGGTTTGAATATTCATGCTTTGTCCTAGAAAGGGAGGAGTCTTTTAGTACGCATGCACGCTCTGTACACAGCTCAAACTGTGCCCATGGGTGTGTTATAGGTCTCACCTGGGCAGAGATTTTACCATCATAATGCATTACAATGAAGTTAGACTGCTGTTTAAGGTCACTAGTAGGTCAGATTTGTCACCATCTGGGTGGAAGAGTGTCTTACCCAGTTTGCCCTAAGCTTTCTGTGTTTGTTTGCATGCTACAGCTTCAGCCTGACCTGCCAGTCCCATCTCACAGGTGGTAGAGAGGTGTTAAGATTCCTGTGGTTGCTAATCTTGCAGTGGGTGTCAGTGATGGAAGAGCCAGCTGGTCCGTTCAGCTTTTTTCATCTAGAAGTTCACCTTCCCACCACCAAATCTACAATCTTGCCTGACCTGCATTCTCTGCTTCACTTCTAGCCACTTTTAATCAAGCTCGTATTGTCATCTCATTCTCCATTTTAAATTGTTGACTGTCATGAACATACTATGATAAATCATATGAGAACTCTGAGATATTTTATGGCTACCACATTCATGAACGAATTTCAGTTTTGCACAATGCGTGCTTAAGAGTGTGCTTACAATTAGGTTTGTGACTGAGGACAATTAGTCTGTTTGCCTGACTGATAGGTGAATTGGTTAACTTTTTGAGTACTTCAAACTGCCAAGTTTAATCATGTATTAACACAATGGAATAAATTTTAAGCTTTTTAAAGTTTATCTACATTATATCCTTTGACTATCTTATAGAATACATTAGCTCAATCCTGAAAAACTATATGAAAATCAAATTTCAGTAAATTATATTACCTTCAGTGGAATAGGAAAATAACTTATCTGGGCATCCTATTATTAAGCACTCTACAAAGTAAATAACCATTTGTATTTTTTTCAGTTTTTTTGATCTATTTGTCTTTGAAAGATGGACTTACATTACAAAATATTTGTATTGCCATAAAACAAACCATATAAATTGAAATCCAAGCTTGGAAAAAAATATATCCATTACTTAGTTAAAAAAAAATAATTGTTTTAATTAGACCCTCCACCCAGAAACCTGATTCAGTTTTGGACAGATTCGCTATCACATACAGCTTCAAATTATATTCATAACATTCAACACCACCTGACTGTCTTGCTTTTTTTTTTTTTTTGCACTCACAGGCACCAAACACCTTTTAGTTGAGTTAAGCAGTCACTTAACTAAGGTTAAGGTTTTTCGAGATAGGGTCTCACAAACTTTTTGTGAACTGTTATCCTCCTGATCTCTGCCTCTTGAGTAGCTAGGATTATAGGTGTGAGTCTCTTATTCTTATATTTAGATTATTGTCTATATTTATTCATGTCTTCCTATTAAAAATTTAACCTCCATGAGGTCAGGGACATTGTTAATTTCATCCACAATCTGTCTCCATTCCTAGAAGAGTACTTAACCCAAGTAGATGTTAAACAAAAGCCTAATAAATTATTGAATGGTTGGCACACTTTGGGTTAGAACAAGTTAATCTGAAAAATATCCATTGACACTCAGCTCTTGTGTGGTACAACCTGTGTACAAAATGAGGGCATTTTTCCTTTAGTTGACAGTGGTTAACTACATTAAAGATATCATTATAAATTAGCAAGCACTGTCCCCAAGGAATTTGCAGCCCAGTGTGAATGACAGACACAAAGGCAAGTTATATACTAAGTCAGACCAGGACCAAAAGAAATGGTATAGAATTATGCTGGAAGTATTAGAGTGATCGGTGCTTTTCCAGAGAGAGAGGAGACTTAATTTCAGAAAGAAGGGGTTGCAGAAACTAAGAAGTCATTTGTGACCATCATTTGGTTTTTTGTCCAGTGTCAACCATTCCAATTTTTGAAATGATGCTAAAAACCTTAATCCAAAGAAAATACTCCTTATATAGTTATATTATTTATCACAACTCAAAAGGTTACCATACTAAGTAAATTCATGGCTACATTTTTATTCTTTTGTCTATATATAGTACTCCTTTCCTAAGACAAAAATAAAATGATCTTTCATTAACAATTACTGAAAATTACCAAAGAGCCTTTCAATATATTTTACACTTATATAGAAGACAGCATTTTAACATAGCAGCTAAAGAAAATAATTTAATGTGGAAATGAGCCAACAAAAAGTATGTAAAATAAGAGACAAATTCCCTGAGAGTGCATAGCATGGTGTTTCTACTCACACATTAGTTTTTGTTTGTTTGTTTTTCAATAATTGACACTAGTCTTCTGTCTTTCACTTTTCCTCTGGGTTGTTACAACCTTTACCCACCCCCCAACCACCAAATTAAAAAGCTTACCCATCCACCAGATTAGTTACTTTGTTTCATTATCTTATTCATTTTTTTAATTTTTGAGGTCTGTTTGATCTTAGAACACATTTGACTAAACATGAATCAGGTTATTTGGCATTCTTACAATCTTTTTTCTCCTTCTCATCACTCTCTTCTCCATCCTTCCTCTCTTCTTTTCCACCTCTTCTCTCCTTCCCTCTGTTTTTCTTCTCTCTTCTCCCTTCTCCCTTTCTTTTGTTTGCTCTAATCTCTCTTTCTCTCTCTCTTTCTCTCTCTCTCTCTTGCTCTCATTTCTAACTCTGTCTCTATCTCTGTCATCCCTTCTCCAGTATTCCAGGATTCTAAGATTACTTTTTAATTCTGAGCTGAGCTGAGTTTATAATAGTACAATTATCAAATTACCAATAGATAGTACATAGTGAAAAACACTATATGTGTATATAATTTTGCACAACTACACAAATATCAGAGGTAATTTTCTGATTCTTGAATCATCTCATTGAAATGATTTTTAGTCATTAAGCACAGATCTGCACTTAGTTTTGGCTATTTTTATGCTTTGTTTGTTGTGAATACTTTTACCCTGTCTTTTTAAAATTTTATTGCCCTATATTTTACCTTCAATAGCACTTACTAAATATAGATATGCACAATTTTTATATTCTTCACTTAAGCATATATATTTAACTTGTTATTATGATCATTTAATCATTAAAAAGCCATCATGATCTGGATGCTACTCAAAAAGCATGAACTTTGCTCATCCACAGAACTGGTTTGGTGATTTCATGACATAAATTTAAAATACTAAGAGAAAAGAATAAAAACATACACACTACATTAAAGTCATTTGTGATCTTAGAGGTATGAAGGTGAAGACATATATAGGGTTAATGAAAGTATTCAGATGTAATTTGAAGGAACATTGCTTATTGGATACTTGAATGTCACAAGGGCCAGCTGCTCGAAAGCAATAAATACAAAGATGATAAAAGTACAGGGAGGAAGAATGAACACCACCTGAAAAATAACTAAAGTAAAAGGGCTGGAGGCATGGCTCAAGTGATAGAGTGCCTCCCAAAAACATGAGGCCCTGAGTTCAAAAAGAAAATGTGAAAGAAAAAATAATAGCTAAAGTATATTTTGTATATATACTTAAAAGACCTTTTCACTTGATGATTCTAGTAATTAGTCAGGGCAAATCCATGTTGTGTTGTAGACTCAAAGAACATCAGAATCAATATTAAAAGGTCAACTTGACTACAGTATTGGTATTTGATTTGGCATCATAACAATGAGATCTAGATGTGGCCAAATATGTTGTGTCTACAGAGAAAACATTCATGAAGATCAAAACACTGTTGTTCATCACAGGCCAGGTCACTGTGGCTGCATGGACAACCACTTGATGTTCACATATGAGAAGAAGACAGGGCTTGAGAGCTGAGATTTCCTGAAGGACTGTGATGAACCCAGTACAAATCCAGACATGGCCACTTACACTCTTTCTTGGTCAAAAATTTCATCTGCTCTTTTGCCTTTAACTTGTCCTTAGTCCTCACTGAGGATTTCTAGTTACCTCCTATTTCTAGTTTTTCCATCCAGGCTAATGGTCTCATTCTGGCTGACTTGTTCCTAACCATGAATCTGGTCGACATTGTAGATTTGGATGCCACATGGCAAGACCTTCTGTTTTGTCTGTGCCTAAAAATTACTTGCATAAGATTTTTAAATCCATGTCTTTATACCTCTAGATTTCATGTTTTCCCTTTAAAAGAGGGATATATATATATATATATATATATATATATATATATATATATATATAATGCAACCTCTGGCTTCTGGATTCTGCACACATCTGGTTTTATCTATGGCTCTTACTCCTTGCATGGTTTTAAGGACTTTTGAGAAGAAATAACACATTTTTATTATTGCCTAAAATGGTTTAAATATTAAGATACTCAATATACACTGTCTACTAATTCTCTAACAATACACCTAAGAAATATTTGAAATAGTAACTTCTATAATTAATTCAGTTATTTTTATATGTAAATTCCATGCAAATCAAGCCAAATAGTTTGGTATGAGAGGTATTTCAATGGTTATGCCCTTGATGACCCACTCATACCTCCTCATATGCATTTAAATGAATGCATTTAAACACAAAAATTTTTAATGGCATGAGCTGACCTAGAAAAAATATGAGAAGCATCATTGCACTGGCAGCTATTTTAAGACTGATGTACAAATATCTTGAAGCAGAGCATTTCCACAAATTTGAAATCCTACAGCCTGCCTTTCCCATCACAGGTAGTCTCTACAGATCCCTATCCCACACTTGCTCTACAGCCCTGTTCTTCCTGTTTGCCGTTGACTCTGATTCTTGTGACTATCCTGCCTCCTACCATGCTCAGTTCTGGGTCCTCTTGACCAAGCTTCCCAGATACATCACACAGGGTTCACTATAGCTGGCATTGTACTAGTATTTAATTTCTGTTTTCAGAGCTTACGACCCCTTCACATCTGGAGCATATTGAATGTATACATATGCCTCATATTGTTTGTGCATCTAGGGACACAATAACTAATCATGTGCAGCAAGATTATAATTTATTTTAGAATAGAGATTGTTCACATTTATGTCAATTACCAGAAATAATAATGACTCATCAGCAAGAAGTGAGTTTAGTTCATTTTCTAATCAGAAACCTTCATCTGAGAACTCTATTTCAAAAGGGATGCCAGTGATTAACTATCTGCAATAATCCTTGATTGCCTCTGGCAGCAGGGCAAAATTGATTCTATAATTAAAGAATGTATCTTTTTCTTAAAAAAAGGAAATGAGGCAAAAGATAGGTAGAAGAACAAAAAACCTATTTAATAACTCTTTCTCACTGGTAGGAGCAGGAAACAGTCACAGCTACAAGGACCTTTCCCTCTCGTTTGGGATGAAAAACCTGTTTTCAAAGATAGATGGGACCAAGTCTTTCCATTGAAAGTAACAAAGCAGTGGGAAAGTGGGGCAGAATTTTAAGAAGAAAGAAAGAAGAGGGTAATAAAAGACTGAGTTCCCTGTATGACCTACATAGGCAGACCAGGTCCTGCTCTAAGAGTCCTACGTCACCAAAAGCTCCAAACTTGCAAGCCATGAAACACCTTTGGCAAAAGAAGACAGTTTGAATAGATGATGATCAAAGCATCACTTGCCCCTTTGGTTACCCATTAAATCACAAATTAGCCTCTCTTTTAAAGTCAGGGTTTAAGATTAAGGTTAAAGACAATCTTAGAATTAAATTCAAAAATATTATTCTTGGAAATCTGATTTTATGGAGCAAGTAATCACCTTTAAGCTTCTATTTTATGTTAGTTTTAGGCAAGGTCAATGTGATCCTTATAGTTTCTATGAACTACAATTTCATGATCAATTATTTTCATTATGGTACCCCTCAACTGTGGCTTTGATGTAAAATAAAAATAACAATTAGTCATTGTTTTAGTAATTCGTAATTAAGTATCACCAAGTTTCAGTTTATTGCCTGAAGCTTGGGGCCAGCAAGTAACTAATAGGATTTAATAGTCGGACCTTTATTGTGGTGTAGAAGACATCAAGAACTTAATAAGAATTGTCTTCTTGCTTCGTTGCTATTTATGTACACAGAAATAAGAGAAGATAAGTAGAAATGTCAAAAGAACAGACTATGTGTCATTTATTTTTACTGTGCAAATTGTGCTTTTATAGTATGTTGCTTGTGAATTTCAGAATTACACTTCAATTAATTTACCTTTAAACTATTCTTTCAATGGCAAACTTCAGCCGCATAATCCTTGAGGTTATAACAAATATATAACCTATATAAATGATAACAAATACCAAAAGTTCTTTTTGTTGCTTTCTATGCTTTTACAATAATTAGCTATTACTTAGGGTCACTTTATGTGTGCACGGTATTTAAGATCTCAGATATAGACATATAGACAAAAGATGTTAAATGGCTTTCCTAAAGTTTACATTTTTCCATTTTAAAAATAATTATTGACCATCTTGTCTGTGACTTGCCATAAAATATATTTTAGAAATATTTTCTGTCAACAAAAATGTTCTTTAAATTTTAATATCACTCCTTCTTTACTTATTAAATTGAATTTTATTAAGACTTAAGATATAACAGTACAAGGCCAGAAACTTCAAAGCTTAAATCAGCAATGAACTGAGTGACTTGAAAGAATATAACACAAAGTTATGTTTTTTAATGATTTTGCTGCTTCATTAGTTATTCCAATTCTACTATAATATTAATTTTTCATTTTTTCCAACAATTATTATCTCTCAGATTTTTTTTTATTAATACTACACTTTCAGATGTTAAAAACCTGTTGCAACACCACATGGAAAGTTTTTATTCAAAATAATTTAGGTTTTAAAAATCATCAGATTAGTTGATGAGCTGAAAATGGGACAGGTTTTTTATTCTGATTCTTTATATTAAGTAAAATAAGAAGCAATTTTTCCTTATTTAGAGACTATAGGAACTTACTTTAAAAAACAAAGAAAATTATTAAATTTCCACTTGTTATTGAACAAGTCTATGGATTATCTTTCAAATAAGCCCCTTTTGAATTTTTTTCTTTTTTAATATATTGAAAAAATAATCAGGGCTAATAAATTCAAGTCTGATTGGCACTGTCTTATACTTCTTTAAAATTTGTTGTATATTATACAAAGTTTCTTAGTATAGCATTACAGCACCTGAAGTTTAGTGCATTTTCTTCCATTATATGACCTCAAATCAGTAGACTGACTATGAAAAATGATGATGAACCATGTGACATATAAAATAAAATTTTCATTATTTTATTTGACTCTGTCTACCTAACAAAGAAATAAATACAGGTGTTTCAAGAGTTCACAATAGTAACCTGAAATCTAAGACTGACAGTGGGTACACCTACATTCAGCGTAGTGACTGGCCTCCATTCTTGTTGATCAGGTAGCTGTCCTATGGGTCTGTACCCATGTGTATTATTTTGGGTGTCATCCACAAATATAACTATACTTCCTCTAAACTAAACTCAGCATGGTGTTGTTTTAAGAATAAACAGGCTGAAACCAGTCTGACATTCAAAACACATCAAAAAATCATCTTAGAGGTTCCTCAAGAAAATAAAGATAGAACTACCCTATGATCCTACTCTACTACTCTTTGGCATTTTGTGGAGAAATGTAAGGCAACATACAGTCAAAATACCTGCTGCACTCTCATGTTTATAACAGAACCATTCACAATAGCCAAAAAATATGGAATCAGCCTAGATGCCCATCAACAGATGAATGGATAAAGAAAATGTGCCACAAAGAATGACAGAAAATCTTTGCTAGCTATACATCAGGCAAGGGACTGATAACCAGACCTCAAAAATCTAAACTCCCAAAATCTCAATGACCCAATTAAAAAAAATGGGCAATTGAACTAAACAGAACTTTTTCAAAGGAAGATGTCCAAATAGCTACAAAAAAAAGAAAGAAAGAAAAAAATGCTTACCACCCCTGACTATAAAGGAATTGCAAATCAAAACCACACTAAAATTCCACCTCACTCCTGTTAGAATGGCTATCATCAATAATACAAACAACAACAAATGTTGGAGAGGATGTGGGAAAAAAGGAACCCTTATACACAGCTGGTGAGAATGTGAGCTAGTACAACCACTGTAGAAAACAATATTGAGGTTCCTTTAAAAAACTAAAGATAGATCTGCCATGGAATCCAGTAATACTTCTCCTAGGGATATAACTGAAAGAATGTGAATCAGGTTACTACAAAAGCACCTGCACACCCATGTTTATTGCAGCTCTATTCACAATAGCTAAACCATGGAAACAGCCAAGATGCCCCATTACTGATAAATGGATTAAGAAAATGTGGTATGTATACACAATGGAATTTTACTCAGCCACAAAGAAAAATAAAATTTTGTCATTAGCAGGTAAATGAATGGAACTGGAAAACATCATTTTAAGTGAACTTAGGCTCAGAAGGCCAAAAGATGCATGTTCTCTCTCATATGCAGATTATAGACCTAACACAAATGCAGCAATATTGCAGGAAATGGGTCACACACTAAGGGGAGGCTGCGCATGGGAGGGATAGGGCAAGGGAAGGAAACCAAAAACTTGAATGTGGTTGAGTGCTCACTGCATAGGAATGAATATAGAAATCTTAAACTGGCTGGGACCACCATGGGAAAGGGACTAGGGAGGAGTGAAAAGGACTGGAAGAGATTAACCAATTGGGGTTATAATACATATATGCATGGAAACAACACAAGGAATCTCCATGTGTAGCTATCTAGCAAAAATACCATATTTCTTTTATTATCTTCTGTTTTTCCTTTGGCAATGGTGTGAAGGGGGAGGTGGCTGGGAAAGGGATAGGAGGATGAATACAGTGCAAATAATGCATATACTTGTATGTAAATGCAAGAATGATACCTGTTGAAACTGTTCCAGGAATCAGGGGAGGGGGGATGAAAGTAGTGGAAGGGGAGAATTTAATTATGATATATTTGATACATTGTAAAAACCTTTGCTACAATGTACCCTCACTCAGCACAACAATAATAAAAAAATAAATAAAAAGAAAATGTGTCATGCATACATAATGGAGTATTATTCGGCTATAAAGAAGAATAAAATTATGCTGCTTGCAGGAAAGTGGAACTAAATATCACCATGTTAAGTGAGATAAGCAAGATAAATGTCACATGTTCTCTCTCATATGCAAAATCTAGAACTTTATAAATGAATGACAGGAATGTAAAACAGGTTGTGTTTGGTGGTGGGTACCAGCAGGAGGGAGGCAAGAAAAGGAGAAGTAGTGTGACTATGGTTGAAGTACTTTATACACATGTATGAAAACAACAATGAAATCTATTGAAATAGAAGGGGGAGAATTGGATCAGGGTACATTGTATGCATGTATGGAAATACCACAATGAAACATCTTTGTGCAACTAACATATACTAATAAAAATGTAAAAAATAAAAGAAGGCATCTTGACCCCAGGCTACAGTGATAGTATTAATCATCTTCCTCTCAAGGATTTATGCATCAGAGCAGCTTCTCCTGCACTTCTCTGATGCTGTCTCCTTGCTTTCAGGCCATGCATTTTACTCCCTTTTCCCAGTTCCATATGGGTGTTTCCAGTCCACTCCTGCTCACTGGCCCCAACTTGCAGAGACTTTCTTCTCTACTTTCGTCCATCAGGAGAATCTTTTTCATTTTAGAATCCGTGCCAAGGTTTCTCCATCCTCCCTGAAAGTACTCCTGGGTTACTGTCATTTGCTTGTCAATAGCGCTCTAGGTGTAATCATGTCTCTTCTTCATCCCTATGAAGGTCAACATAAGCAAATCTCAAATCAAGCAGGCGAATACAGAAACCTTCCTGAGTGGTAAAGAGGGGAATTTTAAAACACATGTAATATTTTGCCATTTCACACAAATATGAATTCTTCTTTAACATATTTACTTGTATATGATCATAAACAGTGTATTATTAGATATGTGGTTCTTTTAAAACTGTCTCATCCATTATTTTCAAAGCAAAGCTTATTCTATTTGTTTTCCCCCTAAAATATCAAATAGGTATGTTGGATGAATATTTCCTCTCAGCATTTAGGTATTTTAATTTTTTTATGATATTGCTACCCTTCTGGCATGAGATAAGTGGCCATTTTCTCTCTGCCCTTCCTACTTCAGAACATCTCTGAAAGGCATTGGGAAAACGGAGGAAGTATAAATTTTGCCCTCACTGACTGAAACGTGAGCTACTTTCCCCTCAAAGTTTTTAGTTTGAATATTATCTGTTTCTAAGGACTCAGAGACTGCTTTGCCCTGCATGAGAAAGTAAAGTCTCCTATGACAAATAATAATCACGTATCTACCAAGCCAAATGTAAGAATCATCATGAAGTCAGCATTTCCACTGGTACAGAATTCCCTGAATATTTGATCAGAAGAGTAGTTCAAAACTGACTCAAAGATAGTAAAATGTCTATTCTACAGAAGGCACTCCTCAGAGACATCACCAAACATTGACCCAGGTTACTCCTATTTAGCTTAGCCTGACAGTTTCAGTATTACAGTTTTATTGCTTTAACCCTACTTGCCTTCTCTTAACATATTAATAGTATGAAAACTCCCCTGTCACCTCCTGTCAACAGTTCAAGATGAATTTGTTTTTCAAACAAGTCAGTATGGACTGGTTGGCTGGTTCTGGTCAGGCATTAGCTGCCAATTATAAAAGGAAAACTTCTCAAATGGTGTGTGATAAAGTTGTCCTAACAGCACTGTGCAGAGATGGTCATTAATAAAATATTTGACAACGATGCTTTCTGGGACTGCTGGAGCTCACAGCAACTGGGAAAAGATATGACATCTAGAGGATTTTGACTGAGCACTGAGATGCTATGTTGAGCCAGCATTACAGCTGAGTGTAATTGGTGTTCTGAGTGGAGGACAGAAGACTGAAAAAGAAAGTGAGAGGAGTATCTGAATCAAACATGAGAGACCAAGGCAGGCTTCCATGATGAAGTTATGTAAAACCAGGACCTGAAGGTGAACAGGATTTAGCCAAAGTGGAGGGAAGACTTTAACTGATGATTCAAACAAAAAGCTACAGATAGACAACAGCACCCTAATCAATTGGGCTCTTAAAGACATCCAAATGGCTTAGATCAAAGCTGTGACAACATAAATTATTTACAGTCATTGTATGGGCATTGGTTACAAATTCTGAGAAATATACCAGTGTTAGAAATAGGAACTCACAGGCACCACCAGGCTATCAGAACCATGAAACCAATTCCTAAATCAGAGAGCCATATACATCAGCTTGAAACTGATCAAAACGTTATACTTCCTCATAGAAAGAATCATGCAATGTGTAGTCAAGTTTGCTATCAGTCACTCCCATGAAACTGACCATAGAGAAAAAAAAATGTCCACCTTCCTCCAATCTAAGCATGGGCTAAATTATCAGTCATGAGCTAAATCTTGCTGTTACCAAATTTACCTGGTTCTGCCATAGATATTAGGCACGAGAACCAGTTTAGACCTCCCATCTACCTTTCCCAAAATCTTACCTCCTTGTTTTCTCAGTTACACAACTGACTTAAACTTTCAGAATGTACCTCTACTGACATATCTTTTCCAATACCATTTTTAAATGGGAATTTATTCATCATGTCAGATGATGGGGGGTTAATATTCTCGCTTGGTATTTAATTTTGGACACCATTTTACATAAAGCCTACTCTATTTTGTAGTTCATTCCTCTGGAAGTTTCTTTTTCTTCTCCTTCCTTGCAGTTCTACCACAGCCTGTTACTGCTCTTCTATATCTTTGTCTCACACATGAAACAACAAATATGTCGAGCCCTCAGTTTCTTTGTTTTCCTTAACAGAAAATATATTTTATAGACTAATAATATTTAAACTATTCCTATCCATTTAAATAAGAAAATAATGAACACAAATGTACTGGTCACTTTGTTAAAATATAGATTTTTAACAGTGCTTTAAAAACAGTTCTATATCTATCCCTGTTACATATTCTTGGAAGCACCTCATCACCATCCTGTACCTGCGGTTTATGTTCCTTTTTTAGTTACAACTCTATGAATATGAATCCTCTAATAAATCTTTTATCCAACTTTGTTCATTCTTGAACTCTAGTCACAAGAAATTATATTATATATGTTCTTGTGTAAATACATATTTTATAAAACACATTTATGAATTAGGTTCAGGTTACCTCAAAATCTTCAAGGGATAGCTATAGGAGCTACTGTTTACTCATTGAATCCTCATACACTGTTTGATTCTAGAACTACACTACAATTTAATGATTTATCCTATTTTTGGTATAGGAAAGAATGCTCAAAATGTCCAAGGCAAACAAATTAAAAATATATTACAGAAGATAAAAGAGGCTGGGACAAAATTAACAGAGGTTTGTACATGGATGTAATTGGATTCTCAGGAGAGAGGACACATAATAGAGCAGAAGGATATTTGAAGAGATGATGCCTGAGAATTTTTCACAATCAAATACTATGGATTGAATATTTTTGTCTCATCAAAATTAATTTTAAAGCCCTAACCCTCCCCGCCCCCAGTGTAATGGTAGTTTCTCCTCCTCCTCCTCCTCCTCCTCCTCCTCCTCCTTCTTCTTCTTCTTTCCTCTTCCTCCTTTTTCTTCTTCTTCTTCTTCTCCTCCTCCTCCTTGTCCTCCTCCTTCTTCTCTTCTTTTCTTTCTGCTTTCCTCTCATTCTTTAAATAAATGTCTTTATATTTACTCACATCTAATTTGTTGTTAAATTAAGCCCATTGATCTCATCATGTTAGAAAGGTATTGTGACCCTGATTTCATAAGATAATGTAGTTTCAATTTGTTAACTTCTGAAATCTGTGAATTGGCTGGATCTTCTCAACCAAGTAAATAAATAACTTCTTAACCACAGAACACAATAATCTTCTCTCATCTGGCAATAATTTCAGAAATAGCTTTAATTTTATCAACTCATTTATCATCAGAATCAAAAAATGTTTCTTTGCATTTTCCCACCTCTATTTAAAGTAGTAGTTAAATGTTTTTGATTACTTAAGGACTGCTGGTGACACATATATTTCCTTAGCTAACTAGAGACAATGTTCATACGTATTTTTTCACCCTTGTATTCATATATCTAATAAATGTTTAATGTAAATCTGTTCTCTTATGTAATAAGATAGCTTCAATCATTAAATCACTGTGCTAGCCCCATTCTTGGCCCATATAAGAATAGTGGAAATAGTGTATTAAATGACAGCTCCTTAAATACTCAATTCCAGTCACTTTGAAGCTTTCTTTTTTTTTTTTTTACTTAAATGTATCTATTTCCTTTTAAAACTCCTATGACTATAGTTAGACTCATCAATGTCCTTAAAATTTGGTATCTTAAGGTAGACACAATATTCAAAAAATTCATGTGAAAATTTAGTAAGGAGTAAAATAAACTATGGCTGTCTTACTCTGGTACAATATCTTAGATAAGGTAGCCAAAATAACTAGCATTTCCAGAAATATCACACTATTGTCTTAAATTGAGTGCATTGTTGTCTGGCATTTTGTCTTATTCTGAAAGTGCTAACTTAAAAAATTCCTTTTCTTTTTTGTTATTTACCTTTTTTCTTCTCTCCTTTCTCCCTCCCTTAGTCCCTCTCCACCCCACCCCCACCCCCTTCTCTCTGTCATCAGAGAATAAAGCAAGTCTGTGACTATAAAACAGGAAGAGGGCTGTTATCAAGAGCCCAGAACTGCTAGCATCCTGATGTCAAAATTTGAGCATCAAAACTGTGATAAATAAATATCTGGTTTTTAACCACCACCCAGTTTAGATATTTTGTTATGCCAGCCCAAACTAAAGTACCAATTAGAGAAGGCATAAGAAACTCAGACACGATGATAACAAAGAAAGCTACAACTAAAGTCACCACAGCAAAACTGCTAAATTCCAGTAATATCAATGTCCCCTTCTACTGTGGGTATGGTCTTAATCCAGAGGTTTAGCAAGAAGGATTTCACTATCTGAGATCTTGAATTTTTCCTTAATGTAGACAGAGTAAAATATAGAAGGTAATATTTTTTCCAAACCACAAATATTATTATGACCCTCTTTTGCCCAAAATTCTCTCATAACTCCTGCTGTTCTAGCATAATACCCAATCCCTAAGTCACAATTTCACTTAGTTGAATTGTGCTCATCTTCTGAAACACAATAGGTGGTGATCCCTCACTGATGTGTATGCTCACTTCCTAGTTTCATTCTAGGTTAGCTGCTGAACTTCTGTAATTCTATAGCACACCTTTTAGCACCTATATCATTAAATTATACTTGTTAACTTGTATCTCCTCCACCACACACACTCTATTATAAGCTCCTTGGTAAAATTACAACTGCCTTTTACATCTGAATCTTTCACACGGTCATGGTGCTTCATAAATGCCTAAGTGTGAATGGCTTAATGACTGTGCCCCTTGGGCAGCAGTTTGGCTGCAGTGTCAGTCACTTATTCTGATCTTGGGTTACTACTCAATTCTGAGTTCCTAACATGCCAGGTGGTTAAGCATGAACAACTAGCAGGTTCCATGCAAAATGGTCAAGTCAAAAAATCTTAAGTACATCAACAAATAATTTAAATTGAATTTTGTTTATAATTAATCCTAAAGATTCAGCCACTTTCCCTCTATATAATTTAGTAAGATCTACAAAAACAAAAGCTAAAGTTATAATTTGCTGAAGTGTGAAAATGCAGTGCATGTACGATAATGAATACCTAAATTTACATTTTCCATGTATTAAGACTAAAAAACATTTTTCTTATTAAAGTTTTTGCAACATCAAACTGTTGGGGAAAGTTGCTAGCTGAGATATGGGACACTGAGGCAGTTTAGCAGGAAGCAGTGTTTATTGTGCCATCACAGACCCAGCGGACTTGTGTCCAAAGGCTGAGCCCTAAGAACAAAGGGGTCTCACTTTATACACCCTTGCAAGCAGGTTACAGAAGCAATAAAATTAAAAAACAAGATTTAACCCATATATGGCCACATGCAGTTCTATAGACTACTTCACCCTAGTGTTTTAGTGCCCTTCTACCCCTCCTGCTATGTGACCTTCTTCACCTTTGAATTCTTTAGGTTTTATCTCTCTGCTATGCCATCCCTTCCCCACCCTGCTATTTTATCAGAACTCAGGCCTAGTTTGTTTTCTTCTGATCCTCCTCCCTGCTATAAAACCAGTGAATTTTAATACCTCCATTTGTATCAGGTCATCTGATAAGCCTATTACAGCAGTTTGCAGTAAGGAATGCCTGATGGACATATCTAATACTCTCAAATAGTATTTGCATTTAAAGATGTGCAGTGCCTGCTGTTGCCCATAGAGATCTCCTTCATCACAAAGGATCACATGTTCCCAAGGAGCTATGTATGGCTACTAAGCACAGATTTTTCTTTCTCCAGAGAATTGCATTAAGTTGTATATCCCTTCTTGTCTTCACATTTCATAACCAATTACAAATTGACAAACCCCCTTGACTCAAGATGGAAAATATGTTATTGTGTAATTCCTGTCTGTAGCTCTAAATGGGATCAGACTAGAGTGAGACTTCAACTAAATGGCAACTCTGTCTAGCTACTTCTAATCCATGTTACTTCCTTCATTCTCTTCCTCCAGAGATCACACACGCAATAAACCACTAGTGTAAGAATCTCGTCCATAAGCTCTGCTTCTAGGGAAACTGACTTAAGACAGACTGACTATAAATTTAAATGAAGGTAAATTTGGATTGTCAGCTTGATTAGATTGAGAAGTGCTGAGGAGACTGGTGAAACACATTTCTGGGTGTGACTGTGAGAGTGTTTCTAAGGAGGATTAATGAAGAAGGAAAGACCTGCTCTAAAGATGAATTAGTTGCACCATCCCATAGGCTAGGGGCCTGGATAATTCAAATAAAAAATGAAAAAGGAGCCGGGTGCCAGTGGCTCACACCTGTAATCTTTGCTATTCAGGGGACAGAGATCAGGAGGACTGCAGTTTGAAACCAGCCCTGGGCAAATAGTTCATGAGACCCTATCTCAAAAAAGCTCTTCACAAAAATGGGCTGGTGATGTATCAAAAAGTGTAGGCCCTGATTTCAAGCCCCAGTACTTCAAAATGGGAAAGCTAACTAAAACAGAAAATTGGCCTAGCTACTCAGGAGACAACACCAGAAAGAGGCACTGTTCAAAGCCAGTGAGGACAAAAACATTTGCAAACCCCATCCTAACAAATAACCCAAACATAGTGATATACATTCTGTAATCCCTGTTATTTGGGAGGCATAGGTAAGAAGATTGTGGTCCAAGGCTGACCCATGACATATATGTGAGACCCTATCAGAAAAAATAATAAAGAAAAAAGGACTAGGAGGCAAGGCACAAGTAATAAAGCACCTATTACTTAGCAAGCATAGGTCCAATAACACAAATGTGTATATATATATATATATATATATATATATATATATATATATATATTAGATTAGATTATAATATATATTATAAACAATGTTATATTTTAGAATTTTATATATATATATGTGTGTGTGTGTATATATATATGTATATATATATATATATATATATATATATATATATATGTATATATATATATATATATATATATATATAATTCTACCAGGAGGAGTGTGGCCATTCTCAAGACTAATAATGTGATTTGGAACTGGTTTGTAGGAGTAACTTGGAAAAGTTTACAGATAAAGGCTAAAGAAGCCCTAGAATGCTATAAGCAGAGCTTAATGGGCAATTCTGGTGGGAGCTCAGAAAACCAGACTACTGAAAGAAATGTGTAAAGACTGTGCCTTTGAGGTTTCAGATGGCAGCAAGTACACTATTGGGAATTGGATTAGAGGCAATTCTGGCCCACTGTAGCAAAGAATTTGTCTGTATTTTATCTCTGTCCTGAGACTTTGCTTGAGGTTGAATTTAAAGGTGGAGGAATAAAAATGGGAAAAGGAGAAAACCAGTTGATGTCTCCACATGTAGAGACATGTAGTTGATCTCTCTCTCTCTCTCTCTCTCTCTCTCTCTCTCTCTCATGTCCTCTCCACTATGATGGACTAAAATCTCTAAAACTGTGAGCTAAATAAATCTCTCACGTCTCTTTTAAGTTGCAAAATTCCGCCATAGTGACAAGAAATCTAGCTAAGACAATTAATAATTGTGAAATAATTTACAAGTCATTGTCTACTTATTTTGGTAAGAAAATTATAGTATTCTTTAATTTTGAAAGTCATAAATATAGAAAAATGATATTCAATATAAAAAAACTTTGAGAAATTAAGGGAAAGCAAATAAATGGCAAATGGGTCAGTTTGGACATACAATGTGAATATGTACAGTGTCACAAATAAAGAGCAGAAGAAATAAGAGAAAGCGATTCAAAAAAGTCTTGAAGGATATCTGAAGGATATGACATTTATGATCAGAAAAACCTATCAAGTCTTCAGTTAAAGAGATGAAAAAATATTCTTATCTAGGAAAGTGGCTGCAAAAGTCCAAGAGAAAAATGACATTGGGTTCTTCAATAGTCACAATAGATGACAGAGCCAAGGTAAATTGCTTCAGTCACTGAAGAATATAATATTCAAATTAGATTCTACACTGAGCCATACTCTCAATCTAGCGTGAGAGTAGAATATATACATTTTAAAACATGCAGTTCCCAAGTTCTCTAAAGATTTACTTCCCTTATTGCGAAGTTCTTAAAAGATCAGTCTTAACAAAACAGAAAAGTACACTGACAAAGTATCTAGAATTCCAAGACTACCACAGGGGAGAGAAGCAAATGAAATGATGAGAAAAAGACTCCAATGACTTACCTGAAAATTTTTTTAAAAGTAAGATAAAAGTCATTTATAGTTCTGGGGGAAAATTTAGAGATGATTAAATGATATGTACATTAAAAATTATGTAATAGAAGAAAAAAGAAAGTTATCAAACTCAAGAAAAACAAAAAGGTGCAAGAATGCAATGATTTCAGGCACTCTGAGGTGTCTTACTCCTACAAACACAAAGTCCTATTTTTTGTCATCACCCAACTCTAAATTCCAAATTCAGCTGCAGCTGCTAATGACTTCTCCAAAAGAATAGAAGCACAAAAGGACTGTGTGAAAATCTTAAGCTCCAAATGACATTTCATTGTGTACCAGATTTTGCCTCCAAGGTAAACTCTCACAAACTTATTCTATTTTTCTGAGAGTTTTAATAAACTGCATCGATCTGGCTTGGTTATAGATGTCAATATCATATTCTTTCTACACTATAGTTATATATTTCTAAACAATGATGGAAAAAACTAAAAACACCAAAAAAACTACCAATGAGATAGATAAGGTTCAGTCAATTCTATACAATTTACTTTTTGTTAAACCAATATTATCTTCATACTTCTTATCAAGTTGCTTTTCTTTCCTGTTTGACCTAGTTCATAAAAAGCTTCACATAAAACAAGATTGACATAATCTTATGAGTAAATGTGTCTTTATAATGCGCTTCTGTGTGAAATATAAAAAGGAAAATCCTTTTAATATCTGTGGATAGTAAAAATAGATAGTTACAGGTAAGCAGGTAGTCATTGCTGTTACCACTCTGTAATATAACAAAAATGAAGGTCCTCTGTTTTACAAACCAAGGTGACAAACTGTTAAGAATTAGAGAAAAAATTTTCTAACAAGTAGTCATGTGACATGGTATGACGTGGATGTCAAGGGAGAACAGTGAACAGCAGGAAATGTATATGCATCTGCACAAAATGACCTACTTCATCTAAAATAAAATGAACTTACTCTAGGGAGGAGCGAGGAGCATCAAGCAATATAAAATGATTAGTCATCTTTTGCAACCTACTTTTACTGTGAGCTTCTCTGGGTGATGTTTTTATGGGAAAAATGAGAGTACATAGTCAACAATACTTTAAATGGATGTGTAATATAAGAATATGTGTGTTTTTTATTGTGATATTTATTTTTATGTATGAAATTTTTGTATTGGGGATTATGTTTACTCTGAAGTGGTTGAAAGAGTAATTTTTAAATAGTGGGCATATTTTAACAATTATGGATGGTACAAACATTTTTTTTTCAGGACTTAATCATAGAAATGTCAGATTGGCATTTGGTTTTTGTTTAAAGCATTTTCCTTTACTAAAAAGTAATTTTCCTATTTATTTCTATAATTTTGTTATAATGACCTATGGGCTTCCCATAAACTAATGAGTTTAGTGAATTATTTAAATTATAACTGTGATTGGAAAATATGAATTTCATTATTGTATCACCCTGCCCAGGGTCTTAGCGCTGGCAGGAATGCCTCGAACTATATCTTTGTACTTCTAAATTCTAACTGCCTATCATAGCAAGAGGTCAGATTCGCTAAAAAAAAAAAAAAAAAATCACCTCTAATCTCTCACCCAGAGGGAATTTTTCTCTGTCCCTCAAGTCCTATAGCATTTTAGCAATGTCACCCCAACAACAGTACTTATCATTTTTGATCACATATTTGTATCAGAACTCCTGCACAAGGTAAGGAGGTTGTATATTTAAACAAAAAGTATTTATCATATAGGTAAATTAATGTTATTTGCTTAATCTTTGGGAGAACATGAACCTGAAAATATTCATACATTCATAGCCTGATCAAGAAAAGCAGTGGTCAAAAGTAGATAAGAAAGGTTTCTTTCAATATATATATTTTTTAAATTAAGCAGTCCATCCTGGAGCCTTGTATGATTTAAACAAACCTCAGGCATCTGATACCAACTGAGGCCATGCAAAATCTCCTTCCGTGTAATTCCCTGAACATGAAATGGGAGTAGAAGCAAAAAGATGGCTGGCAAGTTCCGTATATGAGATCAAGACTCTTATATTAGAGACACACTCCATACTCATTCCTTTTAGATCTGTCCAATCTTCTAACACGGCAATTAATTGTTCAGTTTCTAAGAAGCTAAATCTAGTTTTTCTTTCTGACAAAAGTAACTCAGGACTTCCATTTTAATGATTTCTTCATTGCAAAAAGTAGAGAAAAAGAAAAATCACAAGAGAGCCAGAGCTCAGAGCTAGATGGAAAGAAGGAAAGGGGGGTGGGAGGGGAGGAGAGAGAGAGAGAGAGAGAGAGAGAGAGAGAGAGAGAAGCTCTCAATAGCTTTATTATTTTAGCTTTCTTATTAAGTCTACAATCTACCTTTACCTACTTTCATGAGTGTTATGTAACATAAGAATTATGGTTTCATTCTCATTTAGATTTTTAACTAGCCAGATACCATGTGTTAAAATGATTATCCTATTGCCCTTGGAGTGATCATGTCATCTTGGCAGTAACTCAGATATTTATGTAGGGTTAAATTTTTGAAATAGCTATTCTGCTCCTTTTCTCTGTTTACTTATCCATCTGTTAAGTACCTTGGTTCTGCCTACTACACTTAAATAATAAATCTTGTATCTGTTATGCAAATCCTCCAGCTTTGTTCTTACTCCAGGTTGCCTTGGTTATTGGCAGTCTTTGAATTTCCATAACACTCTTAGAAATTCATAGTTTGCCAATTCTCAACATAGAAACCTACTGGAGTCATTATTGGAGTTTATTTGGCAAACTTGACTTTTTAAAAATATTAGATCTTCTAGCCTATCAATATGCTCTATTACTTTATGATCAAATTAGATTAAATTATTGTTTAGAGACAGATTATAGCCAATACTTCCTCCTAACTTCTCTGCCTACTACTGTAAAAGTTTAGAAATACAAATATTCAATTTCTTAGGGCCCTTTTTACCTGAGAATGTCACACGACATAACGCTGGTAAATGGTACACAGCAGAAAACTAAAATGATTTTCACATTTTTTAGCAAAAAGGAAAAATATGGCTGGCACTGTATTTTCCTGTTTGTTATACCTTAAACACAGAGGTGACCCATCACCATCCAAACAAATAACCAACCTAGATAACACTAAAAACTAAAGCAAGTAACTACCTATCTTAAACTTATTGTTCTATTCAAAAGAAAACAAAACAAAAATTCTTCATTTAAGTTGCTGTTAACTAAGGAGAACCTATTGCTAACTAATACTAAGCTACAGAAAAAGAAAAGAAAAACACCAGAGAATATCATTCCTTTTTTCCAGATGAGAAGTCTCTAATAACTAAGAATACTATTCAAAAAAAACAAATGTTTTTCAGTATACTATAAACTATAAATATTAAAGAACTTGTTTAATATTATTTTCTGTTACCTATAAAACCTACATGCATGAAAAATTTTTAAACATTTATTCTTAGTTACTTGATTCCCCAAAAGAAACTATATATCCTTCCTCTGACTAAAAGTTTTATGTGTTACTTCCACTGTCTGTGTTTGATTTTAAGACAAATACAAGAATTCTAATGGTTGTTACACAGTGTTCTTATTTTTAACATTTTATTTATTTATGTTGAATGGGTGATTTACCAACTATTAATGAGTACTTCTACAATCAAATGATTTGTGTATAACTATTTTGAAACATTTTTACTATATCTTTTATTTATCTAAATTTTATAACTAGTAGTAGTTATCAAGGTGTTTTTAAAATTATTCCAAATAGCACACAATTTGTCTTTCTTTATAGGAATAGAACAGTACATGATAAGTACAAGTGCTGCCAGAGACTAATGTGTAGTTAATAGATAAGAATTTATATTTATGGCTGGTGGCATGGCTTAAGTGGTAGAATGCCACTAAAGCAGGCACCAAGCCCTGAGTTCAACACGCAATGCTGCCAAAATAATTATATTCATTTTTCCAGGCATGATGGCATTTACCTCTAATTCACCCATGAAGCAAGAGGATTGCAAGTTTGAGACCAGGATGGGTTACATAGGGAGCTTCAGGCCAGCCTGGGTACATGGCAAAACAAAACCTTATATCAAAAGAGAGAGCGTTCCATTATACATACATACATATATGTATGTATATATGTATCATACATATACATATTTATATAATATATGTATATATATGATATATATTATGCTTACTTGGAGTAATGTAAGTTAATGAAAGAGTTCTGTTAATTATGATTTCTGTTAATTATATTAAGTTTTCAGTATAGGACTAATTTTAAAAACAGAACTAATGAAACCAAACTATATTCCATTGCCCAGGAATAATTCTGCACCTTCTTGAATAAAAAAGTGATTAGTTTTAAAAGAATCCTATAAATAAAATATCTTATTTAAGCACAGCAGTCTGTAATTGGCATCTAAAATAAAATAAATAAAAGAAAATTGCCCAATATTCCTGGTAATGTGAACCATATTAACCAAACACATATGCATAATACTGTGTAAGTATTCCACTATAAATTTTCAGAGAGCACTGCATGATTCTTAGGTGTCCTAGAGTACTGACCACATTTCTGCTTATTTGATAAAGATGAAGACTCTCTAAAATGTTGCTCTGGCTTCAGCTTGACTTATCTGATCTTTTCATTATGATTATTGCAGCCTTGATAATACCTGTACGCTGACTATGTTACCTACTCCAAGTTTAAGAATAGTTATTGAAGAGCTCAAAGGACATCCTCATACATTAATTAATGTGCTAATGAGCTATAACAACATATAATTCTCGGGTTCATTGCATTGGAGAAAATTATAAGTCATTCAGCCTTTTTTCCTTATGCAATTGTTCCTCTTCACTAATGTTCCTCCTTTTTTTTCTTAAATTTTTGAGCTTAGAATTCATTAAACTTAAGTGAGCTTTTGATTTATGATTAACTTATTGATCTATTAGATTTTTAAACTCACATAATAGGGACTACATAGTTGATGTAAAACAAATTTTTAAACGTGTGTCAGGAGTGATAAAATAGCACACACTCTATCTGAACAGGGCAACATCCAGTGAGTCATTCTTTTGACAAATGGGGAACAGTTTTGCTTAAGGTTTCTAATTTTTCAGAAATTATAATCAAAGAATTTCAGTGAAATATTCTAATCTTAAGTGTTGACAACTAAATCTAACTTAAAAAGAAACAAATAGCTCCCACTAGAAACATACGTTTGGTACTGTCACCAGTCTTTCAGCTTCATACTTCTGTGTTGTACACACATGGTCAGTGGAATGTGCACGATTATATCACTCTTTGTTTCTACCCACCTATTAAAATGTTTGTTTTTCTGGGAAAGCAGAAAATTCCAGCAGTCTTCTTTGTCAACAAGAAAACTTTGAATCCTGTATGATTTTAGGTTATAGCATTGGTTCTCAACTGGGAGGCGTTTGCCCCCATGAGATATTTGTGGTGATCACAATGTGGAGGAGGGGTGAATTTGCTGACATCTAGTGACTAAAAACTAGCGATGCTGTGCAATACACAGCACAGTCACACATCCCCACCAATGTCATAAGAACCAAAGCTGAGCGACCCTGGCTCATTATACTCCAGGATTCTTTATTTCACTTAGCTTAAAACAATTCAGAGTACAGTGTTTCATTTCAGTTTTATTATTATTAGCCACTCATGATAGACGCATTTGAGAGGAAAGAAAAAAAAGTCATTCCTATTTATTTTTCTCTACCTTACCCCCAATTTTTAAAATCTTTAATTGTTCCATCATGTCCCAAACTGTTTTATCTATGTGTTCAAGTTAATGTAATTACTAAAAAAAGAGAATAGGCCAAAGCAATTGTCAGTATTTCTGACATTCATGAATAATATGCAATGCAATAAATAATATTATTGTTAGCAGTGTTGTTGAATCTGAAGCATCTATAATCTCAAGGATTTTTCCATAGTGAATTCATTCTTTTTAATTGTGGTAAATCTTCCAAATTTTATTTATTTTCTCATCATATAAGGAAAGAATCAGATTTATTCCTCAATGTTTGAACATTCAAAAATCAATCAGCAATCACATTATAAACTGCAATATCATTTCAATGAGGTAAATGAATTCATTTGTTTGTATTTTTCATCTTCTGGCATATTACATGATTATTAGGTAATTTAAGTTTTACTAATAAAAATATATTTTAAGGCAAACTTCTTAGTGAATTACTTATCTGAATATGAGTAGGTCCAGGAATTTCACTACCTTCTTGAGTTCAGTAATCATTTAATGCTACTTGCATTTTCTAATTCAAAATAGCTATAAATTATTTCCTTAAATTTTCTATGGAAATTCATTTTGCATATTTCAGGAACTCTGGACATAGTTGCAATATCTTTACAATTTCAAGAGACCACTGGAATGAGTCGTATTTTCTTAGCTTTTGACAAGCATCAAGTTTATGTAGACTGAGGAGTTTGTCACAGTTCATCTTAATCTGTGGCCACATATAACATCAATTTTGCTCAATTTATACTCTTACAAGGCAGGGCTGGGGTTGCCTAATGCTTTTTAAACTATCTATTGGTTTTCAGTCATACTTTGTTTGCTTGGTTTATGTTGGTTTGACTAGGTGTTCACTGAATTTTTCATTTATGCAAGTTTGCTTAGGCAGCATATTGCTGAAGCATCTATGTGACTTAGATTATTGAGTATTAACTGGTGTCACACTAGCTCCATGGCTCCAACTGCAAAACTTCATAAGATATACCAGGAAACTCTTTTTAGAGGACAACAGGCAGGGAATAGGATAGCAGTTAAGGAAATACATAAGTAAACCTAATACTTACCACTGACTTTGTTTCTGAAAATACTTCCCACAGAGCAGTGCTGATCCATGGAACCCAAACAGGGCACCCAGTTCCGCTATGCTGGGGCAATAACAATTAGAGTTCCAGGCTACTGAGATAGGTAGAGGCTACTGGAAAAGAGATTCTGCAGAAATTTTGCATAGCATTTCTTCAGCATTTGACCATCTGCTAAGCTCTGCATATCCCAAGTGAAAATCCAGAAGACCTAAGCTTGGCCAACAATATTGTATTAAAAATTTAACTGATTCTTCATATATATATATATATATATATATATATATATACACACACACATTTTTTTAATCTAATTGTCTAGTAAATACTCTTTCTCACACACTCTGCCATAGACGGATAAGCTACTGTGTGTGTGTGCTGCTAGTCCCCAGAGATGACATTCCTGCCTTGTATCCTATGTTATACTGTTGCTCTTTGAAGTTCTTAAAAGTTATGATTTTATGCTTTATTCAGCCTCTACAGTCATTAGAATGAACAGGAAATGCTTTTCCAATTTCCTATACACGATGTAGAAGCAGACATCTCATTCAATTAATTTTCAACAGAGGTATTAACATGGGAACGGAAACTCTTTCAGCAAATGGTTCTGAGGTAATTAAATATTTATATGGAAAAACGAAACTCAACTAGTATTTTACAGCATATATAAAAAGTTATCCTGAAATTGATCAGGAGTCTAAATGCTCAAAGCTAAAACCCTAAAGTTTCTTGAGGAAAAGGAGAGTAGGGATAAATATTGTTGTCTTACACTGGACACAGAAAGTAAAGCCATAAAATGCTAAAAAGGCTAATTTGGTAAGCTCATCAAAAACAACTGTGATAAATAAACCATAGACTGGGGGAACATACTTGTAAAACATGTAACTGACAGAGATGTATATTCATGATATGTAAATTACTCCTACAACTCAGAAAAAAGCAAACAAAATAAAAATGAAAAAAAGACTTTAAGAGATATTTTAAAAAGAAATATAATAGCTAATATTAATATGAAAGGTGCACAATCAGTTTTTAGGGAAATACAAATTAAAACTATAATGACATATTAATAAACTACCTAAAATGTTAAAATCAAAATGACTGATAACAAGTTACAGGAACCATATAGAGTATTGGAATTCTCATAAACTCTTGGAAAAAGTATAAAATATACAAATACTTTGAGATAATTTCTTAGAAAATCAAATATTAGAACTACAGTATTATCTGACACTTCCAGCCCTACATATAGGTAAAAGCCTCAGCCTTCAGAAAAATGTGAACAAGAATGTTCATAGTAGCTTGCCTCACAATTGTTAAAAATGAAGCTATTCATATATTCTCTATAATGAATAAATACACTGTGGCATAGCATGAAATATTACTCACCAATAAAAAGAAGAAATTACTTATACAAACTTTAAGGTGAGTCTCAAAAACATTTTACTGTGCAAAATAAGCTGAACAGATTAGTGAACATACTGTATGTTATTACTGAGACAATTAAACATGTCTGTAGCTTATCTAACAGGTTTCTTTCGATATTGACTTTAATAAAACACTGTTTTGCAAGAAGAAAATGTTCTTGTTCTTAGGAAATACATACAGAAATATTTTGTAGCATAGGAAGTAGTATAAATCTATATTTCTTCCAAAAGTTTAAGGAAAAAATAATGTTTGTATATGTGTGTGTCTGTGAGAGCAAGAGAGACAAAAGGAGAGCGAGAGAATGATAAACAACAAAGTGAATGGAGAAAAGTGCAAACAATTAACTGCCTAACAGGTATACTGAAGTTCCTATTCTTGCAACTTTTCTATGTTTGCAATTATATTAAAATTCTAAATTTTTGTAATTAGCATAGGCAATAGAATTTAAGGGTATAAAATACCCTTTACTGTTCAAAGACTATTTAATGTTGAAGGTAATTCCACCAGGCTGAACTACCTCCTCCTCAGATTTTGATTAAAATCTTTAGGTGCCACACTGTCTGTTAAAAGCTCAAAGATCAGTGGTTACCTTACACACTTGATGAAAGTCTGTCCCTCATATATGAATGGTGCGAGAGCATTATGATAATTTTTAAAACCATACCCTTTTCAATGTCTACTAAGTCCATTCCCTCACATACTTACCTTCTTTTTGGCTGTGAAAACATTTTAAATGTATTTTCTAACAATTCTGAACTATGTATTGCATTATTATTTATTATAGTCACTGTTGGTGGAACTGTAAACTAAAAATAGATAGAAAACTAAAAATAGAACCATTTAGTTATGCCAGCTGGTAATCCACATTTCTTGATAGGCACTGTGCTGACAGACAGTGTACAGCATATGCAGTTTTCTCCAAATAGAAGATCTCTTCAAAGATTGTCAACAGGCCATTTGGACCTGTTCATGAAAGCAGAGAAAGGATAATACAGTCCTATAGATTTGAGATTTTTGGCAGTGTTAAATTCTTCTGCTAAAATAGGGAAAATTCCTAAATATGACTACCTGAGGGGTTAGTAAAGCATTTTCAAAGAAAATATTTGAAAAAAGTCAAATTGTAAATTAGAAGATAAAGCAGCAATTTGTCCCCTACATAATAAAATGAATTGTGTGTGTGTGTGTGTACACTAGTTGGAACTTGGAAGGAAAGTGGAATGAAACTTAGAAAACCTGGTCAGTGTTTTAGAAGTTTTCACAATCACTTACTAATAGATCAAAGCAGAACATTCGTTTATTACTTTATTTTTTTTATTCATTTATTCATATGTGCATACATTGTTTGGGCCATTTCTCCTCCCTGCCCCCCATCCTCTCCCTCTCCTCCCACCCCCCTCGCTTCCAGGGAGAACCTGTTCTCCCCTTTTTTCCAATTTTGTAGAAGAGAAAACATAAGCAATAATAAAAAAGATAAAGCATTTTTGCTAGTTGAGATAAGGATAGCTATACAGACAGATTCCTAGCATTGCTTCCATGCACAAATGTATTACAACCCAAACTGATTCAACCTTCTTTTAAAAAAAGCAGATCATCCTTTGCTTCTAGTGCTGGCCAAACTGACATCAAATGCATGTTTTCTTAAATTAGATTCTGGCAAAAATTAATTAATTAAGCAAACAAACTCAGTTTTCATGAACTTTGGCTTGATTTAATCTACCCATTCCTTTCCCTGCTTAGTATAGTCACACTTATTATTATATAAAATAGGTATAAATATTTGATCAACATTAATAATGGAACATAAATTTAATTTGAATAAAATTTGATCATTAAATGCATATTATGTTATTTGCCACATCTTTAGCTACTTTTCTTTTAGGAATTAAGACTATTGGTGCTTAAAACAATGTCATGGATGCTGGCAATCTGATTGCACTGTAACTTTGATTAGAGTACACTTCAATGTATTTTAAACTAATATGTACTACAACAAGGGTAGTGAGTTAATTGGGCTTCTGGAGTACAAGGCAATTATGAACAGTTCCTACTATTCTAGAAAGATTGAAAACAATGGCCTTGGTGGATTACTTAAAGAAAATAAAATGTCCCTTTATTAAATTTAACTGAACATTATCCAAGAAATCACTGTTCCAAGGAGAGCAATCTGAGATTTCCTCATTGACATTTAAACAATGCCTTTCCACATAACTAGAGTTGAGAAAATAATAGATTACACCATATGTTCTTATCTGGTTCATGCCCCCAAAGGTTTAGCGAATGGGCATGGTTTTATAAATCTCAACAAATTAAATAAATGTTTTGCACTTGTAACTCTGTTACCTTTTAGCAAAAAAATGAATTGCTACCAGGGGAGCCACAAAGCTAAGAGACAGTATAAACAAAAGCACAGAAGGCTGTCTACATCTTCACACCAAATTAACAGAACACAAGACAAGCCATGACAGACTATTCACAGTTTAGTAAAACAGTTAAATTATTGCAGTTTATTTGGAGAGATGGTGTATAAAACATTTATAAATTCCATTCCTTATTTGATCATTACTGGGAAAATATGAGAAAACTTCTTCAAATTTCTCAAGAAATTAAACATATTTTTGACAAGATATTAGAATATATTGAATATTCCTCTCTAATCTTACTCTACTTTCTGCATGTGCTCACAAATTCAAATGCTCAAGTTTCTTTCTCTGGAAAATCATCTGACTGTACACCAGCATCTGAACCTCAGCTGTGGCCCACACCCCTAGCAACTGTAATTTTGTTCCTCCGAGTCCCACTTTTAAAAAAATTTTTATTATATACAAAATCAGTCAGATTTCAAATTCATCCACCATAAGAAATTAATAAAAAATTTCAAACATATATTATTTTTCCTATTTACTTACTAAATGTATTTTATTTTTATGCAGCCAAGACTTCTTTTTTTTATTCATTTATTCACATGTGCATACATTGTTTGGGTCATTTCTCCCCCCTGCTCCCCTCCCCCACCCTCTCCACCCCACCCTCCCTCACTTCTTCCAGGAAGAAACTGTTCTGCCCTTATCTCTAATTTTGTTGAAGAGAAGACATAAGCATAATAAGAAAGACAAAGTGTTTTTGCTAGTTGAGATTTTATAACTATACAGAGATATTCCTAGCATTGCTTCCATGTACAAATGTGTTACAACCCAAGTTGATTCATCTCTAACTGATCTTTACACTGGTTCCTGATTCCCTTCTTCTGTTGGCCTCTGTTGCTTTAAGGTTTCTGAATTAGTTCCTCTGGAATGCAGACATCAAATGCTTTTGGTTTTGGATTTTCTAACTATCCCCATACCTCCCATATGTGCTCTCCCCTTGTCATGTGACACAAGTCCAACCATACTGCTGCATTTGCACTGGATCTAAAGTCCTCATATGAGGGAGAACATACAATTTTTGGTCTTCTGAGCCTGGCTAACCTCACTCAGAATGATGTTCTCCAGTTCCATCTATTTAACTACAAATGATAAGATTTCATACTTCATGGCTGAGTAAAATTCCACTGTGTATAAATACCACATTTTCTTGATCCATTCATCAGTAGTGGGGCATCTTGGTTGTTTCCATAACTTGACTATTGTGAATAGCACTACAATAAACATGGGTGTGCAGATGCCTTTGGATTAACCTGTGTTGCATTCCTTTGGGTATATTCCCAGGAGTGGGATTGCTGGATCATATGGCAGATCTATGTTTAGATTTTTAAGAAGCCTCCAAATTTTTTTCCAGAGTGGTTGCACCAGCTTGCATTCCCACCAGCAGTGTACAAGGGTTCCTTTTTCCCCACATCCTCACCAAAACCTGTTGTTGGTGGTGTTTTTGATGATGGCTATTCTAACAGGGGTGAGGTAGAATCTTAGTGTGGTTTTGATTTGCATTTCCTTTATAGCTAGAGATGGTGAGCATTTTTTCATGTGTTTTTTGGCCACTTGAATTTCTCCTTTTGAGAAAGTTCTATTTAGTTCAGTTGCCCATTTCTTTATTGGTTCATTGTTTTGGGGAGAGTTCAGTTTCTTAATTCCCTGTATATTCTGGTTATCGGTCCTTTGATGTATAGATGGAAAATATTTTCTCCAATTCTGTGGGTAGTCTCTTCAGTTTAGAGAACATTTTTTTGTTGTGCAGAAGCTTTTTAATCTTATGAAGTACCATTTGTCCTTTCTTTCTGTTGGTTGCTGGGCTACTGGGGTTCTATTGATTAAGTCCTTGCCTATACCTATTAGTTCCAGAGTGTTTCCTGCTCCTTCCTGTATGAACTTCAGAGTTTTGGGTCTCATATTTAGGTCCTTGACCCATTTTGAGTTGATACTAGTACAGGGTGATAAATACAGATCTAGTTTCAGTTAATTGCAGACGGATAACCAGTTTTCCCAGCAATATTTGTTGAAAAGGCTGTCTTTTCTCCATTATATATTTTTGGCAATTTGTGAAAAATAAGGTGGGCATAGCTGTGTGGATTCATATCTGGGTCCTCTATTCTGTTCCACTGGTCTTCATGTCTGTTTTTGTGCCAGTACCATACTGTTTTTATTGTTATTGCTTTGTAATATAGTTTGAAGTCAGGTATTGTTATACCTCCAGCATTGCTCTTTTTGCTGAGTATTGCTTTGGCTATTTGTGGTCCCTTGTGTTTCCAAATGAACTTTAGGGTAGATTTTTCAATCTCCATGATGAATGTCATTGGGATTTTGATGAGAATTGCATTAAACATGTAAATTGCTTTTGGTAGTATAGCCATTTTTACTATGTTGATTCTACCAATCCATGAGTACGGGAGATCTTTCCACCTTCTGTAGTCTTCCTCAGTCTCTTTTTTTCAGGGGTTTGTAGTTCTCCTTGTAGAGGTCACTCACATCCTTTGTTAATTTTACTTCTAGGTGTTTGATTTTTTTTTGAGGCTATTATAAATGGAATTGTTTTTATATATTCCTTCTCAGTTTGTTTGTTGTTGGTGTATAGAAAAGCTAATGATTTTTGTAAGTTGATTTTTTATCCTGCCACACATTGCTATAGCTTTTTATGGTGTCTAGGAATTTTTGGGTAGAGGTTTTTGGGTCTTTAAGGTATAGGATCATATCATATGCAAATAGGGATATTTTGAGAGATTTTTTTGCCTATTTGTATTCCTTTTATTTCTTCTTCTTGACTAATTGCTCTGGCTAGGAATTCCAGGACTATGTTGAATAGGAGTGGGGATAGCGGGCACCCTTGTCTCATTCCTGATTTTAGGGGAAATGGTTTCAGTTTTTCACTGTTAAGTATGATGTTGGCTGTGGGTTTGTCATATATTGCCTTTACAATGTTGAGGTACATTCCTTCTATTCTTAATTATCTTAGAGCAATTACCATGAAGCAGTATTGTATCTTGTCAAAGGCTTTTTCTGCATCTATTGAGATGATCAAGTGGTTTTTGTCTTCGCTTCTATTGATGTGCTTTATTACATTTATACATTTGCATATGTTGAACCACCTCTGCATCCCTGGGACGAAGCCAACTTGGTCATGGTGAATGATCTTTCTGATGTGTTGTTGGATTCAGTTTCCGTTATTTTATTGAGGATTTTTGTATTGATGTTCATTAAGGAAATTGGCCTATAGTTCTCCTTTTTGGAGGTGTCTTTGTCTGGTTTGGGGATGAGAGTAATATTGGCTTCATAAAATAAGTTAAGCAGTTTTCCTTCCCTTTCTATTTCATGGAATAGTTTAAGGAGGGTTTTTATTAGTTCTTCTTTAAAGGTCTGATAGAATTCAGAGAGAATCCATCAGGTCCTGGACTTTTCTTTTTTGGGAGACTATTGCTGTTTCAACTTCATTTTGTGTTATAGATCTATTCAGGTAATTAATAGCCTCTTGGTTCAGTTTTGGATGGTCATAAGTATCTAGAAATCTATCTATTTCTTCATGTTTTTCAAATTTATTAGAATATAGGTTCTCAAAGTAGTCTCTGATGATTTCCTGGACTTCCATGGTGTTTATTGTTATCTCCCCTTTTGAATTTCTGATTTTACTGATTTGGGTTTTTTCTCTCTTCATTTTAGTCAGGTTTGCCAGGGGTTGTCAATCTTATTTATTTTTTCAAAGAACCAGCTTTTTGTTTTATTGATTCTTTGTATAGTTTTTTTTGTTGTTGTTGTTGTTTCTGTTTCATTGATTTCAGCACTTATTTTTATTATTTCTCTCCTTCTGCTTGTTTTGGGATTTGCTTGTTCTTGTTTTTGAGGAGTTTGAGCTGTAGTATTAGGTCATTGATTAGAGATCTTTCAGTCTTTTTAATATATGAACTCATGGCTATAAACTTTCCTCTCAAGACTACCTTTGCTGTATCCATAGGTACTGGTAAGTTGTGTTTTCATTTTCATTAACTTCCAGGAACTTTTTAATTTCCTCTTTCATTTCATCAATGACCCATTGATCATTGAGCAATGTGTTGTTCAGCTTCGAATTGTTTATGTGTTTTTTACTGTTGTTTTTGTTGTTGAGTTCTAGTTTTAATGCATTATGATCAGATAGAATGCATGAAATTATTTCTTTTTTCTTATATTTGCTGAGGCTTCCTTTTTGCCCTAAGATACGATCAATTTTGGTGAAGGTTCCGTGAGCTGCTGCAAAGAATGTATATTGTGCAGAATTTGGATGAAATATTCTGCAGACATCAACTAGGTCCATTTGATCTATGGTGTGATTTAGTTCTAGGATTTCTTTATTGATTTTTTGTTTGTATGACCTATCTATTGATGATAGTGGGGTGTTAAAGTCTCCCACAACCACTGTGTTGGCCTTAATATGTGCTTTTAGGTCCTTCAGAGTATGTTTGATGAAATTTGGTGTGTTGACATTAGGTGCATATAGGTTGATAATTGTTATTTCCTTTTTGTGTATTTCTCCTTTTATTAGTATAGAGTGTCCTTCTTTATCTCATTTGATCAATGTAGGTTTAAAGTCTACTTTGTCAAGGTAAGTATTGCTACCCCTGCCTGTTTACGGGGGCCATTTGCTTGGTAGATCTTCTTCCAGCCTTTCACTCTCAGCCAGTGCTTGTTTCTGCTTGCACTTCTTCTCCTTTTTCTATGCCCATGATTCTCAGGTTTGGTCTTTTGATGGAGTCAGTTTGTTCTTGCATATTCCTTTCACAGGACTTGAGTTGTCTAATAGTTCTTCAGTTTTTCCTTTAATTACCATTTCATCTTCAAGTTCTGAGGTTCTGTCTTCTGCTTGTTCTAGTCTGCTGGAGTGGCCTTCCATTTTCTTTTGTATTTCTGTTTCATTATTTTTTTCTGAGGTTGTCCATATCATGGGTCACTTCTTCTTTAATATTGTCAATTTTCATCCTTAATTCATTTATCTCTCTGTTTATGGTGTTCTCTGTTTCACTTTGGTGTTTATTTAGGGCTCCCATGAGTTCATTTATTTGTTTTGTGTTTTCTTGTATTCTTTATTTTTGTTGCTGTGGAATTTCTTAAGTGCCTCCTATACATTTTGGTTGACCATGTCTAGTAACATCACTATGAAATTCTCATTGATTACTTGCAGAATTTCTTCTTGCAGTCTGTTCTTGTGGGCTTCGTTGGGTTCCTTGTTATAGTTTATCTTTGTTTTATTGGAGTCTGGATCTGGATGTCCATTTTCTTTATTTCCCTCTGAATCCTGTACTAATTTACTTTGGGGGAAGAATGGTTTCCGTCACTTTTTCATCTTCCCATCATTCCACTTGGTACTGTTTCTGTCCCTGGTCTATGTGCAATTTAGTATTAGCTAACTTACAATAGTAAAACTAAAAAAACCAAGAAAGAAAGAGAAAAAAGAAAAAATGGAGAATCAAAGAAATCAACAGGGAGAGATGGTGGACAATCAAACAGTGAACAAGACAAAAACTTAAGAAAAGAAAAAAAAATTCCCAGTTCAGGAACAGTAGAATTTCAGTCTTAGTAGTTCTGGTGTTACTCCTTTAGCATCCTGTCCTATTTGTCTACATCTCCTAGGCAGGTTTGGAGCTGGTGTCTGTTGGTGCTGGAGCCCTCCTGTTTTCTCAGTGTAAAGTGACATGGAGAAGTTTTTTCGGGTGGGGGGGTTCAGGGTTTTGGAGTTTTGTTTCTTCTTTTTTTTTTGCCAAGCATGGCTCCAGCAGGAAAGTATTCTGTTTGGTCTGTTGAAGGTCTCCCAAGTACATTTGGAGCTGGTGGCCAGTGGGCAGGCTGCAGGAGCATGGGGGTAACAGTCCACATGTTCTTTCAGTGCATTGTGGCTTGGAGAAGCCTTCCACAGGCTAGGGCTTCAGGGTGCTAAAGTTTCAGCTCTTCCTTGTGCTTTACCTCAGCGAAGTGTGTCTCCTGAGTCTCAGCAGGGTCGCTGATTCACGGTGTTCCCGCTGTCTATGTATGTGTCCCAGCCGCCATTTTGGATCTAGAAACTTCTCATCCTGTCAGCATTTTCAAGTGGGAGAGTCATTCACTTTACAGTAGATAGGCCTATATTGCTGAAGAGACACATGTATCCCCTGGGAGAATACAATCAAAATTCAAGACTTCTAATAAACAGATTTACTTCTTAGGCGCAGCATTTGGCTACCCCCAAATCATGACTAATATGGTAGTGACACAATTTTATTTCTTTCTTCCTTGACTCCCAAACAGCCAAATGATGTGATCTATTTCTGGTCATCTAATATAAGTTATTTAGGGAATCTCATCCCCTAACACACCTTACATTTTTTATTGATTATGGACCTTATAGGAAGTTTATTTCCATCACAAGTGGTATCAATATGCATTTAACTCTTTCAATGTTCATGCTTTTCAACCAAATTGCTTCATATTTCAGAGAAAAGATCTCAAGAGAGAAAATTTCTCACAGTAAATGTAATTACAAAATTGTTTTTGAGGTCTTAACATTTCCATGGATTTGTGAAATCACACATTTAAAGTGTCCATAAATAAAAAGCAAAACTCAACATGAAGCTCAATCCCATGTCAACAAGAATAAATCAAAGATTCAAGACATTTACAATCAGGAATTTTTAAGCTGCTCTAGTCATTAAAGTCTCACTCATGGAATTCATTCAACAAATTTCTAAAGTGGATATTAGGCTGATCTTGTGGGCTAGCTGTTTTCATATATAATATACAACTCCCACTTCTCTCCTTTCCATACCACAAAAGTGTACAAATCAGTGCACTTCATAGAAGGAGGAAAATCCTGCTTCCTGATCCTTGAATGGATGAAGTTGGAGAGGGGAAGCAAACTGTCACTGTCACTGTCACAACCTCTCCATAAACTTAGAAAAATCTTTCTCTCTTTCTCTCTCTCTCTCTCACTCTCTCCTCTCTTCTCTCATCATGAGTGAGATTCTGGCTCGAAGTCCAAGTTGAACTTAATGATTTTAGAATGCTGTAATAGATAGGTACCTGGATATATGTTCACCTCCTTCTACTAGAATTTTTCATTAGGCATACAAATAGGTACCAAGTGTGATAAAATTTTGATCCTCTCTACTATGTTTTGGTTAGGCTTTCTTCCAAACACTCACGTGCTAGAAGTTTGGTCTCCAATATAATGGTCTTGAAAGGCAGTGGGCTCTTTAAGAGATGATTAAATCACATGGGCATTACCCTTGGAGGTGATTATGCCTATGTCTTGGGAGTGGTTAGATATTACTAGGAGAGCAGGTTATGATAAAAATAAGTTCACCTCCTTATTGCTTTGTCTCTAACCATTTGACACTTCTCTCTGTCTCTGTCTCCTTTACTGGGTGTCACAGCTGTCATCCATGATGCCAGCATGCAACACAAGGTCTTGACAGAAGCAATACCCAGTTTTACATTTCCTTGTTGCCAAAACTGTGATCTAAATAAGCCTCTTTTCTGTAAAATTTAACCAGCTCAGGAAGTTTGTTACAGCAATACAAAATGGATTGAAACATTCTCATTCCTTGGGGTGGCTTATGTAGGTTTCACTTAGCCAGTGCTTCTACAAATATTTAAAAATTTGTATGAATGTTGTGGTTTTTTTAAACATTTCAGAGCACTCACACACAACTTTCTCCATCTTTCTGGGCTAACGAAATCTTTATATAATTTGAAGAAAAAAAGGAATTTAAAAACATTCTAATTTTACAGTCTCCAAAATTATTTTAAAATCATGAACTTTATTCTCTCTGTCTCTCAGGGCTTTATTTAATACTTGTAAAGCTAAAAATTAACTCTTTTGTCATCTGCTTTTATGAGGCAATGATTGTTGCTTACTAAATGGGGAACTGCTATGACTTTGAAGGAACTATCAGGGACCACAGCAATCAGTCTAGCACAATATGCAGTGTCTTCAGAAAAAAATCAGTAATGGTTGTAAATTAGCTAAAATATTTTTGAACCAGATTCAGAAACAACAAAAAATGTGAGTAGCTGGACACCAGTAGCTCACACCTATAATCTTAGCTACTCAGAGATCAGGAGATCACCATTTGAGTCCAGGGAAATAATTCATGAGATCCTATGTACATTATGAATTCAAATTACATGTTCCTTCACCGTCATTTATCAATTGACCTGCTTCTGTCCCCATAAATACTGACTTCATTCTTGATACAGTGGAAAAATTATTTTCCAACTCTTTTGTTAGCAAACTAGACTAATTCTCTCTGACTTGCTCAAGGACATCTCTCCTACAATGAACACTTTCTCTTTCATCATCACTTTTCCACTCTGTACTAGATTGTTTCTATAGTTCCTATAATCATAATATTTTGAAATATCCCATCTTTTATTATAAAAATTCTCTTGACCCACAATTTCTTTATAGCTTATACCTTTTCTGTCCATCTCTTTTAGAAAAACTCATTCTACCCCTCACCTCTATTTACTGTTTTTACTTCTTTTCTTCTTATTTACTTCTAAACTCACCTCAACTATCCCTTTATCTCCATAACTCTACTAAAATTGCCCTCTCCCATCATTCTGCAGAACTTTAGATACGTATCCTGGTATCTACACAATAGAGTCACTTCGATGCCTAATAGATCCTAAATTTATCGTTCCCCTAAACAAAATTCTTCATTCTATTACCCACTTCAACCCTGGCCAAACTTGCTTCTCCCTAGGTGTTTGCAGTCCCAAAAATTAACAAGTCACAAGTAGTGTGCTCTTGCATAAATCTTCTCTTTATGTAACATCTCCAAAGCATCCACATCCTCTCAACTCTAGTCTCAAAATATATCATGAATTTAACTATTAGCATATCCACCTGTACTGCTTTAATCTAATCCACTGTCTTCTTACTCCTATGTCAATATAGTATCTTAAGGTAGTTCTGTGCTTCTATTTTGCTGTTTTTATTGTTTTGGCAACCAGAATGATCTTTTAGCAACATAAATCACCACTCTACCAAATGTTCAACCATGCTCATAAGGCAATTTCTGACATCTTTACTCTGGCCTTCCACTTACCATCATCTGCCTTGCTCACCTTGCTTTTGAGTTTTGTGTTGCTGTTTTCCTTGCTTAGATGATTATTCCTTCTGCTCTTTACATGATTTGCTTCTCATTTTATTCAAGTTTTTGAGCAAATATTACCAGCTCAGAGAATTATCCCTGACTATCTGATTAAAAATGAATACCTCCTTTTGCTGCCTGTTACCTTACTTGCTTTACTTTTCTTAATAATGATAACAGTTTCATTTTAGTAACTTACACATCATTATAAATGCAAGTATACATGCATGTGTTATTTACCGTCACATTGTTATCACCTAAGAGATAATAGGTACTAAATCATTATTTTCTCCTTTAAAAAATTGATGTAAAGTACCCAATCTAATATCACCCAGTTAAATGCTAAATGCATTGTCATGAAGTCTCCATGTTCCAATTCCTTATTTCCAGGACAGAGAAGAAATTGGTCAAATTTATCCCTACCTCCTTCAAATTATGAATCCTACCAGTTATGGGGGGAAATGTAGAATTATAGGCCTTGTTGTATCATGGCAAGAGTTAGGGGAGCATTCCTTTTCAAAAAAGGAATGTGAGTAGGCAAGAAAATTAAATAACTTCTTTCACTTTCATTTATTCAGAAAATATTTACTGAGAACTGACAGTGAGCCAAGAACTATGGAAAGTGGGATACAGCAGAAATTTGGCAAACAAAGAACTTTTCTTTTATAAGTCTTTCATTTAGTGAAGGAAGATGCAGGTATATATGACACTAACCTGTGATCCATGAATAAAAGAATCAGATAGAATAAATAAAACTGAGTTATTCAGTGCATGCCACACATATTGAAACATTATTTTTCTGTTTGTTGTTTTGGGTTTTATTGCTTGTTGTTTGTTGTTTTTGTTTATTTAAGATAGAGTCTAGCTATATAGCCTAGGTTGGACTCAAACTCATGATCTTTCTGCCTCTCAAGTACTGGGATTACAGGCATATACCACCATGCTTAGATTCAAAAGTATTCATTCTGATAAGAATTCTGCAAAATTCATTGTATGTATGGACTCCTTCATGAAGTAAATATTGAGTCACTTTCACACTGGCCTTGATTATAATTTCATAGATGCATTCCTATTGAGAAAGATTATTTCCTATTCATTGTATAGTCATAACTTATAATTTTGAACATTAATTTTTAAAGGAATACAGCTTTTACAAGATGTAGTTTATGTTTGATTCTCCTGCATAAGTAGTACTACAACATAAACACTTTTACATCTATTCATTGTTTGATCTTCAGTTTATTTCTCTGCCTCTCTTGACTTCATTTTCTTTATGTACAAAACAAACAACTTGGACTAGATGTTGAGCAAGCTTTTTATGAGCCTTATAGAAGTTCAATTCAATAAGAAAATCAATCACGACAGACCACTGTATTCCATGAAATGTGTACACTGGGTCCACCATTCTTATTTTATGAGATGTCCCATTGACTCTGAAGTATCTGAATGGTTATAGCTATGCTGTTTACAAAGCACATAATTCAGTATAACAAGGGAAAAGGATCCCATATAGTTCAAATATGACTTTTTAAAACCTGCAGTAGTCTAGAAATTAAAGGTGTCGAGGTTCCTTTAAATCTGCAGGCATAAACTGGGGTCTTCTGGGTCAAATTCACCTATATGTGACACTTTTGTTTTGTGGTGGCCAGCTCCATTTATCAACCTTAAATTTGAATACCATAGTCCATTCCTCCCCACTGACCTGTACCAGCAGTTCTCAAGCTTTAACATGAATCAAAATCACTGGTATAATTTATTAAAATGTGTTGCTGGGCCCCATTCTGATTAAGTGTCTTATGTTTTCAGTGGGGCCTGAAAACTCATATTTTTGCAAATTTCCAGTAATTCCAGGATTACATTTTGAGGATCACTATCCTACACTACTGATGCATTTGCCAAGCCTCTAAAGATACCTAAATTTATGACTTATTATGGGATATATGACAAAAATGACTTACTTTTAATCCTAAAATATTTTTACCCTTAATGAAATGACACTGAGAAAAAAAACCAAACTGAGCTTGACAGTACCCACCTTTCCTGACTGCAATAACATGGGTGGTGTTCTTTAAGATGGCTCCTCAGACTTCCACATAATTGTCTTGTTAGGACCACAGACTTGAACCATGTACCTTGAGTCTAATGCAAAATTCCCCTGAAGGACATAGACATTTCCACAAATACTTTGAGAAAAATCATTCCTGAGTTAGAAATTCATGTCTTTGAGAAGCATGCCTTATGCAGGACTGAGTGGAAAACATTCTATATCCCAATGGCTAGAATTTGATTAAGCCAGAATTCCAAGGCAAGAAGGCAACCAATGTTTTGAACATAATAAAGAAGGAAGCTATGGCCTTCCTCACAAGAAGGAAGCTGAATAGTTCCTTGAAGAAACTGTTCCAAACATTGCAGTTCCTTCCTGTTACCACCACCCTTCAACACTGATTCCTTCAGCATGACAGTCTGGTTTCAGTTAAGCACTAGGGAAGAAGGGTTTGTGTCCAAAGCAAGTACCTGTAAATATTTTATATATAAATAATTCATTAATTTATAATATTATTAAACTTTTTATAAGCAAAATGCACGCATGCATATGTATATGTATAAACCCTATATTATACATTTAATTTTGAATTCCTATATGAAGTAACTGCCAATAATACTCCAGTTTTATAGATAGTTTCACCTTAGAGGAATTAAATCATTTTCTCAAGGTCCTAGGACTAGAACTTAGGCAGTGTTGAACCTTTTGCTATATTGGCTGTTTATGGGGTGATTTTGCATCTTGGTAAGACATACAACATTGATTGGAATAGAAATAATTGTGGTTATCACTTTTATCATAAGACCTAGATAGTGAATTCATTTTTAAGAAGTGATATCATGTGTAATGTCAATAGCCTGCCATGCATTATCAAGAACCAAATCAATGTCATATCAATAATCTCTCACAAACAGAATACTGGAATTGTGTATGTGTCTACTTGCAAACATCTGCCTGTTCTCTAGTGCATTGCCACAGTTGCAGCATTATTTTTTCCTTCTTTCCCTTGACTTTCTTATCTTGCCTAAAGAATCATTATGCTTTTTCTTCTTCCAGAATTTACCTGTTTTTCAAGACTCTGAAATGCACTGCTTCCTAACTTGGAATCTGGGAGAATCTCCCATGCAGTTGTCATACACAGCTGCATTTCAAGCTATGACATGAGTGGATAGCAACCAGCAAGTTTTACTATTTGTTTAGAATGGCATGTTATTTCAACAGAGAGAAAGTATTTTACAGATAAAGCAAGGTACGCTACCAGAGAATTAACTACTGTGTACATAAAACTTACAACATTTTCATTTATGCTCTTTATATAAAACTTGTTTGTTTAGTCAAAGAAATTGGTTTGTGAAAAATGTCAAAGCAATATTAAGTATCCAAGCCATTTTATCATTGATAAATATCTAAATTCCACATAAGTTAAATAGATCTTTGCTTCAGAAGTTTAAAACTCTTTTAGAGCACAAAATTTAATTGATTCATTGCTAAATCATTAGAAGTAATTAGCATCACAATTCAGAGGTTTAAGTTGCTAAAGATCTTTGCCTAAAAGAGCTAGAAAATTGTGTATTTTACTTCTTTATTGAAGTTACTTTCCAAATAGCTGTATATATTTTATTGGTTTGTTTTGTTATGTTTTGTTTTGACTTTTCCATCTTGTCCCTCCTTCTTGTGGCATAAAGTATGGACCAAGCTGGAAAGAAGGTGCCCCATTGGAAAAACTGGAATGTAAAAGAAAAGAATACTACTTTGACGAATGGTTCTCACCAACAGAGAGCATGAAGTAGAGGATTTTGTGCATTCCAGTGCCTCTGCTTAGAGCCTTTTCATGCCCTTCTCACTTCTGCCTGCTTAACATCTACAATGCTTCTTTCAACTCAGTCAACATAGCCCCCAACAGAGCCAAATATCCAATAGTATCCTCCTATACAAACACTAAGCTCTTCCTCGTGTTCCCAGTAGTAAATTACATGTTCATGATTATTTTATTTTCTCTTTTTTATGGTGGTACTAGGTTTTGAACTTAAAGCCTTGCTCTTGCTAGATAAATGCTCTGTTACTTGAGCCATGTCCCCAGCTCTTTTTGCTTTAGTTTATTTTTCAGGTAGGGTCTCATGTTCCCCTCCCCCAGGGGCCAGCATATGACTAATATAATAGCCTAGAGAGGAAAGTAAATGTAATGGAACTATTAGCTCCCATTGTAAAATATTTAGCAATTTATATCACTTGAATAAAGTGCTGAAATTTTTAAACATATTAGTTAACTCCCCTCCATAAAATGAAAAATGTTCCATTTTCCTTCTTTAACAAACAGCACAATTGCTTATTCTTGAGGAATTTTGACATGGTTGCTGGATCTTACCCTGTCTATGTAAGAATGGACACTGTATTATTTTGTTTTCTGGTACAGTGCATATAAGTATTGATTTAATATCATGGCATAATGCCTTTAGTGAGTCAGATATCTAGACATCTGTTATCATTTATGGTATAATGTAAAAAAAAAGTCTGTTATTGTGAACTTTTACTTTGAAAACCTGTTTAAATGACAATGGTTAATTCCTTATTTAATGACAATGTAGTGATGAGTTTTCAAAAAAGTTGTGAAAACTTTGACTACATAATTTACAATTCAGAACTTAAGATATTTATTTTTGTTTTGTGTTTTAATATTTAAAAATAACAAAATAAGCATGCTTACTCAGCATTTTACATATTTAGCAGAATTCCAACATGAATGGCTTTATAATGATAAGTTGATCAGAGATGATGAGTTGCTACCAAAAATTAATAAAGCTTTCTTAAGTAACAAATCATGATTTTTTTACTTCAGTGATGATAATCAAGCTCATTATACCTTGGTTTAATTCATTTAACGGTTTACTTTTGTTAATTTGACTTCTTTATTTTTAAAATATCTTCTTCAAAAGAGTAATCTGCAGCAGATTTTCAAAGAAATTTAGGCTCAACTCTCAAGTTTATGTGAAAATACTTTAGTACCAAGGAGCATCAACATAAGCCACATAAGTGACTTCGCATAACTGATAATTTTCTTGACACTTCCTTAATTTTCTTGAAGTGTCAATAAGGCTCAACAGCAGGGCTTTCTCTTGCTGCCTGCAAGTCTGACCTTCGAGATCCAGATGTCTATCCTTCATTAAATTAGTGTTGTAAGTGTGCATCCCCTGCAAAATCTGGTTGGGGCATTTTCAAAGATCATCATCTCTAGATGTAAGTACAGTCACAACCTGATGCAATTACCTTGCTGTTCTTTCTTCCATAAAGCTTTTCTGGAGGTATTGAAGACACTGTTGAATGGAGTGGCCTTGGGATGACTGGAATGTTTCTGGAAATTTCCTGTGTGAATATCACAACAGAATACAATCATTAAATAACCTCCCTTTTATAAATATACAATATTTCTAGCCAGTATTATAATTATAAATTTACAAATGCATTTTTGGTAAGCATTCATCATATATCATGAACCGGATAAACTTATCCTGATAAGATAATCTTACAGAATTCCAAATGCATCCAGTTTAAAGTTAGTCTTAGCTTTAAGACTGGGTAGAAATCTGAGCATTAGAAAAATTGATTTTTCCAATATTGATTGGAGATTTGGGAGGTTAGCTAGGAAGCCCGCAACAACACGATGACTCCTTTTATAGCCTTTCTTTCCTCCTGGTAACTTTGTCTTCTCTGTGAATAATTTTCATCCTAATATTATTACTTCGGTGTATTGTGTTAATATTTCAAGAGTAATACTATCATTCTAATAATAAGCAGTAACATATAGATAAATTCTAATTTAATATAATCATTCATTTAAAATATCCCTAGATAAGCATATCCAAGAGGAAAAACATTTGCTATAAGAAAAAATATAAAACATATTAGTCAAAAAATTTTTTAAATAAAACTATGGCTTTCTTCTAATCATGAGAGTAAACACTAAAGAATTTTTAAAGAAAAAAATAAAAAAACCACAAAAAAAAGGAAACAAATCTCTATCAATCTCCTCCTCCATGATAATCACTAAGAACATTTCTGGCTATAGCTTTTCAAGATTCTCCAGGGATATGAGTATACATTTGAATTCTCACCTTTTACAACAGTCATTTAATCTACTTTGTTGTAACAAGGCTTAATCATGATTTTTCCAGTGCCATTAAACATTCTACAACATAATTTTTAATGTTTTTCTACTGCATTTGATGTATCAGCACTTACCTAACCAGTTCCATATTGTTGTATATTTAAACTGTTATCCCAAATTTTACTCTTGGTCATAACATTGTAATAAAAGTCGTGATTTGTACATGTTTACAGACATCTTTACTATTTTTGGTGGGAGAAATTATTAGAAGTATAGTTGTTGACTCAAAAGATATACATATTTTTAAACTTCAAATAAATGTTGCCAAGACAATTTCTGATATTGTATATCAGAATTACCAGCAGTGAAATTTAGTGCTACCAGAGCTAGTACTGAAGTTGAGCTTTCCAAAATCTGGATGATGCTTAGGAGTTCTCTTTGAAGATTACAGGCAATACATACATGCAATGTTCTTAGCATTGACTATAAAAATGTTTATATTTGTCACTTTTAGCAATTAAATATTTTCTCATTTCTAGTTATATTCTTTTATTAGTGAGATTGAGCATTTTTCTTACATTATGATCATTTTCTCAGCTTCTTTCTTTGCTATTATTTATTATAGTTGTCATTTTCTATGATGTTGAACCCACTAGTGCTAAGCCCAATAAGAATAGGAAAAAAACTGTACATACAAGTCTTCTACAAAAGTCAAATTAAAAGAATCTGTAAATGAACCACTCTAAGAAGGCAGTGATGAATGAGGAAGACCCGATCACACAAACATCGCACAGAACCATCAGAATCATTTTGCACCAACCAGCATCTTTCTTGTGATCATCCAAGAGTCATCCTAATTCTTCCTTGGGGTCTTGGGGAGTGAAGTTTTAGCACCATCTGCCTGTATGTCTGGAGCTAACTCATCCTAGACCAGTGCATAATTTCTCTGTAGAACTTCACTTTCTGGCATCTACCTTCCAAATGTCAGCTGGTTTCCCTGGCCTACAGCATACTGATCCCTGAGTCATGATGCCGTCTAGACCTTGTATCCCTGGTCAAAATTATGTGTCAGGCTGTTCTTCCTTTTTCTAGCTGTAATTGCCCAACCCTGTCCTATTGTCAAACTAAACAGGAGGTGGAGATTTTCCATCAAACATATAGACCTCTCCAAACCAAGTAATATCTAATACATGATTCTAGAAAGATGAAACTAAACAGTGATAAGAGTACCTGAAGTCTTGATATTAAAGAAGAAATTGGGGATATTTATGTTGACAATCTAACTAGAATCAGTGTGATTCTAAAGATAAGACAATCTGTTAGAAAGTCATTGCTGCATTCCCCCAAAAGATAATGGAAGTCAGAACCAGGACAGTGGCACAGACAATGGAGAAAAGATAGCAAACAAAAAAGATTTCATATACAGAGTTAAAATCATATACTGAGAAATCAGTGCCAGAGGGAGGGAATTGAAGAGGGGTGATAGAAGTAAAGGGAAGAAACCAAGGATGATTCTGACTTTGTAACGGTATTTAGGCTAACAGTTATCCTGTCAAATTATATGTAGTTTGTATGCCTCCAAGCCAATTATTTTTTTTGCTGTGTGAAGGTTCTTTCATACTGGAAAATGTTCCAAAAATGTCTGTGACTCAGGTGATATTAGGCATTAGAACACATAATAAAACTAGGAAAATACTGAGAGCATGTTACAATTTTAGGGATAGCAATCCTTTCAATCTTCTAATTAGGAATACAGCCTAAGGTGTCTTATTTTAAATGGACTCCATTTATTATTGTATGCCTTTAAATGAATTCTGTTTTCATCTTGACATTTTAGCAAGACTCTGAATAGAACCTTAGCTAATTGGTTCATTCTTCTATAGGAGCAGGACTACCAATTAAAACATAGATTCTGAAAGTGTAAGGTAGAAAACAGCCTTCCAAGGTATTTTCCAGCTTACCTCGTATAATAATTATATATAAAATACTGATATCTCCAAATCATTACTTCTGACATGACAATCACCTAACTAGTCAGTTTTTATTTCTTTTTTTGACTGACTTATGCAAGTATCAATAAATAGGATTAATAGAGGAGGGTACTTTGCAGCAAATTCTATACTCAACCTTAATAAATTATGGCTGTTACTTGTTAGTCCTCTGGCCATGAATAAAATTACCTGTTCCTCTAAGACTGTCTTCTACAATTGGCATGATAATAATAATGTCTACTTAAACCCTGACTGTGAAATTTAAATAAGAAAAGGTATGTAAACTATCCCAGTACGTAGTATATGGTCAGTAATGATTGGCTATTATTATTCATATAAAAGAGTAATTTCCAATAAAATTCATGGTGGGGCTAAAATTCATAAAAATTCAAAAGTAATAGATACAAAAAAGGTAAAAAACAGATTAGCATCTGTGATAACTTTGGGTGTCAACTGACTTAATTATGAGATTCCCCCAGATAATTGAATCATTATTTCTGAGTATCTCTGTCAGGAAGTTTCTAGAGGAGAATGGCATTTGAATCAGTAAACTGAGTAAGGGAGATCCACACTCACCCAGGGCGGGTAGGCACCATCCAGTTGGGTGGGGGCCCAGATAGAACAAACTGGTAGAGGAAAGGTGTACCTCTTCTCCATCTTTGGAAGCTGACACAATCTTCTGCTGCTGCTATTGGACATCAGTATTCCAGACTCTTCAGCATCTGCACTCCAGGACTTGTACCAGTTGCATCCTGGGTTCTCAGATGTTCTACCTCGAACTGAGAGTCACACCATCAGCTTCTCATCTCCTGAGGTTTTGGACTTTAACTAAACCAGGTTACTTGCTTTCTTGTTTCTCCAGTCTACACATAGACTATCATGGGGCTTCTAAAATGCCATAATCACATAATTCCTCTCCCACATATTCCTATCTTTATCCCTATCATGATCTGCCTCTATCTATCTGTCTACTTATAGCCATGTACCAGATAATTCATCAGTTACAATAGACTGCATGTATGACCATGATTCCATAAAATTATAATGAAGCAAAAATTCTTGTGACCTAGTGATATCATAAGTTTATAACACAATGTATTACATTATTGTGGTGATGGATGCTGGTAGGAAAAAACCTAGTGCACTACCAATTGTATAAAAGTATATAGTGTAAGTCAGGCACAGTGACACATGCTGGTGGTCACAGCACTTCAGAAGCTGAGTCAGGAGGGTCAAGAATTCAAGCATATTCTGGACTATATAGTAGGTTCCAGGTCAGTCAAGGCTACATAGTTATACCTTGTTTAAAAAATAGTAATGCACTTATATACAGTATAATAGTATAGTACATATAATAGTTGATAATGATAATAAATGACTGTGTTTTTTATTTATGTACTTATTATACTACATTTTGTCATTACTTTCAAGTGCACTCCCTTTACTTACTAAAAATAAAATTACTGTAAAGCAGTCTGCTGTGTTACTCTGGTAAGCAGCCTCATACATCTTGTGTTTACTGTATCTCTTGATTGAATTAAGAGGCCTCATCAAGTGATTGACCTATATCATCTAAATTTGTGTAAGTATGCTCTACAATGTTGGTAGAATGATGGAATTACTTAATGATATATTTCTTAGAATGGACCCCTGTCATTAAGCAATGTGTGATTGCCTATCATCTATCTATCTATCTATCTATCTATGTATCATTTATCCATTTATTGGTTCATCCTCTCTGAAGAAGACTAACACAGAATCTTTTTTGAAATTTTACCTTTCTTTTAACCATCTCATTATTTCAATAAATTAATTATAGAAATGGGGTCAATATTCTATCATTTGCTATTTTCATGTTCAGTACTCTGTAACTTTACAGCTTCTTCCTTCTTGAGGAAGAGACCTTAAACTTAAAGGAGAAGTGATGATGTGCAAGTTCCAAGCATTGGCCTTAATAGCCTTATAAATTCTCACATTCTTTCTGGGAAAAGACCAGCCCAGTCCAGAGTGAGAGACCATTTGGTTCAGAGAAGAGATGACCCAGCCGACAAAATGTTGTACAAGACAAGCTTGACCCAGCCCAGGTCAACGTAAATAGCAAGGCAAGGACTTACAAGCAAAAATATATGTTTATTGTTGTATGACATTCAAGATTCTAGTAGCTTGATATGCAGCATTATTGTGACAAAAGATTTTTGCTCATTTTGCATATAAGAAACAACACATCTTTTATAAAAGGAGTGGGAAAAATTAATCAAGACAAAATCATTGAAGGAAAGAGAATGATAAAACATAGCATAACACAAATTATCTTTTGAGCACTTAATAAGTGTCATATAATACATACATATATACATACAAATATATAATATCAGCACACACATGTAGTTAATTTAATTCTTATGAAAAGTCTTTAAAGAAACTTATTAGGACAAACTGAAGCAAGGGATTTTAAGCAACTTACTCACACTTTCCCTATGATATATAGTTAGATTTTTCTGACTTTAAAAGTTTGTTTTAATTCCTCTGTGATACATAGATTTGTTCATAATTCAAAAATCCTAGTTGTTGACTATAAGTTGATTAAGAGATAGTTTCATCAATAACTTAAAGATGCAATTTCTAGAGTAATGATGAATTATTATCCCAAACTGTTTTGGCTCCATTTACTAGAAACTGGGAATTAAAACTGATAATCTAGATAAATGCAAAAGAAGGCAAAATATATTCTAATAATGATACATCTTTATGAATAGTTGACAAACTAATAAATTCTATATAAATTTCAAATCATATATATACATATATATGCATATACACACATATACAATCTAAGGATAGGTAAGAAATAATTGACTTAATCAGTAGATGTTAAAGGAAAAGGCCCAATCAGAAATATTTAATTTTTCTGCTTTTAGAATTCTACAGAGCAACTTCTCTTTTCTCAAAACCTAACACTTGATATTATTTTGTGGAAATTATTACACAAGAGGCAAACAATATAAAGAGTTGCAAAAAGTGAATGTTCCTTTTTGGAAAAGATTACCTTGAAATGTTATAGGCACAGGCATATTACTAGATAGTTCTCCTGGGAGAATTGTGATGTCCAACTTAAAGAAAAATTGCCATCAGCGTTGCTGAATGAAATGTCTGCATGCTGCTTACTCCCCAAAGGAAAGAAAATGTTTTTGTGTTCTAGAAGCTGCCAGTTATGCAGCAGTGAACATGAACCATCCCATGAGTCACTTTCTTTCAACTCTAATCTCTTTTCACAGTGACAAATGAATCACAGAAATCAATCTCAACTCTGACTCTGAAAAATTTTCCATGGAATTTTAAAAAATAATAATAAAGACGAGCAACCTAAAATTTCACATTAGAAGGCAGACATGGGTGTGAGCTCAAGCTGGGGGAAAAGGTGTGCCATGAAAGGATTGAATTCTGTTTGGCATATTGGAGAGAACTCAGATTTCGGAGTCAGAAGGAATCTGAGTCTGAATCTTGTTCCATGGTCTATTAGCCTTGCCACTGAGTGAATTAGAAACCTCTGCAGGACTTTGTTTCCTCCCTTATCAAAAAGAGAACATAATATTGTCTGTATACTATGATTATTATAAATCTCAAATAGTATACTAAGTTTATTTTATATTCTAACAAAAGCATTGATCAGAAATCAAATAGGAACTAATTATTCCCAGAATCACTTTCCTTTATATTACTTAGTGCTATTTTCTACATGAATATGGTGATTTTAGCTCCCTCATTAAATGAGTATTTCCAAAAGGCATTGCTTTCTCTTTCTTTTTTTAATGCACTTGTATTAGTTACTTTCATGTTGCTATGACCAAAATACCTGACAGAAACAACTTAAGGGAGGAATGATTTGTTTTGGCTCATGGTTTCAGAGTTGGCTCATGGTGGGGAGGGTGTAATGGATCAGAGCAGTTCACATCATGGTGGTCAGGAAGCAGAGAGAAAAAAAGGAATACAGGAAGAGGCTGAGCAAGATATAGCCACCAAGGACATGACCCCCAGTGATCTACTTCCTTAAATTAGGCACCCCCTCCTTCTTTTCACCACTTCCCCAAAAGGCCAGCATCTTATGAATACATCAAGGGATTAACCCATTAATCAGGTCAAAGCCCACAAGACATAAATGTCTCTGGAAATGCCCTCACAGGCATTTCTCACAGGCACACTCAGTTAAGCATTACTAATCTCCTAGACATTTCTAAATCCAATCAAGTTGATAATCAAGATAAACCCTCACAGCATCCTTTAGTTCTGAATGTTTTAAGGATAGTCTGACCATATGAATAACTCACTAAATGCAATAGATAAATATCTAGCTAACTATTATAAAGAAAATATTCTTTCTTCTATAAAATCTGAGAACAGGAGGGTGGAACAGGTCCCACCAAAGGGGTGTTGGTACCAGTGGGAGGGGGGAGGTGGCAGGGAAAGGGATAGGAGGGTTAATACAGTCAAAAATCTGTACACGTGTATGTAAATGAAAAAACAATACCTGCTTAAATTATTCTAGGAATTGAGGGGATAAAGGAGAGTGGTGCAGGGGGTGAAACCATGTATGATATATTTGATGCATTGTAAGAACTTTTGTAAATACCACAATGTACCCCACCCAGCACAACAATAAAAAAATTTTTAAATAAAATAAAATTTCCTAATCAGAGTAAAAAAACAAAGAAAAGAATGAAACATTGCTGAACTATGTATTTCTATGGATTTGGAAGGCACTACAGAGATTATACCACAAACAAAATAAAATAAAATGTGCACCAATACTATTTTCTCATGTTTGTTTAGTTTCATGTCTATGGCTCTTTCTCCCCTTAGACCCTGAGCCCTTGCCCCATAGACCATCTCAAGGCACACATTTGTTTCCAAGTCATTTGTAAGAATTATTAAGGCAATGCTGGATATCTCAATGGAACTTTTGCTAAATACTCTGGTCTGTCTTCTCATTAGACATAATTACTGTCAGGTTAAGAAACCTTTTAGTGGTTGCTGAGCTCCTGTTGCTAGTCATTAGAAAATTGTGGAGCCAGGAGCAAAATAGATGGAAAAGGGTTTGTTCAGGTTCATTTTTTAGGCTGAATGAAAGTCCCATTATTACCACACGTTGAGTCATTTCACTGTAGCTGACTTTTAAAAGACACCTTAATTTAATGACACAAAATAGAATCAGTGGTAGAGGAGATCATTGCTGGGCCTCTGAACCTGTGGTTAGTGATTGTCTTGCTGTCAATAAAATGCAATGCAAATATGCTCCTTGTGCTGTATTTTAGGGGACCATTGGTCAGTGTAAACAATTGTTGATACAGAAGCCACTTTTTTGTAGCTGATGAAATGGACTCATTTCAATTTGAAATTTAGGATTTGGCTTTATTTGTTTCAATTTACTAGCCTTAAGACAAAAGTAGAGGGGTGTGTGGTTGTGTGTGTGTGTGTGTGTGTGTGTGTGCAAGCATGTGTGTATGACATAAACCTTTAAAATTATTTCAAATCTGTTCATATGTCTTTAGTTTCAAAATCTACTAATTAGCAGTTGCTTTATGCCCAAGCTGTTCTCATGACTTGAAAAGGAAGAACAATGAAAATATAAGAAAAAAATATGATTTTAAGATCCTTTCCCTTCAAATGCATAGAAAACTTTTCTTTTTAAGACAGAGGCATTAATTTTAAGGTGAGCATATCATTAGAGAGTTATTTGTCAAGTCTTGGGAATTGTTTTTATTTTAGTACTTTGATAATATTTATCTGCGTTTTCTAAAATGCAGATCTTATTTTATTAGTATAGCACCATCTTCTGACAAAAATTAAGAAAGGCAGTTGGTTTTATACCAAAAAGTGCTGAAATCACTTAAAGAATTTAATGAAAAATTGACCCTTTGTAGCAAATGTCCGGAATTTAATTTTACAGGGCTTTTCTTTTCAACATTTTAGTGTTACATTAATTTTCTACTTGTTAATTTTGACTTCTAACCTTTTCCAAGAAGTTTTAAATCATTGTCAAATTGCTACAACATGGCATATTTTCAATTACATCAACTTATAAGATAACTTATAAGATGTGTAGAACCATGTTTTTATGTAAATACTTGCAAATATAATGCATGCATACATAAAAAGCACTCAATAATCATTAAAAACAGTCATTTCTTTCACTGTGAAATAGATTTAAAGTAGACATTCTTGAAAAGAGGAGGAGATGTGTGGTGAATATGATCAATGTACTTTATATACACATGAAAATAGAATAATGGAGAAATGTAAATGGGGGATGGGGAAAAGAACGAGTAATAGAGGGGGTAAATTAGATCAAGGCACATTGTGTGGATATACCACAGTGAAATCCCTTTGTATTGCTATGCTAATAAAAATGGCAAAAATAAAAAAGACTTTCTATAAGATCAAAAATATAAGAATTGATCAGCATTAACACTAAAAGAAACATAATATCAAAGGTGACTACTTTTTAGAATATACATACAATGAAAAGTTAAAATGCAAGCAAAAACTGAAGAAAATTCTCAACATGTATGAAAGAAAATGTAAAATGACTCTAAGATGTTATCATTGTAATTGACATCAATGACATATGCTAACAACCTCCTCCATAATGCTAACACTAATGATTTTAATAAATCAGTAAGAAAAAGACAGTTGCAAAGATAGAACAATAAGCAAATGAGATAAAATTGTAGAGCTGAAGAAATTTAAATTGAGCAAGGAATAATTATAATAAAATTCCCAAAACATTTTTATCTTCATGTGTAATGAACTAGAATCTAAAGCAACAAAACTAGTTTTAATTACAGAGAAAAATAAAATATTGTTTATTCATATCTTTACAAGTGCAAATTCGCTCCATATTTCTGAAGTTATTTGACAGAACGCACCTGAAAAACTTGTGCAAATACTGTGTACAGGTGTATGTAAACAGAAAAAAATGATACCTGTTAAAACTATTCCAGGAAGGGGGGGATAAGAGGTTAAACGAGAATGGTGGAGGGGGTGAATTCAAGCATGCTATATTTGACATATTGTAGAACTTTGCAAATGCTACCTTGAACCCCCACCCAGCACAACAATAAGAAAAAGAATATCTATCTGTCTATGTATACATATATATATATATGCCCTCAGTGAATAAGTAAATACATGAAATAAGAAATGTGCTTAAATGAAAACTTAAAATTTTTTAGGTTTTCTTTATTCACTTAGGTTTTGTGTAGCAAATTTTACAACCTAAAAGTCTCAAAATAGAGGATTATTGGTGTCAATTGTACTGCAACATTAATGATAAAACACTAATTAAAAGAATAATGCTCCCAATATATTGTTAAGAAAAATAAAAAAACAAGAAACGTAGCAAAATAAAAAAATTAGAATCACACTGAAAATGATTCAAAAGTGAATCCTAAGTATTAAGTTATGAATAGACTTATCTTCATATTATTCTATAATTCCTAAGCTGTAAATAAACTATTTAAAATAATAGAAGTTCTAAGATGACAAAACATTGGAATTCTTTAATTTTCTAATGTATAAAAAATGAGATGAATCAGTATTTATTAAGAGCCTAAGTTCCCTGGAGTTACATAAGGCATAGTTATATTTGTCTAATTAAGGCATGAAGATTATAAATAAGTGGCAAAGAAAGTATGTGAAAAGTACTACATACATGAACGTATTCAACAACTATATCATTCAAGACATTTTGGCTTTAAGAAATTGAAAACTTGTTTAGTTTACTTATGCAAAGACAAAATGTTAAAATATTGACTTATACACAAAAGGAAGAGGAGAAGTAGAAATGCCCTAAACGATCGTCATAAGTAAAGACTATCATAAATAAAGAAGTGGACTGCTTCTGTCCACTTGACATCTCCATTGTCTAATGTCAGCTTCTTCCTATGTTGTATGAGGATGTGGTCCTGGGTAGCCTAGAGCTCATAGTCAATAATACCATTAAGAGAACTGCAGTTTGGAAAACATTCTGGCTTTGAATTCAACTTAGTTGACAGCTTTTATTTGGTACATAGATCTCATGAGACAGTAGAAGGCAGCTTTACAATAGCTACTAAGAATTCATAACATTACATGCTGATATTAAAAATAATTCTAAGGTTTTCCATTTGAATCAAATTTTGGAGGGTGCATGTTTACATGATTTGCTCCCCACCATTAAAGAAAGAATTCACTCTGGGGGAAGTTACCCCCAAAATATTATGACAGGACTCAAGACTACCACAACAGGAAGATAGATGGGGTTCAACTTCAAGCACAGTAAAAACTTCTGGGGATTTATGGCCAATGAGAAAAGAGGCAGGGTTGGGGGAGTCAGTGGATAGAAAATTACTGAAAGGCATCATAAAGATGAGGGCATTATTGATAAACTGATGTAGAATTCTAGTGTGAAGTGATTAAGTCATTGGTGGAATCCCATGGAGGGGATTAATACTATCTCTCAGGAGTTCTAGCTCTCATGAGACACTTGAGAGGGTGGGTTATTATGAGAGAGCTTAGTACTGTCTCCAAATCTCTCTTCTGCATGCATCTCTTGCTGTTATCACACAAGTTTCAATCACACAACACCATCCATCAATTGATCATGTGGTATGAGGCCTCCTAGATGTGGCCATCCCATTTGGACTTTCAACCTCCAAAACTGTGAGGTAAAAAAAATGTTATAAGTAAACCTCTAAAGTACCCAGTCTGTTATTTTGTTATAGCTATACAAAACAGACTGAGAAACTGTTTATAAAACTCAGTTGAAAAGCTGGACTATTGAGTACAATTCTGGTGTACCTAACTCAAAGAAGACAATATAATCTTTAAAGAAAGCACAAGAAGTAGCTAAAATACAGAAAAACTTTCATATGAAAAAAGTAAATTAAGAAATGTCAATTGAATTATATAAAGGGTGAAAATGAAACAGAGGTAATGGACTGTAGAACAAAATAGCATCTACAATGTACTAGGAAACTTTATATTCTATTTGAGAATAACACTAGCTACTATTATGACACTGACACTTTTAAGTGAAGAAACTCAGGCTTATGGAATTTTGGGACTATCCCCTAATGACTGAATAATTGTGCTATCAGGTAATATAAATGGAAGTAGCACTTTACACCCCAGGGGGTGAAGATTAGATATTGGAAACTAAGAAACAAATACATAAATTAATAAAAATTGAAGGAGAACTCATATGCAGTGAGTGAACAGTATGTATTTAGAGGTAGAAAGCTCACCTTTTGAGATTGCTGCAAGGAAAATAACTTGGAAGCCTTGTGACACCATCCTCTTGCCTCCTTCACAATCTGTTTCTGTGTAATCTACCTTAACATTGTTAATGTACAATAAATATTTATCAAATACCTGTAATGTGTTTAGAACAGCTTAACTGAACTGATTTTCCTAATAAGATATTACTGTGCTTAACTGAATTGATTTTCCTAATAAGATATTACTGTGCATAACCAAACAGCCATGATAAAAAGATTATTTTTCTTTGATAATTAATTGCTTTTCTTTGTCTTAGAGACCTGAAACTAGACTACAACGCTATCCACAGGATGCATGCCATGGGACTCAATTATAAATGAAACTTTGGTACAATGAGACCCTTGTGGTATTTCTAGTAATAAATCCCATTGGATAGGGTCAAAAATACATCCACTTCATCCTGAATTCTGTATTCTCCATAAGAATTTTGTGAGGCTCCAGCTTTGTATCCTAAATTTGAAAGGAAACCCTCCAAAATTTGATTCAAATGGAAAACCTTAGAATTATTTTTAATATCAGCATGTAATGTTATGAATTCTTAGTAGCTATTGTAAAGCTGCCTTCTACTGTCTCATGAGATCTATGTACCAAATAAAAGCTGTCAACTAAGTTGAATTCAAAGCCCATTTCCAATTCATTACTTCATAGAGAGCTTTGAAATATGCTCATTTAAAAATCTGCTACATAACAAGTCTGTATCACCATTCTGTAATGTCAGTATAATGTTGCCAAGTATGAGAGTGAAGCATGAATACTGGCACTTAATTATAGATATTAAATTCAGTCTTTCATTTCAGATATATGTCAGATGTCACCACCTTCAAGAATTCATAAATGAGCAGTTCTTCTCTAGTCAGTATACTATGAATTAGAGGATGAGAAATACTATGTTAAACCATTCTTCTTTGGTTACACATGTATAAAATATTCTTTTGCATCCCAGAAACTCAGGATCACAGACATTTCCAAACACTTCATCCATCACTATAATGTGGTTACCTCTAGGGTGTGATTTCAATAATCAAAGGTGAAATGAGGCATAAGAGATCATCACTTCTTACTAATTAATGATTTCAATTGTTACAGCTTAGACGCTTGAGTGTTTTCCAAAATGAGAATGGCAGTAACCTATTTTTAGAGGCAGCACAGACTGTTACGCTTGTATGTCTACATACCTGTAGCTTTACAAAATAGAAAAATGAAAAAGGGTATGTTGATAATGATAAACATTGCTTTGAATCATCTTTGGTCATTACCTACATATGTAATTTGCAAAAAATAAAAAAAAATGTGGCTAAAATTATTTCTATCATTCTTTGGTCACTAAAGTGGTATACTAAAGGGTTAATAGTTATATTAGAAGTTAAAGTTTTGCAATCAATTGTTTCTTAAACTCTAATCTTAGAGCTCAGCTTCTGCAAACATTTTACAGCTTCTCTAGAGACTAACTGTTCATGGGAGTCATGCTATGAAATCATATTATAGCTGAGGCATTTGTACAACTTTCTGTAATAAATGCCTTCAGAAAATGGTTTCAGATCTATACAAAATTTCCTTTCAAAGAGTTCTAGGGTAGTTATGGGACAGTGAAGACCAAGATAACTGTGCAAATGGAATCCACTTTCAAGTGAAAGTTAAACATCTTAGAGACCTTAAATAAAAGCCCATCTGTTCTTATGAGTCATGATCATACTTAATAACCTGAAAGCTAGAAAACATTTTCAAAAATGTGTCACACATTAATGCCTTATTTTGTCAATTCATTATTCCCAACTCTTTTATTGCCATTTTATCATTCCTGAGTAATTGCATGTTCTGACAGTTTCTATAAAATGTGTGATACCAAGTAATAATTATTGACTGTTCATCCAGCACTAGCAGCAAGCATAGCCAGGGGAAGATTCACCCCACAACATATGTCAGCAAATGCTTTGTAGACTTTTATAATTCCATGTTAATTTGGGTTTCAGCAATAGTTATGGAAACTCTTATCTTAAATATTTCACTTTCATTTACAATCTTAAATACTTTCAGTGGTTCATTAAAAATGTTTCTATTGACTATTTTAACAGAGTTAGCTTCTCAGTGTAGTAAATTTAAGCGAAATATTCTACCAACAAAAAAGTAGCTTTGTATTTACTTTAACATAGGTCAAAGTTTTGTTTTATTAGCAGTTAGTTTCCTTCCTCAAAATTATTTAATGTTATATTCTAGCTTGATACTGTGTTTGGGTGTGACATGAATCTAAACGGAGTCTTCCTGTGGATGGAGATGAAAACCAAGCTATAACTCAGATGTTGTTCTAGCAACTTGTCCATCTTCACTCATGTATTTTAAGAGAGCTGTAATTCTATCACAAGAGACCACTCTAGTGGTTACACATGAAACCCAACACAGGCAGGTATTACCTACAGCTGTTCAGTGAAATTCAAAACACAACTCACTAAGCTCTTATATACAGTCTAGCTCTTACTCAGTCATGCAAAGAACCCAAAAGCATTTGAGCTGCTAAGTTGTCTGAAAAAATAAAGTTGTCTTTTTGAATAGTTTTTGTCTGAAATAACTCAAATATGGTTTTGATTTTATCATAGAGTTTACTTGGAAGCAGTGAAGAAAAATAACATGCTTCATAAGTTCTCCCTGCTAATCTAGAAAAAACTAGTCTGGGGCTAAGGATATAGCAGACACTTGACAAACACTTAGTAAAAGAAAAAGCCTTTTTTTTAAATTCATATGTGCATACAATGTTTGGGTCATTTCCCTTACCCCCTCACCCTCTCCCTCTCCCCCCCACCCCCTTGAAACTATTTTGCCCTTATCTCTAATTTTGTTGAAGAGAGAGTATAAGCAATAATAGGAAGGACCAAGGGTTTTTGCTAGTTGAGATAAGGATAGTTATACAGGGAGTGGACTTGCATTGATTTCCTGTGCATGTGTGTTACCTTCTAAATTAATACTTCTTGAACTAACCTTTTCTCTAGCTCCTGGTCCCCTTCTCCCATTGGCCTCAGTTGCTTTAAAGTATCTGCTTTAGTTTCTCTGTATTGAGGGCAAAAAATGCTATCTAGTTTTTTTAGGTGTCTTACCTATCCTCATACCTCCTTTGTATGCTCCTGTTTTTATCATGTGCTCAAAGTCCAATCCCCTTGTTGTGTTTGCCCTTGATCTAATGTCCTCATATGAGGGAGAACATATGATTTTTGGTCTTTGGGGCCAGGCTAACCTCACTCAGAATGATATTCTCCAATTCCATCCATTTACCAGTGAATGATAACATTTCGTTCTTCTTCATGGCTGCATAAAATTCCATTGTGTATAAATACCACATTTAGAAGAAGCCTTTTAAAGTAACAGTTTCAGTGGTAGAGAAGTATCTCCATGCCTCCAAATTCTGTAGTGTCTATATGGGTATTTTCTTACCTTAGAACACCACAGAATTAAACAAAGTGAAAAACTGATGGCTTCAAATAATAAGTTTGTTTATAATCAGTTGACTTACTTAGAAAATGTTAATGAGAATCTGTGATGTGTTATGTGTTATGTACTAAAGATACTGATAAGGTAAAACTAGCACCTAATTTCAATAGCCCAAGTTTATAAGAAAAAATACAATAATATTTAGATGTTTCCTGGGAGATAATTCACTTAATATGTGGTAATAACATTTCAGATTTTGCTTTTATTTGGAAATTATGAGTCCAGCAAATGGTCTGTGTAACCCTTAGTGTACCAAAAATACATGTTATAAGTGATAAAATTTAAACAGAGTAAGGGGAGAGAAATGAAGGCAAAACAGTCTCTTTTCTTACAGCTGTAGCTTAATCATGCACAGGTAAATCTGAGCAAGATGTAGAAGTGAAAATAATGACTCCATACCAGACTCCAGCATAAATAGAAATGGAATAAGAAACACATTATAGAAGCTCTCTGAGTCTCAGTTTCCTCATATGTTAAGTGAAGGTGGTATTTCTACACTTCTTAGGCATTGGTTTGTGGAGTGGGTGGGTATTGTAAACTGTTCAGGATAGGATAAAGTGACTTCACATCCCTGAATATCCAGAGAAATAGTCATAAAGTAAAAAGGAAAATATCACTAAAACCAGGCAATAAAATCAGTCTGGTCAATATGATGTCATATTCCATCATAGTCTCACAAGTTATAGGCAATAGCGGGACACTGTTTAGAATAATACCCTCTCATCATATGCTTCCAAAGAATAATAAATTTGATATTTTTCTGCTTATCTGAATATATGCTAGAAAATCATCTTACTAGACATAAGCTTAGAGTCTTTCTTAACCATTAGGTAATGAAGAAATATCACTCTCTCATCGCATACTGCTCACACATACCACCTACAGAGAAGCTTCCTGAAGCTGTGTCAACATGGAAGAATTATTTACTGCAGTAGTTCCCAATGGGGGTTGGGCAGGAATGAGCAGTGTTACTTTTGAATCAATATGAATTATTTTTAAAGCATCCTCTACTTCAGAATGATGTTCTTTGTCATCAATAGGGTTGTGAGTGAAGCATTTATAATTTGAAAAGTAGAAAGCATAGCATCATATGCATACCCTCCCTCTTATGCTCATCAAAAGAAAATCAAAAATCACCTTGGCATTTTTCAAAACTCTCATATTGCCTAATAATTTTGATCTGCCCTCAATTCACACCCTCACTTCTTCATTTTATCTTAAGAAAGTGTCATTTCAAGGTATTCAAATTAAATCGATAGCAATATTATTTACTCATTATGTACAGGTGCCTTTATTTTCAGACAAAAAAATGGAAAAATGTGTCCTCATATCGCATATATATCTAGGATATTTGTTAACTTTGGGGATAATAAGCTTTGAATTGTGAGGTAAAGTACTTTTGGGACACTAGATTAGACAAAACCATAATCTCTCCTTCTCTCTCTCTGTCTCTCTCTCTCTCTCTCTCTCTCTCTCTCTCTCTCTCTCTCTCTGTCACATATAGAGAGATAGATGAGACATAGTGGCAATTAGGATAGAAATTTTTTTGATATAGGATTAATTACCATTTTAACAGTTATCAGATCACAAGTAAATATTTGTCAATATTAAGAGATTGCAAATTCATCACTGGTTTGAGAATGAAAATCAATATGGAGTGATCATGGGGAGGCTTTTGGAGCATGAATACCTTTCCCAGATTTTAATTTGCCCCACCAATAGGACTTGTAGTGTCAAAATAGGGGTAGCAATAGGTATATGTAAATTCAAAGTCAGAAACCACTTAGTATATTCTAATTTTCCCTCTCTTTGCCCATCCACAAAACTAAATCAGAATCTTCAAGGAAGAGAGTACGGCACACATTTGGAGTAAACTGCACAGACTCTCTTTTATTTTACCAACATTTTAATCTTATTTTTCCATTTTCATTTACATGAAAAATTGGCATTCCCTAGACAGAATATTTTAAAATACACAGATGCTACAAATAAAACATCTCATGTCTGTTCAATAGAAACATAAGGCCACTGAAATATACTAATTTGTCAGTACACATGTAAATGTGGCTGAGCAAAAATTTGGCAGAAAAGCAAACATATTTTCACAAAGAAAATACAACGCAGTAAAATATAAACACAATTAAATGAGCCAAATTATAACCCATCAATAGATGAGAGAAGCATGCTATTGACTATGCCTGCATGGTAACTATACAGCCAATTTTCTGGATTATTAAACAAAATATGCACAGATCTTTTGGGTGATTAACCATAAATTAGAATCCCATTAATTTAGCCAACATTTATTGAATACCTATCATATTTCTCACACTTGCAATTCCAAAGATGAAAAGATGCATTGTCCATACATACAAGAACCTAACATATCAAGTCATTTCTTATTGCATAGGTTTAAATGTTTTACTGGTAACTTCATGTTTGCTGAAAATCAGCCAAAGGTGGATAGTAATGATTTATCAAAGTTCTGTGATTTTCTTTCTTTATGTGATCATGCAAAAATGAAATTCAGTTTTTATTGATATTTTAGAGCTATATAGATAATAGAGGTATATATTTTTATTTTTGTAAATGTTTCACTGAAATAAACTGACATCACAAAAATGGACAAATCTATATACAAATTTCTTTTTCTCTTTTTTATTATGTATGTTAATTGTAAAAAGGAGTTTCAATGTGATATTTCCATATGTATAGATAATGTGGTTGATCAGATTCATCCCCGCTATTTCTCTATCTGACCTCTTCACCCCTTTTTGAACAATTTCAATGGGTTTCATCATTCTTTTTCCATACAGAGTATTTCATTCATCCATTTCTTCATCCAACAGATATTTATTGAAAACCTAACTTGTGCCACATTCTGTGCCAGGAACTGGAGAGACAGAGCAAGGAAATATCAGAATACTTCTTATTTTTCAGAACTTTAATTTAATCTTTATTCTTTTCCCCATATCAAGACTCTTAAGAGTCTTCTGTCTGTCCAAATCATTCACTTTGTTTTCCTGCTACTAAAGTTCAGACTGTCTATATTTTCTCATCCCCAAAGATATTTAGCTTGATGTCTATTTTCTTCCCTACCTGTTGTGTCATCAAAGTGTGCCCTCTCTCCACTGTGTGATAGCTGTACATTTGTGCAATGTCCTTCTAAAGATCCTGTGTTTGAAGCAACATGACTACACTAGTGGTTGTGATTTTGAACTCTGGAGTTTGAGGAGATGCTTGAACTGAATTAATAAGTAATTTCCTACCTACTTATATACCTTTACAAGGATTATGACTGTAGCCACCTGGTGTTAAATGTTGTGGAAGGCATTTTGGTATTTGACTACATTGCCCATCTCACAGTGTGGGGCTCTCGGTATGATTCTTACACCTTCTGTTATAGAGACTGTGGCATGCATCTTTGATCGATGAATATAATCACTTCTTAACGGGAGTTTTGTTTTCCATTCTTCATCCTGTTGTGTCCTGTTAATCATGCCCTAAAATGAGCAGAGAACATTCATCCTCAAGACTGCTTTAACACACATTGTCAATCTCATTTGCAGTCAGACCAAGCCAGTAATGAGGAAGTGTTCTATGATTTCTGACAGATTTCATTTTAAGAATGCAGTTTATTCCATGGCTACCTTAAAGAAAAAAATTTTATTTATGTGATAGGCATTGTGATACTACTGTATCCTATGAGTCACACTGTGTATCTCTGTTTTACAGATGAGGAAATTGTACTTCAGAAAAGCTAAGTCTCTTGAATGGTCACATAGCTAATGAGCCCGAAAACCAAGACTAGAACAAGTGGAAGAGACTTCAATAATACCAGAAAGAAACCCTGAGAAAAAAATATACCTGCCACCAATAATCACAATGACTGAAAGTCTGCTTTTAGAAAATCATTATTTGTGGTCCAAATGCTATCATTTGTTTTTTAATTTTAGAAGCTTATTTGTATTTATCCCTAAGAGGACTAATGCCTGAAGTTTTCAATTTATGTATTATTGAGCATCAGACATATCTACAGGGAGACATTTCCTTTGTCAATGCTAGACTTTACTTAATTTTACTAAATCCAAGATACTATGAGTCACAAAATGCACCAATATTTTGTATACCTCTAAAATGTTCTGAGTCATGACAAACACAATGATTTTTTAAATTTATTAACATATAATAGTTGTACAGGGGGTGACATTGTGACATTTACATATATTCTTACAATATAGCTTAAATTTATCCCCTCCATTATTCTCCCTCATCCCCATCCCTCTCCTCTTAGAACTATTTCAACAGGTTTCATTTGCTTTTTTCATTTGTGTGGTGAATACAAAGTACATCCACCATATTTGCCCTCTTTCACCCTCTGCTTTACCTTTCCCCTCACACTGGTACCCACCCCTCCCCAGACAGGACCTGTTTTACCTTCCTCTCCTTCATTTTTTTAAGTGTGTATCGATTGTTGGATGTTGTTGAAGGCTTTTTCTGTGTCTATTGAAATAATGTGGTTTTTGTACTTGATTCTGTTTATGTATTGTATTACATTTATTGACTCACATGTTGTACCATCCTGGATTCCTGTAACAAAACTGACTTGATCATGGTGTATGATCTTTTTAAAGTACTTTTGTATTGTGTTATCATGGATTTTATCAAGCATATTTACATTTATGTTCATCAGAATTTCCTTTTTTTGATGCATCTTTATTTTGGTAATAATGTCTTCATATAATGAGTTTGATAGTATTTTTTCCTTTTGTAGTTTATGGAAAAGGCTGAGGAGTATTGGCATTAATTCTTCTTTAAAGGTCTGATAGAATTCTGTGCAAATCTATCCAGACCTGGGCCTTTTCTTTGTTGGGAGATTCTTTTTTTTTTTTTTTTTTTTTTTTTTTACGTTTCAAATTTTTTATTTTTTTCAGATTTGAAAATTTTTGCATACACATATTAAGATATCTTAGGGATGGAACCCAAATTTCAAGGCAGAACTTATTTGTGTTTCGTATGTACCTTATAAACATAGCCTAAAGGGAATCTTACACAATTTTTAGTCAGGCAATATTTTGTTTTTTTGTTTTTTTTTTTTTTTTCATTTTTCTTTTATTATTCATATGTGCATACAAGGCTTGGTTCATTTCTCCCCCCTGCCCCCACCCCCTCCCTTACCACCCACTCCGCCCCCTCCCTCTCCCCCCCACCCCCTCAATACCCAGCAGAAACTATTTTGCCCTTATCTCTAATTTTGTTGTAGAGAGAGTATAAGCAATAATAGGAAGGAACAAGGGGTTTTGCTGGTTGAGATAAGGATAGCTATACAGGGCATTGACTCACATTGATTTCCTGTGCATGGGTGTTACCTTCTAGGTTAATTCTTTTTGATCTAACCTTTTCTCTAGTTCCTGGTCCCCTTTTCCTATTGGCCTCAGTTGCTTTAAGGTATCTGCTTTAGTTTCTCTGCATTGAGGGCAACAAATGCTAGCTAATTTTTTAGGTGTTTTGCCTATCCTCACCCCTCCCTTGTGTGCTCTCGCTTTTATCATGTGCTCATAGTCCAATCCCCTTGTTGTGTTTGCCCTTGATCTAATGTCCACATATGAGGGAGAACATACGATTTTTGGTCTTTTGGGCCAGGCTAACCTCACTCAGAATGATGTTCTGGGAGATTCTTTATAACTGTCTCAATCTCAACATTGTTGTAGATCTATTTAAGCTGTTAATGCCCTCTTGGTTCAATTTTAGTGGGCCATATATGTCAAGAAATTAGTCTTCTTAATTTTCCAGGTAGCTGGAGTATAACTTTTCAAAATATTCTTAAATGATCTGAATTGCATTGGTTTCTGTTATAATATCCCCTTTTTTCATATCTGATTTTAGTAATTTGGGTTTTTTTCTTTCTTCTTTTGATGAATTTAGATAAAGCTTTGTTGATCATGCTTATTTTTTTCAAAGAAACAACTTTATTTCATGAATTCATTGTATCATTCTATTAGTCTCCAATTCATTGATTTCTGCCCAAATTTCTATCATTTATTTCCATCTAATTCTTTTGGGATTGGCTTGTTATTGTTTTTCTAAGAGTTTGAGGTGCACCATCACATTGTTTGTTTGTTTGTTTGAGATCTGTTTTTCTGATCATCACATTGTTTGTTTGAAACCTATTTTTCTGATGTGGGTGCTCATGGCAATAAACTTCCCTGTCTACATTGCCTTTGCTGTATCTCACAGATTCTGGTAAGTTGTGTTCTCATTTTCATTTGAATCTAGGAATTTCTTAATTTCTTCAATGATCATTCAAGATGATCTACGTTCATTGATCATCGATGCATGTGTTGTTCCATTTCCATGAGTTTAAATGGTTTTGCTGTTTTCCTTTCCATTGATTTCTAATTTTATTACATTATGATCTGTTAGGATACAGCAGATATTTTTGATTTTTTTGTATTTGTTGAAATTTTCTTTATGTCCTAGGATGTGATTTATTTTGGAGGATGTTCCATGGCTACTGAGAAAAATGTGTGATCTGCTGATGTATGATGGAATACCTTATAAATATCTGTTAACTCCATTTCAGCCATGGTATTGTTTAATTCTAGGATATCTTTTTTAATATTTTGTCAGGATATTCTTTCTATTGATGGAAGTACCATGTTGAGATCTCCCACTAATTTTTTTATACTCAGATTTGTTTTATGAACTTCGGGGGCATCAATGTTCAGTGCATATATATTTAGAATTGTTATATTTTCTTGCTGGATTGTTCCCTTAGTTAGTATGTAGCAACCTTCCTTATCTGTTCTGACTGATTTTTGCTTAGAATGTGCTTTGTTTGCTTGCTTTCAATTTCTGCATGCCTGGTATAACTTTTTACAACCTTTCACTTTCAATTTATGTGTATGCTAGATTGTGAGGTGTGTTTCATGTAGAAAACAGATTGTTGAGTCTTGCTCAACAGAGAATCTGTGTCATTTTTATGAGAGAGGAACTAAATTTTAAGTTTTTTCTTTTTTGAAGCTTTTCATTTTTATGCTTTATTTTTATTATTATTGTAATGGTGGTAAATTTTGTGATATTTACAAAAGTTCTTAAGGTATATTATAATTGAATTCATCCCCTTCATCATTCTCCTTTATCCCCTCACCCTATTCCTAGAATAGTTTCAACATGTCTTATTTTTCCATTTACCTATATGTGTATAGACTCTTTCCACTATATTCACCTTCTGACCTCCTTTCTCACCCTCCACATAGGACCTGTTTGGCCTTCCTGGTCTCTGTTTTTGTAAAAAATATTTTTTTAAAAAGTAGTATTTTTGTTTAACATAGCTATACAGAGTATATCATTGTGACATTTCCATGTATATATGTATTACAACCCGAATTTGTTCCATCTCCTCTATTTTTCTCCTTTCTACCTTAATCGCCTTCTTATGGTGCTATAGATGGGTGTCTATGTCACTGCATAGAGTTAGGGAATTTTCTGCTATAATTTCACTAAATTGATTTCTTATGCCTTTAGTGTGTATTTCATCATCTTCTTCTACCCTGTGAATTCTTAGTTTTGGTCTTTGGGTTGTGTCCAGAAGTTCTTGTATATTGTAATTGTATGTATTCATTTTTTTTCTTTTTGATTATTTGTATACAATATCTCCTAGATCTTGTCCTCCATCTCGATATTCTTTCTTCTGTTTGATGTTATCTGCTAATAACACTATCCACTGTGTTATTTGATTTATTGAGGTTTTCATTTCTAACATTTCTCTTCCATGTTGCAGCTTTTCTTTTCTAGGTCTCGGATTGATACCCTAACTTCATTTTTTGGTTTATTTGAATCCTCTTTGAGGACATGGGTCATTTTTAACAATAGGCTTCTGATTTCTCTCTCAGACATTTCAGCCAGTTCATTATCTTTGGATTCAGTTGTTGAGTTTTGGTGGGGTTTTGGAAGTAAAAAGAAATTGCCATGGTTTATTTTATTTAAATTTCTACCCTGTGATTTATGCATCTGTTCATCTAAATTTCACATAATCAGAGAACCTACTTCAGTGACAAGTTTAACAATTTAGCTATGAATCAAATATTTGAATGAGTAAGAAACAATTGAATCCCTATCTGTTGCCCTAATAAATTTGTATAGGAGCAAAACTCTGGTTTCTAGGGGAATGATCTAGGAGTTTAATGCTGGTTGAATGGTATAAGGATTGGATTGGAAATTGAGTTATATAGGGAATGTGCATGTGGAAGGGAGGGGAGTGGGAAGATATAAAGAAGAAGAGGTAGGTGTAGGAGATAAGAAAGCACAATATATTTACAATAAGGAGTAGAAAATAGTTTGGGAGCTAGAAGAAAAGAAATAAAGGGGAAGAAGATTCCAAAATCAGAAGCCAAATTTAAATAAAAATAAAAAAGGAAGAAAGAAAACAGAAATAGCCAAACAAAAACAAATTAGATAAGAGAAAAATGGGGAAAGAGGGGAAAAAAGAAAAAGAAAAGAAAAATGAAGAGAAAAAAAGAGAGACAAAAGCTTATATTTCTCAGTGAAGACAAGTGCTAGTATTCCCTGTGTCTTGTCCAAATTAGTCCTTCTTGCCCCAGTTGTTATGGGAATGGCTTCAGGAAGGCAGAGTTGTAACTTCAGCTTAGGGTGCAGGCAGGGGCCTCAGGGAGGGCATCTCAGACATTGTGGTTGACACACCCCAGGGCAATTCTCTTAAAGCACTTTGACCTGGGAGTTATTTTGGGACTGCATGGCCATAATGATGGAGTGGGGAAGGAGAGACTTTCCATTGAAATGCACAGAGATCTGAGTGGGCAGAGCCACTCATTCCTCTGAGTCTTTTGCTGCTTTTCAGATTGCCCCAGTCAAAATTTCTCCCTCACATCTGCCTCTGATGGCAGTATCCCATACAGACATGGCAGTGTTGAGACCTGAAACTCTTGAACTGCACCCTTTAAATCACTAGGGTTGTTTCACTTCAAACTCATATGATTGTTGGCAGTTTGCAGGCAGGCCTCTGTCCTAACTTGAGCTCTTATTCACTGGGGGACTCAGTGTTTTATTTTGGAAATTGTTGAAGGAGTTTGCTAGCTGAGATATGAGACTCTGAGGCAAATAGTAGGAAGAAACATTTTATTGTGCCCACACAGACTCAGTGGACTCATGTCCAAAGGCTGAACCCCGAGAACAAAGAGGTCTCACCTTATATACCCTTTCAAGCAGATCACAGAAGGAAAAAGCAAGGTCTAATCTGTATATGGTTATATTTAATTTTACTGGCTACTTTACCCTAGTGCTATGTGACTTTCCCCTCCCTGGTGTTACATGACTTTCCTCATGTTCAGATTTCTCAGGTTTTGTCTCTCTGCTATGCCATCCCTACCTCCCTGCTACTTTCTCAGGACTCAGGCCTAGTCTGTTTTCTTTTGATCTTCCTCCCTGCTACATTATTCCCTCCTTTGATGCTTGGACTAGGGGTTTGTATTTTTATAACATCATTACATGTAAGACTATTTGTCATCCTTTCCCAAGTGCATTCCATGTTGGTCCCCCCGACAAACATAGCATGAAGTGACATTTAATGTCTGGGCTATAGACTTAGCCAGTGAGAGTACAAGTTTTTAGCTTTGGCTGAGATGGAGAATTCATTTCTCATCTCTGTATAAAAGGAGTGAAAAACTTGGTATGAGAAACTCTCATGAGTAACGGTTACTAATTTGAGGTGTATCAGACTCTCAGGGTCAATACACTTTTTATCTATTTTTATACTAATTACTTTGCCCTGTGTTTAATCAGATGGCTTAAGTACAGTGGAATTTACAGGGTTACAGGTTCTATGTGTGTAGTTAGGGGCAGCTTTCCCTTGTGAAGGAGGGCTGAGTGTTTAATCCCCTGTTAAACCAGGTCAGTAACAATAACCAGTAATTATGCATCCTGCCCAAAAAAGATAGAAGAGAGCTAATAAAAACCTTTCACCATGAGACTAATCAGCCATAGGCTTCTGCCAAATCTATGTCAAAGACTAGGGTGAGAACTACAGCATCAGATACAGCCAAGGGGTGACAATGTGTTACAGTGAAATAACTGGTGTGAAAAACAGCCCATTTGTCCTGTTGAAGAGTTGACTCCTCAAGCTTCTGCTGTGCATAGACTAGTCAGTTTTCAGAGTGACTAGATCAGGGCTGTCATCCCGTTGTTCATGGTCCCCTGTTGTTTCCTGGGAAGTGGAGTCCTGCCAAGGGAGGGTGCTCAGGTTCTGGAGGGTGATCCTGAACAGTGAAGCAAGATCAGGGATGCACTCCCACTCGAGAAGCTGGCTTGACTCAACTGTGGTGGATCCAAGGAGCAATCACTGCTACTTTGACTATAGTGGAAGTAGACAAGATAACAACAAAATGGCCCCTCTGATGGGTTATTAATGGTTGAACATTTTAGCTTTTTTTTTTTAATCTAGACAGATTTTTTTTGAGTAGAATTACCTTGGCAACAATATACTGTTAGTATTTATGTCCAAGAAAACTTGTTTAAAAAAGTTAAAAATACCATTTTTAAGTATTAAAGGACATATTTAGAGGCAGTAAAATAGTTATTTTGTCTCTATTTTAGTAGAAGACCCTGTCTAAAAGTATGAGTTTGTGTCTGGAAGATCTTTTATGCCAGATAGCCACACATGCACAAGAACTATTTCTTCAATCCTCTTGGCCTTGGTTATTTTTGAGAGGTCTGGCACCAGTGACTCCATCGCAATTTTGATGGCATTCCCCCCTTTGTCTCTGTACTGTTTTTCTCTGAGCAGTCTGTTCTGAAGATCTCTCTTCCATCCAAGTACTAACCAGGCCCAACCCTGCTTAGCTTTCGAGATCAGATGAGATTTGGTGTGTTCAGGGTGGTATGGCCAAAGACTGAAGATCTTTCTTGATTGGTTGCTTTTTCCTGGATTTTGTTTGTTTGGTTGGTTTTGGTCCCACATTGCAAGGGAAATAAGCAGATCAGGTGGGAGTCAGTGCCAACTACACCCTTTTAGCCTAATTTAAGCAACAAAGAGGATTAGAAGGAGTGGCTCTTAGGCAGTGGGCTTTTAGACAAGGACAATACAAAACAAAATCTAACAAAAGTGAAGGTCTAAAAATCTAACTTGGTTGACACATAAGTAATTAGAGTCATTTTTTTATGGACTTGATTGTAAATGTCCCAGAAGGATCAGAACTGTAATGACAAAAACTTAAGCGTCATGGTTAAAATTCTGATGGCCAATTTAGCAACTAACACAACAGTATATCAGTACCACTAACTTTTTGTTACTGTGTTTATCTAAATTTTATATTTTAGAAGGCTTGATATACTTGAAAAACATAAATATATTTAATACACAGGAACCAGCAACAGCATCACAGCTCTATAGAAGTTATATATACATATTAGTTTAGTTGTTGCTCTTGAAGTAAAACCTTAGGTTTTTTCATCATTTGGGGGGGAACAGTGTCAGTGACCCCAAATAGCACAGTCACAGACACATACAGGGTACCAACTGTATTGGAATCCCCAAAGACAACAGTTGTTTAACCATGAGGTCATCTAGAAAGTTTTATACAAACTGTTAGAAAATAACAGGCATAGAAGAGGTAGAGAGATGGCTCAAACACCAATATAGAGTTTACTGTTTAGGCAGGAGCCCTGTGAAGGGAGACCCCAGCAAGACCACTAGAGCCCATTGCCATACACAGGCTTGGGCTAGATATAGGGGGCTAGTGTAAAAGTACCAGGAAGGTCACTAAAGGATATTGTTGCTGGACAACTAAGAAAGATAAATTATAGTTAGGTCACTGTCCACCCAACTGTCCTTGGCATCTGTCCAGAGAGATAAAGGTAAGCTCTCTGCAAGGGGGAGGGGGTCTAGTCCTAACATGGCTTTGTTAACCCCAACATAAACCAATTCCCAAATGAACATGACTCAGTTACCTTAATAGTTAAAACCCCAACAAAAATCACCAGAGAACACAGGTAAATATTTATGGGGACTAAGTTTGGAGTTAAGAAACAGTGACCAAGAATCATGGCTTAGATATTGATAAGGGATCACATCCCAGATTGTCGACATTAACAGATTGTTCATGACATACAGCAGGATCCCACCAACCTGTAGTCAATGGAGCCCCCCCACTAAAATAACAGCCAAATCTGGCCATCCCAGGGCAAAAATTCTCTCCATCCAACATGTAGAAGGAGTAGGACTAACATCTCCACTCTGCTGGGTATAATAAAAACTGGAGGTCTTGACTTTTAGTGAAGTGTTCCTTTTTGAGTTTATTTATTTATTTATTTATCCTATCTGAAGGATGCACTTTGGCTTTACATAAGTATATTTGTCATAACCCTTATATCAGTATAGCAATATTCCCTGTGCTCAGCTGGCTCTTGTTTCTCTGTGTTTTAATAAACTCTTGTTGTCTTGACAAATTTGTGGGTTAACCTGTTGCACCAAAAATTCCTGACAGTTATCTTGATAAAATAAAAACCATTTTAAGACAACTTTTTTTGTAAATGTTATGAAGAACAATACAATATTTTAAAGATAACCTTGTTGTTAGGAGCTTAGAGGATTAAGTTTTTAGTTTAACATCAGTACATTAAATTTTGACCTTACAATACCTTTAATGTAACTCTTAGGTTTTAGTTAACATAATCACTTACATAAGCATCTATAAGCTCCATCTTTTATGACAATTTACTCTGTACCTTTATGACAACTTAATATGTACCCTCTAGGAGAGCTTATCTTTATCCTTTCTTTATCCAAAAGTATTTTTTTTACCTTTTATTTTTTAAAAACCATATCCTTAATACCTTTTATATATATTTGCTACTTGTTGAAAATAACACATGAAATCTTTTAACTTAGAGCCTTACATTGTATGAAAAAACAAGAAAGAAAGCAACCTTAAAATGTTTTTGTATAAAAATAATTTATAGAAAGCCCATTTGTTAAAATTCCAGATTGTATTTATGACAGAATGAAACATGCCAAGGTCATTTATTTATCCAAATTCCAAGATTCTTGCTGCAGGCTCTGGCCCCTCTTTTCTTCTTCCTTCCCATCCCCCCATCCGAGCTGGAGTGTTAACCCCTGAATGCCTGCATTCTAGCGAGACTTGATTGAAATAAGTTTGAGAACTTGTTTTCTTAAAAGTAGTAGAACAGAGTAATAATTTTTACATTGACTCTATAATAAGAACTGTTATCAAGATGTTTACATATTTATGTGTAAAAATCCTAAGCAGTTTATAACAGAGATCTTTAACAAAAAACCTTAATTTTTTTGTTACCTTGAGTATCATATTAACCTTATGTCAGTAGTTTAAGAACCATTTTGAAGATGCTTACACATACACATACTCTGTGAGTACACCATTAGATGGATGTATAATCTGATCCACCATTAGCAAGGGAATAGACTTTCTCAATAATAGACCAAGCTTACTGCACCAACCTTTTGGAACAGTTTTTTTTACCAGCAACAGTCAAAGTTGCTCCCTTTTTTTTTTTTCCACCCTTTTAGGTAGGTTCTCACCATTTATGCTCCCTAGAAGTAAAGGTACCAGAAAGTTCAATATTTCTGGCATATTTTAATAATCCTAAATTGTTTTTATTTACTTTTTATTTCTAAGCCATAAAAACTCAACTGAAGGAGTGTATTAAACCTTTCATCCTTTTTTGTCTCTAAACATTTTTATGACATTTTTTTCTCTCTCTCTCCTCTTTTTCTCTCCTCTCTCTTTTTCTCCTCCTCTCTCTTTTTTCTCTCCTTTCTCTCTCTCTTTTGCTCTCTCTCTCCTCACTTCATCCATGAAGCCCTCATCCCAATTTTGTTTTCATTTCTCCACTTCTCTCTCTCTACATTCACAAGCCTTCTGCAACATTCCTTTTCTTTCAGGTCAGAACAGATGTTATGTATCAATGTAAGGCCATCCTTCATGAGTTAATTTTTGTAAGAGCTCAGTTAGTGCTGAGCCTCAGCCTTCCTTTGGGATGACCATTTTGGTGAAGATGTACAAACTGGGGCACCAAAGCTATCCATCAAAACTGAAAGACTCTGATTTTTCCTCAGTCTGTCCAATAAATTGCTACCTGAATTTAAATAAACAACAAAGTCCAGTTTTTGAAAACCAGTTTTAGCCTCTTGGCTTTTCCCATTTTTCTGGGTGTTAGGTTTTTTTTTTTTTTTTTTGCAATTACACTGTAAACTTTATTAATCACAGTTTTATCTAGCACCCTTTCCAGGGGCCATTCTACACCAAAAGCAGGGCAATCTACTTCACAAAGGACCGTTAGCATGTTAGTAATTAACTTAACTCTGTAGTCTCCATTAAATCCCTTTTTAAAGTTATTAATCATACACTCTACAGGAGTGTTTTTACTCTGATTTCCACCCATCTCTTCCCATTACTAGACTGCCAGACACAGAGTGGGAGGGAACTCCTCACTCACTTTGCAGCTGGGCTGCTTCTTAGCTCTCATTTTTGTATACTCTCACACAGCATAGTACTTCCATACCTCTCTCTGAACCTGAGAGACATGGTTTCACCCCAAAAAAAGGCAATTACTAGGGTGTCCCATTGTGAGGTGATCAAGCTCCTCTTCTGCCTACTGGGGCAGGCCTGAACTTGAACCCAGGTTCTTACCAGTCTGATGAGCGGTGCTCCCCTCCCCTCACCAGGTTCTGTTGTGCATCCAAGACCCTCACCCTGACTTGCCAGGAGGATTAATCCCCCTCCAGATCAAGCTGTCCTTTGGTGCCTGGTGGTATCTCCACCTGGTGGTCTGGTAGGATGCACCCTGATGACAAAGGAGGTGATAACTCACCAGCTCCACAATCCTGCCAGAAACTGTTGCAGGAGTTTGCTAGCTGAGATACGAGACTCTGAGGCAAATAGAAAGAAGAAACATTTTATTGTGCCCACACAGACTCAGTGGACTCATGTCCAAAGGCTGAACCCTGAGAACAAAGGGGTCTCACCTTATATACCCTTGCAAGCAGATCACAGAAGGAAAAAGCAAGGTCTAATCTGTATATAGTTATATTTAATTTTACTGGCTACTTTACCCTAGTGCTATGTGACTTTCCCCTCCCTGGTGCTACATGACCTTCCTCATGTTCAGATTTCTCAGGTTTTATCTCTCTGCTATGCCATCCCTACCTCCCTGCTACTTTCTCAGGACTCAGGCCTAGTCTGTTTTCTTTTGATCCTCCTCTCTGCTACAAAATTAACTTAAGTCAATAGAGCTCCTGTGGTGGAATTGGGAAAGACTGCTGACCTTGGCCTTCTGAAGCTTCCCAGGCTCCTGTTAAGAACCCTCAGACTGCCCACTTCAAACCCTCTCCCTCTCTACATCTGCCTCTGGTGGCAGACACCCACATGGACACTGTCTGCACTGTGATTTTTGAAATCCACTGGCATGCTTAGTCTCACAACTCACCTGCCCACAAGGAGTTTCAGAAATCTCTCTGCCAGAGAAGACAAGGTGCTTTGTTTTGGACTCTCTCCATAGGCTGTTAGGTTGGGCCACCAATACTGCACCTTTCTTTTCTCTTTAAATTCTCAGCCCACCCCAAGCCAAAGCCTCTCCTTCTCCACAAGACTCTCACGGCAGTCTCCCTAATAAACTGTGGCCAGGTGTCTCAAGACTCCCTTAGCAGTGATTGCACCTTGTTTTCAAGATGCCCAGTTACTTCAGTCTAGGTCAGGATACCCTCTCTCAAAATGGCATCTTGTTACAGCTCTCAGAGGTATGGGGAATGAAAGGTTGTCTTGTCTGATGCTGGCTTGTCATGCTGGTGAAGTTGCTGCCCTGTCAAATCCCTACACTGGAGTTAGGGTTTGCCTGTGGTGTAGATTTTGTCCCACAACTAGGTCTGCCAGTTTGTTGAGAAGACTACCTGGCTTACTTGGAGTGGAGGCTTCAGCTTCCCCTCCTGAAGGAGTAACTATAGCTGGAGCCAGGGCTGGTACTGCAAACTGTTTCTTAATTTACTCTGTCATCTGTCTGTTTTGCCATATTTTTCAGCTGTACTATCCCTCTTTTGAGGTTCTCAGTCCTCTTCCTATCTTTTTTCTTTCTGTATGTATTCTCTTCTTTGTTCTCCAGACTCTTCTTGGGGTCTGATGGAGAAAACTTCTCCGCCTCCACCATCTTGCCCTTCTTTCCATATTTTTTAATCACATGACTAAAGGGTGACTTGCCATTACAGAGATGTCGAAATGTGACTCCTATAATATACTAAGCAATGTAGATCTTTTGAACAGAAATAAAGTAATATGAAATGGAATTTACTATATCACAAAAGACTAATTTAACTACTCCATCATTTTAATGAAGATTCTTGAAATTGCTGGGTGCTTTTATTTACATTAGTTTGGGAGACTATAATTTTAAAAGTTGTGTTATTGCAGATTTGGGCTAAGCACCATCACTTTATTTAAGGGAACAGGGTGGCCATAGTTATGAGTATAATTAAGAAAATACTAATTTAATATCTATTGTTTTCAATATCAATTGGTCCTTCAAAATGTAAAGGCAAAGTAGGAGAGATGCAATATTCTATTCTTCTTGGAATTTTAACTCAGGTCAAGAAGGGAAACTGTGTTTGAGCTTAAGTGAGTGGACATAACTGCATCTTAATCTCACGTATAAACTGCTTCTGAGAACTTTCTGTATTCCTCCTAGACTGCCATGCTTGTCCCAAGGATAAAATCTCACTGTTTGTACAATTTGAAACATTCTCTGAGTTCTCTCTTTTGTAATGGTGGCCTTTCTACCTTCATTTTCTGAGCAAGAATTCACTACTTTATTGGGGTTTTTTGTTTGTTTTTGGTGGTACTAGGGTTTGAATTTAGGGCTTCCCACTTGCTACCAGGCACTCTACTAATTGAGCCACTCTACCAGCTCTCAACATTACTTTCTTAATAGAGAAATTTCTTTAATTTTTAAGTGTCATCTACTATCTTTAGTAACTATGCAAACATTAAAGCAGCATAAATTATGCAGTTGGAGTTGAATTTGGATCACTATTTTGAGGTTTGATTTTTTTTAGTTGTGAATTATAAGTATGAAATGAAGTAATATGAACATGTAGTATTTATGTTAGTTTCCAACATAAATACACTTCATCAAAAGGAAATTGTGTTGATTTCTTTAAAGAGTCTCTATATTCTGACAGTTTGGGAGTACTAGCAGTGAATAAGAAAGGAATGAATAACTGGTTATGTTGAAAAGAAAATAAATACACTGAAATTCTGTGTTATAGTTTGTTTCTCAAATAGTACAAAAGCTACTTGTTCTGTATATAATCTACTTTAAAAGTTTCCTATTTAATGTTCACTTTTTAGATATTTGTTCATTTTTCTTGCCCTGCCCCTTCTCTTTACTTTTTCTTCCTGTACTATGCTTCAAAGTCTGTATAACTGAATAGATGTGTCTTTCACTGGTCAGTGTCTAGAAGTCTCCAATCATTTTGTTTTCTCAGCTCAAGCCTTTGATGAAAAATCAAGTATGCAGAAAACAAATCCCAATAAGTTTTTAATTTTTATTTCCATTAGGAAACTCTAGAACATGTTTCCCTTAAATTGCCAGCCACATACATTTGTCTCTTCACACTTAACACAACTGCCTTTGATTCATGACTTGCAAAATCTAAGCCTATGACATTGTTGTTAAAAATAAACAAAAATAATTTTTAAATTATTTACTGGTCTTTGAGTTAATTTTTAAATAATTGCCATTTCAGGTCTTCTCGGTAATCAGGTTTTGTGTACGAGTCAGTCACTTGTGACTGTATTCAAGTAGCAAATGGGATAAGGATCTTTCCTGCTCCCCTTAGAATATTGGAAAAGTGTCCAAAAATATTTGTTCTCAACTTACTTTGAATATTTATTATGACTGCTTCATGTACATTCTTAAATAAATATCTTAATTTTTCATATCTTAAATGCTATTTTGTGCATCTTATGACTGTATTAAGAATGTAAAAGGGAGTATCAGTCTTAATTAGTGAAAATTCAGTTGTGAGAAATCACATAAGAAGCAACACCTGTATTTTCTGTTTTGTTTTCAATATTTCAAAACAGGGAGAAGTTGATCTAATAATTTGCTTTAGGAAATAATTTTTAACCAGAAGACCAAAAATGTATCAACTTAAACTTATTTTTCTGAAGTTGAAGATGCTACAGGTTACCGGAGTTCGTATGGTTATTTTTGCATGATTAATTTTCTCAGCAACCACAACTACTTTTAGAAAGAATAATGAAGGCATTTGAAGACTCTCCAAAATTTTCTCACAGTGAGGTTTTATTGTATGTTCACTTAGCCACATGGTTCCTCCTCTGCTTCCTCATATTTATATTCTCAGTGGGGAGATGCTTAGGTTTCCTAAAATATATAATAAATCATCGTCAGCTAGCAGACAAGTTAGTTATATATCTGAGGTTATTATATTTTAAGTACTTTGTGATTAATACCTAATTACGCTGACAGGTTTTATGAAAATATTTATTCAACATAAATCCTTCTGAGTAAATTAATTGCTGCATAACTGAATTTTGAATTTTGATTCTTTACATGGAGAAGCCAACAATACTTTGTTTCAATTGCATATTATATTTTTCTTTTAAACAAGTAATAGAGCATATCATATGATCAACACTCTAATTGCTTAACTCTGAAGTAAGCACTTAGCTTACCTAAGTTCTTACCTTAGCTTACTCACCACACTTACTAGCAGGATGAACTGGTTGACAAGGACTCCATCTGTACCCTTGTTCCTAAACACTATCTAAGAAATTACAACAGGGAAAGCAGATGTCATATAAGTATTTTCAAATAACAACAAAGCAAGAACTTTAGAAGCATTGACCCTAGTTCTGTCATCTATTTTACAAACAAAGAAACTGCAGACTCTCTTTTCTTGTCCATAGTAATTGGCTTCTATCCTGCTGGCTTCTCCTCAGCTAAGGAAAAGCATTAGTTTAAATCTGATCCTTTCATGTGCACAGTAATTCTTTTCTCAGAAAAATAGCACATTCAAACTTACACTCATTGGAACCTACATATCTTGAAAAATCCGAAGATTGCTTTCCAAATTTAAGATTAAAATTAATATATTTTGTTAACTATGAAGTTGACAATTTTCAGTCAAAATAAAGGTATTCTCAAGATATGAGAGACATTTTATTATGCATTATTAGACATGAATAAATACGGTTCTCTAATTTGAAAAAGAGTTCAGTCTAGGAACAGAGGAAAATGACAAATGACTGCAGTTCACTACACTGATGTCACAATAAAGGCTTGTATGATATTGCAGAAAGTTCAGGAGAGAGACTCTCTGCTGAGCAAACTTAGAGGAACTTGAATTCTTACTTATAACAATCTCCCTCTCTTCTGATCCTACTTGACTTTTAAATAAATACATTGAAACTCTGTTATGTTAGAATTGATGTTTTTGTTCTGTTGCTGAATGACATTTCACCAAACAACCTACTGAATCCATAATTGATCCCCACTAGTCCCTTGTCTAATAAATCCATCATTATATTAAAGAAGATAAGAGGAGTTTTTAATAACCTTTCTTTTGTAAACTTTTATATTCACTACCTTTTAGATATTTTCTTCCTTCCTGTTCACATACCAATAGAATTTCTTGGGTCACAAATTTAAATCAGTCTATAAATTGAACCTGTACATACTGATCACTTGATTTATTTTTAATATTTTAATAACAAAAATCATTATGATTAAAAACAAAGATACAAGCTACCAAGAAACTAATTGGTAGACTTTTCTGTAAATTTTTTATATGCATATAAATCATTTTAGTAACATCTCGAAAGTTTAAGAGTACATGAACACACAATAGTCCAAGTAAAACTTCAAAATCTGCTTCTTTGAAATTTCATAGCAATACTTTTTCTAATTCAAAACATAGTACTTTTTTACTTCTCTTCAATGTATACTTAAACATATAATAACACACAATTATGATTATAAGTGTCACTATATTAGAATATATAAATTAAAAATGACAAAAATTTGTTATAGTTAATCATAAAAGTAACATGAAGGAAAGAGACAGTCTTAGGTGAGAATCAAAACTTAGTTCTGTCACTTACACTTTGACCTTGACTAAATGTCTTAAGTTTTCTGATCTTCTTTTCCTCTTCTGTAAAATAATAATACATTGCACATAGTACTTTGTTGGTAGTGAACACTAGGGAAAATATATAGTTTAACAGCTGGCATAAAGCATGCACCTAAATGATTAGTGCCTAATGTTACTTTTGTAGGAGAAGCTATCTTAGGAGTTGATATTATTTTTAAAGTTGTTGATACTATTTTTGATCATGCAAGACAACTCTAAAGTTCATTTTTAAGACGTTTTGCATGTATTCTGTCCATGAATTTAATGGCTACTTATTTTGCCAAAGTCTTTTACTTTTAAACAAAAATAAATTCTTAAAGATAGTGTAGCTGAAGACATATCTACAGTGTATTCTGTAAAATAGGTGGAATGACAATTTTACAACAGTATCTTTGACATTTTAGTCAATTGGAAGGCTATTTGGCAACAAATCTACCGTGGCAGCCAAATATCTGAGAAGCTAAGTTCTAAAGTAATGTGAACCACAAAAAAGTATAACATACAGCATAAGGTTTCCCCTTGAGATATTCTCTTATAACTAATTTGAACATACATGAGGAAAACTCAAGGAAAAAATATTAAAAGTCTCAACAGATATGTAGCATTTTGGCAATGTCCTAATCCCGGAGTTATAAAAATTGGAATTTGGAGTTCTCCATGAGGAAGGTCTATGGCAAACATTTTAGCCTTTCAGTTGACATCAGTTGACATTTTACTTCAGTGAAATATGGCAAACTGAAGTTAAAATTGCACTCAAAATTCAGAAATTATTTCAACTCATGTATGGATAAATGTGACCTTGCTTCCTACCATAAGAAAATCAAATCCTTCCTGGAAGAAGAAAGTATTATTTAGAAAATCTGTGACTTTTCCTAAAAATGGCATTCACCAAATGACAATAAACCAAGATCAAAACCCAAGTGAAAGAACTAGAGTCACAGGTAATCCATTCATGTCTTAAGGAAATCAAAATCTCTTAAAGTAATCAATAAGAAATTCTAAAAAATTAAAAATATATAGTAGACATGTTTAAAATGAATAAACACCTCAAAAAAAAGATTATTAACAAGATCAGTAGAAAACTAAACAGTTTGAAATTCAAAATTGGAAAAAAGTTAGAAACATATAAAGGGCATGAGAATCATAACCAAAAATATCTACAAAGCATGAAATTAGAGTCCAAGAAGGAATAAGAAGAAAGAATGACTTAAGTTATATGGAACAGAAAATTCTCAAAGATAGATAAAATCTAAGCACAGCATTAAACATATACAATGTATCAAAAAGCTCTAAGGTAAGGAAGATAAATAAAAAACACACTCAGGCACATGGGCTATACACCTGCTGATTAAAAAAAAACAGAAAACTTAAAAGAAGTTAGAGGGCAAAAAAGACACTACTTTCAAAGCAATGACAACAACTAAAAAAAATTAGAGCTTTAAAGCACTGAAAAAAACAGAAGCCAGTAAAAACTCTTATACTGGTGAAAATATCTTTAAAATGAGGTGATAAGAAAAATTTTCCACTAAATGAAAAATCATTTCCCAGACAACTGTATTAGGGGTAGTTTATCAGGAGGTAGAAATAGAGTAAGTATAATGATAAACAAGTATGGACAGCATTGAAATGAAAGTAAATCTAAATGCTGTTTAATGTTTAAATAAAAATGTCTCATGGAGTTTGAAGTGTGAGTATGTATGTACATGTGTGTATATATATTTATGTATATACGTATATGTTATGTACATTATATATATATAATTATACATATTCTGATTGCCAGTGGCACCATTAGTAAGGTGGAAGCCCAGATGAATCAAGGCAAAGCAGAAGGGAAAATCACACCACTTCCACTCTTCTTGGGCACCTGTGTTTTTGTTGGGGTATCTTCAGGAAACATCACATTCTTAGCCCTTGAATGCAGACTTTCATCAGCAACTCTCAGAGGACTTCCAGGCCTTCATCCTTGAACAGGAGCTGTAAGATTGTTTCTTCTTGTTCTCAAGCTTCCAGCTTCTTGCATGGAGTAATGACTAGTTTCCTTGGTTCTCCAACCTACAGATCTAATAAATCTCCTCTGTAATTATATATACATTCGATTGGTTCTGCTCCTCTGGAAACTCTGACTAATACAGAGTCCAAAGGTATAAAAAAAGAAAAACTTCATAGGGTATTCTTGGGGTCAATTTTTTTGCTTTATTCAGACCTCTAACTAATTGGATGAAGGACACCCACATTGGGGAGGGCAATTTGCTTTACTCAGTCAACTGATTCAAATGATAATCTCATCCAAAAATACCCTCAGAAAAATAACCCAGAATCATGTTTCAGCAAATTGGACATTGCATCGCCCAGGAGATTTGACTTATAAATTTGACTATTGTAATGATGAAAAGAATAATTCAAAGTAAAATCATATCAATCCTACATTTGTATGGGCTTCAAGGTACAGCATCAGAGTAAAGGAAGTAAAATCTCACAGGACAAACAAATCAATCCCAAAGACACTCAAAGTCTTAACACAAATTCCTTAGTAACTAATAAGAAAGAAAATCAATAAAAAATGTTAGATTTGAAAAACACAGGTAGTAAAACATATATTTAATAGATAGGGAACTTTGGTCCTAAAAATAAAATAGTACACATTATTGTAACTACACAGAAACATTATATAATAGGCTATATAATGGGCCAAAATTCAAGTCTGTACACATTTCAAAATGGTGGAATTGATATACAATACAGAGCATTTTCTCTACTATTAGTGTAATTGGATAGAAATCATTAAAAATGCTTACAGGATGCCACCTTATTTGCAGATTTATTACATGCACTTTGGACCTAACACAATAAAAAAATAGATTAATAAATAAATATTTCAAAAACAAAACATTAAAATTCTAGTGCATGCATTACACAGCTCACTTGGTGTAAAGCTCTCAGGCAGTTCCACATTATCTTCAGTTGTGTTTACATCATTGTGTGATATGAATAAAAGAAAAAAGTATAAAAAATAAAAAATAAATAAAATTGGCACAGTTTCAAAAAAAAATTATTGTGTGATCTGCTGAGTGCTTCCCAGTCCATAATTTTGTGAAAATTTGCCTCTCAAAAAGCATTTGGTCCTCCAAAAGCAAGGTAAAAGTAAATGTACTTACTTGAAATGATAAAGCAACAATTTAAGGTTTGTTGAAAGGATGCATGTCTTTAGTGGAAGTCAAGCACCATGGGAAAAGTGAATCAAGCATCTGCAGTGCAGCATTGATCTCAGCATGCATGGTTTTTGTTCAGCCTTGGTCACCTTGGAACCAGATACCTACCGATACCAAGGGTCTACTGCAATTGCATGACAAAATCTTACCTTTTTTTTTCTTTTTGGCAGTACTGAACTCAGGGATTCATGCTCATTAGGCAGGCACTCTACTTCAGCCATACCTC